>NC_139243.1:44989211-46467265 GCF_977018435.1 Lepisma saccharinum
AGGGTAAATTGTTTATACATAAGATTTTTTAAGGTTCTGTTGAATCTCTCTACAATTGAGGCTTTGAGATCACTGTAACTCGAATAATGTTTTATTGCCTGGCTTTTAATAAATTGTTGAAACACTGAATTATAAAATTCTTTGCCATTATCTGTTTGCAAATAGCGCGGGGATCTTCCACTCTGATTGATGATTGTTCTGATGGCTTCTGTAACACATGCCCCAGTCTTGGATTTGAGTGGCACAGCCCAGGCAAATTTTGAAAATGTGTCTATCACAGTGAGTAGATACTTGTAGCCCTTGTTGATTTTGTCTAAGTTTTTCAACTGTCCACTTGCCATTTCAATCAAGTCGCTCTGCCATAAATCATCTATGCTTTTTGTGACTACTGGGAGCCTCTTAAAATTATGTCTGGCCTGTCTGTGTAATTCATCAACAATAATTTGTCTAGACATAATATGTAAACAAGAATATTGCAACTATGGGGTGTTCAGCAGCTGAGACTGCAGGATTTTCTAAATATAATTTGTCTCCAATATGTATTTTAAATTCCAAAGTGCCATCATCTTCAGTATAGGCTGTTTCTAATGTATTGGGGTCTGTAAAATCCTCCAATTCTACACTGGTGACTTTCACTTTGTTATCAGCATTTGTTATTGATAAGGTAGGGTAGTGGTGTGCCTGTGGCTGATGCCAATATTTGATCTTGATTGGTCTCAATGTGCCCCCAACAAAAAATTGGTAATAAAATTGTGCAGGGGACAGCATATATATTTTGCCACCTGGTGTAAATGGAGAATCATATTCTCTGTTGGGGATGCTGTACAATTCAAGAATTACTGTATGTTTTGGATTCTCGATTATGCCTGTTATTTCTTTTTCTGCTGTGAGCAATCTGCTTGTTACAGATTCAAGATGCTCATTGATAGTCCTAACAATCTCATCGTGGCCTGGTTTGATCCTTATGTCCACAGCAAGTTTCTTGTATTGTTGCACAATTTCTTGTAGCTGGGTGGCAAAAACAGACAGGGCATTTGCTTGATTGGACTCCATGGTCCCTAGCTGTTGCTTGATGTTAGCTACAATTTGTTGCAAATTTTCAACAATTGCCAATTTTGAATTTTGAGCAGTAAGATCATGGACCTGTCTTCTGATATCCTCAAACAGGGCATGCAGTTCATTAATATGTTGATTGGTTGGTAGAGTGGCCACTGTCTGAGTGAGTTGTTTGATCTCTGCTTGGATATTCTTGATATCTTCTGATTTCAATATGCGATTCACTGCCCTCTTAATATTTTTAAGTTCCTGTGATGTGGGCAGATTTGACACTGTATTTTGCAAAAATTCAAGTGCCAATTTCACATTGTTTAATTCAGAAGCATCAGCCACATTTTGCATAGCATTTTGGAGCAGGGCTATATCTGCCTGAGAGGGTGTTGATTGTTGTAAAATTTCAAGTTTTGTTTGGATATCATCAATCAAGTGATGAAAATGAGATAGTTCAGATTCAGTGTTGAGGTTTTCAAGCTTTGTGATTTGTTGCTGGACACTAACAAGGGTATCTACAATCCCAGGCAATCTGGATTCTAGTACATTTGCCAAATCATTTTGCACTGCTGCTATTGTACCTTCAAGATGGGTTATGGAACTTTGAATTTTTCCAAAATCTTCATATGTTTCAAGTTGCAGCTTAATATTTGCAACACTCCGAGTTATTGCATTCAAAGCATCAGAAGATGGCAAATTGTTCATAAAATTTTCAAGTGTCTCAATTTTTTCTTTAACCTCGGCTATGGCATTGTTCAGAGGGTCCAGATTAGGTATTTGGAGTGACTGAATCTGTTCCTTTAGAGTGGAAATCACTAGATCAAAATCTTCTTGTGATTTTATGCTTTTGACAATTGTTTGGAGCTGTGCCTGGACATTATTTATCTGCTCTTCCAATTGTTGTTTCAATTGCTCAGAGTTGGTGGCCTGGGTCTTAAATTTGACTTGAAGAGCTGCTACAGCTTCTTCCAAACTTTGAAAATTATCCAATGTGGCCAAATCAGTATATTTCTGAAGCAGCAATTTGAGTTCAGAATCAATTTTAAGAAGAGGGTCCATGCATTGTGATTGCAAATTTGTAATTTCTAATTGAAGACTGGCATTGAGTGTGGTTTGTAAAGCTTGTAAATCACTTCTTAATTTCTTGACTCTGACATCAAGCATCAGAATCTCATCACTATGATCTTCATGTCTTGTATGGCCAAAAATATCATTAGGCATTTTTGTTTTATTGGTTATTTATTATAGAGTATCTAATTCTTAATTCTATAAAAAAGGGTATAAGCTTATCATAGGATCCAGGGACCTCAATATATAAGCAGTCACCAGCAGAAACAGTATATACAGTGCCAGAAACCATGTTTGAGTGCTTAATTCTATAAATATTTTTCCCTACTGAAATTTTAACATCACCCTCAGGGGTTGTAATAAATTGTAATTGCCCACCTACAGGTAATTGGTAATGATTCAAATTATTGTTAAATATGTACAATGTTTTACCTGTTTTATCATCAACATCTGTAAGTATGCTGTTCAGATGAATAATTAACAAGCCACTCAGCTTAGACAGCATATCAGGAGAGGCTTGTGGTGTTGGCAGCTCCATGATAGCCTGTTTTTTGAACCCAAATAAGTTCATAGGCATGTTTATTTATTTCAAATCATGCTCTGTAATTGGGCATTGATTCCCATTTTTCAAATCACAATGACCCCATGGTAAAGTATGTATGCTACATGATAAAATGCATCTCTTATCATCATGTGGGTCCAGAGCCACTTTTCTTACAATATTGCTAGTCAAGAAGTGATCCACACTCTGAATTCTGGATTCTGATGTTTTGATTGAATTCTGGGATTTGATGCAATTTTTATAATCTTCAAATTGGAGCACTTTTTCCACAGTTACTTTGCCAATGCCCTTGGCCTTTTTGACAACAGTACTACATGTTTTAAAACTGTACATCTTGGCACTTAACCCAGCAAATTCCACAATAACATCACCAAGTGTCTCATCTTTTAACTTGCCAGGCACCTTTTTGTTGTGGGGTTGAATCCTTGTATGTTCACTGGTGTCAAAATATTGAAACAATTCAGGCTGTGCTATATCTTGATAAACATCTTCTGTTTTAATATCAAGAATAAAACTATCCGTGTCCATGTACATCAATTTTACATTATCACCATAAAAAGGTTTCAACACATCATAATACAATGTTAACATATGTAATTTGGCCAATTCCAATATCACAGCCCCTACATAAATAGGTTTATCAAACTTAATATTTGTTTTTTTCATGTTGAAAAGTGCCATGTGCTCATCATAAATTCTTCTGTAATTGAAATTAGGCTTTGCAACCAATTTTTTTCTCAGGCTGGGGTCAGTAATTATTTTAACATCGGTATGTTTCCTGACATTTTCAATTGTTTTGCCATACACAGAATTGACCATCAATTTAAACAATGCCTTATCAAATTGGCTCTTTGCAGATGTTCGAAGCTCCGTGTTTGTATCAATATATGGTTTCAACCATTCTGAGTGCCTGAACCTCAAAACTTTTCTAACTTTGGTCACTTGAACACCATGTTTCATCAGGAACTGGAGGTTTTTGTAATATGTGACATAGCCTTGTTTTGGCTCCAGTGTCATCATGAGCTTCTTCTGTTTAGAGCCAGGTGAGCACTGAACCTCAGGAATTTGGGGCAGATCAGAAAATTTGTTGTGCAAATCATCAGGAATTGTCACATCAACCTCTAAGAATAGGCCATAATTACTGTCATCAAAATCCTTAAAACCTTCAATATTGAAATCAACCCATTCAAGCCCTGCATATGGCAGTTTTTGCATCATGGCAGAACCATAGAGGCTGTTGGCATCTACATACACTATATAATTTGATAGCCGTGCTGGATCATAATCAGGCATATATTTGTTATTTGCTCTGGCATATCTCTGAGAACATTGCACCATCCCTCCTCTTATACATTGCTCCATAAACAGATACATGTCCTGATCCTGGATCAGATCCAATTGCATTTTAGTGTTTAAAACCATTGCAGCCCATGCTAGGCCTGGGGCACTGTAGAAATACATTGGATCCAGTTTATAATTTTGCATAGAAGATTTTCTGAATGCCTGCAATATATCAGCTAAGAGTGTGACATCAAGTTTCAAATATGCCATGTGATAATCACCAAATGTCTGGCATTTTAAATTGTTCCACATCAACTGGGCATGGTGATAATCATCATCAGTGATTCCAGATCCTCTGATTTTGCTGTAAAACTCTTCTTGTGGTGGCAGAGAACACTCATCAAATTTAGAAAAATCTGTAACATAGTCATATGGATATACACCCTTCCGCCTAATTAATTTCAGGTCCTGATTTGGAAACAATGCACATGTGATTTTGAATTGATCATCAGATAATTGAGTGGCCAGTGTAGCCAGGCTAGCAGATAAAATTCTGTAAGAATCAAGAAATCTTATGTGAATAGAAACACCATTAACTTTAATTATCTTGCTAATAGACATATATTTCTCATCATTTTCAGCTAAAATATTTAAATTCTGCTTGTCAAACCCCTCGTACCTGATCAGATGATGGAAATCATAATTGGATGCTCCATGGCAAAATATGGGGACAAATTTTGGTCTCTGGATCTTAATATTACAGCTATTACACAGGGCCTGTTTATATCGACCATCTGTATGAGAATGGTGTTTCACCTTGATATTTGTATCTGAAAATTCAGAATCACATACCGGGCATTTTTCTGCATTGTTGAAATCCTCAATCTGTTTCTCTGTTAAAGGCAACATAGGTTTTGATTTTAATAAGATGTTGGATGCTATGTCACGGCACTCATTTTCTATTCTATGTGCAAATATTTTGATGGCATTTGGTCCCATGTATAAGTGTGGTTCACTAGCTACACCATCCCGTATAACTATATAACAAAAGCTGGAAGGTTCATGTAGCTGGTATGGTGTAATTGAAGATTCTTCAGGATCTGGATTGCAGAATGCAAGAGGCTTGAGGTTCGATTCAAAATCACAGACAATATATGCTGGGTGTTCCAACAAGGCTTCAAACTTTTTGAATTTGCAATTTTCACTTGGATTAGGCATCACCATATGAACAGGTTTATAGTTGCCACAGTATTTCAGATGCTCAATTAATTTGTTTTTAGCAATTTCTGCATTCTGTTCACAAACACTATTCACCATTTTCCTACCATCAAACACAGATAAACATCTTCTACACAACTTGAATATTGTATTGGATTTGTCTAGTTGTGTTCTGACTAAGGCTTCAAGATTATGTATCAGAGTGTAATGATATGTGCCATCCCCTTCAATTAAGAGCAGATCAATCGGAACAGCAGAATCATCATCAAATGTACTGATTCTGAGAGGTTCTATCGAGCAATTGCCAGTGGAACAAATAAATACATTAATAGATAATTGTTTGCCATTGATATGCCTGGCCTTTTTTTCAAATTTATCAATATTCTGAACAGACATTGGATATTCCAAACCCTCCATTGCATCGTCAAAAAGATGTTCATGTTGTTTGTAATAACTTATTCTCTCAGGATGCCTTAAAACTGGAAACAAAGCAGCTAATATACACCACAAAAAGCATTTCTGGTCGGTATTTTGTATATTAACCACGGCTTGTTTGTTTTTAATATTGGCAGGTAATGGCAGATATGTAGATCCTTGTAATGGGCTGAATTCAGAAATATTAACATAGAGCCTGTGTGGAGAACCGCATAGGCTCCATCCAGACTCTTTTGCCGCAAATTCAGAGTGTTTAATATTCAATTGATCTATCAACCTGCTTATTATTGTGTCTGAATTTGCATTTGAATATACCGGTACAGTTTCTGTTATGTGGGGCTGTGTAAATTTTGTGCCATTTGGTTTCTTATATTGTGCAAACAATTTAAGGGACAGTTTATAAGAGCCATTTTGTGCATTAAGAATTGCCTGCAGATCAGAATTTATACTGTTCAAAAAATTCTTAATGTCACATCTTGGCTCTGATACAAACCGGTAATCCCTAAGTTGGGCATTAAAACTGCTATGGATGGGTGCATAGCGTGGCTGCTTTGCAGGTCCAGCATTAACAGGTGCTTCATGCTTTCTTTTCAGACCAGATGTAGATGGTTGTGAGGGCAATGTTGATGACTGTGCAGAGCAAGTATCTCTATGTTTATATGTGAAATATTCCATGCTGTATTTTCTATTGCATTTGGGGCAAATTTTTGTGGGAGTTCTGTATTTGTCTGGGTCACAAATCTTTTGGTGCTTAGCCCAATTGGGGCTGGATATATTCTTATTGCATTGATTACAATATTTTTGATTCGGCATTTTTGTTGTTGTTTATTATATACAATTTCTTGGGATTCAAATCAAAACTCTATGCTGGATAAAAAATATCAGCTGGGTTCAACACTCTGCTTTGTGTGTGTGTATGTGTGTATACACTTAATATTTTTGGCTTTGGTATTTATATACAATTTCTTGGGATTCAAATCAAAACTCTATGCTGGATAAAAAATATCAGCTGGGTTCAACACTCTGCTTTGTGTGTGTGTATGTGTGTATGTGTGTATACACTTAATATTTTTGGCTTTGGTATTTATATACAATTTCTTGGGGTTCAAATCAAAACTCTATGCTGGATAAAAAATATCAGCTGGGTTCAACACTCTGCTTTGTGTGTGTGTGTATGTGTATATGTGTGTATACACTTAATATTTTTGGCTTTGGTATTTATATACAATTTCTTGGGGTTCAAATCAAAACTCTATGCTGGATAAAAAATATCAGCTGGGTTCAACACTCTGCTTTGTGTGTGTGTATGTGTGTATGTGTGTATACACTTAATATTTTTGGCTTTGGTATTTATATACAATTTCTTGGGGTTCAAATCAAAACTCTATGCTGGATAAAAAATATCAGCTGGGTTCAACACTCTGCTTTGTGTGTGTGTATGTGTATATGTGTGTATACACTTAATATTTTTGGCTTTGGTATTTATATACAATTTCTTGGGGTTCAAATCAAAACTCTATGCTGGATAAAAAATATCAGCTGGGTTCAACACTCTGCTTTGTGTGTGTGTGTATGTGTATATGTGTGTATACACTTAATATTTTTGGCTTTGGTATTTATATACAATTTCTTGGGGTTCAAATCAAAACTCTATGCTGGATAAAAAATATCAGCTGGGTTCAACACTCTGCTTTGTGTGTGTGTATGTGTGTATGTGTGTATACACTTAATATTTTTGGCTTTGGTATTTATATACAATTTCTTGGGATTCAAATCAAAACTCTATGCTGGATAAAAAATATCAGCTGGGTTCAACACTCTGCTTTGTGTGTGTATGTGTGTATGTGTGTATACACTTAATATTTTTGGCTTTGGTATTTATATACAATTTCTTGGGATTCAAATCAAAACTCTATGCTGGATAAAAATATCAGCTGGGTTCAACACTCTGCTTTGTGTGTGTGTGTATGTGTATATGTGTGTATACACTTAATATTTTTGGCTTTGGTATTTATATACAATTTCTTGGGGTTCAAATCAAAACTCTATGCTGGATAAAAAATATCAGCTGGGTTCAACACTCTGCTTTGTGTGTGTGTATGTGTGTATGTGTGTATACACTTAATATTTTTGGCTTTGGTATTTATATACAATTTCTTGGGGTTCAAATCAAAACTCTATGCTGGATAAAAAATATCAGCTGGGTTCAACACTCTGCTTTGTGTGTGTGTGTATGTGTATATGTGTGTATACACTTAATATTTTTGGCTTTGGTATTTATATACAATTTCTTGGGGTTCAAATCAAAACTCTATGCTGGATAAAAAATATCAGCTGGGTTCAGCACTGTACTGTGTGTGTGTGTGTATGTGTATATGTGTGTGTGTATGTGTGTATGTGTGTATGTGTGTGTGTGTGTGTGTGTGTGTGTGTGTGCGTTAATATTTTTGGCATTGGTATTTATATAAAATTTCTTGGGGTCCAAATCAAAACTCTATGCTCTGGCCAGAAATAGGCCACAACTTGGCCACAAGTGGACCGGAAGTAGGCAAACCGGAAGTGGACCGGAAGTAGACCGGAAGTGGACCGGAAGTGGACCGGAAGTAGACCGGAAGTGGACCGGAAGTGGACCGGAAGTGGACCGGAAGTGGACCGGAAGTAAATATGTGTGGGTGTGGGTGGGTGTGGGTGGGTGTGGGTGGGTGTAGGTGTGTATGTGGGTAGGTATATCATGGCCTAGCTTTAAGTGTGGCCAAAAAAAATATCAAGAGGGGCATATTTTTAACAAATTTATGGACAACAATCTCACAGAAGTGCCTTTTATAAGTGTAGGCAAATCAATCTGAGGGGGCTCATACTTTCCCGGGAAATTCCCGAGGGCATTTTTACAAAAATCTTGGATTAGACAGGGTTCCACACTTGAGCAAAAAGCTCATATGGGCATGTTGAGCTTGTTTTAAGTGTAGCCAAATCTGCTTGAGGGGGGTTCATACTTTCTCGTCCTGGTTATATCACAAATCCCACTACTGATTCATTCACCCTCACAGAGCTGATTTGTATATCAAGTTTGATGTAGTGAAAAGAGACAACGGCGAAGCATTTCTTGCCAACGCAAACCTAAGACTCGTAGATAATTTTGTGCCGTACTTATTCTCGCAGGTGGAAGTTAGAAAGCACGGCACCGTCATCGATAGGGTTGACTACCCCGGGATTACCTCTACAGCTGTGGGAACACTGAAACTCTCCAAGACCGATGCAGCATACTACCAGGCAGGGGGATTCGAAGCAGGTACAAAAATCAAAACTCAAAGTCACACAGTACTGTTTCCCATGCGTCTGCTGCCCGGTTTCTTCTCAGACTACAAGGAGATCATGTGGAAGGGTGGTTTGCGCGTCACTTTTCGCAGAGCTGCCAACGACAACGACGCACTGATGCGCTACAGCACTTTGGGCCCGGACGGGACTACCTTGCTTCCCAACACACTACCCGACGCTGCCAAGTGTCTTGTAAGGTCCATGGAGCTGCGCGTGCCAGTGGTAGAATACGAATCAAACTACGCTCTCAAGTACAAAGCCGACATCCTGAAGAATCCTCAAGTGTCCATTCCATTTTATGGCTACCAGTGTGTGCAAAAACCTGCTTCCGGCAATCATTTCGAATTTGACGTAACCACGCAATTCAACAACATTTGGTACGACATGCCCGAGTTTGCAGCCGTACTCTTCCAGACAGGAAGGGGTAACAATCAGGAGAAAGATTCCAGCCAGTTCGACAACTGCAAGATTAAGAACATTTACCTCAAAAATGGCAGGAACGAAGTTTTCCCACGTGAGAACTACAACCTAAACATTGCAGAAGAGGACTACCTGAAACTGTACGAGGCGTACACAGCTTACAAACGAGTGACTTCCGGTAACGTGGACGTGTACTACAATCCAAACGAGTTCATAGCTCGCAGACCCATGTTCGTCATCAACACATCTAAGAGAAAGCAGGTGGTTGTTAACGATCGCACCAACATCAAGATTGTGTGCGAGTTCCACGATGCCTTGCCTGCCGACACTCTGTGTAGCGTCATCCTCATCGCGGAGAAAACTTTTGTGTATGATGTGATGAACGAGCGAGTAACCGAACAGTTTTAAGAAAGAAAAAAAATATACTGACCAAAAGGTCCTTTGTTAACCTGCAACGCTGTGTCCAGGATGTACTGCAAGAAGTGGGGGTTGATAATGAAACATCTTCTTACACTGCCTGTCAACACCTTGTTTTGTGGTCAATCTGAAAATATAATAAAATTAAATCATTCTTGAGCGCGCAAAGGAACTTCCCCTTTGGCCATGCACATGCCCCTTAACTTGCCCCGTAGGACACGTTCTGTTCTCTTACGAGAATTAATATAGGTTGTCATAAAACCCTCCAATTCATGACTTAGCAAAAAATCTGTTTGCAGATTCATCACGTACGCCTATACGTGAGAAAAAGTATAAATAGAACCTATGTTCGGAAATCGAAAATGGTGACCGGAAGTGGGGTTATCTTGGAAACGGTAAGACTTAGGAAAAATCTGTTTGTGGATTCATCACGTACGCCTATACGTGAGAAAAAGTATGAATAGAACCTATGCTCGGAAATCGAAAATGGCGACCGGAAGTGGGGTTATCTTGGAAACGGTAAGACTTAGGAAAAATCTGTTTGGTGATTCATCACGTATGCCTATACGTGAGAAAAAGTATGAATAGAACCTATGGTCGGAAATCCAAAATGGCGACCGGAAGTGGGGTTATCTTGGAAACGATAAGACTTAGGAAAAATCTGTTTGGGGATTCATCATGTACACCTATACGTGAGAAAAAGTATGAATAGAACCTATGGTCGGAAATCCAAAATGGCGACCGGAAGTGGGGTTATCTTGGAAACGGTAAGACTTAGGAAAAATCTGTTTGCGGATTCATCACGTACACCTATACGTGAGTAAAAGTATGAATAGAACCTATGTTCGGAAATCGAAAATGGCGACCGGAAGTGGGGTTATCTTGGAAACGGTAAGACTTAGGAAAAATCTGTTTGGGGATTCATCACGTACGCCTATACGTGAGAAAAAGTATGAATAGAACCTATGTTCGGAAATTTGAACGAAGCGAACAGGGAGATCGAAAACGACGTGGATGTAGGCGACGGGTTCGTTCATCCTCACAGAGCGGACCTTTACCTTCAATTCGACGTGGTGAAAAAGGCAAGCGGAGACGCGTTCCCGCCCAATGCAAATTTAATACTCGTGGACAACTTCGTGCCTCACCTGTTCTCGCAGGTGGAGGTGAGGAAACACAACACCGTCATCGACAGAATCGATCATCCAGGCATCACGTCGACGGCAGTGGGAACGTTGAAATTATCCAAAACGGACGCAGCATACTATCAAGCGGGAGGGTTCGAAGCGGGGACGAAAATATCGACGAGAAGTCGTCACACGGTGCTCTTTCCCATGCGTCTGCTGCCGGGATTCTTCTCAGACTACAAGGAGATCATGTGGAAGGGAGGACTGAGGATCACGTTTCGAAGAGCAGCCAACGACAACAACGCACTGATGCGATACGCTACTTTGGGTCCGGACGGCACCACGCCGCTGCCCAACACATTACCCGAAGCAGCCAAGTGCGTCATTCGGAGCATGGAGTTGAGAATGCCGATCGTGGAATACGAAACGAACTACGCCCTCAAGTACAAAGCAGAGATCTTGAAAAGTCCACAGGTGCCGATTCACTTTCACGGTTACCAGTGCGTGCAGAAGTTGGCGTCGGGAAGTCACATGGAATTCGACGTGACGACGCAGTTCAACAACATACAGTTCGACATGCCAGATTTCGTCGTAGTGCTCTTTCAGACCGGGCGCGATAAGAATCAGGAAAAAGATTCCAGCAAATTCGACGACTGCAAAATCAAGAACGTTTATCTGAAGAACGGTAGGAACGAAGTGTTCCCGCACAAGAATTACAACCTCGACATGACCAAAGATGATTACCTCAAACTTTACGAAGCTTACACCTCTTTCAAACGCGTGACCGAGGGAAGCGTGGACATGTACTACACGCCCAGCGAATTCAAAACCCGCAGACCCATGTTCGTCATCAACACATCTAAGAGAAAGCAGGTTGTGGTCAACGATCGCACCAACATCAAGGTCGTCTGCGAGTTCCACGACGCGCTGCCTGCCGATACTCTATGCAGCGTCATCCTGATTGCAGAGAAGTCCTTCGTCCACGACGTGAAGAACGAGAGGGTGACGGAACGGTTTTAACATGTTTAACATCTTTTCTTGCACAAATAAGAAATTTTTTGTACTAGCACAATCAGTTACAATGGCACAATACGAATTTTACTAGTTCAGATCAGTTACAAATGTCAATTTCATCAGTTATCAGTTACAATATCTTTTTTTTGCACTATAGCACGGGAGACAAATCAAAAAATTTGCACAAAAAAATTTGTTGTTGTTTTTACACAAGAAAATTAACAATAAAATTATTTCTTTTTTATCGTTTCAGATGCTGTCGAAACATCAAAAACACATACACACACACTAGGAAAAAAAAAGCATGCAACTTTATTTGTAACACACACACATACATTCTCCATCTTCATCAAGAAAATATTATAATAAACATAATTATTTTTATCTATATCTCACAATAAAACTCTACATCCAAAAATATTACAACATCAAAATAACACTAGAGTCGTTAGTACACGTTGCATGCATTACGGAGGTCCTCTGTAGAGTTTCATGGAAGTTTGAAAAAAAAAACACGTGAAACTCTACAGAGGTGTGGTTATCTAGAACCGCAGCCGTTAGAACCTTTACTTTTTTTTGGTTGGGCACCACGCACCCTGGCGAGGTTATAGGGGCCAGGAATCCTAAAAAAACAACAATTATTATTTTGTTTGTTTGCTTGCGTCACAATACAGGCACGCGCACGCGTGTGTGTGGCACATCGTTCCCGAAAAAGAGGTAGGTTTACAAAGGTCACGATATATAAACATTTGACCGGGACTTGGAAAATTACAATAAGGTGCATTCATCCTTCAAGGATCTCATCACGCTGTGTCAGCGCAATAAATAAGAAAAAGTGAGTTTTTTTGAGGTTTTTTGGTGCTGTTTTCTTCGCTGTGAAACATCGTCAGCACAATAAATAAGAGAAAATAAGTTTTTGAGATTTTGGCGATCCTCAAATGAGTAAAGTGAATTTTTGATGTTTTGCTGCTGTTTTCTTCGCTGCGAAACATTGTCAGCGCAATAAATAAGGCGCGGAACATGGAGAGAAAGTGAGTTTTTGAGGTTTTTTGATCCTCACTTGATGATTTAGAACCCGGGCACCTACACTACTTTTGATGTTTATTGTGTAGCAATAAGGAATCGACTGGTTGAGCAACTGAATCTTTCTTCAGGATTCATAACTGTAGACAATTGACACACTACACTACGTTTACGACAAACTGCGTAGCTATAAAGGTGTGAGATGAGGGAGGTTTTCCTATCGATGGCCATCTGCGAGCAATTCAGTTAATTCTGCATTTCGGAGGGGATCCATATGACAAGTTATCCGGGTCCCTCTGGCTGAGACAATACTCCACTGCTTATTATCGCAGACGTCGTTACATGATGTTACTGGGAACCAGATTTCTGTTTCGCAAATTGATTTTTTTTTTCTTTTTGGAAGCGACACTAACTGTGAAATTTCTGCTATTATATAAAATTTCTGGAGCACATTGCGGGGACCCTATACCTCGGGGCTCCCCCGCATTTCGGGGGTTGCGGGGGCGGCAGGTACACCACTGATTACACTAGTCCTTCACCTTAAGTTAATTTCGTCCTTATCTTTTGTTTCCCCTCAAACTTCCTTCGTCATTTTTATCTTTATTCGCCCCCTATCTCTGGTCGCCCCTAACCTTCGTGATTCTCATCTTTGTTCGCCCCCTGTCTCATGTCACCTCGTATCTTTCGTCGCCCCTTCCTTCGTCATTCTTATCTTTCCTCGCCCTATATCATTCGTCGGTACTATCCTTCGTCATTCTCATCTTTGTTCGGGGGTCCTCCCCCATGGCGCAGTGGTATCGTCATTGCCTTGTAATCAAGGGGTCCCGGGTTCGACACCCGGTGGAGGCTCAAGTGGTTCGGATCCCACTTTAACTGTAGGTCCAGTCCCGATTAGCCTTACCGTGCATAAAGTGGGCTTAAAACAGCAACTCAAATCAAATCATCTCTGTTCGCCCTCTGTCTCTTGTCACCTCATATCTTTCGTCGCCCCATCCTCCGTCATTCTTTTCTTTCTTCGCCCCTATCCTTCGTTATTCTTGTCTTTGTTCGCTCACTGTCTCTCGTTGCCCCCTTATCAATCGTCGCCCCTATTGTAAGCTTCCAGCTTCCAGCTACCACTTAACAGTAGTTCTTCGTAAAATACCACAATATTTGCGGTTTGCATTTCAACCATGCATATAGTAGAGGAAACGAACGGGAAAAAAGGGCTTAACCCGGAAATATTTGCAACACAATTTTTTTTTGTGCCAGATTGTGCGGAATGGTATAGTGAATAATATATTAAAAATCCACTAACCAAATGTTTGGGGAAAATCCGCCATCTTGGAAAATGGGGGCCAAAATTCAAGTTAAATATAAAAAAAAATTAATATCTCGAAAACGGTGCATTGTAGACAAAAAGTAAAGATAACCAAAATGAAAGAACAGAAAATTTGCTAAATTATGGTTTTTGTTTGATAGAGCTACCATAAATCTTAATTGAATTAGAAAGATTCAAATATTTTCTTTAATTTTTAGGATTAGCGTAAAAGTTTGTTTCTGACACAAAAAACAGCAAATATGTAAGAAACTATGTAATTTACGTCCTAAAGTCACAGAATCAAATTCATAGCTTATGATATTCTCTAGAGATTGGTTTCCCTTTCGTGCCTTTAGAGTCAGGGATTGAGGAGATATGGAGTTTAATGCAGAGTCATGTGTTTCCCTAAATTTACGTGTTCCATTTCATATGATATAGGTTGATTGATTGATTTATTTGATTTATTTTACTTCGATTTTTGTGCCACTTTTGGCTAATTTGCGAAGATGGGAATGAGTGATGATATGATGAAATTGATGAATGGACACTCATAAAACTCATAAACATCCATGTCCAGGTCGGGATTCGAATCAGGGACACCTGGAGTTGTAGCGCGATTATGATATTGGTGAGAACGTAATACATTGGTTTCTGCAGTGTTTCGTTCACGTGGCGTTTGCTACTTACATGTTGTTTTTGTTGTTCAAAAATGTATGTGCATAGTAGCGGCGATTAGGTGTCTTGACTTAACAAGAGGGGAGGGGTGGGGGTGGGGGTGGAGGTGCAAGGATAGTTTACTTTTCACTGACAGCAATTAGAAAGAATCGTATATTGAAAATGAAATTCGGGCAGATGATTTTGGCTCAAATCTACTGGTAGACAAGGCTTAGAATTAAGAGATCATAGTGCGAGGACAAAAAGTGTGTATGGGGGGGGGAGAGACTGCTGAAAATACATAATTTTCTTTAAGAGTATACTATTGTTTAATAACAGGGGTAAGATTCCTCTACACTAAATCTCCAATTGATTGAGAGTATTAGCAGGGGCAACTGATTCCCGTGCGCACGCCTATGGTGTGAACGTCCCTTCATCAACGTCATCATATCATCACTCATCCACGAGATTAGCCAAAAGTGGAAGAAATACAACACTAAATCTAAATTTCAAAATGAATGGGCCAGTTCTGTGGTGCTAACGTCGTCGCCTTGTAATCAAGGGGTCCAGGTTTCGATACCAGTGGAGGCCTATACTGGTTCGAACCTCACGTTAAACTTCAGGTCCAGTCCCGATTAGCCTATCTGTTCATAAAGCGGACTTAAAACTAAAACTCAACAAACAAAATAAAATAAAATAAAATTTCCAAGCATTTAAAAAAAAAATCATGAAAATTCTTCCTGGAACTACACTGCGTAAGAGAGGAGGCAATTCACAATTGGTTTTTGCAGCGACAAATCAGCCAGCAAGGAGAAGGACAATTGGTTGGAATTTGGAAACTTAAGGAAATAAGTTCTGGATTAGTAGATTTATTGTTCAACATTGATAATTAGAGATGTTAGGAATCGAAATGAAACGACTCAACTAACAACCCTCCCAAAAAAAGCCCTCTGGGTTTAATGGGCCCAGCACGCTTCCAAATTTAGCCTTTCGGCACAAATCGTCTCTTATATGTAGAATAAATTAAATTATAAGTAGTATAAAAATATGCATCTGACCCCAACTCTGATTTCTTGACTAAACGACCACAAAAAGTTGAAAAACTCACTTTCTCTCCCCGTTCCGCGCCTCATTTATTACGCTGACGACGTTTCACGGGGGCAAAAAGGCAGTGATGAGTGAAAGATGAGCTCTCATCCCCTCATCCTCTCATCTTTCTCATTCTCTTTTTATTCTCTCATCTTCCTCTCATCCTCCTCTCATCCTCCTATCTTTCTCTTATTCTCTCATTTTTTTATTTTCTTATTTTCTTATTTTTTGAAAGATGAGTGCATCTTATCGTAATTTTCTAAGTCTGGGACCAAATGTTTATATATCATGACCTACGTAAACCTCTTTTCTCATTCTCTCATTCTCTCATTCTCTTATTTTTTGAAAGATGAGTGCATCTTATCGTAATTTTCCAAGTCTGGGACCAAATGTTTATATATCATGACCTACGTAAACCTCTTTTCTCATTCTCTCATTCTCTCATTCTCTTATTTTTTGAAAGATGAGTGCATCTTATCGTAATTTTCCAAGTCTGGGACCAAATGTTTATATATATCGTGATCTTCGTAAACCTCTCTTCTCATCTTCTTATTCTCTCATCTTCTTATTCTCTCATTCTCTCATTCTCTCTACCTTTAGAATATTGTCGTCAACATTAGAGATGAAGTTGGAGTGCTGGAATCAACGGGGACCAAAATGTTTATATATAGTAACCTTCGTAAACCTCTCTCTCGGGGGGAAGGATGTGGCATATACACACGCGCGCGCTCTCATCTTCTCATTTTCTTATTCTCTTATTCTCTTATTTTTGAAAGATGAGTGTATTTTATCGTAATTTTCCAAGTCCGGGACCAAATGTTTATATATTGCGACCTACGTAAACCTCTCCTCTCATCTTCTCATCTTCTCATTTTTGAAAAATGAGTGCACCTTATCGTAATTTTCCAAGTCCGGAGCCAAATGTTTATATATATATTGTGATCTTCGTAAACCTCTCCTCTCATCTTCTTATTTTTGAAAGATGAGTGTATTTTATCGTAATTTTCCAAGTCCGGAGCCAAATGTTTATATATATATTGTGACCTTCGTAAACCTCTCTCTCGGGGAGGGAACGATGTGCCACACACATACGTGCGCGCGTGCGTATGCCTCTTATTATTTTCCGTATTGTGGCGCAAGCAAACAAAATAATAATTGTTGTTTTTTTAGGATCCCTGGCCCCTATATAACCTCGCCGGGGGTGCATGGTGGCGACGAAATCATCACGAGTTTAGATTTGTACTGTGAATGTTGTCAAAAATTTAATCAATATTGTTTATTCTCGATGCTAGAATCTTACATAAATTATTTTCTAAAAACGAAAATCGATAATCCTATGCCAAGCCCCCAAGGCATTCAGGCAATTTCTAATGTTCGCGTGGATAGCCACGCTCGGTAGAATTTTTCCTGTTCCTGTGGAGAAATTGTGTTTCGTCGCTCAATGTAACATTTTCATCATGGACCAAACTATCCACAACAACCCCTCCCCGAACCTATTCACCTTGCATCCTCTTTCACCCGAAGAGATTCTATTTTTTTTAGCTTTCCCACGGTCCTGAATAAAGAATCCATCACATCCCTGATAACAATAGAATCAGAAGCGGATGCGGCGAAAGCAAACACAGCAGCATCCTCCGCTTTTGAGTTTTGTGCTGGGGGGGATCGTCTGTTTCACATACTACACCCTGAGGGGGGCGTGGAATAGAGGCCTAGGGGGGGAAATGATGGACAATACATGCATACAATATGGAACTGTCAACGTCCTGTTTATTGTTATTTGTCCCCGCAGGATATTGTGCGTATCACAAAAGTTTTTTGTTGAAAAAAAATATAGCATGAGCGCTATAGTCAACAAGGGTTTTATTTGCTAGGACATTGACTATAGCGCTCATTGTGTTTTCACCAAAGAGAGTCGTGTGGAGTAGGAAGGAGGGAAGGAGAAAAAGGAGAGGAGTTCCTATATAACGTATCAGTTTCTTTTTTGTACATCATTATCATAGTGAACGTCAATCGTGGCAGTTTAGTATTCTTAATTGTTTGTCTGGCAGTATACATATATATCATCGTGGAAGTTTTAGTGAGCTACAAGTTTTATTTTGAAGTTTCTCTATCTCTCTTGAAAGGTGAACGTCAATCGTGGCAGTTCAGTATTCTTAATTGTTTATTTGGCAGTATACATATATATCATCGTGGAAGTTTTAGTGAGCTACAAGTTTTATTTTGAAGTTTCTCTATCTCTCTTGAAAGGTGAACGTCAATCGTGGCAGTTCAGTATTCTTAATTGTTTATTTGGCAGTATACATATATATCATCGTGGAAGTTTTAGTGAGCTACAAGTTTTTATTTTGAAGTCTCTCTCCATCTCTCTTGAAAGGTAAGTTTTTATTTTCATGATATATTAATATTTTTTGTTTTACGTCTGACACACACATATTCAGAGGAGTCATAAAAAATTGACACACACTTACATGTCGCATATTTTTAACCTCCTACAACAGTGCACACACACACACACACACATACATACATACATACATACTGTTCGCGTTTAATATATATATGTGGAAGGAAAAAATGTCCAGCATTTTTTCAATTTTTTTTTTCCTTCTGTTTCAGTGTGCTTTCCACTACCATCACCACAACCCCCCCCCCAAAAAATTTCTCTGTATATATATATATATAAATAACAGAGAGAAAAAATGGAACCGCAACCAGGTCCCTCCGGTCTTTGCGGGAAAGTGGCATGTCGCAACTGCGGAATATTAATTTCTAAACCTAATATTGCTAGGCATTTGAAAAAATGTCGTCTACCGGATCATGATGTCCTAGTCCCGCCGGCAAAGAAATCTCGCACTGATGGGCATGAATACGGTGCTTTGAATAAAAGTGCACGCATCATGACCTATAAATCTGGAAGCGATGAAAAGTGTGACTCGAGCACCTTCCTCAACAATGTGAAATCGCGGGTAGTAGATCAATTACGTGATTGCCTCCTCAATGTTGCAATTAAAATTCATCTCGTCTTGACCCTGCTGTATGAGAAAGTTGTCTCGTCCGAGTCAAGCACTTTCAACTTTTACGTAGGGTGTGAAGCCTTACACGATGACAATAACGAGGATCTTGACGAGATAGTGACACGGCTATTTGATCACCTGACACAAAAACAAGAAGAGTTTGAAGGTAGAGGAAGTGGATGGAGTCTTTGCGGTCACAACCACATGTTAGAACTTCGAGTCTGCAATTTCAAACCATTACGCAGCGCTCAAAAAAAACAAAAAACAAAAAAAAAGCAAAATGCAGTGTTGAACATACAAAGTAATGATCAGAAGAGTTTCCTATGGTCTGTCATCGCCGCATTACACCCAGCTAATAATGTTAACCCCGAACGCCTGTCCAATTACAGAGGATACGAGGGGAGATACAAGAATATGATGAGAGGAATTTCCTATCCTGTGCCCCTGAATAAGATCAATCAATTTTTAAAAAACTATAGAGAGGAAAAAGAAGAAGATATCGATATTTCTGTTTTTGGGGTTGACGATTCCGGCAATATTCGTGTCTTAAGACCTGCTAGAAGCCAGAATAATATAATTCGACTCTTGCTTGTAGATGGTCGTTACAGTTTGATACGGAATTTCTCAGGATTAGTAGGAAGACAGATCAGCAAGAATCGCGATAAGATCGAAATTTGCGATCGGTGTTTGAGAATTTTTCGCGGGGGTAAGAAGATGAGAGAACAGCACAAGTGTTTTGGCTCTGTGAATGCAGAACCCGAAGATGTCATGCCGGAACCCGGAACCAAGATGAAATTTCAGAAACACCAGGCTCTTCTCCACCATCCCGCTGTCCTTTATGCCGACTTTGAAAGCTTCCAAGTTCCCATGACGTCTTGCGACCCTGATCCCTCTACCTCAAGCACGACCCAAATTTTTCACCACGAGCCTTGCAGTTTCTCCATCTACGGAGAAAAATTGAATGATGTCATCTTGTATTGCGGACCCGATGCGGCAAAACATTTTGTTGAGAAGATAGCGGAATGCGCGAGAAAACTTGCACCCGGCCTGAAAGGCTCTTACGTTTCTCCACCTGCCCTCACAACAGAACAACAACAGAGACATGACGCGGCGACAAGATGCGAGGAGTGTAACCAGACTTTCACCCCCGAAAATTACAAGGTCGTCCACCATAACCACCAGAATGGATTATTTCTAAGCACCATCTGTAATTCGTGCAATCTTAAAATTAAGGAGTCGCATTTTATTGCTGTGTTTCTGCACTACACGGAGAAGTACGACACGCATCTCTTCGTCAAAGAGCTCCACAACATAACTTCTCGAATCAGCATCATCCCGAGAACGAGTGAGAAGTATATTACAGTGAGAGTGTGGATCCCTCTCGAAGAAGAAAAAAGTGTGGAAGTGCGAATCCTGGACTCTTACAATTTCCTGTCCTCCAGCCTCGCAAGCCTTGCATCTCAACTTGGCGACGAAGATCTTGTGGCCACCAAGCAAAAATGTTTTTCGGGGAGAGATGAGAATTTGAATCTGTTGCGTCGCAAGGGCGTCTACCCCTACGAGTACGTCAACGATTTCGAGAAATTTGATGAGACGGAACTTCCACCCCGGAAGGCATTTTATTCTTCTCTCACAGAGGACGTCTGTTCCGAAGAGGACTACGAACACGCTCGTAGTGTATGGACGGCATTCAATTGCCAAACTTTTCGGGATTATCACGATCTCTATCTCAAATTGGACGTGACACTTCTGATGGATATTTTCGAATCGTTTCGTAAGAGATGCATCGCGATATACAAGTTGGATCCTGCGTATTTCTTCACCACACCGGGATTGACTTGGGAATCGATGATGAAATACACCAACGTGGAACTGAGACTTATTGCAGAGAAGGAACAGTATGCTTTCATGGAGAGTGCGATACGCGGTGGCATCGTCCAATGTCCCCGACGCTATGCTCAGGCAAACAATCCTCATACGCCTGGTTACGACGCATCGAAGCCCAACACCTACATCGTCTACTGGGATGTCAACAACCTGTACGGCCACTCCATGTCCCAGTGTCTTCCCATCAGCGACTACGGGTGGATGACGGAAGAGGAACTCTCCTGCGAGGATTTTCTCAACTGGAGTGAAGATAATGAATGGGGCTGTTTCTTGGAAGTGGATCTCGATTATCCCGAAACGCTTCACGAGAAACATCACGGATTGGCCCTGGCCCCCACCAAAGAGAAGCCACCTGGAGGATCGGAGCCAAAACTAATACTAAGCATGGAGAACAAGCGGAATTACGTTCTGCACTACCGACTCCTCCAATTTTACATAAGTCACGGCTTGCAGTTGAAGAAAATTCATAGAGGATTGAAGTTCCGACAGAGCAAGTGGCTCGAACCGTACATAGTCGAGAACACGCGACGCAGAGCGCAATCGACATCGCCTGCAGACAGGGATCTGTACAAACTGTTCAATAACGCCATCTACGGCAAGACGATGGAGAACGTGCGTAATTACATCGATGCAATGTTGGTCACGGACGAAAAGAAATTTGAGAAGATCGTCGCGTCACCCTACTTCAAAAACTTCACCATTTTCGACGAGAATCTAGTATTCGTTGAGAGGAACAAGAAGCAAGTGATGCTCAACAAGCCGATTGCTATAGGTGCCACAGTCCTTGAACTATCAAAATTGCACATGTACCAATCGTACTACGATCAGTTTCAACCTTTTTATGGAGATAACATCCAAATATGTTACATTGACACGGATAGCTTCATTTTTCTAATCCAAAACACACCAAACCTCGAACGTGATCTGACTAAGATAAAGCATCTGTTTGATTTTAGCAACTTACCATCAGGCCATCACTTACATTCGACAGAAAACAAAATGACCATAGGAAAGTTCAAAGATGAAGCGACTGGTAATTACATCAGGGAATTTGCGGGGCTTCGTGCCAAAATGTACTGTGTAAAGATTACAGAAGAAAAAGAGATCAAGAAGGCGAAGGGGGTGGGAAAAATAAGTACCAGCAAATTTAGCATGCAAGACTACAAAGAATGCCTTTTTCATGGTAAAAGGCAACTCAGCACCGATCATCGCATTGCAAGTAAATTGCATGATTTGTACACGACGTGCGTAACCAAAGTAGCATTGGATGCAACGGACAACAAGTTACGTGTTCTCGATTGTAAAATCCACACGCGAGAGTGGGGGAACTACAATAAAAGCGATAAATGTGACGTGTGTTAACCATAACCCCATAGCCATGAAGTCCGCTGTGTTTTTGAAGAAGAATAGCATACGGAGGAAAAGAATGAAAGTGGGAGCCCTCGGGCGATGAAAAATAAGAGTTGAATTTAATGAGCCTCGGTTTGAAGCGGGCTTAACAACATAATAACAGGTTGCAACTTTTCATCGCCCGAGGGCTCCCACTTTCATTCTTTTCCTCTGTCTGCGGAAGAAGAATAGCAAAGACACGTGTTAAATAACTAACAAGGACAATGAATCTCTTTGGTTTTCGCAAACAAAGCAAGATGGAGACTCCATCACCAAATTCTAATAACCTCTTACCTTCCGTGTTATCTAAACTCAATGGTCTACTAATTGTACATCTTAATAGTATATGGACGAAACTGAATGACGATGTGGGCAAAATGTTTTATGTTTTTAATAACAATTTACATTTCTATGAAATTCCGATCGACGGGAAACTTCAAATCACCGTGAATCCGGAGAACACAGGCGAAATCAAAATTTCTACCGGCAAGAACATTTTTCGAATAAAGCACGACAAGATACTTTCTAACATTACGTACGATGTGTCTGCAGGAGATTACCTGTACGTGGAACTCCTCGGAGACTACGACAAACTTATTCCTCTCTTCGTAGAATTACGAATCGTCTATCCTATTATAAATAACCGTTAACCAAAAATGCCTAACGATATTTTCGGCAACACCAAGCGTGTAGACCATGCAGAAGAGATTCTCATGCTGGACATTCGTGTTAAGAAGTTGAGGACTGATTTGATCGCTTTGCAGGAAACCTTAAACAAAAGTTTAGAGTCGGAAATCGCTACGCTCCAAACGCAATGTCTCGACCCCATTCTGAAAATCGATTCCGAACTGAAAACGCTGATAAAAAATTATGTCGACGTACCTTCTTACGACAGCGTTCAAAATATACAGTTGAACGTGGATTCGCTTCAAAATGATTTGGCCAAATTACAGCAATTTCAATCGAAAAATGAAGATTTGGAAAAATTGAAACTCGAAATCGAAGAACGAACTTCCGCAATAGAAAAGAATTTCTCTGAACTTCAAACCGTGGTGAACGATATTGATATAGAACGCTTGCATGTCGTTGTTTCCAAATTACAAGAAGAATTCACCGGCACGTTGGAAGAAATTAAATCCAAGTTGCAGACTTTGGAAGATACAATGACGAACCTACCATCGTCGGACGAACTGCAGGTCATCGGTAAAAGCGTCGCGAACATAAAAATTCAACTGGAGGCTTATCAAGATTTCGAACACATTCAAACCACCATCGCTACGCTTCAGGCGTCTCTGGAGTTGATCAACGAAGAAATTAAAAATATTCACGCTGAAGCAAGTGTGTTGACGAGTATTCAGGACACGTTAAGCACAGTTCAGCAGAAGATCCAATATTTGGAAAATTTGAACGTCGAATCCAATCTTACTCATTTTCATCACGTACTGGACAACATACAGGGTGACTTGGAATCGTTACGAACGAGCGTGCCTTCGAGCGAAGATTTGGAAAAATTGAAAACGGCGGTGACGGCACTATCCGATTCGAGTGACATCAAAAGTTCGTTGAGCGATCTCGAGAGTAAAGTGGCCAATCTCCCTACCTCCAAAGAATTGCACGCTTTGAAAAGGAACATATCACGTATGCTGAAACGACTGGAAACGGAAACGACGAACGTGGAACAGATTCGAGACGAACTTGCTTCGCTGGTGTCGACGCTACCCACTTCGCAGAGCGTCGCCGACCTTCACACGCAGTTTACAGAGATGCGAAGCATCGTGAACGATCTTACCGAGAAGAGCTCGAAATTGAATCAAGTCGAGAACCTTCAGAACATTGTGGTCAACATCAGAGATCAAGTTGGAGTGCTGGAATCAACGCAGGAATCAACGCTGGCCTCTTTCGGTGCCAAGTTGCAAGAACTCAACGAAAGCTACAAGCAGTTGAACGTGGAAGTGAAAATCAAACCGTCATTTTCTACCGTAACGGATACCATAGTCGAGCATTTGGTGCCCGTACAAAACACACTGGGTCAGCTTCACAGCAACCTCGTTAGCGTCGATACTAAATTCGCTAAACTGCATTCTCTGCAAGCCATCGAAATCAACAGCGTACCCAATCAACAGAGAATCTCCACGTTCATCGAAGGTAACAAACTGTACATGCTGCATCCTTATCATCCGTACTACAAGTTTCTCCTCAATGGCACGATTCAGATAAACGAATTTTCGTACTGGTCTCACGGCAGAAAAGCTAGCGTTCCCACCATGACTTTGATATCGAATCGTGGTGTCCAGAAAGCAGGAAACATTCCTCTGGCACGTTGGAACGAAACGCGCAACATATATGAAATACACGAAGACGAAGATCTCACCGTTTTCGACGTGAGTGCCGGGGATAAGCTGATCATTCAAAACACGAGCGAAGTACCACCCTCTTTGAATCCCATCACGCTGGTGCTTCTCTTGAAACGTAATCTCTAAAAATAATAAAAATGTCTAGGCAGGCCATCGTCCAAGAATTGCATAAACCTGCACGCCGCAACTACAAACGTTTGGCTGTGGTAACCAAGGGCATCGACGACCTCTGGGAAAGTGACCTCGTGGAGATGAGTAGCGGTAAGTTAAAAAACGTACATAAATTGAACAAGGGCAACAAGTACCTCCTCACCGTCATAGACACGTTTTCGAAATTCGCATGGGCTCTACCTTTGAAGGCGAAAACAGGAATGTGCGTCACGGAAGCATTCAAGACAATTTTTCGCGAAAGTGGCGGTAGACGACCTCGGTTTCTGCACACGGACAAAGGGAAGGAATTTTACAATGCCGTATTCCAAAAGTTTATTCGGAAACACAACGTTCAACATTACTCGACCTTCAGTGACGTCAAGGCCAGCATCGTGGAAAGATTCAATCGCACTCTGAAATCGCGCATGTGGTCACGCTTCACGCTTCAGGGAAGCTACAAGTGGGTCACTATTCTTCCGGAACTTGTTAACGACTATAATCACACACGGCACGCAACGATAGGCATGAAGCCAGCTGACGTTACCAAGTCTGACGAGCAACGTTTAATTTCTAGCGTTTACTGTCCAAAATACACGCCCACGACAAAAAAGGTTAAATACAAAATTGGAGAACAGGTGAGGGTCAGTAAATTGAAGCGAACGTTCGACAGGGGTTTCACACGAAACTGGAGCACCGAACTTTTTACCGTGGTTCGAGTTCTACCCGGGAACCGTCACACGTATATAATAAAGGACAGTGGCGGTGAAATTTTATTGGGGCGCTTCTATGAAGAGGAACTCTCTAAAACTAAATACCCCGACACGTACCTTATTGAAAAAGTTTTGCGCAAGAGAGGCAACAAACTTTTGGTGAAATGGCTGGGACTTCCGGAAACAAGTTGGATCGATTCAAACGAAGTGATTCTATGAGTACGTGGAATGTTGTGAAACGTTTACCTAATTCGGAAAGTCAAACGAAGAAAAAGAACGGCGAATTGCTTCCCGACAGCATCCGCTGTCTGATCGTAGGTCCTTCGGGGTGTGGGAAAACAACACTGCTCGTGGACAATTTTCTCCTCGCACCGAATTGGTTAGATTGGAAGAACAGGCACCTGTACGTGTTCTCGAAAAGTTTGGAGCAATCCAAATACCAGCAACTGATGAAACTGTACGATGGTCTGGACATTGCAACGTTCGCCTCGGAAATAAAACCACTTGACGATTGTCGTGAAAATTCAGTTGTTGTGTTCGACGACGCCATCCTGGAAAATCAAAATGAAATTCGCAACTTTTTCACGCAAGGTCGTCACAAAGGAATGGATTGCTTCTACCTAGCTCAAACGTTTTCCAAAATTCCAAAACAGTTAGTACGCGACAATGCTAATTTCATATGTTTGTTTCGTCAAGATCACACCAACCTCAAGCACGCGTACGATGACTACGTAGGCGGAGACATGAACTACAATCAATTTTCGGAAGGCTGCTCTTCTTGCTGGAACGCTGACGATTTCGGATTCGTGACGATCGACATGACGAGGAAACCCAACGACGGAAAATACAGAAACAAAATCAACGACTTTCTAAACGTTGCAACGTTGTGAGAAACGACGTATATAAATAACGTCATGACGAAACGAAAAATTGAAGACGAAAATCTCAAGCTTCGCGATTACCTCGCGAAACGCTTCAAAGGTTGGAAATCCGAGAATCGCGGATTCTACGAAGAGAAGAAACGTCAGGATCAACCTGTGATCGATGCCATCAGCGGTCTAGGTAAAGAAATTAAAAGTGTCACGGAACAAAATAAAAATTTGATTAATGAACTCGTACCGCTCGCAGCTAAAAGTTACGCCGTACCCACGCCTATTTCGAGCATTCCTTCGACGCCGTTCGAACTGAAGGATGCACCGGCACGACGTCGAGCCATAGGCAGCACGTCGTCTTCGGATAAAATCGAGTTGGGACCTTTGGCACGAGACTACCTGAGCACGGGGAAGTTCGACAAGGATGAAGTGTTCGGATTGTATCCCAGCATGGAAACCAACGAAGGCGGCGGTGTGGTGTGGAAGATTGGGAAATCGAAGGTGACCTTCGAAGGCAACGACATTAAAGTCAATTTAGGCGACAAGGATAGTTGGACCAGGTATCCGGGTACGGTGGGACTGTGGGAACTCGTCGCCAAAAAGCAGCCGAAAGATTACACCGACGAAGATTACCAAAGTTACAAGGAAATTCTGATCATGACGGATGCCTTGTACCAGAACAACGACGCCTCGCAGAATAGGGTGAAATCGAGCAGTGGCGAGAAGTACAGGAATCTCATCAAACCGATTTGGAACCAGGTCAAAACAGGCAGCGGCGTCAAACGCTACAACACGTTACCCAAAGAATTCGTTTGGGTGGATGATGTGAGGAAACTCGTGGACCGATTGTTGGTGATAGCCGGCGAGGAGAATGCAGGCAATCGTAATTTCTACAACGAGAAGGTTGGCATCGTGGACATGATCAGCACGAAACTTTCCAACTTCATCGTGAACGATGACAAGGGCATAGGTTACCTGATCAAAATCATCAACACGCTGCCTCCGAAATTCTGGAACGTGGCCGAAGGAAAGGGGCTTGTGAACGACATCATCAACAAGTTACCTTTCGAGATGCATTTACCTGGCTACCAGTACTGCGGACCGGGTACCAAACTCGAGAAAAGATTGGAGAGAGGAGACAAGGGTGTGAATCCGTTGGACGCGGCATGCAAAGATCACGACATTGCTTACAACACCACGCAGACGGATCTGGATGCACGTCACGAAGCAGACAGAAAGTTAGAGCACGCAGCTTTCGAAAGATTCGTCAGCAGAGACGCATCGCTGGGTGAACGGGTCGCCGCACTGGGTACCACCATCGCCATGAACACGAAACAAAAATTGGGGTGGGGTATATAAATAACATACAGTAAAAAAAAACAACATGGCTTGCATAACTGATTTGCCGCACGAACTACTATCTAAAATATTCAAGAAAGTAGTAAACGGAGATGTTAATAAACTTGTAATCATAGCAAGAACGACGCCGGAATTTCGCATCCCTTGTGAAATGGTTCTCAAGGACCTTCTTCGGGAGATCAGCGGCCTGAGGTGCGGTGATCTCAACATTCTGCTTTCGGCTGCAGGGGAGAAATTGAACGATAGGTCGGACGAATTGCACGAGGCAAGGCAGGGAAGAAGACGGTATACTGATGATTGGTACAAGTCTATGCAGGAGACGGAAGATATCACTACGCACATCCTCGCGTTTTCCAAAGCACGAACTTTCTTCCTCTGTTAAAAAAATAATAATATATATATACGCATCAAAAAAAAACTTGATATATAAATAACACACATCGTGAAAAAAAATAAACTTTGGTATATATAAATAACACACATGGTGAAAAAAACAATTAAATTTCCCTAACACACACACTGAAAATTTCTCTTCTTCGATATGACAACTGAAAAAATGAGTGATCTCCAAGCATTAAAACAAATGCTAAATTTGTCAGTCGAGTATGTAAAAATTCGGGAATTGGAAGTCGACAAATCTTACACGATAACTTCCGGTTCAATCGTTTCTACCCAGTATGGCCCCAAGGTACGCCTGTTGCTCAACGCACAATACAGTCTATTTTTACCAGATCGATACGCTAACATGTTATCGGACGAGAAGCTATCTATTTTAATCGAGAACAAAACTCGAATCGTGTACAAGGGGACAAAGGAACTTCTTGGCAAGAAAACAAAGCACGTAATAGAATTTGTGTAGCGACTGCGGGGCCGTGAAAAAAAATCTCAGAATATTTATATATAAATAACATACCGTAAAAAACTACACAAGAAAAAATCTCAGAATATATATATAAATAACATACCGTGAAAATAACACATAGAGCATCAACATGAAGCCCAAGGGTGTCGTGTACCAGATACCATATTCGAATCTAAAAAATCTAGGTACCCTCGATGGGTTACTCACCAAGAAACAACGCGAGAAGAAACGTTCTTGCTTGTCGAAAGGACACGGAATGAAATTGCTGCTCAGCACACCTCAATTGAAAAGATTGCAGCGTTCGCGGAAACAGCAAAAGATCGGAGGTTTCATATTCAGCATCCCGGCCATCCTGGCAGCATTGGGGGCCGTTGGAAGTTTGGCCGGCGGAAGTGCCGCCATTGCGAAAACCGTCATCGACTCGAAGAAGAACAAGGCGGAATTGGAAGAACAGAAACGTCACAACCTGGCCATGGAGAAGAAGGGGAAAGGTATAACCAAAAAACAAAAAAGCAACCTCGATGCTTTGAAGAAATATAAAAAAAAGAAACAGAAGCACTCACCAACCGAGACATTGAATCTCTGATCGAACCGTTACAAATCAAACACTTCAGAGGAGTTTTTATGTCCGACTCGTTACCTTCAAGCGTGAAAAGAAGAGAATGTGGAGTAGTCAACTTGGACGGTCAAGAAAATCCAGGCACGCATTGGATATGTTACCACAAAAATGATGATAAAGCATTCGTTTTCGATTCTTTCGGAGGTGTCCCACCTACAAATTTAGTTCATTATCTGAAAACGAACAAAACCTCCATATACTACAACGACGAACGCATTCAAGATTTCGGAGACGTGAACTGCGGTCATCTCTGCCTCTCCGTGCTCGCGTTTCTCTCTAAAATAAATAACCCTACGGTCGAAGATTTCCAGAAAGTACTGTGGAACCTGAAACAGCATCACTAGGATGGGCGTGTTCCATCTCACGAGCGAATCTTCAATCTTGAAACTCACGCTGCACGACGACATTGTCTATCCTAAATCCGTGGCTCTGCGTGCATTCTACAGCATGTACCTCATACCTAACGTCACCCAGCACAACAACAAAATTAGCGTCGGAAGCGAACATATCGTCGTCACGCCAGGCCAATACAATCTTTCCACTTTGCAAGCTCAATTACCCAAAGGCACATACCTTTCTCAAAATTCGGTCACGCACAGAGTGGAAATCCTATCCGCGACGGAGACCGTGGACCTGGGCACCATGGGAGAACTTTTAGGTTTCGAGAACGACACCAAACTCGAAGCTGGCATCAAGCACGTAGCAACCAACATTCCTAAATTCTTGGCCATAGAGACTCTGAACGTACACTGTAACGTGGCGGAAGGAATGATCACGAAATCCTCGGACGGATTATTAGGAAGTCACAAGCAGACGGGAATCATAGCCACTTTCAAACCAAGTTCCGAGTTCATGGAACCGATCATCTACACGCCCTCTTCGCCGATCTATTTTCCAGTATGTCGCAATCGCATAGACGACATAGAGTTGGTGGTGACGAACGAGAAAGGAGACGTGGTGGATTTCGCAGGTGCAACAACTACTGCCATCGTGGAGATCAACGTATAATAAATAACCATACATGTAAAATGGAGCAAATCGAAAGTTACGAATTGCAATCTTTCCCTCCCAACCGTCGCACGTTCGCCAATCTGAACGAGGCGAACAGGGAGATCGAATACGACGTTGACGTAGGCGATGGGTTCATTCATCCTCACAGAGCGGACCTCTACCTTCAATTCGACGTGGTGAAGAAAGAAAGCGGAGACGCGTTTCCCGCAGCAGCAAACTTGATACTCGTAGACAACTTCGTGCCTCACCTGTTCTCGCAGGTGGAGGTGAGGAAACACAACACCGTCCTCGACAGAATAGATTATCCAGGCATCACGTCGACGGCAGTGGGAACGTTGAAATTATCCAAAACGGACGCAGCATACTATCAAGCGGGAGGATTCGAAGCCGGGACCAAAATATCGACGAGAAGTCACACGGTGCTCTTTCCCATGCGTCTGCTTCCAGGATTCTTCTCCGATTACAAGGAGATCATGTGGAAGGGAGGACTGAGAGTCACGTTTCGAAGAGCGGCCAACGACAACGACGCACTGATGCGATACGCTACTTTGGGCCCGGACGGCACCACGCCGATAGCCAACACTTTACCCGAAGCAGCCAAGTGCGTCATCCGAAGCATGGAATTGAGAATGCCGGTGGTGGAATACGAAACAAACTACGCCCTCAAGTACAAAGCGGAGATCTTGAAAAGTCCGCAGGTGCCGATTCACTTTCACGGTTACCAGTGCGTGCAAAAGATGGCGTCCGGAAGTCACATGGAATTCGACGTGACGACGCAGTTCAACAACATACAGTTCGACATGCCAGATTTCGTCGTAGTGCTCTTTCAGACCGGGAGGGACAAAAATCAGGAAAAAGATTCCAGCAAGTTCGACGACTGCAAGATCAAGAACGTTTATCTCAAGAACGGAAGAAACGAAGTGTTCCCGCGCGAGAATTACAATCTTGACGTGACCAAAAACGATTACCTAAAACTTTACGAAGCTTACACCTCTTACAAACGCGTGACCGAGGGAAGCGTGGACATGTACTACACGCCCAGCGAGTTCAAAATCCGCAGGCCGATGTTCGTCATCAATACATCTAAGAGGAAGAAGGTTGTGGTCAACGATCGAACCAACATCAAGGTCGTCTGCGAGTTCCACGATGCCTTGCCCGAGGATACCCTATGCAGCATCATCCTGATTGCAGAGAAGTCCTTCGCCTACGACGTGAAGAACGAGAGGGTCACAGAGCAGTTTTAACAAGTTTTTAACATCTTTTCTTGCATAATAAGAAATTTTCTGCACTAGCACAATCAGTTACAATAGCACAATACGAATTTCACTAGTTCAGATCAGTTACAAATCTCAATTTCATTAGCTATCAGCTACAATATCTTTTTGCACTATAGCACGAGACAATCAGAAAATTTGCACAAAAAAATTTGTTGTTGTTTTTACACGTGAAAATTAACAATAAAATTTCTTTTTTATCGTTTCAGATGCTGTCGAAACATCAAAAACATATACACACACACTAAAAAAATAAGCATGCAACTTTATTTGTAACACACGCACATACATTCTCCATCTTCATCAAGAAAATATTATAATAAACATAATCATTTTTATCTATCTCATAATAAAACTCTATATCCAAAAAATATCACAACATCAAATAACACTAGAGTCGTTAGTACACGTTGCATGCATTACGGAGGTCCTCTGTAGGGTTTCATGGAAGTTTGGGGGAAAAAAAAAACACGTGAAACTCTACAGAGGTGCGGTAATCTATAACCGCAGCCATTAGAAAACTTTTTACATTTTTGGTTGGGCACCACGCACCCTGGCGAGGTTATAGGGGCCAGGCATCCTAAAAACAGCAATTATTATTTGTTTGTTTGTTTGTGTTACAATACATAAGCGCGCGCACGTATGTGTGTGGCACATCGTTCCCTCCCCGAGAGAGAGGTTTACGAAGGTCACAATATATATATAAACATTTGGCTCCGGACTTGGAAAATTACGATAAAATACACTCATCTTTCAAAAATAAGAAGATGAGAGGAGAGGTTTACGAAGATCACAATATATATATAAACATTTGGCTCCGGACTTGGAAAATTACGATAAGGTGCACTCATTTTTCAAAAATGAGAAGATGAGAAGATGAGAGGAGAGGTTTACGTAGGTCGCAATATATAAACATTTGGTCCCGGACTTGGAAAATTACGATAAAATACACTCATCTTTCAAAAATAAGAGAATAAGAGAATAAGAAAATGAGAAGATGAGAGCGCGCGCGTGTGTATATGCCACATCCTTCCCCCCGAGAGAGAGGTTTACGAAGGTTACTATATATAAACATTTTGGTCCCCGTTGATTCCAGCACTCCAACTTCATCTCTAATGTTGACGACAATATTCTAAAGGTAGAGAGAATGAGAGAATGAGAGAATAAGAAGATGAGAGAATAAGAAGATGAGAAGAGAGGTTTACGAAGATCACGATATATATAAACATTTGGTCCCAGACTTGGAAAATTACGATAAGATGCACTCATCTTTCAAAAAATAAGAGAATGAGAGAATGAGAGAATGAGAAAAGAGGTTTACGTAGGTCATGATATATAAACATTTGGTCCCAGACTTGGAAAATTACGATAAGATGCACTCATCTTTCAAAAAATAAGAGAATGAGAGAATGAGAGAATGAGAAAAGAGGTTTACGTAGGTCATGATATATAAACATTTGGTCCCAGACTTAGAAAATTACGATAAGATGCACTCATCTTTCAAAAAATAAGAAAATAAGAAAATAAAAAAATGAGAGAATAAGAGAAAGATAGGAGGATGAGAGGAGGATGAGAGGAAGATGAGAGAATAAAAAGAGAATGAGAAAGATGAGAGGATGAGGGGATGAGAGCTCATCTTTCACTCATCACTGCCTTTTTGCCCCCGTGAAACGTCGTCAGCGTAATAAATGAGGCGCGGAACGGGGAGAGAAAGTGAGTTTTTCAACTTTTTGTGGTCGTTTAGTCAAGAAATCAGAGTTGGGGTCAGATGCATATTTTTATACTACTATTATATAACTGAGGGAGTTATTGAAATGGACAAAGAATTTTTAAAAGGTCTGCATAAATGTAAATATATATATTAGGTGACGTTTAATCATATAATTATACTTACACATAGTCCTTAACTTTAAGTCTTGACTTCCATATCAATGTATTTCTGAACTGTAAGTAGGAAAATGGATTTAAAATTATGTTCATGCCATCTAGTGCTCCATATACTAAGTACGAACGCCACCAACAAGGCTGCGAGAAGTATCTGCAGGTTGTGCTACCACCTATCAGTATTTGAAGATACTAATAGAACAGGCAGAACTAGTATGTCTATGGGCAGAACGTTCACAAAAAAACACCAGGAGAAAACGGTCTGAGGATGCTTGAAGGGACATTGATTGCTGCGCGCAGGTACGTAAGGGTTGGGGCTCAGGGGGCTCGTAAAATATTGTGACGATAATTTATCAAAATAAATAATTACACTAGTCAACAACCATTTTGCAACATCAAAGGTAACATGTGTTCTTAACTAATTCGGATGTGCTGATTTCAGATCTGAAACTGAAATTTTTGTATCACGTAACATTTCAGAGATACACGTGACGTCATATCTGGCATAACGTGGATACGTTATTTACATTTGGATTCCAATTTATATGATTTTTGGCAACAATCAAAATAAATTTTGCAACAATGTATAAACAAACACACTTATAAAAAGATTTGTTTCTTTTTCTGGCTATGTTTCCATTGTTGACCTTCAAAAAGGCTGCTTCTCCCTCCCCCAGAATGAGTTACTGATAAGAAATAATAAGGGAGAATGCTCTACAGACTGAAGGGAGTGTGATTTAATGAGTTCAGTATTACGTGCTTTGAGGTAGAGAAGTTGTGTTGAAGTTACTTGCGTGATACTGCAATGAAGAAAAACCGACGTGGTTGTGTAAATTTACCAAACAATTTCTGCTATGTGCGGGCAGTACACTTTAAAAAGTCAATGCCGAATGTTGACAGAAATGTCGAAACAAGCGAAGCGTATTATAACTACTTCGGGTGCGATGTTTTTGATCAAGACAAAGTGTGGGCTCCCCATGTGTGCTGTGTGACTTGTTATTCAACTCTTGTGAGGTGGTTTCGTGGAGACAAAACCCGTGCTATGGCATTTGCGGTGCCAATGGTTTGGCGTGAACCGAGTAGCCATGCTGAGGACTGTTACTTCTGCTTAACAAGCATAGCGAGACATTGCAAACGAACAAAATCCAGTATTGTGTATCCCAATATTCCTTCCGCTATGAGACCCATACCACATGGACCTGAACTCCAAATCCCTAGCCAACCCTCACATTTAGAGGAATCTTTTGCAGAAGAAGAAGAGCCACCCATCCTGTCCACTTCCAATGATCCAAGCTATTTTCCACAACCAGAGATGGAACCACTCCTTGTCGACCAGTCCAGACTGAATGACTTGGTTAGAGATATGTATCTAACTAAGCAGCAGGCTGAGGTGCTTGGATCTCGACTTCAACAGTGGAATCTGCTGGCTTCCGGAACTAGAATTACCCATTTCAGAAAGAGACATGAACAGTTTTCAGGCTACTTTGAAATGAAAAATTCCCTCTGTGTATGTACAAATATAGACGGTTTAATGGATAAGCTTGGGTTGGAGCACATTCCTGAGGAATGGAGATTGTTTATAGACTCGTCAAAAAGTAGCCTGAAAGCAGTGTTGTTACAAAATAGCAACCAAAAACCATCCATACCAGTCGCACATTCTGTTGAGATGAAGGAAACACATGACAGTATGTCTGTCTTGTTAAATATGATTCAATATAATAAGTACTGCTGGCAGATTTGTGGCGACTTAAAGGTCATTGCCATATTAATGGAACTCCAAGGTGGGTTTACAAAGGATTGTTGTTTCCTTTGCTTGTGGGACAGTAGGGCTACAGAATCGCACTACACTGTGAAAAACTGGCCTCCGAGAGAAACCTATATACCAGGGCAACAAAATGTGAAGTATGCTCCATTAGTTAATTCTAACAACATATTGCTTCCTCCTTTGCATATCAAATTAGGCCTCATGAAGAATTTTGTAAAGACCATGGACAAAGATGGAGATGGTTTTGCATACCTCAGGAGCTTCTTCCCAAAACTACGTGATGCTAAAGTGAAAGAGGGAATATTCGTTGGCCCCCAAATTCGGAAACTGTTTAGAGATCACAACTTTGATAGGAAGTTAAGTGTCAAAGAACTAGCTGCCTGGAAGGCTTTTAGTGCAGTGGTGAATGGATTTCTGGGCAATACTAAAGCACCAAACTATACTTAATTAGTTCTGGAACTCCTTGATTCTTATGCAAAGCTTGGATGTCGAATGTCGCTCAAAATCCACTTTCCCCACTCCCACCTGGATTTTTTTCCCAAAGAACTTAGGAGCCGTCAGTGGTGAACAAGGGGAACGATTCCATCAAGACATTCGCACAATAGAGCAGAGATAACAAGGTAGATGGGATCCTCACATGATGGGCGATTACTGCTGGTTCCTAGTTAGAGATAGTGATAAACATTACATACATGAGGAGAAAATAAGGGTAAGTGCATCCATTGTGATAGCTGTATATTGTGTATATTACATATATATACACACACATATGTGTGCGTGTTTGTACCTTGATCTTTTTTACATCATATTGATGATATTTACTCATACAAGTGTAATAACTGCATTCGTAACCTAGTTAAAAATACAAGTCACGTAATATATTTTCGTCGCCTTCACTACAATCCTCTATACCAGTGTAACACAAAAACGTTACGTGTTACGACATTTTTACTATCATTTTCATGTTCAGGAGGTTCGATTTAGTTAAACTGACCCTTTTTTTCCCGTGTTGCAGAAAAAAAGTTTAAATTTGTTGACTAGTGTTATCGAGGCAAAGAGAATGTTCTAGAACCATGAAGGCATAGGCGTGAACAGACTTTCTGATTGTGGAAGAGTGGAGGGCAGAGGCGTGGCGTGCATGTAACCGCTGTTACCGCAGGTAACAACAAAATATAAAGAATTGAAGAACCTGTTTTAAAACATTATTACATACATAAACTGGTAATATTGTCGTAATGTAAATATTCCAGACTGACATTTTTTCTGACACCGGCAAAAGCGAAGAGGACTGATCCGGTACCCTCCTCAGGCAACATGAGGAAAGGGTCCTGAACCCACCCAAGGAAGACTTCGCGTTGCGGCAAAGAGGCACAAGTGGTTCGGATCCCACTTTAAACTGTAGGTTCAGTCCCGATTAGCCTTACTGGGCATAAAGTGGACTTAAAACGCCAAATCAAAATAGAAAAAAAATCAAATCACACTGGGGAAAAGCAAACTACCAAGTGATATTTTGTATTTACACTAAATATCAGTGATTACGAAAGTCCTCTTTGTCCTTCTTCGGCATCATGGGCGAGAAGGATGGGTATGGTCAAGGGGTCCGCTGTCCTTCTAAAAATGTCAACCTAAAATTCTATATTTCACACATATAATATTATTTCGGTTACAGGAGTTGGTGATAATTGTTCAAAGGCCTATTGAGATTGACATACGTTGTCGCAGGAATGCCATAATTTCGGATTTTGAGGTAACAGCACTGTTTTTGGGTGAAAACATTACTTAGAAGCATAATTTCCCGATTGTTATCTTAGCATGCTCTTAAGTGTCAGGTGTCGCAGGTTCGAGTCCTCAGCAAGAAATGGTTATTTCAATGTTTGTTGTTATTCTTTCACTTACATAATTATAAAAATTAGTAATTACATACACAAAATAATAATAATTTTATTTCAATAATTCACCATGCATCCCTATAATCACGATTACGATTATCCTATAAAGCGAGCAAGGAACGTAAAATATACGAAATAGTAGTGGTGTCAGAAATGAGATTTCAGTGGATTTAGCGAAACATGGGAGTGGGAGTAGCTAGGAAACAGATGAAGACTAAATCTACTCTACATACGTCTTATTTGAAACGAAAAGTTTCGCGATTTTGGCAAATCTGGTTTCAAAATAACTAAGATGGCAACAGTAGTAGAACTGGGTTTCTTGCAGTGTAGGGTTCCGAAGGAAATATTGTCTATTGATTGGGGAAGCGCCGATGCTGAGAGGGGAGGTGGCACATGCTACAAAAGTATACAACGGTTGGCGGGAAGGACTGTGCAGTGCGAGTTTTGGGAGTGGTGTCTTTCGTCCTTTTGTTGTTTTCGGGCATTGTCAATTAATTAACAAGCGGTGTTAATTACTTCGATGTTTCTGTAAGTATCAAATGAAGTATTTCTTTATTAGGCTAATGTTTATCAAGTCAACAACCAATGTTTGCGATTTCACTTCAGTGCTTATGCCAATATTTTTTTCCTGATTAATTACTTTACCAAAATCTAGTATTGAATTGCAGTCGTACCAGAATAATATTATACGAACTACTTGGAGGACTTGGGGGGGGGGGTGGCATGAGGTGGGGAGGCGCCCAAGTCTTACAGCTCCTTCCTTAAATGTCCTACTGATAACCGGTAACACTTTTAAAAATCTCACGCCACGCCACTGGTGGAGGGGCAAAACCGTGTTCAGTCGGTGAAATAAGAACAAAAGATTTTTGATCAAGTAAATATGTCAAACATTTAATATTGCGATAGTAATAAAGATTTTCATTATCGGCTAATCACATCTGTCGTATACAAATCTCATTGCTATGTACAAATTCCTAAATATTAATAAACACACATGCACCTCATTTCTGCTGTTTTCAAAATCGAGCATATCGAGCTTTATTAGGTCAATATGTTCACCACCAATTGTCAGCAGTTGAAATGATAGACCTGCTTTTAGAATCAGTAGTCATTCAGAACCGAACATATCGCAGATAGGTTTGCAGGGAGAATTGAGCAGTAAAATAAAGTTACTGGACGAAAATTGTAGCGCTCTAGCAGCAGTAAAATTCTGCGTCTAAATGTCTAGTTACGAACACGTCAGTACTCAATAATAACACGTAAGTCACGCACTGTTGAGAAAAGTACTCCATGGTCGAAAGGAAACAATCAACTCATTCCGCCGTCCGTTATCTTATGTTAGTGCGGTTCACAAAAGCGCTGCTTAAAGTTAGGTGTCCCGTAGTTCACTGATGCACGGAGAGAGAGCGCTTGTATCTCCACAATTTTTTCCCCTAGAAAAACTCACAGTTCTAAAGAAAGTTATGTACTTCGTAGGATTATTTATTATCTTAATCGTATCTGAGAATTAATTATTTGAATAAGTGTGCCTTATTTCCACACAACAGCCAAATCAATCCTTGGTATAAAGTATACTGAGCTTCAGATATCTACAAACAGATCGACTGAGAGCTGTGCTACAATTCGATCCAGAGGAGTGTAGACATACGACAATATTGAAGTTTTTTGATTTTTAAAATACAATTTCTTACGTAATTTTTCACAAGCATAGCCAGCTGGTTAAAATATTTTTTTGGTGGAGGCCCTTGAAAGATTCCCTTTGGTGGGGGCCCCGGGGCAAATGCCCCAGTTGCCCATAGGTTCATCCAGCCCTGCCCCCAGGTATGGAACCCGAGACTCCTTGTAGTGAGAAAATTAACGAAACTTTTTTTCTACGGGAACATTCCAGAATATAACAAGGATATAAATATTCGCATTGACAGGGACGGCGCTAAAGGGGGTATAGGGGGGACTGAAGCTTCCAGATTTTTGTAATACGTTTGATGCATTTCGATCGAAAACTTAAAAAGTAGAATTTTCCATTTTCCATTATAAAACTTCCATCAATGTTCAAATACATTTTCCAGTTCTATTAGATCGCAAGGTTACCTTATTTATGATGTGTTGTAAAGTTAAATAGGGGGAGAACAGCTGCAGATATGCCTGTATAAGAGTGGCCACTGATCATTTATTTGATACTAAATAATGGCCAATCTAGTCGCCAAACTTGATACGAAATCTGGTGCTTGTCTGGTAGGTGAACGTATTTAGTGACTGTGAGATTGTTCTTTGATTGTTGGCATATACAGTTTCTGAATAGGTCTAGCAGGTGTGACAAATGAATTTTACATGAATAAGTAGTACGACGTTCAAAATCTAAAGAAGCGTTGTTTCTTTTATGCTTGGAGTACCGACAATTGCACGAGTGTTAGCGATGTTCTCTCATTGGTTTCGTCGTTATATCTATTCTTATCGCTGCAAATATTCGTGACGGACAAATACGATGATAAAGAATCATAGAGTACACGAACTACCTGATTCTTAAATGCTAACATAAAAATTGGGCTCCCAGCCCCGATAGTCTAGCCGTGAACCTGATATCAAAGGGTCCTGGCTTCCATCCCCGGTCGAGGTATAACATTTCTTTAAGTGGTTCGGTTGGGATTTCACTAGAAACTGTAGCTCTCGTCCATACTGTAGCTGTCTGTGCATATTGTGGACCTTAATACAAATCTAATCAACTAAACATTGCAATACGGTGCGAAAATCAGCATGCTTGGGCAATTTTATTGCTCGCAGTCTTAGTCCTACATCTTAATTAATTATCATTTGTGAGGTTAGAAAGCAATTTCTGCAGTACCGTCATAGTGGTATCCGTGCAGGAGAATCAATCTTTGATACTATTCAGATTTTCAAAATGCTCAGTGCAAGGGTTGCAACTTTATTAATTGCTTTTATGTCAATATATTTGTCTCCTAATGGAGGTGAATTTCTAGTGAAAATATGTTTGTTCCTTGAGAGTGGCACCTCCTATGTTGACGGTATTTCTCGTATCCTCCCCATATTTAGTCTTAAGTTCTGAATTTCAGTCATTGAACAAAAAAACGTAAGATAGTTCATCATGACAGCAGAAAATATAATATCATTAACACATTTTCTATTCAAGGGTGGTGTTGTTTATTTCATGCCTACTTTATTAAGTTTGTACGTACCACATTTCTGAGCACGAAAAGCTACAATCTTTTGCCGCTCCCTGTTGTTGTGATTTGGACAATTTAGAGTTATGGCACACTATGAGGTAGAAAGGAACTAAAAATACAGACCCTTCAGCACCTCCCTGCAATGGTTGAAACATTAAAAACTGCATTGTACGAACTTCACAAACTTTGTATTATTGAAATGTTCGTACCCCCATCAACGGCTTTTTCCAGCAAATCGGTTTTATCATCGTAATCGAACTGGTAACGAGAGGTTGAGTGCTGTATCTATTCACTCTTTGAGAAAGAGCTTGCAAAATCTTTGGATTTAAACAAGGTTGTAGCTGCTCATGAAAATATACGTATCTTATCGTATTTCTTGATGTGGTTAATTTTCTCATTTTAGCAAAAGAAACTACTCAAACTCTTTACATAGAAATAGTGTTATGTTTATATTTATACGTTTATCCGTAGCTTTTATGGCGTATTCTGTACTGTTTATATGAATACTAATTAGTAGAGGAGAGGAGGGTATTATGGAATAGTCGGGAAATATGGAATACCAAGGTTTTGGCTCTATTCGGTGCTGCTATCACGTGAGAATACCATGAACTACTCAAGAAAGACTCCTATGATGCAGTGCAGTGAGAGCTGACCGCTTGTTGTTGTGTTACCACTCGCTACAGAACAAAGTGTGTTTCGTGATTTTCAAGAGTTTTTGCAGGTAAGTTTTCAAACATTTTAACCTACTAGTACACATGTGACTGGAACATTGATGTTAAGCATAATATACACTAAAAGAATTGTAGTTTGTTATACTGTGGTCGTTTTTTAGCTGACAATGTTTTGTCCATCCGTTTAAAGGTTCATTTTCCAAGATGGCGTGTCGGGTATTGTAGAATACTAGGTATTTCATAATACCCGACGTAAAAGTATAGTATTCCATATAACCCGACAAAATATACTGAATAAAAATTTAGTTAAAAAATGAGTTTTGCGTATAATATTGATAGCTAAACAATAATTATTACTACTTACATAAATAGTAATATAGCCTAATTTAAAACCAAAGTACATTTTTTTAAAAGCTAAATCCATTTGAATGAGTTGAGTTTGAGTTGGTGTTTTAAGTCCACTTTATGCACAGTAAGGCTAATCGGGACTGGACCTACAGTTTAAAGTGGGATCCAAACCGCTTGTGCCTCCACCGGGTATCGAACCCGGGACCCCTTGATTACAAGACAATGACGCCACCACTACGCCATGGGGAAGGCCCTCATTTGAATGAAAACAAAACACAATTTTTCTGTTATTTGAAAATTAGTCTACAGTCTAGACCTACAAATAATTTGTTTTAAGATGTGTTTTATCTATTTAAACCTACCCCCCCCCCCCTTAGTTGCAAGAGTTCTAAATAGTCTGTTTTTTTTTTTTTTTTCAGATATGCCTAGAAAGAAGGAAGATGAGGGAAAGAAGCGAAAGCTTTGGTGTGAGACGCAGATGGCTAAGGCTATAGAAGCTGTTCGTGAGAAGAAGATGGGGTACCTTAAGGCGTCCAAGGAATTCCAGGTTCCCAGAGCGTCTCTCTTCCGCCTTGTCAACAGTAAGGAGAAAAATGCAAAGGTAGCAGCCTCAACTACTCTTGGCCGTAAGCCAGTTTTTCCTAAACAACTAGAAGACAAGTTACAAACATATTTAGTTGAGATGGAGGCCATGTTCTATGGGCTCACAAAAAGGGATGTCTGTAGTCTTGCCTATCAACTTGCGGTTCGCAATAACATACCCCATCCATTTAAGGACGAAACTGCTGGCAAAGACTGGTTCTACGCTTTTATGAAAAGGAACCCGAAACTTTCAGTTCGTAAACCCATGGGTACATCTTTTGCCAGGGCCAGGGGATTTAATAAAGAAGAAGTAGACAAGTTTTTTGACCTGATCGATGTTGTTTTCAAAAAACACAACTATCCTCCTAACAGGATATTTAATGTAGACGAAACTGGTTTGTCTGTGGTGCAAAGTAAAGTTCCTCATGTAGTAGGCCTAAAAGGAAAGAGACAAATTGGGTCCCTTACTTCAGCCGAAAGAGGTTCTCTCGTAACCATCATTCCCTGTATGAGTGCAGGAGGTGACTTTGTCCCGCCTCTTGTGATATTCCCGAGGAAGAACATGAATGAACAACTTCTTAGAGGTGCTCCACCAGGGACCATCGCATCGTGCCACCCGTCTGGTTGGATACAGACAAACATTTTTACTAAATGGTTTAAACATTTCATTGATGTAACAAAACCCTCAGCTGAGTCACCTGTCCTGCTTCTCCTTGACGGCCACACAACCCACAAGCGTAACATTGACGTAATTAGTTTAGCAAGGGAAAGTCATGTTACGATTGTATGTCTACCTCCCCACTGTTCGCATAAAATCCAACCATTGGATAAAACCTTTATGAGTCCATTAAAGTCTCACTATAGTGAGGAAGTGAGATCTTTTTTAAGGCATAGCTCAAGGCCCTTGAGTATTTTTGATATGATGGAACTGTTTGGCAGGGCCTACCTTAAAGTACAACGTGGGGACATAGCAGTAAACGGCTTCAAAGTGACTGGTATTTATCCTGTCAATAGAAATGTTTTCAGCAGTGAAGATTTTATTGCTTCTACACTCACTGTTCCTAGGCCTCAGACTATGACACCCACAACTGACCCTCTTCCATGTTCGTCTACCAGCTCTGATTCACCTCAACCCTGTTCTCCCAAGAGTCCTGATGTGGTTGTCCCTGGTACGTCTAAGTCAACAAATTTTGTCCTACCCATAGAGATATCACCACCACCTCCAAAAAAGCAAAAGTCAAATAGAGGCAGGAAAGCTGGATCTTCTTCTATAATAACCTACTCCCCATATAAAACACAGTTAGAGGATGAACTGAAAGAAAAGGACAAAAAGAAGGAACCAGAAGCTTCAAAACAACAAAACAAACCGAGCATTCAAAGACCCCCCGTTCAGAAATTAAACTTAGACCGACCTTCTAGACCTAAACCTAAAAGAGATGACTCCAGTGTTAGCAGCGATGCATCGATCCATTCTGATGTATCATCTGTAATGGACTTCATGCCCTCAACTAAAGAACCGGAAAACAAAGACGCTGAATGTATCTTCTGTAACGGAAAATTCTCCGAAGATCAACGCGGGGAAATTTGGATTCAATGCTTCAGCTGTTCTCTGTGGGCTCACCTTGAGTGTACCGGAGCAGAGAAAGAAGATTATATCTGTGACTTTTGTAAATAGACTCGAAGCAGAAATGAGTTGCACATAATCTTAGAAATATGGTTTTTATAGTTCAAAATAACTATGTTTTATGAAGTCTCATTAGTTTTTTAATGGTTTAAACCACCTATTCCATATTACCCGACTATTTCATATTAGCCTCCATTTGTAACTTTTTTTAAAATATGTTTTTTTTATAACAGCAAAATAAATAGTATTTTTCTTACAAGTGACACTTCATTACAATTAGTTATAGTATGTACTCATGATGATTTTGGGTATTTTATTAAAAAACTAGTGCAGTTATTTTTAGAAATGTAAATGGTATTCCATAATACCCTCCTCTCATCTAAGTCTATGATATCATTCCACTCAAAAATGGCTTTGGAAGAGACAACAATAAAATTATTACATTTTACTTGACATGAAAGATCCATGCCTAAAAGTACTTTTGTGTGTAATGGAACAAAATGCAGTGATTTATCTTTGGATCTAACAGTAAAATATGTCACTGCTAAAACTATACGGTAGAAATTTTTTACATAAATACCTTTTAGCTGGTATAAGTTAGCCCCCCGAGAATTTGACTTCGAAATCTTTAGCCCCCCCCCACTTATTTCGGGCTGGCGCCGTCCCTGCGCATTGAACTTCCGATTTATCTGTACAACAGAATCACTTAATGAGACTTCAGGGTGAGTGTGACAGTTCGTACGGTCGATTAGTAATCAGTCAGTCAGTGTTCATTGGCATTTTTATAAGATGTAGTGATTCGAAAATGAAGTGAACTATTCACATATTTTTCCATAAAATACCAAATCGGCTACAAATCTGAAGACATTGTAAACAGTGGAATTCCCGGAGCCTCAGTGTATTGCCCGAAGAGATCGAAGGTCTCTAAAGTGACTATTTCAACAGTACCAGACATCGGAACGAAAGCACAAGGTTTATTAAGGAAAAATAAGGTGAACAGATAAACTGAAAATCACAGTTTTGAATGATGATTTTATTTATTTATTTATTTATTTATTGGTGCCTGGACAAAATTTCGTGAACCCAGTCCGAGACTTTCGTGGGATAAAAAAGGACTTTTCAAGTCAACTGGTTTCCATGGAGCTTATTGTAAGTTCTGTTTTGTGTTTGCTGCTGAACTAACCTGCAAGGACAGTCAAATTTTGTTAAATGCAAAGATAAATGGAGAAATTCGACACACACTAACTACCACAAGGAAGCAGTCATTATAGCCGAATTTTTTTTGTAAGCAAAAAGATGTTGCCGGTTTCATCGACAAGCAAAGAGAGAGAATAAAGGAGAAAGAAAGAAAAACGAGCGGCACTTGCATGAGTTGTCGAAACAAACACAACCGAAATCCTACAAAATATATCACTTGCAAGTAGAGCAGTAACTAAAGGTTTCTGCGTTCTCTGCAGCGAAATCGGCACGCCCTAGCTTACAATTCTTACACTTATTTTTCAATTCGCACACAAAAACAACTGTCCCACTCTGTGAACCATACATACATTCTAGAAATAATGTTATAAATAAATACTTAAAAATATTTGTGTTATGCAGCTGCAGCATATAGTTTTTATAATCACTTCATCAAAACGCCAAATATGTCCTAGTTTTGACCGTTTTATTCTGTAGAATACCCAAACATTCTGCCCATACTGTAAGCCAACACTCTGTACCCACATCTCACCATGAGGAAATTGTATGCAATAACCGGTCTCAATAATGAATCAAAGCTTGATCCTTCTTCTACAGGAAAAGTTGTTTGCCAGCGAAGTGAGCAAGGACACTTTGTGTCGTGTCTTCCCGTTTCTCCGAATGACGCAGAGGCGCATTATATCAGATTTCACACCTTAGTAAAATTTTCGGCAAGAGGGAAATTCCCGCTTGGCCGAATCCCCTTTCGCCGAATATTTTGAAGGAAGAGAATTTCCCCTCCGCTGGGAAATGTCAGAAATTCGAGGGCAAAGCTCACGTCTTCCATTTTTGTAAATAATAATAATAAAAAAGAACTTGTATGGCAAAAGATACGTAGAAAAACGAAATACTATACCAAGTATTTGTTGATCTGGAAAAAGCATTTGATAGAGTGAATTGCATGAAACTTACAGAAATACTGACAGTGCTGTAGTCCCAAAATTATCAGAGCGTATACGCTAAGTTTAGTTAAACGTTAAGTGCAGACCACGTTTCCATTAAATACTGACAGTACAATACTGATAGTGATGATGTACTCATGATTGGCATAAAAGTTGCATGTTAGAATGGAGTTGCCACGCGTCTCTTAATGATTGCATTTAAACATAAACATAGTATTTTATAAGCTGCATTATTGCATGTGATTGTACTTTTTCTTGTTGGTATTGCATTTGTGAATTGTTAGATTATATGCTGTTAATACCTTTAATAATACTGATAAGAACACTAAAAATGACAAACTTGAAAAAAATAGAAGACAGCAATATTTACTTTGAGAAATAACGTTTTCTTCCGCAGCTGTTTTAACCTGTCCATTCGAAAACACTCCAAAATATATATTTTGATACGTCACCACACATTTCACTAGAACGCAGGCCCGTAGCCAGGCAGGGGGCAGGGCGGGGCTGAGCCCCCCCTGGAACTACCGCCAGCCCCCCTGGCACTGAGGTCAGCACCTTGACATTAGGTAAAACTATTTTGTGTAATTTGTTTGCAGAGAAGAGTGAAAATGTAGACAGCAGATATTATTTTGCTCACAACTTTGTTGAAGGATAAATTCAGGGAGCATGAACAGCAGCTATTACATTCGTTCATCTTATTTATAAGAGGAAGTCTAAGTAGCGGCAACTATTTAGGAGATTCTCTTCTCTAGACTTCAGAAAGTTTCTTCACAGGGGAGCTTCTTTATCTCTACCTTTGTTGCCCCTGTTGCGACCCCCCCCCCCATTTATACAGAAATCTGTGACTTTGGCGTCATTATGCAAATTCCCTCCGCATCTGCATCAAAGGTTAACAGCTCCCAAGTTTTGGGAACGAAGGGGAGGTTTATTGTTTCGGCCGGGGAGTGGAATATACGGTAGGCGCTATGATGGATATTATCAAACGTAGTATGGAGTGTGTAGTAAGGGATGATTTCAGTAGCAGCCAATTAACACTTCAAGTGATATTTTAACTCTTTCACTGCGGAATTCTCTGGCACACAATACCCCTTGGCTGCGTAATTAAATTTGAAAATATTTTTTTTATATAAACAAATAATTTTCACAATTACATTGCATTATATATGAGAGAGAACTTACAAAAGTCATTCCTTGCGCTTGAAAACCATTCTGTAGTCCCTGGTGGTATGATATTTTGAAATTTTGAAAAAACAACAACATTTTTTTAGAAACAACAATTTTACAAACATTTTTTTAGAAACAATAATTTTACACAATTACATTGCAAAATATGTTATAGAGAACTTACAAAAGTCATTCCTTGCACTGGCAAACCATTCTGTACGTATACCCTGGTGGTATGATATTTTGAAAAATTTTGAAATTTTGAAAAAAAAAAAAATCTGTTCCATGATGTTACGGACGGAGGTACAAATTCTTCATCAGACACTACACAATCACTGTCACCACTTGAAGTCTCATAAAAACTGTCGCTATTATCGTCACAACTTAATTCACCTTCTGATTCTGAGTCGGCAAATAACAGTTGAGTAACATCATTATCAGACAAGTGTTGACAACTTGACGAAGTCATGTTGTTTACATTCGAACATGCATTTGAAACTGACATGTCAGAGAAACTCAACGCTCGTATGTCAAAGAATTCTACACGGAGGCGTAATTAGTGACATCATACGGATAAAAACAAAACTACAAGTTCAAATAGTTCCAAATACTATCAACAGATGTCAGAAGGCTACTAAAAGCGACGTACTGCAGAAATGCGACACCCGCAGCGAGTGGAAGTACGAAGTCGCAATAATGCGACTTCCGCAGAGCAAGGCACCTGGCGTGCTGTGCATAAATGCGACGACCGCAGCGAAAGAGTTAAATGATATAGAATAATTTATTATTTGTATGATATTTCTAAACTTTATGTAACTTAATGATCCCCCACACATAATTTACCTTCATTTAACACTGTTAAACTTTTGAAAAATGGACTTGATTAACAAAGCCCCCCCTGATAACCCGTGAGCCCCCCCTAGAGATCAATTCTGGCTACGGGCCTGCTAGAACGTTTTTCATAAACTCTTGAATTAGTGTCATTTGTAGCATGGTAGTTTTCCAACCATATTTTCTCATATTTCTGAGGCTTAAAATGATCAATTGGTGAGCCATCTTAACATTACGTTCCCGATCACTTGAAATCAGGGGACCGTATTAAGCTCACTGGAGTGATTGCCAAATTACATTAATTAATTTAAACGAAAGGAAAGTGGAAAGTATTTGCATTTTAGCAGAAGGATACTCTAAGGAGTGAAGTTAATCAGAGCGTATACGGTGTACACAGCCGTATACACTCGACTACAACCCTGGATACTGAATAAGATTGGAGTAAATGGAAAAGAGTGGAGGCTCATTAGCAATCTGTACATGGAACCAGGGGTGCCCACACGGGGGGGATTAATGACGCGCCTGCGTCATGGGAATTTTTTGGGGGGCACAAAATTTTGTAGTTCGCTACTAATTCTATATATCTTCACACAAAAATGGGGGTTATCGTTATTAGTGATCGCGGCGATGGGGTTGAAATGAAACACCACCTCTTATCTTATGCCTGTAGAATCGGTTCGGAAGACGGGGGGTGGGGGTACACGTGATTTTCGCATTAATACAAGGTGACTCAAGCAGACAAACTGTTAAGAAAAAGATTCAGTACATTCAGGGGCTCCGACTTGTCAAAATTATTGGGGGGGCCTCTGATCACTGAAATAAATTAATGAATGACTCACTCTCTCCCTTTTTTAAGTTCAGTGTTCAGTGTTCGGAATCACGTAAAAGCCCATGAATTCCTCAAAAATATCAAATTTTTTTATTCTCAGTTCTAATGCAGAATATTAATATTGTCCACGGATGGATGTCACAAGTTTCGTCAACCATAATAGCAAAATATTCCCGACTTTTAGTATCTGCTACCACGGAGTGCAAAACAGATCTCCCTAATATATCAATGATCTCGTTCTGAATGTCATCTTAGAGCCATTTGTAGTCCAAAAGTCTCATCCACTGCCCTAGTTCATGCACATCGTCTTTTGACACTCTTTTTAGTAAAAATTTTAACAATACTCATAATTACATACTTAGTATATAGTAATAAGTCATGTGTTTTGCTGTCTCTGGTCATAGACCCCCCACTAAAGTTGATGATTTAGAACATTTCAAATGTGTATTTAAAGTTAAGTTCATGTGACACAATTCTGAGTAAACTTTACAAAAGAAGCAAAATAATACATTAGATCCTCTAAAGCAAAATTATTTGGAGGCTCTGCCCCCACATCGTTAACATTGGGATGGCTCGTCCCCCCCCCCAAGCCCCATGGAGTCGGCGCCTATGAGTACATTAACAATAGTAGTAAACCTGTGCAGTTTTGTACGTTTTATATTAGCAAACATGAAAGTGAGCCGTGCTTTTTCTTTCTTTTAGTTTCAACTGCAATGAAAGGTTTCGAATGTCATACGCCTTTTGATTGTTGGCATCTGGGTCAGTGGTAAACAATGTCTGGTGTTTTCTTTGTGGTGTTCTTGTGCTACGACTGACTGGTTAATTGTAATATGCTGTCAGTTTTCGTTGTCTAAAGCTTACGTATTTCGAAAATTTAATATTTTAAAAATGAAAACAAATTATCGACATTTCAAATTATATTTGTGTGTGTGTGGGGGGGGGGGGGAGTTATGATGAATAATTCTTTTGGGGGAAATTTTGATGAACGATTTTGGGGGGATGCGTCCACAGCCTTGGAACAATGAGTTAAACTGAAGGTAGGAGAAGAAATGACAGAGGAAAGTGAAATTGGGAGAGGAGTATGACAAGAATGCTGCCTATCACCTACATCATTCAATATCTACTTTTCTAGTAAACTCTACTGCAGGGTACTGTTTCTTGAACATTTACTTTACTTCAGGTGTAACGACACACTCTATTCCCTCCGAAAAAAGATTTCGACTCAAACGAGAGTGCCACTTTATGTGAACAGAGGTGTACAATGAGTTTCTGACTTCGTTGAAATTCTCTCACTTCAGTCCCTGAAATTTCCCAGTGGAGGGAAAATTCTCTCTCTTGAAAATACTCGGCGAAAGAGGATTCGGCAAAACAGGAGTAAGCCATTCTGCCAATGCTGAAAGTATTTAAAAAATAAGGCTATTATTTATTTTAATAAAACCGTAAATATGTAACATGCTCATGTTTTCTATTGAGGGGTGGTGGAAAGTAAGGGCTCAGGGTGGAAAGTTATGGGGCGGCAGGGTAGAAATTAGGGAGGTGCCAAAAATCCACCTTGCCAGAATGAAAATGTTATCTCGAGCCACCTCTGATTGGACGTAAACTGTAACTCAAGTTAGCTCAAAACATTAATGAAGCCGTGCTTGAATTTTTATTTACTTGTAGAGATGTTGACGAGGCTAACTTTGCAGATGCCTACATTCAAGTGTTCTTTAAGGATCTAACTGCAGTCAAGTACAGAAGTGATCTCATGTTTGGTTGGCAAGACTTGGTGGGTAAGTAGGTGAAAATGACCACATGTAGAAAGTACAGTTTGCATATATGTGATACCTGTATGTCTGTGGCGTATACTGGGTTCAAAATCTGGGCTATATCACCATACCATAATGTTCAGATGGGCAAAATTTGGTGGGGTGAAGGGCCACTTTCTCGTTCATATTTTGAGATTTTGAGTTGATGTGACTATATTTATTATTCATAGGGCATGCATTTGTAGAATAAATGTCCAAATATGCAGTTTCTCTTGGATGGTTGAAACACATTGCAGTCACACATTTGCATACATTAAGGAAGTTAATTTACTAGTACTTATGTTCAAGGATCATTTACAATAGAATATTAACTTTGATTGATTTGGTTTATTTTACTTCGCATTTAAAAATGTCACATTTGGCTAATCGCGAAGATGAAGATGAGTGATGATATGATGAAATTGACGAAGGGGCACACAAAGAACGCCAGACCGGGATTCGAACCCGGATCCTCTGGCGTCGTAGAGCTGTGTGATAACTAGACCTCGGATTCTTAGGTTCTAAAAAGAGTGCTTTTAGGTTCCTAGAACAGGCTCTAAAAATCCTAAAATAGGTTCTAAAAATCCTAAAATAGGTTCTAAAAAATCTTAAATTAGGCTAAAAAAGCCTGAAGTAGGTTCCAAAAAATGTAAAATGGTTAAAAATTCATGAAAAATACTGATTAGGTACAACTATTAATAAACAAAATTTCAATTTCAATTTTTGTTTGTATCGCACAGACCCTTTATATTATTAATATATATTTGTGTGTGGTGAGAGGCAGTAATACATAAGGTTGAAATACAGAAAATATCTGCCTGTACAATTGAATTTTTGAAAATTTCGCCTTGAAAACCGGGAATTATAGTTGAATTTTATCATGGTCCTAGTGACCACCCTGAATACATAACATTTTTTTTATGTTATCCACAGTCAAACTTCGCTTTTTTTCTGTGAGGATCATCTTATGCATTTGACATGATCTTTCAACAAAAACAGCCAGTGGTGCAAATTTGAATGTTGAAACGTTACTTTGCAAGGCATGAATGCCACAAAGCACAGAAGAATCGTGCAGCTTACAGTGGCGCCAGACATTTTGCTTTGTTTAGACTTTAGAGCTTTGAAAAACATCATGGACTTGGAGGAAGAGAAATCGACATAAAGTTTGTTTCAAACACGTTAATCATTGACTTTTTTTCGGTACCAAAGCAAGAACATACCTCTGTGTGATTCAAAAATCCTTAAAAACCTTAAAAAATACGTAAGAACTTAATAAAGGTTTGATTTAGGCGCATTTAACTAAAATAGGTTCTAACAAGCAAAATGGGTTATTTTAGGCACTATAAAACTTCGTCAGTTGTTGCGTTTTATAATGAAGCGCTGACATAACTTGTTAACACAAACACGAAGGAAAAATAGGTTAAAAACCTAAAATCCGAGGTCTAGTGATAACCACTCCGCCGCGGAGGCCGGTAGTATATTATTATGGTCACAAATTTCATATCAGTATATCCAGGGGCGGCATTAAGGGCCGTTTCATCCGGGCGACTGCCCGGGTCGCCACCCTAAGGGGGCTCCAAACCAGCAACAGTAGCACTTGAAGTATTTTAAAAATAACAGAAACACTTGAAATATTTTAAAAATTAGGCTATTATTGTTCGTCACTAAAACCGTAAATATATAATATGGTCATGTTATTATTGGAGGAAGATGAAATGTAGAGGGGACCAGGGTAAAAAGTTGGGGGAGGGTCAGGGTGGACAGCGGGAAGGGGAGGGGGTTAAAATGTTGTCTTGACTCGCTCATGAGTATATCCCTACAGGCACGTATCTAGAAATACGTATGTTTCGTGGGGGGGGGGGTCTGAACCATGTGTCTCGGGAACAATAATACTAATGTTTAAATTAAAATAATTATATTAAATCAAATGAATACTAATTACAACACATAAATTAATATTATATTATTATTACATGGATAGGTAAAAACTCTATAAGAATAGATATAACAGCGCATATTCATTATCTAGCTTACCTGTAGTTAAGATCGGTATAATTTACATAAAAAGAATTGCCCTGGCAATGAAATTAATGTCAAATAGATGAATAATTTAATATTTATCGAAAGACAAAAATTATGTTACATGTAGTTGGAGAACAGTAAGCTTCTGATTAATATTTTATGCATATTATTTTGAGTAGTAGTGTACATAAATCTTATTTGCAATGTCACTCAAAGCCATATGATCCCAATATAATCCTTGCCTTCTAAAAAGTTCAGAGGAAATTAATAACCATCGATTATGCAACAAATGCTAATACGAGGGTCACTATTTATATTTTGAGCCTAACAATGAAAAAAACAGGAATTTGGCATTGAAAACTGCTTTATTGTTTTTCGAAGTATTCTCCTTTATGGTCAATACACTTTTGCATTCGTTCGAACCATTTGTCAAAGCAGTTTTTCCAATCTTCGTGAGACACCTCCATAATATGGTTTTTGAACGCATCAAAGACGTCTTCCGCCGACGAAAATCGTTGTCCACGCAATTTATTCTTGACATTTGGGAACAAGAAGAAGTCATTGGGTGCCAAATCAAGACTGTACGGCGGATGACCCATCAATTCGATTTTTTGACTGTTCATAAAGTCGGTTGTTTAGACGAGATGTGTGACAGCTGGCATTGTCTTGATGAAGAATGATCCGACGGCGTTTGTTAGTTTTCCGTATTTGACCGAAGACCTCTGGCAAACAAATTGTTGTGTACCATTCAGAGTTGACCGTTCTACGTTCTTCTAAAGGCACAGTTGCCACATGACCAGTTTTCCCGAAAAACAGGGGACCATTTTTTTCGATGTGCTTCGAGCGCGAACAACTTTTGTTGGATTGGGTTCATCTTGAAACACCCATACAGTCGACTGCTGTTTACGTTCCGGCTCATATGCATCGTATCCATGATTCGTCACCTGTTACAATCTATATACGTCTTTTGAAGCACCACGATTGTATTTATTGAGCATTTGTTTGCACCAATTGACGCGAGCATCTTTTTGAGTTTTTGTCAAATTGTGTGGGATCCAACGAGAACATACCTTTCTCACAGCAAAATGATCATGTAATATTTTATATATGCTGGTGGAACTAATGCCTATGGTTGCCTCAATCTCACAGTATATCACATGACGATCTTGCAGTATTAGGTTTTGCACAGCATCAATGTTTTCTTGAACAACAACTGATTTTGGACGACCTTCGCGAATCTCGTCGGTGAGCGAATGGCGGCCACGATTAAATTCGTTATACCAGCGTTTCACAGTGGCAAAGGATGGGGCTTCATCCCCAAATGTGGAAGTAAGTTGATCGATGCACTCTTGTCTTGATAATCCACGTCGAAAATCGTAAAAAATCATCGCACGAAAATGTTCACGAGTTAATTCCATTTTATTGTTGTCGCGCAATCTCCAAGGCAACATAAACAACACACATGAAGCTATTGACAAAACATTTGAAGTACGTTATGGTCAATAATGCCAGACGATTCCGTGCAAACGTCAAATCGCGCCTAACTTCAATCAGTGTTGCCAAGGCTCAAAATATAAATAGTGACCCTCGTATTTTCTTTACTTAATTTAAGTACTTGGTAAGTCTTTTGGGGGGTCCGGACCCCTGGACCCCTCTAAATACGTCCTTCCTATCCTTCAAAGCCGAATGATCCCAATATAGCCTAATCCTTGTCTTCCAATAAGTTCTGACCTGGACCCCCTGAATACATCCTTGTATCCCTAATATCACACACCACAAACATTCTTTCACTTTAAATTGCAGTTAGGACCTTTGCTTTATAGGGCTGGAATCCAATTTGGTCTTTGCAATATCTCTGCTCCTATTATGTAAACCACAATAATGATGATGAATCTGGTGCATTGATTGGATAGATGCATTGTTGCGAATTTGGAATTATGAGTTCAACAGAGTTTAAATCCTCTGGAGATCTTATAGAATAGAGTTTTTCACATATTAGCATAAATTGATTAAGAAATATTTTGTAGCTATGACATTGATGGTTAGATATTTTCAAAAATGTATTTTAAAATCAATTTTTTACAAAGTCACTTATATGGGATGGAATAATTTCTTTCATCTGAATTACAATTAACTTGTACTGTTAGTTACAGGTACAACTTAAACTGTTAGTTACACCTACAACTAAGAGCAGTAAATCATATTTTTTGTCAAAAAAGGACCAACATTTTAAGAAGGAAAAATGCAATGCTCACTTGCATTTTCAAAACCTTGCATATGTAGGAGAGACATTGATAATTCTTGACAAGCATTAGGATAATAAAATAAAATTTTATGATATCACAGTGACTTAATATAAACTCAACATGTGAACTTATGAATAGCACAGCAGTGCACATAAAAATGCAAAACTGAAATCTGATAATGATTCATAAAAATAAAAGCTAGAGAACTACTAACATCTGTATTTTTTGGTGATTTCTATTATTTGAATTAAAATCATATTTTTAATATTTTTCAGTATCCCTAGGTGGTATTGCAAGCTTGTTTTTGGGAATCAGTATGATCAGTATCATAGAAATCATCTATTGGATAATCTTCAAAGTAGGAAGGAAAGTCTTTCAATGCGAAGCAAGAATACTTCCTTCGGGAAAACAAAACAAGATATTTCACTTCAGAGAATAGAATGGATCTGCGTAATTTAGGGCAGTAGATCAATGTACATTTCATTAATTTTCTGACAGGCAAACTGAGATGATTTATTATCAAGATAATAAAGGCTACAGCAAACCTGTAGACAATGAAAATAATTTACTTCAGTTCATTTCAATCCTTGTTAACACATATTCTGGGGCAATACATACAGCAGAAGGTGATTCGGATCATGATGGGGCAAGAACAATGTAAAAATCTGTTTGGCGAACTAGGTACGGTATTCAAGCACTCCCATGCTCTTCATATTTCATCTGTTAGATTATACAATATCAAACTACTACAATGACTGAAAAATATCGTGCCTGGCCTCATCGAGAAAAAAAGGCCAAAGTAAAATATGTAACAGTTGGGCTGAAAAGTTCGTAGGCTGACTCATAGATGGCGTTACTAGAATTAAATCCATGTGATTTTTACTTAGTACTAACCTTCAAAACTAAATAACTAACCTGTGTATAAATTTTTATTTAGCTGCCGGATAATTAGTTCGTGAGATATAGCATTGTGAGTGAAGCAGCTTTTGTTATTGTGAAAAAATGGATAAAAAAGAATTTCGTGTGTTAATAAAGCATTGCTTTTTGGCGAAAATAAATACTGTTGAAGAACCGTTGAGAAGTGGTTTTCTAAATTTAAACGAGGCGAAATGAGCATCGAAGACGATGCACGCAGTGGACGCCCCAAAGAGGCTGTTACCGACGAAAACATCAAAAAAGTCCACAAAATAATTTTAAATGATCGTAAAGTGAAGTTGATCGAGATAGCTGAGACTTTAAAAATATCAAAGGAACGTGTTGGACATATTGTGCATGAATATTTGAACATGCGAAAGCTGTGTGCAAAATGGGTGTCGCGCGTGCTCACAATCGATCAAAAGCAACAACGTTTTGATGATTCGGAGCAATGTTTAGCGATATTCAACCGTAATAAAATTGCTTCCCCATCCACCATATTCTCCAGACCTGGCCCCCAGTGACTTTTTCCTGTTTGCAGATCTTAAAAGAATGCTCGCTGGAAAGAAATTTAGCACTGATGAAGAGGTAATCGCCGAAACTGAGGCCTATTTTGAGGCTAAAGAGAAATCGTACTATAAAAATGGCATCGAAAAATTGTATGACCGCTATATTCGTTGTATCGCCCTCGAAGGCAATTATATTGAATAATAAAATCGAATTTTGTCCAAAAAAAATATTTTTTACTATGTTAGCCTACGAACTTTTCAGCCCAACTGTTATGTACCTAGGTATGTGAAATGATACAAGAAATAAATAAACCTACGTTACACTAGATTATATTAAACAACAATGTGCATTGCACTTCTTCAACAAAGCAAACCTTCTGTTGTTGCTATGACGAATATTGAGCAATTGAATAGTGTCTGATTTTCAACCGGTAATTTGTAATGAACCAGAAACATTTTGTTGTTTAAAAATCAAACGCAAGGATGTAATAGGATGTTAATTGTTCTAAGTTTAAAAGTAATGATAAAAATGGAAAATTTTGAAAAATACGAAAAGAACAAAAATTACATTGACTATACATAGAGGGTCAGTTCCACGTTTGGTTTGGAGAAAAATGCCATGTAAAAAACCTAAAATCCCAAATATTATTTTTCACTTTCACTGTCAAGTCAACAAGGGCGTGCTGAAAGGGGAGTTTTGGGGATTCAATACCCAAAATCGTACCCTTAGGTATGAGGGATCTTATTGGGAATGTAGCTCACTTAATCATTCATCCTAGATGGAAGAGCAACTTGCTGCTCATAGTGAGCTTGGTGGTAAGGTGCAAGAACTACTAAAGTAACAAGATACACTAATAAAGAACTAGAAATGGCAAACAGTTAACACTTGGATTTTAAAACCTCCGAACCTGAATCATACATGATAAGGGTAGGTTAATTACCTGCCTTAAGTGAAGCTTTGATGATCGAATCCAAGAACGAAGTGTAAGCCTGTACTGAAGACTGACTTTGTTCGAAGACAAAACCAAAGAGAGCTGTTGACTATTCCAAATGAATCCAAAGACTGTGATTCTCCTCTGTCCCTGATGCAGTGGAGACCTGCTCCATGCCGATTCGTCAAGTTTTGAATTCCTATTCTCTTAGCAAAATTACTGCCTGTTTACCTGTGAGCTGTTTGCTACACCAGTACTCCAGGAAGTCTGTTTACACTTGACTTTGCATATTTGAAATGCCTAAGAAGAGTAGGCACTGATAGAATAAGTGAATGACCCTTGGTCAGGATGAAGCTTCTTGGAAATGTACAGGCTCACGCTTCGTTACGAAATGTCAGTGGAAAAAGTAGTCTACCAAAAATACACTATGTCTAGGGACCTTAATTTTTTGCAAACGCGATAAGACCGAAATATGTAAATTGCTGCAAAAAAGTGTTTATGAATGTTCAGTGGTCATGTTCCGAACACATTTTTCTTCTATTCCAAATGGCGAAATAATTCGAATTGTGGCTTTTTCACGAATTTGAACACATTTTGTTCTTAAAAAACTATTTTTTTTTTTTTTTTTTTTACAAAAAGTACCATAGTTCTGCCCTATGGTTACCAGATCACTATGAGGGAAAAGTAGGACTTGCTCTCTTAAAATGTAGGACTTTTAGTCAAAATGTAGGACACAAGTCATTCACAGTAAATAATACACATTACTAGTACAAGAACATGTTTGCAAATAATGTCAAATTGACACATTTTTCAGTTGTTTTTTTTTAAAAAAAATAAGGATTTTTCATGATTTCTTATGTGTAAAATCCCCAAACTTGTAATCAGTATTAAACAATGCACTTCCTACTACATGTGTTTTCAGTCGTACTTCTCAGAGGAACTATTAGCTCTAAAAAAATCACAGGTTTAATAAACTCTGAAGAGTCAAATTCTGAAATAATACTAAAGCAGTAGACTCTATGACAAACTTACTACTCTAATCAGTTCATTTTTCTGATATTAATGAAAGTACCAGAAATGTCACTATCGAGCTTTGAAGAACAGTCCACAGACTTGCACCTTAATGATTTAACTTTGTTGTTGTATTTTTGGTACTACTTTTTCCACTGATATTTCGAGAGGGAAGAGGGGTACCTTCTCAACATGCCCTTGTTGACCTGTCAGTGAAAAGAAAATATAATACTTGGGATTTTAGTGTGTTTTTATTATTTCATAACAATGGCATTTTTCTCCCAGTCAAACCATGTAAATGACCCTCTGTATAATGAATGTGATTTGGGATCATTTTATATTCTTTTCACATCTTTATCATTACTTTTAAACATGGGACAATTAACATCATATTTCTTACCGTGGTCCTGCAGTTTGATTTCTAAACAACAAAATGTTTTCGGTTCATTACAAATTACCAATTGAAAATCAGCCACTAGAATTTTGATTTGACTACAAATTTGTCATAGCAACAACAGTAAGGTTGTTTATTGTTGAAGCGCAAAGCACATTGTTTGATATAAAGGCTGGTTTACATTGGTCGAGTGAGCGGGAGAGCTACTGGCCTGTCCCTTCTACTCGACTCTATCAAAGTGGGATAGTGGGTGCAGCTGTTTGGTGCTCTTTTGACACAATTGAAACAACAATGTTGTTGGCGATTTATGAAAAAAGTTCTGAAATGGTTTACACACTTTTTCCTCATGAGAAATGAACACAATAATGCACGAGGACATGTTAGGAAAGAAAACTAATTCCCTTGATTTTTCAATTTTTGATCGTTTTTGGTTGTACGTAGAACGTAAATTTCTTATTTTTAATTTTACTTCACTTACGCCAAATACATCAAGTCTCATCTCCTACACTTATACGCCCGTAGTGTATTTTGCTTGTTCCTATAATCGACACAAATTCCATTGACACTCACACAACACAGACTTATACTGTCCTCAAAAAGCGTTTACATTGACCGAGTGGTCTGTCGAGTTTACGTGCAAGTGAAAAAATCGATGTCCTCCGTGGACAGCCACTCGACTGTCTACTGGAGCGAGTACTGGCTCCAGTGCTCTCCCCAGTTGTTTACATGGGGAGAGTAGCTCGCTTTACCCTACTCGCTCCAGCTACTCTCATGTCTACTCGACCAAAGTAAACCAGGCTTAATCTAGTGTAACGTAGGTTCATTTATTTCTTGTGTCATTCCAACGTACGTGTGTATTTTAGTTTGGCCTTTTTCTCGGTGAGGTCAGGTACCCGACTGAAATTCGCCCCTCCCAACTGGAACTTCTTGATCCGCTACTGACGTGAACACGAGAAGAGGAAGCACTGTATTGGTAAATAATGTTGAATAAGGTAAGGTAAAGTTCCCCATGCATGTGGCACCGTGCCATGAAGGCATATTTAGGGGGTAGGGCCCAAACATTCTCGATATCTGCCATTTTGGAGGTGATGTGATCAGTACCCCCCCCAATGGGTTGCCTCCCGGTACTCATTGATATGATGCTGGGTGAGCTGCTTTTATACGGGGACAAGGTCGGAAAATTTTCGATCTTGGATCACCCACCCCGGGTGTCGTTCTGCATGACTGCCAGATACCCTACCTACTAGACCCCGTAGATTCTTGTTGAATAAGTGGAAGTAAATTCATTAGACAATGAATCATGTCCAATTAGCATTGTCTGTTAGAGTGAAATCATTGCCATTAACATTCAGAAAGTCCTTTATGTACGTAGCATTGATTTTACCACCAACTGCCGGCAGAAGTGAAGGACAAAAGTACTATTTGAAGTGAAGATCTGTGTAATATGACAGGGTGTCCATCAGTCAAGGAAGTCACGAAAGTCAAGAAAAGTAAAGAAACCAACAAGTAGGTGAAGGAGTCAATAAAAATCCAGAAATTTTACTTGTGGCCAAGATCTTTTGTTGTCACAATGAATCTAGGACAATTGCGACGAAGCCAAAATCATGGACAATTGCGATGATTTTGATGGTAAAGGTCATTTTATAAATTAATGGTAGGACGATTGTGATGATCAGGACCTAACCAAAGGTGCCACAGAACTAATAATGCTGTAGAAGGTTGGAACAGTAAAATTAATAGGTAGCTTGGAAGACCGTATCCAAAAATTCATGATGTTCTGGCCTGCCTCAAGAGTCAAGCAGAAGACACCAACATCAAGTACATGCGGATGGAATTTCATCTAGAAGGTGAAAAAAGGAAGAAGCATGACATTAAAATCGACGAGAGAATTGAAAAGTGTATTCGCACATATGAGGAAACGGGTAGCTTCAAAAGGTGTCTGTTGGTAGAGCCCATGTTCAAAAACTTGATGGAACCAAATTTCCAGCCGAAAATATCAATATCTCACATAATTCTCTTGTAAGAGGTATTGTACGGGGTGTTAAGTCCACCTTCAATTTGATAGAAGATTAAAAATGTCATCGCAATTGTCCACCTGCCTTTTCACTTCTAACTGTGCTCATCGAAATTGTCCGCCATCGCAAATGTCCGTCATCGCAATTGTCTGGCTACCGTCACAATGACTAATTAATTGATTTAGTTTATTTTACTTCACTTTTCTGCCCCTATGACTAATCGCGAAGATGAGGATGAATGATGGTAAGGTAAGATGAATAAAGGGACAACCAACACGAGCCTCACATAAGCTATACTGGCTGTGAGTCCAGACACCAGAGCCTTGCTAGTCTGCCACATGCAGTCAAGAATGCATTAATAGATAAAGCAAGTCTAATTCTCTATGTTAAATACAGCTTAAGTTTTCATCTTAACTGGCCTTTTGGTAGAGGTTTTTCATTAAATAAATATTTATTTCCTTAATTGTTAACTTACAACTTTATCTAAGTAGGGGCAGTATCAATAAAGGTCAGGAAAAACGAAAAAAAAGTTTAAAAAAAGACATGAAAAGTCAATAATTTTTGATTTGTTATATTGGTAGATACCCTCTATGACAAAGTTACGTCTTCGAGACGCCCATTAAAATATCCTTACAAGATATGAGTAATCCTTTACTTCCTTCTCTCACTTTATTGATGTAACCAATTCAAAATATATACATTCCAAAATATGATTATTCAGCTGAATATACAGAATCTTGGGAAGAGTTTTATCACGTATATACAGATGGGTCTAGAACTGAAAGTGGAGTAGGAGCAGCTCTTTTTGATACTCAAAAAATATATAAAAAATGTTTAGGTTACCAGCGGAGGCATCCATATTTACAGATGAAATATTAGACACATCCAGGAAGTAAGTTTCCCTGGAGTTGTGCACAAACAGGAAACAGTATTTCATTCAATTATTTATTGCAGCAGATACAGCACTTTTCCAGTTACTTGTCAACATAATTTCCGCCGGAATTCAACTTGTCATAGCGTGGGACCAACTTCTGTATACTTGCGTCATAGAAGTCCGCCGCCTGGGCGCTGAACCACTGTGTGACAGCCATCTGAACCTCTTCGTCGCTGTGAAAATGTTGACCGGACAGGAACCTTTTCAGGTGCAAGAACAGGTGGTAATCACTGGGAGCGAGATCCGGGCTGTATGATGGATGATCGAACACCTCCCAACCGAACCTGTCCAGAAAGGCTGCAATGCGCCTAGTCATATGCGGCTTCGCATTGTCGTGCAGCAAAATCACCCCGCACTGAGCTTAACAAGTCACTTATTCTGAATGGCTCGTCGCAATGTCCCCAGTGTTTCACAGTAACGGTTAGCATTCACAGTCTCACCTCTGGGCAGAAACTCGAAACTTGTCTGTCCCAGAACACCGTGCACATCACTTTTTGCGCTGACACAATCTGTTTGAACTTCGTCCTGAATGGAGATCCACTGCGAAGCCAATGCATGGACTACTGCATGCTTTCTGGGGTGCTGTATGCAACCCACGTTTCATCCCCTGTGATGATCCGGTTGAGAAAATCATCATCATCATGGTAACGCTGCAGAAGTGTCAGCTTCGTGCCCATGCATTTTCCTTTGTGTTCGGGCGTCAGGTGTTTTGGCACTTACCGGGCACACAATTTCTGGAACAAGAAATTGCATTTGATAACAATGTCATGCAACAACAACCAAGAAATCTGCGGCAAATGGCTGCTGAGTTCCGTGATCGTGACGCGAGGATCCTGCAATGTGTGCTGCTGCACCTGCTCCACAAGTTTGTCCACAAGGGCCGATGGCCGCCCACTGCGCTCATCGTCATGCACAATTGGCAGCCTTCAGTAAATGTCCTGCACCAACGACGCACCATCTGCTTGCTCATGACGTCTGGCCCATACACCTGGCACAGCTGACGATGAATTTCAATCGTCTGTATGTTTTGTGCATTCAAGAACTTGATCACCGAACGAACCTCGCACGTGGCGGGAGATGGAATAAGAACCGCCATGTTTCGTCGCTGCCGCGATGCTACTGGAGATTTTCGGGAGGACATTCACTAGCCAGGTCATGTGCCTCTCATGCATGTGCAAAACCGGTTTCAATATGCATGGCCTGCCACCTGTGGGGGAGTGGGAAACTTACTTTATGGATGCGCCTAATTTATATTGGTTCAGTTCCTGAACAGAAGTTCTTAATACTAGTTGATTCGCAAAGTGTTTTACATGCAATAAAATCTAATTTTAAAATTTATTTAAAATATCACCATATATAATAAATTGTATTCCTGCAACTATTTTGTAGCTTAAATAGCAATGGACAAACAGTTCATTATGTGTGGGTAAAATCACACATGAATATTTACTGAAATGAACAAGCAGACAAATATGCAAAAGAAGCTGCTCAGATGAATGAAACAATCCAGTTATCATTACACTACACAAATCTTTTGCCTAGGGTTAAGAAGAAAATTTTTGATGAATGGAAATTATGGTGTAATAATGCATTAGAAAGTGTTGGTGAAAGCTATCGACCTTATGTTGATCACACTAGGAATAAACCTTGGTCTTATAATAGTAAAGGATCAATAAATGCAATTGCTTTATTAAATAGACTAAGAAACGGTCATGCGAGAACATATCATCATTTATTTAAAATACACATTTTAAAATCTCCAAATTGTGACTATGGTAATTTAAGGGGTGATGCTCAACATATTATTTTGGAATGTTCAATCTGCTCAGAGAAACGAAATACTTTATACAAAACATTATCAAAAATTAATGTTTCTTTTCCCATTAATTTGACTTCAATGTTCTATGCACCAGATATTAGAATTGCATATATTATACTTGGTTTTTTTAAACAAGCTGATATAAAATTGTAATATATTTTTGTTAATGAATGATTGAATGTAGTAATATAACATTGTATTTAAGAGAGTATTGGAACTTTGCATGTAAAATTTGTGTTAAAATGCATCTCATGTAATTGAAATGTATGCTGGGTGTAAACAGTCACATGTAAAGCTGTAAGTCCAATAAAATTTTGTTGAGTTCAATCTTAAAATGTATGCTGGGCGTAAACAGCCAGATGTAAGCTGTAAGTCCAATAAAATTTGTTGATGTTGTTGATGAAGGTCAATGTTCCAGGTTTCTTAAAGCCATATTATTCGCAATGAGTGACATAAGTCAGGATTTTGAAACGAATTCTCTAGACGGTGTTTGGAGACAAAGAGTACATGTGTCTGTGGAGTACTGGTATGTAAAAATAATTTCCATAGTATCTTTATAAATGTGTGTGTAAAAAATTATTTCAGTATCTAATATATTTATCCATTCTGTTGACACATTCCAAATGTTGTTTCCTAATGATATAGTCGCTTCAGTGCTCTACAAAATTGAAAAAATCCATGTAACATTTAAATGTTTGTAATGTATACATTTGCAACATTGTTCTTAACTCTGAACCAGATGTACGATAAATGCATTTAGAAAACTCCTTACTATTGTGCACCAAAGCATTTTTACCTATATTTCGATTTCTTGTGCAGTAAAATAGCTACGAATCATCAAAGATCGAATGGCAATGAAGGATAGGTTTAGGAGTGAAACATAACATAGACCCTACTATTAAATACAAATTTATTGCTCCAAATTGATGAACAAGGACACTTAAAATGTTGGCAATTAGTGTATTGGTAACCATAAAACGGATATGGGGAATTTTGATTTTTAGCTGATTGACAGGTTTCATGCAGGGTAGGAAATCCCAGGGGGACAGGTGGGAATTCCCCCCACCAAACTTTTCTGGGGGGGAGAGAGTTTTAATTCTAACAACAAAGATAAACAATTATTTTTGAAGTCTAATATACTTTAGTGGAATGATATTACTGTAGAGGTAAGTAGTGGTTCAAATCCCAGTCCCAGGTTAGATACTCTGCAGAGGTAAGTAGTAAAGGGTCAGGCAGAAACAATGTACCAGTTTATTATAGTTCCTACAGTAACACTACATAGGGAACAAGCACGGAGCGTCCATGTAAGCCGTGTAAGCCGGGCTTATACTTTATTAGTTCTAGTAAAATGTATGTAATTATATGGCAAAATTCATAAAAACTTCAAAGTTAAACTCGACCCGCTACCACTCTTCGAGATCCTGCTTGTTAGATTGCAAAACTTCAGCACCAGGGGCCACATGGGAACTCCCGCCTTCTGCTTGCGGAAAGTTGTAAGCCGTCTGAATGTTGCCTTACAAATTTCTGACCGTGAAGGAGCAGTGCCTATTGTATCTGGATGTAGAAGAGCAAGGAATATAGGGAGAAGAGCTGGCCAAACCCTAGGTTTGTAAACCTACGGCAACAGGCTTACAGCAGCGTTGCAAACCTCATGTTTAGAAAAAGTGTTGTTCATGGACGTCCACAGTATTTATTTCCACCAGGGAGGATTAAGCAAAGTATTTTTTTTTTCAGGGGTTGGGGTAAACTAGATATATTTCCCTTCTCAAAATATACTAATTCAATTTGAAGTTAACATTTTTCTGCAACGTTCTTACAATAATTATTAATTTGATTTGACTGAAATGAAATTGTATGTGTGAAAATGGTTGACATTCATTTTTCAGGAAGTGTCTCCTTGCCTTGCCTTGCCCATCCTTGACATCCTTGGTGTCGTTTAAACTCCAAAATTATGCTACATACTACTAAATTGTTCTGTGATTTTCATATTATTAATATTAATTTATAACAAAACATAAATATAAATTCGAATGGTTCAACCAACGGCATGGGTTCGACGTTATACAACGAAAAGTGGCCCTCTTGTTTTATTTATATCCCCAACTTACAAACGACTTTTGAAACTTGTGCAAGATTTAGCACCATTATGCTTGGGTTGGCTTCACTGAATATGCGCCAGCGAGACACAGGTCCTGCAAGAGGAGGGGCTCCAGCGTTGTCGGGTATGAATGCTTGACTGCAAAGGAAATTTGAGCCGGTGGTGCTTCAAGGAGGTTTTTTTCCAGGAACAGGGAATTCTGAAGCAAAAATCTAACAGGAAGGGGAAAAAGGAGAAACCTAAAAATGAGCGGGATACGGGAAAACTAGATACACATTGATGTGCTAAATTCTTGTTCCTGTTTTTAGCTTATAGGAGAGCATAAACATCAGAAATATTAAGATATCTGTTTTTCGTTTATGTATGAACTCAGCTGGTAATAATTGAGCTAAAAAATGCAAAAATAAATAAATAAATAAATGTTAATAAAAACTGAAGATTGAACCAATTTTACAAATCTCATGTCAAAGTGAACCAAATATTATTAATTACGTAGTTCATGATTCAAACACTCTTTAAACAGCGTTCGAAAAGCATGCTTATGATCTTTTAGGTGCTACATTTGCTTTTACAGTATCCTAAGAAAGCACTTACATGTCCTTTGATAGAAATTTCTGGATATGCCCCTACAATTAGTGAGCAAATGTTTTATAATTAATATTGTATTTTTTTTTACTAAATATAGGGAATTTTAAGGCAAGAGAGAGAATTTATTTATATCCAAAAGGGATATTCCCCTCACAGTCCGAAAGAACACCACTTTGAGCAGTGACCGATTTTGGATCTGGATTCTTTTTGTTTCCCCATTCTTGTTGTCAAGGTATTGCTTTTGCGAATTCCATCTATTGAAAGCGGACTGTCAACCCTGTGCTGTGGTGTGATAGTGAAATGCATTATGGAATAAAATGAGTGTGATTGTGCGGTGGGGTGGAGAACTTGTTGAAGACGCTGTTGTCCAGCAAGGATTTTGCTGCCAAGAAGAAACTTGTGGATGTAGGTAGGCCCACCCCTTCCTTCTCTAGCAGGCATAGTAACAGAAACGGAAAATAAAGTGCGCCGATTTTGTGATTCAGGGTATGAAGCTGATACTTGCTTATGCGGTTGTAAAAGTATTCAGCACTTTTCTGTTTCCTTCTGTTTTCGTTTCTTTATTATTATTATTATTATTATTATTATTATTATTATTATTATTATTAATTTTTATCTAACTTTGCATACTTTTATCCTTACGTTACTCATTGTGATAGGACTAAGATTGATTTAATTATCAGTTGCCTATCCACAGCCTAGCAAAGAAAACACCAATCCAAGGGATTTATCCAGAAATTTTAATTTGTTGAAAAATTCCAGGGAAGTGTTCTGAAAAAATGGGGTGGGGGGTTTGATATGTGTGGATAAATCACTAACCATGTCAGCCCAAAAATAAGCACAACGGGAAATAACCTTCATCATGATAGGCTTACACTGTTGGAAAGGTCACGCTCCGCCACTGATAGGGAATGTAAAGGACGAGAGTGGTAATTGATAAATAACATGATGCCATTTTGTGACACAATAATTATTTTTTGAAAATCACGTCTGTGAGATAACCATCGTCCTGAGTCGATGAACGAAACTGTCCATTACTTTCACCAGCATTTCAGGTGGAATTGCCTTGACCTCTTCACTGATGCGACGCTTCAGAATCTCTAAGTTGGGGACATGTGATGCAAACACTTGGCTCTTGAGGTACCCCCACAGAAAGAAATCGCAAGCACTCAGATCTGGGGATTTCGCTGGCCATGGTATGTCCCCAAAACGTGAGATGATTCTGCCCACGAACACCATGCGTAATGTTGTCATTGTGTCTCCAGCGGTATGTGCAGTTGCACCATCTTGCTGGAAATAAACTGATGACAAATCAACGCCCTGTCTCTGTAATTCAGGAATCAGGAAAGTCGTCAGTAGGCTTCTGTAACGTTCCGAATTGACTGTGACTGCGTTTCCGTTATGATCCTCAAAAAAGTAGGGTCCAATAATTCTGGAAGCTGAAACAGCTCACCAAACCGTGACCTTTTCACTATAGAGTGGTTTTTCGTGGAGTTCCTGTGGATTCACATTACTCCAGTATCACATGTTTTGTTTGTTGACATGGCCTGTCAGTTCAAAGTGTGCCTCATCCGACATAATCAGGTCAGGCCCATAACCAGGCAGGGGTCAGGGGGCTCAGCCCCCCTGGCATCATCGTCAGTCCGCCTGGCATCGTCGTCAGCCCCCTTGCATTGTCGTTAGCACCCAGTCATTAGGTAAAACTATTGTATAATTTGTTTGTAATGACAAGTGAAAATGTAGACAGTGGATATTATGTGCTCATAACTTGATGAAAGGACAAATTCACAGAACGAAGATCAGCTATCACATTCCTTCATCTTGTTTATGAAATGAAGTCTAGGTAGCGGAAAGTACAGAGTGTCTACAAATGATTGAAAACGGTTTCATGATGTTACTGTACATGTATTATTGAACGTATCACGAAGTAACTTTGCAGTTTTGTAGAGAAACTCAACAAGTTTTGTGACACGTTACAAGTTATGGGAGATTTCTGTTCGCCTTGCCGCCGTTGAGAATATTCGTTACTTTCCGGAACTCAATGGTTTTGTGCAATCTCAAAATTTAGAGTTTAAGGCCGCTTCTTCTCCAGTGAACAACCATTACAGAATGCGGGTATCTTGACATGTTAGAAAATTGGCTCATGCCACAGTTCGAGACAGACAGTGAGAACTTTATCCACCAGTTGGATGGTGCTCCACCCCAGTTCCATCACGATGTCCACAAAATCTTAACCACCAGAGTATAAAACCGATGGGTCGGTCGTTGTGGAAATGATGATCAACAACTGCTGTCATTGACTCACGGTGACTTTTTTGTGTGTGGGGTTATGTGAAGGATCTAGTGTTTATGCCTCCATTACCAAGTGATCTAGCAGAACTGTGGGCTCGTATCATCAGTGCTTTTGATGGAATTGATAGGTACATGATTCAACGCATTTGGGAATAACTTGATTATAAAGTTTATGTTTGCAGAATCACGAAGAGGGGGCATATCGAACACTTGTAATGTGTCACAAAAATTGTTGAGTTTCTCTACAAAACTGTAAAGTTACTTCAGAATATGTTCAATAATACACGTACAGTAACATCGTAAAACTGCTTCAATCATTTGTAGACACCCTGTATTTAGTAGGTTGTATAGAGTTTAGAAAGTTCTTGCATAGTAGGGCCGTAGCCAGGCTCCCCCTTGACATTTTATAAAATTATTTTGTATAATTTGTTTGCAGTGAAGAGTGAAAATTAGTGTTGTCCACGAGACTTTGGCCTGTCTCGTCTAATGGAAGTCTCGTGGAAATACTGTCTCATCTCAAAAATACTCGTTTATCTCGGGACACATGATCAATCTCGTCTTGTCTCGAATTTTTAAAAGCCTGTCCCATCTCGTCCCGTGGGCAACACTAGTGAAAATGTAGACAGCAGATATTATTTTGCTCACAGCTTGGTGAAGGATAAATTTGCAACATAAATTTCATCTTGTCTATGAGCTGAGGTCGAAGTAGCAGGAAGTATTTATGAGATTCTCTACTAGACTATAGAATGTTCTTTCACAGAGGAGCTTCTTTATCCGTACCTTTGTTGCTCCTGTTGCGGTCTCCCGTTTAGACAGGAATCTGTGGCTTTGGCATCGTCATCATATCTGCATCAAAGGTCAACAGTTCTTAAGTTTTGGTAACGAAGGGAAGTTTTATTCCTTCAGCTGGGGGTGGGATATACGGTAGGCACTATGATTGAATATTGTGCATTTTTTTTGTATGATATAAATATATGTATCATCAAAACTAGTGTGTAGTATGTAATAAAGGATGATGTCAATAGCAATTAACACTTCAAGAGATATTTTAAAAGATACCTATTGAAAAATGTACTATTTGCGTGATATTTCTAAATTTTATATTAACTTAATGACCCCCCCCACACACACACAAATAATTTACCTTCATTTAACACTGTTATACTTTTGAAAAATGTACTTGGTTTACAAAGCCCCCCCATGATAACTCGTGAGCCTCCCCTGGAGATCATTTCTAGCTACGGGCCTTAATCAGGTTGGGAAGAATGTCCCTATTCTCATCCAATAGGTCGATAAGGTCTGTACTTAATTGTTTCCGGGAGGCATAGTCACACTCGGATAACTTATGGGTCACCTGTATTTTGTACGGATGATAACTTAAATCACTGTGGAGAATGCAGTGCACACTTCTGTCTGACAAGTGTAAAACTGGAGCATGTTTGTTTACTGAACACCTAGGACTCCTGTCAATAGCATTCCGCACCCTCTCAATGTTTTCTGGTGTCCGCACTGTCCTCAGCTTTCCCAGTGGCTTCTTATTTGTGGCACTTGGGGTAGCACGAAGCTGATCAACCGACCTCCGAATTGTATGCCGTTCTGGTACTCTTACATGTCTCCCAATGTTGAATTGCTGTTGACACTTCCGCTGTGTAGCTACCACTCTGTCACCACTTTTGAAATACGCTTCAATCACAAAAGCGTGATGCATCTTGGTCCAACACTCCATTGTAACTAAAATGACATCCATTCAGCTACACTCTACCCTGCTCAGTTATATGCTCACTGTAGGGCCGTAAAAGCTACCAACCATTGAAAAGTGGTAGATTGTTTCTGCCAGACCCTTTAGTTCAAATTCCAGTCCCAGATTAGATACTCCGTAGACATAAGTAGTAGTTCAAATCCCAGTCCCAGGTTAGATACTCTGTACAGGTAAGTAGTAGTTCGAATCCCAGTCCCAGGTTAGATACTCTGCAGAGGTAAGTAGAAGTTCGAATCCCAGTCCCATGTTAGATACTCTGCAGAGGTAAGTAGTAGTTCAAATCCCAGTCCCAGGTTAGATACTCTGCAGAGGTAAGTACAAGGGTCGTTCAAGGTTGACCGGGACTTTTATTTCTGCAGAGGAAATAGGTAGCAGAAGAAACACCAAAATATGTCAGTTTTTCAAAGTATTCTCCGTGCGTGCCGAGGCACCCTTGCCATCGTTCTGGCAGCTCCCGAATTCCTTTGGCGTAGAAAGAACTTGGTTGTTGTCGTAGCTACTGGAGGACATGGCTCCGCAGTGCTTCATCTGTCGTGAATTTCTTCCCTCCCAGATGCTCTTCAAAGGGTGCAAACAAATGATAATCACTGGGGACAAAATCCGGACTGTAGGGGGGATGGGCAGAACTTCCCAGTGCATGTTGGCCAGAGTTGTTGTTGTCACATTGGCCGTGTGAGGACGGGCATTGTCATGGAGAAGAATGCCATTTCCAGACAACATCCCAGGTCTTTTCTTGTGAATGGACTTTCGTACAGCACCACTCAATAATGTGGAGTAATACTGGGTATTAATCGTGCTCCCTTTGTCCAGAAAATCCACATGGATAACGCCCTTCATGTCCCAGAAGACACTTGCCATGATCTTTACAGCGGACGGCTGCGTTTTGCTTTTCTTGGGGGGGGGGGGGGGAACCTTTATGCCGCCACTCTGGGGTTGAATTGTGCAACCATGTTTCATCACACGTGATGATGGATTGCAACAATTCATCACCTTCTGCTCGAAACCGATTCAGAAGCTGTTCACAGACAGTCCTGCGTGTCCACTTCTGATCGAATGTCAGCTGGCGGGGAACCCACCTTGCACAGATTTTGCGGAAGCGTAAGTGGTCGTGAATGATTGTCTCACCACTCCCGACACTGATATTCACCTCGGCAGCAATATCCCACACTGTTACTCCCCGGTTCTCAAGAATCATTTGCTCAACACGTGCGATATTCACTGGTGTGAGTGCAGTTGGGCTAATGTGTCCATGCGCTTCATTTGTCACCAGCTCCCGTCCTTCGCGAAACTGCTCACACCATTCGTACACTCTTGTCCGCTACATCGTTTGTTCACCATACTGTGTTTGCAATCGTCTGAAAATCTCAGCTGGTTTCACTTTCTCCTTCACGAGAAATTTGATTACACACCCCTGCTCCACAGCCACAGACACACTGCTTGCCGCCATGTTCGCTGCAACTGCTGCGCATGCGCGAAATACGTCATGCCGGGTGCTAGTTACTCGCGAAGGAATACATTACGTCATCCGCACGTTTCATCATGATCCGGCTATTCATCATTTTTTTACGTACGAAAATCCCGGTCAACCTTGAACGACCCTTGTAGTAGTTCGAATCCCAGTCACAAGTTAGATACTCTGTACAGGTAAGTAGTAGTTCAAATCCCAGTCCCAGGTTAGATACTCTGCAGAGGTAAGTAGTAGTTCGAATCCCAGTCCCAGGTTAGATACTCTGCAGAGGTAAGTAGTAGTTCGAATCCCAGTCCCAGGTTAGATACTCTGCAGAGGTAAGTAGTAATTCGAATCCCAGTCCCAGGTTAGATACTCTGCAGAGGTAAGTAGTAGTTCAAATCCCAGTCCCAGGTTAGATACTCTGTAGAGGTAAGTAGTAGTTCGAATCAAAGTCCAAGATTAGATACTCTGTACAGGTAAGTAGTAGTTCTAATCCCAGTCCCAGGTTAGATACTCTGCAGAGGTAAGTAGTAGTTCGAATCCCAGTCCCAGGTTAGATACTCTGTACAGGTAAGTAGTAGTTCAAATCCCAGTCCCAGGTTAGATACTCTGCAGAGGTAAGTAGTAGTTCGAATCCCAGTCCCAGGTTAGATACTCTGTATAGGTAAGTAGTTGTTCAAATCCCAGTCCCAGGTTAGATACTCTGCAGAGGTAAGTAGTAGTTCGAATCCCAGTCCCAGGTTAGATACTCTGTACAGGTAAGTAGTAGTTCAAATCCCAGTCCCAGGTTAGATACTCTGCACAGGTAAGTAGTAGTTCGAATCCCAGTCCCAGGTTAGATACTCTGTACAGGTAAGTAGTAGTCCAAATCCCAGTCCCAGGTTAGATGCTCTGCAGAGGTAAGTAATAGTTTGAATCCCAGTCCCATGTTGGATACTCTGTAGAAGTAAGTAGTAGTTCGAATCCCAGTCCCAGGTTAGATACTCTGCAGAGGTAAGTAGTAGTTCGAATCCCAGTCCCAGGGTAGATACTCTGCAGAAGTAAGTATTAGTTTGGATCCCAGTACAAGGTTAGATACTCTGTAGAGGTAAATAGTAGTTCAAATTCCAGTCCCAGATCAGATACTCTGCAGAGGTAAGTAATAGTTTGAATCCCAGTTCCATGTTGGATACTCTGTAGAAGTAAGTAGTAGGTCGAATCCCAGTCCCAGGTTAGATACTCTGCAGAGGCAAGTAGTAGTTTGAATTCCAGTCCCAGGTTAGATACTCTGCAGAGGTAAGTAGTAGTTCGTATCCCAGTCCCAGGTTAGATACTCTGCAGAGGTAAGTAGTAGTTCGAATCCCAGTCCCAGGTTAGATACTCTGCAGAGGTAAGTAGTAGTTCGAATCCCAGTCACAGGTTAGATACTCTCTAGAGGTAAATAGTAGTTCAATTTCCAGTCCCAGATCAGATACTCTGCAGAGGTAAGTAGTAGTTCGAATCCTAGTCCAAGGTTAAATACTCTGCAGAGGTAAGTAGTAGTTCGAATCCCAGTCCGATGTTAGATACTCTGCAGGGGTATGTAGTAGTTTGAGTCCCAGTCCCCATTTGGCATTATGTGCTTAAAGTGGACTTAAAAACAAACTCAATAAAAACAACAACATATGACGTCCATTATTTGATTGTTCCATGTGGTATACATATCCATAGTTCAGGCAGTGGCCCAAATCCCGAGCTCATATCCGAAGAGTTCTGCAGATGATGCACCAGAGATTCTGCCATCGATTCCAGTTATGGCCCTTAGAATTACAGACAATTTCATTAAGCATGCGCAATGAGCTTGTCAGATTTTTCGGTCGGTTAGGAGAACCTTTCCCCTCTTCTTTGGAATGATTTCTTTTTTGATTTTTGTTATTTAGCATTGCTTTTCTGTCACTTTTGACTAATCGCGTTGATGAGGTTGAGTAATGATATGATGAAATTGATGAAGGGACACTCACAAAGAACACTTCTACCGAGGGTGGAATTCTAAACCTTAGCCTTTTGTTCTAACCATTCCAAAATGGAGATCAGCACCCATCAGGTTTGTAATATATGTATGTATGTATAAATATATGTGTGTGTGTGTGCGCACATGCATAGATGCATGTGTACATGTGCACGTATCATGCAAGTGCCATGCTGTTCGGAATTAGTTTCTTTTCATTTAAATTAATTTCACTGTATAGTTTAAAGTAGGCAGGCAGTATTTAACAGTGATCAGAACGCTACATTTTCCAAAAAGTAGCTCGCTACGCTACTCCTCTTCGCTACTCGCTACTTCGTTACTTTTGCGCTACTTTTGCATAAAATATATTAAAACAACCACATGGATATTCCAAAGAAGACCCTAGTATGATAGATGTACTTACTGGAAAATAGATACTGTTATTTATTATCATCATTCCCATCATTCGGTAATTTTGATAGCAGTGTTACTTCAGTTACTTATTTTTAATAAAGTGTTTGAGAATAACATACCTATGTAAGCGGCAGATCAATTGAAATTTGATATATGAGTAGTTCAATTAGGGTGACACAAAAATAATGATTACAACTATAAACAAATAAAATTTGGTAGAATTATTTACATTTATATATCAACATATTTTCCTTGAGAATAAATATTGAGTTGAGTCACATAGTGGTTCGGAACCAGTCTCGATTAGCATATCTGTGCATAAAGTGGACTCAAAATAAAAACTGGGAAAGACGCCTGTAGGATGGATCCTCCAGCTCCTCCATTCCCCATGCTGCTCATCGTCATTCATCATTCGTCCTCATTCTCACAAATAGCCAAAAGTGGCAGAAAGTAGCAAATATTATGACAAAAGTAATTGTAATTCCAGAAAGTGTATGTGTATCGTTCTTGTAACAATAATTTATTGCTGGTGAGATCCTATATCCTGACAAATGTGGCAGAAAGTGACTCTAGATAAGATAATTACTAAATAAAACATTGATATTCATTTTTATGGTTAGCGAAAGTAACAAAAAAGCGAAACAGAAATATATTGAGGAAACTGATGTACAAATCCGAGTGTTCCAATCACATTGTAATTTGAAAATTTGTGAACAAATATTATGACAAAAGTAATTGTAATTCCAGAAATTGTATGTGTATCGTTCTTGTAATAATAATTTCTTGCTGGTGAGATCCTATGTCCTGACAAATCTCAATTCTGTTAACATACTGATCCATTTATTGCTGGCACTATTGCTGTCATTCTAGTGGAAAATGGATCGCTCCTGTTTGCACTGCAAGTTGTGTTTTACACAGTAAGTAATGACATTTTGCTGCGTCTTACACAAAAGATATCCACAGGTGGTGGCGCAAACGAGGCAATTTTTTTTTTCCAGTGGTGCCGCAAACGAGGCACAATTCTCCTCAAAATAGTGATGAGTCATTCCATATGAAATCAACACAGCCCACAACCTGACCATCTCCGATTTTCATGAAATTTGGGGAATTGAAACTATAAATGGAACTTAGTAACTATGAAAAATTTTAGTTTCGTGCGTCTTGTAATTGTTAAATTATTCAAGGTCAAAGTTAGCATAAATTGCCCTTTTTGAGCCCGCTTAGCTATACTAAATCTGTTGTAACTCCGCCCCTATTTCACCTAGGAAGCTCAAATAAAGCTTATTGTACAGGGAATTGAACAAGCTTTGCAGTGATATATAACAAGACTACCTTTGGATAAAAATTATAATTTTGTCACTTGACCTTGATCTTTGACCTTGAATATCTCAAAACATGTCATCACCAAAAATCGTGAAAAAAATATATTTGGTTTCTCATACCATACTCTAAAACATATAAAAAAAATCGTTCTGGGACTGCAAGGGGATCAGATCAGAAGATACAAAATAATATGTGTCACTATGTGACTGATAAAAGTCCCATTATATGAACTATGACAAGTCAAATGTCCCTTAACACCCCCTACAAAATGTAAAGGAGTTATCCTGGGTATAATTGGTCATGAATGAAATAGGTTAAGCACAGGGAGATCCCTAGCCGTGTGTGTCAAGCAAAGGTCCGGCATATTATTGACTCCCATATTGAGTTCAACGCAAAAATGTCAAGGGAAAGTGAAAGATATGCGTATAACGTTTTGCTGCCTAAAAATAAGTTGGAAAAATCTTCGCTGCTTCATTTCACGTGAAATTCTAGCCTGATTTGATATATCACATCACACCCTTTCCTTTGACATTTTTGCGTTGAATTCAATATGGCGGTCAACAGTATGCTCGACCTGCGCTTGATACACACAGCTAGAGATCTCCCTGTGTCTAACCTATTTCTTTCATGACCAGGATAACTCCTTTACATTTTGTAGGGGGTGTTAAGGGACATTTGACTCGTAATAATTCATATAATGGGGCTTTTATCAGTCACATAGTGACACATATTATTTTGTATCTTCTGATCCCCTTGCAGTCCCAGAACGATTTTTTTATATGTTTTAGAGTATGATATGAGAAACCAAATATATTTTTTTCACGATTTTTGGTGATGACATGTTGGTGATGACCTTGAGATATTCAAGGTCAAAGATCAAGGTCAAGTGACAAAATTATAATTTTTATCCAAAGGTAGGCTTGTTATATATCACTGCAAAGCTTGTTCAATTCCCTGTACAATAAGCTTTATTTGAGCTTCCTAGGTGAAATAGGGGCGGAGTTACAACAGATTTAGTATAGCTAAGTGGGCTCAAAAAGGGCAATTTATGCTAACTTTGACCTTGAATAATTTAACAATTACAAGACGCACGAAACTAAAAATTTTCATAGTTACTAAGTTCCATTCATAGTTTCAACTCCCCAAATTTCATGAAAATCGGAGATGGTCAGGTTGGAAATTGCACATATCTGTGTTGATTTGGCATGGAATGACTCGTGCAGCCCAAAAATCATAGCTGTTAGCCAGAATGTATTCATATATATCAGATATTATTCTGGATATTAGAATTATTCAGATACTAATGAAATAAATTATGCCAGTATCTATAATCTACGATCAAGATTTTTTATAATCCATCCGTATTTCCATGTACACAATAGACTTTGTCTTAATGAACCTCATACAAAAGTAAGTGTTATTGATTGTCGAATTCTTTTTGACGCTGTTGCCACATTCAAAATTTATCTCAAAATGCTGAGAAGAAATTTAGCAGTAGCGAAATTTTTCACTACAACTACAGGAATTTTGTAGTTTCGCTATCGCTACAGCTACAATTCTCAAAATGTAGCGCCGCTACAGCTACAGCTACAAATTTTGTAGCTAGCTACTGTAGTGCCGCTACAAGTAGCACGCTACTTCGAACCACTGGTATTTAAATAATCAACACACTTTAGTACAAAAGATTCATTAAAAATAAAATAAAAATATTTAATTCATATTCAGTCTGCTAAGTTTGGTTAAGCATTGAATTAAAAAGTAGAAGTGCACTCATCAGGATACTGCATACAATGTGAAATTTAGAGGCTTTCCATTACCAAGTTAATAGCACATAACATTACTAAATAGATGAGGCCAAAAATGGTTTATAAAATTTCCTTAACTGTGACTCGAACTCAGTTAGTGAGTGGAATAATGTAACAGAGAATTATATGTCATAAAACTATAAACATATTTCAATATTTGCAGTGCGGGATGAGGATTTCGAAGACATTACCAATCACTTGTGAACATGCTGGAAGATCAAGTTCCAACGGCTGTTGTTGAAGGTGAGACAGGAAGACCAGGTAAAGAAATATTAAATTATGTCCATGTACAGTCATGGACAATTTTTTGGTTATAATGATCCCATTGAAAGTCACACACAGCAGGGTTTGAATAAATATACCACACCACCGAATCTACCAAATTTAATATTTACAGCTCTGGTACTTACCAAGATTTGAATCAAGCTTCATGCTATCAAGTCCACCAGTGGTGCATGACGCTCCTCGTACTGCCCCTCCTGTCTGCAAGTAACCTAACTTAACCTAACCTAACCAGTGGTTGAAAGTAGCACGCTACTTGTAGTGGTGCTACTGTAGCTAGCTACAAAATTTGTAGCTGTAGCTGTAGCGGCACTACATTTTGAAAATTGTAGCTGTAGCGGTAGTGAAGCTACAAAATTCCTGTAGTTGTAGTGAAAATTTCGCTACAGCTATATTTCTTCTCAGCATTTTGAGGTAAATTTTGAATGTGGCAACAGCATTAAAAAATCGACAATAACACTTACTTTTGCAGGAGGTTTATAAAGACAAAGTCTATTACATGGATATACAGATATTGTACATTATAAATATCTTGATATCACAGTATAGGTATCCGCGTAATTTATTTCATTAGTATCTTAATAATTCTAATATCCAGATAACTAACTGACATATATGAATATATTCCAGCTAACAGCTACTTTTTTTTTTTTTTTTTTTTTTAGATTTTGGGGAAATGCCTTATTTGTGGCACCCCTGAAAAAAAAATACCTCGTTTGCGCCACCCCAGGAACATATCGTGTGGATATCCCTAGTGAAAGACGCAGCAAAATGTCATTAATTACTGTCAGTGGCGGCGATTGGGTTCCAAAACCAGGTGGGGTGGGGGGGAGGGGCAAGGTGCCAAAACTGGAGAGCAAAGACAGTATATTTCCCTTTGCAAATAAGGTTTATCATAGTACGAGGGCAAATGTGGTGAAAAGTAGGGGGGCAACTGCCCCCCCTAATCGCCGCCACTGATTACTGTGTAAAACACAACTTGCAGTGCAAAAACGAGCGATCCATATTTCACTAGAATGACAGCAATACTGCCAGCAATCAATGGCTCAGTATGACAACCACATGAATATTCTAAAGAATACCCTAGTATGATAGTTGTACTTACTGGAAAATAGATTCTGTTATTTATTATCATTATTCCTGTCGTTCGGTAATTTTGATAGCAGTGTTACTTCAGTTACTTATTTTCAATATAGTGTTGCAGAATAATGGACCAATGTAAGCGGCAGATCAATTCAAATTTGATGTATGAGTATGGCAATTAGGATGACACATAATTAATGATTACAACTATACACAAATAAAATTTGTTAGAATTATTTGCATGGTTCGAAACCAGTCTCGATTAGCTTATCTGTGCATAAAGTGGACTCAGAATAAAAACTAGGAAAGACGCCTGGAGGATGGGATCCTCCTGATCCTCCATTCCCCATGCTGCTCATCATCTTTCATCATTCTTCCTCATTCTCACAATTAGACAAAAGTAGCAGAAAGCCACTCTAGATAAGAGAATTACTAAATAAAACATTCATCTTCATTGTCATGATTAGCAAATAAAAGAAAAGTGAAAGAGAAATATATTGAGAAACTGATGTACGTATAAATCCGAGTGTTCTAAACACATTGTAATTTGAAAAGTTGTTAACATATATTATGACAAAAAATAATTGTAATTCCAGAAAGTGTATGTCTATTGTTCTTGTGACAATACTTTCTTGCTGGTGAGATCCTATATCCTGACAAATGTCAATGCTTAGTGAAGCTACTTTTAAAATGTAGTGTTCTGATCACTGATTTTAACCCAGCTTCGTATTGGACACAGCCGTCTGTGTCACATTCTTTCTTGAATGTGCCGAATTTGCTGTCCTCAGACAAACTTTTAATCTTCCCAACTGTTTATCATCCCTGTTGGGAGGTAATATGTTTTAACAAATGCTTTTAGCTTTTTTGAGAAGAATGGGCCTCTTACACTGTTTCTGAGGACATTTTTAGACTAGCCTTGCCTTTTTGTGTTGCGTTTGTCTTGTGCGGGTCCCTATACAACCTTGCACTTTCAACCTTACTCAAGAGGCTCTTTACACCACTTTTTTAACATTAAGGAAAGGGTTTTAGATAAGAGGATAAGTGCACTTAGAAGAATACAAAATGGCCACACCCCAAAATTTTAACTCATTCATTCCAATAGTTGACATGGATAGATTGACATGGCTGTCACAAAGGGCGCTTTTTGCAGACCATATTTGCTGAATAATATTCTGAAAACAAGTGATATCTGTTGGCATTATGAATACCTGATAAATGGATTCTAGTTAATAATAAAAATTATTATAATATAATAATAATTATTAGACATGAAAAAACAAATTGTAAATATTTTTTCTACCTGTGAATCCCTACTACAAACTCTGTACAGAATTCATGTACATTTAACATGATAAAAAAATATAACGAAATCATTTTTTACACAGGTGCATTTGAAATACAAGTGAATGGTCAGCTAGTGTATTCCAAACTTCGAACTGGTAACTTCCCTAGACTGAAAAATGTTGTTCAAGTTGTACAGGAAGTAGCTGATGGTAAAGAAGTCCGTTGTGTAAGTGACAAAGAAGGTTGTATCATATTGTGAATGAAATTTAATCTTTGCAAGGCTATGAAATTCATAATAATGGAACTAGAAATTATAATATGTTGTTGTCAGGTTATTCTGTAAATTGTGGTTTCTCTGTGGCAAAAAAAATATTCTAGGTTCCCTACATTATATTCTAAAATGATATAATTGTGCAAAAGTCCTGCTCTCTTGTTGGTGATATGTTAAAATATGTAGTGAAACAAATTGTTACCCGTTGTCTAATATTAAGACTTTAATTTTTTTCTTTAGTAACTTTAGTGATCAATTAACATGTAATATTATCAAATAATAAAATAAGAATGTAGGGCCTATATATTCTCATCTTATAGGTTGTATAGCTGATCTTGGTGTTTAAATATGACTGATAGTTGTTTCAATAAATACAAACTGTTCTGTATTTCATTGTTTTTGATCTCGGGGTCAGAGTTGTTCTGCGACTACATAATGTGAAAAAATACAATATTAAATTGTAATTAATATATATAGTTAGATCAAGTAGGTGCCTCTGCAAATAATGCTATATTGTGATTGTCGCTACAGTATCTATTAAATGGGTAAATTAATTATTATAAGATTAAACATTTTCTTCACTATGAACAAACAATGGCAACCCCACCCTTTAAATTTTCTAGGGTATCCTTCTTTAAAAATATGTTTCTTTCTGAAACGCAAATTAACTGACAATTAATATTCGTTCATTGTATGTCTTTGAAAATTTGATTTATGTCATTACATTGAAAATCTTGTTTTGTATTTGGATGACAATGAATCTTGAAACTATGAGAGGATTCATTTGATAATAATGATACAAAAGCTAGATTTTCACTGATTATGTATTCTTGTATGTATTCTAAGTTTATGTGATTGCTTTAAAATAAAATATGAAATTAAGAATAGTTTTATTTCTTAAATGAAAGTAATACCTAGGCACAATTTAAGTTAAGCACTTTGACATGTCTGTAGACAGTGGTGTGCCCAAGGGGAAGATGGCGAGAGTCATCCCAGTATTCCTAAAAAAAATTAATGTCAAAGGCAGGAAAATATGGCAAAATGAGAGCAGACTTGCCCAAAAAAAGTATATGTAACCCTTTCCTTTCTAAAATCCTGAGCACGCCACTGTCTGTAGACAATGTTTTGTGTAATCTATACTTACTACTCAAGTTGTTATGATTTCTTAATAATTATCTGTTTAGTTTTTCTATTCTATTGTTCTTTCCGCTTTTCAAAAATACAATATATTTATCTCAATTTAGCTATGTATAAAGTTCAATATGTATGAAAGTAGCAGAGCTTGGTGTTGCTTCATGGATAGGGAAAATGTTGTAAATGGGGGAAGGGGACCATCAGATGATGTGTTTATGCCTGAGATTTAAAAAAAAAAAAAAAAACTGGAGCCCTGTGAACTGCGGAACCAAAGTATCCCTATATTCTATGGGCACTAACATGAACATAGCTGCCGGCCCCCATGGTGGAGTGGTTAGCACATCATGCTGCAATGCCAGGGGTCCCGGGTTTGAATCCTGGCATGTGTGACGTGGTCGCATCATTCGAATATAGTGGTAAAATTTTGGAAGCAAAAAAATAAATACTAAATCGGTTTTCTTATACTACTAAGTCCACGACCACTTCACATCAGCATTGGCCAAAATTAGAGCAAAAGAAAAAAAAGGTTAATTGTCAAAAGAATACTGTAAGAATACTCAAACCCGCAATACTTTTCTCTTTTTACTCAATTCCACCATTTATTACCTCTGTGGTAAAATCATCATTCATCATACAGAGCTATGACCACAGATATAAGTAATTTTGGGGCCCCTTATGCCGACTCACAAATTAACGTGGATCTCGAGCACCCAATCCCCAACATACTGTATACTTCCCGTTTTATTTAGTAGTTGCGATTAGATATTGGTTTCAGAATTCGTGGTCGTCTAGCCACGGAAACGGAACCAATCTCAACATGCACCAAAAAGGGATGGAATGCTTAACCAACAAAAGAACAATTAGAAACGTTGAACTTCAATTTTGTGGCCATTTATTTTAACCAACTATTCCCCGTAAAATTAGCAACTTTTTCCCAACAATTGACAAATATCTCTCCTTATATATAATTGTCTGTACAACATAATAAAACCCACGTGAGTAATAAATAATTCCCTTTCTTCCCATACATACCATTAAAAACTATGCTGATGAACACACATTAAATAAATACAATGGCATTTTAATGGTTTAGGTGATCGGAAAATTTACGTTATTATATCAACGATATTCTCAAAAAATCAAGCTGACGAATTTTTAACTGTACTGTGCTTGGCATGGAATAAACGAACTAAGATTCAATGCACAAAATGGATAATTCAAAACTATTCCTGAAAATCATAATGAACTAAAATGACCGGTCAATTAACTTTAACATAAACCGAAATGAGTTAAATTAGTATACCTAGTTATTCCATGTCCAGCCATCAGTCAAACGCCACAGTCAAATTCATGTGTCGACGTGGATCCGATCACCCTCGCCAGTGTTCAAGGAAGGAGAAGGAATCTTCTTATCATACAAATGCCTCAGCTGCAACTGCTGTTCTCTCGGAAGAAAACCCCGCCCGTAGCTGTAGCTTTCTCCCTTGAGTTACAAGGTTCTCCCCCTAGGGGAAACAGCGTTGCCGGATTTACTTTGTTCGACGTTTAGAGCCGAGCGTCAGGAACACAGTGATGCAAAACTCCTTGTTAATTTAACGAGGAGAATGTGGTGGAGCTTTTTAAAATTATACCAGTTATAAGCAAACACCACACATGGGCATGAATGTTTGTGAGTGTCCATTTATCAATTTCATCATATGATCACTCATTCCCATCTTTGCAAATTAGCCAAAAATAGCACAAAAAGTGAAGTAAAATAAAACAAATCAATCAATCAATCAATCAATGAGCATAGCTATGTTCCTAATTTCTTGATTATAACTACTTTTTACGAGGATAATTTGCAGGCTACTGTTACAATATAGCATTGTATACAGTGCTTGAAGTGGAAAATGTTAGCTGGGGGATGTTTGGTCGAGCCTTGGGGTTAGCTGGGGAATGCTCCTATGGTTTAATGCAGTGGCAATGAGGCAACTGGGGGAATGCTCTGTAAAAATTTTGCTAGATGGGGGATACCAGTCCCCCTCACTTCGAGCACTGATTGTATAGACACTTCAGTAGACAAAATTTTATCCTTAAGCTTAGTGTAGTTTTCTAATGGATGATATTCGACTCAACATCATGCAGTGTACTCTGGGAAGAAATTGGGCAAACAAATTCATGTGTGTTAGAGAAAGCATATGAGAAGACATCTTTCAGTGGGGAAATTTGCATTTCACCACTTTATACACTTTTCACCGTTTCTGTAGGGTTTCAGAAAAGATAAAAAGTACATTCCTCATGTGATCATGATAATCATGCCTTGAATCACTTCGGCAAAAATTATGTGCACAATATGATGCAATGAATTGTGGGGGAAGTTGTTCCCTGAATATAAATCAATTGGTCTAAAGTTCAAATCACCAACCCTGAGACCTTCTGTAAACAAAACCACATGCATGCAGAAAGCATTGCAAACTCATAGAAGTAAAATAATCCACACGAAAATCCATCGTTGTTACAGGATTCATTACGTAAGGTAAAACAATGTCCAATTTGTAGTATGGGATACACTGCTGAAAATGATGTCTCACTTTAAACCCAATGCTCTTTCTTTTGTACTTATTGCTTCACCTTTATAGTTAACTCTTTGCACCAGTAATCATTTACCATAAATTTGGCTTCTTTCTTGCATGCGAATTGAATATATTTTACTTTCATTTTTTTTTGACAAAATGATACGTATAACATGGTAATGTATATTTCTAAGGTTTGATATAGATAGGAGTGTATTTGAAATTTGTTTGTAGATTTTATGTAAATTGTATATTATGTAAATAAAATATATAATGGGCATAAACAGCCATATGCAATGTTGTAAGTCCAATAAATATATTGATGATGATGATCAAAACAAGACAAAGAAAGTTCGTAAATTTATTGCGGTTGGAAACTTTGACAAGCATCCTAATAACAATTTTTGTTCCACCAAATATAGTGCACTTCGTAATATAACTTGGTGACATGGCAAGGCAAGATAAGTGTGAATATTTTGTAGGAATATGCATTGTAACTTTCAATGAGCTTAGAGATTTGTGTACATAATGATATTTTATAACATTGGTTATTTTCTAAAAATAATCATGTGAACAGCAAGGAAGTAGTGCCACTTCAACATGGCGAGTTCTATGCGTGCGGGAAGGTCTCTGTGTTCAGTGATACATCGAATCGGTGAGACGGTTTGTTTACAGAAGGTCTCAGGGTTGGTGATTTACACTTTAGTTGAATTAAGTAATCCCAGGTGTTAAAACATGTCGAAGTATAACATAAATGAAAAAGGAATTGTCTAAAGATAAAAATGTTAATATAATGGGGTTAGTTAACATCAAAACTTATCTGTACATATTTCGCATTGAAATAGTAAAAAATAGTTTTTGTAAGGTTGAATCATGTCGAGTAAGAACATACAGAAATCGGTGATGGAATCAGAGAAAAAATTATCATCATTTAATATGAACATCATGGATCTAAACATCAATGATGTCAACAAAGAAATAGACAACAAGTATAGGGACAGAGTAAACAAAACGGTGCATGAATTTGCTGACATGTTTGCTTGGGGACCAAAGAAAATTGAGAAATGTGAGCTGTACAAACATCACATTCACTTGAAGGATGAAGAACCAGTGGTCAAGTAGCAGTATTGATTGCTTACCAGTAATACAACCTCAGATTCACCAAAAAGTGCAGGTGTAATATCAAAAATTGAAATCTCCTTGTGGGATAGTCCTATTCAGTAAACTAAGTTTTCTAATTGATTTGAGATCGATTAACTTGAAAACTGATGCAGATTTTTCCTGATGGAGTCAATAGATACAATTCTCATGTGAGCAACAGGCCACAAATACTATTGTACAATTTACATCCATTCACCCTTCTTTAGTGAAACTTTTCAAGGAAAGCAGAGACAAAACATCTTTCACAATCACAGGTACATGAAGGTTTGCATTCAACTATGTGCCACATATAACAAAGACTTCACTTGACATTGGGGGACATCCCCCTGAACACATCAGGACTTGAAACAGTCCGTCGGTAACGAGATCATGAATCCAGTAATTGCCTCATGATCTCTTCATAAATATTTATGAGCCCCGAGTCTGAGACTGGACATAGGCATATTCTTTTGAGTATCTCTTCATCAATTTGATCTAATTATCTATCATTCATCTTCAACATCTTGATTATCCAAAAGTGACAGAAAAGCAAAACAAATAATATCCAAACTTGTACACAATGAAACTGGAAGTTAGTTTTTGTAGCTAGTATGGAAATGTTGCTCGTACAAAATGTTTGACAATAACCCAGCATTGGTCGACATGTTAGCGCTGCACTAACATTGAAATTTATCTGCTTATATATCTGTTGTAAAATACGAAAGCTCTTCGAGATGCAGTCTAGCTGTATTTTGTTTTGTTTCAGGTGGGGAAATATAATAGGGTGGAGCGTTTCCTTCCATTAGTTGGAGCTGTCGTGATAATGTCAACAAATTGTCAAATGTTAGCGTGATGATCACATGTCGACCAACCATGGGACTGTTTTTTTCATTTGTTTATTTCTTGTTTTCGTGAATTGTATCAGTCTTCTTTTGTTTAAGTGACTTTTTACATGATGGACAATACTCATATATTGTAATGGTTAATGGACAATACAGTCCTCCTCCGTGGCCGTGGAGTCTAAGGCTCCAACTGCATGGTGGCATGGGTTCGAGTCTGCCTGGGTTCTCGGCCTGTGTATAGGACTGGTGAGAACCCACCATCATGAGGAAATTGAGAAGCTACGTATGAGTGAGTAGCGTAACCTGGTCTTGGACATCTCCTACAATGACTGAGGGTTCGACTTACTGACCCCACATCACCCCATTACCGGTTAAAGATCTCCACACCTCTTGGTAGGATTGTAGGAGGGAGACTGGCAGTCGGGAGATAGGCCAAGGCCCTTCAAGGGCTGTTGCACCATCGGTTATAATGGACGATACAGACTATGATGAAGCAGAGCAGAGCGTTATTCTCTATTCAGAAGATAGTGATGTGAAGCACCCTGGCATAAATAATCATGACAGCAACAGTGAAGTATCAGCTGTTGAAGATAACAATCAAACTCAAAGAAATGTTCATGGGCCACAGTACACTGGATGTGATGAAACAACAATGTGAAATGTTCACATAATGAACAAAAAATGATATTGAGCAAGAAAAGATCATCGAAATGTGAAAAAATGGAGGTGTTAGCACAGTACTAACATGTCAACCGTTGACGTTAGTCTGACATCAGTCAACCAATGCCGGGATAATAGACATATAAAACAAGATGTCCCTGGACAAGCCATCTCATTTCAAGGTGTCAGGATCTCTAGCTAAACACCCCATTCTCCCCTGAAGGGGAAGGAGAAAGTTAAAAATACCACCTGCACATTCAAACAGTGACATTGAGAGTTTACTCACTTTGTTTACAATTTCTATCATATTAACCTGTTAGAAATATAGATATTCAATTAAATATTTTATTTGTTCCAATTTGAAAATAGTTATTCCTACAAAGTGGTTTGTAACATAAAAACTTTTGAAACAAAATGCCACTGGACACCTTATTCCATTCAAAATTTTCGAGATACTTCCCGTATCTGAGCATATCTGCAGGCACATATCTAGAAATATATTTCAGCAAGAGGAGTCCGAACCAAGTGGCTCAGAAATAACTTAGCAGGTTAAAACCATCACATTTCGACTAAACCCTTAAATTATGTATTTCAATAATATCCATCTGCTACACACCAGTGCTGCACTGTTTGCCATTGCTTCCTATGTTCATGATGCAACTGCCAACGTGCAGTAGATGCCGATGGTCATCAACTGTCTTCCTGCTCTTAAGCGATGCTGGATACTGGTGGATAGTGAAAGGTTCTTCTTCATAATGTCAGGTTCAATATCACTGGTTGGGGAGGTGTGGGTGAGCAATGAATCATATTTATGTCAGGTGGTCCACAGACAGATAATGAATTGTATTTGAAAACCTCTAGTACAGGGTCCGTTCTGAAAGTATCCCAACTGACCGCAGCGCAGCACGAAAATCAATCGAGGGTTTGGGTAAGCTGCACCAGGTGGCAGTGGGGACCTTAACCTTCAAAACAAGGCTTCGCTCAGTTGCCTTTGAGCAGTGGTTGAGGTGCAATTGCTCGTGCTGTGTACATGGAAAAAATGTCACGTTGAGAATTTGCAGTTGGTGGATTTGGTGAAAATGGAGCGCACTTTGGAACAGCGCTACGCTGTGAAATTTTGTGTTAAATCGAAAAAAAAACAACTTTACGGAGACTTTAACCATGCTATGGGAGGCTCATGGCGAGGAAGTGATGTCCTGCATGCAAGTTTACACATGGCACTCGGAGTTCAAGGAAGGACGGGAGGTGGTCGAGGATTAACAACGCTCAGGGAGGCTGTCCATGCCAAAAACGGAGGAAAGTGTGGCCCGTGTGAAAGCTTTGTTAGACAAAGACAGGCGTTTAAGTCTCCAGATGATTGCAGAGGAGGTGGGACTGGCGAAAATGCAAGTTTTTGAAATTGTTACCCAAAACTTGAACATGCACAAAATCTGTGCAAAAATGGTTCCGAAGATTTTGACGGACGATCAAATGCAGTGTCGTGTGCGAATTGCCCACGAAATTGTGGAACATGTGGACGGTGACGAAACGTTTCTCGACTGAGTGATAACCGGGGATGAAACCTGGCTATTCGAGTATGACCCCGAAAGAAAGAGACAAAGTTCAGAATGGCACACCCCCGCATCAAAATGTCAAAATCAAAGGTGAAGACAATGCTCCTTGTCTTTTTCGATGCGAAGGGGGTCGTGCACAAAGAGTTTGTATCTGCTGGTACCACCGTGAATGCAGCTTACTACAAAACAGTGCTTCAGCATCTCCGACATAGGGTCCAGCGCATCCGGTCTGACATCGCTGACAGGTGGGTGCTTCACCACGACAATGCACCGGCCCACACAGCGCTGTTGGTAGGTGTGTTTTTGGCCAACGTACGCATGGCAACACTGCCTCATCCTCCTTACAGCCTGGACTTGGCACCAGCCGACTTCTTTTTGTTTCCCAAGGTCAAAAGGGTGCTCAAGGGGAAGTGTTTTGCGTCAATTGAAGATGTTCAAGCTGCCACGACCGCAGCATTAAAGAGGGTGTCAGTCAAGGACTTCCAGGACTGCTGTGAACAGTGGTAAAGTTGCTATACTTGCTGTATTGAGGCTGAAGGTGCCTACATTGAAGAATATTGACAGCAGTTGTAATTGTCATCAATAAATTGTTTGCAAATAAATAAGTTCGGATACTTTCAGAACGGACCCTTTATAGGAATCAGAGGTTTTCTTCAATTTTCCTGTCACATGTTCAGTGTCAAGTTATTGGTGGTTTCACTTCAGACACTTCTCTTTAATTAATTAACAGATTTACATCAAACTCAAAACAGTGTAGATGTAACTTGGTGGGGGCAAGGGGGGGGGGGGTGATGCAAAATTTTGATATTTGTTAAAAAATACAACTTTTTTTGTTAAATTACAGAGACATGAGGAACAAAGTAATATATAATGAGAAAAACATAACAGGGAAAACTTGTCGATTCTATCCCCACCCCCAAAAGTTAGGCTCCAAGTTATGTCCATGCAAAGGAGGGAGAAGAAATATGTTTTCAGTGCTAATAAAAGTGAGGTGACAGGAAGCTGTTTGTGTTTTATTAAATTCTTGAATTTAAGTTCTGATAATATGTATATAGCATCATCTATTCATTGGTGTAATCTACATATACTAGATGTGCTATTAAAAAAATCATAGTGTCTAAACTTTTATTCATCATACATTTTTTTATAAATCGTTTGATGAGTGCAAGACAGAACATCAATAGTTAACAACAAAAGTTTGCTTAAAACAATATAATATTTTGTGATTAAAATAGCAAACTTTATAGTACACAATATTGAAAATACAGTATTTAAAGGTTTCTTACATATGAATTTCAACATTTAAAGCACAACATCTAGATGAAATACGACTTAAATTCTAAGACAATGCTTCTAACAATATACATATAATGATATGCAGATCAACATTAGTACTTGTTTCTCACGCTGGTAGTGGTGGAGGTTGAATGATTTTGACCCCTGTTCTTTAGGCAGATTTTCTAAATAAATACCATACTTCCACGAAAGATGATAAACATAGCAGTGGCTACCGAAGAAAGACACCATATCCTCCTCATTACAGTCATATCATCACATACAGAAGGGCTGGGTGCACTTGGCTTCAGATACATTTGTTGGAGAATGTTGACACTGATAAAAATTAACTTATGCCTTTATGACAGTCCTAATAAAACCACTTCAGAAAGCCTCTTTAGGTACTTTTTGAACAGAATTAGCAGCATGTACCCCAGTTCTGTCATTGTATCTATAGAACAGCCAGTATAATAGCTCTACTCCACTTATGAAGCTGAAACCAAGAAATATGCTTGAGATGCCACCAACTGACACTGGAAAAAAGATGGACATAAACATTAAGTGCAGAGTTAACATTTGAGTGCTATTTCTACAACTATATGAAGGGCTCAGGTGTAAAACATGATAAGTGACATTTTGGTAATTTCTGAGTTCATTAAGAAAAAAAAATATTAGAAGGTATTCTGTAGATAAATTGCTTTCGTGTTGTGTTTACCAATTTCAGAAGGCTTCACTGAGTCCAAAGTAAATTGTATGACATGGCAATTTTACTTGAAAATTGAAGGATGGCACATTTTACTTTGTAACTCAAAAATGACCAAAATGCCACTTACCATGTTTTACACCCGAGCCCTTCATGTAATAGTATTGCAGTAATACTTGATGAAACTTCATTCAATGGAAATTATTTCAAGCTGTCTATTATTTCTATAGAAAGATAGACAATATCAGGTGCGAAAGGAAATGCTGAGCATATCTACAAGCACGTATCTAGAAATATATTTCAGGAAGAAAGGGAAGGGGTCAAATAATAATGTTTAAATTGAAATAATTATGTATATTGTAATTACATTAAAATAAAAATATTAATTAAAATATGTAAATTAAGTAATATTGTATTGTTATTATTACATGAATAGGTAAAGAGACAGTAGTTATAAGAATAGAAATATAACATATAGGTTAGGTATAGTTAAAATCGCCAAAATTTGTGTTAAAAAATAACTGCCTACACAAGAAAATTAATGTCAAATAGATAAAGAATTGAATTTTTATTGAATAAAGAAAAAGGGGTGTTAGATCCAGTTGATGAAAAGTAAACTTCCTAATTAATATTCTATGTATATTATTATAAGTACAGTAGTAGTGTGCATAAATCTTCTTTAGTACTGTCATGGAAAGTGATATGATAAGAATATAATCCTTGCCTCCCAATAACTACATTGGAAATAAATAACCCTCAATATACAATAAATGCTAAATTATTTAACTTTAATATTTGTTAAATATTTCAGAAAGGAGGGAAAGGGGGGGGGGGCTAAACATGTCCTTGCATATCTAGTCCTACAGCTAGTTTACAGACAGAGATCCTAGGATTTTGGGGTGAACAATGTTTTTTTGTCTTCCAATCTACAGCCACGTAAAGTTTTCATAGTTTGAATACTGAAAGATCCATAAATGAATTCATTTTCTCATGAGGACATTTTTGTCATGCTTCACCACCAGTTATAGCTGAAAAGTAACCACTTGCTCTCAAAGGAATAATATACAGTCAAGATAAGTGTTACTACACAACCTTCTCTCCTTTGAAGGATGTCTGACTGCTGTATGGGAAACTGCAGTTCAATTCCTAAGCTGTGTGATATCATGTGAAAATATCTGTGAAGAAGTGAACCTGTGGCTCACTCAATCTCTCAACAGTTGTACCTGGAATGGGGTGGGGGAGGGCACCCTTTGAAGATAAAGACAACCAGAATATAGGGCTGATCATGTCAGCTCCAAAATGGCTATCAACTGTGTGCCTTCTTTGTGCAGTGCAATGCATAATGTAGGGTTTTATATTTGTTTCAATTATTGTGAAACCTGTGCATGAACATAATTTACTTCTTTGTGTTTTCTTCCTTTCTGACTTAATACTACGTACTTTACATATTTATTGACTGATTAATTTTGGCTGCAGCTTTCTTTCTTGAGTCACATCCTAATGGAAACATTATTTCATAGGATATTTATTGGCAGGCCAGATTGGGATGCTACAGCCCTAAGCCAACATCTACAAAGGTGTCTGTACAAGGGCCACGAAATGGAAAATATGAGATACTGAAATGTGGTAAAATATTAAATGTACTAACCATCTGGCATAACGTAGGATAAAAGTTGTAACAGGAAATGAATAAAGGGGAGCTTCACAATGTTGTTAGCCCTGGGACCCCCCCCCCCCACACATATATATATCCAGATCTATTTGACAGGAATGAATTAGTTAGTGCAGATGATAATGCGATGGATGTAAATATGGATACAGTTGATGCTACACAAAAACAAAAGTTCTGCAAGTGACGAAGGAGTGAGATATCTAAAACATATTTTCAATTTCTGAGGTCTTTCTTCTATTGACAGAATCATCCATACTTATACAGGGAGGTCAAAAGTGGGTGTACCCTTCCTGTATTTTCGACAATTCAATGGTTATGGTTGAATGCTTGGAATGAACACATACCTGATGGTTTAAGTGCCCGGAACATCGGTATGGAGACCGTCCTTTTCGTAGCACGGCCGAACTGTGCACCATATTTTGGCACACTTCGCGATGCAAGTGTGAATAAGACCTTTTTTCCGAGCGGTGACGTTCCTCTCAATACGTTCTGAGGGGCCTCCAAGAAGTCCCAGAGGTGGTTAATCAATGACACAGGTATGTGTTCCTATCAAGGAATCCAACTATTACCATTGTAGTGTCAAAATAAAGGGGGGGGGGGACACCCACTTTGTTACCATCCTGTACATTGAACATGCAACCAAATCAGTGCTTGAAGTGAAGGGGGATTTTTTTGCAAAGCATCATTTCAGCTGTCTCATTGTTACCATGGTAAACCACAGGAGAATCCTCAGCTAACTCCAAGGCTCGACAAAAAATCCACGCAGCTAACATTTTCTACTTAAAGTGTTGCACCAAATATGAAATAAATTCAACATCACTGCTAAATATGGTTTTCTAGACTAGAGCTTGCAAAAACTTCTTTTCTCAAACAACTGCTTAATTGTCCTTATAATGCAACTATCAACACCAACATTTGAAGTTGCCCATTGAAAATCAAAACCAGTATCACTTACACCAAAAGCCGACCTCTGTGGCAAAGTGCTTAGCACAGCATGCTGTGAGTCCAGGGGTCTTGGGTTCGAATCCTGACCAAAGTAAGGGTGTTCTTTGTGAGTGTCCCTTCATAAATTTCATCACATCATCACTCACCCCATCGTAGCATTAGCCACAAAGTGGCAGACAAGTGATGCTAAAAAAATAAAAAAAATTAAATCAAACTAAACTTGGAGCAAAATCAACAGTATGGCTACATGAGGACTCTGAGAACTGCAGAACAGATTTCAGTATAATTGCTTCTAAAGCAAAAAAATATTTAATTTATTTATAACTTTGTAACAGACATACCCAGAAAATCGATCCATCCAAATGCTAGATCCTGTTTGTACTTTATTCCACCAAGATAGCGATAGTGAATGTCCAAGTACCCATAGTTTTTCTTTGCTTCTACCACATTTCTGGAAAACATAAAAAACAGAGAAAAATAAAACAAATTATCAATGTCTCCTTCTACAATAATTAAGATTAACGCAAATGTTAAACACTAATATTTTCAATTTCAATTTCTTATGCATTCAGTGGTGGGGAAGTATAAACCATGTCCCAGCTAACTGTAGAGCAGGGCCGTGCATATCGGCAGAGGAGGAGGAGGAAGATCGAGTGGTGAAAGCACAGCATTGCCAACCGTATGGTCCTGACCGTACATGTACAGACGTACGGTCCAGACCTTAGTCCGTACATTAAAGCACGGCTTGTCAAAATTTACTCTTGCAGTTTTATCCATAATATTTCCCTAAGGAATACTTATACTAATCGCATGGAAAAAATATGGTCCGTTTGCCATGTACGTTCAGTATTATCCTTTTCAAAAGTTTGCAATGATGCATACCGAAGGAGGAAATTGGGAAAACTCCCATTTCCCACAATCCCGTTTCTCTCACTGTTATTGGTGGAGCCGTCTCACATCACTAGTTGCGCAGAGACTTGTTCTCGTTCACCTGGTCTACAGTTAGCTGGTACGGATAATAGAAGCTTATACCTTCTAAGGTTACATTTACAGTTAAGTGGCAGGAGGCAAGTAGTGATTCATTTCGTTTTAGACATTGTTTGAAATGGGAGCATTTGTGTTCCACAACATGGAAACCTACTGTAATTAAATGGCAACAACAACAACTCACAAAGAGGCCTCCCCGATGGCGTAGTGTATCAATGTATCATCATTGCCTTGTAATCAAGGGGTCTTGGGTTCGATACCTGATGGAGGCACATAGTGATTCGGATCCCACTTTAAACTGTAGGTCCAGTTCCAATTAGCCTTCCTGTGCATAAAGTGGACTTAAAACACCAACTCAATCAATCAATCAAACAACTCAAAGTTAGTTTCAAGAGATGAACCAATACATGAATAATGTTTGTTAGTAGTCAATAAGCTAACATTTCTTGTAACTGTAATAGTCTTTGAATTTCTCATTTCTGCACAGCTTATGGAGCCATTTGCACTTGTACAATCCTTTTCATTTCTCCGTATGCTTATTAAATGTTCTTTTGGCAGAACTGGGGCGTTCATTGTATCATTTACACAAATAAAATAATCTAACAACACAAACGACCAAGAAATGATTCCTACTTTCCATCCATACTTTTGTATGCCACAACGATGGACAGAATCACCTAATGGATTCATTCATTTCTCATTCTCGTGCAGGTATAGAAGGTCTCTTTTGTGGGCACTTCAATATTTGTGAAAAATATTGTCCTCATCAATTGTTATCAATCCTTCGCAAAAAATTGCAACACATTTGCCATTACTCATAACTTAATCACTACATTAAAAAATCTTACCAAAACTTTGATATTTTTCAGTAATTTCCTCTTACCTTTAAGGAAAGAAATCTTCTAATCTATTCTTTAACACTCGACATGGCAATCATAACTAGTCGATTGGTGTTTTAAGTCCACTTTATGCGCAGTAAGGCTAATCGGGACTGGACCTACAGTTTAAAGTGGGATCCGAACCACTTGTGCCTCCACTGGGTATCGAACCCAGGACCCCTTGATTACAAGGCGACGACGCTACCAATGCGCCATCAGGGAGGCCCTCATAACTAGTGGAATATCTATAATTTGAAGCACAGAACTTTACTCCCTTTCCAATTCTTGGATATTAAATAGAAATATCCCCTTAAGTGAATGAAAATGTAACAAGTAAGCTTTACTTTAACGTACTTCCAAAAAAAAAAAAAAAAAAAAAAAAAAAATTAGGCTGTTTAGATTGGGACAAGAAATATTCCTTTAATGCTACAAACATTTCTAGCACTCTTTCAACAGTTTCAACAGCAGGGAAAAGTGACAACCACCTTACAGTTTACCTGATAATCATTCCTTCCATCCTATAAAACAAAAAGAATAGGATCCTTTTTGCTTTAAAAGCTGGATATTTTCTTACGAGATCATTGTTGAATTTACACTTTCGCTTTGTTATTTCATAAAAGTAAATATTTCTTAATAATAAAAATTCTCTCTACATGTCTCTGTATTGTATATGTACGACTTGAAAAGGAACTGGCCAACCTCCATGGAAGAGTGGTTAGCACAGCATGGTATGACGCCAGAGGTTCTAGGTTTGAATCCTGGACTGTGCATGGGTTTTCTTTGTGAGTGTCCCTTCACCAAAATCATAATATCATAGCTCATCCTCATATTCGCAATTAGTGAAAAGTGGCAGAAAAGTAAAGTAAAATAAACTAAATCAATCTATTGAAAAGGAACTGCACAGACTACATGTGTTCCAGCACTCTGGAACAAGATCAGAGGTAGAAGCAATGAGTTGAAATAATACTGATGATTGTCGGGCAAAGTGATTGTGTTCAGCTCCCAGATGCTAGCTGAGCATTGCTTGAATACTTAAGTGACCCAAATGATATGCCTTAAATGATGTTTATTATACATGGAAGCATTCTCTATGCAGTACATGTGCTAATGGTTGATGCTATACTCAAAAAAAGAGTATAGCATTTACCTATTTCCAAAAATTTTTGCCCATTCACCAGACAGACACCTAAAAAGGAGGACATGTTCAGATAAAAGAGGACGTCTGGTCACCCTATTCATGTTGTACGAGGGCAAATCGTAAAGTCATTGTGCCTAACTATTTATTGCCAGATTACAAACCATAAAATAAAAACAAGATATAGACAATCTTTTACATACTTTTTGCTATTTCTCCACATAATCACCACACCTGTTGAGGCATTTGTCCCACCGTACTACAAGTTTCACAATGTCCGTTGCATAGAAGGTAGCCGGCTGATCACGGAACCAACGACGAACAACGTTCTGCACTTCGGTGTCGTTTGTGAACCTGTCCTGCCAGGAACTTCTTCGATGGACCAAAAAGATGGTAATCACTGGGGGCTAGGTCTGGGCTGTATGGAGGATGCTCCATAATCTTCCACCCCCATGACTGAAGTTTGGCGATTGTTTTTTTCGCGAGCGAGGAACGAGGTCGCCCTGATCGCTCATTGACTTCCACATTATCCCATCCATTTTCAAACTCCTTGTACCACCACTGCACACTTCGCACTGATAAACACTTGTCCCCATACACTGGCTCCATTTCTCTGTGGATATCTGTGGCTGTTTATCCTTTGCACCATAAAAAATGAATAACACTTAGCTGCTCATATGGCATGAACTTCCTGAGCACTCCGGCCATCTTTGCCAACTGCTAACAGCATCGTGCCGTGGAAGAAATTGGAAGTTACAATAGGGCCGTTCCAAGAAAAGCCTACTGCATTGCTCATATATATCTCGCTTTTGTAATAACACTTATAACAAGCTAGAAAAAAAATAGGTGCAAAGACTTTTCGATTTGCCCTCTATATACAGACCTGGACCATCACACACAAAATATAAGAGACAGGTTGACTCTCATTACCACACTTCTACTCCTGAAAATAAGACTTACATTGTTCTCAAACATGAACTTTGCCAGAAGTCATGATTTGTATCATGAAAAAAATGTATTCCGCATTAGTTACCAGGAAAGCATTTGGAATATATTACATTGAAAGAACACGACATAATCTTATTGGAATTTTACACGACCATGGAAAGAAACAACATGTGCTTAAAGGTAATTCCACTGTAAATACCATAAATATTCAATGAAAATGTATAATTTTGATATTCCCATCACTGTAACACTGTGATCAAATGGTATCCAAAAGCTCTCTTTATATTCAAATTCCAATTCCACACAAGCAAAGAAACACACTTGAAGTGTATGCTGTATTCAGTGACCCTTTACGCATTCTCAAATACTTACGTTTGTTCATAATTGGATTCAACTTTATAAAGAATGCTTGTAGATGGAGGCAAACAGTGGTCACATGGAATAGATACATCATCTTCCATATAGTGAAAATTCTGTGTGTAATATGGCCCCTTGATGTTGCGAAGTCTAGCTGGAAGTAGGTGTAAAAAGAAGCATAACTCACATTTGATTTTTTGCAGTAACACAATTCTAATATTCATGTTGAAAGGAAATAAATTGGAACTTGATGAATTATTGTAGAAATAAAGTCATATCCAAAAGAGTTTCTGAATGTAATACCAAGCATGAAAGTTCAACAGATGGCATCCTACTGCCTTTCTGTTTATGTGTGTGAAAGAGTGATCATGTGTCCATATTTGCACTTATAAACGATATATTCTTTGTTGTATTCTTTTTAATTTTTTCTTTCTTTTATACATTACACTGTTCGGCAAAATTAAACTTTTTGTCGCTCCCATGAACCAAAATAGGTGATTCTTATAGATTTCAAGCTCCTGAGTTCGAATCCGCAACCAGTTTTTCTCCAGGACGTACCAGTTTTGAGGGAGGGGTTGGGGGTGGGTTTCAATGACCACGCAAAGGTGCTATTCTCCCCCCCCCCAAATAAATTTGAACGCTATCATCAGAATTCCAATATAAAACAAGCAGATACAACTACATAAAGAGTAAAAGTTCAACACTTACATGTCAATTGGTGTTCCTGCTCCTCTTGTAATTTGTACAGGGTGTCTCGCGTGTTTGCATTCCAACAGAAGTCTGCCAACATATTCACACTCCATTTCCCACTGTAGCGCCTCTCCATGGTAGCTATTTGTTGATGAAACCTTTCACCGTGTTCATCCGAAACCTCCCCCTAAAGTCGTTTTCACGTTCAGAAGACACAACGGCACTTATGGAGAAACTGCACAATGTTGCCAATACAGCGCTAGCTCATGTCGCAGGGAAATTACGAACTTCCTTCACAATGAAGGTGTTACATATTTTGTATATATAATGATAATTATATGTAATTATTAATATCAATATTATACTGTGAACGTTACAGTTCACAAGTAAGGGGAACCTGCCAGATGGGTTAGATTCAAGTTGCAACCCAAACAAACAAATGAGTTATGGCCCACTTGAACTGATAAGACGTCAATGACTCAAGCAAGGCATGTCATATTTCTATCTTGAAGCCCCTTATTTTGTCACTTGTTGGAAAGCCTTTCAAGGGTTAATATGGTGTCTATGAATTTATGTGTACATTGGAAACTGAAAGGTGATCTTCATTTCAGTATTAATGTTGACAGTAATGTAAACAAAAACAATGTGTATTTGGGACAGCACTAATGTTGCTCACAACAGCCGCATTGGAAATAATTGTCAATTATTAAATTTAAGTCATTGACATTCTATTATAACAAACTGCATGAAGTTAATATTTTTACTGAATGGAAATAAAATAACAACTTGAAAACTTGGTGGTGATTAGCCGGAATGCTGCGGTGAGTCAGCTCAAGATTGACAGGCATACTTCGTGTGCGGTTCAGGTTAAAAAGAAACTCCAAATGCATGGAAGTAATATTTCTGGGAACCTTTGAGTGGTTATAAAAAATAATTTCATTATTTTCTCCACAACTTTGTCACTGGAAGTTTTTACTTGAAATTACAGAACAAAAAATGGCCAGCGACAACATTTTCTACTGCACGAATATAAAAAATCTCCACATACTTTATTTGAATATTTTTAATGCAAATATGCTTTAAAGTATTGATAAATTCTGAGCACCACCATCACCTATGACAATTAAAAAACAGTGTCAATTTTTTTCATAATGAATGCTTCAATTTTGTGGCATGTTTCAATGTTAGGAATGAAAACAATGTAAAAATTTTGTTTTCACAGAAAATTTGTGTTTTTAATTTATGTGAAAATATGTAAGCAAGTCACCAGTTTTTTGCGTTCACCATCGTATTCTCTACAAAATTTCCTGCAAAACTGCAGGTATCGATTTTACGTAAGCTAAATTTGTAAATCGAGAAATTTCACAACAGCGTGCTCATATTTTCCCATAAGAAAAGCATTGTCCATAAGAGCCCATTGTGTCTTCTGAATGTGAAAATGACTATAGCTGTACTGTTGAGGGAAGAAGTCCAAGTGACAATGTAGGAAATGTAACTTGAGGGACATATTACACCCCATGGTATGAAATGAAGTAATTAACCTGCCCACAATGTCTTTGTAATTATGTGACTTATGATTCCTGAGAAAATTACTGCACACGTCTCAAAAGGCCTCCCAAGCCTCACATTCCAAATCACTCAGCTTAGAAGGAAATGTAGGATCCTTCAAACGTCTCTGATTTGAGGCCCTGTAAAAACACCTTCTTTCACCTTGGCCTTGCTAAGTCTTGGGAAAAGTTTTCTGAGATGAGTAAATGCTTCAGCATCCTGCTTCAGAGCCTTGACAAATACCTTCATTAGACCTAATTTTATATGGAGAGGTGGTAAGAATACTTTCTCTGGATCCACAAGAGGTTCATTAGCTACGTTCATCTCTCCTGGGACCAGTTGGTTCCTTGATGGTCATTTTGTGACAGTGTACTGCTTCTTTGGTTTGACTGTCCCAATGACATAAGAAACAGCAGTGTTTGGTGTAACCTCCTTGTAAACCGGCGAGGATGGCAATAACCTTAAGGTCAGCACATACACACCACTTAAACTGTTCGTAATTTAATTTCTGTAGTAGTTTCTGTATGTTCTCGTATGTTTCTTTCATATGCACAGCATGAGCAACAGGGATGGCAGGATATTGATTGCCATTGTGCATAATTGAACCACAAGCAAAACAACCTGTGCAGACCTGCGACTCCTGTGCACCGTACTCCCACGAGGAGGGGAGGGGGAGAGTTGACCATGCTTCCTTATGGCCCGAGCTGAAGGAAAGAAGGGAAACCTGCATGGGGACTTTTCGTCCAAGGTTTTTTTCCTTGTGGTACTGCCTTGAGGCTAGTCCGCGATGAATCTATGAACAGTCTATATTCTTCAGTGATGTAGTCAAATTTCAGTTGTTCCATAAGCGACAGAATGTCACTGCAATACACCAAATCACCATCCTTTGTAAAATTAGGAACTAGGCTCACCTCTCTTTTTCTGTACATCGATATATTCACATCTCGGTCAAGTAGATTCCATTGTTGAAGTCGTGATGCAAGCAACAGGGCCTTGGTCTTCGGAAGGTTTAAGTCTCTGATCAGATCATTCAGTTCTTCCTGACTTATCACATGTGGTTCCTTAGTGTCAGACACTGGGGCGTAATTGGGATCTGAATGTGTACTCGAAGATTGTGCAACTTCCTGACAAGTCGCAGGTTCTTCGTCAGATGAAACACTGCTCAGTGTGTATGAGTCTGGTGGTACAGGTACAGGAAGAACAACATCATGTGGGACAGGTCTCCTTACGGAATCCAAGTCAGGATACTGTATTTTATGCTTCGTGCCTTTTGAGAAACCTGTAATATTGATCAGGCAGAAGTAACAGTCTGCAACATGATCCCAGGGCTTGCACCAAAACATAGGTATGGCGAACGGCATCGATTTATGTGTACCTTTCAACCATTTTAGAGTATGTGCACACGAGTTACAACTTTGTTTGGGAGCCCAATCGCGATCCTGGTTGCCGACTTTACACCCAAAGTACAGGTGGTACGCTGTCTTTAGGAACGGTGACAATGGCCTACTTTGTCCCTTGAAGACCACTTCCCCACATATGTAGCAGAATGAATCTACTGAGTTTTTGCAAGTTCGTGGCATGTTGGTTTAACACAAATGTCAATATTTCACGCAGAAATATTTTTCCTTAACGGTACACACAGACACAGAGTAACGCGACTCTCTTACACCACGATCACCTCGGAAGTAAAATATCTGCTTCACGGGACAACGAGGTGGATGTCTTGGAGCCTTTTTCCAGCCACATCCGGTTTGTCGTCTAGACAAGAGGGTGCCAACGAATGACTACAATTTGATTACGAATCCTTTTATCTTGAAGGAAGCCGAGGTGACAGTGTAGGAAGAGTGTAAAGAAAATAAAACGTTGAACTCCAATGTACACAAATAAGCCTGTTAAAAACTATAAGATACCATTTATTTTATGGCCAGTCACTTATGGTTCATGGGACATCGTGAAAATATTTCTTCCAGCAGTAATGTTAAAATGCAATATTATTCACATTTTTGTTTTGACATTTACCTGGAATTCTAAATAAAAAAAATGTGCGTTGTGGCCGAATTTACTGTTTTTTGGGGTGGGTGGGGTGTATTTGGTACTTTTTCCTATTTCGGGGGGCAGAGGAATGGATGTTCCTCGGATATAGTAACAATTCTTGGATTGAGGTAAAAATACACAATTATGCATTCCAAGCATAAAAAACACATATTTCATTAAAAAAATACAATTTTTCGGTAAATTTTTATGGAAAATGTCCCCTAAAAAAACCTTATGTGCGATATTCGTAATCAGCGACTCGAAATCTATAAGGTACACCCTTTCATCCTCGTGGGAGGATTTTCATGCCGATCATTGTTATTTGTTAACAGATGTAATCAAATGGTTAAGTGTAAAAAAAAGGCATTAATTTAAGCCTTAACTTAACCATGTATAAAAGCCGATAAATAAAGAAATAAATCATATGATAATGAAGCATCTTAAAAATGTAACTTTATAGAACACATTTGTGTAGCAGTAACATCGTCAGCTTGTTATCAAGGGATCCTGGGTTTGATCTCTGCTGGAGCCACATAGTGGTTGAGGTCACACATTGGACTGTAGGTCTACTCCCAATTACAAAACAAACTCAAACAACAAAACAGTGCACACGAAGGTTACCAAAATTAATGTAACAAAACTTTTCACACGTAATGTAAGTATGTTAGTTGCTCGGGGTATATAAATTTCGAATTATATATATTACAAGTCTTGAACTGTTCCATTAGATTTTAAAACATATTCATATGTAGACAATTATACAAAGGTTTATTTAATAAAATATAAATCTACAATGAAATAGTATTGATGAAAGATCTGCTATTAGAATGTGATAAGTAATTATTACAATACTTACAGTTCATATCTGAAAGACATTTCATGTTCATACCATTACATATCTGCACATCTAGGAAAAAAGAAAAAAATCAATTCTCAGCAGCAGTTGAACAATACTATTATGAAACACTGTTGTAACCTCCACCCTCTTAATTCTACCACATAAAAATCATCATAATAAGTTCTACCTACCTAACTAAATGAAATACAGCACGTTCAATTTAAAAGAGGACCGGACATTGATGAGTACATAATTGTACACATATTTAGTTTGTGGTGGTAACCCGATTCCTATATTGTTCCATTGAGAAAGCACTTAGTGGGAAAAGTAGGAGAGAGGAAGGTAATGAATTTCTCAGATGTAGAAACTGCTGTGACAAGTCAGTTGTGTGGAGCTGTTGTTGAACACGGGGAGTTGCCAATAGTTTAAGACATTCATTTCCACTTCAGATCAGGTGTTTTTCACAGACTAGACATGGTTTCACTTCAGCTTATATGTCTATAACAAAAATAACCGTATGTGGAGAACTGTAAACCTGTATCTCTTTATTTAGTGTCCTCTGCATCCTTCAAAAATCAGCATCTGCTGTGCCATCTCATGCCGATGAATAATCAGGCTCCTGTTCTTGAAACAACTGTGGATGCTGAGACCTACGAAGATACTGTCAGGCCATTTATATACCTGTACATACATGCATATTTACATTTACTCTCAATGATGGGTAAAGTTAAAAAAAAAAAAGTGCCATGAAGGCATATGGGGTTTAAATGATGGGTCCTCTTTTAAATTGAACACCTTTAGAATATCATTTACAGACTAGTTTCATTTACTAAATCAATATACATAACAATTAATCTCCATTCCATAAATAAGTCTATAGGAGATTTGAAATATATTTTCAAACTTACTGAAAATATACGCATGGCATAGACTAATATTTCAGATTTCAATAATTCATTATCTGAAGCTAAGTAGGTTCTTCACAATTTTTACCTATATTCTGTTTTGGTCTTGATGATAATACTAAAATAAAATAAAATATCATAGTATGAAATTAGTTTAAGCAACAAAACAGGTTGGCAACTTACTCTTGCCTTTGATACAGCAAAAATTATACATTTGGTCTTAATTTTCTTGGGTAATTGGTTTTTCACTTTTTTATTGACATTTTTCATGAGCAGACTTGTACAAGGGTTCTTGGGCTCCCAAACCCTCCGAAATCACTCTTCTTATGGTTGATTCATAGTAAACGTTTTCATGCTTTGAATGCCTGAGGAACCTTTCCTCTCGAACCAACTTATTATTCAGTTCAGCAACCTAAAGTTAATTTGGTGCTATAGCACCAGCCAAGTCGCCTTCTTGGATATAGGGATCTACACTGCAGGAAGTCAACTGGCAACCTCCATTCACACAAAGCCTAACAACAACTTTCAATGCTTCCATTCCTTTTTTTTCTAATTTTACCACACGAAACAAACAAACAAAAGATAACGTACCATTCTCTCTGGCTCACAGAGGACAATACCTCAAATCTTCCACCACATCCCAGAATAACTACAACTCATGCTTACACCAAGCTTTTGTCAACCGTGGCTACCCCTAAATTGACTAAATTATTATAATCTCTAACCACTTGTTCACATGCACCCTTTGCACATCCTACACTAAATGAATTAACACTTAACCAAACTTCCTGAAGCTCCCCAGGATTACTATCCAGAAGATTCCAGGCATTACTAATTATCAGAAATAACCAATAATAACTATCCACGATCCTACTGATGGTTATTTCCAGTTAGATTATTTTCATTTGTATATTTTTTATTTTACTTATAATTATTTTCTTACCTCTTTTTTGCTGGCTTCGAGTACACACACTTTCTTCCTTCTTTACATCAGCTAACTCATATTCTTCCTAGATCACCTTCCAACCTTCTCATATACACTAATTTTGTACTTCCTTACCCACCATCAACTCAACTACTAACAATAGTCAATATATTGTTCTGGTTACCCAGACATTGGACCTAGTACATGGACCATGTATAGTATATGATCGCATGTACAGCACTATATACCATTCATTATTATTTTTATTTTTATTCATTGTACTGTATTGTACTGAATTGTGAAATAAAAATGAAGAGGAAAAGGGGGAACCGTACAATTCCATGGATTTCAAGCCCTGGTTTATTTTAAAGGCACCAGGGCACTAAGTGAATACCTCTGAATGTATGCAGGTGGAGGTAGGATTACTTCACCCATCTCCAATTTCTTCTTTCTTCTACCCCTTCACCTTCATAAAGAGACAAATAACACTGGTCGACATTTTGAGAAAAAAGTTCGGATGTTTTCAAATCAATAGGTGTTTCTGGAAGTATTTTGAATGTTAATCATGGAAATGACATCCTTTATTTCCCAACACGTCAGGATTTTTCACAATTTCACAATGAAAATTCTGATATTCGCCATTCCATTACATCTATTACAGAGAACAACAAAAGACATTTATACAAGGGAAATTTTGGTTGTTTACAAACCAATAGGTGATTCTGAAAGTATTTTGAATGCTGATCATGGAAATGACAACAATTTCTTCCCATCACATGTCACTAAGTTCAATTACCCCCAAAAATTGTAACATTGAGTATTGGACATTTTGTGAAGGACATTCTCACGAGGGATTTCAAAGATAAAACTACGTAATCAAAGTCCATAAAATTTTCATGCCAATGTGTCATGTGAAGATGGAAGGTGGATTAAATATAAATTCTACATGCATTTGTAGTTTAAAATTGGAGGATTTGTATTGTAGAAAATCAATATTTTACCACCATCTAAACAGAGCTATCTATTGAGGAAGTAATGGAACTACACATATTATTGTGAAAGTAAGGAAGTTAATATATTTCTGTTTTCTTAAAAAAACTAGATGTGATGGGTAAAAATGGATTTCATTTTTGGAATCAGCATGATGAAAATATTCAGACAACAGTCATCTGCGAGACATCGAAACCCATGTCGACCGACCGGTGTAACCAGAGATGTTTGCCATTCTTCCATAACCCCCAACAAAAACCCTGATATCTGAGCTGTATTAGAAACCCAATATCACTTCCATTCCCTGTACATTCTTCAAGAATTATGATGTGGGTGCATCAATATCTGGATGTCAACACTTGTTATAACAGGTAGTCCTCATCATAATATCAAAACTTCCCATCCAGATGCATATTCACATAGCAACCAGAAAGTGTACTGGTTTTATATTAGCCACCCAGTATTTCCTACAAGTCAGTATCTATGAACAGTGGCGGCGATTAGGGGGGGTTGGGGTGCCCTTGCTCTATGGCTTCTTAATGCTAAGCCTTGTCTACAAAAAAAAAGTAAACCAGTGGTCTTCAACTTGTTAGACAGTGCAAGCCACATTAACCATTTCAATGACACTTGTGGGTCACAAAGCTACACTACAGTATTGAGAACTGTAAGATGCTACCATCTACCATTTACTTAATCCGGTTTTTATATTAAGTACTTAATTTTGCAAATGGGCACGGGACAAGAGGCCCCCCCCCCCCAAGTTTTGTCACCCAATCGTGATTTTGTCTGTTAATATTCTCATATCTAAAATAAGCCTAACAACAAGAACTGTATATTGTTTTCATCAATATCTCTTTGTAGTATATTAAATATAAAACGTTTTTTACCTTGTAAGGGAAAATAATATGGGACACAACCACAGCTCTGTTGAATGAAGTTAAGTCTACACTCCAAAAGACAGTTGTCTAGAATATTAATGTTTCCATGACTACCAGTTGCATGTTTCTTGTTAGAACTTCTTCTCATCGCCTTTGGCACCCAATTAGTGCTTTGAGTAATAGTTGGAATCACAGCTATCTTAAGAACATGGCGAGAAGCTTCTGGTATGAAAAAGCCACTTGCAACATCAGGGAATGATTCTGATTGGTGAACATACACCTGAAACACAAATTGCAAAATAAAGTTCTACACAGCAATTCTCTTCTAACTTTTAGAAGATAAACATGTTCTATCTGAATCAAACAACAAAGACAGATGTGTGTCTGTGTTTTAACCCTAGCTTAGCTGTGCCATAAGAGAAACTTACTTAACTGAGGGGAGGGGCCTCAGAAGCCCACACTTTTTCTATCACTAAATTTCAAGAAACCATTTTGTTATTGAATCACTGCTTCCTTTGTTGATTATATGTGTTTATTATTTATTGATTATAATAATTACAAAAATTACCATAATTAATAAGAAATAATAACCCAGTGGTATTCAAACTGTAAGGTGTGGCCACCTCCCTGGGGAGGTGCCAGACTTTCACAGGGGAGGCGCAAGAATTCCCAAAGAAAAATTTCTTCTTTCTGAAAGTTTAAAATGCGTTCATAGAAAAAAAAATATTATTTTTCTGGATTACTGTAACTCACATTTGTTGTCCATCGGTAATGTCATCTCCCGTGCCTTTGAACTGAGACAGAAACTGCACTCGTACTGAACCTTGTTGAAGACCATGCCAAAGCTGAAAACCTAATCGATACTGCCTTTCTACAGAAATTGGCATATCTTTCTGGTGTGTTCCACAAACTGAATGCCCTGAATGTATCTCTACAAGTTACAAGGGAATCCGTGCAACTATCAGACAAGGTGTCAGTCTTGAAAAGGAAGTTACTGCTTTGTACGAGAAAGATTAAAGATGAAAGCACTGCTGATTGCTTTTGTACATTGAGCATGTTGTTGGAAGAAACTGGACTACAATTAAATGAAGAAACCCAAACATTGCTGCATTCCTGTTTTTAACATTATTATCCAGCTTATCTTACTGTCTGTATTTATACTTTTTATCTCATGAATATGGTATTGCTAAATGAAATAATACCAGCTTATCAACATTAAAAAAAATGTACACCACTTGTATTAATCACACATATTATAATTTCATTACTTGTATATGTACAAACAGCAAATAAACACATGAAGAGATTTTGTGTTGATATTTCAAGGTCACATCACATGCATTTTATCTATTATTATTGAGGGAGGCACATGTAGATTTTCGCGGTGGAGGGGAGTCACCAGCAAAAAGTTTGAAAACCCCTGTAATAACCAATTATTTCATGAGTGTCATACATTTTACCATTCACAATAACTCACAAAAATCATGATAATTTTTCAATAATGCTTTTTCGTTTATAGAAGTGCAGTTGTTTATTAATTATAATAATTACAAAAATTACCATAATTACAATAATTACAAAAATTACCATAATTACCAACCAATTGTATATTGTGTCTGGCATGAGTGTCTCGAATAACAAGCATTCAAAAATGGTACCTGATAGGCCCACCAAGTGAATTTTGCCTACAATTTACATCATATTTATGCTTTTATGAACAAAAGTAATACAGATATATTGAGAACACTCTGGGAACAATGTAATTTATTTTCAATTTTTTTATAAAAAATTTCAGTTGAAAAATTGAAAAAATAGAAGATAGAAATCGTGGGTCTGACAGCCCCCTTTGGGTAAGCTAGGGTTTGTGATTCACAGTGTCATCCAAAAAATAAATATATAAAAATGTAATGTATGGTCAATAGTATATGCAGTTTTTAGGTTAACATCCACTTATACAGGTTGATTCTAAAGGTAGGGTACAAACAAAAACCTCAGATACCTCCCATGAAATAGAGACGAAAGTACCCCTTCCACTTTGCCGAGAGATGCCTCCGAGAGGAGCTAGACAATGCTGAAAACGTGTGAAAATGAACTTCACACCACTCTACAGCCAGTACCAGTGAAGATAGAAAGGCGGAACAAAAGAAGTCAAAAGGAACACCAAAGTCGCCCATCCGAAAAACACCAGGCGGCAGCTGCGCAAAGCATGCACATGGGGATCCACAAAGGAAATAGGAGTGTCCTGCAAACAAGTGAAGGGAAAGGGTAGCGATCGACAACGGTAGGGACAAAAGAAGCCATGAAGCATGAAGTAACAATTGCACAGTGGAAACAAACACCATGACTGAAGCAGTGCAGTCGAGAAAAGTAGTGCGGGGTTGCAGAACCACGGGAGGACGATGTAGGATGAAGAAACACCGATAATGCAAGCAACGTGGTCCGTGACACTCGACAGGCAACAGATGCGTACATGGTTCGGGTCAGAAATGGCGGCACTGGCAGTGCAACACATGGGGAGTCCCCAAACACAGTGGGGAGACACTGCAGCAAGAACAAAGCACGGTGCAACAAAGGAGAAAGAGGACCAGAAGGGGAATGGTACCTGGCAAGGAGACAACCAATGCAGGACGAGGGATTCCCCGTAGCAGCACCAAGGGGATGTCACACAGAGGTTGTGCGCCAGCAGGACAAACACAGCAACTACGGGCACAGGATGTTATTGTCAATGAAAAGTGCACGTACAGATAGGACCACGTACCCCGTACAGACGACGTTACAAACGTCGTGATGGGGCCCAATCAGCCTCTTAGAAATGAAGCTGGAGGCACATCGCTGGGTGGAAGGGGGCGAAGGCTGCTGGAGTGTCGTACAGACTCCACCACTCCGTACGGTGGACAACACCAATGGACGAGGTCGGAAAGTGTCCAACCCGATCACCAGGCCAACCGTCCCCAGACCTGATGCAGCTGCTTGCTTCCGAGCCCAACCCCAGCTGAACAACTCGAGTCCTTCCTCGGCCGCAGCCTTCCACTCCGAAACCAACTGTGGCCTCACACCACCGCAGCTGCACACTGCCGCGTGGGTGTGAGACTGGGCCGAGCAAGGCTGGACAGACAAACAACACGGGACAGCCGTGGAATGAATCTATGTGTGGGTATGCATGTCTGTTCAACTGCTGGGTCACCCCACATTGGTGTACACAAACACCACACGATCGTACGTAGTGCTCCCCGTCGGCTCGAGCAAGACAGACTAAGTACGTGTTGTGGGTGAATGGGGCAAGAATGAAGGACGCTACATGTGTTCCACGATGACAAGCCCCCAGAGTACATGGCCCCACCTGATGGCAGTGGTCAGGTAGTGAAGAGCACAGGCACGGGTGGCTCGGGAATGTCAGCTGATTGTACCACAGTGCCATGCGGACGCGTGGGGTGCAGGCATCTGTTCTGCGTACACAGTGCCAGATTGGAAGTGCAGCGTCAGGGGAGCGTGTCAGTGAAAGAGCCGGTGAGGTGGTGGTGTGCTTGACGTACGACAGTTAAGTACGTTGTTTCGAAGCCGTTGTGACCAGTGTGTGTGTGTGTGTGCCACCTGTGCACTGGAGTACAGTATTCCATAATTGGCACTGTCCTCACCGTACCAAGGAACGCTACACATTTGTAGAACTGAGGGACATGCATTTTGTCTATGGCCTTGCAGATGGCAATGGTAGACCAGCTGCATGCCTGTATCGCGAACAGTATCTGGACAGGCAGTTGTTTTCGAATGTGCGCCGTACCCTTGGTGAATCGGGTGTGCTATGTGCAGGCCATCATGTCGGTCACCCAAGACATGTGCGCACCGTGGTGGTCGAGGAGGACGTACTTGCTCGCGTGGACGACACACTGTCCACTAGCACCCGTAGCATTGCACGTGCAGTCGGAGTATCACAGTCGACAGTGTGGCATGTCCTTCATGATGATCTGCTGTATCCCTATCATCCACAGCGAGTCCACGCGTTGCTGGCTGGGGATTAGCCACGACGTGTGGAATTCTGTCAACGACTGTTGCAGTTTTGTACGGACAATCCCCGTTTCTTGCGCCATGTGCTTTTCATGGACGAGGCATCATTCACCCGTGAGGGCATCTTAAATTGCCGAAACAGCCATGTGTGGGATTATGAAAATCCACATGCAGCAGTCGAGGTGCACCATCAGACCCAGTTTGCAGTGAATATCTGAGCTATCGGCCCATACCTGCTGCCACCATGTTTAAATGGCCGCCTCTATCACACCTTTCTTGCATCAGTTCTTCCAGAGCTGCTAGAAAATGTACCCCTCAACGTGCGACATCACATGTGGTTTCAATTGGATGAAGCGCCTGCACATTTTGATGGCACAGTGCGAACCCTTTTGCACCCACAGTGCTGGATCGGCAGAGCGGGCCCTGTCACCTGGCCTGCCCGTTCACCTGAACTCACACCAATGGATTTCTTCTTGTGGGGCCATGTGAAAACACTCGTCTACGAGACCCCGGTGCCTGACCAGGAAACATTGGTAGCGCGGATACTTGCAGCATCAGCCGAGGTGTGTACCATGCCAGGGATTTTTGACAGGGTTCGCCAGAATTTCCTGCAATGCTTCAATGCCTCCTGCATTGAATGTGGTGGTTGTCAATTTGAGCAACTTTTGTAACAATGTCAGTCTGGGGTACGACTATGTACTATTCCTATCTGTAAGTGCAAGTTTCCGTGGCAATAAACCTCCTGTGCCCGTAGTTGCTGTGTTTGTCCTGCTGGCGCATGACCTCTGTGTGACATCCCCTTGGTGCTGCTACGGGGAATCCCTCGTCCTGCATTTGTTTGTTGTCTCCCTGGCAGGTACCATTCCCCGTCCGGTCCTCTTTCTCTTTTGTTGCACCGTGCTTTGTTCTTGCTGCGGTGTCTCCCCACTGTGTTTGGGGAATCCCATGTGCGGCACCGCCAGCGCTGCCATTTCTGACCCGAACCATGTACGCGTCTGTTGCCTGTCGAGTGTCACGGACCACGTTGCTTGCATTATCGGTGTGTTTCTTCGTCCTACGTCATCCTCCCATGGTTCTGCAACCCCGCACTACTTTTCTCGACTGCACTGCTTCAGTCATGGTGTTTGTTTCCCGCTGTGCAATTCTTACTTCATGCTTCATTGTTTCTTTTGTCCCTACCGTTGTTGATCACTACCCTTTCCCTTCACTTGTCTTGCGAGACACTCCTATTTCCTTTGTGGAACCCCATGCGCATGCGTTGCACAGCTGCCGCCTGGTGTTTTTCGGATGGGCGACTTTGGTGTTCCTTTTGACTTCTTTTGTTCCGCCTTTCTATCTTCACTGGTACTGGCTGTAGAGTGGTGTGAAGTTCATTTTCACACGTTTTCAGCATTGTCTAGCTCCTCATGGAGGCATCTCTCGGCAAAGTGGAAGGGGCACTTTCGTCTCTATTTCATGGGATGTATCTGTGGTTTTTGTTTGTACCCTACCTTTAGAATCACCCTGTATACTTCACTTAATACAGTTTTCTAACTATTCTGTGACCAACTTAACACTCAAGCCCCTAACAAAGACAGCTTGAAAAAGTAGAAATATTCTGCACAATATGTGTCAGAAAAATCATTAACCCACAATCGGTCGCAGGTGAGCGCCACGCTCACTTTAAATTTTAATGAAGTGCCATTTTAATAGTATTTAAAATATTGGCTTGTGGTGCTCTCTGGCTGACTTTTAGAGTTTCATGAGCGACCTGATCACATTTTTATGAGATGATGTAAAGGGCATTATTAGAGAGACTATTGTTGTGGAAATAGTGTTGTCAAAGTGAGCGCAGAGCTTACACACAACCAATTACGTTACATATTTTTTTATTTACATTTGTGCATTATTTAGTCAATAGGTCTATCCTGTTTCTAGTGAGTTTTCATACCTATATGTTCTAGTCGTGTTATTAGAAAATTCGAAAAGTGTCCCAGTGATTTTATATCATATCAGATTTCTGAAGATCAGATCGAAGTACCTCAGAGGAACATGCACTTTTTGTTAACGCTGAGACTTGTTGGCTTCGACAATGTATATTACGCTGTTTGAAAACAAATAAACATTTTGAAACAAAAATGTAATGAATAAGAAGGATTATAATAAACAGATCATTACAAGTACAAAAAATAATGTAAAAAAAAAATTAAATACGGTGAAATATGCCTGAAAAGCAAGGATGAGCAGTGCGCTCACCCGCGACCAGCAACGTGACTACAGCGAGCGTGAACGGTCACGGGTTAATATAAAGCAAATGAAAAATGTAGTTATTATGTGTGTGCATATGTGTCACAGATGAGCCACTATTAGTGTTGGGTAATACATCGTCCAGACGATATATCGCGATATTGAAAAAAATATCAACCAGGCAATATCAAGTAGACAATATATCATCACGATATTTTGGTGATATATATCATGTCAGCAATATATCATCATGTTATTTTGGTGATATATATTTTGTTGGTGATATATCATCATGATTTTTGGTGATATATATTGAGTCGGCACTATATTTGGTGATATATATTGTGTCGGCAATATATCATCATGATATTTTGGCTACATATATTGTGTCAGCAATATATCATCACAATATTTGGTGATATATCGCCGATATCACAATATGGAAAAAATATTGTATTGTATCATCTGTGAGTTAACTTTCAGGGGCATAATCAAACTTGGGAGTTAACTTTCGGGTTCAGAATCAATCTTGGGACTTAACTTTCAGGGGCAGAGTTACCCTTACACCCAGTTACCATCACGTTCGATGCATTTGAGCAAGTGTTTTACCAGGTGTCAAAAAAAGTTTGGAAAAATTTCAGAACACTCCTTGCCCCACCATTCAGAACTGTTTTCACCTCCTGTAGATCCTCGAATCTCATGCCACGAAGCACAGACTTAGAACAGACTTTATGGTACCCCAAACTCTCAATTATCGCCTGTGCTGACCCATATTACATGTGCACTGCATCAGAAATGTCCTAGATGGTGATGCGTCTATCCGCTCAAACATCAGCCCTGTGGCAGTTGTCGTCGGTCATAGACATTGATCACCTGCCAGACCTTCACTTGTCCACACTTTCGGTTTCTCCCACTTTGAACTTAACTACATGAGGTGAAAACAGCTCTGAATGGTGGTGCAAGGAGTGTTCTGAAACTTTTCCAAACTTTTTTTGACACCTGGTAAAATGCTCGCTCAAATGCATCGAATGTGATGGGGACTATGTTAAGGGTAACTCTGAGTAGAGGACACTACAGGAAAACTATATGTATGTTCGTTGTTTCAATCTTTCCATTATTAAATAAATTATACCTCAACAGGCAAAACTTTTTGATGCCCCCTCATAGATACTGCATATCAAAATTGCAGCAAACTTGAAAGAAGCTTGCCATATCCAACTGGCTTTAACAAGCTACAAGCAAGTTACCTCAAGTTTGCCACAAGCTTTTGTGTTATCTGGGATAATATTAATCAGTATTTTGAACAACTTTTAATTGTTTCAATTTTCAAGCATTATAACTGGTGGGAATCAGTAAGAGTATCGGCATTGGTAAGAAATGAGAATATTAGTTCAAAGTGGTGTCAGTTCAGGTCATGTATTAACTCAACTATCAGTTACAGTATACAGTTTTGAAACGCACTGGATCAACAGCTAGAGTAAGGGAAGTAAGCTTGATTCAATGATTTAGTAAGCACTTGAATTAACAAATGATCCCACATTCAGTGGTGAAATGCATTATAAAAGTAGAAGTGTCTTATTAGAACAAATGTTACTTTTATGTTTCTGCATGACATGAGAATTACTTACCATATTCCCTTTTATACGGTCATCACCATCCAGATATTCATCTCCCAATTTATTAAAAAATACTTCTAATCCTGTACTTGGTCCAAAAGCATTGATGTGGCTCAAAGGTTCACTGAATGTAATGAAAATTGCAATTAGTAATTTTTCCATAAAATATTTACAGTGGAACCTCAAGTCTACATTTCTCAGGTGAAAAATTTCAAGAATGTAAAACCTGGGAAATTTTTTGAATATGATGCTTTATTGGGACAGTGAATATTGAATGTATAATGCAGAAAAATGTAAAATACGGAAACTTAAAATGAGGGTTCTACTGTGTATACGTGTGCATGAGAGTTTTCTTACGTTTCCAATTACATTTAAAAAAGAAAACTAAAGTGAGAGTTTTGAGTCATAAATTTGATTCTATAAATTAGTTTTTTTATGAGGTAGTGCATGACTGATTTTATGATAACAACTCCTCATCATTGCCATAATTAACTTAAAGGGAAAAGTAATATGTGGAATACATAATTTTGTTTGCAGAGAAATGTAGTAATAAAATTTGAACAACTACATGTGTTAATTTATATTTCTACTGAGCAATAATAGGAACTCTGGGTAGTTCATAAAATGCACTATACTATCTATCTAAGTGCACCATACTGTCAAATCATGTTTAAACATGGCAAGTTTCAATATTCCTTATGGACCCCTCTCCTCAAAAATTACAAATAGTAGCATAAATGGAGCAAAAATTAGTATAGAATTTCAGAGGGTGCTGTGGAGTAGTTGGTTAGAGCACTAGATTTGTAGCAAAATCACAAGTCTGTTGTAGGCAGGGTTGTTAAAGGTCCAGGAACCTATAAATTCTAATGGGTTCCGCTGCAGGACCGGAACCTCTTTTCTCACACAATTTAAATTTGGTCCAAGTTGTGTATTCTTCCATTGAAAAAAGGTTCCTGGACCGAATTTAAATTGATCTGTTTAACTGTTTATTGGAATAGGTTAATATAGTCACTTTGATTTGAGTGAGAAGTAGGGAGTAAACCTCAAGTTCTACGACGAAGTTTCAAAGGATACTGAATGGTATATACTGAATTTGGAAAGTCTATCTTAAATCCTGTTCCACACAGGCAGTCTCCTTCCTATTACACACAGGAAGTGCTTAGCTAATACCTGTTCCACACAGGCGTATCCTTCTTATTACACACAGGAAGTGTGGTCCATAATACCTATTCCACACAGGAAGTGCATAGCTAATACCTGTTCCACACAGGCGTCTCCTTCCTACAGTATTACACACAGGAAGTGCAGTCCATAATACCTGTTCCACACAGGCAGTCTCCTTCCTATTACACACAGGAAGTGCTTAGCTAATACCTGTTCCACACAGGCAGTCTCCTTCCTATTACACACAGGAAGTTCATAGCTAATACCTGTTCCACACAGGCGTATCCTTCATATTACACACAGGAAGTGCATAGCTAATACCTGTTCCACACAGGCAGTCTCCTTCCTATTACACACACTAAGTGCAAAAACTCACTATCCATACTAACAGAAATCTGAAGTTTTTACACCCGAGGTTTTACTCTCCACTTCCCCGTTGATTACATAATTTTCATATTATAATAAAGTTACATTCATTGGAGTTTTTTATACATACGTTCATTAATTATTATACATTTTAAAAGTTGAGTTATTATACATTTCTTACTTTTATCTTGCTTCACAGAAAAATAAATTTTAATTTACAAATTGCAGTTTATCAGTTATTTGCATCAGATTACATTCAGGTTAGTCGCTTCTTTACTTTAAGTGCTGATTCGGTGGAACAATAAATACGTAATATAACAATGATACATATCTTAATTTCTTACTTAAAAATGAAGCCATAACAAACGTTTAAATGACAGCTTATCACTTAGAATCACACAAGTGTACTGTTAATCATGTAAAATTAAAAAAAAAAAAAAACAAAAAAAACATGCCTATATCAACCAAGTCACAAATTATATTAGGTATGTTGCATATGGGATTGGTAACCAACTCTACCACCCTCCCCATGGATCTATGTCTGAAGACATATAATAGATGATATAACTTATTCTGTATTCTATTATTAGATCAAGCAACTTACCTTCTTTGCACATTTTCAGCTGTTCTTGAATTAAATGAATAGCAAAATCCTTGTTCTGTTTTTTGTAGTTTGAAATATTCACAGCAATTTACCATGTAGCCTTTAAAGAAGCAGGAGTGAAAAATTTCACTACAGTTGGGCATCACCTGAAATCAGGCAGAACACTAGATTGTTGTGATTGAAAGCCTTATCTATAAATTACAGATCTATAACGTATGTTCTTCAAATACCGGTTTTATTTTCAGGGTCAGAACAAATAAAATACACTTTACAGCAGGCAAGAATTTGAGTTTTGTCCTTGCATAAGTAAATACATTGTTTGTGTAGTTAGTTTTATAACTATTGATGCAAAGTTACCAGACAACCCAATTTAGTTGGGACAGTCCATTCTTTTTTTTACTTCCTGTCCCTGAATTGAATGTTAACAATAAGCAGCCTTTGTCTGTAAGTGGAGGTGTTGCAGTTTATTCGGTTAGGGAGAGAGGGCTCTACCATAGCATTAGTTGTCACATCTAATACTCCATCATCATCACGGTTAACCAAAAGGGGCAGAAAGGTGATGTAAAATAGCCTGCTTCAATCAATAACACTCAAACAGCATTTCGGATATTCTCTTTTGTCCTCATTTTCAGATCTGCTACACCTAAAAAAACATCTAGAGCACAGGGCTGCTGTACAGTGAATAGAAATGAAATTATTGTACATTAGGAAATATTACAACCATTGATTTATGCAGGTATCCTCATTTGATGATCCAAACTTGTCAATATTTCAGAAAATACTAGAGAAGAAAAATATACCATTTAGCAAACTGAAAAATCTATAATATTATTTGGCGAGTGATAAAATTACTCTATGAATAACAAACCTACAGGGGCATATTCTTCTATGTTACCTGGTTTATTGCTGATAAACCAATAACTCTTTACGGGCCTCCCCGATGGCGCAGTGGTAGCGTCATTGCCTTGTAATCAAAGGGTCCTGGGTTCGATACCCGGTGGAGACACAAGTGGTTTGGATCCAACTTTAAACTGTAGGCCCAGTCCCGATTAGCGTTACTGTGCATAAAGTGGACTTAGTCCAAAGGGGGGGGGGGGCTTTTATAGAAACCATAGGGGTATTTTCATTGACGGACCCATCTGGGCCCCCTATAGGCCTTGGAGGGGCCCCGAAATTTGGCAATTTTGTGCGATTTTTCACTATTAGGCTGGGTGTCTAAAATGAAAACTGGGTCCATTTTCGGGTACCTTGGACCTTGGCCTAAAACATCGGGATAAAGATTTTGGCATGATTGCTCTGGCAACAAGGCCCTGAGCCACACAAAAAGTGACCTTTCAGGAGTGGATTTTGGAAACACGCTGGGAATATTTTTTGAAAATGGTGGCGATAGAAAGGGTATCACATACAAGTGCAAAAAGTAGAATACAAACCAAATCGGCCCCGGTGCCTGGCTAAAGGGTCCCAAGAAGTCATTATAACTATGGTGTTTGTGTTCACAGTTGCCAAAAGTCTACAAGAAGAGCCTCAGCAGAATTGAGCATTTCACAAACCTCTATTATACGAATCCTGAAATCTATTGGGTTGAAAGCTTATCATTGACTGTCCACCTACTTTTGGTTCACTCTTTATATAATAAATACATACAATAAATAAAAATTGTGGTAAACCACAACAAATTTTCAGAATATGCCACTGCAAACCTGCCAAAAAACTTTTCATTGAGCAACATGTAGGACCAGTGCATTAAGTCCCATTTCTGCTTTCTGTAATTTTATTATTTTCAAGCACCTCCTTCCTCCTCCTCCACAAACTGAAGAGCTTATTTCTGAAGTGATGTATCTCTAATTTTTAAGTTCTTGAGGTGAAACTATCATATAGCTAAGATGCTTCTTTATGTAGTCATCAATTTGCTTATTTTGACAACACACTAGTTCAAATTTAATTGAAAACAGACTTAAAACACAAGTGACAAAGATAGAGATGAAAACATTATGTGAACATATATTTGATATTTACTATTTGCTAACTAAATAACTTAGTTTCATTGAGGAAAGTTCATTGTATGAATCTGAAGGTGTATTTAGACTATAGTCAGTGCTAGTGCTTGAAGTGGAAATTCCTAGCTGAGGGAATGCTTGGTCGAGTTTGGGAATGCTTGTCTTATGGTGCATGTAAAAAAAGAAGGGCCGATAATTTTTTTTACCTGGGGTTGGCAACAATGATGAAGTTGAGTATGCGCAGGAGCATGCCCTAGTATTCTGTTCTTACAACAGAGATAGAATCGTCAGACTGGGGTTGCGTACGTGCGAGTAGCAGTAAGGCTGCCACCGTAATACAAAATCCCGCCAAATGTGAAGTGAGATCTGTCATACGATTTCTGAATGCTAAAGGACAGAATGCAGCTGACATCCATCGGGAATTGTGTGCCACTTATGGACCGACAGTGATGAATGAAGGGAAGGTCAGGCAATGATGCAGAGAGTTTCTGGAAGGGCGTTCAAATGTCCATGACAATGAGCATAATGGAAGGCCTAGTGTTCAGACAGACGGTCTGGTGGAATGCATTAACGAGAAAGTGTGTTCCAATCGCCGGTTCACAATATCTGAACTCGCCAAAAAGTTTCCAGAAGTGTCTGTGAAAACAGTGCATCGAATTGTGACTGACAACCTGGGGTATCACAAACTGCGTGCGAGGTGGGTACCAAAAATGCTGACAGATGCTCACAAAGAGCAAAGAAGGACAGCTGCACGTGATTTTTTGGCCCGTTGGGGGAGGATGGGGATGACCTCTTTTCGCACATAGTAATGGGGGATGAAACGTGGATATCAAACGCCACTGGGCAGTCGAAGCAGCACTCAATGCAATGGCGGCACTCTGGTTCTCCTAAAGCGAAGAAATTCAAAGAAACACCATCAGTGTTTTTCTGATCCATGACAACGCCCGCCCACACACAGTTGCTCGTACTGTTGAGACAATTGAAAGATTTCGATGGGAACTATTCAATCATCCCCCTTACAGCCCCAACATTGTCCCCAGCGATTTCTTTCTTTTTCTTCACCTGAAAAAGTGGCTTGCATCGAAGTGTTTCAACGACATTCAGTTCTGGACTGGCTGCACTCTCAGGCGGCAGATTTTTATGCAGAGGGTATACGGAAACTTGTCCCATGCTATCAGAAATGTCTGGAGGTTAATGGTGACTACGTCAAAAAATAACCAAGGTATGTACTTGTTTATCAATCACAATACATTTCTTCTCCTATCATTTTCTTGTTTTTTAAAAAAAAACGTCGGCTTTTTTTTACATGCACCTCGTAGATTTACATAGACACTGCAGTAGATGGAGGGATGCATATGCAAATTATACTAGCCTTATGCCTTATGAAAATTTTCTTAACTGGGGGATAGCATCCCCCTAAATCCCCACACTTTGGCCAAAGATTATAGTGTGGGCTACTTTTACATTATATTATTGACATTATTTCCATTTTCATAAAGCAATAAAATACATTACCTGTACAATTATGATATTGAGTACATTAGAATGTTCCAAAATACACATTAATCTACCGAAATTCATTGAACACTGAAATTCATTGAAAACAGTAACACTACAGTCCATGTCCTGTAAACAGTAGGTTTTTCAAAGCATGTGATGTGTTCTTTTTTTTATTACCAAGCAGGTACTACTTTCTGGATGCACCTCAAATCTGATAAGATATTCAGATTTTTGGCATGTATATTCAAGAGACAACCATTAGATGTTCATTGGAAATTTGTGTGCTGCATAGGTGTGTGTGTGTGTGTTGATATAAAACTTGAATTATGTTGGCAAAACATATAAATTATGCAAGAAATAATAATCATAATAATTTACTTTGTATATTTTCTAATTAGTCAGATGTGCGCGCGTGCACACACACACACACACAGACACACACACACTCAGAGTTTGGTGTACTTAACGAGCAACAATGGGGGCTGGTCAGGCAAAGCTAATTGTAGGTGGCAGCCTGATAGTTGTGTCCTTGTGCCTCAGACAGTCAACTGTTCCTCCATTCAAATACATGGAGAATTCGATACTGGAAGTGCTGTTATTATATTAAATTGCACATTTAATTTAATTTTGACCTCAGAAATTACGTCAGAACATGGCAGATGAATAATCAGTGCTTTAAAACCAGGCTTTGAGAAAAGGTGATTGGCAAGAGGAAAGCAATTGGAACTCAAAAAACATTAAAAAATTGCATAGTAATTGTTATCAATTTAGTGCACAACCTTTGCACAGAAATCAAATGACACCAAGTACAGTGTTTTTTTTTTTGTTATCAAGATTAAGCCTTGTTCCAAGATAGAAAAAAATATGCTGAGGAAGGCAATCTATATTTCAGTCAAAAAACAAAACCACTTAACGTGTGATGTTTTGACCCCATATCAGGATCTTCTTTAGACGCAGAACCAAACTAAAATCATGTGTTAAGTCATTTTTACTGAAATATAGACTGCCTTGGTCAGCATATTTACTATTTTTAGTCCTTTTTGTACATAACCATATGCTATTAAGCCCATTTGAGCTTTCCTGCCACTGCACTTTAGTATTTTAAATCTTAGCTTCATAAGGATAATATTTTGGACACTTGTGAATTCCTACATTATCTAAAAGATTTACAAAACATGTTTTTATTATTGATTTTGATGAGAAAACTCTTCACTTCAGTGAAAATAACATTTGAATGGAACATTGCATCATGATCCAATGCAAAATTTAGGGCAAGTAACTGAGGAAATTAGGAACAAAATTCTCTGAGGACACAATTAGGGTGGTGCCGCAACAAAAAAAAAAAAAAAATGGCAGTGAAGAGCCCCATTAGATAAAATTGCAGTACTCTACCTTTAACATAAAATCTGTTACATTAGGAAGAGTCATCTTTCCAAGATCTATTTGAAGTTTTTCCAGGTGCATCCAAGGAAGATAGTAGTATGGAAACTGCATTAGGTTGAATGCCATCAGAAGATGATTATAAAATGAGTGATCGTTTGAATTTGCAGAGCCTAGAATTCTGTAAAAGAATATAACTGTAAATATAGAAAATATTAAACAGCAATAAAACTTAAGGGCAAAGGTAAGCTATCACCTGAGCAATGCACTGTGCCATAAAGCCACATATGGGATGTGGAGGTAGAGCCCAACACATTCTCGATCTTGGCCATAGTACAGATGATGTAATCAGCAGCATTTTCTAGGTGCATATATTCCTCACATAGCTATTGATTAGTGGCTGGGTGATCCCCAGAGTCACTCCATGTGGGGACATTCTTTGAGTAATTTCCACCTGAGAACACCCAACCCAGATATCAAATGCACCTCTCCCAAACGGCAGTCAGACTCTCTATGAAATGGACGACAACAGCCCCATTAAACTTTAACAAAAGGGGTCATAATATTTTTCGGCCGTGATTAAAAATACTGCCAATGGTGAAAAATGGGATTTATTTGTAATTTGAACTTGATATTACTGCTGCTTGTATATCTTTTTAATTGACTATTTTTCCTCTACCACTGTTTCTAATATACATTTTTTTCTTTCTTGTAACTTGAGGTTCTAATCTAAGTAATTATTTTACTTATCCATTACATCTTCCCTTGTAAATTTCATTCTTCCCTACTACCATGCACATCAAAGCTACCAATTACAAATCTTTCATTCACCAATCTGACTTTTATTTCTTTACCATTATTTACACTAGTCCTTATTTTTAAAGTTCTTTAGTTAATGCAAACAATGGGTGACCAATTGTCGAGATTATTGGAAAGAGTAGTGCCTTTCTTTTGTGTGATTTTGGTTAAGGCACATGCATAGGGAATTGATGAGATCTTTTAGATTTAAAGTGAAGCAAAATATCAACAGCATGTATTCTGTATTCCACAACAATATAAGAAAAATTTATGTATTTTTCCCAGATCATGAAAAGTCAAATAATTTTCACTATGAGAGCACCCTTACAGCCAGAAACTCCATTTTACATACAAATACACTGATGCTTTTCTTGTGTACCCTTGCTCTTCTGAAGGCAATCCTAAATAATTCTAATTGTGCCTTCAGTACTACCTACACAGCCCTCCATAATTTCTTTCAATGGTCAAAAGGGACAGAGAACCCACGATTTTTGAACTGTTTGAAAAGTTGGCAGGAGTCAAAAGAGATACTGTCTATAATGATAACTAACATTTGCAACTCATAGATAACAACTCAACAAGACCAGTAAAGTAAAGACAGGAATGGAATAGAATACAAGATAATTAAAATAAATGAAAAATATTTAAAATTCTTCAAAACTATCATGTCCTCATGTACCTTAAAAAGTGGTTGTCTCTCAACGATTTGAATAAATTGAGGTGTTAAAAATGGTAGTGTTGGATTGGCTGAACTCCCAGGTGGTGAACTTCTATGCAGAGAGTAGTGGCATGGCGTAAATAACATTCCCGCAACTGTGAGCTTTGGGGGCACAGTAAGAATGATAAATTAAGAAAGACTGATAGTTCACAAAAGTTTTCCTTACGGCATTAAAATATATTTTCAACCAAACATTATTTTTTATGCCCCTACAACTGCAAACAGAAAATATTAATTCCTACAAAATAGAAAGTTCATTGCCAGATTAGAAGAAAACCTTAATTAGCTGAATAGTTCAAGTCATTGATTACGTCGCCAAAGGGTAGACAACAGGCAAGAAAATGCACTGGTAATGTTGGCATTCACCCCTCACCACCCCTACTTACCACCCACGTCTCGGCAAGGTTTGGTGAAACTATGCTGCTCCCATATGTTGTTAAGTTTCTTTTGTAGTTGTTATTGTTAATGAAGTAGGTTAAGTCCCAATTAGCCTATCTGTGCATAAAAGTGTACTCGCAACAAAACTCAAACTCAAACGAAAAGGGTCTGTTGCCTTTGAATCACTGTAGATTTCGAAGTTGCCAGAGTCCTTGCAGGTAAAACAGCAGCAGCGGGAAATCAGTCAAAGCTGGGCTTGGAAGCTCAGTGGTAGATCAATGGCATGGTATGCCAGAGACCCGGGTTCGAGTCCTGGTCGGACCTTTTTTAACAATGAGTGGTTGCATGGAAAAATATATGTCTTTGATCGCATTGGCCATTATTGTGATCCATCAAATATTATCATTTTTACCCATTATTTGTCAAAATTTCTCTGGTTTTATGGTGAGAATGTCCTTTTTAAAGTATTCTGGTTCACTTCACAAAATAATTATAAGTTTTTACACTCAAAACATTACAGGAGAGAGAAAATACCAAATCTACTGAATTACTTTTGAATGTGATGAAACCAAACAAAAATACATGCAGGTTATCTTAGAATCTTACTTTTGTTACTATCTTTCCACAGAAGATTCACAAACAGGTTTCTTGTGTTCATGATGAATGTGGTAAACATGGTTTGAGTATTACCTATGTGAAATTTCTAGGGCTGAGCCGATACCACTTTGAACCGAAACCAATACTCTTACTGATTCCAACCAATACCGATACCAATACTTGAAAACTGCAATAATAAAAACTTGTTCAAAATATTGGTAACTATTGGTGTGTAAATATTCTTCTCCAATTATATGCATCAATTTCCAAGAAATTTGCTTTAGGATATCAAAATAGATGTTATGGAAATGCAGTTTTTAGTGCAAAATTGGTGTAAAATAAAAATCAAGTTTGAATTTTGCATAATATCCAGGATAATTAGACTCTGCGAAAGTGTCGCACAACATTTTGCAGAGCCCGTGAAAGACCAAAATGCCAGAAAATTATCGGCAGGTATCGGTAGATGAAATCCAACCAATTCTTTCTGATAACGATACATCAGCATCGGTATCGGCTCAGCCCTAGAAATTTCATATTTCCACGTTGCACAATTAAATAGTTATTACTGATTAATTTTGAAGGTTCACTGCCTTCATTCACTAAGGGTACGGCATTTGGAGCGTGGATGGTAGCGCATCCCCTGGTGTCTACAAGCCACATGCAAATGTCACAACAGCCACACTGGCAGAACTATCCGCACTGTTCAAGAACGGATCGATGAACACATAATAGATGCCAAAAAAGACACATCAGGTTCAGGCCTTTCACAACACCTCCACTCTAGAAACCCACCATCTCCTCCACATCCATACTTCACCCAACCGGCTCTATCATAGAAAACACCATCAAAGAAATTCATGCTATCATCCAACAGAAACCAGTGCTGAACCTGGACAATGGACAGGCACACCCGACTTGGCAACCTATCCTCCGAAAAATCCAAGACCACAAAAAGAAAAGATGCAGTGCACCTGCTCGACCCCCTCCAGCCACGCCTAGAGCAGGAACTACACCACATCAATCAACACAATGCAGCAGACAGCAAAGCCCCCCAACCATCACCAGACAATGGAAAGCAGAAAGCACAGCAGATCATGCAAGCCAGGAAACACACACCAGCACCGCCAAATGGGAGAAAATGCAACTACCGCCACCCGGGAACTAACAAAGAAGTGACATGCTACCCTCTCCGCTCCAAATGCCGTACCCTTAGTAAATGAAGGCAGTGACCCTTCGAAATTAATTGGTAATAACTATTAAATTGGACATTGTGGAAATACGAAATTTCACGTAGGTAATAAGGTTTCTTGCAATCTGGAGACACCAACTTCATACATTTATAACACATTTTTGGAAACACTTATACGAGGGTTATTTTTTAAGTAAGGTCCATTTTGCAATAAAAACGAAGTAAGTAAATGCTTTTCAAAAAAACATTTATTTTCTGAATTTACATCCCCTTCTCTATTTTTCTACATAATTTCCTTGCCGGTTTAAACATTTATCGTAACAAACTATGATTTTTTTATACCCTCTTCATAGAACTCTGCCGCATGTGATGATAGCCAGTTACTCACGGTTGTTTTCACTTCTTCATCAGTGTCTAAATGCTTGCCACCAAGGAAGGTTCTTCAGATGGCGGAAGATCGAATACCTCCCAGCCCAAAGATTCGATCAGATCTTGAGTTTGAGCCGCAGCATGTGGCCTTGCATTGTCATGAATCAGTATGACACCGGCTGACAGCATTCCATGCAGTTTGTTCTGAACTTCTTGGTGCAAGGAACAACAATGGACATTTCCACTCAATTTTTTTTACAACAATTTTAAAAACTACGCCCTGGAAAAATGACCCCTGCAAGTTCTCGCGTTTCTCTACGCCCAGTTTAAGGCAGAAACGAGACTTCCAAAGTTGGGAGGCTAGCGTTGCGCTGAAAACACGCCGCCGCCATGTTACTACGTCACTCCTTAGGGAGAGCTCCTTTGTCGTCTGCTTCGAGAATCCAGTTCCGGATGGGTAGCCCACGGTGAGCGAACACGTGCTGCAGTTTTACAAATCTGTACCGATTTCAATAATGGAAGAAGGAGCGATAGGAGAAAGGAAACCTATGCTTTGTAATGATCATTATTCTATGAAATATCCGTGCTGCTCACGTGCAAGATGAATGAAAGGGTTCAGCTACGTGTGTGTTCTCAGGCCATGCGAAAAATATTGCTTATAAAATTGGTTGCTGACCAGACACTCAAAAATATTTTTTAAACTCATATTTATCGATATTTACCGTAACCTATGTAGTGCAAAATAGGAATTTTCACATTCTTCACTTTATTTATAAAGCCTATTTAACTTTCTTTTCCATAAAGCAATTTCAGTTTGTGTTCCATTTCTGTTGCGCAAATTATGATCAAACATTTTTGTGCAGATAAGAGAAAATACACTGAGAAGATTACATTACTAGTTGCACAGTACATATCTATACTTAGTTTATGTATAATTATTACAAGGAAATAATGTGTATTACCAGTTTCCTTGTTCTATCCGCTTGTTCATAAAAAATTCCTTCGGACTTATTTCATTCTCTTAAATTAGAGACGTATAGGACAGGATACGGATGGGAAGGAAATTTCGTAATTCCACTCACTAGATGGGACTGCAGACCAATATCTGCAATTTCCTGATAGTTTCGGAATTTCTGCGATAAGAAACTGCATTGAGACTATCAAATCAGTTATTTTTCCCCCCTCGAATCATGTTAAAGAAATTTGGTTCTTAAAAACGTAGTGACACAAGATGAACAGAAAAGTACCAATACTTCGTGACTACAAACACACAACTTTGTCGGGTCCAACATCCCCTCCCCCCATGCTCCCCGACAAGCTTCCGGCCAGCAGTGTCCTGGATTTTTACTTACGAAATAAAGCAACCCTAATCATACCAAAAGTTGATCCATCCACCCCCCCCCCCCCCATGAACTATATATACGCCCATGTGTATAACAATATCTCATACTGAAATGGTACGATATAATTATTTTGAATTTTGTACTGCGAAAAAAGCTGCCTCATCTCGTTACCCCGAACGCATTAATTGGTTGGTTCACAACTTCACCACTAAGGATCCTATCGAGACGAGACATGGCAGCCTTGGTCTCGTTCTCGTTGAGAGTTGTAAATGTCTGTCTCGTGTTTATTTGTAAATGTCTCATTGACAGTCTCGTCTCAATTTATAAACTTCCGTCTCGGTTTGGGAGGGTAATTCTCGTTCTCGTCTCAAGTCTAGAAAAATATAGAATTAACAACGTATGCAGAGGCTTATCATTATAAATATATATTTTTACTCCTCGTTTCGACGGTACAGCCCTCGAAAACTAAATATTATCCTGCTTATATATGCAAACCAAACTGCAGATTCAGAATTACCAGGAATGAACTGACGTTGTAATTATTATACACAAAGTTCATGATTTATCTGAGGAAGTCGCATGTTCCAGGTTTGACTCTCGACCTGGGCATGACTGTTTCCTTGTGAGTGACATTTCATTGAACTGGAAATTGTTACATGGGAGGATGTTTGCTCGAGACTTTGGGAACAGCTAGGGGGATGCTTCTATTGTTAATGTTAGTGTTGCTCACGAGACGAGACATTTTCAGTCTCATCTCATAAAAGGAGATGAGACAAGTGAATGTTTTCGAAATGAGATGGGACAGTGTGTATGTGAGTGTGTGTGGGGGGGGGATGTACTCCTCCACCCCGACTTCGAATACAGCTTGTAGTTATTCATCTTCATTGTAGCGATTAGCCAAAAGTGGAAAGAAATGTGATGTTAGAGATGATAATTAATAAATAAATTATAATAAATTAACCATGCGTTCTCATCGTTGCGGTTAAACGAAATGAACGGAAAAGCGACGTAAAAGTAGGCTAAATACAAAAATTTGCAACATATATATTAACTGAAGAAAACTGTCATTTACTGCAGGAAATTGAAAAACTCACCGTACCTTTTTATACCGTATCACCTCTTATATTGCAGAAATTGGCGTGTAAACCAGTGTGTTCTAAAAGTATTATCTTGAAATTTGTGAAGAAAATATTATGACGAAAATAACTGTAATTCCAGAAAAGGCATTCCTATAACATCAAGTTCGTGCCAGTCAGAACCAACCTATGTATTCGCAATGAGCAAGGCTGTTCACGTGTTCAGCCATTGACTGTTACAAGGTTTGCTTTGTCACCCTAATGGGAAAACCCTCTACCGAGTGGCTGAATTATTATAAATACTACTATACTGCTAGGGCATAATTCATCTCCAAGAAATGGAGCACAGATTTTTGCACTGGAAGTTGTAAGATACTTGTTTTACACAGTAACAAGTGAATTTTCTGTTGCTTCCGCGGCTCATGCTAAGTTGACGGGACGAGAGGAAGCCCCGCCTGCACGCATTTCTAAGTGATGACGTCAGAGGACCTCCTGTCTGTGGAGAGGACGTTTTAAAATCCGTGACGTAGTAGGTGAATTTCAGCGGTGTTTGAAGGCATGTTTCTCGAGAACCGAAACAAATACCGCCGAGATATTTTGCACATCTCATGTTTGTGTCATTATCTGTAAAATGAATGGATTTAAAACGTTTTTCATGTCAAAGTGGAAATGTCCATTAACTCAGCTTCCTACTGTGAGACCCTATGAAAACTTCATCGAGCAATTAAGAACAAACGGCAGTCCAGACCTTGCATCTAGCGACTAACACCTCTTCCGCCATCTGAAGACCTTCCTGGGAGGCAAGCATTTAGAAGACACGATGAAGCAGCGAAAACGAGCGTGAGTAACTGGCTATCATCATAGGCGACAGAGTTCTATGAGGAGGGTATCCAAAAACTCTTAGTTCGTTACGATAAATGTTTAAACTGGCAAGGAAATTATGTAGAAAAATATAGAATTGTATGTAAATTCAGAAAATAAATGTATTTTTTTTTTAAAAAAACATTTACTTAGTTTTTATTGCAAAATGGACCTTACTTAAAAAATAACCCTCGTATATATGAAAATACAATGTTGCACAAATCAATATTGTGCTCAACTGAAATGTGATGTGAGCTCTTTATAACAAGTCTACAAATGGACCTTTTTCAAATAAATGCTGAGAGTTCCTGGACTGTTCCAGAAAGGTATATGGCAGTAAAGGTCAACAGTGTTGCCAAACGGCAGTAGCATGCAAATATAAACGAGTAGATCACTATTCTGATCTGTTAGACCACTCCAGTGACAAATGCACCTTGTAATATTTTTACCTTAGTTCCCTGAAAAACGTAAAATTGATGTGCAATTATATTTTCACTAACAATAATTATTTCTGTTACTATTATCATTCCTGGATCTGTGTCTGAGTACATTCATCAGATTAAAGATGAAATCAGAATTTGAAAGGCTCTTCTACTTAAAAATCAATATAACAATGAACAATAATTAAAACAAAATAAAGTAAATAACTAAATTGACTTACTCATTTAAAAGTTGAAGCCCTCTTGATTTCTGAATTTTGTTCACGTTGCAGACAGTAACAGCAGGGAAAGGAAAGTTATACAATGGGTAATTTGCATCTTCAACTAAGGTCTTCAAGTAGCTTGTTGCATATTTGTTACAAAGGAAGTACGTTGCAGTTATGGAACATGCTACTGCAATGGCACAGATGACAATCCAGACTATTCTGAAAGCACCATACATGTCTTTCAATTATCTGTGATAAATGTTTTATATTACTACTCAGATACAATATACATATACACCAATTTCTTATACATCCTAGGCATACCTAACTATGGGTGCAATGAAAAATACAATTCATGGATAAGACTTTACATGTTATTATATGATTGTTAGAGACATGCATATTTAGTTTTTGATGGAAACATGAAATGTAAAATCACATGCTGTAATGTTCATTTTTCATAGTTTTGAAAGGTGAGAGGTACATTTTCCTACTATGTATTGTCACAAATTGATGCAAAATGAACAATTAAACCCAAATTTAGTTTATTTACAATCTCAACACTATCTAGTCTGAATTATCCTGCGAGGTATGCAAAATCATGGAAAATTGATTACTACTGTAAAAATTTGAGCAGGAAATCTTTGTCATCATTAATGAAAGATAATATATGAAGAATTAATATCTTCTCCAGACTGCTTTAAATAGAATTAAAGCTAATATAGTGTGTTTCTCTCCATTATGTTAGAACAATGAATACAATTATAAATATTAATTTTCAGAAAACTAATTTAGAATCATTGCTGACAGTAACCACATTTGAACATAATTGAATTTTTTAAAGATAAAAATTATCAACATTCAGTACCTTGTAAATGACTTCAATCTTCTGTCTACAATGTATCGAAAGCCATGCATTGTAGTGTTCCTTAAAGCAGCTTCAATTGTATTTTTAACTTCATTTATGTCATTATCCACTTGATCATCCCAAATATCTCTTGTAGACTCTGGTTGGATTTTTCGACTCTTCATGTCCATCCTGTACCTAAAGAGTCTGCTTGAAATAGACAAGGTTTATACTATGGATGATCAGAAAAGAAGAATACAAAGCTTACAAATTCCAGTAGGTATTTATTAGATGAATACAAATGGACTCACGTTAAAGGACACTTCAACATAGTCCCTCCCCAGTTCAGGTATTCATCCCAGAACTACACGGGTTTTACGATGCCTCTATCATAGAACTAGGGGGTCCTGTTGTCGGAGCCCAACCCTTGCTTTGTGCTTGACATCATCATCTGAGTGAAAGTGGCATCCTCTGAGATGCTTCTTCAAAGGAGCAAAGAGATGGTAATTACTTGGACCAAATTCCGGGAAGTATGCTGAATGATGGAGCACATGCCACCCAAAACCCACCAGGCTAGAACATAAGGGTTTGGCTCCAACAACAGGACCCTCCGAGTTCTATGAGACAGGCATCATGAACCTCATGTAGCGTGGGGATAAATACCTGAACCAGGGAGGGACCATGTTGAGAAGTAGTGTATGAAGCATCCTTTCACGTGAGTCTGTTTGTATTCATCTAATAAATACCCACTGGAATTTGTAGGCTTTGTATTATTTTCTTTCGATCATCCCTCGTATTTCTAATTAGAAATTCAAGAAGGTTTCAATAAGTTTTACGTCAATTCCTCTAATTAGGGATGAGCTGATACTGATAAAGTACTGATATAAAATTTAATGATACCGTTATCTACCGATCCGATATAAAATTCCAAATGGTCCTTGAAGAACCTGAATAGTTCATTGACTTCCTTATAAATATTTGTTTCCAGGTGACTGCAGGGAAAAAGAAGTTTCATATTTAGACATTTATATATATACAAGGTGGTTATAATTAAAGTGACGGTGTTCAGAGTGGTACAGCACGGGCTGTAATGAGAGTAGCAGTCTGAAACTTCGTAGATATGCTAATGAAGCAATGCGCTCGCGAATTATGCAAAAAAAAAAAAAAAAAAAAATAGTTCCAATTCTCGCCACCAGGGTAAAAAATGGCACTGTAAGCAGTCAAAACATGGTATAGTTACAGGAAAAAGGCAGGAAAGATCAAACACATGAGAACAATGGCTCTGGCATGTTTATTAGGAACTATGGTTACAAGAACTGTTCAATATGGCCTCCCAATTCAGCAACATGCTGCATTCGTAACACGGCATGGTCGATGGTTGCTCGCAGCATGTCTGGTGAAATCTGAGCGACATGTCGTTGTATGCTAGCCTTCAGATCAGGCAGAGACCGGACATGTCCCTGATAGACACGATCTTTTAAATATCCCCACAGCCAGAAGTCACATGGATTAAGGTCGGGGGATCTGGAAGGCCAATCATCTGGAAACTGCCTAGAGATGATGCGGTCATTAGTGAAGGTTTCTCGCAGCAAATCTTTCACGTGGAGAGCGACATGTGGTGTTGCCCCATCTTGCATGAAAATGGTGGTGTGTTCACAGTTCCGTTCTTGCAAAGCTGGAATCACGTGTTGCACAAGGAGGTCCCTATAACGTGCAGATGTCACTGTACACCTAACAGGCCCTCGAGGTGTCATCTCCTCAAAGAAAAACGGACCAAGAATGAAGGAGCTAGTGAACCCACACCATGCAGTCACGTAAACTGAGTGCAATGGTTGTTCCTGCACCATGTGGACGAGTGGAACCCCATATGCGACAGTTCTGAGTATTCACTGTACCGACCAGAGTAAAATGCACCTTGTCAGTCCACAGAATATTCCCCGACCACATGTCATCCACTTCCATGCGTGCCAAAAACCGATGGGCAAACTCACGGCGTTGTGGAATATCTTGGGGTTTCAATTGGTGCACAATTTGAATCTTGTAGGGATACCAGTGTAAAATGCACCGCAATACCTTGCGAACTGTTGACCAGGGGAGTGACAATTCACGTGCCACAGCTCTAGCACTGGTTGCAGAAGTTGAGGCATGTGCTGCACGGTCAGCTACAGCTACAGAACTTCGTCCACAACTTCCACGGGGATGGGCCGCCTTCCTCTCCCTGGTGCAACACCCAATTCACCTGTTTCCTCGAATTTCTTCATCATCTTCTTCAGCCCATTAATTGACATGGGCCCTCTTCTCAGCCCTTTCTGTTGGCGATATTTCCGCAGTGCAGCGTTACTATTGCTCCCATTCTGGTAAAACAACTTCACTAGCAGTGCACGGTCTTTCTTCGCAATAGCCATTGCTTTTTACACGGGAAAAATAAAACTTTTAATGTTCGGCGAACATTCACATCACTAAAGGAAAAAAAAAGCAACAAGCGTCACCAACAACAACCAGTGAGCTCACACAATGGTTAGGCAATGTCACCGACTTTGACGTCAGAGTTACGGAAAATTCCACGTTTTGACTGCTTACAGCCCCATTTTTTACCCTGGTGGCGAGAATTTGAACTTTTTTTTTTTTTTTGCATAATTCGCGAGCGCATTGCTTCATTATCATATCTACGAAGTTTCAGACTGCTACTCTCATTACAGCCCGTGCTGTACCACTCTGAACACCGTCACTTTAATTATAACCACCTGGTATATTGAGAGGTACGGGGATTGTTGCCCCGCATCTCCACCATGATGCGTTCACTGGTTTCAATTACTAAAACTACGGGGATCGTTACTGTGAACGCTTTAGGGGTCAGATGGTAGAGCTAGGTTACGTTTATGGTCCCCATACAATCTCACTGACAGGCTTCTGGCAGGGAGTGGAATGATGTCAAGGGATGTAGACGACGTACATCTTACCTCTCGGCCAAGCGGTTGAGTGAAGACGTCAGGCGACAGAGCACGGAGTCCTGAGTTCGGCGGCCCACGGTCTTCTTGCACGTGGCTGGCGACGAAGCACACGCTGGTCTTGGAGTATCGGGCCTAGAAAAGGAACCGGGACGATGGTCTGACCGACGGCTACAAGTTGCAGGCCATGGTGCCGAAGATAGTCAACTCGCGAACGTACTGCAGTTGCCTTAGGCGAAAGCTTCGTCTCGGTTTCCCGAGCCGGGCTGAGATCTGGAAGGTGTCGAGGTCTTCGCCTGGGGTTCTTCTGGAGGTCCTTGAATTCTGAGACTTGACTGAGCCTTCTGAGCCGACTGAGCCCCGAATTCTGGTGCTTAGGTCTTTTAAGCTGCTGGCAAATACTTCCTAGCTGCTTGGACAGCACTTCCGTATTTGCCAGCCGATGGCGGGCTTGAACCCGGTAGTATCGAAGAATGCCGTGTCTCTTGACGTCATGTGTTTCCGCTATTTGTGGAATGTTACCTTGTGTTGTAAATTGTCGCTTGACCAAGCACTGATGTCTGGCGAGAGATTTTACCTTTTTTACAGAGTCTCCCTTGAATCGTTCCACAGTAATTTTACCGATATGCCAATATTGGGTGATACCGACAGAGTACCAATAAACGTCCCATCCCTACTTATACTCATAATATTTACAATGCAAAAAAAAATTGTTTTGAAAAGTTTGCAATACTAAACTGAAAGCAAGTAAAGGCCTAATAATATAATGGAAACTATAGATAATTACTATTTGAATATTGTGTATGTGAGAAAAAAATATGATCTGGCTTCTCATTGACTAAAAGGAAGTCTACTCATATATTTTTTTAATCATTATAATACTGGCATTAGGCATTTGCTTGCATTCTATTTAGTAAGCTAACTATTCCCAAACTATTATTTCTTGCATGGTAAATATTATACTCATTGACATAATCTTACTGTAATCTTCTTGAATTTCTAATTAGAAATATAAACCCTCATTATTATCATCATGTTTTCTAATAGGTTCCAAAATACATACTTCTTCACTTTTTCTGGAATTGAGCTAGCAAGAACCATTGTCTGATGCATTACTTCTTGGTGAGTGTGGATGGAGAACCTTGGTTCAAAACATCTTTTTAATTAATGAGGTGTTTTGAAACAAAGGAAACAAGAAGTGTGAATTTTAAAAGATATTTGAGTAAGCAGTACTGGAACACTTAATATGGAATGAACCCCGCTTGACTATGTATCATTAAAAAAATTACAAATTTCCATGTATTCAGTATAATGATAAAAATGATACGAGATTTTGGAGTAATGGTAAAAAAAAACAAAAGGTACATATGGGCATGGAGATAAGGCACCATATATTCTTGATCCACGGCACACTGGAGATGATGTGATCAGCACCATGATTCCAGCCACTCCTCTCAGTTGTCCCTGGATAAAAATGATTACAGGATGAGTTAGTCCACCCCCAATTTCCTCACCACCACCCTAAAATTTTTCACAAGGGCCCGATTTGTGGTCAATTTGGCTCAAAATTTACCCTTACACTCCCTAAATTTTGACGTACATCCCCAAAATGGACTCAGAACAACTCCAAGTAGGGACTTTATTATAAAAATTCTGAGATTATCCATCCTGGTAACCAAACATGGGTCTCCCTGACAAGAACAGGACCACTGTGATTCGAATCTAGTGTAATGTTTAAAATACCCATGTTTACAACTTATTTACTACTTGAACATTAGGAATCTAGTGTATTGTTTCAAGTTTTATTCTGTTAGCTATGCAGGGGTAATTAAAAAGGAAATTCACATTTTGAAATGATTGTAACTTGTTATTGAGATGTGCTAATATGTTATGTATGTATGAAAAGAGTAATTCAAAATGTTTTTTCAGTGATTTCTTTTCACAATTATGGCAATTTTTCCATAATGGCTGATACACCAACAGAAAAGGTCTTTTGTGTTACAGAGTTTTGCAAGTCTGAGTCCAATACCGCAGTGTATCGCAAATTCAGCAGCAATTTAAAAAGACTCCATCTACAATTGGGTAGTGGGAGGCCATCAACATTGGAGGAAAGGGTGGAAGATATCTGGGAAATATTCATTCGAAGAGCAAGAAAAATCAACATCTCGAGCCAGTCTTCAGCTTCGTATGTCACAACCCACAGCATTGGGGGATTGTTGAGAAGACTTGCAAAACTCCATAACACAAAAAGCCTTTTCCATCAGGGTAGCAGCCATTTTATAAAAAAGTGGTCACATGACTTCATTGGCAGGTACTACAGCTGCAGGCAGTCACTGAAATAAAAAAACTGAGCTACTCCCTTCATACATACATAACATATTAGCACACAAGTTACAATAATTTCAAAGTATCTTACTGACTCTGAATAATAAAATATCCTACATTTTATGATTTGTTTGTAGAATTCAAAGAATATGCATCAATAAATTTCATGTTATCAGTAAGTGCATCTGGAGGGGGCAGTGTGACCTGCACTTGTTTTCTCTCCTCTGTTTCATCATCTCCATACATGATTAAATTATGAGGAATAAAGAATACTGTGTGATGATTATTATTTTGAGAACTGGAGATAAATATTGATTTTTTTTTCATTTTAAATATTTTATTCATGAAGTTAAGGAACAATAACTGAATTAACTATTTTGGATTATTTGATACTTACTGGTCCCTATGAATACTGTTCATAATATATCTTCTTAGATAACCATAAAATGTCTGTCCATTTCTCAAATTCAGCAGTGTGTTTACTGCAGTTGAGCAGCTGCGTCAACATTCTTTTTATGGTTCATTCACAGGAAAATGGTAAGCTTTTCTTTTTAAATTTCTTTCAAAATTATGTTTACACTTTTCAAAGAAAACCAATTTGTTTCTTCACGGATTCTAAGTTGAGAAAACATATTAGATATTTTTGACATTTGAAAGAAGTTATCAATCAATATACATTCTGTTGACACATTTTGCCATGTTTTGATTTCTACACTCATGTGTCATCATTGAAAAGAAAAATGATGAGTGGTGGACAGCAGTAGTTTCAAAACACTTCTGTATCAATTTATATGGGGGTGGGTCAGAAAATGTCTGAATATTTACAAAAGCAGACATGATGGTGAATGATTGCATCTTGGACACAAATTATCAAGCTCATGTGTTATATTACAATTTTGACATTTGAAAGGAACCTTGTGTGTACCTATTGGTTGAGTGGATCTACCAGGAATTATAACAGACATGTAGTTTTGAGTATATGAGAAGCAACAAATGCTATCAGTGTTGCTAGATGCCACCAATATTTTCATGTAAAAATTTATTATAAGCATTCGTAACTTTATGGATTCAATACTTTTTTGATAGTGCCCATATTTGTGTTCTACAAAATCACAAATAAAACAAGAATGGCTTTGTCTTTTCAATTCATATGAGTTGTACATTATTGTTTGTTTTTCTAAACATTTTCGTTTATTAAATTGATTGATTGATTGATTTAGTTTATTTTACTTCACGTTTTGTGCCTCTTGGCTAATTGGCGAAGATGGGGATGAGTGATGAAATGATGAAATTGATGAATGGACATTCACAAACAACCAAGCCCGACCGGGATTCGAACCCGGGACCCTTGGCGTCGCAGCGCGATGTGCTAACCACTCGGCCACAGGGTCGAGCTCGTTTATTAAAGTAGACAGCCAAACCACAATATAGAATTCTCCATAAAATAGCTAAGTAAATAGATTTGCTCGAATGTTAAGTCCACTTTTATACACAAATAGGCTAACTGGGACTGGACCTAATTTCCAAAGTGAAATCTGAACTACTAGGTGCCTCCACAGGGTATCGAACCTGGGAACCCTTCTTCATCACAAGGTTATCATCCTGGAATACTGCCGGGAACAATATTTGCACCATAGGGTTCAAGTTGGTCCTCCAGAATGGCCCTATAGTCCTTGGCAGCGACATGTTCCTGTAGAGTGATCACTGGTCCCAAAGACTGCAATCCACACCATCACGGATCCACACCAATGTTTCACTCTGGGCACTAAGCAGTCTGGTTGGAATGCTTCGGATGGACTTCTCAAACGTAAACTCATCCAAATGACGAAAAACAGTGAATGTGGACTCATTCGAGAACACAACACATTTCAGGTCGTCTAACATCCACGATTTGCACTGATGGAACCACTCAACCTACTTTTTGGCATTGGTGCTAGTGACCAATTGTTTCCGTACAGCTACCCTGTATCGACAGATGGTTTTTGTAGAAACGAGGATCAATTAAGTGTGTATTCAATTCTGCAGTGACTTTTGCAGCAGTGGTTTTATGCTTCACACACAATCCTCTTCGATACTCAGACGTCCTTGTCAGATAGCTTCCGCTTCCCCTTCCCCCGACAGTTACTCCTCCTGGATGTGGTTCGTCCTTCATTCTGGTATGCTGCCATGACCCTCGACACTGTGGTTCTTGATACTTTACAAATATTCGCACCCTCTGTTCCTGATGCACCGGCGAGATGAGCACCAACAATTTGCCATCTTTGGAACTCTGATGTGTCCCCCATTCTACTGTGCAAAACCGAATATTCGACGTACAGCACAGGTACTACTGTGCCAATGTGACTGGCAGACACACACCTATGCATTTGAATACCTGCTACGCTGTGCATGAGCAACAGGTGGCACAGGCAAGCCCTCCATCGGAGTGTTCTATAATCACCAGTGTTTCAGTTTCAATGTTCACCACCTATAATTATTATTTTTGAATTTATTGACAACAATAAATATCAATATGCAAGGAAATTCTCTCCTGTGGGATACTCTCGCTCATGTTTTATCCTCTTACTAACAAAAATTCTCATATTTTCTGTAGTTGATAGCTCCAGTCACCTTGATTACAAATGGGCATTTTGCAATAAAACTGTCAATTTTGTGTGGTGGATATATTAGGTACTTATACACTCTGTAAAGAATAAAATAGCGACACTTGCTCGGATATGGTTTTCACAAGATTATGAAGTGAATTAAAACAATAAGAAAAGCAGGATTTGTCCACCAGCCCAATTTGTGAAGGAGCGTTCTCGAATGCATTAGTAAACTGTAGAACGAGCAGGGGTGCTGAAGCGTTGCAAGGGAGCGGATAGGAGGGAGTGAGAGAGGCAGGAGGCATCGTCGGTCGTGTTCATTCGATGGAAAACCTCTCTCACTCCCTCCTATCATCGCAGAAGAAACGGGAGGTGGTTTGCGAAAACTATGACATTTATCCAACACCCCCAATTCTTTTCTATTTTCATTTATTTTTTTATGTTTCAATGCAAGAGGCTCCCTCTGGTGCTACTCTGTTGCTTTTGAGGTGCATTGCGCAGGCGGGAAGTTTGCATCGCACAAAGCATTCATCGGCCTCCATGCAACAGTAGCCTCTTGCATTGAAACATAAAAAATAAATGAAAATAGAAAAGAACTGGGGGTGTCGGTTAATGAATCTTGTGAAAACCATATCCGAGCAAATGTCGCTAGTTTTTCTTTACAAAGTGTATATCAATGTTTAAATTCCATGTTCTTGTTCATAACAGGGTAAACAAGGTTTTTAGGTTATCCTATTTTCAGCTTCCTCTTAAAGAAAAAATAACAAAACATCAGAATTTTATATAACAATAATAAATATCAGTTTTATTACACTTCAAAAACAAATGGAATAATACAAAATGATCAGTTGTGATCCTGCTTGTCACACTAACAAAATAAGCATCAAGCAGCTTCCCCGAGTCATTTCCCCTTTCAGAAGCCACCGTCATGTTATTTAGAATGACAGCAAGGTCACAACACACCACTCTTGTATATGTCTCAAAATAGCAGTTACATGACCTTTCTTCCATATGTATACAAACATACTGTGTCGTACAAAGTAACTGATATGTTTCCTTACAGTTAATTCAAGCTATTTGTTTCTTACAATAAAATCTAGTTGTAATGCTTTATGAGAATATTATCAGATAGGGACCTTTTTTTTCAGTCCTAAGTCCTATTTCTTTTACGTTTTTTCAAAGTTGTTTTGTTTTTCTTAAAATCTGTCGTATTTTTCTTTCATATCATAATTTAAATATCACGAACTGCATGCTAAAAAGGTCCCAGCACACAAGAATATTTTTTTGATATTACTTAATTCCAAAAATTCAAGCTCGCTGTCCATATCACATAATGTGATAAAAGTCACTTTGGGGCAAGGGGTAAAATATGCAATAGTATTAATCTTACATACAAAAGAAATATTAATAAATAAATAATAATATCTATATATTTTACAACTTTTTGTGCATGGTGTAGGTGAGTTTCACGTGATGTAACCACATTCATGTAAACAAAGTGTGTGTATTACATTTGCAGACCTTTGCTTTAGTGCAAAATTGCACAGTCGTTTTTAGTTATGTGTGCAATGTCAGGAACATTAAGTGCAATCAAAAACAATGTTATGACGTCCTGAAGTAGCATGACTACTTCTTCACAACCTCATTAGCGCAATTGACAGAATGAGATATGGTGAAAAGGTGAAGTTGCGCTGTGGTTCCGATCCATAGAAGTATGATGCTTAAATGAAAGATGATATACATATTTGGCCACAGGTTATATTATTATTTATTATATTGTTATTATTAATATTCTTGAAACATTAAACTGTAATTTATATTATGTTCCTCGTGAAAAGAACACTGTCTCCATTCATTGCTGCTAACACACAGATAAATATGTGATAATTGAAATTACCCGAGGAAAAAATTTTCAGTGCACTCTCTCGTAATTTTTGTTAGTTTCATTATGGTCGTCATGGTGTCTTCTTCGAAGATAGTGAGCACCTTCCCGTCAATATTTCTTCAGTCCTTGTACATCCAGTTTTGATAACGCTTGTATGCAGGAAAACTATGTCCATTGTCACAGAATTAAATGGCAAGTGGGAAATTTTATTTGAGTAACCAATCACGGCATATGTGTTTAAATATCCCCTCCCGAATGTTATGTCACGTTACAAGTTCCATCCAATAATATGTACTTCGATGACAGAATTGAAACTCGCCTATAAGTACAACACAATTTTAACTGTTTTTACTTTTCCTTCTTTTTTCAAAAATAGTGAAAGAATACAAAGAACCTGTACTTAAGGATGAAAACTAGAAAACACAAGTGTAGTTCAAAGGAAACATATCAAGTTAAACAGGCAAAGAGCTAGTCGTTACATTACAGAGCATGAACTGTTTTGGTGCTTGGTAACAGTTCTTATCTCCTCGCCCTTAGCAACCTCCTCAACTACTTCAACAACTTCATCGAAGTCTGGAAAGGCCATTGTCTGAAGTTTAGAGTGGATCACTTTGCCATTTACGACAACCTCAAATGATGCTGGAAAAAGAGCATATGTGTCAATTACAAACTGGAAATACATATATTGTGCAGTTTTATAAAAACTTTACAAATATGCATGCATTCTAATACTGATGCATTCCATGAAAAGTGGTCATACTCCATGTTAATAGCAAAATGAATTATTATGGAAATAATTATTGTTTTGAATTGCATTAAAGTTCAGATGTTTGTGAATGCATTCAATTTACACATTTCGCCAATAAAAGTTACTAGCATCTGCAGCCTGTATACTTCACAGACTAATGAAGTCAAAATTTGCAACACTTTTAAAGCGTCACACACGTAACACACTTTTGTTAATGCTTTTATGCATTCAGCCTATGCCATCATACTCATTTTTTTTTTCATTTTTTGGCAGATACCATAAAGTACTTCATAATTCTATGAAATCAGTTCATTATGAATATTTTAATTCAATCTCATGACTAGAACCTTAACTATTGTGTGTAAAATGTCACAAACATAACGCCGCAATGTCCCTACTATAGTTATTCTGAAATGTTATAGTTCTTGAACCAAGGTAAAATACTGTACTGTACATTAAACAAGAAAAGGTATGGTATGTCCATGCATTTATGCAACTTATGGGGCATCCCAACGTTACATGTGTGACATTTATACATGAAATGTATAAATGATACATATTGGACTAAAATATTCATAATTGATTTAATTGGATTATGAAGTACAGTGGAACCTCAATTTCATGTTTTTCAGAGGACCGAGCTGAAAAAAACTTAAAATATCGGAAAATGTAAAATCGAGGAAAATTTTGTTAACATCCTGCTATGTTGGGATTATCAAGATTGAATGCATAATGCATGAAAATATAAAATCGGTAGTGTTTTCTAACAAATGAAAAAAACAACAACTTAGAATGATGACATAATCTAAATGCATGAAAAGTATTAACGAAAAGCTGTTATGTGCGTGATGCTTTAAATGTACAGATGCTAATAATTTTTGTTGGTGAAATATGCAAATTGTGTGTGTTCACAAACATGTAAATCTTAATGCAATAATTTCCAGATTGATTCATTATGTTTTGTTATTTACATGGAGTAGGATCAATTTTCATGGAATACTCATTTACAAACATATAATAATCAATGTTATTCATGAGAACAGCATTACCATGACAATTGCAAAGTTATCTCTGTTGTGTATTAATTATTTTATTATAGTGTCAGAGAGAATAAAGAAAGAAAACAAATTTCAATGCCAGAATGAATCTAGGCTGCATAATTTCCTAGAAAAACTATTACATTGAAAAAACATAATTTTTTAACAGTTCATAAATCAAAATTAGGTTCCAATGAGCAAAAGGTTTCAAAGAAATATTGTTCAACTTTATACTTCTACATTTAATAAAAGTTTGATGTTGAGAAACAGTAATATGCTCTAAATGTTCAAGAGTTGTGGACAAGGGTCAATATGCCATATATTAAATAAACAAAATGTTCACATTTTTCACACTTGTCAATTATAATGAGTACATTTCGTTTTTAAACTTTTATTGTTTATTGGTCTGACAGAAGACTATAAAATTATATAAAACTTCAAATTTACGTTCCTCAGGGTACAAAGGTGGAAAAGTGTAAGTGCAAAAATTTGGGAACATGTACAGTGCATTCATTTTGGCTCTGGGCCGAGATAGCAAATGACTGCAGACAGCAGAGCATGGCATGAATGTCGGCATTTTCGACCCGTGACGTCCCATTTATTTTTACGCACATATCTTTAGCATGCAGTGTATATTACATAACGAGTACTAACCCATGTTATAATAGTTGTTCAAGGTGGTAGCCAACAGCATTCACAAATTCCCGGCATCTTTTCAGGAAATTTTGATTGACACATTTGTTCTGTTTGCAAGTTGTTTTCTTGTCATTGTTAACCCAGCAGGATGCACACTGGGTAAAAAAATACCCAGAAGAAAATTGCATCTTAAGTCCGAATTTTAATTGTTTCTAAGCATGTCAATAATAATACAGAGTGTCCCACTCGTAAGGGGCCCCAGAAAAAGTGTTATAAAAATCTTAATACAAGAGGATATGAAACCAAATTTGTACATGACATACCTTTATGGTTGAGAAATGAAGGTACATTACAAGAAGTGCTGGAAGTGACCTCTCCCCACCCCCCTCTATACACAGTTCAACACGGCGCTGCATGTTCGTGAATGTTGCTGCCAGAGTATCAGCATGACTGCCTGGATTTCATGGCAGATGTTCTAACGTAACTCGTAACTCTTGTACACACACCTTAAAGGTAGTGTGTACAAGAACAAACCACGCACCATCGATGAGTTACGTGAGAACATCCACTGTGAAATCCAGGCAGTCACGCCGAATACTCTGGCAGCAACATTCACGAACATGCAGTGTCGTGTTGAACTGTGTATACAGGTGAAGAAAAATGACTGAAGTATGAATGTTAATTGTTTCAAAGCATTTAATATCTTTCATTGATTAACATAATTTTTTTCATATTTGGGAAATGAGACATGTGCTAGTAGATAAATACACAGGAACTGGTACTAACTTTTTCCACGAAACTGTTATTTTTCATAGTTCTATTAATTTCAGTGCCTACTGCCACCATCCTCGTTTGAACTTGTTGCACTGTTTCTTGGCGTGCTTCTATTGTTTTGAGTTCTCTGGCTGCCACTAGATGTGCTGTTGTTAACTATCCGTCTGCATCCACGAATCAGATATTGATAGTGGACAAGCTAACCACACTTGGATTCCCCTACTACAACAGTTAATGCTGGGCAATAGCAGACAACACGTTGGAGACAAACAGTTAACAATAGCGCACCTAGCAGCAGCCAAAGAACTAATCACAAAAAAGCAACAGAGCAAGTTACAACGAGGATGGTGGCAGTGGCCACTGAAATTAATAGATTAAAAAAAAATCGAGGAAAAAGTGAGTACCATTCAACATAATTTTAATTTTGAACATTTGAAAACAACCACACAATGATAAAAACAAGAAAAAAATAACATGTTGGAATACCAAACTGAAATGTATGACCATGCATTGGGTGAAATTTACCCAGGCAGTGTTTCTAAGACCCTACTAAATGACAGCCAATTCAAGGTCCTGACACTTGCAAGGGTTTGCACTCTCTGAAACTCACATTGCAGGCATAAATGTTCATGCTTATCAGTACAGTCCTGCTTTTTCTAATGTGAAGTATAATTTCTCTCTAATTTCAGTGTGTGTTTGTGTTTAATAACCCTAAAAAATAGAATCTACAGAAACAATCCCCACACTATAGATGAACTGAAAGACAATATACGAACAGAACTTACAAGAATTAACCTTTTGCCGCCCAAGGCCTTTTTCACATGTAAGCCTCTCTGTCCCGAGCCGATTTTGAGCAAAATGCAGAGTTTCAATTAAATGAGTGTAGATCGGAGGCTAATTGCCCTAGAGAGATGAGTGATATACCGTTGTACGCGGAATGAACCAGATTCAGACTATATGAAATTTTTGCAAATTCGGCGTATATGTGGCGGGGGGGGGGAGGGGCTAACTCTCAAAATTCCAAAATTTCGGGAAATTTTTTTTTGTTCCCCCACCCTCCTTTCAAGCAAAAAGTACATGACAGTGTCGACATGCACATGGAAATGATCGCTAACATGCAAGGAACACAAAAATATTTGCATTATTATCATATGACCAATGTAACTTGAGTTATACCCCCAAAAGGAATTGTCGGCACGCCACTGATTCAAGCTTCAAAATGCAGCGGTACCTTGAAATGACTTTAGCTCAGAGACTATTTGCCCTGGAGATATGAAAGATATACCGTTGTACGCAGAATGAATCACAGATTCAGACGATGTATAATTTATGCACATTCGGCGTATATATGGAGGGGAAAAGGGGGGAAATCCCCTGAAAATACTTTTTTTTAAAAAAATAGGGTTTCGCCCCCCCCCCCCCGAAAAAAAAGGATATGAAAAGTTCAAAATGCACATAGAAATTATTGCTGGCATGTAAGAAACAGATAAATATTTGCATCATTGTCGTATGACCAATGTAACTTGAGTTGTACCCCCAAAAGGAATTGTCGGCACGCCACTGATTCAAGCTTCAAAATGCAGCGGTACCTTGAAATGACTATAGCTCAGAAACTAAATGCCCTAGAGATATGAAAGATATACCGTTGTACGCAGAATGAATCACAGATTCAGACGATATATAATTTATGCACATTCGGCGTACATATGGAGGGGGAAAGGGGGGAAATCCCCTCAAAAATACTTTTCTTAAAAAAATGGCGTCCCCCCAAAATGTCAAAATGCACAAAATGCAAAATTTATGCAAATTTGGCGTATATATGGAGGGGGAAGGGAGAAAACCCCCAAAAATTATTTTAAAAAATTGTTGAAATGTTTGAAATTTATATTTTCCCTTGAAAAGAGATGCAAAAGAGAAGTCCCTTTTCCCGCCTTTTCACCTCCATTTTCATGAAGAAGAAAAAAGGTGCAAGAAACATTTCTGTTAAATACATGTGTTAGGAACAATATAAAAAAATAAAATCGAAATTCTAGACAAAAATAGAAAAGTTAATAATGTAAAAACTACGACCTTGACACAGCGTCTCGATCGAGATGCTTGGGACAGTGAGGGTTACATTTGGGTATCTCGTTCGAGACGCTTGGGCAGCAAAAGGTTAAGGAAGAGGAACTTTTGCGTGTCAATCAAAATTTCATCAAAAGATGTCTGGAATGTGTAATACAGTTGGCCACTACTTTGACCAACTTTTACAATGCAGGTTAGTACTCGTTATGCAATATAAATGTACACTGCATGCTAGATATGTGCATAAAAATAAGCGGGATATCATGGGTCAAATATGCCAGCATCCACACCATGCCGTGCAGTCTGCAATATCTCGGCCCAGAGCCAAAATGAAAGCACTGTAGAATCCAGGTTCCACTGTACTGGTTACACTCAGGATATCAATTGAATTATTTTATTTCACATTACTTATCAGCCACTTTTGGCTAATTATGATGATTGATTGATTAATTTCCATCCACATGATCATAAAAGTACGAATTGCACTATGATGTGAGATAGGTCAATTACATTAATGTCTAGGGCCCGGACTTTTAGGACTTTAGAGACATCATTTTAGGATTTATAAAGAGATGATTTGCCCTTTTTAGGATTTTTTTCTACCTGTATTTTTTATTCAAATCAATCAGAAATCTTTGCATTTATATGAGCATCAATACTGTAAACACATTTTCCTTCACATATTACATGTTTACGAAACTTAAAGCATACAAAAAACACAGTTTTTAGAAAATACAGAAAATAACAAATATTTAAAAGGTGTCATTGTTAAGCTATTTATTTTGTAATGCCAACTTTGCTTCCCTTTTTTTTCTCATGCCCTTTCCCTTCTTACATTTCCATTCCCTCTTCTGTGTGTGTGTGTGAGAGAGAGAGGGGGGGCAGATATAATACATTTTCATATTGCCGTACAGTTAACAATGTGTTCACTCCGATGAAACAAAACAAGGTTCCAGCATTTTTTTTACTATTTTACGTTAATTTAGCTGAAAAGCTCAATTTAGCCTTTTTTAGGATTTAAACTCCTTTTAAACGTTTTTAGGACCTATAGGATTCATGTATTTCATTAAGAAATAGCTAAAACAAAAATATATGTTACAATAGTGGAGAAAGAATAAGTTTTCATATTGCCATACAGTTAACAATGTGTTCACTCTGATGAAACAAAACAAGGTTTCAGCCTTTTTTAGGATCTTAACTCCTTTTAGACTTTTTAGGACCTGTAGGATTCATGTACTTAATTAAAAAATGGCTAAGTAAAATAGGTTAAACCCTGAGAATCCGGGCCCTATTAATGTCTAATGATGGGGAAGAATGGTGATGCGATGAGATGGACGAGGGTACAATCACAAACTATATGGATGACTCAACAATTTCTACACAGGATTACCCTCGCTGCAGGTCAAGGCACCAGCCAGCACCTTGCTATCTGCAGTCCCAGGTGAAGAATGTAGAAGTGAAGTTGACATTTGCATCCTTGTGGGGAAAGTGACCACGTGCACCCCAATAATCAGGATATCAAACTGAAGTATAGTTTTTCCACACAAAATTAAAATTTCTCGATTCTTCAATTCTTTTGGTTTGAAAATCTACTTTTTTTGTATTACTATAAAAATTTTGCTTTTACCAAAAGAAGAGTAAATTTCACGACTTTTCCAGGTTTTTAGACTAGTAGACAACCTTTAAAATGAGAGGAATAACCAGAAAAAGTTGTGGAAAAGAATCGATGAGAAAAGCCTGATAATGCAGGCTCGACCAGGGCTCAAAACCTGGGTCTCTGGCATACCGTGTCATTGGTCTACCAATTGAGCTACTGAGTAGCCTGGCCATGGCTTTGCCTAATCTTTCGCTGTCACTGTTTCACCTGTGCGGAATTGTCCCTGTCAGTGCTACTGCAATGGGACCTGTTGCCCTTGAAACACTCTTGACGTTGCCTGGTTTCTCCCAGCAAAGATATGTAAATTACATAAGATTTGGCATACACAGGAAATGTACTATGTAGAAATTTCAACGAAAAATGAAGCCTCGAACCCAGGCTGGCTCGGTAGCTAAGTTGGCAGAGCAATGGAACAGTATACGAGATACCTGGTTTTGAGTCTTAGTAGAGCCTGCATTTTTAGCTGAAATTTCTACATAGTATGTTTCCTGTGTGTGCCAAATCTTAATTAAGTAAATATTATGCAAAAGGAGGAAAAGAAAGGCTCATGACAGAGTATTTGGATGATATTAGAAAAGGAATGAGATTTCTCACCCACAAAGAAATTGCAAGAGCACAGAATATTAGCTCATGTGACAACACAACAAACAAAATTTCTAAAATAACAATATTTAATTTTGATTCAATTATCTACAAAGAAGTGTGATGGTCATAATGTGTATGTTCATTACAAAATTTAAAAGATAATCATAAAAAAAAACATACATGGAACGAGTTCTTTATGGATGGATCAGAAAAAAAGGTTACAACCAGCATTCTGTGAATGCACGAAATAGGAGGCAAGTAATTGGTTTACCCGGAGATGCAACAGATGGCATCATTTACGCATGGCGAGTTTTGACAACTTTACGTTTACTGTCAGTGGTGTAGTAACGGATGCAATGGCGAGATGCTTGCAGAATTGGTCTGAGCCGTGGAAGTGGAAAGTGTCATATGTAGGGTTCGGAAGTTGAGGAAAAATCCTTTTCTTTCCTAGTGTCCGAAGACGAGGCCCAACATAATATACGTTCATTTCTCAATTCGAATCATCAGTTCTTAAACGTCCTTTCTTCAATAAAGAAATAATAATAAATATATATATATATATATATTTGAACCATCCCTGAAACGAGAGAAAAACATTTTTGGACGACTGAAATAGGATCCAAAGTAATATTTCTGTAACCCTAGTGTGGTTAGGCCAAACATGATTCTTCACATATGGTTTTTCAAGTTACGTTAATCTAAAAAAATATATAATGTCTGGAAGAAGATGCATTCCATTCATATAGTTTTTTTTCCGCACTGTGTGTTCCATACAACCAGAATTTCTTATTTTTTTATTCATTAAATATGTAATTAAAAGTGAAGCTATTAATTAATTTGGATCACATTTATATGTTCTTTTTTTCGTTTTAGGATCTTTTTCATATTTTTAGGTCTTTTTATAGGTCCTTGATTGGCAATTTATAGGTCTTCAACTTCCGAGCTTTAGTCATATGCTTCTTGAGAGCGAGGAATGTTCCAGCCGCAAATATTCATCGTCAGCTCGAGGAAGTGTATGGTGAGAGTGTTATCAGAAGACAACTTGTTGCGAAATAGTGTAGGTAATTTGACTCGCCATTGTGTACGCAGTTGCTGTAACGTTCCAGGTGGGAAGTGTGGAACCACCCCTAATACAGCTGGACTTGGCCCCCAGTGACTCTTTCCTTTATCCCCATCTGAATGGACACTTGTCTGGAACATGGTTCTCCTCCGACGATAATGTCCAGGCAGCTACCACAAAGTGGGTTAATGAGCAGGGGCATGATTTCTACCAAGACGGCATCAACAAGTTGGTCCAGCGGTCTGATAAATGTCTCAATCGCCAAGGCGATTATGTGGAAAAGTGATGTGTGTTTAGCCTTCTTAGAACACATCATCAATTTATACCAGGTCATACTGTGTTTCTTTCATTTTGTAACCTTTTATTCTGATCCATCCATGTATCAACCACCTCCAATCTGCATATCTCCTTGGATACTCTAGAGCAGGATCACTGAGACTACAATCCGCATTGTCTCGTGGCTTACTACTAGAGGCATGCACATTTCGTTTTTGACGAAAACACAAAATGTAATATAACATGTTGTAATGTTCATTTTTTCACGTTTCTGAAAGGTGTGAGGTATATTTTCTTACCCTGTTTTGTCATGAAATGTGAAATAAATTGCAAAATGTGAAATAGACTCAAACACAAAATTTAGAGTTTATTTACCGATGCGACACATTCTGAGGTTTGAATTATCCTGAGAGTTATGCAATTTATAGAAAATTGATTAATTCTGGTGTGAATATTTGAGAAGTAAAAATAGACGCCTATATACAGGAATAAACTTAATACTCTGGTAGCTACATAAATGTGCTATTAGAAGGGATATGTTTATTTTGTGTAATAAGGGCAGTTTTTAAATCAAATTTAGGATTATATACACAATTTTAAAACCAAAATGTCATTTTATATACTTCTTTTTATCTCATTTTTCACTGCTGTTAACACCAAAATTTTGCTTTTTTACCAAAAATATGTAAAAGACCTTTTGAGTCATATTTCATACATATAAATACAGGGTGATTCTTCGCTTAAAGGCCCCATAAAATACGAACATGTCAGTTCATTTAAATCATACAAATATGAAATATTCAGTAAAAAGAACCTTATACTTTGAGAAAGGAAGAAAATAAAGTCAGTAATGGTAAGTAACAATGTGTGTCCGTAACAGTGAGTAGTAATGTAGCACTGAAAATAACCTGCCATGTTATTGCCATTTAAGCTCTTTCTTTCTGCTGTAATTGGCACTTGCTATATGGTATTCTTGGCTCCCGTGGTGTACAGGGTGGAGTGCACAGTGAGTAGCATACAGGTTTCTTTTCGATTTTTGCTTAGTATTTGAGGTTAATGCAGAGAAATAGGTTACACAGTAACAGAGCATGTTTTCATTGCAAATATGGAGAGTCGAGTTTGACTCTACCTGGACAATGGTGGTGGAAATTTTCAATACCTTCTGTAATATGGACACGTTTATTATGAATCAAGCTATGTATTTATATAGGCCTATGTATGTTCTAAATTAAATGCATAGCCCTTGAGATATTAGCATTTTCCAGAGTCTTGTTATTTAAGTAATGGGGCTGGTGATTGATCGTACCAGCCAACGAAAAATTAAACTTTTTTCTTTCCAATCTGTACATTTTGATGTTTTAAGGTGCCTGAAAGTGATTTTAACATGTGGAAACCACAAACAAGTGAGAAAGTGAGATATTTATCCTAGAAATATGACCACGGCACATCAAATCTTTGATCACTTTCGCCACTTATTTGAAGCAGTATGATTTTATAATACCGGACCCTTCTCGAATTTCGTCCATATTTCGCATACTCACTAATTTAGGGCTGCTAATCACCAAACTGCATTTAATATTTGGCACTCACGTGTAGAAATTCGAAAAAAAAGGGGGTCCGTGATCGCAACCAACAATGCACAATTGCTCATTATTTACCGGAAGATTTTGATTCTAATACTGAAAAAAAGAAATGTCATTTCTATCCATCTTCTTATACTCACAAAATACGTAGTCCCAATGAAGTATCCGAGGTTAACATGGGGGGAGGAGGGGGGGAAACCTCTTGAAATTGTTGTTTGACGTGTAGAAGTTGTAAATTAAGCTTTTCAATTGCCGCGATGGTTCTCCGTATACAATGATGGAAACCATGCACAGAATACCATGTTTGTTGCGAATCACTTCACGGAAGAATGGCAGAAGTTAGTAATCTGTGTGGTGTGAGGTATGAAATAAAGTTCTTTCTTTCGTAAGTTTTCTTAGTAAATTTTAGTTGGGTACATATTAATAATAAAGGTCATTCGTTCATATTTTGCATATTCAATATTTTAGGTTCACGATTTTGTAGTTATAATTTGTCGCTCAAGTGCTACGAAACTGATTTTTTTTTTTACGGTGCCCCACACATTATTCACGCATAGCCGCAAACACCATTCACGCATAGCCCCACAAACCATTCACAGTAAGGTTAGGTTAGGCAAACATAGTTACAATTTGGGGTCATAATTTTGTGCTTTAAGTACTGGAACATTTTTTTACAGTTCCGCACACACCATTCACACATAGCCCTCCAAACCATTCACGGTAAAGTTAGGTTAGGTTAGGTTCAGTTAGGCAAACATAGTTACAATTTAGGGTCGTAAATTCGTTCTTTCAGTATTGGAAACACGTAAATAATGAGCAATCGTGCATTGTCGTTTGTGATCATGGACCCCCTTTTTTCGAATTGCTACACGTGAGCGACAAATATTAACTGCAGATTCGTGATTAGCAGCCCTAAATTAGAGAGTATGCGAAATATGGACGAAATTGGAGAAGGGTTCGGTATTGTAAAATTGCTCCCAATTTTCGTCATACATGTAAGAACTGAACGGCGGGTATCGAAGGATAATTTGTAATTACTATCACCATGAAACAAAAAATGTAAATTTTTCAAAATAACGTCTGCAACACTTCACACATTTCTTGTTCTTGGCAACTCACGAATGTTAATGCAGGCGCTCTATTGAAGAAATTGTAAATTTGAAGTATCGTAGAACAACATGACCACATGTTTGGTAGTACACTTTCCACTCCCAACCTTCACTTCTACAATATCTATGCTAAGAGAACCAAACATAACAGGCCTAACCTAACAACGTAGCCATTCCTTGAACATGATGTCATAAATCATACCATATAAAATCGCCAATTACCCGCTTATCATGCATTTCCACATGTTAAAAACAACAACAAACGTTCATATGAATAAGAATCTTTCTAACTCAGAAAAAAAATTCAAGTTTCTCCTGGGGGTATGCAGGGTCACCATCACCTTAATTTCAGTAGTTATCCTACTATCACATCAAGTACTCACTTCGTCTCCCCTCACTTCCTGAAATTTCCGCCATGGGAACACGGGACTGTATCTCCCCAGCCAGTTCATCATAGCGGGATTTGTAACCTCAGGAGCCACTGAAAAACAATGCAAATTACATAGTTCAGTGCCAGCAAAGACCAACATAAGAATGTGTGCTATTCTTTCTAGTACAAAATATAGCCTACACACTAAATATGTACATAATACATACTGTACTTGTAGATACAATAGTTTTTCTTGTATGTACGCATTGCTTGCATTGTAGGATTATTTCTCTTGTAGTTTACGGTTATTACAAGCATAGGAACACAGTTTTTCGTTGTGACGTTTCAGGAGAACCCACGCTCCCTTCATCAGACATTTATTTTTAGTTTGACTAAACATACAGTGATAACAATGGTTAAGATTTTTTTAAACAAAAAGAATCCGTTATATTTTTTTATCAGAAATAAAAATAAAACAGACTGCTTGTTTTCACAATTAAGTTGTTACATTACAACAATGTAACATTGACAACATCCATTGTATAAGGGATTCTTTTTGTTTAAAAAATTGTTAACCATTGTTATAACTGTATCTTTAGTCAAACTAAAAATAAATGTCTGATGAAGGGAGCGTGTGTTCTACTGAAACATCACAACGAAAAACTGTGTTCTTATGCTAGTAATAACCGTAAACTACAAGCTAAATAACTTCTAGATACATTTAACCCTTTCTGGACAAGCATGAAAAGAACAGAGTTTTCTTCGGGAGATGGATGTTTTTGCGGTTTTTCAGAAAATCAAAGAAAATATGTTGCTAAGTGTGCGATTATTATACATATTTTCTGAAATATACAAAACATCCTCTTTTCACATATAGGCCTATATGTTACATTTTATATAAATTTTCTCACATTAATAATGATTTTTTTTCTGTAACAATTTTTTGAAGTAAAAAAAATTAACATTTTAATAAAAGTTCCTGAAAACATATTTTCAGTAAAGATAAACGGTACTTTAGTATTATACAGACTACCTCATTACAGACTATATGTTTTCTGCTGACCCCCACTTCCGTTCTACCTTCTAACCTAACCTAAAATAACCTAGTGAAATATAATTTAACGTAGACAAATGAGGTAGTCTGTATAATACTAAAGTACCTGAAAAACTTCTAGGGATTGAAATCGTCACTAAATGTGAAATCTATCTGAAGAGAAATCCTCGTAAAAATGTTCACAATGTGCAACAAATTATTCAAGGCTATTTTCAAGAGCATAAACAAAAGCTCACCATAATTTGGCACAAGTACAAGTAAAATTCAGTACTGAAGAGAACGTGACATCTAGAGGTTGGAATTTGAAAGAGTTGGAATAAGCATATGTGAGGCAAACATTATGCAACCACACAAATATATGGATTAGAAGGAAAAATCATAATTTGCCATCACATAATTTTCAGCCTGACTTACTACATCCAACTATCTCACTCATTATTTCTACAGGTGGACGAGATGGAGATGAAGACCTCACATAACTTAACAAGCACTTAATAAAATTAAATTAATATTACCAAAATAGGTAACGGTTCAAATTCTTTGATGATCTTATTCAAATTCTCCTAGCAGAAAGACTTATCGTAGAATTTGGAAATCATTGTCACACGAAATTTAAACTTTCCTTAAAATAATGAGCACTGTTTGGATTCGAAAAATAAGTTATTTATGTTGAAAGAAAAACTTAAAAATTACCTTACGCAAGCATGCACACTTCCCACGGACAAGATGTTCTCCGTTGACAAGCGACAGTTAGTATCGTAGACTAGTGAGAATGAATAGAATAGAATAGAATGGTCTTTATTTAAGCAGGCGTGTTTCGGCCTCATGGACCGTTCTTACAATGTAGAAGTAAATCGTATCCTTAATATAATGCATTTAGGGACTTTATTTTAATGCTAAAAGAACGAAACCTGACCTGCCTAACCACAAAAGCATATATTGAACAAAATCTTAAGTAATCGCTAAAACTCCGCAGCATGTGCTAACAGATGTAAATCGAAATAGAACCATGTAAAAATTGCATTCATAGCAATGAAATCGCAATAAAACATAAGGAACTTGGGCTGTCAAATTTAATACAATCATATTGCTATCGACAAATAAAAATGGTTTGTGCATTTATACATTACGGGTGAAATTATAAATTGTACAAAATGTCTGACAATATATGATTATTTCAGTATCCTGTAATAGAGGCTGTTAATAGAAAGTGAACAATTGCACAGCATAGTGTACAATATCTGTACATCACCATATCTAACTTTGAGAGAGCAAAATATGCTTGTGCAACAGTAAGATTCTATCCATCCAGTTGAGAAAAATTTCATAAAGTATCCTTCCACTTGTCATTGCCATGCTGATCCATACAAGGGCCGAAGTTCATCATGCTAAGTATGCAATTTTTACATGGTTAGATTTTCATTTACTTCTGTTAACACATACTGTGGAGTTTTAGCGATTTCTTACTGCATGTTTCCTTGACACTGATTTTTCACTTCCCAATACATGCTTTCGTGGTTAGGTTAAATGGGTCAGATTTACTTCTCTTAGCATTAAATGCTCTCTACTACTGATCGTGGTGAGAAGGTTTAAGTTCAACCTCCTATCAACGGAGAATGCCTTGTCCATAGGGAGCACGCATGCTTGCGTAAGGTAATTTTTAAGTTTCTTCCAACATAAGTAACTTATTTTCGACATTCAAATAGTGCTCTTGGTAACATTTTACTATAGGGGTGACGTTGGTAACATTTTACTATAGAGGTGACGGACTTCTTACTTTTTACAGGAGAAAGTACTTACGCAAATAATTTTCTGTAACGTTGTGGAAGTTCGTGAATGTAGTTTTGATCCATTTTAATGCGAATACATGTTGTTTTGTGCAAAAATCTCTGTTCGACATGCTGTTTCTGCTACTGCAATTTGCTTTCCGCACGAGAGCACAATGTTCCGTGTGTTAGATGACGTAAACCTTGTAGTCATTGTTTCAAACTCGCCGTGTTTTCACTATAACATGACGTGTCGAGTATTTTTAATTTTTTTTGGTAACGATTATATAAACCAGAAACACATTTCTTGAAATTTACAGGAGAAAAGACGAGAAAGTACTTACGGAATTTAGTTCTTGTGGACTTTCTGAAGCTGGGGAAAGTGTTTTCTCGAATCGTGCAACTTATTCGGCCTGTAAATAAGGTATTTTTTGACATTCATGTATCTCCCTTGCACGATAGCTTGTGCCACCATTACCGTCGACTATGTGAATCAAATGTTCAGTGCGTTCTATTACGTAACCTCCTGTCAGTGTAGCAACCACACGGTAGTTTTACAAGATGATGTGAGCGTTTTTTTTTTTTTCTAAATTCAATTTTCTATGTTTGCCTAACCTAACTGAACCTAACCTAACCTTCCGTGAATGGTTTTTGGATCAATTTTCACTTAAAAACCTTGGTAAAATTTTCGTATCCCCAAAACGTATTTCTTCAATTTTACAGGAGAAAGTACTTACCGAAATGGGTTTATTTATACTTTAGGAAGGTCTTGGAAGTTTGTTTTCACCTCGTTGAAATTTTTTTGCCGGTAAATCATGTAATTTTCGACATTAATGTCACTACGATGCACGAAAGCTGTTCCCTTGATGTCCATCTACTACGTGAACCAAATATTTGCGAGCGTTTCATGACGTAACAACCAGTCAGTGTTTCCAAATACACGGTTTTGTAACTGTGTAACACTTCTAGAACGTAAATAAATATGAGTTAATGTTCATCATTTCTGATTATGAACTTGCGACAACATGACGTGCACAGGATCAGTGGCGTGCTCAATGTGAGGTTGATGGGGGTTATAACCCCCCCCCCCCCTTTTGCCCAGTATCTCTAAGGCTATTTATGAATGGTTCATAGGGCTATCCGTGAATGGTTTGTGGGGCTATTTATGAATGGTTTGTGGGGCTATCCGTCAATGGTTCGTGGGGCTATTTATGAATGGTTTGTGAGGCTATCCGTCAATGGTTCGTGGGGCTATATATGAATGGTTCGTGGGGCTATCCGTGAATGGTTTGTGGGGCTATTTATGAATGATTCGTGGGTCTATCCGTGAATGGTTCGTGGGGCATTTATGAATGGTTTGTGGGACTATTTATGAATGGTTTGTGGGGCTATTTATGAATGGTTTGTGGGGCTATCTGTGCATGGTTCATGGGGTTTTCGAACACGAGTAACATTTCTAATTTTGAAAAATAAATTTAACTATGTTTGCCTAACCTAACCTTGCCATGCATGGTTCGTGGGGCTATTTATGAATGGTTCGTGGGTCTATCCGTGCATGGTTCTTGGGGTTTTCGAACCTGGAAAAAAAATACAAAATCAGTAACACGAAAGTAGGTATTTTTCTATGAAGAAGGTTGCAACACTGCATAACCACTTATCATGGACTACGCTAGTCAAGATTTCTACACCATATCGTGTGTAACGCAAGCCAAAGTGAACAAAATAAAAATACTCGATATTTTGAAAATTGAGATTATTTGCGTGCAAAAAACGAAACGCGAACTTTAAGAACCCTTAGGAATGCAGAATACTTGGTACTACTTTACTATACCTGAGACACCTGGGAATGATGTCTTTCGCACTTTTTTACATTGCTAACGTACAATTATGCATTCCGGAACACTTATTTAGGTGAAATAATGGAATTTGTAAGGAAAATAATGTATATTTCTTACATTTACGAGTGCTTACTGTTCTTGTTTATTGCCACACAACATGGCGATAGCTTACCGTTGATCGTTCGTTGAGCCAGTGTTTTGTCGATTTGGAGTGTGCATGCAGTGTTGCAAGCTCCTTTACCGAAAAATACCTAGTTTTGGGCCGGATGCTCAAATAAAAATTAGGAATTTTAAATTGACTTTTTTACTCACTTACGGGGACGAGGTATGCCTACTAGGTTAGGTTAGGCCTGTTAGGTTGGGTTCCATTAGCACTCCTTTCGTTCCATTTAGCATATACGGAAAATTTAACAATTAAAAACACTTTAGGAATTTTAAATTGACTTTTTTTACTTACTTACGGGGACGAGGTATGCCTACTAGGTTAGGTTAGGCCTGTTAGGTTAGGTTCCATTAGCACTCCTTTCGTTCAATTTAGCATATACGGTCAACATCGGCTTGTAGCAGATAATTTTTAAAAAATTAAAAACACTTCAGGAATTTTAAATTAACTTTTTTAATTACTTATATCACTTTTTCACACTCCCACATTTTCCGCAGTCCATTTATTTCTTCACGATTCCATGTTCAATTAAAAATTCTAACGCATCTTCCACACCTGGCAACATCTTCATGGCGCATCCTCGACACGTCATCTTCTAGAGATAACATCGCGTGGCTTGAAACACTGACTACGGGGCCGTGCTACGGGGTTTACGCGTACGACGCATTGTACTCTCATCCACAAAGCAAATGGCCGCGCAGCAATGGTGCGTACAGTGCTCTTGTGTAAAAAGCAAATGGCGGGAGCAGGAATAGCACGTCGGACAGAGATTTTCGTATAAAACCACATGGATTCGCATTAACATGGACCAAAACTACATTCCGGAACATCTACAATGCTTCAGAAAATGATTTCCGTAAGTACTTTCTCCTGTAAATTTGAAGGAATCTGTCTCAGGTATAGTAAAGTGTTACCGAATACTTAAGTATCAATGTGAAAAATACGAAAATAAGGGAATTAGAGACGTTTGGTGGTTACTGAAATTTTAATAAAACCTTTTGTGAATAGTTTGTGCGGCATTTATCGGTTCATAAGTTTGGAAACACTGCACATCAGCTGATGATATATGAGAGTCAAGATTTGCATGCCGAATTAGCAATGACCAATAAATAATTATAAGGTTAAAAATAATGCTTTTTTCATGGAAAAAAAAGTGATCCAAAGTTGAAAAATGTTCAGCTATGAGGTAAGTAGAAATGAATTTTATTTGAAAATAACTGAGTTAAATGTGTTTCCGGCATACCTGATTTTTAACTATGCTTGCCTAACCTAACCTTACGGAAAATGGGGCTATCGTCAATGGTTTTTGGGGTTAATGTCAAAGGTTTGTGGGGCTAACGTCAATGGTTTGTGGGGCTAACGTCAATGGTTTGTGAGGCTAACGTCAATGGTTGGCTAGGTATGAGCATAATTTCAAATCCGGGCACGAAAGTAAGTATTTTCCGGTGAACAAAGTTGCAACACTGCATAAATTGACAAAACACTCTCACAACACGTGATTAACCAGTACACTATCGCCATAGTGTGTGTTACAAAATCGAAATAACGAGTACTCGTAAATGTACGAAATAGACATTATTATCGTTAGAAATTCATTACTTCACCTAAACAAATGTTCCGCAATGCAGAATACTATGTTAGCAATGCAAAAAAAAGTGTGAAATAAATTATATATAGGTGTCACCACTATAGGGTAACATTATAGTGTAAGGGGAAACGGATTTCTTCAAATTTACAGGAGACAGTACTTTCGGAAAACATTTTCTGTAGCATTGTGGAAGTTCGTGAATCTAGTTTTGATCCATTTTAATGCAAAAACATGTCTTTTTCTGCGAACATCTCTGTCCGACATGCTGTTTCTGTTTCTGCTATTTGCTTTCTACACGAGAGCACAATACGAGATATATTGCTGCTGCTACAAGCCGATGTTGTCCGTATATGCTAAATTGAACAAAAGGAGTGCTAATGCGCAATGCAGAAAAGGTAAGTACCAGTGGTAAAATTAGGGAAATAAATGAGTTAAAGGTGTCCGGGCGTTATCGCATATTTACCCTCATGGTAATTACTTTAAGGATGGTTCAAGTTTTGTGTGACAACGATTGCCAAAATTCTACGATAATTAGCCTTTCTGGTAGGAGAACTTGATAAGATGTAATCTCTGTCTATTTTCAGACTTACAACATGTAAATATTTCCAAACAAATATGAAACTACGTCTTTAATAATGGTTCCTAGAATAGGGAGATTCTTACCAATATTGGCGGCGGCGACTTCATAAAAGAGAAAATTCTTTGAAATGCTGATCGAATCATTTCGTGACTTTGTCCAAAGAAAAAAAAATAGGTAACCTATTTCTTTTGTGATTAGTCTCTTGTCTGTGCACAGACAATGGTGTTCGGTATACTTTCCATTTTTACAATGTTGTATATGTAAGATCGACAAATATACTAAATCACAATAACTTACCAATACTCTATTTCAACTTTAACTTGTACACTCATTGTGTTACGCAAACGTTTCACGTATAGTTTGTTGTGAATAAACTTCGTGGAACCCAAAAGCCAAAATGCAGCAGGTGTAATTTAACTTATCGGACAACACTCAAACAACGTAATGGATAAGACTTCGTCTCCTGACGTCAGAATAAGTCAGTAGAATAGAATAATCATTTTATTTTCTGTTAGCTTAAGTAGTACTCGTTCAAACCGTGAAAACTACAGTATGTTTATGCTAAGAGAGCTAAGCCTAACCACTAATTTCGATCAGTTACGTCAGAAAACGAAGGGCGGGGCTAGATCAAAAAGTTGTTTGAGATTCGTGCAATCAGTTATACAGCAGAAAAATGACCTGACGCTGGTAACGTAAACGTCACTTCCGGCGATGTCGCCATAGCAAACGGTAGACCTGGGGCGCGTCAACACATTGATCGCTGAACGAACTTGAACCTTGCTCGCCACAGGTTTGAGCCACAGAATATAGAGTTTTTGTGTTTCGATCTCGTGAGGCAAAGGGAAGAAGACGAAAACTGTATGAGGATGGTGGGCTGGCGAGCCGCGAGTGGCGACCAATTAGGAAATATTTATATGAACGGCTTGCGATATAGCGTAAAGAGGAAATTTAAGTGATGCAAGATTCCAGTTTTTGTAATTGTATTAAAATAAAAGTGTTGTTTATTCCAAATAATAAATATTAAATATACACATTAGTTTTGGAAAGTTGTGCAAGGGTGTGAAAATGAAAATTTCGACAGTTTTGTTCACATCAACCAGAAGCGTGCGGTAAAGAGAGGGCAAGCGCCGCTTGCGTTGTTTTTTTAAAACACTTTTGATATCTTAAGTTCGTGTTTTTCAATGCTTTTATACACATTAGAATGGAATTTATTTACTATAAGATATTTACATTTCAGAATTTTCATTTCCCTTAGCCTATGTTCTGTTCTTTTGGCTTGAAACATAAACCAGCTACACTCTTGACGACGCTGGGCGATGCGGCAGGATTGACCGCGTTAGAAGAAGAGGGCTGCTCGCCTTTCTCCCCGCTTTTCGAGTGACTTATGCAGTTCTTGCATGGTCACTGTCCGTCCCCGTCCACGAAGAAAAAAGGCGAGGGCATGCAACACCAAGACCGCATCTGTCTTTGGCAAGGGTGTTGGAAAGAATTCGTCCACAAGTGTTGCTAACTTCCAGAATTTTCTGTGCATCTGTAGCACCACTTAATGCGGTACCATTTTCATGTTTGAAGCTGTATAGTAATCAACAAATTACATTATTAAGTTAGCCAGTGATCACCAGTCGTATATGATTTTATAAGAAGTGAAATCACAGCCGGTACTTGAACATATTCGTCGTGTGGTCAGTTACTCGGAAATATGGAGGGTATGTAACACTGCGAAAAGGAAGGTTAATTTAGAAGCGTGGGTGCTGCGAATGCTTTTTGTTTTCTACTGTGATACTGTGCTGTGTTTTTCTGTTTTTGTGTCGTGTTTTTGTACCTGGTGTAAAAGTATGGTTCTACGTTGAAAATTTCTGCCATGGGTGACATACCAGACGAGCCATCGATTTGCAGTGGTGCAGGTAAGGACTTGATTAGGGACCTTCTTTCAAAACCATTCAGTTCGAGAACATATGGTGAAAAGTTAGAGCTTGTGAACCATGAGCGACCGTGTCCTGAACTGTGCATAACCAAACCAACTAAGAAAGATGGGAAAGTTTTCATTAGGCAGTTTAAAACATCTCAGTACAACAATATTATGTGGTTATGTGGCAGCAATGATCTTAATAAATTATTTTGTTGGCCATGTGTTTTGTTCAATACAAATTTAGGACCATGGAACTATACAGGCTACAGTGACTTGAGCAATTTTTATAATGCAGTGCAAAGACATGAACGTTCCCAAAATCACATCTGCGCTTGCATCCAACTCAAGACATTCGGAAAGTCCAGAATTGATATACAATTAGATCTGCAAAAGAAAGCTGCAGTTTTAAAACACAATGAAACTGTGAAGAAAAACAGAGAAATTTTGAAAAGATTTATAGACGTAACATGTTTCCTTGGTAAACAGGAACTTGCATTTAGAGGTCATGACGAAACACAAGGTTCAACCAATAGAGGAAATTACGTAGAATTAAGCAAATTGATAAGTAAATATGATCCTGTTCTTTGCAATCATTTGGAAACTGCAACAGTGTTTACTGGGCTCTCAAACAGAATTCAAAACGATCTTATTGAAAGCATCAGTTCTTCACTAATGAAAGAAATTAAAACAGAAATCTCAGCAAGCACATTTGTTTCCATACTGCTTGATGAAGCGTCAGATGTCAGTAATAAGTCACAACTTTCAACAGTTTTACGATACGTAAGATCAGATGGTTTGGTTTGCGAGAGATTTATTTGCTTTGATGACGTCAGTAAAGACAGAACAGCAACAGCATTAAGCCAACACGTTTTCAAAGTAATTGAAGAATTTAATTTGGGCAACAAGATCGTTTCGCAGGCTTATGATGGTGCAGCAGTAATGGCAAGTGAACTGAATGGTTTACAATCAAAAGTACGTGAAAAGTATCCAGAAGCTATGTTTGTTCACTGCTACGCGCATGTCTTAAATTTAGTGCTGGTGCAATCTGCAAACAGCGTTAAAGAAAGTAGTATTTTTTTCAAAACGCTCTCTGGGTTAGCTGCCTTTTTCTCTGTTTCTACCAAACGCACCGAGCTACTAGACCGAATAGTTCAGAAAAGGTTGCCACGTGTTGCAACCACAAGGTGGAACTTCAATTCTAGACTTGTCCAAACTGTTAATAATTACAGGGAATCTCTAATTGAGTTGTTCGAAGAAATTACAGACAACCCCGCTGACTGGGACACCAACACTTACAACGAAGCTAGTGGGTTTTGTGGAAGACTAGGTAGCTTTCCATTTGTCTTTTGCTTGCAGTTATTTGATGAAATATTCCAATACATTGATGTTCTGTTCGATATTCTCCAAGCAAAATGTAATGACATATCATACTGCCAGAAAAAAGTAATGGAGTGTTTGAGGGTAATGGAAGACAAGAGGAACAGTTTCAACGCGTTCTGGAAGCGAATGGAAATTCATAAGAATCTGTCAAAATTTCGTCAAAGAGGTGTTACATCCGATGAGGATGCCGTTCGGTACTACAGACGAGTATTCGTTGAAATTCTCCATACAATCACTATGCAAATAAGGACAAGATATGCAAACCTTGACAAACTTTCATTTCTCGAATTGCTAGATAGTAGTAAATTCCCACATAATTCTCAACATTTTCCTGACGGCACCTTACAATCTTTGCAAGATACATATGGCCGTCATTTTGATTGCCTCCGCCTGAAAAGTGAACTAACTGTAATGTATAAATCTGAAGATTTCCGTGATAAAAATGTTTGTGATTTGTATAAGTACCTGCACCACATGCAACTCAATGATTGTATGGCTGAACTACGTAAACTGTGTTTGCTGGTTATGACTATTCCTGTGACAACAGCATCTGTGGAAAGGTCATTTTCTGCCTTGAAGAGAATTAAAACTTACTGTCGCAGTAATCAAAGGCAAGAGCGTTTATCAAATTTGGCACTGCTTTCAATCGAAAGCACGTTATTAAGCGAGCTGTGCAATAGGGGCGAAGATTTTTATGGAGACGTGATAGATGAATTCACCAAGAAGAACAGACGGCAGGAATTCCAACTTAAGTAAGGTAATATTTTTTTCAATTTATAATTTGATTGTTTAATATTTTTTTCTGTATTTTTCATTTAAATTCTACGATTCGATTTAGCGAATGATAATTACATAAACACTCTTTCGTCCTGTTAGTCATGATTCATAATTCTAGCTAAGTCAGAAACCGAAACCCGTCCGTTTATTTAAAATCGAAACTTTATGCTAATAGGATGTTTATTATTTTCAGGGTTAAAAAAGAACGTAATTTAATTTACAGTTGCCCTCAAATATCAGGTAAATCGTTATTTTCTTCATGGTTGGAATTTACATCGAGTTTATATCGAGAGGCTGTTTTTCTTTTTTAAAAACCGTGCGGTGAAGATTTTATTTTACGGTATATATGCACTTCACACACTCAAGCCCGATACGTCACCATTATGCACATTATTGTAAATGGGGGTGTGTATAAGCCTATATTGTATTTCAAATTGTTATAATTAACCGAAACGAAAAATTAACCCATCGCTTGCCTATGACGGAAGGTCACGGCACGCCCCTGACATCAACTATTCTATTTCCATAATTAACAGCTTTTCAAACACCGAAATTTTGTCCACTCGACGCAGCCACATTGATCACAGATTATTCAAAGGCACTGATATTTTGATCAATGAGCAAACAGCGTCAAGTAAATAATCTGTCTGCTCAACGAGCGAAAATCTTGCTCAGATACTTGACGGACCCCTGGATTAAAATCCAAGCGCTCTCTAAAAGGCCTTTTTTTTAAAAAAAATAATAATACAACGCGCTGCCCCTACGTTTACGAGACAGGTAGTATAGTTTTGATTGATTGATTGATTTGTTGTTTTAAGTCAACTTTATGCACAGGAAGGCTGATCGGGACTAGACCTACAGTTTAAAGGGGGATCCGAACCACTGTGCCATGTGCCTCCACCAGGTATTACAAGGCGACGACGTTACCACTACGCCATCCGGGAGGCCCATATACAGGTAGTATAAACGAATCGCGAGGGATACATTTTGTTGTAAGTGACAGCGTCTATCAAGGAAAATGGCAATATGTATCTTACACCATTGTCAAGATTAGATTCAGAAGAATACGTAGATAAAATACAAGTTGCTTACAGGCGACAAGTTAAAGAAGAAATGGGGAAACAAAAGCAGGCATTTTTAAAGAAAATGACCAGCAAACAACTGGCCAGAGCTTACGATTTTTTCGGTTTAGCTCTTAGAGTATAGAAGGTATAGAGAGAACGTGTGTGACGTCAGCTGCAGCCAAAATAGCTTGCGGCGGCCGCAATGTTGGGATGTTCCACACGGTTGTTGCGTCTATTTGTTAACATTCAGCCAGAGCGAATTTCGTCGGGAAAATTAAGGCTGCTTTTTATGTTTCCTTATGTATAAATCGTCAGAAACAATAACACGAAGCTCTTAGTAACTGGTTTTGACGAAGAAACAAAGAGATCTAGACCTTTTTATGTACTGGGGCGTGTTCATTTACCATGTAATGCTACGTTACTATACCAGAAAGAGTTTAATGAAATAATAATAGAATCAAAATAGGAATTGCATTGCGTTTTGGGGGCTACCACATTAGATTTGAAAACTCCGTTATTTGAGGCCACACCACAAGCGACAGGAGCTCCTTCAGTTTGAAGCAAAAAACTGTGCATGCACCACCAACAGGCCGAGGCGACACGATGGACGGTATTAAGAAAACAGCCCAGTCCCAGCGACCCGTGCAGCTTGGAGTGTCTCTTCGGTTCGGAAGGTCTCATTTATTTCTGATGGTTGGTTTTGCAAGCGACACGTATCTCTTTTTCCATGTATAAGTCTCTCTTTGTTCGTTCAATGAATTTACATTCCACAAAGTTCTCAACACGTATAAACATTTGCAATAGTTACCTTTGTGATACGTGCGAACGATTTTCGCTAATCCGATATGTCACAAATTTGAATTTAAAATTTTATATATACCGTTAATAATAATACCACTAATAAAATCACAACAGGAATGCGTGTATAATAAATGTAAATATAATATAAATATGTTGTAAGCATATTTATCTGGGAACCTCTCAATTCCATCTTTTTTTAAAAACATTTCTTGCCACTTCTATTGTTGCATCCGAAAGCTGCGCACAGAGGCATAGCTTCTTATTTATTATGTACTCTCAGTGTCACTGAAATGTACGGATAGTATGCACTATAAACGAACATTCCACGCTCAAATCCTTACTTCCACCACTGTATCAGCTGTAACTGTGGCACATCCAGGGTTGGCAAGATTTGTGTTTTTTTAAAAAAGAACAAAACAAACTGTTTTTTGTTTAAAACATGTTTTTTTTTGTTTTAAACATAGTTTTAAACATGAGTTAAAAAACATGTTTTAAACATGTTTTAAACAAAAGAAAGTCAACCTTTTTCCAGTAAATTATAGTTAAAGTCGTTAAAGGACGGCAAGGACAGTTTATTTCCCTTTGGAGATAAGGTTTACCATACTGCGGGGCAGGAATTTTTGGGTTAGGGCGGTAAATTCTTTAAATCCCGACATTTCACGACAAAGTCGGGATATGTTCGAAATTTCCCAAAGCTCTTGCAATCTCGAATTCTACACGCAATTTCCAACTTAAGTGCTTGTTTTTGCACTTCTGGTACAAATACTAACAATTTCCGATAAGTTCCAGACATTTACATTGCAGAAAACATCGAGAATTGACGACTTTTTAAAAAGACCATTCGGCATTTCCTCGACTGCTTGGGATCCCGAAAAATCGGGAAGTCATTTTTTTTCCCGATCCCGACTTTTCGAGATCCCGCACACCTCTACTGCAGGGACAAAAGTTGGAGGTAATAGCCCCCCCCCCCCTTTTCCGCCACTGCTGAAGTAGGTTAGGATTCATATTCATCTAAATTTCAAGAAACTAAATATTATAGAATTACTATCCTGGTCCTGGAAAAATCAGAGTGAAATATTTCCCTCTTCCTGAACAGTTTATATAGCAGAAAGCAACCTGCAGTGTCATAATAGATTCTCCAGATCAATTTATCTTTCCAAGTACAAAATTTTGTTACCAAAAGTAAGCATCTGCGCTTCATTCAGTTATACAAACCAATGAATCGTATCGCAAGAGAAAAAAAAAATCACGTCATGATCAAAATCACGCATTGTGTATTCAGATATTAGTTTCCAGCTTCCACCAGTCTGAAATTTATAGGACGGTACGAAACAAAGAACTGAGAAGTTTCGAATTCTACAGTAAAGCACGGGTGTTTCTTGTCGCGCAACAGTTTTGCTGCCTTGTGCATAGTACGGTTTTTCCCGGACATGTCCGGTGTCCGGGAGGAATTTGAAAAATATCATAAATGTTCTACATTTTGAGCATCACATAATATCAATTAAATTAGGGAAATAAATAACAAAAAAAAATCATGCAAGCTACAAGTCTATGGACTGCGCTTCCAAACTCATTAGTGAAATTTATTTTGATTCAGTCATTGCCCAAAAAGAAAATAAAAGTTTGTGTTGCTAGAAAACAAACGATAAAACGGTAGCTATAAATTATTCTTGTGGTCAAGGTTTTTTGTTATCACACTGACTGATTGGTTGATTTAGTTTATTTCTTCACTTTTTCTGCCCCTTTGGTTAATCGCGAAGGTGAGGATGAATGGTGGTAAGCAAAGATGGATGAAGGGACAGTCACAAACATATAGGGACTACAGACACAAACCCACATAAGAATATACTGGATGAGTCCAGACGCCAAAGGGTCCCGGGTTCAATACCCGGTGGAGAATCATAGGGGTTCGGATCCCACTTGAAACTGTAGGTCCAGTCCCGATTAGCCTTACTGTGCACAAAGTGGACTTAAAACACCAACTCAATTAATCAATTCAGATGCCAAAGCATCGCTAGTCTGCCAAAAAGACTCCAGGATGCATTAATAGATAAAGCAGATCTAATTCTCTTCTTAAATAGTTACAGCTTCAGTTTTCATCTAGGGGTTTTCATTAATATTTATTTCCTTAATTACGAATTTCCAACTTTACCTAAGTAGGGGTCGAATAAATAAACGTTAAGAAAAACGGAAAAAGTCTAGAAAATGTCAAGAATTCTGGATGTGTTATTTTGGTAGACACCCTGTTATTGAGCTAAAAACTATCCAAGATGAAACTTTTGGAACCATTTCAAATTACGGTAATTGATGAATATTTGTTTGCCATTACAGGTCTTAGTGCAAATGTTGAGAGTGTACTTTCATTACCATCAGCACAACACACTCACAAGAGAAATGCTTTCTTCCATAAAGTCTGTAAAATGTTTGGTACTGGTCTCTTTAATTTCAAGAGTTTGACTGTCCACTCTAACCTAAATATATTTTGACTAAACCTGAAATTTTGAGAAAAATTGGCTCCTCTGAGAAGTATTATTTAAATCTTGTAGTAAGAGGTGCATTGTTTAGTATGATTGTAAGTTTTGAAATTTTGCTTCTAAGAATTCATTTTTTAAAACTGAAAAGTGTCATTTTTCAATTACTTTCTAACATGTTCTATAGACATATGTATTATTTATTGAAAATATTTTGTGTCCTACATTTTGGGACAGCATGTCCTACATTTCCCTTATAGCGATCTGGTAACCCTAGCCTAACCTAACAACGTAGGCGCTTAGCCTAAAATTAAGAAGCCTTCTCCTATGACGTCAGAACATATGTTTGCTGAAGTGTTGTGCGATAAGTGAAACCTGTAAAGCACGGATTAATTGACACAGATTCAATGAAAATACAGGGTTGCCAAACAAAAAAAATAACACAGACTATAAAATATCAAGTACCAAAATGTGTTTTAAACACTTCTAAAAAAAAACATGTTTAAGACACATTGTTTTAAACGTTTAAAACAATTGTAAACAAAACAAAGCCGTGTGTTTTAAACGTTTAAAACAAAGTGTTTTAAACACTTTTGTTTTAAACATGCCAACCCTGGGCACATCCCAAGATGGCGGTCTTACCTCACTCCCTTCCACTCACGGCTTCATTCCCCTCGCCCAGAATACACTCTTGGGCTCTCTCTATTCCCTTCTATACTCTTAGGTTTAGCTACACACACAGGTAGGTAGGTATTCATCTCTAGTCTGTGCACACAGGCTTGCTGGCGCGTAAAGAAACGTGAAGGCATATGGTTGGTTCTCTCCAGAAGCGTGCGGTAAGGAAAGGCGGGGCAAGCGCCGCTTGCGTTGTTTATTAAAACACTTTTGATATCTTAAGTTCGTGTTTTTCAATGTCTTTATGCACATTAGAATGGAATTTATTTACTATAAGATATTTACATTGCAGAATTTTCATTTCCTCTATTTTCTATTTTCTTTTGCTTGAAACATAAACCGGCTGCACCCTTGACGACGCTGGGCGATGCGGCAGGATTGACCGCGTTAGAAGAAGAGGACTGCTCGCCTTTCTCCCCGCTTTACGAGTGACTTATGCAGTTCTTACATGGACACTGTCCATCCCCGTTTATGAAGAAAAAAGGCCGAGGGCAAGCAACACCAAGACCGCATCTGTCTTTGGCAAGGGTGTTGGAAAGAATTCGTCCACACTGGCCACAAGTGTCGCTAACTTCCAGAATTTTCTGTGCATCCGTAGCACCACCTAACGCGGTATGATTCCATGTTTGAAACTCTATAGTAATCAACAAATTACATTATGAAGTTAGCCAGTGATCACCAGTCGTATGCTATTTATAAGAAATAAGCAAGAAACCGAAACCTGTCCGTTTATTTAAGATCGAAACTTTATGGTAATAGGATGTTTATTATTTTCAGGGTTAAACAAAAACGTAATTTAATTTACAGTTGCCCTCAAATATCAAGTAAATCATTATTTTCTTCATGGTTGAAATTTACAAGTTTATATCGAGAGGCTGTTTTTCTTCTTTATAAACCGTGCAGCGAAGATTTGATTTTACGGTATGTATGCACTACACACACTCAAGCCCGATACTTCACCATTATGCACATTATTGTAAGTAAAGATGTGTGTAGGCCTATATTATATTTGAAATTGTTATAATTAACCGAAACGAAAAATTAACCCATCGCTTGCCTATCACGAAAGGTCACGGCACGCCCCTGGTTCTCTCACTATGGTCAGATATGTCTTATGATTGCAAACAGACACATTTCCTGCCTTTTGTACAGTGGGATCAGGGTGCGAAATCCGGGGGGGAGTTCTGACTGACTGCTGGCCGTCAGAAGACAAATTTAGTGCAAGAACTGTTTCTGTTCCTCTTCATCTATTATTTACAACAGAAATTAATGTAGCAAATAATTGACTTTTGAACAGTTATTAAATAAATAAAATAGATGTCCAATGTCGCAGCAGGAACGGAGTTCCGATGCATTCCGGTGTCCTATTAGTTATAATAATAATTATTGTTACGGTTATGATTGTTATTCTTACAATGACTATTATAACTCATGGATACGAACCAATAGTATTCAATAATAATAATAATAATAATTATATTCTTCGGAAGACTCTTCTACTCGATCCACCAGATGAGTGAATAACTAGCACAACTGTAGTTAGTAAATTTGAATCGACCTGAAGATGTTTTTAGCTTGGCAGATCATTAGTAATTACAACAAATTGTTTCCATTCGAATTTTTTTGCATAAAATAGCGTGATAAATTGGAATAGGAACGATTTAATAATTACGAATAGAGGAAGCGGCACATATTGTGTTGTCTTCAATCCTTTTATCCTCCTCGTCACAAAGGAATACAAACCACATTGGTTAAATAATATTTAATCTGGTTCCTCTAAACATCTCTTTGCTCACATACAACGTTATTATTAACAAAACTACTGTAGACATTTTAAAAAAGTGCTAGTCACAACATGTGCGACATCATCTGAGTAGCACTTTCCTTAATATCATATTATTTTTCTTTCATGCTTCGTTGCACCCTTCCTTCGACGACACCTTCCTATCTTACGTATCTAAAGTTCTGCAAGTAGTTTTCCTCCCGGACGAGCCCGTCAAAGTTTATACAAACGGAAAGCTTTCGCCGACTTACGACGTCACTCTAAAATTGCAGAAAATTAAATACAATGAATACATCGGTGCTATCACAAACACCATCAAATCAAATCCCAAACGTTTTTGGTCACTAATTAACTCAAGGAGGCAAAATTCCCGAATACCTTTCAAAGTAAAACATGACTCAGTATGCGCAGAGGGCCCTTACAAAGCTAATCTTTTTAACTCTTTTTTCTCCATAAATACAACCTCGAATACACCGGCTTCATTCCTTCCCAACCTCCGTCCAGTTTGCTGTCACTCTCTAACGTCTCCCTTCACTTGTCCAGAAGAAGTGCAATACATCCTATCTTCAATGCCTCAAAATCGCGCAAATGATCCTGATGAAATAATTTCTATTTTCCTAAAAAAACACTGCTCCTTCTCTCGCTATTCCCTTCTCTATTTTATTAAACAGATGCTTCAATGAGGGTACATTTCCAGATTCATGGAAAAATGCTAACGTGGTACCATTAGCCTATATAAATCTGGAGACAAGTGTGCTGTTTCTTCTTATAGGCCTATTTCCCATTCTTTCACCACTTTCTATCGCCTGTGAAAAAATAATAAAGGACCGACTCTACAAATTTGCCTCTCCATATACAAATACAGCACAGCACGGCTTCTTACCAGACAGCTCCTGCTTAACCAATTTGAGCATTTTATTATCTGACGCTATAAACTCTATATCTGAAACTTCTCAACTTGATGTAATATATCTGGATTTTCCGTAAGCTTTTGACTCTATAAACCACAATTTTCTGCTTCATAAATTATCACATTGATTCAATATTCATGGAAACTTTTTCTCTCTAATCAAGCACTACCTGCAAAACAGACAACAAAAACTTGTTCTTTCCGGAACCTCTTCTTCTTATCAAGCTGTTATCTTCTGGTGTACCTCAAGGCAGTGTTCTTGAACCTCTTCTCTTCATCCTGTACCTTGATGATCTTCCAGAATACCTTTCCGATTCATGCAAAAATCTTTTCTTGTTCACTGACGATTGCAAAATATATAATAAAATCTCCAATTTCAGTGACATAACACTTCTGCAAAATAATTTAGATTCTCTAATAAAGTGGTGTGAATTATGGGACTTAAAACTCAACCCTCAAAAATGTACTTTGATGACCTTCTCCTTAAAGAAAAACGCATTAAATAAAAATTACTCCATAAAAAATAATTGTGTTCAAAGAGTTGCCTCACAAAAGGACTTGGGCGTCATATTTGACGAGAAGGTCCCGGGTTCGATACCCGGTAGAGGCATAGTGGTTCGGATTCCACTTTAAACTGTAGGTCCAGTCCTGATTAGCTTTACTGTGCATAAAGTGGGCTTAAAACACCAACTCAATCAATCAATCAATATTTGACGAGAAACTTTCCTTTTCTGAGCACCTCTCTGCTGTCACAAAGGGTATGCTGGGTCTTGTCCATCGTTTCACCGAAATAAACAACTTGTCTGCCCTTAGACCCTTTTACAAATCTTATGTCACCAAAAATTGAATATTGTTCAGATTGTTCTCCGATCTGGTCTATGGCATGGCCCTCAAATTCAGATAGACTAAATTCCGTCCTAAATTTCTTCCTGGCCATTGTTCGACACCGAATTCCGTCTACAAAACACTTGCAAAAGTCCATCCTTCTGCAAATGTTAAATATCCAAACTCCTCAAGAGAGATATAGACTGGCAGATCATATATTCATACAGAAAATAGTGAATGGCAACATCAGAAGTGACCGCCTTCTTCAGGAAATTCACTTTCGTGTGCCTGCCCACTCAACAAGAAGCACTCAACTATTTGCTTCTCAGAAGCCAAGATTGTGCCTCATCCAGCGTTCTATGTTCCATGGGCTGCCCAGCGAATATAATAATCTAAGAAGCCAAATAGATATTTTTGAAAATCTGTACCGTTTTAGAAGAAAGTTAACTAAATATATGTAAGTTTCTTCTTAACCACATGTAATTTTATTCTATCATTCTTGTTGTTTTATGTTATTATTTTTGTCCTTATGTTCTGTTAATTCGTTCCAATGTAAAATGGCTAACGATGTATTTGGAATCTTCTATTAAATAAATAAATGAATAAATAAATATGCTAACTCTTCCTTCTTCATTGTTTGCGCCCTGTACGTCACTGACGTAGGAACGTCCTCTGATTGGTCTGATGTCACAGGTTATGAAGGCGTTCAAACAGGACTTTCTTTTCATCCCTTAAACTATGAGCCGTGAAAGCGACAGCAAGTAGTCATTAGCTTATAGCTAGTAGTGCAAAAACATGTGGTCCATTTTTGCAGATGCATTATGTCCTATTAGTAGCAGCATTTACTAAAATTCAGCCACTCGGTTTCCATGAAATCATACTACTGTGATGAAACTGACAAGATAATATCGGTAACAGTCGATGTCTGAACACATGAACAACCTTGTTCATTGCCAATGCATATTGTTATTTGAACAAGTGTTTTCGAGTTACCAGTCAAGTTATTTCGCTGGTAACATCCAACGTTTCGAGCGCATACATTGCTCTCATCTTCAGGGAATGTTGAATAGAGACTATATGTACAGTATGAGCTCGAAACTCTGGGCGCTAACGCCGACTTAACCTGTCTAATAGAGTACGTACCCTACCACTCAATTGAAGTCCCATCACAACCTCAATTTTCCAAGACGTAGCCTCTCCTTGTAAAACGACTCCGAGAACGCTTGTTCCAATCACGTCACCAGAAAGGCTACATATATTATTGTTACAATAATGCATTTTGTGGAATTACAATTATTTTCTTCATAATATTTTAATATTTCTACAAAACATTTTAAAATAACAATACGTTTGGAACACTCAGGCTTACATGTCAGTTTCTTCAATATAAGTGGTGATACGTTAAGAAAAGTAGGGGGAGTTTATTTAATTCCCTTCAGTAAACGAGTAAAATACAGTATTCTTCAGTTAATATATATTGCAAATTTAGGTATTTATCCCATTTGCAAGGAATTTCAGTAACAACACAATAAAGAAAAATACGTTCCGAACTCAAAATTATGCCACACGCATAGTTAGTTTAATAATTATTTTCTTCTTGTCACACGAACAACAATAACGTATAAAGCTGTGACTTGGTGAAATACTTTTTGTGGCACCAGTTTGGCTGAAAAAGAAAAAAACAAAACACTTTGACCACATGGGGAATACGAGGGTCACTATTTATATTTTGAGCCTTGGCAACACTGATTGAAGTTACGCGCGATTTGACGTTTGCACGGAATCGTCTGGCATTATTGACCATAACGTACTTCAAATGTTTTGTCAATAGCTTGATTTGTGTTGTTTATGTTGCCTTGGAGATTGCGCGACAACAGTAAGATGGAATTAACTCGTGAACATTTTCGTGCGATGATTTTTTACGATTTTCTACGTGGATTATCAAGACAAGAGTGCATCGATCAACTTACTTCCACATTTGGCGATGAAGCCCCATCCTTTGCCACTGTGAAACGCTGATATAACGAATTTAATCGTGGCCGCCATTCGCTCACCGACGAGATTCGCGAAGGTCGTCCAAAATCAGTTGTTGTTCAAGAAAACATTGATGCTGTGCAAAACCTAATACTGCAAGATCGTCATGTGACATACTGTGAGATTGAGGCAACCATAGGCATTAGTTCCACCAGCATATATAAAATATTACATGACCATTTAGCTGTGAGAAAGGTATGTTCTCGTTGGATCCCACACAATTTGACAAAAACTCAAAAAGACGCTCGCGTCAATTGGTGCAAACAAATGCTCAATAAATACAATCGTGGTGCTTCAAAAGACGTATATAAGATTGTAACAGGTGACGAATCATGGATATATGCATATGAGCTGGAACGTAAACAGCAGTCGACTGTATGGGTGTTTCAAGATGAACCCAATCCAACAAAAGTTGTTCGCGCTCGAAGCACATCGAAACAAATGGTCGCCTGTTTTTTCGGGAAAACTGGTCATGTAGCAACTGTGCCTTTAGAGGAACGTAGAACGGTCAACTCTGAATGGTACACAACAATTTGTTTGCCAGAGGTCTTCGGTCAAATACGGAAAACAAACAAACGCCGTCGGATCATTCTTCATCAAGACAATGCCAGCTGTCACACATCTCGTCTAACAACCGACTTTATGAACAGTCAAAAAATCGAATTGATGGGTCATCCGCCGTACAGTCCTGATTTGGCACCCAATGACTTCTTCTTGTTCCCGAATGTCAAGAATAAATTGCGTGGACAACGATTTTCGTCGGCGGAAGACGCCGTTGATGCGTTCAAAAACCATATTATGGAGGTGTCTCAAGAAGATTGGAAAAACTGCTTTGACAAATGGTTCGAACAAATGCAAAAGTGTATTGACCGTAAAGGAGAATACTTCGAAAAACAATAAAGCAGTTTTCAATGCCAAATTCCTGTTTTTTTATTGTTAGGCTCAAAATATAAATAGTGACCCTCGTAGGACCTAGGACTTCAGCTTACGAAGCTGGTGTTTTACCGACGTGGAAACAAGCCGCAGTGTGGAAAGCATGCTATTCGGGTGATATCTCCTGAAGCCTTCACCTGTCCGATTCCAAACTTTCAATGTCCCTTCTCTCTAATTACATTCATTTGAAAGCAATACGCTTCATGGTATAGTGCCTCTATGCTGTGCACACACTGCTCATAGAATATAAATTTATGTTGTGTGTGTATATTAATGAAGACGTGCTTTTGTGCAAGATTAGTGTTTCCAACCCTTAATGATCATCGAGCTCTAGCTTCTGTCAACATAGCGGATTCTGATATGTGGAGACGAATCTTATAAGTCAATTGCGCATACATTATTATATTTTTAAACTAATTATTTGACCAAGAAGATTGATTTTTCAGGAATCTACGAGAACATTCATGAAGCCTGTACTGATTTTGTGAGATTTATTATCCTACTATTGTGTTCAATTATATGCTAGAAAAGCAGTATGCTTAAGTAAGAGAAAGAAACGAATGTGATCCTGAAGTCGCATCATTCGGGCCGTTACGGAAAGAGAGCAACTTTTATTGCTTTGGATTGTTTATTTTCTCCCGTCCACATATTGAATATCTATTTGATTTTTTGTTAGTTAGTGTCGCTTTTCTTCCAATTTTAGTTAATCGCGACGAAGAAGATAAATGATGATGTGGAGAAATTGATGAAGGGACACTCGCAAAGAACACCCATGCTCAATCGGAAATCGAACCCAAGTCCCCTTGGTTAACGTCGACGTTGCCCTTACGTTAAGCTAAGGAAAGGGGCAATGGAACCACCATCCATTACCTTCTGCTTTCAAATGAAAATGTGCTTTTCCCAAGCGAAGGGATTGAGGCAGGTTTTTTCTTTTGTTTTTTTAAGATTAGTTATGGGATACTGAGTTTCTCGAACATTTTTTCCCGATTGTATTCCCGTCATTCGCTTGTAAAATTGGACACTTCGTTGCATTAATAATTACAATACAAGGCTTTCCTGTAACCGTTTCTTTTCACTTGGAAAGTCAGAAAAATCCCTCCATCCGGTGCAAAACTTTAGTGGTTAGCAACACTGCTGAGTGCTGTTTTCCGAACCTTTACTTCGGCTGTACTGCCACACTTGATCGCCCCCAAAGCTGATCTTTAACTCAAACGAGTGTGCCAGTTTATGTGAACAGAAGTGTACTTAAAAATAATGCTCTCTCCACTTACCTACGAGTACCTCATTGAATGTTATGGGTGAGAACTCTCAGCATTCAAGTTACTTGGGTAAGAATTCTTTTTTCTATTGATTGATTTGCTTTATTTTACTTCGCTTTTTGTGCCACTTTTGGCTAATCTGCGAAGATGTGGATGAGTGGTGACATGATGAAATTGATGAATGGACATTCACAAACACCCATGCCTATGCCGGGATTCTAACCCAGGACCCCTGCAGTCGTAGCGCGATGTGCCAACCTCTCCGCCACTATATTCAGATGCTGTGGATTGTTTTTTTGTTTTTTTACATGCCTAATTTTCTTTTATGTTATTTAAGATTGCTAGGTCGAGAGACCAAGAGGTTGAGTGGTAGTTCACTTTTGTTTCAATTCAAAATTTATTGCTTTTTAATTGGTTCATGAAAAGAACGGGGTGAGAGAGATGGCATCTTGCTTGCTCTAACATTAATGAATTATTTTGCTAGTTCCAAAAGTCCAGATTGTGGATGTGTCTTATTGGGTTATTTAGAGCTTTTGGTATTGTGTTAAGAGATTGAGAGGGCCGACATTTTAATCAGTTTGATGACTGTTTATTGTCTAGCATTGATACTCTGTTTTAATTTTATCTTTTTATATGGCACCCATATTTATCTAACAAACATCAGCCTATTTAGATATTTACTACGGAAGTAACGTCCAAATTGTGAGGGTGGCAAAAATGCACAAATGTTTTCTTCAACCCTATTAAGACGGGTGATAAAGCTTGGTATTTTCATCTTTTTATGTCTTACCAAGTAGGTAGGTAGAAATTTGGATTTTTATGTGATTTTTAAATCAGTTGTATAATAGTGTACAAAATCACTGCACTGTTTATGTTTCTTTTTTATTTACGAGGGCTATTTTCTTTTCAACTTCCGATGGCGCCGCCAGGTGGCCAGTGAAGCACTAGGAAGCGTGGCGTCACGCAGCGTGATTGGCGTCACGCAGCGTGATTGGCGTCTCCCCTGCCACTACCACCACCTCTGCCAAGGCCAGTGTTGCCAAGTTGGCCCTTTTGGGGCCAGACCTGTCCCTTTTGAGTACGTACTCAGCCCCAAAATTCAGCAAAATCCCCAAGGGGCTTTTTTGCCCTACAGAGAGAAATCTTGCTACAAATCTAGCCCTTTCAGTAATGAAATGTTTTTTGGTATTTTGAGTAAAGTAAACTGCAAAGAAGAATTCACTTAACCGACCCTACTCTGCACCTGCAAGCTCGTCCTGCGAACCCTCTTCTGGAGCAGGTAGCAAGTTCACATTGTCACTTTATCCCCTTGTTTCTGGTTTTGGTATGCTGTGTAGCCCGAGGCGAATTACGGATAGCGTCGATTCCAGAAAATGCGAATCTTTGTTGAGTTGTATTGCATCTGGTCCTTGAAAGTTTACAGAAATGCGGTGCGGAATCGACGAATTGTTCGTAACAGTGAGGCTCGACCAGAGACTAGTTCGTGTGTGCGACCGTGTGTGTGTGTGTGTGTGTGCATATATATGAAGGAGGAATATGCCGAAAATGTGTAATGCTTTTGTGTAATCTATTGCACCACAATTTACGGGGGAAATAAATAAATTATTTAAGGTAAGAAAATTTAATTTAGTTGAGCGTATGCCCCTCATCTTGACAGTTGATTAGTTGTGGTTCTTGAGTTTCAGAAATTTTGTACCAAAACACCCAAGATTTGTAAATCTAGCCCCTTGGATGTGAATTTTAGCTCCATTTTGGGTGCGATTTAGCCCGTTTTTCTCTCGTGCTGTTGGCAACACTGGCCAAGGCCAACGCTTCAGTTGAAGCCGAGCGACGGGCTCGTAGAGATGTGTGTTACAATCGACTCTCCCGCCAAGTGCGAGGTGCGTAGTGTGATACGATTTCAACAGGCAGAGGGGTACAATGCAGCGAAATGAGCCGTGTGTACGGTGAAAACTTTCTGAGTGACGGCGTGGTTCGCGAATGGTGCAGGAAATTTCAAAATGGCCGAACGGACGTTCATGATGAAGGTGGTCAGATGTCAGAAGTCTGTGACGAGCTCAGATGAACTCAAGTGGTTCGGACGAGGCGTCGGTTCACAATTTCGGAACTGTCCACTGAGAAGTGTTTCATCACCCTCCCTGCCACCCAGACCTGGCGCAGAGTGACTTTCACCTTTTCTCGACTATGAATAAGTGGTTGGGAGGACGGCGTTTCCACATCAATGAGGAGCTTCGGGAAACCGTGCAGACTTGGCTCAACAGACAGGCGGCACCTTTTTTTGCAGAGGGTATTGGAAAGCTGGTGCATCGGTACGATAAATGTCTGAATCTTCTTGCTGATTACGTTGAAAAGTAGATTGTACATGTACGTAACTTTTGTCAATAAACCCATTTTGCTATTCACTGTGGTTTTGATTTCATACCCTATCGGAGATTGAAAAAAATAGCTCTCGTATTTTATTTTACTTCGCTTTTCTGCCACTTCTAGCTAATCGCAAAGATGAGGAGGAATATGATATGAGGATAGTCCAGGAGAAGTGACCCTACTTCATGTATATAACAAAATGAATTAATATGCAAATTAATATTGTTTTTAATTGCATCAAGGTTTATATGTTTGTGAAGTGAATGTATATAATTTGCACATTTCACCAATAACAATTACTAGCATCTGCAGTCTGTATGCTTCACAGACAAATGAAGTGAATTTTTTTAAAGCACCACACACGTAACGCACTTTTGTTAATGCTTTTCATGCATTCAGCCTAAGCCATCATACTCAAGTTTTTTTTTACATTTTTTAGCAGACACCACAAAGTACTTTATAATTCTATGAAATCAGTTCATTATGAATATTTTAATTCAATCTCATGTCTAGAACTTTGAAGTTTGTGTAGGGCCTCCCCGATGGCGTAGTGGTTCAGTCTGCCTGCAACGCAGAGTGTAATTATCCTGGAAATTATGAAAAAATCGAACTTCTTTGTATTTTTCACGAAAATCTGTATATTTTGATTACCTAACATCTATTTTAATATTCTGATGTAATTTTTGAACATTCTAAAGCAAATATCTTGGTAAATTGATGCATATAATTGGAGAAGAATATTTACATACCAATATTGATCAATATTTTGAAAAATTTTAATTATTGTAATTTTCAAGTATCGGTATCAGTATCGGTGGGAATCGGTAAGAGTATCGGCATCGGTATCGATTCAAAGTGTTATTGGCCCAGCCCTAAAAAAATACCCTTCACTCTTTTCTTCTCGAGTAGCGTTTTTAATAGCCAGGTAGAAACAACACCCTAACAGTTTGTAAGGTGCCATCATCACTCTCCCTTCATTTCCTTTCCTCCAATTCCAAGGGGAGTCCTTTCAGGGCTGCCAATATTCCCATCAGCTCATATCAACAGGTGAATGACTATGAAGAGCGACGCATAGCGTTACGCAAAATTAGGAAGGAAAACATAACAACTGATGAGGGAAAACGCTCAAAATCAAAATAAAGAAATACCATCCTTTTGAAATCATCATGGCTTAGCTGCATGGCTGGGGAGAGACCTGCGCTCGATCGCCAGCTCTAAACTTCGAAGGAGACGAAGAAAGTGAGCGGAAACATCCATCGCGACACTTTAGGCTGCTCTCATACTGAACTAGGCTTCGTGGCGGTTCCTCTCTCGAACCTTTAGGCCACCCTCTGTCGTCAGCGTCCTCGAGCATAAATCGCCTTCGAAAAACTATACAATCGCAGCTATTACATAAAAAAAAAATCACGAAGACAAAGCGTCCATCCTCATCTTTACCTTCCTATTTCCTTCAATCACCTTTCAATATCCTATTTCATCTGTTTCTTCACCACGGCTAATTCAGTGGGCTAATGGGATACTCTGATCCCTCTCAGGTACTGGTATAGTATTAGAAATAAGTGGGATATGAAGCTTCAACTGTTATGTACTAAATCATTTGACAGGCTATGGAAAAGGGAGATTTTATAAATGAATAACATATGTTTCCGAAGAAAGGTCTGCGTCTTCAGTAGGCTTCTTTATGGACAATTATTTTCCTGAAGATGGTTTATTTTCAAGATACTTTTATAAATTTACATCTTAGTTACAGATCTCCATAAATAAAGGACAGAACAGATTTCCTTCTTATAATTAAATCTACGCGACTTTTGCAGTTTATTTACATAATATGGATCAAGCTGTCATATCAGTTATATAAGGACGACCAGGCGCTTGCTTGGAACTTTATGAACGCTCCTTGACATAATGAAGCATAACTTTGACATGACTGGCGAAGGTTTTAAGTATTGACTCCGATTTTAATATAAATTGGACATTATGGTCTGGCTTCAAGATATATGCAGAAATACAAACTGCTATAATTCGTAAAATATTAGAGACATCGACTTGATATCGGGTATGGGAACATGTTAGCAAAAATTAGTCCCATAAAGTTGCACGTCTGACGTGGGCCAAACAACACCGAACTTGGACAGTGGCAGACTAGAGGCGTGTAATGTGGTCTGATGAATCCAGGACCGTAGCTAGAGGGGGGCAGGGGGGGCAACTGCCCCCCCCCCTGAGAGCCTGTTTTGCCCCCCTGTGAAAAATACAGAACATATTCCTACCTGGAATTCTCACTAATCTTTACAATTATATCATCTATTACTCTAGGAACATAACAAAGACATTTAGTGATTTTGTGATTTATTAAGGTGTGCGGGATTCCGAATAATGTCGTACTAGGATTAGGGGGAGAAAATCCCTTCCTGAAATGATTTCGTAATCTTCAGTATCTAGAACAGTTGTGACATTTTGAGAAGTCTTGTATGAAAGAAGCTTAATATGTTTGGACGTTTTTTCTTGGATGTGTTGCTATGAAGTTTGAACTGTTTAATCTTTTGTTTCCGAAGTCTACCTATTGTTAATAGCGATTCATGTGATAGAGAGAGGGAGTGGATATTTTATTTTTGTTACTTAGCGTTGCCTTTCTGCCACTTCGAGCTAATCGTGACAATGAGTGATGACGTGAAATTGATGAACAGACACACTCAAACAGTGCTACAACCACAGCAGTGGGCAGGGGCATTACCCCCCACCCCCAATTTTGGTCGGAAGTCCAATCTAGGGGGGGGGGCGAACATTGAAGTAAAAAAACATGACTAGCAGAATCTAAGAAAAGCAGTACAAATGGATACTCAAGATTGAATTCGTTTTCAAGTGTTTCTTGCATTTTTCTTCCAAACGACCAAGGGCAGTTGCAGGGGGTACAGAGGGGCAATTGCCCCCTCGATTTCAAATTTTAAACAAAAAAAGTACAGTTGCCCCCCAACTTTTCGCCACTTTTGCCCCGTACTATGCTAAAACTTATCTACAAAGGTAAATAAACTGTCTTTGCCCCCCCCCCCGCAGTTTTGGCACCTTGCCCTCCCGGTTTTGGATCCCAATCGCCGCCACTGGCCAAGACACATAACAGGCCACACGGAGGATTATACTGGCTGTGAGTGCAAACGTCAGAGCCCCGTCAGTCTGCAACAATGAATTTCAAGGTCCACTACTTGGAAGTTAGGTTGACATTTCGGTGTCTTTAGAAATGGTCTACACCCCTGTTATTGGTATTATTTTAATAATAATAATGAAAGGTATACTGATAAGAATAACAGTTTTGTTAATTGGAGGATAGGTCTATCCATATCCTCCAGCCAGAGAACAAAACAGAATCCCCAGAAAGAAATTTCTCCCCAAGAATTGGAAACTAGCGAGCCTTAGTGGGACTAATAACATCACATCCCTCGTTGTCAGGATTGAGTATGCATATGGAGACAGTCTTACCTACACACAGGCCTCCCAGATGGCGCAGTGGTAGCGACGTCGCCTTGTAATCAAGAGGTCCAGGGTTCGATACCCGGTGGAGGCACAAGTGGTTCGGATCCCACTTTAAACTGTAGGTCCAGTCTCAATTAGCCTTACTGTGCATAAAGTGGACTTAAAACATCAAATCAATTACCTATACACCTCCTCTGTGCACTTATGGCATGATTCAATGCAATTTTTATATTTATTATTTAATCATCTAGGGGTGCTGAGGGGTGCGGAATGAAATTTTGGGAGTGCAATGTTGAAAATAAAGAAAAGTGAAACACTATGCTTGCTTTAACTACCACAACAAACACCAATCAACTTTTAGTAAGATTCTATGAAAATATAACAACGAAACTGATTGATTGATTCATTAGGACCCATTCAACTTTTACAAAAGTTTGCAACTAGCTTAATTTTTGTTTCTTTTAACAACAATAGCCACCAGGGGCGTATCCAGAGAGGAAATTTAGGGAACCAGCCAGAGGTGCCGATCCCCCAAGGCCAATGGTATGTTCCCCCCTTTTTAATAGTACGAGGATATAGTTATCTATTTTTTTGTGTGTGTTTTGTTTTTTGAATCGTAATTTGAGAATTGAATGTATGTTGACACTTTTCAGAAGAAGTTTGCAATATTTCGCTGAACTCTTCATCTGAAATCTCTCGAAGTCTCTGAAGCAGTTCTGTGACGTCTCTTGGGTAAGAAAGAGCAGATGCTAAATTGTGATGAGGGCTCTAAATACTTTGACAACTGTGCAGTAAAACTGAAAACATTTTCACAGATAAAGAGTACAATTAAGAAAGTCTCCTTTCCAACTGCGGCTACAAGGCTTGGAATGGTTCACTCGGTCAACTCCGCTAAACTGACAAGGTTGAAGCAATTTAACAAAAACATGAAGTGAATCATGATTTTCCAGAAATCAAGTTCCACACACTGACAATAATTTGATTTTAATGTCTGCTACGTAATTCAATATATTTGTTTTTAGAATTTCACCTCCGCAATGTATTATTTCTAAAAAACACAAACTTCACTTACTGTACCAAAACAGTATCTCACTGATGTCAGATTTTCAGCTGATATATCACTATAGAGTCATTCCATGCGAAATCAACACAGCCTCCAACCTGACCATCTCCGATTTTCATGAAATTTGGGGAGTTGAAACTATGCATGGAACTTAGTAACTATGAAAATTTTGAATCTCGTGCGTCTTGTAATTGTTAAATTATTCAAGGTCAAAGTTAGCAGAAATTGCCCTTTTTGAGCCCGCTTAGCTATACTAAATGTGCTGTAACTCCGCCACTATTTCGCCTAGAAAGCTCAAATAAAGCTTATTGTACAGGAAATTGAACAAGCTTTCCAGTGATATATAACAAGCCCACCTTTCGATAAAAATATAATTTTGTCACGTGACCTTGACTTTTGACCTTGAATATCTCAAAACATGTCATCACCAAAAATCGTGAAAAAAATATATTTGGTCCCTCATGCCATACTCTAAAACACACCAAAAAATCATTCTGGGACTGCAGTGGGATCAGAAGATACAAAATAATATGTTTAACTATGTGACTGATAAAAGCCCCATTACATGAGCTATGAAGAGTCAAATGTCCCTTAACACTCCCTACAAAATGTGAAGGAGTTATCCTGGGTATAATTGGTCATGAAAGAAATAGGTTAGGCACAGGAAGATCTCTAGCTGTGTGTGTCAAGCGCAGGTCCGGCATATTGTTGACCGCCATTTTGAATTCAACGCAAACATTTCAAAGGAAAGTGGGTGATGTGAAATATCAAATCAGGCTAGAATTTCACGAGAAATGATGTGACGAAAGTTTCTCCAACGTATCTTTAGCCAGCAAAACGTTATACGCATATCTTTCACTTACGATATATGCACATTGTAGTGTTGTCAATATTCCTGTGAGCAGACTCGTTGACGTCTCTCACACTCACATAGAACATTTGGCAATGTAGCAGGTGCACCATCATCGCAAGCAGCAACTATGCCTTCTCTCAGATGGTCAATATCACGAACTTTTAGTATATGCACCATTCTCTTCAAATGTTTCTGAAGGTAAAAGTCCTCCTAAGATGTTAGATCTGGGGAATGTGCAGGCCTTTTAATAGATCCCCATCTGCCCATCAATCTACGTAGAAATTTACCATGAAGAATGTTCACATAGTGTGGTCACACACTGTCCTGTTTCAAAACTCTGGAAAAGTGCCATACCCCGTAAGCAAGGATGAAAAACGTGTTCACTTAACATAACACATCCAAGAAGCCGTCACCATTTAAGGTTCCGTTGTTGAATGTGGACCAACCATTCCCGTTCTCCATACACTATACCACATCATTAGCTTACCAGCAACAACCATTTGGCTGGGATCTCTCTACTGTAGATTATCAAATCACAGGTATTGCGTATAATTTTTATTAACTTTACCGGGAACATAAAAATTAGCATCGTCACTGAAGAATTTTTCATTCCAAAGGAAGTGTCACGTAATTGTTTGAGATACGTTTCCCAATATTCTTCACTATTCAAGTATTTGGTGAATGTTGCTGATTAAAATCATATGCAATGGTGCGTATACTTCTTTCTGTCCCAAGAAGTCAGCGTGATCTCCACGAGTTCCTAACAAGTTAGGAGCATTCTTAATTCTTTGTTTTTAACACCTCCTAAAGGAGAAAATGATTACAAGCATGAAGTAATAATTTTTTGCTGGTTAAATATACTTTGGAAAAACCTTCGGTGCTGATTTTTCTTGTGAAAATCTAGCCTGATTTGATATTTCACATCACCCACTTTCCTTTGAAATGTTTGCGTTGAATTCAAAATGGCGGTCAACAATATGCCGGACCTGCGCTTGACACACACAGCTAGAGATCTTCCTGTGCCTAACCTATTTCTTTCATGACTAATTATACCCAGGATAACTCCATTACATTTTGTAGGGGGTGTTAAAGGACTTTTGACTCGTCATAGTTCATGTAATGAGGCTTTTATCAGTCACATAGTTAAACATATTATTTTGTATCTTCTGATCCCATTGCAGTCTCAGAATGATTTTTTGATATGTTTTAGAGTATGGTATGAGGGACCAAATATATTTTTTTTCACGATTTTTGGTGATGACATGTTTTGAGATATTCAAGGTCAAAAGTCAAGGTCACGTGACAAAATTATATTTTTATCGAAAGGTGGGCTTGTTATATATCACTGGAAAGCATGTTTAATTTCCTGTACAATAAGCTTTATTTGAGCTTTCTAGGCGAAATAGTGGCGGAGTTACAGCACATTTAGTGTAGCTAAGCGGGCTCAAAAAGGGCAATTTCTGCTAACTTTGACCTTGAATAATCTAACAATTACAAGACGCACGAGACTAAAAATTTTCATAGTTACTAAGTTCCATGCATAGTTTCAACTCCCCAAATTTCATGAAAATCGGAGATGGTCAGGTTGAAAATTGCACATATCTGTGTTGATTTGACATGGAATGACTCTATAGCTCTTTTCAGTTCTTACGGCGGGCGCTCTAGAAGCTGGTAAGGGAAGTGGGGAGCGGGGAAGCGACCAATCCAGCGCGATAAGAAACGTAGCAGCCTGTAGAACGAGGTCCATGTAGTACTTATTTCCACCACGTCGTATCTCTCGGCGCCACTGCTGTTACCTGGTTGGTCTGCGGCGAATTTCCCGCTCCCCACTTCCCTTGCCAGCTTCTAGAGCGCCCGCCGTAAGAACTGAAAATACCTATAGCCAATGTGAAACAAACAAACAAACAAAAATACTTTGAGTGGATGTTATTTTCAGATCCACAAACCGTGTACACAGAGAGAATCTTCTATACCTGCCACATCAAGTGTCTCATCGGAAATGATACTGAATCTACCACAGTATTTTCAAAAAGAAAATGGACTTCAAGTATGAAATAGATCATCAGCGGTGAGCAAAATTCTAACAATACTGACTTCGTTACAGTTCATGTATATACAGGTATGTATAGCATATCCTATTAATATACAGGGTGCGGCACTTAAAACCAGCCCGTCCCTTCATAAGATATCATTAGATGAACAATTTGAATGATTAAGTGAAATTAAAACAAAATCAAACAAAAGCAATACACCAAATGAAATTTAATGTTGTGTGTTAAGATTTCTCACCTTCACAATAGATACTGAAAGTGTCCTCCACCCACTTCAACACACGTCTGAGCATGTACACCTTTGTTAATTCTTGAGTGGTGATGCTGTTCATGATATTTCGGATGGAGGTCTTGAGTTCTTCAATTGTGTGTGGATTTGTTTCGAATACTTTCCCCTTTAACATTCCCCACAAGTAGAAGTCACAAGTTTACAAGTCGGGTGACCGAGGAGGCCACAGGCCTTTGCTAATCGTCCTCTCTGGAGTAAACATTTCATGCACACGGGATAGTGAAGCATTTGATGTGTGGCTTGTTGATCCGTCCTGCTGAAAGTAACAGAACTGACGCTCCTCTTCTGTCAATTGTTCATAAAACTCTTCCAGAATTCCCAAATACACGTTACTGTCTATTGTGGTTTCAAAAAATATGGGCCGCATAACGCGTTGTGCGGAAATGGCACCACCAATCTTTTCGTCATTCAATGGCTGCTCGTGGATTACGTGTGGATTCTGTGACGACCAATAGCGATTGTTTTGGGAATTTACGTATCCCGACAGGTGAAACCACGCCTCGTCACTCATGATGAGCATCAATGGATCCAAAACACCACTGGCAACATTCGTCAATAGCCATGAACAAAAATCCACCCTCTTCCCCGGGTCAAGCTCCCTCAGTTGTTGCACTACACTTATCCGGTAAGGTTTTAACTTCAGCGCCCTTAACACACGTCTACAACTTCGCTCACTAGCTGGAACCTGTTGACTTAATTTCCTCGTTGATTTACGAGGACTTCTCGCCATTATGTTTTGCACCTACCTCCGTAATTCAGGTGTGCAGACAGATGGTCGTCTGTCCCTGGGAGCATTTGCAACAGATCCTGTACGCCTCCATTTCCCAATCAAATCCTGTATTGTGCGTTTTGCTGGGACAGGACGTCCTGGAAATTTCTCCTGAAACAACTTCCTTGTTTGTACAAAGGATCCGGTGCGCACAAAAGCTTCAACAATTGCAACACGCTCAGGAATCAAATACGGCATTATCACGGCTTCACCCAACAAGGCCTGATTCTCAACTGCTTTCACTCGACCACGGGTTCACAAGCCACCTGTTGGTGAGAAACAGAATTAGTAACTCATGCAACGCCATCTTCTGCTGACATGTTCATTTAGATGTTTTACATGTTCATTAGCAAAGCAATTACATCAGGATTACAGCGGGCTGGTTTTACGTGCCGCACCCTGTACATTTAAAATTTGCATTCAATACACTTCTCTATTCAATATGAATTAACTAGCAGTAAATACTATTAAGATATATTATTAAATATTTTTCTTCGTTTTCATTATTATAAAATAAATTGTAATACACGCCTATACCCTGTTCCAGCTAACTGTAGAGCAGGGCCGCGCATAGCGGCAGAGGAGGAGGAGGAGGAAAATCGAGTGGTGAAAGCGCAGCGATGCCAACCGTACTGTCCTGACCGTATATGTACGGACGTACGGTCCAGACCTTAGTCCGTACGCTAAATGCACGGCTTGTCAAAATTTGCTCTTGCAGTTGTATCCCTTATATTTCCCTAAGAAATTCTTAAACCAAGCCTACGGACCTGGAAACAAAAATACGGTCCGTTTGCCATGTGCGTTCGGTATTATCCTTTTCAAAAGTTTGCAACGCTGCATAGCGAAGGAGGAAATCGGGTAACTCCCGTCGCTTATTACACAATCCCGTTTCCTTCACTGTTCATTGGTGGAGCCGTCTCGGGTCACTACTTGCGCAGATACTTGTTCTTGTTCGCTTGGTGAGATTAAACCATAAGATTATAATAGAAACCAAACCACGAGATTTACCAGTAAATATGCAACAATCGTTAACTATTAACTATTAACATAGATACATACTCGGAAAATTCCTAGCATGCCAACTTAGGAAACTCCAAATATGTACTAAATTGATTTTGTAAAGAAGACCTATTCTAGCTACCAGGATATGTCTTGGTACTCACATATATTAACCCAATTATGTTTATATATGTTTATACTTTATACTTATTGTAGCATATGTAATAACATAAATAAAGTGAAGAATAAAATAAACGGGGAAACCCGTAAATTCTGAGCAAACTGACGCCCTGGTTTATATATAAAGGCATTAGGGCATATAGCACGTACCCCCGAAAGTATGCGGGTGGAGGTGGGCATTCTCCCCTTCTATTTTTTTATCAGCGGTCTCACTTCAACACTAAACATTCTGCTGTCAATACGACGAGATGGATTTAGTAAGTCATAACGTAATATGACAATTTAAGAGTTAATAATAATGCTTTGGGTTGAAAGTAGGTTTTGAGAAAGGGGTGTGGAAGAAAAGTAAGAGGTGCGCAAGCACCCCTCCACACCCGTCTGGGGCCACCCCTGTGTCTAGGACTCGCTTCTACTATAGAACGGTAGATTCTATTGTTAAGAAGGAGACGGCAATGTAAATCTTCCTGCCAGAGAAAGGGAAGCGAGCAGCTCTCCTTAAATTAAGCCCCTATCACACGGAACTGGATTTCTAGTTGGAATACCCTAGTTGGCGCTGAACTAACTTTCTAGGTAGCAATCATGGCCGCCTGGCTGATTGCTTGACTGGTTTGGAGGAATAGGACATGTTCTAATTGCTACTTGCTTTCCTCGACTGGATTCTGTGGAACAGCCAATCAGAGCAAAGTTTCGCCATGTGAAGATAATCTGTGAGTGTGCAAAGGAGCGTTCTTGTCTGTGGTTGCCGAGTGTTACTCCAGCAATGTATAACGTATACAGCATGAAAGGCGCGTTGAGTTACACCATCTATGCCCAGTGCACGGTGTTTACATTTGAGACAACTAAAATATTCTTCCATACGTGTACAGTAAACGTTGTAAAGTATGTATTTAAGCAGCGCCATTGTTTTGTACCTAACAACGTTTTATACGAAACGTTATTCCTCCCGGTTGAATAGTTATCGGCTTTTAAAAATGTGAAGTGATACATTGTTTACTTCTCACGCGGCCGCCATTACAACTTCCCTCGTATGGGAACAGAAGTCTATCGACAAGTACGCTGATAAGTATCGTTGAGGCGAAAACTAGCAAACTGATAGAAAGTCCAGCGCCAACTAGGGCATACATACTAGAATTCCAGTTCCGTGTGATGCGGGCTTTCGAACCCTGCTTATAATTGGAAATACTCCGATTCGATGCTCGAGCACATTAAGTGGTCGACTTTCGATCTCGCCACAGAGGGTACCGAGTTCATGTCCCGGAATGCAATTTCATCTAATAATCACTTATCCTAATCGTCGCGATTATCCAGAAGTGGAGGAATGACGACGTAAATTCTGAAAATATATAAACGAATTTACACTCCAACTCGTCCACTTGGATAATCGCGAAGATGAGGATGAGTCATGATATGATGAAATTGATGATCGGACACTCACAAAGTATATCCATGCCCAGGCAGATAATCGAACCCGGGACCCCTGAAACGTAGCGCGCTGTGCTAACCACTCCGCCACCGAGGTCGGCTATTTGTTTGTTTGATTTCGCGACAATGAGTGAGGATATGGTGAAATTGATAAAGGGATACTCACGAAGAACGTCCCTGCCCAGCTGCTCTGGATTCGAATCTGGAACCTCTGGCTCTGTAGCTCTCCGTGCTAACCATTCTGCACAGAGGTTGTCAGGACCACGGTTTAGTTTAAACACAAGTAAAGGGTTTTATGGAATTTGAGCACCCCAGGTATTTATCTTAATAATCAGCAGTACAGCATAATTTGCTTCATTCCCAAAGGCTCTTTTCGTCTCTAATATCCCAATAAAAGCGAGCAAACGGTAATCTAGGAACAGGAAAGATTACGGAACAAAAACAAACAAAAAACCAAGAGATCCGAGAGGTGACCCAGTTTCAGACTTTTTACTTTCCCCGTGGTCAGTGACCAACGGAGGCTTGAGGACGTTGTCTGTCATTTTTTTCTGTTTCGTGGAGAGAAGTCTGCAACAGGCACTTGGTATTGCCATTCCGGAATGCTTCCTTTGGTGTTGTTGTTGTTGTTTGGAGGGACAGAGGCTTTTCCCAACGGAGCCCCGGTGGACGCCTGCGTGAAGCCAACCCCGAACAGACCTTTCCATGGAACCGCAGAGCCTCAGCCGCTGCAGACGAATCCCTACACTTTGCTGGCGTCCGACCATCACTACCAACCCGGAAGCGCTATTACAGGTAAATTATTTATTTGGTTTATTTTGTTTAGTTTTATGCCAGCTTTGGCTAATTGCGAAGATGAAGGGACACTCACACATAACACTCATGGCCAGGCCGGGATTCGATTCCGGGACCTCCTGGCAGGCCTGTACTCAAGGGAGGGGCCATGGCGACCATGCCCCCATCCAAATATGAAATATTAAAATAGTAACCTACAAAAAAAAGCTACGAAAGTAACATCGACGATTTTTCAAATTTGTAAAAATTTCGATTTTGTCCTTGCATAAATTAATTAATGTGTTCGTTGTGTAGAGAGGCAAGTTTCAGAAGTCTGCAGTGTACAACATTTGATAATTTACTTTTATAGCCATTGATGTAAGGCACACATTTACACATGTTCTTTATTTTAATAACCATCAGAGGCGGCATTGCCCGGGGCGTTGCACTCGGGGTAACCAAACCGGGGCGTCCCCCTTGCGTAACGCCAAAACCTTATATCTGATTACATATGCACGCCCATTAATTTTTAAAAGACTTGGATTTGTGAAGAGATGAACTAATTGAAGATACTGCTGGATAATATAATAAAGTAAGTACATTGAAAAATCATGTAGCACGTACCTACAATACCAGCTGTAATAAAGGTGTTCATTAACGGTAAGACTTTAAAATAAACCTATTATTCTTAATCATTAAAATCGTAAATATAAAACATAGTGATGCTTTTATTGGAGGAAAGTGGAAAGTAGGGAGCCCCCCCTCTCTCTCTCTCCACACACACATATATATAACATTGATGTTGTGGAACGATTCAAGGGAGACTCTGTAGAAAGGTAAAATCTCTCGCCAGACATCAGTGCTCGGTCAAGCGACAATTTACAACACAAGGTAACATTCCACAAATAGCGAAAACACATGACGTCAGGAGACACGGCATTCTTCGATACTATCGGGTTCAAGCCCGTCATCGGCTGGCAAATACGGAAGAGTTGAACATGCAGCTAGGATGTATTTGCCAGCTGCTTAAAAGAGCTAGGAACTAGAATTCGGCAGTTAGTCACACCTCAGAATTCAGTAGAAGCTCTAAGAGAATACCAGCTACCAGGCGAAGACCTCCTGCACATTTCAGGTCACAAGGCCGGCTCGGGAAACCGAACCGTAACTAGCGCCAAGGCAACCGCTAACAGACATGCGAGTTGGCCATCTTCAGTACCACGGCTTGTAAGTCACAGCCGTAGGTCAGATCGTCGCTCGAATAGCCTTCTCAAGGGTTTCTCCAAGAACAGATTGTGCTTCGTCTCCAGTCACGGGCAAGAAGACCGTGGGCCGTCGAACTCAGGACTTTGTGCTCTGTCGCCTGACGCCCACACTCAACCGCTTGGCCGAGAGGTCGTCTACATCCCTTGACATCATTCCACTCCCTGCCAGAAGCCTGTCAGTGAGATTGTATGGGGACCATAAACGTAACCTAGCTCTACCATCTGACCCCTAAAGCGTTCACAATCACGATCCCCGTAGTTTAAGTAATTCAAACCAGTGAACACATCACTGCCCCCTAGCGTCATACCGCACTGTACTAACCAGTCCACCACGGATGTCGGCTACAGGTGAATTAAACCGCAATGTTGTAGGAGGTACTTTGAATTGTTCTTATTTTACGCCGCCTTTCTACCTTTAGACTAATTGCAACGATGGGTGATTATTACATGATGTTGATGAAGTGATACAGAGAAATAAAACCAATGTCCATTTTTCTGTTATTTATTTATTTATTTATTTATTTTCCAAAATCAGTGTTATTATTTCACTTTTCGGTGTTATTTTCCCCCAAAATCGCGTTTTTATTTTAGCACACATTTCGGCCAAATATACCTAAATTTATACTTTTATTATGCTTGTAAATTAGTATTTTAATTTATAATTCACATGGCCTACCCCTTTTCATGAATCATACTTTAGAAACAATTTTTGAGGAAGTTTGGTATTTTCCATTATTTCTCGCGCAACAAATACCGATTTTGCGGCTCCCATATGACGGCAGGTGTGCACTTGATCTCCCGCCAGGACCAAACCGCTTGGCTCGGTGATACGAAACGTTTGAAGAATCCTGGGAAATTTTCCTTTACACGTGGTTTCATGTAGGTGTATAACAAGCAACATAGTAGTTTGGCGGGAATAAAATTTTGGAAAGAGTGCACATTATACGCGTTTATTTTCTTAACCCTAAAACACAAGAAAAGTTGCAATGTCTCAGTATATTTTGCTTTTGAAGCACAAAATGTGTTGAAATTCGCTAAAAGGCCACAATTCGCATTTTGTGCCAAATTCGCTTTATGTCGCGAACTTCAATGTATTTGGAAGATTTCACTTTACATTCTTAAACACTTTTTTCTTGCAACAATTAATATTTTTCGGTGTTATCGCATTTACGAAAAATAAAGGTCCCTAGTTATAACTTAAATTTCACAATATATATTATAAAGAAGCTTTACGATGTTAGTACCTGACCTTCACATACATAAATCATCATTATCATACTCATCACCATCACTATCATACTATACGATAATTACCGATCTCGGTGGTGTAGTACTTAGCGCAAGACACTGCGAAGGCAAGATCCGTCAGTTGTACGCTGAAATATGGGATGAATTCTTGTGTTTAGGTTCTATATCAGGACATTTTTATCGTCGTCATTAACCCAACTATCATTCAATACAATTGAAAAAGTAATTCCACACCGTTTCCAACAATATTTAATTAATTTGTCACTTCACTATTTAAAGAAATATATTAATCTAACCACTTATCTATATATCATATCAGTGCTCAAAATCGACATTGAATTTTTTCAGACTTACCTGGCGGCCATTCTCAATTAGCGACGTACGGTGATTCTTCAGTTTTCAGTGGCGTCGCATGAAGGGGGTTCACGGAGCGCACGAACCCCCAACTGAAAACGAAAAACCACAATTTGTTTTCCTCTCTGCTTTATAAAACACTACATTTCAAGATACGTATTTTACGAAGCAGCTTCTTTCGTTCCTAAAGTCTTCACAATGCTTCAAATTTACCAATTTCCTCAGACTGTTGACAAGAAAAGCTCAGCAGGTTAGGCAGCGAGAGCCCGGGGCACATCTGGCGCTATGAACTCCCTCTGCTGTATTCTTCCTGTGTTCTTCCTGCTCCACCGAAGAAGCCGAGGGAAACCAAGGGGGGAAGCTGGAAATCGGAGCACGTGCTCCTTCCGAAAGAAACTGTCAACAGTTGGTGCGGATAGCCGCGGAGGCACGATTTTTTTTTTTTTTGCTATTCCCAAGTATTTTATTTTTCATTTCCTTTAGCTTTTGTATTGGAGAAAATTAAGCAGTATTTAAGATATAATGCAAGCAATGTTTGCATTGTTATAGTATTTCCTAAGGTATTAAATGCTTTTACCTAATATCTTTCCTTTCCAATCCATTTCACCAAAAATTAAGTCCGCAAACTTCCTCAACAACTGCATTGCGAACAGTTGTCGGGCACCCAAAGCCTTGCAGTTGCATGGCGAAGGTTTTGTTTTCTAACACTATATTGAGCAGATTTTCACTTACATCAACATTTTAAATGTGTTAGACGATAATGTAGACGAGTCAAAAATAATGAAAACGAAGACACTGCTAGTAGAAAATAATATTTATCTTGGTACACATGTAAACGAGTATTTTTATTGAAATAAAATTATAATTGTTATAAACTCCTACAGGTAACCTTCAAAACAATAATTTTAAGTATCGCAAATAACAATTCGCATCATGGAGTTTGAGCTTTGCCAGAGACTTACCAATAAAATATAGGAAAGCTGTTGTGAAATTAAAAATTGCTATTGAAATTGAAAATAATAATAATAGTAATAATTCGTCGGTATCATGGTTAGTGGAAATGGTTCGGGGTTAATTCTTAGGAATGGGTAAAATAATTTCCAACCCAAAGTAAGGAGAGAAGAAGGCATTTAAATAATACAATTTAAAGTAATTTTTCCTTGTTTTTGAGGGTATTGACGGACGATGGGGGGGGGGGGGGTTAAGCGGAAACGATAAATCGAATCAGAGGCGGCGATTTGGGGGGGCACTTTCCCCCCCGCACTATGATAAACCTTATATACAGAGGGAAATACACTGTCTTTGCCCCCGCCCTTGATCTGGAACTCAATTCCCGCCACTCAATCGAGATAAATGAAAATTGACTTGTGTTTCGCAAATGGATTTTCGTTGGACGCTCTGGCGGAGTGGCTAGTACAATACAAGGTACCAAGTTCGCATTCTTCATAAAACATGGATTATTACAGTAAAACCTCGTTATTCCGGACCCCGATAAGCCGGACTTAGCTTAATCTGGACAGGCAAAACGAAAAAAAAAAGCAGAATGCAAGGTTTTAAATGTAGTTCATCGGGCACATCATCATGTACGTACTGCATTGTATTGCTTTACATTTTACTGTACTGTATAGTGCACCTAGGCCTATGCCCTTTAAATGCACCATAATAAACGTGCTATAAACGGAGTTTTATGCACTTTCTACTGTTCTTTTAGGTTATTTCAGTTAATCTGGATTTTCGTTAAACCGGCCAACTTATGCCTCCAATTAGTTCGGATTAACGAGGTTTTACTGTATATTCATATGTATTACTGTATTCTATTATTCTTCCCTTGTACTCTACAATTTGTTAACCTTTTTGTATGCTCACTTGATCAGTGTCACTCACATTTCGCGTTTTCTTCTCTGTGATTGTGTTCAACGATTGATTTTCTTGATTTTCTATGTTTGTGGGGGGGGGGTAAAATTTTATCTTAATTTAGGCTGGGTGTGAACACCCAACGATTTACTTCACGGGATGTCACTTTTCAGACCGTTGTAGCTTTGTAATCTGGGTTCAGATTTCACTTTATTGTAAATGTAGCCATTTGCTAATCCTATGTATGTGTTGCCTATCTCCTTATTCCTAATATAGGAGAGGACCAGTAGGCGCTTGGGGAGTATATTTTATACATAATAGCTACCTTGACGCTTCGCAAGAAATTACTGGAATTTCTCCTACTGGAGTGTGTAAATATCTACAAAATGACACACCTATCTTCTGTGGTGACCGATTTAACAAATATATCACTCAATTTCTAAATTTTATAAAAAAATCATGTACCTTCCAGTGACGATCGACGGTCACGTGTTCAAAGGGTTCTTCATACAAGCTCGCGATGCAGCCACAGGAGACTGGGTTGGAGAGTTCGAGCAATCGGAGAACACCAACTCCCTTCCCGAATGCAGCTCCATCACCCACGGGGACAACAAGGACAAGGTGCAGGCCACCTTAATCTGGAGAGCTCCTGCAAGCGGGTCTGGCAGCGTTTACTTCACGTAAGTAAATTTAGGCACTAATCTCCATTGCTTTTTAAAATCCTAATGATTCTAAATCCTAATAATCCTAATCATAAAACCTAGAACAGCACTAAGATTAAAATGTACATACAAATGTACAAAAATAATCGAACAAAAATAGTTCATTTTTGATTTTCTTCTTTTCTGTGGCGTAAGACTGTGTAATAAATCTAACTGTGCTATAATCATTTGAGATAGAGGTACGCGTACTCATAATAATTGTAATTGCATTTCATACCTAGAAACTTGAGAAGAAGGCTCTACGCAGATTAAATATTATTATATTTATAGTTTCGTCACTACAGTCGTTCAAAAAAGCCCGTTTTGCTGCCTGAATGCTGGCAACCACACACAACATTTGATCGCATCTGTGACGCCAGTTCTTGAGGCGAAACAGTGCACGGCAGTGTTGCAAGCAAGACACAAATTTTGAGAAAAATGACAAACTACCAACCACATTATGATCTGTAAAACGAAGATATGATCGCGTCCACTAGCACGAACATCTTGGGAAACACAGACTACCAGCACTTATTTAGATTCATTTCTATTCCATTAAACATACACCAAAGTGCCACTCTATTCGCGTCCTCCTAAAGTTTATCAACGCCATGATTTCTTGTGTTTTTTAAAAAGATATATAAAAAATATTCTGACTTATTTCTAAGTTCTTCTCTAAAATATTTAAAATGCATTTTTTTCATAATTTTTCTTTGCTATTTCCGCACCTCCCGATGGCCAGATGCCTCGTCTCCGCTTGTTTTATGATAGCAGAATTTTTTTTAGCCCTTTGAGTATTCTTCTTCTTGAAGCGACGAATGTTTCCTTCTGTTTTGTCTTTAATAAGTCTTCTGTTTACAGGGGAACGGTGCTGCAGGACTATGGGACCTATTGGTCTGACCTTGTGGCAGCAGTGGCATCTGGGAAAAGGTGAAGGGCTCAGCCAACGACTGAAGTTCTGGAAATGTTTGCCACCATTCATGGTAAAAGCGCTTGTCTGGCTTTCTGTACGTTCCTCCTACAAACGAAATGTATGTACCTCATGCGCAACAGAGGTAGAGAGACAATAATGAAAACAGATGACAACAAACAGGAATAAAGCATCATCTTCAATTCACTGGTCTTCTTTCATTCTTAGCACTCCCATGTGCATATGCTAAGGCAGTGGGGCAACCACAGGGGGTTCCCCCCAACCTTGGACGGAAATCAATTCTAGGAGGCCAAGGGGGCAAACATTGATGGCCAAGGGCACCTTCAGGGGAGCACAAAGGGGAAATTGCCCCCCCACCCAATTTCAAATTTTGTGCAAATAAAAATACATTTCTTAAAATTTTCTTGATCACTTCGCTCGCAATAACTGCTTTTCTTAGTCTCATCAAGTTCAGAGCCGTAGCTAGGGTGCGCGGGAGTCGGCCCTGGACGCCGAACGATCTAAATGAAAAAATAAAAACTGTAAGAGAGAGAATACCACGTCGCCATGTAAAATTATTTGCGCCCTATTAAATCAATATTTTCAGTTTGCAAAAAATTGGATCTAAAAATGTTCTTGCTAGCTTCGCTCGCAATGTTATTATTTTCTGTATAATGCATTTTAAGTTACCAGGGAGAGAAGTAAGACTTCTCTTCATTGATTTTGTCTTAAATGCATAAACAAATGTTTTGAGGAAAAGGAGCGTGCACATTTGGGAGAAAATGTAATAATTTTTGTTGTTTGTTTATTACGAGGTGGATGAATTGATTATGTAATGTATTTAAATAATATATGTTGTATACATATGCATTGAACAAACTTGAATACGTACAGAATTCAATGTTAGCATGTTGCATATGTGTAAAACGTATGTTGTACATGAAAGTTATACACGCTATATGTAGAAAAATAATTATATTCGGAATGCATTTATCATGCATTTTCTGCCATTCAAAAATACAGATTGTGTGGTTGTTTTCCATTATTAGTTAATGTGAAATTGAACATTTGGAAAAAAATTGCAAATCGTTTGTTCCAATTCAAATCCTTTAGCACACATGTCTACCCCTTTTTTGTGTAATTTACTAGAATAATAGTGTCTTCGATACTTTTACTACTACTATTACTAATAATAATATATTTATACTAAAAATATAAAATTATAATAATATAATATTTTAATATATTATTGCTATTATTATTGGTACTTTTATCCTGGTACTTGCCCCTCCCCCTAGACAAAAAATCGTGGTTGCGCCTCTGTGCTAGGGCCGCCGTTAGGATACACGAAGTCCTGTGTGAACTTGAAAGTCTATTACATTTTCAATGGTGAAAATATAACTCTCAATTTCTTGTAAAATTTTATTTCCGATATGCCACTGATGCTATACTCATTATATTAAGTACAAAACTGGGCGTCTTCAATATAAAACGTCTTTTACGTATCAAGTGACAATCTTTAATCACATAAAATTACTTTCTCTTTCATAATTCTCTTTTGTTTACTTTTCATTGAATTTTGACGCTGTAGTGAAGTTCCATTTTTTCACATAAAATAATAGTTTCACTTCATGATTACTTTCATATACTTAAACGAATAGTGCATATTAACTTTTTTCGATATAATTTTTGAGCACAATTTTCATGTAGTACCTCGTTTAGAATATGATTTCAGTAATTTTGGATATTTTTAAGTATGTTAAAACAATCCATGAAGTTAGGAAAAATCAGATTAGTTGCTTAATTGGAAGCACCAGTGAACTACAAACTCGGCCGATACCAGTGGTATCGGTATCGGAAAGTATCGATTGGAATTTATTAACCGATACCGGCCGATACTTCACCGGAATTTAGTCTTTCACAGGGTCCGCGAAAATGTCGCGCCATACTTTCGCAGACTCTAAATATCCTTTAAATTATGCAAAATTCGAAGTTTCCTTCTATTTTGTACCAGTTTTGTGTGCAAAAACTGAATTTAATTTAATATTGTAGTGATAGCTTCGTCGCCTTGTAATCAAAGAGTCCCGGGTTCGATATCTGATGAAGGTACATTTCACAGTGATTGGAATTCCACTATAAATTGTAGGTCAAGTCACGATTAGCCTATATGTGCATAAAGTGGACTTAACACAACAATTCATTTCAAACAAAAAATATTCTCATGTAATTCTTGAATATTTTCAAGCACAAATCTTGGTAATTTGATGCTTATATTTAAAATTGAATACTTACATATTAATATTAATCAATATTTTGAACAATTTTTAATTATTGCAATTTTCAAGTATCGGTATTGGCATCGATGAGAATCGGTGAGAGTATCGGCGTCGGTATCGGTATCGGTTCAAAGTGGTATCGGCTCAGCCCTAAAAAAATATATTTTTATTTTAAGGGTGTAGCCTCGAGCGAGTTTCCCCTCTCTAGTGTTGCCTTGAGTGCATTCATTTCGGAATTCAAGTCCATTTAAAAACTTTCTCGGTTTGTCTATGATAATAATAAATAAATAAATATTCGAGATCTAGAATTTAAAAAAAGTCAATTCCACACCCCCCCTCTCTCTCTGTTTCTATAAAAATATTTTGGCACCACTCGTCCACGGTATGAGTGAGAATGTCTTCATATTTGTCAACTTTGAACATAGGATAACGTCGTCGCCTTGTAATTAAGGGGTCAGCGTTCGATATTATTATTCCGGTCCCCGTGGCGAAGTGGTTATCACATCACGCTACGATGCCAGGGGTTCCGGTTTCGAATCCTGGCCTGAGTGTTCATTCATCAATTTCATCACCTCATCCCCATCTTCGCAAATTAGCCAAAGTGGCACAAAAAAACAAGTAAAATAAAGCAAATCAATCAACCGATTATCCTAAATTCACATAAAGTGGACTCAAATGAAACAAAAAAACTGAACGCTGAACATCACATAAGTAACTCAGTCAGGCACTTCGGTATAATATTACTTCTGAACTCTACTTTCCTGTTTCATACAGCACATTCTCTTCAAAGGGTGAATGCCGTACCTATACCACACCATCAGTCCGCCTTCTGTAACTGTCAATCACATCTTGCCCTAATTATATGTTCTCACATATAAGAAGCCCAAATTTCATACCTGAAGGCGTGATCAAAAAGCGTAAGTAGGCTATGAATATGTAATGAAGGCGTTATGTAACATAGAGAGGCAGTTCCATTGGTGTTTGTGGCAGGTCGTGAGGAGAGAGAGAGTGAATCAGTCACTTGCTTCCAGGAAGTAGCTACTGAGCTGCCCTCAAGCGGAATGGTGTAAACAAATACTAGATGCAGTTCTTTTTTATGTTTTCTAAGCCCGATTTATTGTGTTTATAGGATTCTGGTGCCTACAATTAAGGAATTCATCTGATTCTTTCATTACTTCAGGAATCGCTTTGACAAATTTAAGTTAGAGTTTTTGTTTTAAGTCCACTTCATGCACAGATAGGCTAATCGGGACTGGACCTACAGTTTAAAGTGGGATCCAAACCACTATGTGCCTCCACCAGCTTTCGAACCCGAAACTCCTTGATTACAAGGCGACGACGTTACCACTACGTCATCGTGGTGGAGGCAGTTTGTAACCGATCTTGACGACTCCCTACAAAAGTTGACCCGCCCTCGCTGGGGAAAATAAGGCGGTAAAAGCTGTTAACGTTTTTCTGATGGACGGTTCAGGTGCGTTGCTTTTTAGGTTCTAAAAAGTTAAAATAGTTCAAAATTCCTGAAAAATACTGATATGTATAGTCACTGTCAATGAAAATGGGACATCTATATCCTGCACAAATCTTACATAACGTTATGTGTGTTGCCTAACCCTACGGCGATGGCAGAACTTACCATTGGAAATTTGCTATTAAAATCCACTCTTCGCCGTATAGTTACAACAATCTCTTTTCATGTTATCCACAGTCAAACTCAGCAATTTTGTCTGCGAGGATCGTCTTATATGCTGAAAATTATCTTTCAAACAAAAACATAGTAAGTGGTGCAAACTTCAATGCTGAAATGTTAGTTTGCAAAAGCGTGAATGCTACAAAGCACCGAAGTGGCGCGAAAGTGAGCAAGACCACACAAATCAGAAGTTTGCACTTTGGACTGTACAGGTAACAGTGGCACCAGACATTTTGCTTCTTTTGGAGCTTTGAAAAATCACCATGGACTCGGAGGAAGGGAAATCGACAAAGAGTACCTTTCAAGCACGTTCGTCATTGAATTTTTTCGTGACCAAACAAATCAAATGCCTGTGTGTTACATAAAAATCCTGTAGAAACCTTTAAAAATATAAAAAAACCTAAAAAAAGGCTTGATTTAGGTGCATAAACCTAAAATAGGTTCTAACAAGCAAATTAGGTTTTTTAGGTACTATAAAACGTCATCAGTTGTTGAGGTTTTTTTTTAACAAAACGCTGACATAACTTATTATTTCTTACATACCTGTAAAGGAAAGAATAGGTTAAAACCCTAAAATCCGAGGTCTACTCATAGGACAGTGCAAGCCGCGCTTTGATACGTGTAAGATCCGCGTCGATACATTAACTCAATTTTTGCACTCGGGTGTGCAAATTTAGTAAACCATTTGGAACAAGTCTAAATGAAACTAAATGGAATACTGTTAGGAATACAATCGTGAAGTTTAGTGTCATTGCTATGGTGCGATCGGAAGATTTATTGGAATGGAATCCAATTTACTGCTAACTGTTAAGGAGCGAAGTCGTGTTCGTCTGAAAAGAAAAGTTCTTCTATCGCGAGCTGTGAAAGTACTAAAGATCAGTACAAGATACATGTTAGAATATTTACATATATCTATGGAAGAGAGACAGGATCGGCGGAACTAAAGGAAGGTAGAAGACTTACAACTGGATTTTAGTCAAGATTTATACTCCCCCCACCCCTTCCATGTGTTTAGTGCTTCAGTGCGTTTTTGTGTTCAGTAAATTTACTAAGCGCGCCGAGGAAGTTAACTCCTAGAGTGATGAAATTGAAAATATATAGTAACAATAGAATAATAAATAAATAAAGACAGCGTAGGTAGTTTCTTGCCAAGTGTAGTAGGCAACCTTGGTTACAACAAGAAAAAATAAATTTCTGAACGGTACAAAGAGTTATTGAAAAAAAGTTATAGTATATCGACAAAGCTATACTAAAAAACGTTTATAAACCGTTGATGCCAGGTACTTGGGCCTTGATTATTTACTAATACTACGTATCTTTAATGTATATATATTGTATGTTAAAACCTCACCTATAAAACACAGTTCTATAGAATATATATAAATTTAAATATAAAAATCCAGTGTCGGTTTTATTTAATTTCTTGCTTTTGACGTCAGTCCCCAACAAAACTTTATTTTCAAATACTTTTATATAACGATACACCTTGACATGCTTAAAAATATCCAAATGTACTGAAATCATACAAAGTACTACAAAAAATCGTGTTCAAATATTTCAACAAAAATAATATGCACTATTCGTTTAATTATAGAATTAAGTCATGAAGTGAAATTTTATTTAATATGAGATCATTAGCGTAACTAACACGCTCTCCGCCGCCCGCAACTTTTAGTTGTGCGCCCCTACTCGTTTAAAAATAATAACTTTCTTTTTCTATATATTAATTCACACCTACATTTATTTTACGTATTACAAATATGAAAATACACACATGTAATTGAAATCAGTGAAAAATCTGGTACGAAAGGTTAAGACAACAGACAAACTGTAAAAAAATATACTATGTTATAATTATAAATGGTAATACACTGTTACTATAAAAATTACGATATTGTTAAACGCTCATTACCAGTCCTCTATGTTTTTTTATGGAAGGAAATTATTTTGTTTCTGCAGTCCATTACTGGTCTCAACATTATCTCCTCTTTGTGTATCTTTGGAAAGCCTTTTAAATTGGGCAGAGTAGAGAGGCAGCACTTCGTTCCTACGCGTCAGCAAAAATTCGATGCCACTGGTGTTATGTTACATCCGGTCGTAGCGGTGTACGAGCGATTTTATTGTTGAGTCAGCAGAACGTGTCTGATCACGTTGAAGGCATCGGAAGCGGTGGGGGAGGGGGGTCAATGGATTTGTCACGTTGTTTCTTGATGTATGCTAACCTAACACGTGCGTATGTTTGTCTGTGTGTGTGTGTCTGTGGAGGAAATGCGCGCGCAACCATTGCGTATGATGCAAACACATGAAGAAATGATTTAAAGATGGCGCCGAATTTTGCTGTACCCCCGAAAGTTTAGCGGCTAAGGTTATTGCTCTGTAAAACAAGAGGCGTCGAGGGTTCGATTCCTGGTAGAGTCAATATTGATTGATTGATAGATTGAGTTAGTTTTTTTAAGTCCACTTTATGCACAGTAAAACTAATCAGGATGGGACCTACAGTTGAAAAGTGGTGATTCGGACCACTATGTGCCTCCACTGAGTATCGAACCTGGGACCCTTTGATTACAAGTCGACGATGTCAATATTGAATGGTCTCGATTAGCCTGTGTGTAAATAAAGCCAACAAAATGGTTGAGTTCGAAAATCGAGTTGGGTTAGTGGTTAATGTTGTCACCTGGCAAAGAAGAGGTCGCGGGTTCGATTCTCTAGGTAGTTAAATTAGGCCAATTGTTTAATCCCGCCATTATAGGTAGCGATTAGTCCATCTGTGCATAAATAGTGATTGAATAAAATCAATATGGCGGCCTTGGGGTAGTGGTTAATGTTGTCGCCTGGTAATGACGAGGTCGCGGGTTCGATTCTCTAGGTAGTTAAATGAGGCCAATTGTTTTGTCCCGCCATTATAGGTCCCGATTAGTCCATCTGTGCATAAATAGTATTTGAATAAAATCAATATGGCGGCCGCGTTTTGTGTTTAGCGGCGGTGGCGGCGGCGACCGGGGCGCGGCGCGGCGCGGGGCGGAGCGGGGCGGCGCGGGGCGGCGCGGCGCGGGGCGGAGCGGGGCGGGGCGGAGCGGGGCGGCGCGGCGCGGGCGCGGGGGGTGTTTTTTATTCCGCGAGATGTTTCAATCAAGTGGTTGAGGGTTCGATTCCCAATCTTGGTGAAAATTGGATATTCAATTATATTTGTTTAAAAGTTCCGATTAGCTTTTTGTGCACAAAGAGAAAATGAACTAATTGGAAATAGGATGTTTATGCTGTAATGAAAAGGCCCCGGGTTCGATTCACAATGTCAAATTGGCTGATAATGATGTTGTTTTTTTTTTAAAAAAAAGAAGTGTGTTGAGTCCCCCATTAGTATTTAGGCAGGAACAGATATTAAAAATCAAAACAAATGCCTTTTGATTACAACGCAAAGACTTTACCGCTAATGTATAAAGATAAATTAGAATCTGTTGTTTTGCCGTGTGGGGCCCCAGTACCGATTAGCTTAAATGCATAAAGAGTAGGTAAAATAAGCAAGATGGCCGTCACTATTGTTTTGTGATCAAAGAGGAGTCACAGGTTCGATTCAATCAAAGGAGGCAAGATTCTATGTTTCAATTCCATGTAAAAGTCTAAAGTTATGTTTCGATTAACCTCAATGCATAAAGAGGAATTAAACAAAAACAAGCAAAATGGCGACAGATGTGATAAAAGAAAAATTGAATTAGTTTTTTATAGTGACAAGAAAAAATAGCGAATCATTGTTAGAAATAGAATGAAAATAAAAATACTTGCCTTTGCGTGTCCAGCGCTGTGCAGAAAAGCTCTCATGCTTTATCTCCGACAAGTCCACAATACACATTTTTTTTATTGTATAGTTAATTATTAATGTTGTTATTAACACAGATTCTTACCAGTGTGAAGAAAAGCTCTCATGCTTTATCTCCGACAAATCCACAATACACACTTTTTCATTATATAGTTAATTATTAATGTTGTTATTAACACCGAGTTTTACCAGTGTGAAGAAAAGCTCTCATGCTTTATCTTCGACAAGTCCACAATACACACGTTTTCATTATATAGTTAATTATTAATGTTGTTATTAACGATTGTTACCAGTAAAAATATAAACCATGAGGATTTTTAAAGGGGTGATAAGTGAAAAAAAGCCAAGACATATATTTTATCCCTGTTTATTACCAATATTTACAAAATTCAAAAGAGCCGCACACACACACACACACACACACGCATACATATGTAAAATGTTTATATTGTGTCACCAGTTTATCAGCATGTTATTTAACAAGTTTTTATTCTTCAATTTTGTTCACTCACCCACATAAGGAATTGTGTCACTATCATATCCATTTTCTGCTGCAACCACTGAATTAAAATGTTTCACTATTTTTTCCACAAGCATGTTCTCGCAAAAAACAAACACTTCTTTGGAAAGTCTTTTTCCGTCGATGTTTTGTATAGACAAAGGCTCAGGTTTTGTACATCCATGTAGATGGGAAAGCACAAACTTCTCCTTATTACATGCATGGACAGGGGAAATATCTGTGCAACCGAAACATTGTTCGCGAAGGTCGAGAATGCAAGATTCCACACAGTTTCCAAAATATGATTTCAGATACGGCGACACTGTTTCACACATAACTTTCGCATGCTCGATGCACACAAATATCTTCATAAAGTTCCGCCACGAACTTTCTGCGATGAACACTATCTCCAGGGAACCGTAAGCTGGTTTCTTCCTTATAATGATCTGACGGCGATTGTACAGTGTGGTTATCAGCAATTCATGTTGCTCACTTAGTGGGTACGAAACACGAGGCTGCTCACCTGGAATAGCGATGTAATTGTCGATTACTGGAAACAATTCCTGAAGAGCGTGCCACTCCTGCAACTGTAGTTCAACACCGGCCGCCCCGCTTCTGTGTAGCCTGACCACAGGTTGGAAATCCAGATGAGAGGAAAGTCCGATTGAGATAACTTTTGTTTTCGAAGCATTCAAATAGTAGACGTGATCAAATAATATCGACTGGCGTATAAGACTAGTTACTTGTTTTTGTTCTTCAGGTAAATGCTGATCGCTCTCTTTCTGAAGAACCCCCTTGAAATTAGTGTACGGTTGAAATCTTTTTTTCAGCGGCATCGAAATAGAGGATTCCATGACTAAGAACTGCGAGATACTGCATGTCGCAGCGTGCAGGTATACATTTGAAGAAATGCGTGGGTGTGTTTTTGAGACGCATGCGCGCGTAGCAAACCAAGCATGTGCTGGACAAAAAAGGTGGAGGGAGCGGGGCATTACAAAGATCAATGGTGAGAGAAAAATCAGCAGAATATCATTAAAGTCATATTGAGGAAATATTGGATAACAAATATTAATTAATTTAATTAAAGCATCAACCGCATTGTCGATCTGAAATTAGGTTTATAGACAGGGGGCAAAATGGAAAATATCGACGATGTTCTAGTATTGGATTGTTTCTGTATTTCCATCGGTATAATCCTCCACCACATTTGAAGCATACTGTTTTATCCTCTTTTTGAATGTAAAATAATCCTGCTTCGGACAGAGCTTCTACAAACGGGAATTCTTTTGATTGCCAGTTTCTGAAAGAGGACAATCTAGCATTGAAAGATCCCATCTCTGGATATTGCGTCATTGTTCTGTAAAGACACAAAACAAGATAAATATTATAAGTAAGCTGTTGTAAACTGTAACGCTACAAAATTATTAATATACTATTAGGACTATATGTAACTTGTATAAAATTTCAAACAGTATTTACTGTCAATATTTTCTAGTATACGTACCGAGTATTATAAATTTAATTTACGAGTCAGCAAATAAGTTGTTATAATATTGTCGTTTTTTATCGGTACTGGGAATAAAATTTGAAATTTATGCATGGGTTTACCAGAGGCTCTATGGAATAAATACAGAAAACAGTAATGCCCACAGTACACAGACCCGTAACTTTGTATCTGATGAGTGTTGTACGTATAGAATTTAGAGTTACTTTCCAAAAATCGCAAATGGTTATGCACATGTGGAGGTTTTCCGTAACTATCAAAAAATTCCCCCCGGGAGTTACTGTCTATGTAAATTGCTACCCAGTGCTTCCCGGGGCTATCTTTGGGATCTGTATTTACAATCAACGCTGCTGGTAGTTCCACATGTACAGGTAATTCATTAGCTGCGAAAACCCCAACATGATGATTGTCAAAGGCTCTATTTGATATTAACCCGTGAAGCAAATTTAAAGTCGACAGCATTGCTGGACACTAAATAGTAATATTGTGCAACTCACCTTTTTAGACTTCAAAGTAGACGGTACACGTCACAGTAGATTCCAGAACCAATTTGATCTGGGCCACCAAGCTGTTTATCGTTGTTGAAACAATGGAGAGCTATCTAACACAACGCTGATGCTCGGAATATGTAGGCGGGGTTTACAAACCCGCATGCGTACAATGCTATCTGGAATTTGTTGTGCTGTTGTAAAATGAATTTTGTACTATAAGAAAATTGTCTGTATGTGTGTGTGTATATATATATATATATATATATATATATATATATATATATATATATATACAGACACACACGCATATTTATTTATTGATGAAGTGTATATATATATATATATATATATATAATACAATACAATATAATATATATATATGTAATTTGAAGATACAACATATCAGTAAAATCTAACAACTAGAAAAATATTCATAACATTCGACTTTTATATTATATGTAATTTAAAACATTCTTCACAGTTTGAGAAATGGAGTGCTTGTGGAAACACCCGTTCTCTGCAATATTGGCTGGTCCATCAGGATGTGGAAAGAGATATTTTGTGAAGCATTTTCTCCAGTATTTACCCCCAATGGTAAATGTAAAATTCAACAATATTTTGGTGTGCTACGGGGAATGGCAATCTGCATACAATGATTTCCCTGGTTTTGTACAATTTCGGGAAGGAATGCCTAATATTGACCAATTTGTGCCAAATTCTGTACCTCATCTTATTATTATCGATGATCAGATGAGGGAATGCGATCAAAGAGTCACAGATTTATTTACAAAAGGGTGTCATCATCGTGATATTAGTATTTTCTTTATCACTCAAAATCTATTCCATCAGGGAAAAGGGAATAGGGATATATCTTTAAATAGTCATTATATTGTATGCTTCAAAAATCCAAGAGACAGAGCCCAAATTAATTATTTATCTAGACAAGTATACCCGGAGAATCCAAATTTTATAAAAGATGCATATTACAATGCCACCGCTGAACCCCATGGATATTTGCTGTTTGATCTGAAGCAGAACACTCCGGAAGAAGTACGTTTTCGGTCGCGGATATTTCCCGACGATGATATCAATTATGTATATATTCCTACAAAAAAAGCAAGCATAATCACTAGTCGTTTATTCTGTCATCATGGCTCCAAGAGTGAAACACGCTAAAGTGCTCCAAGTTTTGTCGGATGCTAAACCAGCTCTTCGCACAGCGATATTACAAGCTGCTGATTCTTCCTTAGTTAATTCAATCTGTGAGTGTTGTTACAATGTTCTAAAAGGGAATGTTCCTCTTTCAACACCTCAGAAAACAAGATTGAGCCGGTACAAGAAGGTGATACGTAATCTCTCTGCCAAAGGACACTCTACAAAGCAGAAGAAACAGATACTAGTGCAACACGGAGGATTTCTACCTGCGTTATTAGCCCCTTTAATAGGAGGTGTGTTATCAAGTTTATTTAAGTGAAAAAAAAATCTGAACATGGAGCATGCCAAAAAAATGGTTATAATACCTCAAGAATTTATGGATAACATGAGACATCCTGTTATGTCTGCACCGTCTACATCCTTATCGCAATTGGATCAGGATATGCAAGTAATTTTGAATCTCAAAGGTCTTTCGGATGATGAAAAATGGAATCGTTACAGTATTGTGCTACAAAAATTTCTGTGTATTACTCGAAAACAAAGAGAACCTGTGTCGCTACCGATTACAGAATCTACTGAGAAGTTGACTGATATGAAAGAAGAAATTCTAGCTGCTACACCTAGCATGTATCGTAGAAAAGCCAAACTGTTGTATGAACGTCTTTTACATAATAGTAATATTGATTGGGATAAATATGGGGCAGTTTTTATTAACAATAATAAAATTGAAGGCTCAAATATTGTCGATCTAGTATCGGATATAATTCGACCACGAAAAACAAGCAATCCTGTTGGGTGGCAACTATTCAATAGAGCTCTGGCGTTATCTAATATTCCTCAAGAATATATTGGAAACCCCCGGAGACAGGAGTTTATTCAACAGATTGTTTTTGGCAACCCCGGACGCCATGTTCCGCTGTCCGGAGCTAACCAAGAAGAGGCACAAGAATTAACAGAAGAAGAAGAAGAAGAAAAGGAACCAATTTCTTTTGTATCATCATTTCCAGGGCACAAACGGAAACGTACTGTTCCAGTTTGGTCAAGATACAAACCATGAGCGAAAAAATATTAGAGAATATCTGGTACAATCCATCTCATCCAGCATCCTATTCTACAGCTTCAACACTATGGAAAGCTGTAAAAAAATCCATACCATTGTCAACAATCAAACATTGGTTGACAAAGCAAACTGCATACACTTTGCATAGACCTGTAAAGCGTCGATTTCCGAGAAACTTTTATTTTGTGCATAATATCGATGACCAATGGCAGGCTGACTTGAATGACATGCAGAGTTTGCGGAATCACAACAAAGGGTACAGATATATACTCACAGTTATCGATATTTTTAGCAGGCATGCTTGGGCTGTCCCTGTAAAAAATAAAACTGGTGTATGTATAAAAAAGGCTTTCCAGCAAATTTTCAAACAAAGCAAAAGAAAACCTTTGAAATTACAAACTGACAAAGGCCGTGAGTTTACCAACAGTATTGTGCAGGAATATCTCAAAAAACAAAATGTAATTTATTTTACAACAAAGAATCCTGATATTAAAGCTAGTATTGTTGAAAGATTCAACAGAACTTTAAAGGAACGCATGTGGAAGTATTTTACTAAGCAAAGAACCAGCTGTTATGTTAATGTACTCCCAAAGCTTTTGAAAGCTTATAATCATAAAATTCACTCGAGTATTAAAATGGCACCAGCAGATGTTACTCCTGAGAAGGTTTTGAAAGTATGGCACAATATGTATGACAAAAAACTCAAATCTGATTCATCTCCACTATTGTCATTGAAGATGCCATTCAAAATAGGAGATACAGTGAGAATAACAAAAACAAAAAAAATGCTTTGACAAAGTTTACATGGAAAATTGGACAAGAGAAATATTTGTGGTGGAACGTATTTTGAAAAGAAATCCTCAAGTGTATGAATTATAAGATCTACAAGGACATAAAATCGATGGAACATTTTATACGGAAGAGTTGCAATTGGTCCGCTTACCGGATATGCATGAAATTGATAAAATCCTTGCGACCAAAGGTAAAGGAGCCAGTAAAAAGTTGTTAGTTCATTGGAAAAGTTACTCCAGATTATTTGACAGTTGGATTTGCGCATCGTTTTTGGAGTCAAAAAAAGAGAGAGAGAGGCATAAATTTTTGTAGGTATTCTCATCAGTGGTACAAAAAACCTTCATAACACATCATGAGAAAAGCAAACGCTTTCTACCTTACTTTGCCTAGTAACAGTTCCATGAAATATTTCCCAAGTAATACTCTAACTAATTACACCACAAAGCTTCAGAACCGTGTGGAGTTGGACACCAACAAATGGGAGATGGCATTGGTAGAAGTGCATTATCCTTATTCAATACTAAACATTACAAGATTTAACAACTATATTCAATATAAATCTATGGATGATGTCAAATGGAACGAACTTCGAATATCCGAAGGCTATTACGCATCTATAAACAGCATTGTTGCAGAAATCAATAAATATTCTGAAACATTAAATTTTAGTCTCCGAAATCATCCCGCGTACAAACATGTGACTGTTGATATATCTACCAAGCAGAGAAACATAAATGTACGATTGTCACCTCAACTGGCACGGATATTAGGTTTTAAACCGACCGATGATCTATCAGAAGTAAAAATTGGACGCTCGCCTCCAAATGTTGTGAGAGAAATTCCTTCCCAGATGTATATTTACACAGATATTGCGGAATCACATATGGTGGGAGATGCTGTCGCCCCCCTATTACGTATTATAAACATTAATCCTATGGAACATACTTTTGGAAGTGATGGTGTGCAAATTTTCGATTCACCACATTACATCCCAGTGCAGAAACATAATTTCGAACAAATAGAAATTGACTTAAGGGATAGCACTGGTGCACACATCCCATTCTCCTTCGGACTAGTGTGTTTGAAACTTCATTTTAGACGTTGTGGTGAAAAGCTCTGATTATGAATGACCCATATTTTCAATACTACCATCAACAAGCTGGATCTGGTGTGGGCAACATATATTACGGTGCTGCCTATCAAAAAGGACATGGCATTGGAAGTTTTCTTGGAGGACTTTTTCGGTCAGCTTTGCCTCTTATCAAAAAAGGAGCGAAAGCTGTAGGGAAAGAAATGTTAAAAACAGGGGTAAATGTGTTAGGTGATGTTGTAGACAAAACACCCCTAAAACAGTCACTACAATCCAGAATTTCGGATGCCAGATCAAATCTTAAAAGAAAAGCTGAAACAAAGCTAAAGGAAATGATTGGTTCAGGTTATCAGGGGCATAAACATTTCAAAAGGAATCACTCTGCTTCGGGACAGCGAACTGGAAGGATCGCTCAGAGAAAGAAGAGATCCAGTGCCAATACAAACACCAAGAAAACAACCAAACGCAACCGTAAGAAAATTCAAATAACATCAGATATTTTTGATTAGATATGGCGCTAATTAGGGAGAAATCATGTGAGTGTTTTAAAAGTGAATTGGATATTTTCTCGGTAAAACCTACTCAGACAAGCATCTTAGAACACCACACCATCGGATACAAACCTGTTAGTTCTCTGGCAGATAATGCCCCCACCGAGTTTGTAATACCTGGACATGGTGATGATTATATGGATTTAGCACACACAATGTTGAATATAGATGCCAGAATTGTAAAAGCGAATGGTCAGTTATTGCTACCCACAGATAAAACAATTGGACCTGTCAATGATTTTCTCAATGCAATGTTCAGCGAAGTACAAATCTACTTAAATAACAAACTCATCTCGTTTCCATCTCACATGCACCCATACAGGTCTTATTTTGAAAAATCACTGAACTATGACATATCTGCAAAATCATCTCATCTCCAAAGTGCATTGTGGTACAAAGATACAGCAGGCGCTTTTGATAACGTTTCGGAAGACAACAAAGGCTTTACAAAACGTAACCAACTAACAAAACAGAGTAAAACATTTGATATGTTTGGTTACTTGCATTCTGATATTTTCAATCAAGAGAAATTTTTGATCAATGGAGTGGAAATGCGAATAAAACTGATTCCTTCGAAAAACACTTTCTGCTTGATGGGATTAGATGACAGTGAAGGCAAAGTGGAAATTCTGGATGCTACACTATATGTGAGAAAAGTATCGGTCAGTTCATCCATCAAACTTAGTCACAATCGCATATTGCAAAAACATACAGCAAAATACCCTCTAACAAGAGTACAACTTAAAGCTGTAACTATTCCAAAAGATATTGTTTCAAAAACAATTGACAATGTGATACTTGGACGTCTTCCGAAACGATTAGTTGTGGGGTTTGTTACCAACGATGCATTCAACGGCACTCTGTCTACAAACCCATTCAATTTTCAACATTTCAATTACAACTTCTTTACTTTATATGTTGATGGAGTCCAAATTCCCGGCAAACCACTTCAACCAGACTTTGAAAACAACAAGTACATAACAGCATATCACACATTATTCTCTGGAACAGGGATACACTATATGGATGAAGGAAACAATATATCGCGTGAGGAATACCCCCAGGGATACGCATTACTTGTTTTCGATATAACACCAGACGCAGCTGCAAGTGCCATATCCCACTGCAGTCTTCAACGGCAAGGGGCTGTTAGCTTGTAAGTCCACTTCAAATCGGCTTTGGAATCTACTGTGACTTGTGTTATCTACTCTGAATTTGACGCTCTCATGGAAATTAATAATCAAAGAGATATTCATCTGGATTAATTGTATAACAAGGTGAGTTGCACAATATTACTATTTAGTGTCCAGCAATGCTGTCGACTTTAAATTTGCTTCACGGGTTAATATCAAATAGAGCCTTTGACAATCATCATGTTGGGGTTTTCGCAGCTAATGAATTACCTGTACATGTGGAACTACCAGCAGCGTTGATTGTAAATACAGATCCCAAAGATAGCCCCGGGAAGCACTGGGTAGCAATTTACATAGACAGTAACTCCCGGGGGGAATTTTTTGATAGTTACGGAAAACCTCCACATGTGCATAACCATTTGCGATTTTTGGAAAGTAACTCTAAATTCTATACGTACAACACTCATCAGATACAAAGTTACGGGTCTGTGTACTGTGGGCATTACTGTTTTCTGTATTTATTCCATAGAGCCTCTGGTAAACCCATGCATAAATTTCAAATTTTATTCCCAGTACCGATAAAAAACGACAATATTATAACAACTTATTTGCTGACTCGTAAATTAAATTTATAATACTCGGTACGTATACTAGAAAATATTGACAGTAAATACTGTTTGAAATTTTATACAAGTTACATATAGTCCTAATAGTATATTAATAATTTTGTAGCGTTACAGTTTACAACAGCTTACTTATAATATTTATCTTGTTTTGTGTCTTTACAGAACAATGACGCAATATCCAGAGATGGGATCTTTCAATGCTAGATTGTCCTCTTTCAGAAACTGGCAATCAAAAGAATTCCCGTTTGTAGAAGCTCTGTCCGAAGCAGGATTATTTTACATTCAAAAAGAGGATAAAACAGTATGCTTCAAATGTGGTGGAGGATTATACCGATGGAAATACAGAAACAATCCAATACTAGAACATCGTCGATATTTTCCATTTTGCCCCCTGTCTATAAACCTAATTTCAGATCGACAATGCGGTTGATGCTTTAATTAAATTAATTAATATTTGTTATCCAATATTTCCTCAATATGACTTTAATGATATTCTGCTGATTTTTCTCTCACCATTGATCTTTGTAATGCCCCGCTCCCTCCACCTTTTTTGTCCAGCACATGCTTGGTTTGCTACGCGCGCATGCGTCTCAAAAACACACCCACGCATTTCTTCAAATGTATACCTGCACGCTGCGACATGCAGTATCTCGCAGTTCTTAGTCATGGAATCCTCTATTTCGATGCCGCTGAAAAAAAGATTTCAACCGTACACTAATTTCAAGGGGGTTCTTCAGAAAGAGAGCGATCAGCATTTACCTGAAGAACAAAAACAAGTAACTAGTCTTATACGCCAGTCGATATTATTTGATCACGTCTACTATTTGAATGCTTCGAAAACAAAAGTTATCTCAATCGGACTTTCCTCTCATCTGGATTTCCAACCTGTGGTCAGGCTACACAGAAGCGGGGCGGCCGGTGTTGAACTACAGTTGCAGGAGTGGCACGCTCTTCAGGAATTGTTTCCAGTAATCGACAATTACATCGCTATTCCAGGTGAGCAGCCTCGTGTTTCGTACCCACTAAGTGAGCAACATGAATTGCTGATAACCACACTGTACAATCGCCGTCAGATCATTATAAGGAAGAAACCAGCTTACGGTTCCCTGGAGATAGTGTTCATCGCAGAAAGTTCGTGGCGGAACTTTATGAAGATATTTGTGTGCATCGAGCATGCGAAAGTTATGTGTGAAACAGTGTCGCCGTATCTGAAATCATATTTTGGAAACTGTGTGGAATCTTGCATTCTCGACCTTCGCGAACAATGTTTCGGTTGCACAGATATTTCCCCTGTCCATGCATGTAATAAGGAGAAGTTTGTGCTTTCCCATCTACATGGATGTACAAAACCTGAGCCTTTGTCTATACAAAACATCGACGGAAAAAGACTTTCCAAAGAAGTGTTTGTTTTTTGCGAGAACATGCTTGTGGAAAAAATAGTGAAACATTTTAATTCAGTGGTTGCAGCAGAAAATGGATATGATAGTGACACAATTCCTTATGTGGGTGAGTGAACAAAATTGAAAAATAAAAACTTGTTAAATAACATGCTGATAAACTGGTGACACAATATAAACATTTTACATATGTATGCGTGTGTGTGTGTGTGTGTGTGTGCGGCTCTTTTGAATTTTATAAATATTGGTAATAAACAGGGATAAAATATATGTCTTGGCTTTTTTTCACTTATCACCCCTTTAAAAATCCTCATGGTTTATATTTTTACTGGTAACAATCGTTAATAACAACATTAATAATTAACTATATAATGAAAACGTGTGTATTGTGGACTTGTCGAAGATAAAGCATGAGAGCTTTTCTTCACACTGGTAAAACTCGGTGTTAATAACAACATTAATAATTAACTATATAATGAAAAAGTGTGTATTGTGGATTTGTCGGAGATAAAGCATGAGAGCTTTTCTTCACACTGGTAAGAATCTGTGTTAATAACAACATTAATAATTAACTATACAATAAAAAAAAATGTGTATTGTGGACTTGTCGGAGATAAAGCATGAGAGCTTTTCTGCACAGCGCTGGACACGCAAAGGCAAGTATTTTTATTTTCATTCTATTTCTAACAATGATTCGCTATTTTTTCTTGTCACTATAAAAAACTAATTCAATTTTTCTTTTATCACATCTGTCGCCATTTTGCTTGTTTTTGTTTAATTCCTCTTTATGCATTGAGGTTAATCGAAACATAACTTTAGACTTTTACATGGAATTGAAACATAGAATCTTGCCTCCTTTGATTGAATCGAACCTGTGACTCCTCTTTGATCACAAAACAATAGTGACGGCCATCTTGCTTATTTTACCTACTCTTTATGCATTTAAGCTAATCGGTACTGGGGCCCCACACGGCAAAACAACAGATTCTAATTTATCTTTATACATTAGCGGTAAAGTCTTTGCGTTGTAATCAAAAGGCATTTTGTTTTGATTTTTAATATCTGTTCCTGCCTAAATACTAATGGGGACTCAACACACTTCTTTTTTTTTTAAAAAAAAACAACATCATTATCAGCCAATTTGACATTGTGAATCGAACCCGGGGCCTTTTCATTACAGCATAAACATCCTATTTCCAATTAGTTCATTTTCTCTTTGTGCACAAAAAGCTAATCGGAACTTTTAAACAAATACAATTGAATATCCAATTTTCACCAAGATTGGGAATCGAACCCTCAACCACTTGGTTGAAACATCTCGCGGAATAAAAAACACCCCCCGCGCCCTAGAGAATCGAACACGCGACCTCGTCATTACCAGGCGACAACATTAACCACTACCCCAAGGCCGCCATATTGATTTTATTCAATCACTATTTATGCACAGATGGACTAATCGCGACCTATAATGGCGGGATTAAACAATTGGCCTAATTTAACTACCTAGAGAATCGAACCCGCGACCTCTTCTTTGCCAGGTGACAACATTAACCACTAACCCAACTCGATTTTCGAACTCAACCATTTTGTTGGCTTTATTTACACACAGGCTAATCGAGACCATTCAATATTGACATCGTCGACTTGTAATCAAAGGGTCCCAGGTTCGATACTCAGTGGAGGCACATAGTGGTCCGAATCACCACTTTTCAACTGTAGGTCCCATCCTGATTAGTTTTACCGTGCATAAAGTGGACTTAAAAAAACTAACTCAATCTATCAATCAATCAATATTGACTCTACCAGGAATCGAACCCTCGACGCCTCTTGTTTTACAGAGCAATAACCTTAGCCGCTAAACTTTCGGGGGTACAGCAAAATTCGGCGCCATCTTTAAATCATTTCTTCATGTGTTTGCATCATACGCAATGGTTGCGCGCGCATTTCCTCCACAGACACACACACACAGACAAACATACGCACGTGTTAGGTTAGCATACATCAAGAAACAACGTGACAAATCCATTGACCCCCTCCCCCACCGCTTCCGATGCCTTCAACGTGATCAGACACGTTCTGCTGACTCAACAATAAAATCGCTCGTACACCGCTACGACCGGATGTAACATAACACCAGTGGCATCGAATTTTTGCTGACGCGTAGGAACGAAGTGCTGCCTCTCTACTGTCAGTCTTCCTGTCTCCTTTATGCACTTCTTGAATCCTCTCCTCCTACAGTCTTGTATGACCATATCCCTTATACATAGTTTGTTCTCCTTCTGTTCCACAAATCTCCTCATATCAGTTCTCTTTTAGGTCTTAAGAATAGCGAAGAATGCAAATAAGAAAAAAGAAAACAGAGAAGTATGCCTAAATTTGCCTGAAATATTACACATCTGTTACTATTATTATTAGAATGAAAATGATTAATTCATATTGAAATGTAAAAGAAAAAGAAGAAAATTCATATATTCCATCCTTTTTTTTACATTTAATTCTAAAACTTATTATATACCCCTTATGCTCCAAAGTTCTCAAAGAGAGGGAGAGTGATGAAGGGTTACACGAAAAGAATCATAAGCCAGCACTGATCAGCATAAACATTTTAAAGATTGTATCCAGGAAGAGTTAGAAAAAAAATTATTTCCAGCCCAACTCCTTACATGGCTGATGATCTTAATTTTTTGTGCCAAAACTTTCTCCTTCAGTCTAAAAATTGATAAGAAATTGAAATCTAGTGACAAATATTTAGTAATGTAATGTATTTTAATTGGAATGAAATTGCAGTTTTCAAGCGGGGGTGTTGCCCCTTTGGAAGATTAGTGCTGATCGAGATGTCCCTGCCACGAGAATGCTGGACACTTTAGTAATTTCCTAACACCAATACTAAAATACAAATTATTTTCTTGTAGTTCACGGCCATCACAAGCATAAGAAAACAGTTCCTCGTTGTGACGTTTCAGGAGAACACACACTCCCTTCATCAGACATTTAGTTTCATTTTTATTTTAACTAAAGATACAGTTACAACAAAGGTTAGCAATTGTTTGAACAAAAATAATCTGTTATATAATGGATGTTCTCAATGTTACATTGCTGTAATATAGCAACCTAACTGTGAAAAGAAGCAGTCTGTTTTATTTTTATTTCAGATAAAAATTTTTGATCACATTATTTTTTATTTAAAATTATGAATCCCAAATATCATCAGGTAATTCTTCTGAAACGTCACAACGAAAAACCGCCCTCCCATGCCCGCAACAACCGCAAACTACAAGAAAATAATTCTATAATGCAAGCAATGCGCACATACAAGAAAAATTAAATACAAATGTCTCGTCTTTACATTTTTCAACACCAAAAGTTCTGTCCAATGTTCAGGCTCGTGATATTTTTTCTTTGCTCTAAATTATCCTTCATTATATTTTTATTCTTAAAAGTAGTAAAGGAAAGGGTTGTGCAGAGGGCGTTAATTAGACCGTAGCAATATTTGAACATGAATGAATAGTTGTTTCTACCTTCTCCGTCATTTCCACTTCCTTCTTTTTTTAAATGTTCTTTCATCTTCTTCTTTTTTGAGAAGTCAAGGTTACCTCAAACAGGTTCCTAGTAAGGAAAGAACAACGCAAGAAGTCTTTGCAACTGCATGCAGCTTTTGTTTCAAACCAATCGCAGTTCAACTATCTTTTGTTTCTGCATTCAGATCTGGCTTCACTGCAGTTACAGGATTCTCAATGTCTTGTAAAAGGAATTTACACGTTTATGGTCTGGCACTCTTGCATGAGTGTATGCTCATTTCATTACGAGACATTACGTATTACAGATTCTCGGGTTTGGACTCCAATTAAAAATTAACCAGTAGACCTACATAAAAACGACTTACATCAACATTTAGCTCATTCAATTCTCCGTTAATCTATGCTAACCAAATGTTTTTTAGTTTTGCAAACAATCGCTCTCTTTGAAATCCGATCGTAATGAAATTTTAGTATGGTGCAGGCAAAAAGCTTTAACACAATTCAAAATTTTCATATTTCTAAAATTTGTCAAAAAACAGTTCTTATCAATTTTGGGAAACAACATTTTTTTAGTACTGGGTAGTCATACAAATACAACATTGGTCTTGTTTTGAAGCTCTTGCATCTGTTTCTAAAATACATTATCATTGTCAATTCACATTGCGAACCGGTTTTGTACAGATTTTCATTCAACGGAGTACGTGGAACGTGGCAACACTGACAGCCCACGGTTTTCACGGTTCAACGGACATCTCTGGATCCGATGTTCCCACGTTCCAACACCTCTTGAACACATGAGGATGGAAAAACAAACATGAAAAACCAACTACACTTGTCTTCAATTAAGTAAACAGTGTTTGTTTAAATTTCACAGCAAATCGAAACGCTACCTGCAAAACAAATACTTATACAGTGCAACCTTGACAACTCAAACCTCAACATCTCGAATTCCTTGATAAGTCGAACTTTTTGTAATCCGCTGGAATTGTTCATAACACTCAATACTAATTTTATCTCAACAACTCGAATAAAAACTTGATAAGACGAATTTTTGTAAAGTTTATGGGATGCCGTTCGAGCTCAATAACTCGAAGGTAGAGTATGAAAAACCTCCATGAGTCGAAGTTAAATTCTAATCACGTCCATAACTCGAGTCGCACGGACCTCAATAAGTCGAAGTGTAGGGTGCGTACGTACAGGCTTTTTCATAAATAATAGAATTATATCTGCTCTTAAAACAGTAGAATTTATTAATGATAGGATATCATATGCAGTTTTACAGGGTAGGTGGTGTAAAATTATTTTAATAAACATACATGCACCAACGGAAGATAAAGATGATAATACTAAAGATGATTTTTATACAGAGTTAGAACAGGTCTTTGATAAATTTTCTCAGTATGATATGAAAATTCTGTTAGGTGACTGGAATGCACAGATTGGCAAAGAAGAGACATTTAAACCCACGATTGGTAAAGAAAGTCTTCATGAATTAAGTAATGATAATGGTATAAGATTGATTACTTTTGCAACCTCAAAGAATTTAATTGTGAAAAGTACAACTTTTAAACATAAAGATATCCATAAATATACCTGGTCTTCTCCAGATGGTAAAACTCATAATCAGATAGATCATATTCTCATTGATAAGAGAAGACATACTAGTATAATTGACGTTCGTACACATAGAGGTGCTGACTGTGCCAGTGACCATTATTTAGTAATTGCTAAATTAAGAGAAAGACTCTCAGTGATAAATCATGAGCAACAAAATCTAAAAGTTCTAAAATTTGATAGAGGAAAGTTTACTGATGAAAGAATTAAGAAAGATTACCAAATTAAACTGTCAAATAGATTTGATGTTTTGCAGGATTTAAATGGTGATGAAAATATAAATGAAACAGATGTAAATAAGAATGGGGAGCACATACGTAATGCAATAGAATCAGCAGCTAAAGAAAGTATAGGATACCATAAACCGAGAAAAAGTAAGCCATGGTTTGATAATGAATGTCATAATCTAATATAAATAAGAAATCAGGCTAGACTTAGGTGGTTAAATAACTCTGATGATACAAATCTAAACAATTATAATAGAATAAAGCGAGAAGTTAACCGCACATTTAGAAGTAAAAAAAGAGATTACTTGAAAAGCAAAATTAATGAAATTGAAACAAAGAGCAAATATAAAAATATCAGAGGTGTAAATGAGTTTAGAAAGGGGTAGCAACCTAAAGTAAACTTGATAAAAGATAAAGACGGTGATTTTCTAGCTGACCAAAGCGATATTCTAAATAGATGGAATAACTACTTTAGAGACCTTTTAAATGTTCATGTAGGAGATAAATCAAAAGTAAATGAAGTCCACACAGCAGAACCTTTAGTTCCAGAACCTAACTTGACTGAAGTTAAAGATGCTATTAAAAGGCTAAAGAATAACAAAGCACCTGGCATTGATTTAATACCAGCTGAGTTAATTAAATATGGTAGAAATTCATTAATATGTCAAATTCATAAATTAATTTGTTTAATATGGAATAAAGAATAAATCCCTCAACAGTGGAAAGAATCCATAATTGTTCCTGTGTTTAAAAAAGGTGATAAAATGAACTGCAATAATTACCGTGGAATTTCTCTACTCTCAACAACATATAAAATATTATCTAACATTCTTTTAACAAGACTAACCCCATATGCTAATGAAATTATTGGTGATTATCAATGTGGATTTAAACTTAACAGATCAACTACAGATCAAATTTTTCACATCAGACAGACACTTGAAAAAAAGTGGGAATATAATCAAAATGTCCATCAGCTATTCATTGATTTCAAAAAAGCATATGATTCGGTCAAAAGAGATAAATTATATAATATATTAGTCGAGTTTGGAATACCTAAGAAGCTTGTTAGTATGATAAAAATATGCACCAGTGAAACAGAAAGTAAAATTCGTGTGGGTATTAATATGTCTGACAAATTTACAGTTCATGATGGGTTAAAACAAGAAGATGCATTATCATTGCTCTTTAATTTTGCCTTAGAATATGCTGTTAGGAAGGTAAAAGAAACTAAAGAAGGACTAAAATTAAATGGCGTGACTCAGTTGTTAGCATATGCAGATGATGTAGACTTACTGGGGGATGATGTGAATACAATTAAGAATAATGCTAAAATATTTTTCAAAACTGCTAAAGAGATAGGTTTGGAAGTTAACAAAGAAAAAAACTAAATATATGCTTACAGGCCGAAAACAAGTGTTAGGTAATAATCAAAATCTAATTATTGATAACAACTCCTTTGAACCAGTTTCCAAATTCAAATACTTAGGAGTAATATTAACAAATGAAAATTATATTAAAGAGGAAATAAAAAGTAGGCTTAATTCAGGAAATGCATGTTACTTCTCTCTTCATAAACTTTTGTCTTCTCGTTTAATATCTAAGAAACTATAAGTTAAAATATACAAAACAGTAATTTTGCCTGTAGTATTATATGGATGTGAAACTTGGTCCCTTAAATTGAAAGAGGAACATAAATTGAGAGTATTTGAAAATAAGATCGTTAGGAAAATCTTTGGACCTAAAAGGGATGGGGAGACAGGTGAGTGGAGAAGGTTACATAATTTAGAACTACATAATTTGTACTCATGTCCAGATATTATTAGAATAATTAAATCAAGAAGACTTAGGTGGGCAGGCCATGTGGCACGAATGGGAGAGGAAAGAGGAGTTCACAGGATTCTTGTTGGGAAACCTGATGGTAAGAGACCTGTAGGAAGGCCAAAACGAAGATGGAGGGACAACGTTGAGATGGACGTAAGGGAAATCGGTAGGGATGGAAAAGAGTATATAGAACTTGCTCAAGATAGGGAAAGATGGAAGGCCTGTGTTGCTGCAAGCATGAACCTTCGGGTTTAAGAAGGCTAGGGAGTTAGTTAGTTTAGTTAAAACAGAGAAGAGGAAGGGATTATCTACGAAGTAAAGTGTAAAGAATGTCAGAGTATGTACATAGGAGAAAAAAAGAGGCTGAAAGACAGGTTGAAACAACATAGGGATGATGTACGACTTAAGAGGGAGAGAGAAATGCTATACTTAAGCACACGAGAGAAACAGGACACGACATAGAGTGGAACGAGGCTAAGCAGATAGGAAGGGAGAAGAGAGTACTAGTGAGAAAATGGAAGGAGGCCAAGGAATTAGACAAGAATGTTGAAAACACAATGAACTGGGATGGGGAGACTGAAGATAAACAAAGAATGGAAGAAGGTGTTAGAAAGAGTGGAAAGGACAAGAGCGAAGAAAAGAAGGAAGTGGAATGAAGAAGGAAAGGATAAGGAAAATAGCGTGAGATAAGGAGTCCAACCACGTTCCAGATGAAAGGAAATGTTTATCTAAATCGCCTGTCAGGTGAAATAACAGTTGACAGGAGAAGGCCACCTGCTGGAACATCTGGTAAGCAATGTTCCAGATAAAGAACTTTCTAATAATCTTGAGTCTGGAGGGGAGTGATTTTGTGTGTATATATATACGTATATCTTACTGTTTTGTACCTTAGTTCATTTGTATTTGGTACAGAGTCTGAAGAAGACCTTGTTAGAAGGTTGAAAAATAAGGTTTAATTTATGTTTTATAATAAAATAAATTTCTGCCTTGGTCAGCATATTGAGTTTCTGAATCTCTGTCCTGTAAGGCATTGTTTTCACACTTTTCTTCATCTGCACTACAAAGACACAGTTCAGTACGTCGCAGGAACTGATCTCGGCATATGCATGAACATTTCCTCTTTCCGCAACCACATGTCAACTGTAATATTCTCTGAAGCTCTAGGTAGTGTGAATATGGCAAGAATGATCTTCTTGTCATCCTCATTTTCTTCTTTTTCCCTTCAACAGTCTATTGGGCTGGGTACTTTTGGATGTTCCTCTTCTGCTTTTATTTCACTCCAATACTTTGAAGTAACTTCCTCTGGTGAAAGGTGTGAGGGGAACTTTGGTGGCAACGTTCACAATATTAATGGTATCCCAGTTTGTGTTTGTACTTGCAAAGAAGGCAATGAAGTGGTTGTTGAACGTATTTGATGGCACAGAAGATGATGTGCTTGAATCTCTTGCACACCTTGGTTCTCCTGGATTCGATGAACAAGATGACAGAATGAAAGATGAATTTATTTATTTTACTTCTCGTTTCTGCTACTTTTGGCTAATTTCAAAGATGAGAATGAATGATAATAAAATGAAATAGATGAAAGGACAATCACAAACACATATGGACAGCACACAACTAATATCCGATGGGTCCAGACTCCAGAGCATTGTTAATCTGCAAAATGCAATCCAGGGTGTACTACGTGGAAGTGAGGTTGACATTTGGGTATCTCTTATACCCCGAATATGATGACACGATTTTTAAGAAATTCATTCATATAGTATACGTGCCTGACACCAAAATTGAAGATATCGGCAAACTCCGATGGTGTCTGTTCGCGAAAAGAGATGTTCAAAGCTCACGTCTTGCTCCAACCAAAGTGCCCCTCACATTCTTCATCAGAAGGAGCTGTTACTTCCAACTATTCAAGTGATAGGCTTGTCAACAAGGGATGCTTTTGGAGTCCAATAAGGAAAAAAATCAGGGAAAGCTGGAACAAATTTTATTATCTTCCTAAAAGGGTTCAAAACAACATATTAATTTTGCACCCCTCTACCACCCCGGATTTGGCCGCCATCTTGGAAAAATGGCGCTCAAAATAAGTTTTTGCAAATATCGCGCTTGGAAAGCATTTTACAGCAAAAGAGGTTATGACAAAAAATAATCTACATAAAATTCTCTACAAAAAATATTCAGTGCATTTTTCTTCTAGGAAGCACCATTATGGCGACAGAGAATCGAGAATTTTCACCTTTTTTTCCCGCTTTATTGTGAAAGAGCGAAACTCAAGAAAACGCTTTTGCATGGTGGTTTGAGGCCTTATTTCTTATTAAAATGCCTATTATAAATGTATTATCAAGTGGTAATATATGTATATTAATTGAAACATAATTTGTAATATTTAACATAAAACAAATGAACACAATGTCTGTATTTCAGCTCCTGTTAGAAACCCAAACATCGCTTTTCTTCTACCAGCAAGAATTCTTGTAAGCACTGGAGGCTCCGGGGTGGGGGGGGGGGGTTACGATGGTACGGCCGTACCTCCTGTTGTATCACGGACGCCAGGGCGATATGAAGGGAGAACGAAGCCGGATTTTATTTACTGAATGCATCATTTGGGGTAAACTTGTTCTTGCGCATATTTGTTGCTATGCAACTTCCACGTTGCAAAGTTCCGACTGTAACACTTTGGAGAAATGTAAGAGGAACTATACAGGGTGTTTCCGGGCTGATTATACAAACTTTCAGCGATGATGGAGACTGGCAAGAATTCTCACTGCCTGTGACATTGTTCGAACGACCCCGGGGTTGTTCCAACGGGTACTCCAGAACTTTGTGCGACGATGTCATGCCTGCAGCGAAGTTGGGGGACGCCACTTCGAACAAGTGTTGTGGATGTAGCAGCTTGTGAAACTTGTCACCGATTTTCGCTTATAACTTTCGACTAAGTCGTTTTCGGACCAGGGTTCCTTATCTTAAATTGATACATGTGACCTTCTCCATCATCCCTGAAAGTTTGTATCAGCAGCCCGGAAACACCCTGTATATATTTAAATATTAATAATTAAATGTTAATTGTTTTGTTAGAAGCATATAGGAATATACCTGTATAATATGGGATCCTTTTTACTAGTGCTGTATGTTTCAAAAAGTTCTTACGTTAATTATACTGTATTATTAAACTTACAAAAAAATCGTCATACAGATACTACATATAAAATTGCTAGAAAAAAATTAGTATAATACATTCTACTAGAAGAGAAATCCACGAGCAAATTTGATTGTACAAAATTATCAATGGATCAACTAAAAAGCAGGAAATTTTAAATTTATTGAAATTCAATGTGAACAAAAATAGGTTACGCACTTACGCAAAAATAGGTTTACTTTTGCACTTGCTTCGCTTTTGCAGTAAATTGTACATTAGTCACGTCAACTGGTTAAGGTATTGTGATATATAAAAGACGGTGTGAAACTGTGTAATCAATTTTCATACTGTACAAGGGGCGCTGTTTTGCTTGATCATGAATCCTGAAACCGCCAGTGCTTGTAAGTGAATGTGGCATAGATCATCAGAATTGACGTGAGCTTGCAGATCGAAGCAAAAGCGACAGACCACAATCTACACAGGGATTTGAAAGCTAAGTGGCGACACGGCACCCTTTAGTCTAAAATTAACATTCACCGTGTATGTACGCACAACTGACGCGGTGCTACAAAGCACGGTATTGAGAACAAGTGAGTGACACGTGCAGCTTGCCGTGTCGCGTCAGTTCGAAAAGTTGCATTTATTTCTTAAGATTGGTTTCCAAGAGACATGTGCTGCTTCCATCTGAAAGCTCCGTTCGTCTTCTATACTCTGTCCCTGGAATCTCTAGAGCGAGCGAAAGAAAACAAGGGTCTGCACAAGTAGTAACTCGAGAAGACAGTAACTCGACCAATGAACGCGTGAGAGGGAACAGAATTGCATGGTGGAGGGAAAACGACTGCAGCTACTAACCGCTTACAGGAGCTGCGTGTATTGCTTCGCCCCGCCCACAAGCTTTCTCCCCTTCTCTAATGTAATACGAGGCCTTGTTCCACAAATTCCCGGGACAGAGTATAGAAGAGGAAGGGATATTGTAGACTGAAGCGGCACGTGAAATTGGAAACCAATCTTAAGAAGTAAATGCAACAGTGTCAGATTTTGAACACGTTATCGAACCTTTTAGCCCAAATTTTCTACAGCTACAAGTCCCCTTGTGCAATCTTTAAGGCGTTTACAGGGTATAATGCGAGGAATCTCTCGCGGTGCACCATCTTTGTCTGTTGTTATACTAGTGTTCGGAAAGTTACTTTTAAAAAAGGCAACTAGTTAAAGTTACAGTTACTTGCTTAAAAAAAAGTAAGTTACAGTTACTCATTTTAAGAAGTAACTTAGTTACAGTTACATGTACTTCAAATGTAACTGTAAGTTACTTTAACAGTTACTTTCTGCTGAAAATTTTCTTGCAACCAAATTACACAAAACGATCATTAATTGTAATAACATATTTTGTGAAGATTAACATGTGTTTTACCTACGTTACTGGTACATACAGTAATATAAGTCTTCGTATATTTATATTTATTACAAAATAAAGTGCTCTCCTGTGCTTTGCGCGACGCCATGAAGGCGTATAGGGTGCGTGGAGTTAGAGCCCTACACTTCCTTGATCATGGCCGAAGGTGGGGGTGATGTGATGAGCACCACGTTCCTGGCATCCTTTACCCCCCATAGTTTCCTCCAGATACCCAATTTATACGATGCTGGGTGGGGGCTGGAGCCGCTTCCACTAGTGGAAAAAAAATCACGGTTCTCCCCCACCGATGATCGAACACGGGGTCTCTCGCATGGTAGTCAGGGACCGAAACTACTTTTTTTTTTTACCCCTATGCGGTAGTATCCCCCGTTATTAATATTTTCTCAGTTTTCACGTATGTCAATTTTCTGTTTTCTGTATTCTCATTGGAACAGACACAAACATTAATGTCCGAAACGAACTAGAATCTGGGTCCCTTGACATATACTGCGTTGTGCTAACCACTCCGCCACGGAGGTTGACCTGAGCTACTGCGACTTACACATTTGTATTTATTATCATTGTTGTTCTTAAGGAATGTCCATTGGAGTGGGGGAGATTCTAGAAACTGTATAGAAAGAGAGAGAGAGAGAGAGAGAGAGAGAGAGAGAGAGAGAGAGAGAGAGAGAGAGAGAGAGATCACACCCGTAGAATATATTCTAAGAAGGGAGGGAGAAAATCAGATGTTTTGTATCCAGTTGATCCAGACTTTTTATTTAATATTTTTTTTTACTAAAAGATCACAAGACCAATTCAGAGAAAACTTTAAGTGCAAACGTGCCCCATACCAGTTATAGCTGATGAGGTAGGGATGTGGACAACCAAAAAGCCTTCTCGTAATGATCCCCTTTGTACCACTCTCTGAAAGTATTACACAGTGTTTGAAAGTAACTAGTTACAAGTAACTCAGTTACAAGTAACAGTTACTTTTTGAGAAAATGTAGCTGTAACTAGTTACTTTTAAAAGTGAGTAACTGTAACTGTAACTGGGTTACTTTTTACGATAGAAGTAACGTTTTAACAGTTACTTTACAGTTACTTTGACAGTTACTTTGCGACACTTAAATTGCTATGTAAGTATCATAAATTATTGGCGATTTTGGACTCAAAGTGAGCCGGAATTGAGTTTCTGCTGTGATATAAAAGCCCATTCTTTTATACATTAATTCTTGCACACAATAGATGAAGAGGAAAAGAGAAAGTTGTAGAACAAAATATATCTCCTGGCGGTGGTCAGTCGGTAGGCTTCAGCCAGGTGCCAGGAATTTCAAGGTTTATCTTATGTTTCATCTTTCGTTTGGTAGACCTGAATTCCAAAGGGGTGTACACGCCTTGGAAGAGGGCTGGATTTCCCAGAAGCGGGAAGATAAGCCTCTAGGAGGAAAATTCCTTCCTATTGCTGACAGTTTGCAATTGTCAGTTATGTGCTGTCAAGTGTCTCTTGTTTCTGTAGTTTGTTCCTCTGTGGTGTTCCTCTGTGACCTTATAACTTCCCCCTTCTGTAAGCAGCATCCGATAGTTTTTTTTTCTTTTGCTATAATATCGGATTAAGCTGAAAAGTGACTTCCTGCAATATTTCAGTGTTTTTAAGAAAGAATTCAACGGTACTGGTAGTATGAATGAAACTGAAGAAGACGAGAGATAGCAAATGCGCCTATGAATGGAAAACAGTTTAATTGTTTCCACGTGATTTCATTTATTTCAGTTCCTGATAATTTAAAAATGGAAGTAAAAATATTTCCGGTTAGAATTCGCTTATTTATGATTATTCAGCATTTCTGGACGTTTTGAAAAAAGTTTATATATTTTGGTAAGTGCTATTCGTTTAGATTTAAATGAGAACCCTTTTCTTGCAATAACAGATACGACAGATCTCACCATTATTATTGATACAACAGTGAATTACAACACTCAAGTCGCAAACACGAACGAATCAGGAAGACCCTAACGATCATTCTCGCCTGTTTATGTAATCGTCTCAAAGAGAATTGAAATCGTATCACGCCGCAGACGTGAATCGAACCTAGGACCCGGGCATCATAAATATATAAGCTAATCACGTTATAAAAAGGTTCCCGCTGGAGCATTGAAAGAGAGCTTCTTAAAAGCTCATCGCGACAGCGTCCTTCAGCGGAGTTGGAAAATCTCCGCTGACATTGCATTAGGAAATGAAATCAGGAATCAGCGTTCTTCCTCAAAATTGCCGTTGCCAGAGGACGCGATCGAAGCAACCGTCGTAACGGCCGATAGTTGGAATTTCATTTAAATAGGTCGCGTGAGAAAATATCAGCTTTAGTTGTCTTCCTTTTTCCGTCAGATGAAGTAGTTTTCAAAATAACTCCGTTTCTAGTTGTTTTCAGTTCACGTTGAATCCGGTTATCGCGAGAGAGCTCCACAGGCATCATAAGTTTAGAAAAAGGAGCGAACGAACGATCGGAAGTTAAAGTTATCGTTTAGAATATCGGTCTACGAAAGTACAGAGTTTGGAGCCCGGAGTTGGTCCCTCGTCCGTTTTCTTACAGAGTAGGACCACGTCGATCCAAGGACCAGCGGAGAAGAGATCGCCGTAGAACTCCAGGTAACGAACATTCCTTGTCTTTCCTTCCCCTGCCTGTTCAGTCAAAGGTAGTGTTTTTAAATATATGTCCGTGTATTCTTATTTACGAGGCTAGTCCCCTTGTAGTTTAGTGTCGACGTTGCTCTCCAGAGCTACCCCCTTCCTTTTACAACGTTCCTCTCGCCTAGCAAGCGAGTGGCTAAAGGCTGCCATAGCCTATCAACGATCCCCCTCTTAGACTTTATACGTGGTGGAGGTGCGGGGCCAAGATACATATCCCAATTCGTGTGAGCATTATTTGCAAAGTTTTTAAGAATCTGCTGCAAGGAAAAATGTCCTTTTTCCTGGAGGCCCAGCGGATTATGGCACGTCGTGGGCGCGAACTTGAGGTTCACTCCGAGCTTCTCATTCAACTCCTGAAAAAGCTTAGAGGTAAATGCGCTTCCTTTATCGGTATGGATGGTCTCTGGGATCCCAAACCGGAGTATAATCTCTTCATACAAAAAGTCGGCCGCCGTTTGAGCCGACACGTCAGGAGTCGAACGTGTGACCATATACCGGGTTGAAAAGTCAGTCGCCGCGAGTATGTATTTATGTCTGAGCGGTCCTGAAGCGGGATAACGGCCACTGAAGTCAATCGCGATGGATTGGAATGGTTTTTGCGGCGGATAACCGGGCGGCTTCTTATTCTCTTGGCACACTGCGCATTCCCTGATTTTCCGCTGTATGAAGTTCTTCATAAAGGGAAAATATATTTCTTTGAGATCTCGATTGTAAGTTTTGGAAAAACCCATGTGGCCGCCTCCGGTCGGCAATGAATGGAGAGATTCAATCACCGTGTCACGGAGGGCGGTCGGTATGCACAGAAGCTTCTGTGCACCCGAGGCCATTCGATGGAGCTGATAGAGCAACCCATTTTCGATGGAATGGTAACACGCCTGCCGTTGGAGGGGGGCGGGGGCTTGGCTGCCCTCCCCCTGTGGATCCTCCAAAATGCGAATGATACTGCCAAGGGTTTCATCCGCGTTCTGATGAGAGGCAATATCAATGGTTTTATCCTGCATGAATAAAACCTTGGTCTCTCCCAGTTCTGGCGCGTCGTCAGTCGGTTCGATACCAGTATCCCGGGACAAGGGGTCCGCCGGATTTTGAGTACCGCGGCAATGGGAAACCGTAAAAAAAATTCATCTATCGATAAGGACCAACGTAAGAGTTTGGGGAAGAGAGATTTAGCGGTGCGCAGATACGTTATACTTTTGTTATCGGTCAACAAAAAGAAGTGGCGTCCTAAAAGATAGAACCTGAAGCTCTTTAACGTATAAAGAATGGCCAGCAGTTCAAGTTCAATGATCCCGAGCCTAGTTTCGTGATCTTTCAATTTTCGTGAGCAGTACGCACAAGGGAGCCACGCCTCTTCAGAGTTTTGTTGCATCAATATCCCGGAAATCGCAGTAGTCGATGCATCAGTATAAACCCGAACTTCTTTGTCAGGCTTATACGGCAAGAGAACGGGGGCCGTAATAAGAGCCTTTTTTAATGCTTCAAAGGCGTCTTGTTGTTCCTTGTCCCATTGAAAACGCTTATTCTTTCCTACCAAAGCCTGAAGCGGTGCTGCAATGTCCGAGTGGTTTTTAATATACCGCCGGACGTAGGAAGTAAGACCCAAAAAGCGGCGCACCTGACGCACGGTTTTGGGCTGGACGTAATGTGTAATAGAGTCGATAATCTTATCCGAGATAGAATAACCGAAACGGCCAACTCGGTTCCCGAGGGCGATGATCTGGCTATAACCGAAAGAACATTTAGAAGGGGTAAGTTTCAAACTGGCCGCCTCTAAACACTTGAACAGTTGTTCGAGGGTGGTCAATAAGACCGAGAACTCGTCGGCAAAACAGTACAGATCATCCATGTAGGAGGCGAACGTGGAAGGATCCATTTGCGCACTAGCCAGGTGAATCGACCTTGTTAATCCGGCAGGACTGGTGCTGGCGCCCATTGCAGCAAAATTAAGTTCAAAATGGCCTTTTCCTGGAACTGTGAATGCCGTATGCGGCTTGCTGTCTTCCGACAGGGGTAACTGAAAATACGACTGGTGCAAATGAAGATTACAATAGAAACGTTTGCCGCCCATTTGATATAGAGTCTCATTGAGATCATTCATACCAATCGCATCAAAGATGGTGTTCGAGTTCAGTGCACGAAGATCCTGTACCATGCGGTATTTCCCGTTATTTTTGCGCACGATTAACACAGGCGAGTTGTAAGGGGACGTAGATTCCCGGATGACCCCTTGCCGTAACAGGGAGTCGATTTGCTCATTCATTTCTTTTCTCAAATGAATGGGCACCGGGTACGGCCTTGACCGGAAAACAACATCGTCTTTTAGGCGAATACGGTGTACGTAATTTGTAGCTCGACCCACGTCAGTTTCGGACCAAGAAAAAACGTGGAAATAGTTATTCAAGAGCTGCAATAATTGTTGTTTTTGTATGGGCGTAAGGTCCGGATTAATGTCGAACTGCTTGTCAACCGGAGATGCGTGGCTTGCATCTTCAGTTTCTGTCGTGACATTCACCTGAGCCGGGGTGGGAAATATCCCGGCGGTGTCACTCGCACATTCCGCGGTCGGGGCGTCCGGCGCCCCGGTCTGGGTAACCTGGACGGGGAGTTCCCACGCTTCAGCAGCGCCGATACGCTGACCTTTGGGAATTGTAACTCTATGTGTCAATGGATTGCTAATCCAGAGAAGGTTGGTCTGAGTATTTAAAATAGCCCGAGGTATTAATAAGCCAGATTTCTGTTGAAACGGCACGTCAGGTTCCAATAACGTGTCGGAATCGGCGATACCATTCACCAATTGCACAGGAATACAAAGGTGGGAGCGAGGGTTCACTATTATCTTCCGCGCCGCGACAAATTCGGGAGTAAGATTAGCCTGGATCATGTGCGCCAGTTTTAGAGACACGTCGAAAACCCTGTGGGTAGTAGCCCGAAGATAAGATTTTACTGGAGATCCAAAACGATACAGGGTGAGACGATTTCTATGGAAGTCCAAATTAGCCCTCGGTTTCGTTAAAAAGTCGTTCCCCAGAATTACACCCTGTTGAAAATGTGGAAGAACGCGAAAGGGATGTCGGAATTGATATCCACCTAAAGAAAACGTCAAGAGCGCGATCTCCTTTACCGCAAGGGGTGTGTTGGACACACCCTGTATGAGAGTGGGAATTTGGAAACGTTTCGCACTGGCTGGAACGTCCTGCGCACCAATTACAGAAATCATAGATCCGGTATCAAGAATGAACTTCTGTGATTGCCCGTCCAGCTCTGCACTGACGTAAATTAACTCCGAGTGGGGAAAAGTCTTGACGGAGAGACATTTAATCTTGGGGGCTACCTGGACGTCTCGGCTCCAAGTAGCTACTGGTCGTTTAAATCACTATCGGTGGCCTGACATACATCCGAAGTGTGATAGGGGTACGAACACCGGTTACAGCGGACTCCTTCGCGGCGTTCCCCTTGCTCCACCCGTCCGCGTCGCGACGCAGATGATTGAAAACTGGGAGATGCGGACCGCGAGTTACCCCGCCGCCACTGTTGGCGTTGGTCTTTTCGGTCAAACCTTTGAAGTTATTAGAACGGGGACGGTATTGGCCTTGGCCGCGACCAGAAAATGATCTATTATTATTATAGAATCTTCTGTTTGTCTGACCGCGATAATTATTGCGGGGGTGGTAGAAGTCATTCCGTCTTCCGTCGCCCGGCGACTGCTGGCCGTGAGACGGACTACATAGCTCATCCAGCCGAAGAGTCAGACTCTTCAGCTGATCTTCAAGGCCCGTTTCCTTAGGGACAGGTTGCGGGTTCGATGTGGCCATCTGTTTGTGCTAGAGCGCGTCGAGTTGCGCTTGGAGGGCCTTCACCCGGAGATCAAGTTCCGGGGATTCGCGTGATCGTGCAACCTCGGGAGAGAGCACCGGCGCTTCCGGTCTCACGTGCGCGCTGTAAGGCGGCGCTCGCAGCTGGGCGAGGAGGGAGTCGGTGTTCGCTTCCGACAATAAATCCTGGATTTTGCGCTTCCGAATAAGAAATTGCAATTTCTCGAAAGCCTTTAGATCCTGTACAAAATCCGGGACGGAAGCATATTCCTTTTTATATGTCTCCCGGATAAACTCTGGCTGAAGGCCTAAGGTGAAGTGTTTAATTTGGGTGGCGGGAGACATCTCGGGATCGAGTCGGTACAACATTAGGTGTTTGTCACGGATGTAATCCGTGACGGCTTCTCCGTCCTTGTGGAGGCGAGCTTTAATTTGATCCTCCAATTGCAACTTGTCTACGGAGCCTGTAAATTCCGTAATGAGCTGTGTTTTCAGCTGATCGTAGGTAAACACCCTACCGGCCTGCGCTGTTTTCCAGGCTTCGAATAAACGAAGCGCCGGACGTGCCAACAGCGCCGGAACCATTTTGAGTTTCGTCGGCGTATCCCAATCGTTAAGGGTGGCGAGACTCTCTACACGGTCAAAAAAGCGGCGAACGTCCTCGCCGGTCGTGCCGTTAAACTGCACTCCGTCAAGCATAAACGGGTTCAGAAACCCGGAAAAAGCCATCCTCGGGCGGCGCTGTGGGACTCGAGCCAAGGTACTCGCGGGACGCTCCCACGTGTGACGATTAAGCAAGAATGGGCTTCGAATTGGAGTTGATGCGGCCGTAGGGCCTGTGTCGTTAAGACGAAAGCCCACCGCGTTTTCCGCTATAATCGCGAGATGAATGAGCGTCTCATCTAATTCGTCCGGGAAGGGAAGAGAACGAAAGGTGTGATTAAGAGGGTCGTCTACCTCGTTGAACGACATAAAACATACTAAAAGGAATAAAAGTCGAACAACAACAAGAAGTAAAGTTACGCAATTTTAGAAAATAAGCTAAAAAAATAACAACAATAATCTCGTTCATGCATTTCGGGGGGGGGGGATGTATGAAAAAAAAAAAAGGCGCGCAAAAACCTCCATCACGTATAAAGTCTAAGAGGGGGATCGTTGATAGGCTATGGCAGCCTTTAGCCACTCGCTTGCTAGGCGAGAGGAACGTTGTAAAAGGAAGGGGGTAGCTCTGGAGAGCAACGTCGACACTAAACTACAAGGGGACTAGCCCCGTAAATAAGAATACACGGACATATATTTAAAAACACTACCTTTGACTGAACAGGCAGGGGAAGGAAAGACAAGGAATGTTCGTTACCTGGAGTTCTACGGCGATCTCTTCTCCGCTGGTCCTTGGATCGACGTGGTCCTACTCTGTAAGAAAACGGACGAGGGACCAACTCCGGGCTCCAAACTCTGTACTTTCGTAGACCGATATTCTAAACGATAACTTTAACTTCCGATCGTTCGTTCGCTCCTTTTTCTAAACTTATGATGCCTGTGGAGCTCTCTCGCGATAACCGGATTCAACGTGAACTGAAAACAACTAGAAACGGAGTTATTTTGAAAACTACTTCATCTGACGGAAAAAGGAAGACAACTAAAGCTGATATTTTCTCACGCGACCTATTTAAATGAAATTCCAACTATCGGCCGTTACGACGGTTGCTTCGATCGCGTCCTCTGGCAACGGCAATTTTGAGGAAGAACGCTGATTCCTGATTTCATTTCCTAATGCAATGTCAGCGGAGATTTTCCAACTCCGCTGAAGGACGCTGTCGCGATGAGCTTTTAAGAAGCTCTCTTTCAATGCTCCAGCGGGAACCTTTTTATAACGTGATTAGCTTATATATTTATGATGCCCGGGTCCTAGGTTCGATTCACGTCTGCGGCGTGATACGATTTCAATTCTCTTTGAGACGATTACATAAACAGGCGAGAATGATCGTTAGGGTCTTCCTGATTCGTTCGTGTTTGCGACTTGAGTGTTGTAATTCACTGTTGTATCAATAATAATGGTGAGATCTGTCGTATCTGTTATTGCAAGAAAAGGGGTTCTCATTTAAATCTTAAACGAATAGCACTTACCAAAATATATAAACTTTTTTTCAAAATGTCCAGAAATGCTGAATAATCATAAATAAGCGAATTCTTACCGGAAATATTTTTACTTCCATTTTTAAATTATCAGGAACTGAAATAAATGAAATCACGTGGAAACAATTACATTGTTTTCCATTCATAGGCGCATTTGCTATCTCTCGTCTTCTTCAGTTTCATTCATACTACCAGTACCGTTGAATTCTTTCTTAAAAACACTGAAATATTGCAGGAAGTCACTTTTCAGCTTAATCCGATATTATAGCAAAAGAAAAAAAACTATCGGATGCTGCTTACAGAAGGGGGAAGTTATAATGTCACAGAGGAACACCACAGAGGAACAAACTACAGAAACAAGAGACACTTGACAGCACATAACTGACAATTGCAAACTGTCAGCAATAGGAAGGAATTTTCCTCCTAGAGGCTTATCTTCCCGCTTCTGGGAAATCCAGCCCTCTTCCAAGGCGTGTACAGTCTTAGAAAAAAATACCTGGGCCACGGGACGTAGAATTTCGTAACGTCTTAAAGCCTGTTGTTTATGCAACCCAAATAACAAAATATTCGCTTAAGTTTGCCTGGTGATTCTGAGTTCTCGGGAAGGATTGAGCTTTGATAGCATGAGTCACATGACTCGTGCCCCAGCCACAACAAACAGCTGGGTGCTACGATGCCTCCAGAAGAAAATTTCAGGAACTGGTTTCTTGACAAGAGCTACTCGTAAGGAAATACTATTCTTTCAAGTGATATTAGAGTCATTGTCAAGAAGGTTCGCTGAAATGATGGTTCTCATCACAGACCACATGCCACACGTTAATTGTTTAAGTCCAGTTCATGCGCTGGACCTACAGATTAAAATGGGATCCGAACCAAATGCCTCTCTATTTGGTATTGAATTCGGAAGCCTTTCATTACATGGCGAAGACGTTACCACTACGACATCAGAGAGGCAATGGAACCCCTTGAGAAATAGATAAGCGAAAATTGCTACGTGACAAACCATATTTGCCCGTAAATTTTAAAAATAAGACAATATTTTGTACTTACAGTTTCGAACCGTGGGAGAGGCATATATTTTTTTGTACCATCGTCCATTTCACGAGTTTATAATTCTTCCTCACCGACACGAGTAACGCGAGTGGTAGAAGAAAAGCGAAGTAAAATAACTGAAACAGAAATAAAAGGAAAAAGCGAAATAAATTTTATTCATAATATTCTGCAGTCACTTGAGTTGTATTCACGGGATGCTATCTTTAAAGAAAGCCGTGGTCTCTTCCTTGTCTTTTTCGCTTCCTTTGTGCTCTTGCTTCCCCCGTCACGATTGGTCTAAAACTAATTAATGCGACGTTAATTAAACAATCCAAACAACGAAACAATGCACAATCAACTGCACAAAACAACATTCCAAATGTTTTCGAATCGGAAAACAATTGAGATGCTGTAAAATGACTTAAGATGCAGTAATAAAGTGGGAATTCGGTACCGTATAGAATTAAATCGGTAGAGATGTTCGATTTGATTGGATGTTTGTTATTTACATTTGCTATTCTTTCACTTTTGGCAAATAGCGACTATGAAGATGAATGATGCTATGATGAAATTGATGAAGGGACACTTACCAAGGACACCCACGCCCAAGTCGAGATTCTAACCAGGGACCCATGGCATCGTAGCGCGCTGTGCTAACCACTCCTCCATGGAGTGGACATTATACCATATTTTGTGTGCTCAATTGGGATCAATCAATGGAATGAATAGGCATATTATATGATTAATAAATTCATATCATAATACCACGTCATATTATTCGGCACGAAGTAACATCAGAGACATTCAATCTTGCATTTTTGCCTTTCAACTAATTCTTTGAATTCAGGTTAATCACAACAATAAGATAAATTATGAAGCAAATGATAGTGAATGTGGGATATTATTACGAATTACCTGACAGAAACAACATTAAGCAGGCTCGGTGGTCAAGCTCATTAAGTGATTGACATTCGATATCGTCGCCAAAGTTCCCGGGTTTGAGTACCGTCCTTGTCGGGGGTGTTTGACTATTTCGTCATCAATTTCATGTAATGGTCACTCGTCCTTATCGTCGCGATCATCGAACAGGGAATAAAAATTATAAAAATAAATACGATGGTTGTTGAGTTGGTGTTTTTTAAGTCCACTTTATGCACAGTAAGACTAATCGGGACTGGACCTACAGTTTCAAGTGTGATCCGAACAACTTGTGCCTCCACCAGGTATCGAACCCGGGACCCCTTGATTACAAGGCGACGACGCTACCACTGCGCCATCGGGGAGGCCCTAATAAATACGATGGAAGAGTACTTATTTCATCTCTCACGAAATCTCCTACAAAACCGGAATATATGAAATACATGTATATTCATTCACATACATTTTCGATTTCTATATTTAACTAATCGAGACCGAGAACGGGAGAGCAATTTTCAATTCGACAAACCGAGAGACGGAGAAACTGTCAAGTCTTGGCAGCTCCGTAATCGAGTTGTTCTGTTTGTCATTGGCTTTGTATTGGCAATTATTGTCATTATTCTTCCCCTGCAGGTAAACCATAACGATGAATTATGATGAAATGAAGCAGATAAAAGAGCAAGAACAAGAAAGTCATGCCTGTTCGGGACTCCTTATGTAACGAGATTTGAAATTCTGGAGAAGGCGTCCGTGTTTCGCTTGGTTTTCTCTTTCCTCTACTTCTCTTATATTATCATACATGTATAATAAAAATGGATCTGGTACGATATGTTGCGATTCATAATTGTGCTGGTTAGATGCTACAGATGTGAACTCCAACCTGCAACATATTATTCCCTTTTGTTTCGTATCTGGTTGAACATGAAATTTTCTTACACTGTGACAATTTCTTTCTTAGTTTTGGTTTGGTGCACAGATATGCTAATCTGGACTCGACCTTCAGTTTAAAGTGGGATACTAACCACTATGTGCATCCACCGTGTATCAAACCCGGGATCCACTGATTACAAGGCGACGACGTTATCACTACGCCATCGAGGAGGCCCCATGACAAAATGTTATCACTCGATCTCTACCATAATTTATTTCAGCATTTACATTTTCGTTTTCTTCTTCTTTTTTCCTTTTGTTAACTACTCTTATACAACTTTTTTTGCGTCTTCGAATTTCTTCTTGTTTCAGGAAAAAATATTACATGCAGGCTGTATAAAAATCCCCCGTTCAAATAGATAAAACGTTCACTCTCGAGAACTAATTTACATGTTTATCACTAACGTAACCATTAGGAAGGAAACTATTGAAATGTTAACTGATATAACTGCAGATGAAACAATACTTACAGCCACTAACGAAATATCTATTCTTGTGTAGCCTCACAGACAACAAGTATATGGTGAGTCATTCACTCTTGCTGACTAAGGGCGAAGGTCACTGAACTAAAGGGTGGTGGCAAGCAAGCAGGCTTCTGCTCTACCAAAGACGAGGTCACTTGTTCCAGTTATCAATGGCGTACGAAATAAGGAGGAACACAGCTATCTGACGTATGTTTTGGTCCCGTCATTGCATGTAGAACACTTTATCGTCGTGGCCTTGAAGTTCCCTCAGGGCACTCCTACGTAAAGGCTTCTCAGCTAGAAGGATATCTTCCCCATCGAGTGGAGGAAAAGTGAGTGCGTATAGAGGTCCTTCAACTTTCGTATTCTTTTTCATTTCAGAACCCGTGCTGTATCGTCGACTTAATTCAATCTATCCGATGTAGGTTTTAGGTTCTGTTTCTGTTCGGTTATTTCACATTGTCTTCCTGCTTATGTTATTCGCGACGAAGGTTCTGGATTCGATAATCTGGACAATAACGGGATTGTGTTGGTTGGTTGATTGGTGTCTTAAGTCCACTTTATGTCCTGTTAGGCTAATCGTGAATGGACCTATAGTTTAAAGGGGGATCCGAACCACTATGTTCCTCCACCGAGTATCGAACCCGGGATCCCTTAATTACAAGGCGCCCACGATCCCACTGCGCCATCGGGGATTGTGTTCGAAACGAATGAATCAAATTTGAGTGATATGATATGCAACCATTGGAAGACTATTGAAAGAAAAGCTATGGGAACCTGCCAGTTTTTCTACTGCAGACAGGAAACCATAAACATGGAAGAGAAGCTTCTATTCTATGAAACCTGACGCTATGTGCTCGAATACTGGCTAAATATAATCCATAGAGGCATAGCAACGTTAAACAACCTCTTACATGATACATATAGGTTTAAAAAGGCGAAATACAAAGATTGTGTGCGCCTCACTGATGGCGTAGTGGTAAGGCCTTGTAATCAAGGGGTCTGGGGTACGATACCAGGTGATCGCACATAGTGGTTCGGATCCCACTTTAAACTGTATGCACTTTCTATTAGTCTATCTGTGCCGGTGACTCAGTCGGTAACGCGTCTGACTACCATGCTATAGGCCCCGGGTTCGATTCCCGGCCGGTTCAAGCCCGGGAACTTTTCTAACGTTGGAAGCGGCCCCAGCGCCCACCCAGCGTCGAATGACATGGGTACCTGGGGGAAACCCTGGGGGTAAAGGCGGTCAGGGGCGTGATGCTGATCACATCACCCCCACTCACGAACGAATCAAGAAAGTGTGGGGCGTTACCCCCACACCCCCTATACGCCTTCATGGCGTAGCGCCAAGCACAGGTGAGAACTTTACCTTTTTTTTTTTTTTGCATAAAGTGGACTTACAACAAAATTTAAACTTGCGATAAAGATTATGATAAGGTATTAAAGAATTGGGTCTAACACATTTTTTTATTGTTTACCAATGACATTGTTAACTAATATTCTTAATTTCAGTTTCAAGATGAAATTGGCTACGAAATAAAAGGAGTGGGTTCATATTTCTGTTACGAAATTCCACTTTTGTAGTAGACCTGTGCCACACTAAGTTGTGACAATAAACAAATCTGAGACACTTTCAAAGTATTAAATTGCTATCTACGTATTTGGGAAAAAATCTTTCAATATAATACTTTTTTTGGACGCGTCAAATCATAGTATTTAATTCCTGTTTTAGCAGCTTTAAGAAACCTGATTTTTTTTTGGGTGGGGGTTACAAATGCCCTTTCTGCTCCCGTCAAGTTACGCCTATGACAAACAGGAATTCAAAGTAAAAGACTGTCCCGACTAAATCGGGAGACACGTCTGATAGATTTACAATTGGGAAAATCATAATTAAGCGTGTAGTTGAAAACAACCTATTTATTGCATGCAGCTCTACTTTTTCTGCAATGTGGATCAAGAACTGGGGACGTGGAGAAGCACAACACTCCACGTAACCAATAGTCACGTGACCCTCTTTGCTTTCCTGTCATGTTGACCTTCGCGTGGAACACATTTCTCGGTGTTCAGACAGGCAAAATCACCCGATCATCGAAGGGTGCAATATGTGTTGCCTACCCTCCTGCATTACTTGCTCCTATTAAAGCCTTATGGGGAAGAACTTTTTTCCATGACTGTACACCCCTTTGGAATTCAGGTCTACCAAACGAAAGATGAAACATAAGATAAACCTTGAAATTCCTGGCACCTGGCTGAAGCCTACCGACTGACCACCGCCAGGAGATAAATTTTGTTCTACAACTTTCTCTTTTCCTCTTCATCTATTGTGTGCAAGAATTAATGTATAAAAGAATGGGCTTTATATCACAGCAGAAACTCATTTCCGGCTCACTTTGAGTCCAAAATCGCCAATAATTTATGATACTTACATAGCAATTTAAGTGTCGCAAAGTAACTGTAAAAGTAGCTGTTGAAACGTTACTTCTATCGTAAAAAGTAACTCAGTTACAGTTACAGTTACAGTTACTCACTTTTAAAAGTAACTAGTTACAGCTACATTTTATCAAAAAAGTAACTGTTACTTTTAACTGAGTTCAGTGGCGTCTCCTGACCCTGAAATTAAGGCGTTGGCAAAGAAGGAATGTTAATCCCCCCCCTCTTATTTCTGTGAACCAATTTTACAAATTTTCTCCGTACCTTTTTGGTGTAAATTTATAAATATTTAGAAAAACATTAAATTACATAAATTATTTTAAATGAAGTAAATTCTTCATTTAAAATATTAATATTTTTGAAGGGTAAGGAGAAGCAAGGACTGTTTAAACGAGAAAATTAATGTTTAATACTTCGCCATACAATTAATTTTTAAAGCACGAGTTTGCAACCAGAGGGGTTGGTGAAACTCCCATCACCCCTAAAAAAACACCGTGGACATAAGAATGACTCGTTCATCGGAAAATCGCTAAAATGCACATGCACATTCCCGGTTTTTCCCCTTACCCTTCATTTATTCTTCCAAAAAGTAAGTTTTGAAAAATCAACTGCTCATTTCTTACAGTTACTTGAATTCCAGCTCTATTCTTCTTTCTTTCGAGAGAAATGCGCTGATCACCGCCTCATAAAATTTGGATTTATTCCCTTCTCGCAGCTTAGAAAGTAATTCTTTCTCGATGGAGATAAGACTTAAATTCGTCATCCGGTTCTGAGTTTGAGTAGAGCGGCAGAATGTGTGGATCCTCTTCAGTGACGAGAACGATCTCTCGACAGATGACGTCGTAGAAGGAATTGTTGCGATCAACAATGCTAATTTATATATTTCCGTAAACCCACTAGATTCGTGTCCAGTAGATAATTTACAATCTCAATTGGTGTTTTCTCTGATCCTTCAGTGGAAGCATACCAAACATAAAGTTCATTCTGCAGTTTGGTTAAATTAAACAGACTGCCTGCCATAAATTTCCTGCAATTTATGTACGAGATGGTGAGGAAAGTTTTCTCTTTTATTCAAGTAGCCCCGTTTTGTGGGATTTAGTAAATCGAAATATTGCAATGTTTCAAATGATGCGAATCTAATTGTTATCTGGTTGCTGATATTATCAATGATTTCGAAGTAAAGCCTCCGGCAGTGGACTTTCTGTGATTTGTTGTTCAGTCGCCTCCTTTTCATTTCAACAACCTCTTCCTCTTCTACTGCACCAGGTATAGAATTCCATAGTGTTTCGAAATTCTCACTTTCCTCTTTCAGCTGTTGTTGAAATTCAGTTATTTTATTACTGCAATACAAAATATCAACATTTTTAGACTGCAATATACTGAATAATACGTCTGAAAAGGCAAGCAAGTTGAATAAAGCCTTTTTAAAAATATATTTTTGAAATCCTTCAGGAAGCTAGAAAATCCTGTTGGAGTCATTGCAGTCAAATGATCGAAGTCTCCACTTTCACTAACATGTTCAAAAAACATAAACAGTGATTCTCTGTTGTCATTGACTGTCCACACTAGCCTAGAGGTAAAATTCCATCTGGTAGGAGCTAATGACGGGAACTTTCTGCACATGAAAGCAGAAAGTTCGTGTAACCTCTTTGGAGAATGAGAGAAAAACGTAGACAGTGATTTAAGACCACAAAAGAACACCTTAAGCTCTTTGTTACATTCTAACGATTGTTGCAGCACCAAGTTCATGACATGAACATCATTACATGAACATAACAATGCGTAAAAAAAGCTTTCGGATAATTTTCCAAACTTTACTTTGAAGGCCATTCAAATGACCACTCATTACAGAATATCCATCGTATGTCTGGGCAATTAATTTATCCCCACACTTATATTTATCCATTATTTCAGTCACGTGACTAAAAAGAGCTCCTGCAGTTTTATCGGCGCCCATGTAATGAAATCCAAGAAATCTTTCAATGACTTTTTTCTGTGAGGCCGAAAAAGAAAACGTAACACTGTTGACACCTGAGATTTTTTGCTTATGTCTGATGTTTCATCGACCATGATAGCCACAAAGTCTGTGTTTTGAATTTCATTGTAGATTCATCTCTCAGAACATCCGAAACTGAATTTATTAAATCATTTTGAATGTCTGCCGAAGTACCGGGAAAAACTGTAGAATTTAATAAATGTTCTTTCAATGAGGGATCAAACTCGGCACTTGCAATAAGGAATTCCATGTAATTGTCCTTATTTAGAGATGCTGCATTTTCCTCATGGCTTCGGAATGGCAGTTCTTGCTTTGCTAAATAGCAGACGGCGTTAATCAACCTCTTTAATATTTCCCTGTTCTTTTTTACTTTTTCATTGTGTAGCTCTATTTCAGCTTTTCGTTGAGTATCCAAAAGAACGTCAATTCTAGTAGGGGTGGCAACAAAACTACTTAATTTAAAGAAACTATAAAGATGCAATTCAGACTCGCTGTGTTTTCTCACTGCAGTATTGGATGATTCAAATCCGCATACCCTTGATAATTCCAAACACCTTATTTAGTCGAGAATAATAAACATGTCCAACAGTAAAATTTATTCACCACACACACCCGCAAAGCCAGTCTGAAATTTCATAGAGTTCTTTTCGAAAATGTCTCTCAAAACATTTTCCAGCACCACTTTTTCCTTTAATACATGTTGACATCGTGAGATTCGGACGGTCGACCATTGTCAATCACTTGTTTCTTCTCTGAATACGAAAGCGAAGAAAATGAATTATTTAAATTCTTTTGCACAACACTTTCACTATTATCCATCTTAAAATAATCACATCACTTCACACCACACGTTTAAAAAATAATGCACAACAATCACGAGCAAAACAACGCGGAACGCGGGATGAATGAAAGCCAAAGCGTTGGAAACAAATACAACGCCTTGAGAAGCTAACCATGGTGGTGGGTGGCAGGGTGCGCATGCGCGGTCATCCTATGTTTTGGCAGTGGTAAGACGTTGTATTTCCTCTCCAACGCCCTGGCAGTGCGTGACTGATCTGCCTGCCTGACAACCACTGCGCGCTACGCCGCGTTCGAAACCTACCGGGCGCTCGTCACTGACTGAGTTACATGTAACTAGTTACTTCCAAACACTGTGTGATACTTTCAAAGATTAGTACAAAGGGGATCATTACGAGAAGGCTTCTTGGATGTCCACCTCATCAGCTATAACTGGTATGGGGCAAGTTTGTACTTAAAGTTTTATCTGAACTGGTCTTGTGATTTTTTAGTAAATAAAAAATATTAAATAAAAAGTCTGGATCAACTGGATACAACACATCTGATTTTCACTTCAGAAGTGACAGCTCCAGTGATTAACTCTCGTATTTTGTTCAAACTTGGCATTTGCCAAATTTTTACCAACATTGAAGACATTCCAACATCATAAGCATCAGATGGATTGGTTTTCTTAATCCCTGCTACTTCCGTAATCATTGATTTTATGCCATCAAAATCAGGGAATGGTGGGTAAGATGAGAATCACTGACAAAAGATTGATTGAGTTTGAGTTTTAAGTCCACTTTACGCACATTAAGGCTAATCGGTACTGAACTTACAGTTTAAGTGGCCGCGGTGGCTCAGTCGGTAACGCGTCTGACTACCATGCTCAAGGTCCCGGGTTCGATCCCCGGCCGGTTCAAATCCGGGAACTTTTCTAACGATGGAAGCGGCCCCGGCGCCCACCCAGCGTCGAATAACATGGGTACCTGGGGGGTAAAGGCGGTCAGGGGCGTGATGCTGATCACATCACCCCCACTCACGACCGGATCAAGAAAGTGTGGGGCGTTATCCCCACACCCCCTATACGCCTTCATGGCGTGGTGCTATGCACAGGGGAGCACTTTACCTTTTTTACTTACAGTTTAAAGTGGGATCCGAACCAATACATGTCTCCACCTGGTATCGAGCCTGGGACCCCTTGATTACAAGGAGACGACGCTATTACTGCGTCATCTGGAAGGCCTCACTGACAAAGGAACTTGCATCGACATGCTGCTCATCTATTTTTTCTGGAAACTAATGAGCATGCCAAAAAGCCACTTAGCATTGAGTCGGGTCACTCCTCTGCCATCTCCCAGAACTCTTAATGGAACGCATCACGGCTCAGTCGTTATATTTGACCACATCCCAGAGCTTTTCTTATCATTTTATTATGGTATGAATTGTTGTTTTAAGTCCACTTTAAGTCCACAGTAAGGTTAATCGGGATTGGACCTACAGTTTAAAGTGGGATCCGAACCACTGTGAAATGTGTTTCCACCGGGTATCGAACCCGGACCCGTTGATTACAATGGCGTTTTATTGTGAAACAACCTTTTCGGACAAAGTCAACATGCTCCTTTTGAGTTATTTTCTCTTTTTGAGACCAAACATACGCGTATTATCTCCTGCACACAGCTGACATTAAACTATTTCACATACAGAACTGCACGCAATGATAAAAGCAATTGAACTCATAAATGACATTCTGTAAGAAAGAACAAATGTAATAAGTAGAGTTTTATAGAAGATAAATACTACAAAACATCATGGAGAAGATGTTTTCGTGAGTTCCGCACTTGCAAAACTGGGCGGGAAAAAGAACATAAAATGTCTCGGTCAGCTAGCACCCAAACGGCGCATCCTAGAAGAAAAATGCACAGAATATTATTTGTAGAGAATTTTATACACATTATTTTTTGTCATAACCTCTTTTGCTATAAAATGCTATCCAAGCAAGATATTTGCAAAAAACTGATTTTGGGCGCTATTTTTCCAAGATGGGGTGGTAGAGGGGTTCAATATTAGTATTTTGTTAAGGACCCTTTTATGCAGATAATAAAATTTGTTCCACCTTTTCCTGATTTTTTTCCTTATTGGACCCCCTTATTGACTGACCTATGAGATAAAAGCAGAAAAGGAAGATCCAAATTTACCCAACTCAATAGGCTGTTGATGGAAAAAAATGTGGATGACAAGAAGTTAATTCTTGTCATATTGACATTGCCTAGAGCTGCAGATAATTTTTAATGAGTTGTTGAGTTGGTGTTTAAAGTCCACTTTATGCACATTAAGGCTAATCGGGAGAATGTTTAATGAGGAAGTCACAGGCGACGTTATTACTCCATTACCATAATACGATAATGTCCAAAGAGTAGAAAAATGCGAGGGGAAGATTTGTACGATCACCATAAATATTTATCAAGTAGTGTAACTCACCCTACGCGCATAGTACTGCTAGTGTCAAACAGATCCGTGATTGAAAGGTAAACAAAACACAGCATATCAGAACAAGAGTGTCTCATTCTGTATCGAACGCTCATTGTGATCGGAGGACAATCTCTTGGTAAAGTGTGCAATGTACATTAAGAACATGGCACAAAGACGTCAGCGAAGAATCATCGGACGCCTGGAAGCAGGTCAAACACAGACTGAAGTCACAGCAGCGTTGACTGTGACACAGTCATTTCCAGGCTCTGGCGACGGTTTCAAGACACAGTAGATTATCATGGTAGGCCAGAAAGTTTTCAATGAGTAGCAACGCCACAACAGGGCCGATATCTGACTTTAACTGCACGACGAAATCGGACGAAGTCTGCAAGACAACTGTCCTCAGAGCTAGCAGCCACTTCAGGGGTTAGAGTTTCTCTCGCCAAACTGCGTATCCGAGACTCAGGACAGCTGGTCTCTATGCCAGATGTCCAGCAGTGTGTGTGTCCCGCTTTATCCAGTGCACAGAAGGGCCCGGTTACAGTGGAGTCAGCATAATCGAAATTGAACCCTGAACGAATGTAGGAACGTGTTCTTCACAGATCAGTCCAGATACAGTTTACAAAATGATTCCCGTCGCTCATTCAACTGAAGAGAACCTCGATCACGATTTTATCCAAGGAATATCGTGGAGAGGGATCAGTTTGGTGTAGGTAAGATACTTGTATGGAAGACATCATGCTCAATGCACGTACGGAACTGCACATATCTGATGGGAGTACTGTCACTGCCAAGAGGCACAGAAACAAGGTACTCCAACAACATGTGCGACTTATCAGAGGCGCAGTCGGCCCATACTTCATTTTCAAGAATGATAAGACAATAATACATGTGCACATCGAATCAAATTGGTGGATGACTTTCTTGAAGGTGAAGAAATCCACTGAATGGACTGGCCACCGAGGTCCCCAGACATAAATCCTGTGCTGCCTTAAGGAGACAAGTTAGCCCACTGTCCTCTACCAAGATGATTTCTAGTGCTCCGCACTGCTTTTCTTGGGAATTGGAACCACCTTGAGCTCTTGAACCACCTTGTAAAGAGCATGCTACGTCGTTGTGTATCTTTACCCCAACAAGCCTCTTTTTTTTCGTTAAGGAAGTGATCTTCTATTTTCTAATTTTTTGCATGAATGTCTTTGCACTAAAAACATTGTTAATTTCATGCATTCTTCTCTATTGTATATCAGATAACGTTTTGATTAACTTTCACTGTTTTATGCAGTTCTGTCACTTCATTAATACATTATTTTCGCATATCTTAGTCATACTGTACTTAACTTTTGGATACTACTGTAGTTATAAAAATTGTAATAATATTTTTCACTTTTTAATTATTAACAGAAAATGCCTCTAGAAAAATCTGATAATCGAATTCTAAATCAGGATATGGACAGTATTTGATGTGAAGAATCTCCATGGCGGCCATCTTGTATGGTCTCTGACAGTGTTCGGAAAGTTACTTTTAAAAAGGTAACTAGTTACAGTTGCAGTAACTTGCTTAAAAAAAGTAGCTCAGTTACAGTTACCTGTACTTCAAAAGTAACTCAGTTACAGTTACCTGTACTTCAAAACTAACTGTAAGTTACTTTTACAGTTACTTTCTGCTAAAACATTTCTTGCAACCAAATTACACAAAGCGATCATTAATTGTAATAACATATTTTGTGAAGACTAACATGTATTTTACTTGTGTTACTGGTACATAATATGAGTCTTCGTATACTGTATTTATATTTGTTACAAAATAAAGTGCTCTCCTGTGCTTTACGCGACGCCATGAGGGCGTATAGGGGATGTGGAGTTAGGGTCCCACACTTTCTTGATCACGGCCGAAAGTGCGGGTTATGTGATCAGCACCACGCCCCTGGCCGCCATTACCACCAGAGATTCCTGCAGGTACCCACTTTATACGACGCTGGGTGGGCGCCGGAGCCACTTAAACAGGTGGAAAGAATCCCGGTTTTCCCCATCGAGAATCGAACCCGGGTCTCTCGCATGGTAGTCAGGCACCCTACAGACTTCTTCTTTTTTTAAAAGGAATACCCACCCCTATGCGGTAGTATCCCCGTTATTCACATTTTCTCAATTTTCACGTGTCAATTATCTATGTTTTCTGTATTCTCATTGGGCCAAACACAAACATCCATGGGGCCTCCCCCATGGCGCAGTGGTAGCGTCATTGCCTTGTAATCAAGGGGTCCCGGGTTCGATACCCGGTGGAGGCACAAGTGGTTCGGATCCCACTTTAAACTGTAGGTCCAGTCCCGATTAGCCTTACTGTGCATAAAGTGGACTTAAAACACCAACTCAAACCAAACAAACATCCATGTCCGAACCGAACTAGAATGCGGGAACCCTGGCATATGGTGCGTTGTGCTAACCACTCCGCCACGGAGGTCAACTGAGCTACCGCGACTCATACATTTATATCTAAATTAAATTTATATTTATTTTCGTTGTTGTACTTAAGGAATGTCCATTGGACGGGGAAGGGAATTCTAAAAACTGTTTTACAACTTATAAAACCTTTTCGAGCAGGCCTCATCTCCAGGAAGATCTCAACTCGGGGCAAGGTCCGGCACCTATCGACCTGTTGGGTGAGATGAGTCAAGACAAGGACTAAAGTCAAGGCAAAAAGGTCTAGAAACTGTATAGAAATAGAATGATTTTATACCATCTAACATGCCGGTTCCTCTCACTCGCTGCTCACGTATGTGCGTCTTAGTGCCCGCTAAAGGCATGCAAGGGGGGGGGGTATCTCGATAATTTACGGGGGTGGAACCACATTCCCGTTTTACTTGCCACTTAACTTCAAAATGAGCTTTGTAGAAAACATTTTTTTTAAAATATGGAACATGGAAACGTAGATTCTTCTGTATTTTAGTAGTGATATACTACTTGAGAACGTATGCTGAAACCGAAAAATATTTATAACAGAAAATGCCACTTTTCAACTGGCCTAATGTTTTAATTCAGTGGTGTTGAAAGATTATGTGTGAGCTTCAAAACACTATCCACTTACAAAGTTAAAGAGTTCCACTGTATAGGCTGGTATTGGGTGTGTTTGTATGGAGAGATAGATATACACTATGTGGAAGAAAGTTATTGGACACCCGGTTTCAACTCTGAAACGAACTCCTCATGGAAAAGAGACTACAGAGGGCTATATATACGGCAGCAGGAGGCTTCTCAGATTATTCGCTGATAAAATGATGGACAGGAAAGAGCTCAGCATGTTTGAAAGAGGGATCATAGTAGGCTGCTCCATAGGAGGCATGAGTATACGTAGCATAGCGGATGCCCGACAGGTACCTAAATCAACTGTAAGCTTTTTCATCAAGAAGTGGAAGGAAAAGGGACACTGCAGCAATGCACTGCAAAGAGGAAGACCCACGAAATTGGACGACCGGGACAGGATAGTGCTGAAGAAGGAGATTCGGAAAAACAGGACCCGTCTGATGCATTCGATTGCACAAGAGTTTCAAAGTGCAACCAATTTGACTGTTTCGAGCAAGACACTTCGCAAGGAGGCCCATGTTCTCGGTTATCATGGTCGAGCCGCTGCCCACAAACCCCTGATAACAAAAAACAATAAACGGCAGAGACTACACTGGCGTAAAGAGCGGAGAAACTGGATGGTGGAGCAATGGCAGAAGGTCCTATGGAGCGATGAATCATGCTTCACACTGTTTCGATCAGATGGGAGAGTGTGGGTAAGGCAATTACCCGGAGAACGTTTGTTACCCGAGTGTGTAGTGCCCACAGTGAAATATGGTGGTGGCGACATCATGTTCTGGGGTTGTTTCAGCTGGCATGGCATGGGTCCACTGGTACCGGTGTATGACCACATGACTTCTGCGTCCTACCGAGATATTCTGGACAACTCCACGCTCTCCACGTTGTGGCGTTTCTATGGAAACGAAGAATGTGTGTTCCAGGATGATAATGTGATTTGTCATGTTTCCAGGGCTACCATGGAGTGGTATGCAGAAAATAATGTCACCCGACTGGATTGGCTTGCTCAGATCCCTGACCTCAACCCTATCAAACATGTATGGGATGAATTGGAGTGCCGGTTGGGGTCGCGATCGCCTCGCCCTTCTACACTTCCAGGGTTGGTGACTGTACTGCAGGAGGAATGGCGGAAGATCCCACTCGGTGTACTACATGAACTTGTGGCCAGTTTACCACGACGAGTGGCTGCTGTTATCGCTGCCAAAGGCGGACCGACCTCCTATTGATTGCAAAAAAACTGATGGTATCCACTGACATGTGGTGTCCAATGACATTCTTCCACATAGTGTATATATATCAATTAGGGTAGAATTGCGGGTGCGTCAGAGAGAAATAAATTTGTTGTACAATTTCAAGTGTCTACGAACCAGAAAATGATAAAAATTATAATGTAGTAGCGGCATTTAAACCTACCCCTTCAGTTCTCTCTGAGACGATTACATAAACATGCGAGAATGATGGCTAGGGTCTTCCTATTTTTTTCGGTTGCCACTTGAGTGCTGTAATTCAGTTTTGTATCAATAACAATGGGGAGATCTGTCACATCTGTAATTTTAAGTAAATGGGTTCTCATTTACATTTTAAACGAATAGCACTTAAAAAAAATATTACTTTTTTTCAAAATTCCCAGAAATGCTGAATAAGCGAATTCTAACCGGAAATATTTTTACTTCCATTTTAAAATTATCAGGAACTGAGATAAATGAAATCACGTGGAAACAATTACATTGTTGTCCATTTATAAGCGCACTTGTTAGCTCTCGTTTCCTTCAGTTTCTTTCATAGTACCAGTACCATTGAATTCTTTCGTAAAAACACTGAAATATTGTTGTATGTTCCTTTTCAGTTTAATCCGATATTATAGCAAATAAAAAACTTCTCTGGTGCTGCTTACAGAAGGGGGAAGTTATAAGATCACAGAGGAACACCACAGAGGAACAAAGTACAGATCACAGCACACAACTGACAATGGTAAACTGTCAGCAATAGGAAGGAATTCTCCTCCTAGATTCTTACCTTCCCGCTTCTGGAAAATTCATCCCTCTTCCAAGGTTTGTATATCGCTTTGGAATTCAGGTTAAACTAAAGATGAAACACGAAAAACCTCGAAATTCCTGGCATATGACTGGAGCCTACCAACTGCCCACCGACAGAAGACAAATTTAGTACAACTTTCTCTTTTCCTCTTCATCTATTGTTTGCAAGAATCAAAGCATGGGTTTTCATATCGCAGCAGAAACTGAATTCCGGCTCACTTTAAGTCCTAAATCGACAATAATTTACGACACTTACATTGCAATTTAAGTGTTGCAAGGTAACTGTAAAAGTAACTGTCAAAACGTTACTTCTAACGTAAAAAAGTTAGAGTTAAAACGTTACTTCTACCGTACTTACGTAGTTACTTACTTTTAAAATTAACTAGTTACCGTTATATTTTCTCAAAAAAGTAACTGTTACTTGTAACTGGCAAGAAAGGTTATCTAAGTGTCCCCCTTCGATTTCCATGAAACTTGGCAGGTGTATAGAGGGGCCCAAAGGAAGAAATACGTGTTGTTTTGTTTCGGCTAAAAAAAAGTTTTAGGGGGCAAACACCCCCTCAAATGTGAAGATGAGGACAAATTGAAATGGGGATCTGACCCCTGTCTCCCCCTCCGATTTCCATAAAACTTGGCAGGTGTATAGAAGGGCCCAAGAAATACGTGTTTTATGTTTCAGCTAACTCTTTAACGGGCAAAGGGAATATAGTTCCCAGCAGTTTTCTTCGTCTACAAAGGGTAGTGGGAAAATATTTCCCATATTGTTCTATGTGCTGCCTCTGCTGGAACTTCTAAGAAACTGATCCTGCCGCGCGCTCTTGCTTTGTTGCTTTGTTTGGTGCCTGCAGCAGTGAATGCATCAGATATTGCTCTATGCCAATCACATAGAGCCTTCAGGGAGATCTTATTTTTCAAGGTATGTTCATATGTTGAATTCTTCTTAGATTGCTACATGTAGGTGTGATCTTTCAGTTAGATGTTTGGGTAACGTTTCTCAAATTGAATGGAATGTGCTTCCAGAAATTTCGTTTTGCGAAGCACATGCTGGTGGGAGAATGCTTCACGCTGCCCACGGCGGAAGTGATTTTACAATTGAAGTCAATGTTTTTTCTTTAGATTAGTGTCGGAAAATCAAGTAACGTGTACTACAAATACAACTGCGTCACATATACATGTTTTACTATATTTGCCTATAACAGATAAAAAAGACAGTATAAAGTAATTAAATTTTATTTAGTGTACTTTACGTGGTTTTTGACACTTTTGGCTAATCGCGATGGTGAGGATGATAATAATGAGGGGGCAATGACACACGTAGACAAGTCACAGAACACAAAATCCCCCAGATATCTTGATTATTAGGATTTCTGGCTAATGGTGTGTTATGATTGATTGATTGATTGAATTGGTGTTTTAAGACCACAGTAAGGCTAATCGGGACTGGACCTACAGTTTAAAGTGGGATCTGAAGCACTATGTGCCTCCACCGGGTATCGAACCCGGGACCAATGGTGTTATGACCCGTACTCTTTAGCACATCACTGCTCTGATTTATGGATATGTTTATGAATACATAAATTTATTAGTTGTTAATAATTATATCATGTTACTAATGGCATAAATATTGTTTTCTCCAGATGTCGGACAAATGCTACAATAATGAAGAGCTCCTGGGTATCCTGTTTTCACTCCCAGATTATCCCAGTGATTCGGAAACTGAAGGAGATTTAGATATTGATGAAGCTGGTGCTGTTGATGAAGGCTTTCCCTGCTATTCCTGGTACGGCAGCAGCGAGCATGACTCCACATGCAGGCCCCAGCAACATTACTGAAACTAGTCCAGGAATAATGACAAGTAAAAGAAGAATTGATGAAGAAAATTTGAATCAAACCCGTGAACGGAACATGAAGAAACAAGAAACTTATATAGGAAAGAAAGTGACTCGAAGATCAGCTTCCACTGAAGCAGCTTTGATTGACACAAATATAGATTCCTTGTCAGTGTTGGATAATGAAGAGAGTGTTGGTGAGATTTTATCAGATGATGATACTGATAGCGATACTAATGTTAGTGATAATAGTTAGTGTAGAAACATAAGTGCCGCATTTGATCAATTACCAACATTTGATAATTCAACAGCGCCTCAATTAGGGCTTGGTAATGAAAAATGCAAATTAACTGGGGACTACTTCATGCAATTTTTTGATGATCAATTGTTTGAAGAACTTGCAAAGCAGACAAACTTGTATGCCCTTCAGAGGGGTCTTCAAAATTGGACAATATATCTTCCTAAGCTCATTTGGAAGACGGAGGGGGTCACAGGGGTCAGATCCCCACTTCCATTTGTCCTCATCTTGACATTTGAGGGGGGGGGGGTTGCCCACTAAAACAGTTTTTTTAGCCGAAACAAAAAACACGTATTTCTTCCTTTGACCTCTCTATACACCTGCCAAGTTTCATGCAAATCGGAGGGGGACACTTAAATAACCTCCCTTGTGAGTTACTTGTAACTAGTTACTTCCAAACGCTCGTCTCTGACACATTTTCTAGCAAAACTCCTGTAGTAATATACGTACATGCCTCTAAATGAAGGCATCCTCCATACACATGTCTTCCCTTCGTGCAAAAATCCAATAAATTTACAAATGGTCAAAATGACTCCCAAAGGAGTTTAGGAAGACATATTGTTGATTGGAGTCCAAACGAGAGTATCTATGATTTTTAATCTGACAGTAGATAACATTGAAGGTAAACTACATGAAAATTCACTCGGATTATCTAAAAGGAATTCTAAACGGATGTAATTTTATATAATTTCATTTGGCATACCAGTTTATTTAAAATAAAAAAAATAATAATAACCAAACCAGTCTTTCCTGACAAAGCAAAAGAGCAAGCAACTGATAAATTTTGATATTGCACTGCAAAACAAAATCACCCCATCTCTGAGGCAATATATCTTTCTTAATTGGAAGATCAACTATTTTATTCACCATTAATATGTGTCTCTACTTAAGCGGTGTAAAAGTGAAGTAAAATAATCAAAATAGAAATAAAAATATTATGCAAATTCAGCCAGAAAGCATTATTGCTGTGGCAATAAGTTATTGTTTGTTTAGTGTCCCCCCAAGGGTTCGCCCTTTGTTGAAACATCTGGCCGGGTGGTGGTTGTTTATGCTAATTCTTCCTGCGTCGGTCAAGCAGGAAGCTGTAGCCAAAGCATCCTGGAAGTGTAGCAAGCGAGAGACTCACCACATGAAGAGATAAGGAGAGCCCGGCTGCCACAGGCCGATAAGGAGTGTGATTAGTAGGGAACGGAACTTTAGGCAAATAAATGTTTTTTTCTGCGATAAGATAAAGACCCTCATTTTTGCCAAAATTCTGATCATAGCCTTATATGTCAACACAGCAAATTTTATTTTACATAAAAACACATATTTTCCAGTTTTCCGTATGTAAATACATATTTTGCGAATTTTAATTTTAAATACATAAAATCGCTCATTCACTTCAGCAACCTCGAAATCCACGAAGGAAAAATGTTTATTCTCCCCACCTCTTTCATATCGAGAGTGTTAGGTTTGTTTTGGCTTTGAACACGCTCGCTGGCAGACTTCTGGCGCCTCGCCTACGATCCTATTGGGGGAAAATATTACCCCCACTGGATCTAACGCACAAGTGCTTATGTCTAAATGTACAGATTTTTTTTGGGGAAAAACCAAGGTTTGCACGTGTTTTGGAAGGTGAAGTAGAGGAAGAGGAAGCTTTGGAAAACTTCAGCGTTAGTGGCATTTCGTGCTTCAAATATGCAAGAATTGTTTCTTGTGACGTGGAGCGATCTTTCTCACAATATAAGATGCTTTTTAGAGATAATAGTTACAGATTTACAATGGAGAATAATGAAAACACTATGGTGATCCACTGCAACTCTTCCAAAAAATAGCACTTTAAGAGGTAAGCATTTACCTAGAAATTGATTTGAGGTGTTTAAAATGCATGTAATATTTTGTTTTTGTTACCAAATGATTTTTATTTTTGTCACATATTTTCCTGTTTTTTTCACATATTTTCAAGATTTATGACACATAAAAAATAAATATTTCTGAGATTTTTAGCACATCAAGTTCCGTTCCCTAGTGATTAGTCCGTCGATGTTTTGCAGTCTTCCTTGGCCAGTGTGTTTCAACTGAAATGCTACTCTCGTCAAATGTAAAGTCCACTTCATGCGCAGTGACTAATTGAGAATGAAATTACAGCCAGACTCAATTTATTAAAGACCATCTCTAGGTTATAAGGTAAAGTTTCCCATGCACTTTGCACCGGGGATGTGGAGGTAGGACATGGAGCGATCTTTCTCACAATATAAGATGCTTTTTAGAGATAATAGTTACAGATTTACAATGGAGAATAATGAAAACACTATGGTGATCCAATTACTCTCCAGAAAAAGTGTAGTAAGTAGTCACGAAACCTCTGAAGTATGTGTTAAGAGAGACAATTAGAAATCAAACCATGTAAAATACCACAGTGGTCTAGTCGGCAGCCATCTTGAAATTCCACGATAATTATTGCAGTTCATTTTATCACAGAAACAATTATGGATTCTTTCCACTGTTGAGGGATTTCTTCTTTATTTCATATTAAACAAATTAATTTATGAATTTGACATATTATTGAATTCCCATCATATGTAATTAACTCAGCTGGTTTGCGCTTTCTTATTTTTTTTAGTCTTTTAATAGCATCTTTAACTTCAATCAAATTAGGTTCTGCTGTGTGTACTTCATTTACTTCCGATGTATCTCCTACATGAACATTTAAGTATTTCTTCCATCTGTTTAAAATATCGCTGGATTCGAATTCTTGAAGAGACGGAGGGGGTTGAGTTTTTCGAGAAAATCACGCATTGCACGTTTATAAGTAATTATATTTTCAATAGAAAGCGCACCCTTTATCGATGTTTAATGAGATTTGGTGGCCAATTCATTTTGATGAGGGATTAGGGTGTCCATGTTCGAGATCCGTCTCTTTCTTTGATTTCCACTGATTTGTAAAAAAGCGCACAATTCATACGAAGCAACAAAAAAAATATTGTGTGTGTTCAAGGTGGAAGGATGGTGAATAATTTTTCTTTTCCGTTGTTGGTGTAAAAAAAAGCAGAAAAAAATATTCCGTCAAATTTTGTGTTCCATGTTAGAAATGTCAATAATCGTTATTTTAAAAAATATAGTTTCGTTCGTGATCTTTTTTTAAATAGATTTTCTTCTTTAAGATTTTTTTTTATAATTTTTCATGTAGCAATTTCACAGATCATTTTCTTTCGATGATGGTATGTTGTAGTTTTATGGGAAAATTATAAAAAAATATATTTTCACACCCCATAGTTTTCAGTGATTGTTCTTAATGTTTGTGACAGTTATCGAATTATACTCTTGGCGTGATGTGGCACGGAAGTAGATTGTTAGCGTGGAGGGCTGAAAATAGGAGACTGAGAGTGAAAACTACAAGTTTTTGAACTCCACATTATTTGTATTCCAACAGATGATTGCAAGAGGGGGGGGGATAATGGAAATGGGTGACATGATAGCAAAGAATATAATGTTGCAAAAGTTGATCCGTTTATCTCCTTGTTTCTATCAAGATAGGGAACTCAAAATGTAAAATTTTCATTATCCTCCGCTTACACATTTTCTCTTTTCTCACGATCTCTATCTTGGTCAATTATCTCCCTACCTCTTAGATACATGAAGATTTCTTGGGGTTCAAATCAAAATGCTATACTTAATAAAACTATGACAGGTTGTAAAGCTAATAGCCTACATGCACAAAGGTAGAATAAGTATTGATCTACAGAAGCACTGACCTACAGAGGCCCTGACCTAGCACAATTGCATGTCTGCGGGGACATGTCGTGATGTGCATAGAAAGGCAATGACCTAATACCATGTGTTATGTATCGATCTTGTATAACAAGCTGGGACAGATATAAGCCTGACTCTAAATATGAGTAGATTACAACAAACAAGCTGGATTAATCAAATATCAGCCTCCTTTACAGACCTGTATGAGGAGTACTGCAACAACATGTCCATACTCTTCAACCACTAACTGATATGTAAATTCAACCTACTCCCTATGAAAAACTCTATGACCTTACTTGGGTTTTTCCGCCAAATTATATGCTTCTAGTCTCCTATACTTTAGCGGAGCCCGTTCAGGTTCTATCCCCCGCGATGTGGGTTCCTCTGCCGATCCAGCAGAGGTGAGAAATCAGCACTGTGCTCTGACTTATATAGATTTATAGAGCCAATAGAAATCTTGCTTACTTAAACCAATCAGAAAACACCACGTATAAATTATTAGCCAATCAAAATCTCTGTTATTTTAGCTATCATATTAAAAAAAATGCAAAATATCCCAGTTTCAATTCGATCAATTTATCTGAATCGAAGAAACCGACAATTCACATATCCCCATATCATTGTATGCTTGCCCTATTATCCTCTTTTGCTGTTGTGCTCAATTAGTTTTCACTAATTGGCGATTTTCTTGAAGAGGTCTAATAGAACAAGATACAGCGGTATGAGAAATTTGCAAATTTCAAGATATTTTAGCGAATTACGCCGGCTTAAGCTAAGTTTGTATTGCTAGAAGGCCTTCGTCGTTGCAAGTTACCTAACCCATTCACTAGCAAAAAGAGTTAAAAATATTTACGTACTGAAAAATAAAATAACTTGTCCCCCTCAAGCATTCATCGAGTTCAGACATTTGCACATAGATGGCTCTGTTGTTGTCGCTTATCAAATATATATATATATATATATATATATATAATATATATTTGGAATATCTCTAAAACAGAGAGAAACAGGCAATTCTGTTTGCAGATTTCTAATGTCCACTCAAAGATAAGTAAAAGTACGAATACAACCTATACCTAACAAGATACGGCGATATCAGAAATATCAAAAGAGGCATAATTTTAACAAGCTTATGGACAACAATTTAGCAGATGCAGCTTTTATAAGTGTAGTCAAATCAATCTGAGGGGGGTCATACTTTCACGCGAAATTCCCGAGAGCTTTTTTACAAAAATCTTAGGTTAGACACAGTAGCAATAAGCTTATATAGACATCTTGCCCTAGTTTTAAGTATATTCTATTCAGTCTGAAAAACTCATACTTTCTCGTCCCAGTAATAGTATATTTTACACTACTCAGGTGAGAAAGAGATCATGAAAGCAAAGGGGGTGGGAAAAACTAGCACAGGTAGATTCACCATAGAAGATTACAAAGAATGCTTGTTTCATAAAAGAACAAAGCTAGCCACCGATCAGCGCATTGTGAATAATTCGCACGTACTCTAGACAACATGCGTGACCAAGCTAGCATTGGATGGTACGACAATAAATTAAATGTACTTGATTGTCAAGTTCATACACGGGAGTGGGGACACTGGAATACCAGTGACAAATATGCCATGTGTATCTAACCGCTTTGCCCTCTCTCTTTTTTGTTTTGCGTGCTTGGAAAGAGGAAAAGAGGTAACGAGCGACCTTCACTCATGCCTCCAGGCTGGAAGTCATTAAGTTCAACCTGCAACTTTTTTTTCCTACCTGGTTTTCAACTTCATGCATCCTTATAAAATGACATAATACGTAAGTGCAACAACAATGAATGATGTTCAAGCGTTGAAAAAGATGCTAAATGCATCAGTGGAGTACATCAAGCTTCAAGACTTAGAAATAAAGAAACCTTATGTGATAACTTCTGGTGAAATTATTTCAACTCAATTTGGTTCTAGGATACGATTGTTACTTAATGATAAATACAGCGTATTTTTACCCGAAAGATATACTAAAATGTTATCCGATAAGAAACTGGCTATGTTAATAAAAAACAAACTCAAATTGTCTATAATGGTAAATTGGATCTTCCTGGCAATAAATCAAAACACGCCATAGAATTTGTTTAATGTATTAAATAACGTGAAAATGCCGATGGATTTATTTGGTTTCAGAAAGCAAACCAACATGGAAACTGTACACCACACGACAGATAATGAAATACTATCCAAACTCAACGGTCTGTTGATCATTCACCTCAACAGCATTTGGACGAAATTCGACGAGGACGTTGGCAAAACCTTTTACATCTTCAACAACAATTTACATTTCTACGAAATTCCGATCGGTGGGAAACTTCGGATCACCGTGAATCCTGAGAACGTAGGTGAAATCAAAGTCTCCTCTGGCAAGAACATTTATCGCATCAAGATGCTTTCACGATAAGATGCTTTCCGACATCACGTATGATGTTTCTACAGGAGATCGTTTATACATGGAACTCCTTGGAGATTACGACAAACTCATTCCTCTCTTCATAGAATTACGAATCGTCTATCCTTTAATAAATAACCATAATGCCTAACGACATTTTAGGACACACCAAGCGTGTAGACCATGCTGACGAGATTCTCATGTTAGATGTTCGAGTTAAAAAGTTGAGAAGTGACCTGATTGCTTTGCAGGAGACGTTAAACAACAGTTTAAAACCTGAAGTGGCTAGTTTACAAACACAGTGCTTGGATCCTATTCTGAAAATTGATTCCGAGTTGAAAACGCTAATAAAAAATTATGTTGACGTGCCTTCGTACGATAACGTTCAAAATATACAATTGAGTGTGGATTCGCTTCAAAATGATTTGGCTAAATTACAGCAATTTCAAACGAAAAATTTGGAAAAATTAAACTCGAAATCGAAGAACGAACTTCCACAACTGAGAAGAATTTCTCTGAGCTTCATGTGGAACGTCTACACGATGATGTTTCCAAATTCACCACAGAATTCACCACCACTATGGAAGAAATTAAATCTAAATTACAAATTTTAGAAGATACAATGACAAATCTACCATCCTCCGATGATTTGCAAGTTATTAGCAAGAGCGTGGCAAACATCAAAATTCAATTAGAGGCTTATCAAAATTTCGAGCACATTCAAACCACTATTGTTACGCTTCAGACATCTTTGGAGGCTCAAGCTCAAACGGGTATTCAAGACACTTTAAGCACGGTTCTGCAGAAAATCGACTACCTGGAAAATTTGAAGGTTGAAACAAATCTTAATCATTTTCATCACGTATTGGACAACATACAGAGTGATTTGGAATTGTTACAGACGAGTGTGCCTTCGAACGAATATTTAGAAAAACTGAAAACGGCAGTGACGGCATTATCCGAGTCTAGTGACATAAAACGTTCATTGAGTGCTCTCGAAAATACAGTAGCCAATCTTCCCACCTCAAAAGAATTGCATGCTTTGAAAAGGAACATATCTCGAATGCTAAAATGATTAGAAACAGGAACAAAAAAAGTGGAACAGATTCAAGATGAAATTGCTTCGTTTCGCGACATTGTGTCCACGTTGCCGACATCGCAGTGTCACGGATCTTCATACCCAGTTTACCGAGATGAGGGACATCGTGAACGAGCTTACCGTGAAAAGCTCGAAATTGAATCTAGTTGAGAACCTTCAGAACATTGTAGTCAACATTAGAGATCAAATTGGAGCGCTGGAATCCACTCAGGAATCGACGCTGGCCGCTTTCGGTGCCAAGTTGCAAGAACTGAACGAAAACTACAAACAGATGAACGTCGAAGTAAAAATTAAACCATCGTTTTCTTCCGTAACGGATACCATTGTCGAACATTTGTTGCCCATACGAAATACACTTGGTCAGCTTCACAGTAACCTCGTTAGTGTCGATACTAAATTTGCTAAACTGCATTCTCTGGATGCCATCGAAATCAACACCGTACCGAATCAGCAGAGAATTTCCACGTTCGTTGAAAGTAACAAACTGTACATGTTACATCCTTATCATCCGTATTACAAGTTTCTCATCGATGGCACTATTCAGATACACGAATTTTCGTATTGGTCTCACGGCAAAAAAGCTAGTGTTCCCACCATGACATTAATATCGACTCGTGGTGTCCAGAAAGCAGGAAACATTCCTTTGGCACATTGGAACGTAACACACAACATATATGAAATACACCAAGACGAAGATCTTACTGTGTTTGATGTTAGTGCAGGTGATAAACTTATCATTCAAAACACAAGTGAGGTACCACCTTCATTGAATCCCATCACGTTAGTCCTTCTCTTCAAGCGAAATCTCAATGTCTAGACAACCAATCGTTCAAGAGTTGCACAAACCTGCAAGTCGCAACTCCGAACGTTTAGCTGTAGTAACAAAGGGTATCGACAACCTATGGCAGGCGGACCTCGTCGAAATGAGCAGCGGTAATTTTAAAAATGTACGTAAATTGAACAAAAGTCGCAAGTACCTCCTCACCATCATAGACACGTTTTCAAAATTCGCATGGCCTCTGCCGTTGAAAGCCAAAACGGGAACATGCGTAGTGGAAGCATTAAAAACCATTTTCGATGAAAGTGGCAGACGTCCTCGATTTCTTCAAACGGACAACGGAAAAGAATTCTACAATTCGACGTTCAGGCAGTTCATTCAAAAACATGACATTCGACATTATTCGACCTTCAGTCACAACAAAGCCAGCACCGTGGAAAGATTTAATCGAATCTTGAAAACGCACATGTGGAAACGATTCACGCTTCGGGGAAATTACAAGTGGGTTGACATCCTGCCGGAACTCGTTGACGATTACAATCACACCGTTCACAGTAGGATACGCATGAAACCAGCGGACGTTAAACAATCCGATGAACAGCGATTAATTTCTATAGTTTATTGTCCGAAATACAGTCCCACGACCAAGAAATCAAAATTCAAATTTGGAGACCGGGTGCGAATCAGTAAATTCAAACGTACTTTTGAGAAGGGATTTACTAGAATTTGGAGCACTGAACTTTTCATCGTAGTTCGAGTCTTACCCGAAAATCGTCACACGTATATAATAAAGGATAGTAGCGGTGAAATTTTGAAAGGAAGGTTTTACCAAGAGGAACTCTCTAAAACGAAACACACCGACACGTACCTCATCGAGAAAGTATTGCGTAGGAAAGATAACAAACTGTTTGTCAAATGGCTGGGACTTCCGGAAAAGAGTTGGATCGACGCGAACAAAGTGATCTTGTGAGTACGTGGAATGTCGTAAAACGATTACCCGATTCGGAACGCGAATAAAAAAAACGCCGAGTTTTTACCCGACAGCATCCGTTGTCTAATCGTACGGCCTTTAGGGTGTGGAAAGCCGACACTGTTCATTGATAATTTTCTCCTAGCACCCGATTGGTTAGACTGGGAAAACAGGCATCTCTATGTATTTTCAAAAAGTCTCGAACAACCAAACTTCAGGCAACTCATTCATTTGTACGAGGGACTGGGCATTAGTACGTTCTTTTCCGAAATCATTCCACTGGACGATGTCTCGATAATTCCGTTGTCATGTTCGACGACATGATCCTGGAAAATCAAAGTGAGATTCGTAATTTTTTCACTCGAGGTCGACACAAAGGATTAGATTGTTTTTACCTGGCACAAACTTTTTCCAAGGTTCCGAAACAACTGCTACGCGATAATGCTAATTTCATTTGCTTGTTTCGTCAAGACCATACGAATTTAAAACATGCACATGATGATTACGTGGGAGCTGACATGAATTACAATCAGTTTTCTAAATTTTGCTCCGACTGTTGGAACCAAGACGACTTTGGTTTTGTTACGATCGACATGACACGAAAACCTAATGACGGAAAGTACAGGAATAAAATCAACGTTTTTCTAAACGTCTCAACGTTATAAAGAACGTCATGTGAAAACGCAAAATTTCAAGAAGACACAAAACAAAAAATCAAAATGTCGCAAACGTATATATATAAATAATCTTAATATCGAAAAAGTGGATGATCTCGAGTTTGGTGACGACAACGGAGGCTCAAAAAAACGTCTCAAACGTATGTAGAAATAACCATAAAATGTCGAAACGCAAATTTCAAGAAGAGGATAATCTCAAGCTGCGGGATTACTTGGTATAACGATTCAAAGGTTGGAATTCCGAGAATCGCGTTTTGTACGAAGAGAACAAGCGTGAAGGTCAACCTGTCATCGACGCCATCAGCGGTCTCGGCAAGGAAATTAAAAATGTCACGGAACAGAACAAGGATCTGATCATGGAACTCGTACCTCTTGCCGCTCGAAATTATGAAGATTTTCCTCCGACGCCTCTCTCTAGCATTCACACTCCTCTGGAACTTAGACAACCGCAAAGACGTCAAGCCATAGGCAGTACATCTTCTTCTGATAAAATCGAGTTGGGACCTTTGGCACAAAACTACCTGAGCACGGGGAAATTGGACGAAGTGTTCGGATTGTACCCGAGCATGGATACCAACGAAGGCGTCGTGTGGAAGATTGGAAAATCGAAAGTCACCTTTAGAGGCAACGACATTGAAATTAATTTAGGTGATAAGAACAGTTGGTCTAGGTATCCAGGTACAGTGGGATTGTGGGAACTCGTTGCCAAAAAATATCCGAAAGATTACACCGACGAAGCTTACCAGAGTTACAGGGAAATTTTAATTATGACGGATGCCATGTATCAAAATAATGATGCCACACAGAATAGGGTGAAATCCAGCAGCAAAGAGAAGTACAGAAATCTCATCAAACCCATTTGGAACGATATCAAAAGTGGAAGCGGTGTCAAACGCTACAACACATTACCGAAAGAATTTGTTTGGGTGGACGATGTTAGAAAACTCATTGACAGATTGTTAGTGATAGCCGGCGAAGAGAATGCAGGCAATCGTAATTTTTACAACGAGAAAATAGGAATCGTGGACATGATCAGCACGAAACTCTCCAACTTCATCGTGAACGACGACAAAGGTATCGGGTACCTCATTAAAATCATCAACACGCTGCCTCCAAGATTCTGGAACGTGGCCGAAGGAAAAGGTCTCGTGAACTACATCATCAACAAGTTACCTTTCGAAATGCATTTACCAGGTTACCAGTACTGCGGCCCCGGTACCAAACTCGAGAAAAGATTGGAAAGAGGAGACAAAGGAGTGAATCCGTTGGACGCTGCATGCAAGGACCACGACATTGCATACAATGCGCACACCAATTTAGACGCACGTCACGAAGCAGACAGAAAATTGGGACATGCAGCTTTCGCCAGACTCGTCAGCAGAGACGCATCTTTGGGTGAAAGAGTTGCAGCATTGGGCACCACCGTCGCCATGAACGCAAAACAAAAATTTGGGTGGGGTGTATAAATAACATACAATATGTTGCAGTCTTGAATAACTGATTTACGGTCCGAACTGCTATGTAAAATTTTCAAACACACTTTAAACGGAGATTGCGAGGATGTTGAGAAACTTGTAATCATAGCAAGAACAACGCCGGAATTTCGTATCCCATGTGAAATGGTTTTCAAGGACCATCTTCGGGAGATAAGTGGCATGAGGTGCAGTGATCTCAATACTCTTCTTTCAGCTGCAGGGGAAAAATTAAACGATAGGATGGACGAACTTCACGAGGCGAGGTAGGGGAGAAGACGATACACGGATGATTGGCGCAAGTCTAAACAGGAGACTGAAGATATCATTACACACATCATCGCGTTTTCCAAAGCACGAACTTACTTTCTTCCTCTAACACACACAAAAATATATAAATAACACACTGTGAAAAAATCTTCAATACATAAATAACACATCGTGAAAAAATCTTATAACAAACCCTGAAAAAATAAATGAGTGAAAAAATGAGTGACGTCCAAGCATTAAAACAAATGCTAAATTTATCAGTAGAGTATATAAAATGCAGGAATTGGAAGTGGACAAACCTTACACGATAACTTCCGGTGAAATTGTTGCAACCCAGTATGGTCCCAAGGGTACGTCTGTTGCTCAACTGACAATACAGCCTATTTTTACCTGATCGATACACTAACATGTTATCTGACCAGAAGGTATCTATTTTAATCGAGAACAAAACTCGAATCGTGTACAGGGGGACAAAGGAACTTCTTGGTAAGAAAACAAAACACGTAATAGAATTTGTTTAACAGAAGAAAATATCAGAACATATATAAATAACATACCGTGAAAAAATCTACAATGAAGCCCAAGGGTGTCGTGTACCAGATACCATATTCGAATCTGAAAACGCTGGGTGCCCTCGATGGGTTACTCACCAAGAAACAACGCGAGAAGAAACGTTCTTGCTTGACGAAAGGACACGGAATGAAATTGCTGCTCAGCACTCCACAATTGAGAAGGTTGCAGCAGTCGAGGAAACAGCAAAAAACAGGAGGTTTCATATTCAGCATCCCGGCAATTTTAGCGGCTTTGGTGGCTGTAGGGAGTTTGGCAGGGGGTAGCGCCGCCATAGCTAAAACAGTGATCGACTCGAAGAAAAACAAGGCGGAATTCGAAGAACAGAAACGTCACAACCTGGCCATGGAGAAGAAGGGGAAAGGCGTTGTGAGCAAGTTTAAAAAGAGAAGAAGAACTCACCAACTACGACATTAAATCTTTAATCAAACCATTACAAATCAAACAGTTCAGAGGCGTTTTCATGACAGATTCATTACCTTCAAACGTTAGAAATAGAGAATGTGGCGTAGTTAACTTGGACAGTCACCAAAATCCAGGCACGCATTGGCTACAAATTTAGTCAATTATCTGAAAACGAACAACCTATACTACAACGACGAACGCATTCAAGATTTCGGAGACGTGAACTGTGATCATCTCTGTCTCTCCATGCTCGTGTTTCTCTCTAAAATAAATAACCCTACGATCGAAGATTTCCAGAAAGCACAGTGGAACCTGAACAACAATGGGAGTGTTCCATCTCACGAGCGAGACTTCGGTCTTGAAACTCACTTTGCACGACGACATCGTCTATCCTAAATCCATAGCTTTACGTTCATTCTACAGCATGTACCTCATACCTAACGTCACAGAGCACAATAACAAAATTAGCGTCGGAAATGAAAATATCATCATCACACCAGGTCAATACAGTCTTTCTACTTTGCAAGCTCAGTTACCTAGAATAACATTCCTTTCTCAAAATTCCGTCACGCACAGAGTTGAAATTGTGTCCGCGACGGAGACGGTGGATCTGGGCACGATAGGAGAACTATTAGGTTTCGAGAACAACACCAAACTCGAAGCTGGTATCAAGCACACAGGAGCAAACATTCCTAAATTTCTAGTCATCGAGACGTTAGACATTCACTGCAACGTAGCTGAAGGCATGATCACGAAATCTGAAGGGTTGGTAGGAAGTCACAAGCAGACGGGAATCATCGCCACGTTCAAACCCAGTTCCGAGTTCATGGAACCGATCATCTACACACCCTCTTTGCCGATTTATTTTCCAGTATGTCGCAATCGCATAGATCAGTTAGAGTTAGTGGTCACGAACGAGAAAGGAGACGTGGTGGATTTTGCAGGTGCCACAACTACGACCATCGTCGAGATCAACATATAATAAATAACCGTACATCATGGAACAGATTGAAAGTTACGAGTTGCAATCTTTCCCTCCGAACCGTCGCACGTTCGCCAATCTCAACGAATCGAACCGGGAAATCGAATACGATGTGGACGTAGGCGACGGGTTCGTTTATCCTCACAGAGCGGACCTTTAAAAAAGATAGCGGAGACGCATTCCCAGCCGCAGCAAATTTGAAACTCGTGGACAACTTCGTGCCTTACCTGTTCTCGCAGGTCGAAGTCGGGACACACAACACCGTCATCGACAGAATCGATTATCCAGGCATTACGTCAACGCCAGTAGGAACATTGAAATTATCCAAAACAGATGCAGCATACTATCAGGCGGGGGCATTCGAAGCAGGGACGAAAATACCGACGAAAAGTCACACGGTGCTGTTTTCCATGCGTCTGCTTCCGGGTTTCTTCTCGGACTACAAGGAGATCATGTGGAAAGGAGGACTGAGAATCACATTTCGCAGAGCGGCCAACGACAACGACGCACTGATGCGATACAGTAACTTGAACTCAGACGGTACGCCACTGCCCAACACTTTACCAGAAGCTGCCAAGTGCGTCATACAGAGCATGGAATTGAGAATGCCTGTGGTGGAATACGAAATAAATTACGCTCTCAAGTACAAAGCAGAGATCTTGAAAAATCCTCAGACACCGATTCACTTTCACGGTTCCCAGTGCGTGCAGAAAATAGCGTCCGGAAGTCACCTGGATTTCGACGTCACGACGCAATTCAATAATATACAGTACGACATGCCAGATTTCGTCGTAGGGACAACAATCAGGAAAAAGATTCCAGTAAATTTGACGACTGCAAGATCAAGAACGTTTATCTGAAGAACGGTAGGAACGAAGTGTTCCCGCGCGAGAATTACAACCTCGACATGACAAAATATGATTTTCTCAAACTATACGAAGCGTACTCCGCTTACAAGCGGGTGACCGAGGGAAACGTGGACATGTACTACACACCCAGCGAATTCAAGACGCACAGACCCATGTTCATCATCAACACGACGAAGAGGAAGCAGGTGGTGGTCAACGATCGCACCAACATCAAGGTCGTCTGTGAGTTCCACGATGCTCTGCCCGAGGACACCGTGTGCAGCATCATCCTGATTGCAGAGAAGTCCTTCATCTATAACGTGAAGAACGAGAGGGTGACGGAGCAGTTTTAACAGGTTGCACGACAAAAAAAGCACAAGATAAGAAGTTTTTGCACTATATCACAACAATTTGCACTATAGCAGAAGATAATCAGTTACACCAGTTACAATGGAAATTTTGCACTATAGTATGAGATAATCAGTTACAATAAGAATTTGCACTGTAGCACGAAATAATGCTTTCTTGTTTCAGACGCTGCTGCTGCTGAACAACAAGCACACACACTAGAAAAAAACATGCAACTTTATTTGTAACATATTCTCTATACATCATCATCAAGAAAACTAAAACATATCTCACAATAAACTCTATATATATCAAAAATAAAAAAATACAACATCAAATAACTCTAGAGCCGTTAGTATACATGTTCCATGCATTTACGGAGGTCCTCTGTAGGGGTTTCATGGGGCCAGAGAATACAAAAACAAATATATTTGTTTTGCTTGAGTTTACAACTCGCAATACAGAAAATGAGAGGTTGTGGGGGTTTACAAAGATCACGATATGGAAACCTAAAAAAATGTTCCCGAAATAAGAGGTGCGAACATTAGGTTATTACAAAGGTCACGATATAGAAACATGAGGAAAGCAACATTAGGTTTACAAAGCTCACGATATGGAAACCTTTAATGTTCCGAAAATAAGAGGTGCGAACATTAGGGTTTTACAAAGGTCACGATATAGAAACATGAGAAAAACAACATTAGGTTTACAAAGCTTACGATATAGAATCATTGACATGTTTAGAAAGTTACAACGCTGGAGCATGCGTACCTGAAAGTACGTTTTTGACACTCACTTTTCAGAGCCTTTTTGTCGCTCTTTTAGTTCGTCACTGCAATGAAAGAGCCGCGAAACGTAGAAAAATAGTGAGTTCGTCCACTAAAATGATAGGTTTTTGAAGGGTCAAAGTTGGACTTGTTCTCAAATGCATATTTCTGCCCTACTTAGCGTTGTCACCTTGTAATCAAGGGGTTCCGGGTTCGATACCCGATGGATGCACAAGTTGTTCGGATCCCACTTTAAACATGTAGGTCCAGTCCCGATTAGCTGTGCATAAAGTGGACTTAAAATACCAAATCAATGAATCAATCAATCAATCCAATTCACAATCGAAATGGTATCACTTGATGTTAAGTATTCAGATCTCAAGTGTAAGAAGGATGAAAGTAGTTGAATAATAATCCTGTCCTTAATGGCAGCTTGTACATTTCTGGATGTGTGAAGAAGGCAAATGCAAAATTTATCGCTGTGGAGTAGTTAGCGCACGAGGTTTGTAGTAAAAATTGCACGTCTATTGTAGGTTCAATCCCCACCACCGGCAAAATAAATTTGTTCACATGAAGACAAGAAAGGAGCTGCTCTCTTGAAACTTAGTGTTAGAATAAATATAAGATAAAAGTACTAGACAATGGATTGCCCAGTACTAATAAAGAACAGCTAATAACATTCGGAGAATTATCGGAATGTCTCTTCTTTCGAAATAATTTGTTCCAAGGAAAACAACTAGTAATAACGATTGTCAAGTAAGTGAATCAACTGCTTTTTCATGATCTATCGGAATCTTCGGTATCGATAAAGTACTCGGTAGGACTGATTACTGATTCGCGTGTGAAGAGCTTGAATCCAACTAATATTTTCCTGAGACATACTGAACTGCACAATTCATATTAATCTCGTAATATTATTATAATTATTAAATTGAGAAGACTTTGGTAGGCGTGTGATGCAGTATGCATGGGTGAGGAATGAAATATTTACATGATCTGTGTTGGAAAACATGGACGTTAGAGATCTTTAGGAATTCCAAGACGAAGAGCAAAGCGCAGTGCTGAAATTTGACATGGAGAAAATTCACAAGAATGGTAAAGATTATACTTATCTTGCCAAGAACAGAGATACAGGTAAAGCTTGTGCAAAAATCCTTGTGTTCAGAAATGACAATATTAATGATTTCACATTAAATCTTCGAATGTAACGATACTTGCCCTGTACTAGTACAGTGCTTTTCACGGTCGAGATGTCCGTGGAGCGGCGGCTAGCGCACTTGCATCCCCTAACGAGGGCAGTTGGCTAAGCGAATACCTATAAGCGTATCTGTGGACATGTGATAGTCTCATGGTTCGATCCCAGTTCATGATACAGCAATACGAAGTGTTACGTTATGATCTGCCACTTGCGTGATACCCATGATACATAATTCATGTGCTGTTCTTCTTGCACACCCATTCTGCACTAGGCTATATCCGAGTTCGACTCTTCTTTTACAACGAGGGATGACGTAGTATCCTGACATACCTAAACAACAGTTTTAGTGAGGTGTACAGTTAGATGCGCAAGTAATGCTCGGCAAATTGCCTGTTGCATCCTACATGTTTTTAAGGCGTGGACATTTACGCATCCTGGTGGATTTTCTTGCAACGGAGTCACGTGCGGAGCCATGTTGACTGCGACTATTTTGTTTCTCCCAGTGTTTACTTTTTACTTTTAGAGTTTGTGTCATCACTTGTGAATCACTTTGCATGCTTTGAACTTTGTCAGTAAAAATTCATTTTTTCAGGTGAGTCGGTTCACCCGGGAATTTAGTTGAAGATATAGGTGAATGTATTTTGAACAATTTTAAGATATAAACTTCAAATGACACCCAGAAACTACTATTCCTTTTAGAGAAATATAATTTGCGCAATACTTGCAATTTATTGATTTCTGATGATAAAGTAAATAATCACCCTAAAATATTTAAATAATATTTTCTCATATTGTCTCTTTTCTTCTTAGGAAAAACTCTGTAAGAAGTAGACCATGTGACACACAAATATTAAACTGGAAAAAATAAATCAAGGAGAAGGTTGAAATTTAACAATACTTTTTAGTATTAAAGAGGATATTAAGCACTATCACATATACTTGAACACTGTTTGAGAATGGAAGATTTTTACTCTACAGATCTGGAAGAAGGGGCCGTACGTTTCAGGAAAAATGCAAATTTTGCTAGAATTAGGAAACATGACGTTTATAAGATTAATGTAGGGGCATTGTTTGTTATCTCAGCTCTTAGGGCAAAGAATACCAAATACAAGATCTCAACTGATGACATATCTGCTGGGAAATTTGATGACCTGGTCTTCGAGTTTACTTACAAGGAAGAGGTTGTGTCATGGTTTCTGAAAGTGAGACACAGAGAAAACGTCGCAAAAATTACTTTCAGAGATCTATTGTCACAAAAAGGAACCTTCAGTCTTCAAATATATTTCCGCTCATATCTAAATGTTAGAAAACAACAGAAGTCGAGTGAAAAATATGAGAGGAGGTACATCATATACACTCCTGCAGTTCTTGACTTCGACGACAACCAAATGGAAGGAGAATGTCTTACAATATCATCTGGTAATAGTTATCTAAGATTCAAGAGGGTAATGGAAGAACGTGATTTCCTGGACATAAGCAAATACTCGGTGCTTCAGATACAACCGGATGATTGTATCAAACGCCATCTAGAAGAGACGCCTGGAGCATCTGATGATAACATAGAGGAATTTCTTCAACTTTTGAGGTTTGCTGTGGGACAACCAACAGAAAGGCAACTGGACGATATTATCTTAGAGAAAGCAGATGAAGCAAATATCGGAATTCCACCTAAAATTTTAAGAGATGGGATTTACCAGCGGTTGAACAAATGGACTATGCAAGTATCTAAGAATACTGAGTACTTTACAGAAAAAGAAGTTGCTAAGATTTGTCTGGAAATTTTGTCGGAGACTTTCAAACAAACAATTTTGTTGGCCGGCATAGAATTTTCGCCTTACCATGAACTAGAAAAACGTTCTATCAGCAATAATAGTGCTTTTTATATGATTCCATCATCTTTGAGGCTTTGTTGTAACAGATTAATTAAGCACCCAAAGAGTTCTGAAAAAGTGTTTGTGTTGCAGTTGAGTGATTTGATGAAAGTGAAGAATATTATCATTCCTACTCTTCCTTTCAATGAGACAACAACAACAATTATAGTGTGCAAACAGGAGGACAATACACCTGAGGCAAAAGAAGTCATGACATGTTTGATAGCGAAGATGCAACGTCAAAGAATTGGGACTGGAAACAGTACGTTCAGACCGGAACAGGAATCTTATGATTCGAAGCTGATTTTCGTCTTGAGTGATGCGACCATACAAGACTTTATGGAAACCCAAGACAAACTTAGTTTCTTGGAAGATGATACGTCCTTTGAAAGCCTGTCAAGTGATATCCAAGCACTCCTGAAGGATAAAGTAATCAGATTTCAAGGTGTTCCTATCTCGTTCAGAAAATTATGTAATGATGATGTCATGGCTGGTCTCAATTCGCTTCATACTGAATTAATGGTATCAGAAACCAATGTCGTTGTGGGTAAACCTGTACCTAGAACAGAGGATGTGGTGCACCACTTTGTCCCACGAGAAGCCTACGTAAAAAGTATTCCACAGAAGATATGTCCACTTGATGAAATTGGGAAGTTGGGAAAATTAAAGTTTTTACCTAAAATAGACAATATCCCAATTGTTGTAATTGCAGCAGAGCCAGGTTCGGGAAAAACCACTATGCTTTATCATCTAGCTGAAGAGAGGAAAAGGGAGACGAGTGATCTATGGATCATCAACGAAAGACTAAAAGATGTCGCTATTAAGCTTAAGGAAAAGAACATAAAGGAAAACATATCTGACTTCATGGAGCTGTTGATTGATATTTTTCTGGAAGATGAGACTTTACTGTCAAAGCACTTGTTTCGACATAGTCTTGAAACAGGAAAGTTCCTTCTTCTCTTGGATGGATATGACGAGATTGGATCGAAGATGAAAAGAGAAAAAGTGTGTGTGCTTCTAAAGAAACTGAAGGAAAACTCACGTGGACAGGTAATAATAACCACAAAACTTCACTTAAAGGAAGAGTTAGAAGAGACAACGTCATCTCCTGCCTACCGCTTAAAGCCATTGACCGTAACAGAACAAGGAGACCTTCTAGCACAAATTTGGATCAAGAATCTGGAATTTTCATCAGAAAAGGAAAAGTCAAAACATGTCCGCGTTTACGCAGATCAACTCCTGAAGAGTTTCTTCGAGGAAGTTGGTGAACAGAGTAGAAATATGATAGGGACCCCTTTACAAGCAATGTTACTTGCAGAGGTCTATGAAGAAAATTGTAAACTCCATTCCAGCGATAAAACACAGGAGGTGATAGCAATTGATATAAGTAATATATCCTTGCTGTATGAAACATTTGAAGTTAAAAAGTGCAAGAAATTTGTTCAAAAGAAAATAAATTCAGACAATGTGTCATTTAGCGAGAGGCTAACAGAAATTGCCTTAGAGGAACACAGAAGTAAATGCATGGAAGTAGCAATAACAAAGCTGCTCCCAGACAGTGAATACCACCGTAACTGCTGTATGGTAATGAAATCAAGACCAATTCTATTGCTGGCAGAGAAATATATTTTTAGTATTGGCATTTTGCAAAAATCTGAAGGCGGAAAAATTTCCTTTATTCACAGTACATTTGCAGACTACTTTTTGGCATTACTCATTGAATATCTTTTCACTGAAGGTAAACCATGTCCAGAATTTTTCACTGCATTAAAGGAAGAATTTTTTGAAAGTAGCTTTTCTCTCGTCCGGATGTTTGTAGATAACATGTTGGCAAGCAGCAGATATCTGAATGCTGCTATTGAAAGTGATGTAGTGGTTCTTAAAGAAGAACTGCAAAAAAAAAAGCAGAAAAGACGAAAGAGATGCACTGGGAAGAACTGCCTGCCACCTAGCAGCTGCCCATGGACACGCACAGGCACTTCTGGTTCTCCTAAATAGCGATTGCGATTTAATGGCAAGAGACAAACTTGGGTTTAGAGCTCTAGATATTTCTCTGAAACAACGTAACAAGGAAATATGTAGGTTTTTCCTAACTTTGAAAGTAAAACTTCAATTAACAGGGGAGCAGGTAGGTCAGTTAGAAAAGTGCATAGAGGAATAAATTGAGAACACGTGAACTAAAGCACAGTAAAGCTTGATTAATCACATATACTGACATTCTTATTTCCGCTGAAGTATTCATTGATTTCAAGATGGCTGAACATAATGCCGTATTAAAACTTTATTGAATGTTTATTCAGTTTAAAATGTATCAGCACTCATTTCTCCAACATGTTATGTTGTTATGTTAATAAGATAAAATATGGTACGTACACAAATGATCTGATGTCTCGCAATTATTGATAAAGTACGGAAAATGCTTTGTAGATTTTCCATTCTGTTCGGAGGGTGACAACGAGCGCATTAAGCATGTGTTTTCCGCGTTTTGGAAATGTTACAATTGATAAGTTTATGAAGAAAACATTTCCTGATGAACTGTGATAATCGCACACCTTCGATTTAATGCAGGATTTTCGGATAAATATTCAAAATGCTGGAAAATGAATTAAATCTTAGTTCTTATAAGTGCATTGTGCTTAAGTGCAGTTTTAGAAATTCTTAGGCAGAATTATTTCATTGTATGTATGTATATATAGTGTACTACCTAATGTCTAGTGGCATTCAACCTTTGTCCTCGGATTTTGTAGTTTGTTCAGTGTCTGTAAACGTAGTCTCAGCTACGGCCTTTTATGTTGTTTGCACCGTTCAATTTTTTATTTATTTATTTTTTTTAAATTATTTTTTTTGTTCACATAGAAGGAAGATTTTTAATGTGGTCAAGAATATACAAATCTAATGGTGTTAAATTTGGCTATGGCCTTCTCTTGGATAGTTTTCAGAACCAAATCAGTTGCTCCGTGGTACCCGATGCCTGGAAATGTATTGCGTACCAGTCATTTGAAACCATGCTGAAAAAAATCCATCGCATTACACGGGTTCGTGTGCCAGTGTGACTTGACCAATTACAAAGAGATGGGTGAAGAGTTTACGTAACTAACGTAGGAATCCGAAGGAGACCTGAGAACAGTATTTGACAATTTTATTTATTGAACGTATCATCGGGACCCCTCTGTATTTGGCCACCTGCTACGGAACTGTTACTTTTAACAAAACAAATTAAAATAAATATACCCACGTATGTTTGAGAGAAGGAAATTTACAATACTTCATTTTGTTGTTATCGTTAATCGAAATGAATGCAATCCAGTATGTTCTATTGTTGTTTCTGTACACATGCAATATTTAAACATTTCATAATAAAATAGTGTTGTGCACAAAATTTAGTTGTGTAGGCAGTTAACTGGGTTCACTGTAATACCGGTAACACTGAGATTTGTGTGTAAAAGGAATAACCATTTTGATATTGTGCTTTTAGTGATGCATTCTGTAAATGTTATAATTTTACTACAACACACCATAAGGTTTGTAAAATATATTTGTAAGCTTTGTATATTATTTTACACACTGTGCGAATTAAGCATTTTGCTTTGGGAAGGGGGGATGCCCACTCAGTGGCGTACTTGTGATTTCCCATTTGGGGTAGGATTTATTGGGTATGAAAATTTGTATACATGTTTCCAGTCAGTAAACTAAACGGATTCGGTTCTAAGCTAGGTCATTAAATCTTATGTATTTAGAAACACTTACTATATTTACATTACACGAAAACCCACACTCATACACAGAAGGATATATCGAACTAATAACCCCGAAAACTTGAATATACCTCTATTGCCAAGTTCAAACTTAACTTCAATCTACACGTTACTTGAGAACACTTTAATTACACGTAAAATATCAGCAACATGCCATGAAAACTTAAGTGGAAAACAGCCTGCCGCCTGCCATTGTCTCAGCTTGGTGTTGCAGAATGGTGTCCTTCTTAAATCCCAAAGTCTGCATACTTCTCGGCAGGGAAATCTTTGATGACTGAACCATTCATGGACACGAATGATTTGAGGGGGAAGAAAACGTCCTTGGCAGGGATAGAAATATATTTTTTTTGGCGGGGATAATTTTTGTGTGGGGGGTAATCCCCGGCATCCCCTCGTTAATTCACACACTGATTTTATAGAAGAAATAATCTTTGCACTATTTTAATATGACGGAAAAGTGTCAACCTTAATTTGTATTTTTCTCTAAAGTAATACATTCTGTAACTAACGAGATTAATCATGTAGATATATTATGCAAATCACTAACATAAAATAATATGTTGTAAATATAACATCCCATATTTTTATTAGAAACTGCGTGTAATCATGAAATATTATAAGTAAAACAGGATATATTCTTCTTTTGTAATGCAGAATATATCCGTGTGAAAACCATATATGTTTTATTTACGTAAATTATTGTGTAAAGTACAATATGAGATATCTAAGTGTACCTATGTTTTTATAAATTATAAAAATTATATATATAAGGTAGATTGTAAATATTTTTAGAAATGTAATTGATATTAAGAAATATTTGTACAATGGGTAAAAATTAAACACTCTTTTGTGGAATGAAATACCATGTTATTTTCGTTGCAGTGCAATCTTCAAGAGAATGCTGATAAATGGAAACCGGACGTAAATATCCAAAGACACTATCAGTTCATAATTACACATTGTGTAGACATTTGTATGTGTTCCTGTAGAATTTCAGTGTCATCATATTTTACATCTATCTAAATCAAAATGGGAGAAACTACTCCTTTGGAACAGTACTTCCATGGAAAGAGAAATAAGGGTTTCCCTATGGACAAGTCTCAGCCAGGAGCTTTAGACGGTGCAGAAGGTGGTGAATACCATATAAGGATGGTTGCGTTATTTGTACTCTCAGCTCTGAAGCAAGAAGGTATTAGTTACAATATCTCAGTTGATGACCAAACTTGTGGAAAATACGACGATGTTGTTATTGAAATTAGTCGACAAGAAGAGCTCGTGCGTTGGTTTATTCAAGCTAAACATCGGAAAGACAATTGTGAAATCACATTTGCTGATCTTTTCGCCGAGGAGCAGAATAAGCAAGAGAAGAAGGAAAACGTGGAAGGGAAAAACAAAACGAGTAAGCGGAGAAGGAGGGGGAGGAAGGGAAAAAGGAATCAATCAAGGCAAGAAGGAGGCGAGCAAGGAAAGATAAAGAAAGTGGATGGGAAGAAGGAGAAAGACCAAGGGAAGGAAAACTTGGAAGGGGAAAACAAAACGAGCAAGCGGAGAAGGAGGGGGAGGAAGGGAAAAAAGAATCGATCAAGGCAAGAAGGAGGCGAGAAAGGAAAGATGGAAGGAGTGGAAGTAAAGAAGGAGAAAGAGCAAGGGAAGGAAAACTCGGAAGTTAAGAAAATTAATACCTATTTCACCCTTGGAAAGTATTTTGAATCATACCTACATATAAGGAATACGTTTAAGGACGCACCAAAAGCTACTGAGAGGTATATCATATACACCCCAGCAACTCTGAACAAAAACCTGACAGAAGAAGGTGGGACGTTCAAATGAACCACTGAAGAGCGTGACCTCCTGGACATAAACAAATCTGTGTTTGAGTTACAACCTAATGGCGATGTAAAAGAACACATAAAGAAGTATCTGGGCCTGGAAGGAAATGCATTAGATGAAATTGAGGAAAAAATAGAAGCCTTTGCGCATGTGTGCAGGTTTGCTGTTGGACAGCCAACAATCGACGAGTTAAACAAAATTTTGGAGAATAAATCGAAGGTGACAAATGTAAACATTGATCTGGGAGGTTTAGGACGTGCCATTTGTGACGAAGTGAAAAAATGGTATAGGTATCCAGTGGGGGGAAAAGGAAAGGCTTATTTCACAGAAACTAAGGGTGCTGAAATTTCACTTCGGGTCGTATCAAATACTTACAAAGAATCTGTGATATCAGATAAAGTTACATTCACTGACGTCACTGACCTAGAGGAGGCAATTAAAAGTAAGCATCGTGTCTTGTGTATTAGCACTAGTAGCACTAAACTTTGTTATAATAGATTAATTCAGAGCATAGGTGATCCTTCGAAACACGTACAGTTAAATTTCGAATTACTGAAAGTATGTATGCCTTTTATTGCCATGAATGACGATAAGACAATAATCATTATAGTAGAGAACACAGATCTTTCAGAGGAAGATCAGGGAGTTCTGAAGCGTTTGATTAGAAGGTTCCTCACTGCTAGTTCGGAAAATTTACAAACAAAAGACTCAAAATTAATTTTTATTTCATTTGGCTTTAGACGTGATAGCATTCTCAACATGACAGAATATCAGGAAGAAATTGATATTGTGAGAGATGAGGCATCTACTTTCGACAATCTCTCTGAGAAAACTAAAAGTTTAATTATGAAAAAGGAGATCAAGTTTCAAGGCAATAGTGTAGTCTTGAGCAAATTATGCTGCGGAAGTTCAATGCCTCCCTTTACCCCCAGGGACACTGAGATATTAGTTTCAGAATCAGAAATATCTGTGGGTAAACCGATAACTACCATGAAGCAAAAACAAATTGAGTTCATTCCACGCAAACTGAACTCTAAAAAAATAATAATGCTCTCGAAGCTTAATAACTTACGTGGTCATGAGTTTGTTTTAGTGGATTCAACGGAGAAGTCTTCCACGTTGCCTCCCAAAATCACAGAGTCATCATCAGAATCTCAGAAACATATCCACACATGCAGTGAGGAAACAGCGGACAAAGAATTTAATAACCTGTGCACATTATATCGAGATAACAATATTCACAAGTTGAAGGTTCTCGAAGAGAGTAGTAAACTACAGTTACTTGAAACTCATGGTTCACTTGAAATGCTACGAAATATTGCAGATGAAATTAAAATCTCTAATATTTCTGAAGTTTTAATCGAACCACTTGTTGTACTTGCAGCGGAGTCAGGAATGGGGAAGACAATTCTGCTCTCTCACATAGCAGAGGAGGAGAAGAAGAAGCACAAAGACAAATGGGTTGTCTACGTACAACTCAAAGACATCGCTAGAAAACTTGTCAACATAAATTCAAAGAGCTTTGGTGAAATTTTCGCCAAGGAAGAACTCGACAAAGCTTTTTTGCAACATTGCATTGAAAAAACAGGAAAGTTCATAAATTCAAATTCTTTATTCAAATTCAAATTCTTTATTTACGTGGGCGAGGTTCAGCCTGAGGCTGTTCTGCCACCTAACCCGTGTCATCGATTACATTTAAATTTACATTTCTTATACATATGTTATTACAGTATTAATACAGTGTACAATAAACTGTATGATTTAGTTACAAAATCTATTGATAAAATAATTGTAATAAATGTATGAATAAAATGATACAAAAATTGTGAAAAGACAACTACATAAAAATAAAATAAAATGAATGAAAAATAAGTAAAAATAAAAACATGTAGACAAAATACATAACATAAACATACAAGTTACATCATAGTATTTGAACACAATCTCTGCTCTGCCAAAAGAAAATTCTTTACTTCATTTCGGAAAGATTCTATTTTAGATATGCTCGAAATGGTCTTAGGTAGGGCACTCCATATTTTTGCACGGCACCTGATTCATTCTACTCTTAGATGGATACGATGAAATTGAGAAGGACCAAAGGAAAAACATAAGTGAAGTCTTAAAGGAGCTAAGGTCAAAATCACTGGGTCAGGTAATTGTAACAACAAAACTCCATTTCCAAGAAGAGTTAGAGAATGAAGCATCAACATTCGCTTATCGCCTGGAGCCCTTGACAATAGAGGAACAGAAAAAATTCCTCAAAACAACTTGGATTAGTGATCTGGGGCTTTCTAACAAACAGGAAAAATCAGAGCGTGTTCACTGTTTTGTACAAAAATTCTTGAAATGTTTCTCTGAGAGTACTCATAAAAGGATTGGAAGCTTGATAGGGATTCCCTTGAAGTTAATGATACTTAGGGAAGTGTATAGAGAAGATTGCCGAAAATATGTTAACACAGAGAAGTTCAATATTATCAGTATTACTAACATATTAAAACTCTATGAAAGTTTTGAGGAAAAGAAATGCCTGAACTTTGCAAAGAAAGAGAATATAAACGCAAAATCAGACTCTATCAAGAATAATATACAGAAAATAATATTTCACAATCACAGAAGGGAGAGCATCAAAATGTCTCTGAAAGAACTGATCCTAAGCAGTAAGTTTTCCTGCAAGTGCTGCATGAAAATCAAACCAATGGAAGTTCCACTGCTTGAGGAAAAGCATATTCTTGACATTGGAATACTGCAGATGATGGACAAGCAAAAAGCCTTTATTCACGACACATTTGCTGAATACTTTTTTGCATTGCATATTGTATACTTGTTTTCCAAAAGTAAATATTGCAAAGCATTCATCAAAGATATGAGGGAAAACTTTTGTGCAAATAATTATTCTCTCGTACGGATGTTTGTTAACATCGATCCATCATTACCACCAATACACAATGCTGTATTATCAAATAACATAGACAAACTCGAGGAAGAATTAGAAGATGCTACTGAAATTGACAAGACAGATGCCTTGGGACGAACAGCGTGTCACATAGCAGCTACACACGGAAAGGTGCAGGCCCTTCAACGCCTGCTGCTGAAGTCAAACTATAACGTTGAAACAGTAGTAGATAAACTTAAGTTTACACCAATGGACGTTGCTATAGAACTAGAGGACTGGGAAATTTGTTCACTGTTCCTCTTCAACCAGGTAAAATTCAAAATAAATTCAGAGAAGGCAAGCAAATTTCTGAACTACCTCTTTATCGAATTGAATCTGAAACTCGATATCAAGGATCAGATTGGCAGATCTGAATGTATGGACATCAGTAACTGGCTTTTGAGAGTTGTGACGATAGATAATGTACAAATACTTCTGGATCAAATTAAAGAAGTTAATTCAAATATTGAGAGAAAAGAAAAACTTTTGAAAATACTACAGATCGGCATGCCCTCGTTAATAGAGAAAGCAATAGAAAAAAGATTAAGCATTGTAGTTTTCCAAATAAATTCCTTGAGCAGCAGAGAAGAAATCATTAAGAATACCTTTTCCCGTATTTTAGAGTCGTGGATTAGGAGAGAGAATTTCCTTCATGAGGCTGCATTGCTAGCTACTTTGCTAAATTCAGAAGAATCAATGAACACAGTATTCCAAGAAGTGGCTAACCACACTCAAGAATCTGAGAATCGTATGACATTAGTGCAATTGGCCCTAGAGTATTATTTAGAAAATTCTGTACGCTTTCTAATAAGAAAACTTTCACAAGAGAATATTTCTCTAGTTTTCACAGAGTTTTTCAACAAAAAGAATCGCATTCAGTTGGTAGTCAAGTTGGGAAATAGACATCTGCTTTGCTCCTATATACAATTACTTCGTAGCAATAATGAAGATGTCTCCAAGTACTTGTCCCACATAGATTCAATAGGAAAAACGCCTCTGGACGCTTGCTGAATTCAGAAATGAATAATATTCGCTGCATTCAGAAATGAATAATATTATCAGGAATTCTTAGGAAAAGAGACAATAGAAAAATGACCTGTCTTGCTTACTTAAGAAGACACCATTCTGATGGTAACTGCTTTTGTGCTTTGCAAATTGATAACATGTGCTGCTTGCAATGGATGAACCAGCTATTGCATGAAACGTGATAATTTTGTATTAAACAAATAATTGAAATGTTCCTCAGCAGTTTGCTTCTTGCATTGAAGATAAAGCACATTGATTTTTCATGTTCGGAAAAATTCGGTAATCTTTCATATGCAATTAAGAAATTGATGTTTTAGTCTCAAAAATTTCCTTTTAAACTAATCTAATTACCGCACAAAAATTTTGTGCATATTCAAACTCAAAATTCTATTTCCTGAAATGTGAATCATTAAGGTAAAATATAGTGTCCACCATGAACGTTAAAAGCGTAGATATTCTGTCATAATTCAGTGTAGATATACTTTTTAACCCATAGTGTGCGGGAAGTATAAGGTTTATATGTTTTTTTCTGTGTAGGGTTGACTATTTGAAGAGTGAAAAATAATGTAGGGGTGCAAATGATGTAGATTCAAGACAACCTGTGGTGAAATGTCGAAACAACCTAACCGAATTTACCAGCACGGCGATGTTCATCAACATTTGAAGTTCGTGGTGTCTGCTGGTTGAATGGTCTCCTAGATCCTACTCCACTGGAAAATATTACTCCAATAACATGAACTAGAATGAGACCGCCGTCCCTGACGCCCATCTCCTACATGTGGATACACGATGTATTGTCGCTAAAGTACAAGGAAAGTCAATCAAGTAGATTTTCAACATTCAACGGAACCAGGTTTCAACTGATTTGTACTGGAGTTTGGACAAAACTCAACGAGTTTTCTTCCAATATATAGTTCGTAAGAATGCTTATTAAGAATTCCAAATGTGCATTATTTTTTATAAACAAAATTTACTTTCTGAGCTCTTGGGACGTGTATATATACTATTTCTTCGATTTTTTTTGTAAATACTAGATACTTCTACGTGTAATTATTGTTTTCCTAATTAATGTATGAAATCATAGTGGTATGGAAGCAGTTGTGATTAAAGAATGTCTAAATATGATGTCAAGTATTGATGTAAAGTTCATAAAATCTGAAATTATTCTATGTAAGAATACTTGTGTACATACATATAGTTGTACTAAAATAGCATATTTCTAAAAGTTTTCACAATAATATTCTCGGGCTGTAATCAATTAGTTCGCTATTTTATTAAAGTCAATGTAGTCAGTAAGGATGAATGCTTGGTTGCCTTGTAAATGCTAATAACATAAATACTTGAATATTATTGAAATGCATTATTTTCATTTAAGAAACTACAGGGTCCGGCAACTAAACCTCACGGTTTCTACTTACAAATAAAAACAAAAGTCTTTCATGCAACAAAGTCAATTGAATACATGTTGTACTACATCTCAAAGAATTTTAGGAAAATTACATGAGTGGCAGTTTCATGCAGTGTCTTAACAAGGACAGTTCATTTTTTGAATAGCACACCTGTGAGGCGCGGCAACTGAATCTGACGGTTTTAAAATCAACACTGAACGGAAGTTGCTCGAGGTAAGGACATTCCTCTGTTCGTCATCCCAAAGCATGTCAGTCAGCATGGAGCAGTGGTCGGCACAACAAAGTTCTTTTGTGGTTGAGACATTTTTCGTAATGGATGTGTGGTGGACACGTAGCGTGCCTTACGTCGGCACTTGAACATTCCTCGGAATAGTCGGAATAGCATTTTACTCTGAGTAAGGAACTTCAAGGAGACGGCATCAGAATTGAAAAAGAACACCTGGTGTGCATCGTAAGCTTCGAAATCCCGAGAACACCAAACGAGTTCGGTTGATTGATTGAGTTGGTGTTTTAAGTCCACTTTATGCACAGTAAGGCTAATCTGGACTGGACCTACAGTTAGAAGTGGGATCCGAACCACTATATGCCTCCACCGGATATCGAACCCGGGACCTCTTAATTACAAGGCGACGACGCTACCTCTGCGCCATCGGGGAAACATTGAACGAGTTCAGGTCTCATTCAATAAATGAACTGTCCTTGTCAAGAAATTGCATGAAACGGACTCTCATGTTATTTTCCTAAAATGCTTTGAGATGTAGCACAACATGTATTAAATTGACTTAGTTGTATGAAAGAGTTTTGTTTTTATTTGTAATTGAAAACAGTCAGGTTTAGTTGCCAGACCGTGAAGTTTCACCAACAAAATATATCTTATAATATTCGTAGTAAACTAACACATAATCAATTTTACGTTTTTTGCTTCAGGAAAAAAATAATAGAAACACTACAGAAATTTCTCTTTCTAAAGCAACAAATGTATTATTGATTGATTCATTGTCAATACTTCTGTCAAAAAATAATTAAAAATTTAAATAACAAGCAGCAAAGTATGTCCCATAACAAAAGTGACGGATGAGGTGTGTAACTTTATAGAAATAATTGTTTTTATTTAAAATGGGCTCAAAGTATTCGATGCAAAGTTATCATAATGACTTAGTTGCAGTGACGAAAAATAAAAAAAATGACAAGCAAGTCAAGAGGTCGAAATTATTTCACGGAGGTGGTGAATCATATATATTGGTGTTGTACAGGCAACACAATGGCACAATGACGTTTTACATCTGGGAGGGTATAACATTCAGCTTCTATCTTGTGTGTGTGTGTGTAATGGACAATTCAATTTTAAAAGAGCACACATGAATTTCCGGTTTTTTTTTCAGTTTTCATAAAAAAATCTTATTTCCTTAGTTTTATAAACAGGTTTGAAAGCTCTAGATTTCGTTCTGGGCTTATTTTGGATTTATGAGACGGAAAATTAGAAGTTTGCAATTTGAAAGGTGCGAACAAATATAGATCTATTTATTTGAATGCAATGTGCGATTTGAAAAGAGAATGGGGAATCCCCTCCTCTGTTAAGAATGACCCATCACAACCAGTATATTTTTTTCCACACACTAGCAATGAACGTTGAAAGCAGCAGGCAGTATTTTGTTGAAGCTCCTGAACTTGAAAACCGCTATTCTTGCACGCGGCGTCTACTTGGCAACCATTTCCTTGCACCAACCTGACACTGGGATGCACCTGCAATACACCGAGAGTCAAAAAGTGCAGCAAACTAGACAAAACTTCCTCATACCTGTCAACATTGGGCGAAACAAGACGGCGGTTCGCCAACATACTACGTGGGGGGAACCAAAAGGAACCGGAATCGTTCTCTGGTGAGCAGACCCGTTGTAGTACATACTTTCGCCGCTAGATGTCTTTTGCGGGGACCCTTCTGCATCAGTCTGCCGACCGGCGTCGTTGTGTGAAGTCGTGGTGCCACGTAGTAAATTTAATGGTTAAGCACCTCTTGCTTGTTCGTCAATTTTTGTGCGGCTGTGAAATTCTGTTTTCTGTTAGGGAAAACAGCAGGGGAAACAGTTGAAATGCTTGAAGCAGCTCTGGGGAAGACACAAGTTTATGAGTGGTTTTATCGCTTCAGGAATGGTGAATTGTCACTTGCAGACAAACCTCGCTCAGGGTGACATGTCAAGTCAATGCTGATTCCTTTTTCTGATGCAACAGCATTGTTCACACAGATTTGTTCGTTACGGACAAATTGTTAACCAGGCGTTTTAACTACAAGTTCTGAAACGTTTGCATGACGCGAGGAGATGGTAAAGTGGGGATTGGTGGCTTCACCAGGACAACACGCCAGCGCACAAAGCCTTGAGTGTGACATAATTTTTACCTAAAAACAGCATGACACTACTTATCCACCCGATCTCGCTTCGTGCGACTTCTTTCTATTCATCCAAATAAAGAAAGTCTTCAAAGAAAAACGTCGAAATGTGAAAAATATGTTTAGACCGGTGCATTGCATCAAATGGACAGTACTTTGAAGGAGATTAAATTTGTAATACCTAAAAATAAATACACATATATATTTTTTTTACAAAATTCCGGTTTCTTTTGGTTCCCCCCACGTACGAACCAGTCCATTAGAAAAAAAATGCGAATTGAAAGTTGAACTGCAGGTAAACATTCATCCCACACCCAAGAGGCCAAAACACTAATAAACCAAAATACTTGACTACAATCAATCAACATAAATGTACGATGCTCGAAGTGAGGAGGGATGGAGGTTTAATCCCCCCAGCTAGCAAAAGTTTCGCAAAGCATGTCCTGCCTCATTGCCACTATGTTAAACCTTAGGAGCTTCCCCCAGCTATCCTCAAGACACTCCCCAGCTAATATTTTCCACTTCAAGCGCCGTGAATGGACGAAAATATCAAGACTACTGATTTTTGACAGTTTATGCAGGCTGTCAAAAAGAGAAGAGACTTATTTCGCACACCCTGTAGCAAAATTGTTCATGGCTGAAACCTTCCTCTAAAGATCTTAGCGTAGCCACACACATATTCCATCCAAGACAGAACGGATGCTTAAATTTAAGCTCTAGGCATGGGCATTACTATAATAATCTACTAAAAACAAAACTGAGAATGATATGTATAATTTTATGTGTTCTATTATCACAATTTTTATGTAACTGTCATGCTCAAATAGCATGTCGTGTGGTATGCAAAATAATTTTAATATTCGTTCTAATTAAGAAGATGGAATCATAACAATCGCTGCAATATCAAGAGTCTCCTTGATAACGTAGTGGTAACGTCGTCACCTTATAACCAAGGTTTTGGTTTGGTTTGAGTTGATGTTTTAAGTTCACTTTGCGTACAGTGAGGCTAATCGGGACTGGACCTACAGTTTAAAGTGGGATCCGAACTACTATGTGCCTCCACCGGGTATCAAACCCGGGACCCCTTGGTTACAAGGTGTTCCGCGGATAGCGTAGTGGTAACGTCATCAGTTTGTAATAAAAGTGTTTCACGTTCGATATCGTATCGTACCCAAAGTATTGGGTAAGAAGTATAGAGTCTTAGCATAGCAGGAAGCAGAGAAAGGAATGCAGAATAAGCAATTAGGCAAACGTTAGGTGAGTGTTGGGATTGTCAGGAGGTGTGATCAGTTGGCGAGAATAGGAGAGAGAGTAAGGTCTGCGGATTGTGAGAGAGAAGCAAAGTGGAGAACGATTATTGGACGATGGTGTGTGATAGATTCGATGTCTGACAGGAAGGTCAGACAAGTGATAGTTGAGAGGACAAGTGTAGGAACAATCTTCATCTATTTATAATATCCTTTTCTTAACCAATCCATATCGGTTCAGTCATGGAGAGTATAAAACCCATATCTAATCTAAGTTAATTTCTATCGCCATTACTTTAAAAAGTAACCTCTTGCATTTATCACACTTAGACCAAGCGAGTGATAACCATCTGAGAGATGAATGAGAAATAACTACATCACCCAATTCAATCTAGAGGTTCTTGGTTCGATCCCAAACGCAGCATGGGAGTTGCGTTACGATATCCAGGTGTGTCAGGAAAGTAAAGATACAACAGATATATATCTTAGGGAAAATATGTCAGGCATAAGTTAACAACACTAACAGGAACCTTGATCCTTACTCTTTCCAGTAGCGTTCATTAGCAGTGCTGCCCCGAGGATTGTGTGAGTCACACGTGCTGGAAAAGAATCCGGCCAAATGCGAAGTGCGGCCTGTGATGCAGTTTCTCCAGGCAAATGCGAACGTCCAGCGGACGTTCATCGCCAAATTGTGGCAGTTTATGGAAACATAATGAATCGTCAAAATGTGATGAAGTGGTGTCACTCCTTCGTACTAACCACGATGTGCTAACCACTCCGCCACGGGGGAGGACAATACAGATAAATAAGAAGACAGAACGAGGTCAGATGTAGGACAGATATACATGGAACACAGGAGCGGGAGGCAGCCTGTGATCTCCGATGATCTTCTTAAAGGAATTGAAAGTACGACACCACTTCCTTCCATTTTGACGATTCATCATGTTCCCATAAACTGCCGCAATTCGACGTTGAATGTCCGCTGGACATTCGCATTTGCCTGGAGAAACTGCATCACAGCCCGCACTTCGCATTTGGCGGGATTCTTTTCCAGCACGTGTGACTCTCACAATCCTCGGGTCAGCACTGCGAATGAACTCTACTGGAAAGAGTAAGGATCAAGGTTCCTGTCAGTGTTGTCAACTTATGCCTGACATATTTTCTCTAAGATATATATATCCGTTGTATCTTTACTTTCCTGACACGCCTCGTAGTTCAAATCCAACTTTAGATTGTAGGTCCATTCCTGATTGGCATTTCTGTGCATAAAGTGGAATAGCCCAATAAGTCAATAACTACAATACCGAGAGACTAAATTTTGATTGAATGATTGCTTTGCTTTATTTTACTTCGCATTTTGTACCACTTTTGGCTAATTTGCAAAGATGTGGATGAGTGATGGCATGATGAATGGACACTCATGCTCAGGCCAGGATTCGAACCCAGGACCCCTGGCGGCGTAGCGCGATGTGCACGAGGGCCGGCACTAAATTTTCATATAACAGTTTTGTAGTTGTTGTAAAAGACGCAGAATTAGTGAGTTATTAATGACTGACTATCGGTTAGTCACTAAGCGTAATTAGAAGTCCACTTTTTTTAAATATAATTTTTTCTGCCTCTTACGTAATGCATAAAAAAGTGGTTTTCTTGTGATTTGATTTCGTTTAGTTACAAAATGGGTAAGGAATGGAAGGTAAGCTTCAGTCAAATGCGTCAGAGACCTACAATGAGGCACGATCAGAAGTGTTTAGAAACATCTAATTCAGGTGAACAGTTCGATAGAATTTGTAAAGGCAGCTGAAGTAGAAAATAGCGTTATGTCACAAATTAAAAGAGGAACATAAATTGAGAGTATTTGAAAATAAGATCGTTAGGAAAATATTTGGACCTAAGAGGGATGAGGAGGCAGGTGAGTGGAGAAGGTTACATCTAATAATTTGTATTCATGTCCAGATATTATTAGAATGATTAAATCAAGAAGACTTGGATGGGCAGGCCATGTGGCACGAATGGGAGTGGAAAGAAGAGTTTACAGGATTCTTGTTGGGAAACCTGATGGTAAGAGACCAGTAGGAAGACCAAGACGAAGATTGAGGGATAATGTTGAGATGGACCTAAAGGAAATTGGTAGGGATGGAAAATTGTATACAGATCTTGCTCAGGATAGGAACACATGGAAGGCCTATGTTGCTGCAGCCATGAACCTTCGAGTTTAAGAAGGCTAGAGAGTTAGTTAGTTATGTCACTAAATAACCAGAAGAGGTTTTGTTTCTTCTGGGACTGGACCTACGGTCTAGAGTGGCATCTGACCGACCCTGTGGCCGAGTGGTTAGCACATCGCGCTGCGACGCCAAGGGTCCCGGGTTTGAATCCCGGTCGGGCTTGGTTGTTTGTGAATGTCCATTCATCAATTTCATCATTTCAATACTCATCCCCATCTTCGCAAATTAGCCAAGAGGCACAAAACGCGAAGTAAAATAAATTCAATCAATCAATCAATCAAAAAAAATAGAGTGGCATCTGCATCTATGTGCATTGTGCCTCTACCGGAGATCGAACAAGGGGCCTCGTAATTAGAAGGCAGGAGCGATACTATGTATCGTCTGGGAGAAAATATCCAGAAATTTACTTCCGACCTGGACATTGGTGTTCTTCGTGCGTGTCCATTCATCAATTTCATCTAATCATCATTCATCCATTTCATCGCGATTAACTAAAAGTTACAGAAAAGAGACGGTAAATAACAAAAATACAAGAAATAATTGAGATCTTTACAGATAACGGATCCAAAAATGAAATATTGTGGAATTGAAACTAGTAGCCTATTTCAAGTTTCGAAGTGCTATGAATGAAGAAACTCCAGTTACATAGAAGTAAGTTGAGTGATTAGTCTGATATTTTACGTAGTTTTGGCTAATGGTAGGTCTGAGACTGAATGGGTGCCACATGGAAGTGATGAATGGACAAAGAAAAGTGGGCAAGATACAAAACACAATCACCACAACCACACGTTCTATCAGCACCATCGATTACATAAAAAACTGCATGTGTCTGGCATTGCTTATTCTCTTGAATGGCAAAAAGGTGACTCCACACAAGCTTACACCAAATTCAAATTTATTTAACCGAGATATATTATGGAAGGAAGATAAAATTATATAAGAGAGAGTATGAGGAGTGTAACTAGCGAGAGAGAGAGAGGGAGGTAACACAAGCTGAGAAAGGAAGAAACAGATAAATGTTGTTTATTGATTTGCTTTATTTTACTTCGCTTTTTGTGCCACTTTTTAGCTAATTTGCGAAGATGGTGATGCGTGAGGACATAAAATTGATGAATGGACACTAACAAACATCCATGCCTACGTCGAGATTCAAACCCGGAACCCCTGGCGTGGTAGCGCGATGTGTTAACCACTCCGCCACGGGGGCCGTCAATACAGAAAAATAAGAAGGCATAAAAGAATAAAGAGGAAAATAAGAAGGACGTCAGGGAAAAACCGGAAATGCAAGAATAGAGAGAGACAACTCATACACTATCTCTTATGTATACCTGCCCACCCTAATGTATCAATATACAGCTTCTGCCCACCCGGTCGACAATTTCTGGCGCCGCACCTGTAGTAGCAAGACCACAAACATAACAGTTGATGATCATAGCATGGAACAGATTTATATGTAAATACATATTTATGTATGAAGCTGAAACCAGTTATATTTTGTGTTATCTTTGCGCATCATGGCATGTACACTCGAAAAATTCAGTTTTAATTTTCCATATTTGTACATACTGTACATTAGGTTTTGACTCCCATTTTACATATTTTAATTACATATTATTTCCATATTTCAGAAAATTTCTCAACATATACTCCATATAATAACTACATGTCCCCGTGTTACAGAATGAGTTGGGGGAATTTCTTGAGAATAACTGACGAAGCCCGAAGCGACGTTAAACAAACTAAAGTTTACGACCTTTTTATACCCTCCAATTGCGTTAATTACAAGTTTTATGTTATCTGAACAATAATATATTTTTTTTCAATTTCAATTTTGCACCTTCCAGCTGTTTACTTTTGCTATTGTAAACCACTTGAAATTCTTGTTTATTTACAATTGTTGTCCACAATAGAGAATGAGGGCTCAAGCATTGGCTCCTGGTTGTACAAACGTTATTTTGGTAACGTTCGAAGAGAGTTCCAAGTCGAGCAGCCCGTTGCTAACCTCACTCTCGGTACTATACGTAGTACGGAATTCTCTTCTGGTTTCTCTTCAAGACAGTCACGGTAATGGTTACAATGCCGAGACTATATATTATGTAGCTCGTGTAGTTCCTTATATTATTAAAAAGGTAAATTGGTACAATTTTAAGTCCATATTTAACTCCATATTTTGGTGAAAATAACTAAATATATATTTACATATTTAGCACATTTTTACTACATATAAGTCCGTTGCCTGGCCATTAGTCTTCCAGAATAATCTAATCTAAAAGGTTTTAAGGCCGTCAAGGAATCTCCCTGAATTGTATTGTTTAGTTGGCAAGTGTAGCGTTCATAGGGTTTACGCCAAATGTTGTGAAGTGGAGACCAGTAGCGTACGGAGGATTTTTTCAGTAGGGGCTGGCATTATAAAGGTGGATATTCATTACACAGCTGCGTTCTTGGGAGCAGGATACTGAATAAAATATTTCGTAATTTTCACTCTTGACCTTCGTTTTAAATGTTGTTGAAAGACTAGGTGGTCATCGGGAGTCATTTTAAGATGGTTTTCTATTGACCATATTGCTTTAATTTTAAAATTTTGATTTTTTCAAAATTTCTAAGTAGGCTATAGCCTCATCAGCTCCCCGCCACCCAGTGTACGCCATATGTAATATGTCGACGTATTCTCTGAAATTATATCTTCACATTAATGTACGACACACATTACAATTTTCTTTCATAGCTGCTGTCTCAACTTTACAAGTTGCTCCTTGTGATAGCAAATCCAATGTTATCGCATAGGGACATACCAACTGACGGGTTTGTTTGAACTCAACCTTGCTCAGTTGTCTGCTGGTGATGTCATCACAAACATGGTCCCTTGTTGGGCGTCCATAAGGGATCCTGACCGTTCCTTTACTTTGGCCCAACGGACCGCTGTCCGTTCCCTTTCAACCTTTTCGCAACTTTCATTGGCGCAGCACGTAATGTCTACAAACGGCTGTTGTTGCCTTTATTAGCAAGTTATTGCCTTTATTGTGTCAGTAAAACACAATTAGGTCCCCAACTTCACTAATTGCTGTCCGTGGAATCTGTGGAGGCCGCTCATAACGACAGTAAAGGGGAGAGAGCGAATATATGGAGTAGAACAGTGAGCGCTGCTGCAAACGGCTGGTAGCATCAGCCGCGTATTCCCTTCTCAGGCGTTCCTTGGTTGAGCCCTCTCGAATCACTAGTTGCGTAGAGGACTTGTTTTCGTTCTCTTGCTCCAGAGACAGAGTATAGTCACCTTCGTGCGAGGAAGAAATGGATGGTTCCTGCACTCCTTCATCTTCCAGATCTTCGGAACAGTGACGTCATCGCTATCCCACAGGATAAGAGTAAGCAGTGTTAATGTAGTAATTTTATACATGTGTAAATGCAAATAATGAGATTTGATACATTTGTTTGTTGTTTTTTCTACACCCAGCAAACCCTGAAATGTAATACACAAGATATAATATGTATACGACTTATTACAGTTAGCACATGTACAGGGTGTAAGGAAAATACACTGAAAACCTTCAGAAATGGATTCTTCACAGGACAGGCAGAGAAGAAAAAAAAATATCAACGTTGGTCAGGAAATTCGTAATTTCGTGGTACGTTCCATCTAATACACGTACAGTAATACTCTACAACCACACATGCAAGTATGAATATATGTTTTGCGGACCCATATTGACATAAGCTTTCTTTCGTCTCACGTATGAGAAACCCATTGATTAAGTTTATCCTGACATATTTTATAGACATTCTACCTAATGTTGACTTGTTGCTTTAAGTTCACTTTATTCACAGATAGGCTAATCGGAAGTGAACCTACAGTTCGTATAGGCCTTTTCTACTGTATGTTTAATTGTTGTTGATTTGTAATCGTTCGACAATGATGAAACGCATGAAACTTGATGTTTAATTGTTTAATGTTGATGATTAAAGTGCAAGCCGTACCGTCCTTGTCACGTTAATGAACTCTGATGCTGATAGAACGTGGCGTTGGAACATCTGCAAGGACATGGCGCAGAATTCAACTGTGCTACGATCATGATGGTCTCCATACCGATGTCCTGGACAAGTTAACTATCAGGTACGTACGTGATCACATCGACAAAGGAAGTGGGGAGCGGGGATTGCGCCACAGACCTACCAGATGACAGTGGTGGCGGCGAGAGTTACAAGGTCAAGGAGGGGAGGTACTGTCCCTACCTCGTTCTACAGGCTGCTGTGTTTCTTATCGTGTTGGATTGGTCGCTTCCCCGCTTCCTACTTCCCTTGACAGTATGAGGATCGGCCACCGTAACAGTAGAAAAGATCTACAGGGAGGTCACAAAGTGGGCGCAACCCCCTTTGTTTCCGCTACTACAGTGGTTTTTGTTGTTACTGCGATGTGATCACGTACCTGATAGTTCACTTGTCCAGGACATCGGTATGGAGACCATCATGATTGTAGCACAGTTGAATTCTGCGCCATGTCCTGGCAGATGTTTTGCGGAGATATTCCAACGCCACGTCCTATCAGCATCAGAGTTCATTAACGTGACAAGGACGGTACGGCTTGCACTTTAATCAAGTTTCATGCGTTTCATCATGGTCGAACGATTACAAATCAACAACAATTAAACATACTTTCCGACGAAAAACAAGGGGCCATCCTGTATAGTTGAATCCGAATCACTGCCACCGCCGGATTCCACGCTACCGAGGGGGCTCATGTACTACTTAATGGTTTTAGCAAGTAAATCTGAAATAAATTTCCCTGCCGACCAGGTCTGGAAAGTATGCAGGTTGTGTAGCTACCATACAACTGAAATAGAAACTTGCCATGCCTTGCAGACCAGGACATAAGACTAGCCACTGCTTTGCTTCTGGCAAGCATTTGCTTGATCAAAGACACAGGACGCTGTAAGTATCTTTGTATCATGCAGGTGAACCATTATTATGGTACAATAATTAATATTGAGATTCGGAAAGTGAAATTAAGCCGTCGTTAAAGTAGATTTAACGCTCTATAACATCCATTATCAGGACAACATCTTGTGGACTATAATACCATGTGAAGTATACGTATTTAAACGAAAAGAATCATGGATTATGATTTTCCAGATGTAAAAGTTACTAAGCAAAATAGTCCTGGATTGGATGTAAAGAAATTTCGATTCTCTTCACCCAATGACACTCATCAACACACATCCATAACCCTTGGATCTAGAACCCTGAAATTTTAAAGGTGTGTCTTTAATATAGTGTGAACATCCATTAACAGGAGTTATTCCTAAATTCAACACCAGGAGGGAAAAGGCGGTGCTATTATTGTTTTAGAATTTTGATCCGATTACATAGGAGACAAGATGTATGCTGATTTTTTAAAATCTCACGCATTGTAAATAGACACTTATATTGAGTCTCAATGAAATTAAGCATCTGCTGATTGAGAATTACGCACAGAAGAAAATACTTGCACTCCAGAAGCATAAATGTTTCTTCTCAAGGCGGGAGCTAACACTAGGCCCGTACATGGGATATTTTGAGGGGGGAAGGGGGAGCAGATGCGAAAATGTGGAACAAAGAAATGACCAGAAATGCGTTGGATTGATAGAGTTGGGTTATTCTACGTCATATTTTCACCATTATAGGCTAATTGCGACCATGAAGATAAAATTGATGAAGGTACATTGACAAAGGACACCCATGCCCTGGCCGGGATTGGAACCCGGGAACCATGGCACTTAGCGCACTGTGGTAACCACTCTTCCACGGTGGTCAGCGAAATGCTGTTGTAGTGTTAGATGTTTTATGGTAGAATTGCAGAGAGAACTAAACGTACATTCAAAGGCAAAAGTAATAGTAATTGAATTGTCCATTACTCTTTTCATTCAGTCTATTTTCCACAGTGTGATGATCTTGGATTACAATAAAAACGCCACTAAGCAGATGCCAACATCTGCCTCGTCTCAACAGAACTCCATCTCTTAGAACAACACAAGATGTAGAGTAAAAATGAATGAAAATAATGATAGGCAATATGTCTACTATTATCTTTGCCGTTGGTTGTACAACTGTAAATTTGCATTGTTATGGTCCAAAGTAACGGAAAAAATCAACTATCACAATGGTTTTAAAACTACAAATACTACATGTTGCAGACTGCAGACTGTTGGAGTACCCCCCCCCCCCTCTCTCTCTCTCTACAAACAACCGATGATTCATTTATGCAAGGACAAAATCGAAATTTCTGCACAATCTCAATAATCATGAATGTTATTTTCGTAGATTTGTATAGGTTCACATTATAGTATTTCAGAGTTTGAAGAGGAGGCATGGCTTCTCCCCTGGACACGGGCCTGGCCAACACGCTTTCATAATTTGTCTCAACATATTTTCTCTAAATCTACCCTTATTACAAATTAACTTAACCATAGGGGAACTAGGGAGATATTGGGCACGTGGGTAATATGGTCACAATTAAGGCTCCTTCATACATTTGACGAAAGTCGAATCTGAGGAAGAAGGGAAAAAAAGGAGGGCCATGTGGGTTGGTTTTTGTGTGGCTTACTCTATAACGTATCTCTGACGTAACAGAATACGTCACGAGATTGGCAGTCTTCACAGTTCTCTTGCGTCTCAGTTTGTACTGCCTCGTAGAGCTCCGACACAGTAAATAGTCCCTGACGAACCTACACAAGTTATGTTAAAGAAACAGCGAAATGATTTTAAAAAAGTATAAAAGATTACCTACACATGGAAACGGATCTTCATATGAGATAGTTGAAGGTAGGCATTAATTGTTTACTGTTCACAGCTGACGGGAGAGCAGTTGGGGTGGGGTGGGTACCTGAGGGGAAACAAAACAATCGCTTGCAAGGGTGGAAGGACGAAAATTTGTTTGTTGTGAAGCAGTTGACCATCTGGTGCGCAGGCGAGCGAAGAAAGCAAACATGAATTATCGTTCTTTTAACACGTAACGAATTTTTCATGGATAGTAGAACCGTAATTTGATGACAAAAGATTCTCAAACATTTATGAAATGGAAGATAGTAAACACAGCCGCGCTTTCATCTGTCTTGAATCTTGGATATATCATTATGTGGGAGAGGCAGGGAGGGGAAAAGGCACTTTCTCTCTCTCTCTCTTTCTCTTTTTAATCTTCCATAAAGAGCAATGAAAGGAAAACCAAAAACTATTCCTATTTTGTACCTACAGTTCCTAAATAGAAATTACAATTTTTGTAATTATAATTGGCTTAAGCAGAATTTTGTCGCGAGGTGTTTGAAGATTGTTTAGATTTTAGTATTTATAGTAATAATAACAATATATTGTTTTTTGATTGATTGATTGATTTGCTTTATTTTACTTTGCTTTTTGTGCCACTTTTGGCTAATTTGCGAAGATGGTGATGAGTGATGATATGATGAAATTGATGAATGAACACTCACATACAACCATGCCCAGGCCAGGATTCCAGCCCGGGACCCCTGGCGTCGTAGCGCGATGTGCTAACCACTCCGCCACGCGGGCCGGCAATACATTGTTTTTATTATAACATTTATTAACAATAGTAATCTAGTAATATGAACTGTTTATATTTTCGCTGGATGTGACACTAATTAGTTTAAAACAGACCACGAATTAAACATTTCTTCCGTTTGCCCAGTCAGTGATCACAACAGGTTCATTGAATGGGCAGTGTTCCATAAGATATACGCATATCATTCTGATCATGTACAATTAACTACACGTATGCTAAAATAGTAGTTTTACAACTTTGTTTTTACAACGCCCACACGGGAAGAGCAAAGTTGTGCGCTACTGAATTAGTAGTCTTTCTGTATTATTATCTGCAGATAAAGTTTATTTCGTGGTGAAGAGTAATGAATGGGATGATGAGAACATACATTGTCATCTACACCGCAGGGAACGGAGTAGACTGTTTTTTCTCGAGGTACATTTATTTTTCTTGCTTAAGTAACAGTTTCTTATGTATATATAACGGGTGGGCCAGACTCAATTGGGCAGTTTTTGATTAGATGTTATTTTTATTTTTTCTTTATTTTATTTTTATTGACAAATGTTAACAATTTCAATGGCTACAAAATTGTTACAAAAATGGAATCACATACACATAATTCATTGATTTTCAAGATAGTGGTCGACCTGGGCACCATCTAAGTCAACACAGGCTTGTAGACGCAAAGCAACAATCACCTCACGCATATGTTGCTCACTGTCAATGGGATTAGCGTACACGTTGTGTTTGAGGTAACCCCAAAGGAAAAAGTCTGGTGGATTGATGTCGGGTGATCGGGCTGGCCACTCCACAGGCCCTCGACGGCCAATCCAGCGATCAACCTCGTTCACAGCATACCGTATGATGCAGCCATCTATCGACAACAAAATGTACTTTCCAATTTTTCCGTGTGCTGTTGGATTTATTGGTTACTAATGTTCGAAAAGTGCCCAATTGAGTCTGGCCACCCTGTATATTATTCCAATTGTTGCTTATTTGAAGTACAAATAACAAGAAAAGAAAAAAATTCTGACAAACAGGTAAAAAAATTAGTGGGCTACAAAAAAATCATATACGGACACAAACAATGAGCTTCTTAAAAATTCATGAACAGCAGTGCACGTAGATACACTATGTAATACAATAAGAACAAATACATGACAACGAAACTCTCACAATAATTGGAAAGCGACCTGCGTTTCAGTACATTACGTTACATAAGCTAATAGGGTAAGGACGGGGCAAACGGACACCCTAAGGATATATTGCAAAATAACTATCAAACTGTTTATTGAAAAATTACATTTATGGTCGATATAGAAAGTGTGGACATTGAGCTAACAAATAGTACAATGTATAATTCAAAATAATGAACGTTGTCCTCTAAATTGTTAAATGAATCAGTGTGTGTAGCAGTGTCCGTTTGCCCCGCCATGGCGGGGCAAACGGACATGTGAGAGGGGCAAATGGACACTAGCTCATTTATGGACTGTCATGTCTCTCAGACAAAGAACACACAAAGTATGGGTCATTTCCATTTGCAACGCACTTTACGTGGAACCAGACAGAACACACTAAGCACTGCACCCAGTGTTGACCCTGCTTGTACACAATGTTGCATACACGGCACACATCTTTTGCGGTGCGTTTAACATGCTTTCCCAGTCTTGTTGTTTGATTAGCTACAGTCAGTTTTTCTCTTTGAGGCGAGCGATGAAAGAAGGATGGATCCGTTAATAAGTGCGATTCCCCCGTTTTTCGTTTCCTGCTCGAGGTCCCAGAAGTTGATGGCAAGAGGTTAAGTTCTTGAAATCTTCCTTGGGATGAGGCATCGTCTGTCGCTAAAGGTTCTGGTGATCGCTGATCTTGACCATTCACTTCATGGACAGTTCCAGGAATAAATGCGTGCTCAGGCAGGCGTCGTGGATGAAATGGATGAATCCCACACGCATGAAACCCATTTAGTGCATTCCCCACTGTGGCCGCACGATTCCAAGCCTCTGCAAAAATGCCACCAAAGGCACTTTATTGATATCTTTCCCCGGATTTCTTCGCACGTAAACTCTACAGCCGTCGTTGTAAAATGTTTTAATGGGCCAAAGAACGAAACGTCAAGCGTTTGTGAAGTTTGTGTGCTGTGTGAAGGTAAACGCAGAAGGTATACCTCCACTGCATTTTAAAGCGTAGTGTGCTGGCCAAATTTCGGAATTTGCACGTTGCTACTCACAGGTCTCTGTAAAGTGACCCGCGGAAGAGACAATGTTCTTTCGGCTGTAGCTAGAGGCATGCCATCTTGTACTGCATTAACAGCCCTCTGCATATTGTCATCTGTCCAGGAACAGCGGTCTGTGGATCGTTCACGATGTCGCACTATCCTGTAACAAGGACACATTATTTTAGAAAGGCATACATCTGAAGGGTAAAACATGTATTACATACAATTCACACATGTCCTTTCGACTTTGAGTTAAATGTAGATTAGTTGCTGAATTACATAATACATTATAGTATTTAAATGATATGCACTTTATGCATGTCCGTTTGCCCCAACACAAGCCTGTCCGTTCGCCCCGCCTGTAGCCTTGGGCTTTACATTTTCGAAAAAGCCCACTAGATGGCAGCAGCATGTTGCCACAGGCTGTGTATGTCGAGGAGGCAATGACATATCGACACTACAAAGCGCAACTTTGGCGGGACCATCATAATCCAAGCAATCCTTATGTTCCGCACACAGATTTTTACTGTTTAGGTTTTTGCTGGTACAAATATCCTTACCTGGTCAGGTTTTACGGCTGGATTGGCGTTCTTCTTCAAGATTTCAACCGATGTTCAACACACCTTCTCGCCAACGTTCTGCTTCAAATCACAACGCCAACCGATGCACTGTTGCAAACTTCAAAGCCAAATTATTCGTATTTTTCTTAGGGACTGTCCGTTTGCCCCGGTGTCCGTTTGCCCCGTCCTTACCCTAATACTTTACGAACAATTTATATGACAAAATCAGTCTCAAAGATAAACATATTCTCTGTTGCTATAAAAAACGCCTCCTGTGCATTGCAATACATAAATACGATCAAATTCATGAAGAAATTAGCCTCTAAACACTTACAAAAGTGAAATCTGTTACTGTACGTTATGTGTAGGCCTCCCAGAAATATCCACTTCCAACTATGCCACAAACAGTGCCTACGTTACATACAAAGGTTACCTCGTTTAGAAATTAATGTCAAATAGAAGAAGAATTGAATACTATTGCATAACGAAATAAATGTTAGATACAGTGAAGTTTCTGATTAATATTGTATACATATTGTTATGAGTTGTAGTATGCATAAACCTTCTTTTGTAATATCATTCAAAGCCGTGCTATCCCAATATAATCCTTGCCTTCCAATAAATTCACTAATGCTAAACGAGTATTGTTATTATTTTATTGTTTGGTAATCTTTTCGTTTGGGGAAGGTGGTCCAGACGCCCTAAATAAATCCTTTATGTCTTTCAAAGCCGTATGATGTGAATCCTAATCATTGCCTTCCAATATATTCAGAGTAAAAATAGTTGTACTTGATAAGTATTTCGGATGCTATACTTCAAAGCCGTATTATATTTATAGCTATAATCCTTTCCTTCCAATACGCATTCAGAGGAAATCATCCATCGAATATGCAAAAATTGCTAAAGGATTATATTTACATTATTTAATTTTAGTACTTCATAATCCTTTCGGGGGAGGTCCGGACCCCCAGCTAACTTGTTCTACGTATTATAGCGTAATATTTGCCAAGGAGACCGGTTTAATTGAATTACTCAAAATAACGTTACTGGTTTACGTACTGTACGTACAATGTAAACGTCTAATGGAAAGCGATAAATACTTCCCCATTTGATGATGTAGTAAACGGATAGGTATTATTTATATTTCATTCTGAACCCTTCCACAATACGTGAACGTCTGTGTAGTTATTTTGCCGGCAATTTTGTAGCGCTTGAAACTTCATTGTTGTTTCTGCAGCAGACGATTTTCTCGGAACCCACATCTTACGTCAAACAGACTTGCTCCCGTCACCCATATTTTGCAATTGAACACGTCCAGTTGACGCACGCACACTTCCCCCTGTCTCTTGCGATCGTGTTTTGTCTTCGAGCTATTTTGTTGTATACCTCCGCGTTCTACTGTGGGTGGAGTTTAGAACGCTTCTAACTATCTGCACGAGGTGTCGCCACAGTGCAGGGACACTTTTACGTATTGCAAGGGTTTCGTTTTTTTCAAACAGTCTCAAAATAGGAAAACTGACTTCTACAGTGATGATGTTAATGTCAAGTACAATGAACATTGGATGTCCCCAACAAAACAGTTTCCATAAGCTTGTGTGGTTAACGAGATAATTGCATGTGAAAATTACGGTTTTTCCCATTTTTATGCCCAATTTACTTATTAAGCAGGGTCTTTTTTTTTAAATTTCTGCTTTGTAGGAATTACGCAGCCATATTTTCTGAAGGATAGAAAACAAACCCGGAGGTCCTATCTTTGCTCGTAACTGAAAAATCTGTTTAAAACGGAACGTCTGCACTGCGCGTTTTCGTCGCGGTATGAAGGAGCCTTAAGGGCATTGCGTCACAGCGTAAGCTGTGTGCAGTGACTAATGACTATACCCTGTCCCATCTATATCTGGAGCAAGGTCGCCCATAGCGTCAATGGAAGCGTGCACGAAGCAGTACACGCTGCTGGGAATGCTGGGAACTGCACTCGCTTTCTCCTCCTCCACGCAATCCCGTTCCTCTCCCGTGTTCATTGGCGTAGCCGTCTCGCGTCACTGCTTGGGGAGAGACTTGCTTTCGTTGTCCTGCTCCAGGAGTTAATATCTGAGCAGAATATTACTTGAGATAATTATTTGTGTATGTAGTAACAACAAAGCTAGAACAATGGTTCGCACACTACGAATTGCATCACAGTGTTATGCCTCATTCTAACACAGTAGTACCAACTTACATAAGGTGTTGCAAATCGGGGGAAATTGAGCACAGCAATTCGGTGTAAATGGTAACTTCGGAAACATAAGCTTCTAAGCCATATACTCTTTTTGAAATCTCAGAATCTGAATAAGAAAGAAGTGTATTAATCATGACCCTTCAGTATCCATAACATATTGACTTGGTATTCCATTAACGGATGCATCTAACAACGACAGTCAGTCATCAGGGTTGTTAAAGGTCCAAGAAATCATAAATTCTAATTGGATCTATTGGGTTCCCTGCAGGATCGGGGCCTTTTTACTCACACAATTTAAATTCGGTAAAAGTTGCATATTGTTTCATTGAAAAATGATTCCTGGGCCGAATTTAAATTCATCCGAAAAAATGGTTCCTGGACCGTATTTAAATTCATCCGGAATAAAGGTTCCTGGACCGAATTGAAATACTAGAACCCATTTACACTTGCTGATTTTCTCTCCCGGGCGGGAATTGAAATTATTTACAATTCCTGGACCTTTAACTCAACCCAACCCATACATTGTAATCAGGCACGTACAGAGATGCCCATCCCCCCCAAGGCTGAGGACACATCCCCCCAAAGAAATGTTCATCACAACCATCACCCCCCCCACACACACACACAAATATAGTTTGGATAAACGCGCCGTAATTGATATTTGTTTGAATGTCGATAATTTGATTTCATTTTTTAAAAAAATAATTTTCAAAACTTTTCTTAAGCTTTAGACATCGAAAACTGACAATATTTTACAATTATCCGGTCAGTCGTAGCACAGGAACACATACAAGCGAAACAAATCGTGCCTGAAATCATCCAACACTAAAACTCAAATCCGCATGTTCGGAAGTTCCGAGCCCACTCGGAAGTACCACATAGAAAACACCAGACATTGTGTACCACTTGCCGAGATGCCAAAAATCGAAAGACGCATGACATTCGAAACCTTTCGTTGTAGTTGAAGTTTAAAGACTATAGAAAGTAAAAGCACGGCTCACTTTCATGTTTGCTAATATAAAACGTACAAAACTGCTGAGGTGCACTGAACCTTATTCTTATTACAGTTTGTCCGCTTGAGTTATCTGTATTAATGCGAACAACAACAACCCCCCCCCCCCACCCATTTTCGAAACCGATTCTTCAGGCATAAGAGGTGGTGTTTCAACCCCATGGTCGCGATCACCCACAGGTAGTTAGAAAAACTATACATAATAACCATAATTAAAAATCAATAACAAATCAATCAAACGAACCGACATCAATCCTCCCATTTTTGTGCGAAGATATATAGAATTGGTAGCTAAACTATAAAATTTTGTCCCCTCCCCCCCAAAAAAATACCATGACAAGAATTCATTATATTGTGATTATATAATTGTGTAACTTAATACTTTATATATATATTTTGCTAGAGAATTTGATTATAATATTCTATTTATACAGTAAAGTTCACTTTTTCGCACAAACCTTTATGGCAGGTTCATATCTTCACACATACGTATATACACAGCGGTATTTCTTTTATCGTTGGTTACGCATTGTGTAAATATATAACACTAGGCACAGTAAAGCAGTATGAAGTAGCGCAGATAATATGATTATTACACGTATAAGTAAAAACCAAATCCTAATCCTGATTAAATAAAACTGGCATCAGAACATTTTCAACTCCTACTCGACTTACAAATATCAATATTATCCAGTTTCTCCTTTCTCCACAGTGCTACAGAGTTAAGACGCTTTTTGGGTCGTAAATAGGTCTTGAGGCTATGCAAATCGCAAACTACTTTCAGCCTCGAAAGAAAAAAAAACAAGCGCACTAGTCTATCTGCTGTTCTTAAATAGTTGCCCTAACTATGCACCATGGGTACTGATCGGAACATGGAATATCTACAGCATATCATTTAATAGATTTTTTAACGAACTTACTAATGAGGATAATATCATAATAAATTAAAAACTGATGAATGTTTCGTTATTCATTTTACCATCCAAGTTCAATAATAGTTCAATTTAGATAATTAATATTCCACCAAATTGTTATCTTTTTGGTATTTCCAACAAAGTACTTTTAGTTTTCTGAGATAGTGACAGGATTAGGCCACTTTAATGCCGTTTGCAGATGCAAAACCATGCTCCTTGTCACCCGGAACAAGGACAGCTTCTTTTTTATTGCAGTTATACTTCCCATCCCACGCACGTATATAGTAGAACTACGTATATTTCAGGATGGGTCCGAGCCAAGTGTTTTACATGTAATGATAATGATGATAATAAAGCTTAATTAAGTTGATAAGATCAATGTGTCTAATAAGCGAATTAAGTTTTATAAAAGAGTTTGTAAAGCAAGTTACGACTTACATTTTTGGATTTCTTCTCCAAATAGTCAGTCAGTGTTCCAGTTTTTCCTATCTCCTTTCTCAACCCTGGGCTCATCATCCACCCACCACAATTCACTGCTAATACTGAACAAAGACGATTAATTTGTTTTCTCAGTCCTTTCTTTTGTCTTTCGAATGCAAATGATAGCCAAAACATTTCAAATTTTGTCACCTCAGAAGTTCATAAGGTGAGGTAACCGATACAATAAGAGACGCCGACAAAGGAAGTTAAAAGGGCCCAAACGAGAACTGCCCCCCCCCCCCCGGTTTATATATTTCGAGGTGGGTCCGAACCAAGTGTCTCAAAATAATAATAAAAACAATAACAATATATTGTTCAAATTTAAAAATATGATTATTGAGAGTATTAATTAAAATATTCAAATTAATTAATATTATATTTTAATTACATGAACAGATAAAAAGCGGGTTAAGGATACTGATGTAACAACACCAATTCATTATCTAGCTTACGTATAGGTATGGTCGGAAAATTTGTAAAAAAAAAAAAAAAGATAGATCAACCGCCCTGGCAAGGAAATTAATGTCAAATAGATAAAGAATTGGATGTTTATTGAATATCAAAAAGAATAGTTAGATTCAAGTGACGGAAAGTAAAATTCCTGGTAATATTTTATGCCTATTATTGCAAGTAGTAACAGATCTTGTATATATCTTCTTGCGTTACAGGCCATACTCGGAAAACCTATCCTATGCATTTCCCAATTCCCGAGAGCACTATAAAAGGGGTTAACAACCTGCCTCAGGAGGAGAAGCCATCGAGAACACCAAGGATCGAGATCGGGTCGCCAGAGCGCGACAGTGCCGGACGCGGAGAATAGAATACATGGCCGCCCAGAAGACGTGGGGCCCAAGCCGGGGCCTGTCCAGAGACGAGACACCTCAGGCCAGCCAGCGGGACCAGCGTCCAGGCGATTCCGAGATAAGTACATGCCGCTTTATGGTGCTAATCCTTTCGCCCTAACTTCTCCCTTTCATTATTCTATTGGTGTGCTATAACTTACGAACTAATGGGTCTTACACCCAAATACAGAGGGTGAAATCCTGTATGAGTAAGGTTTTAACGCCCCCAATTGAGTCTCCAGCGACCAGCCCTGGGACAGAACCTTAGCTCGTAACGCTTGCCTTCCAATAAGTTCGGCTAAAATATTTATTTTTATTATTTAATTTTAGTTATTTTATTATTTCATTATTTTCGATATTTACTTTTAGTAGGTAGTAAGTTTTTTTTTAAGAGGTCCAGGACCCTTTGACCCTTCCCTTAAATACGTCCTTGATTCTAATGGGTTCTATTGGGTTCCGTTACAGGACCGTAACCTTCTTTCTCGCACAATTTAAATTCGGTACAATTTGCCTATTGTATCATTTCAATACGTAACTTGAACCTATTTGAACTGATTCGGAAGAAAGGTTCCTGAATCGCATTTAAATAGATCCGGAAAAAAGGTTCCTGGACTGTATTTAAATTGATCCAGAAAAATTGCTCCCGGACTGTATTTAAATTCAACCGGAAAAAGGTTCCTGGACAGAATTTTAATTCATCCGGAACAAAGATTCCTGGCCAGAATATACAGGGTGGCTCAATAAGTCACTTAACACACCCAGTAAAAGGCCACTGCGGCATGGAACGTGAAAATGGCGATGACCAATCGTTGACTGGCCAAGGGGGAACCACATTGACGTCACCCGCATGGTCGGCAGCCATCTTGATGTCCGCCATCTTGAATTCAACTTCAGAAATTTAAATGGGAAGGGTGTCGTGCGACATATCAAAATGGGCTAGAATTTCACCAGGAAAACAACTGTGACATTTGTTTTCACCTAACTCTAATTGTAGCAGAGTTAACAATACTACAAAGTTATAACACATGCTCAATATGACGTCCCTCTTGCGCAACACACACTTGTAATCGTCTCTCCCATGACCTTACCACATTCTGAACAACCTCAGGAGTTATTGCAGTACAGGCATCCACAATGCGTGTTCGCAAATGGGCCAGATCCCTGATTTTCGTAGCATACACCATGGCTTTCAGGTGTCCCCAGAGGTAAAAGTCCAATGGTGTCAGGTCAGGTGAGCGTGCAGGCCATTCCACAGTCCCTCGGCGACCAATCCAGTGGTGAGGGAATTGTTGATCCAGGTACTGACGGACTATCATCCCATAGTGCGGTGGAGCACCATCTTGCTGGAACCATTCAGGATAGCTCCCATCCTCAGACAGTAAGGATGGTAAGATCTGCTCCCGTAGCAGAAGCAAGTAGCCCTCTGCATTTAAGTTGCCCTCAATGAAAAATGGACCAACAAGTCGGGAACCTCAAGAACCACACCACACCATTAGCTTCCCGCCTCCCGTCACCTTGCTGGGATCTGTCCAATGTGGATTTTCGGGTGACCAGTACCGCAGATTTTGCTTATTCACCTCTCCCGACACATAAACATTAGCCTCATCACTGAACAGAATCTTGCTACCGACGGCAGGGTCACGTTGCAGTTGTGCTATAGCCCACTCACAAAACTGCAAACGCCTGTCTGGATCGTCCTCACTAAGGTGCTGCTGCAGCTGTATCTTATACGGATGCCAGTGGTGGTCACGTACAATCCTTTGAATTGAACCCCTGCTGACACCGCTTTCCAGCGCCAGTCTCCGTGTGCTACGGGTTGGGGACTTTGCAAATGATGCCAACACCGCTACAGCAGTACCCTCATCCGTGGCTGTTTTCGGACGTCCATGTTGCGGCTTGTCGTCCACAGATCCAGTATCTTGAAACTTTGCCAGCAACTGGCTGACGGCCACATGTGACACCGGTTGTCTTGCAGGATTGCGGTTATTGAAGTCTGCGGCAATGTCACGCGTACTTCTCTCCCCTGACATCAATATGACGGCAATCCGTTCCTCACGTGTTAGTGGCATTTTCGTTCAGATCAGTGAAAAAGGAAATATGCTACTCTTGACACGATCGATTCACATCATCACTCTTTTAAACTTTTATGTAAAGACAAAACACAATCGTAATTCCCATGCCAACCAATACTACAATATATGTACATACCGGAAAGTCAATATCCGGAAATTTTCAGTGATTGGTCTGACAATAAATACCACATAATCACATACTAACGATAATTTGAACAATAAACATTTAAGCAAAAAGGAAAGGACGTGTCACTCTCCTTTGCGGAAATCGCCCTTAAATTTAAAGTTAGGTGAAAACAAATGTCATAGTTGTTTTCCTGGTGAAATTCTAGCCCATTTTGATATGTCGCACGACCCCCTTCCCATTTAAATTTCTGAAGTTGAATTGAAGATGGCGGACATCAAGATGGCTGCCGACCATGCGGGTTACGTCAATGTGGTTCCCCCTTGGCCAGTCAACGATTGGTCATCGCCATTTTCACGTTCCACGCCGCAGTGGCCTTGTACTGGGGGTGTTAAGTGACTTATTGAGCCACCCTGTAAATTCAGCCAGAAAAAAAGTTCCTGGACTGAATTGAGGTACTTTATCCAGAACCAATTTACGCTCGCTGATTTTCTCTCCTGGACCGGAATTGAATGTATTTAAAATTCCTGGACCTTTAACAACCCTGTCAGTGATGACGTGTAACCAAAGGTTGAAATTACAATTCATCTGCCCTACTTATAACGAGGGTGAGGAAATTTGAGGTCTGCTGGACATGTTTATAATATGCATTAATTCAGTACTATCTAGTGACTAATGGTTAAATATACTGGTCCTTAAATGTATTCGTCAAACAAAATTGCCCATATTCCCCAACAGTGTGCTCATTTTACCAGTGGGGGTAATATGGGTTTTGCAGACTTTTATTTTTGTATTTTTTGTTCCTTTACAGAAAGAGATTTTAAATCAAGTGTACTACCAGATTCAGTGCAAAGACTGATCTTCATCTTGCAATATGAAACTTATTTTTATTTTTTAAAAAAATCTCTTAATTATATTAGCAATTTTGTCTTAAGTTTGTCATATTTCCCCAATTCCAATACTTATACTAAAGGAATGATCCGAGAACCACTATTTCCACAACCTATGATAAGTGGGAGATGCTAAATATCATGCTCAAAATTGGTGTCTTAAACCAGAATTCCAACACAACGAGAATGCAGACACAATGCAATGCTTTGCTTGCATGTTATATTTTGTTTGACAGGAAATACAACATTCCGGATGTGGTACATGAGAACTCAGAGGTATTGAATTATTGTACAAAGGATATTGTGCTTGCAAGGTCATTCTCATTGCATGAAACTTCAACATCCGGAGTGATACGATCAACTCAGAGGAATGTACAGAGAGCTTCTGTTACAGATCTGGAGTTCCCAATGCATTAATGAATAGCTTGATTAGTTTCAATGGAAGGGTAACATTTTGTATGGTGTATTTTTCTAAGGTTGTGACGAGGCCTGGATAACGAGGTCACCCCTTAACACTTTATGTCCAGATTTACTCCTATTCTCAATTCCCAACTCCATAATTCAACTGACAAAATTTCTCGAACCGGTATTTTTTGGATACCCGTCACATACCACATATGTGAATATTGTCGGTAGTTGTTTGTGCAAATAAAATCCCCCAAATAAAACCATTGAACTATATATAACTCACAGACCTCAAGGTACCTTCAGGTCTGTGATATAACTGGAAGGACTTCTTTACGGCGCAAATGTGAAGCCATTGTCTAGCTTAGTTGCGCCAGGGAAGTGTGGAAGAAAGCTGAAACAGACGATTTTTTTATGACAGCAAATGGATTTTTAAGAAATAAAAGCCATACTTTACGAGAAAACATTACAATGAGTATTTCACCATAGTCAAAGACCACGGATTAAAGATTAAAATAACGATATCAATGTATTTTTAACAACTTCTTGGTAAAAGTTGATTAATATTGAGAATTCTGCAGCTGTTATCCGCGTCGTGTTATAACTTGCAACAATATTATTGTTGGTAACAGAGCGACACTCTAAACACGATTGGGTCAAACCATTGAAGAAATATTGGGAACAAAAGAATATGTAGTTTTAATTCACAAATCCATATTTATTTATTTATAAATGAGACTACATGCAAATCTCCGCTCGATGTGTCTTCCAGCTGACAGAATCAAACGAAAAAAGAACTGAGCAAATGCATGAAAAGAAAATAATAATTAAAAAGTATGGGATAGATTGAAAAGTACACGTATATGCACAGAAACTTCGATTTTACTCTGTATTGAGTGAGACTTAATTTTGGTTTCCTTATAAATGCATGTTAATTCTTTCTTTTACTGTGCGATCGCGATAGACAATTATATACATTTAACACACATCATCTTGATAACATTTCATAAAATTAGAAAAGATGAGCGATACGGCAAGTGTGTGCAAGGAAGCTACATATAACAAAAAACGGAAAACGAAATCTAGACATTAACTTGACAGGACGAGTTTTTTTCTTTTAGGACGTATGGATGTGCGCTGGATAAATCTTACCCACAAATGAAATTGCTTCGTAAATCCGAATTATAATTTTTGATAGCATGCAATAATAATACCATCATTGATTAAAGTAATGATATTAGGTTTAACATATATTTATAAGTTAAGGAAAATTCCAATTGGTTGTTACAAAGTTTAATCAGTTGCGACAGTGTAGGAAACACATAGCTGGAAACACATTCGAAAGCTTTCGCTATAACATTTATAATTACCATCATCAACTTTTAATAAATGTGTAATGTATTTTAATAAATACATTTTATATTTAGTATACACATATTTTAATAATGATACTTTTAGAAAAAGTGGACACACAGGCAATTATTTACATGATTTGTACACCCAAATGCCAAACACGACCGCACCATGTTCAACCGGGACCTCCGAGATGCGTATACTTTGTGTATACTCCGTATACGAGCCGCAACCTGTGATGCTAAAAGGACTGATGACATTAAAGGATTAGTCGACATATATTTGAATGAGCGAGTTTTTCTAAAAAAAGTTCCTGTAAATGTATTTATTTCAGAGTAAGAATAATAATTATTATCGGAAATTAAACATAGTTATATCCTGATCAGTTTCACGTAAATTTATGCCTTTCTATGTAATACAACATTTAATAACATGTTAGTTAAAAAAAGTGTGTTCAGCCAGTGCGAAGTACGACATAAGAATTAGTGTATGGTAATATCAATTACACGGATGCCAAACTTGTAACTACTAATTATATTCCTTTATCTAAGACGAAAACTGTTAATAGTTATTTATACGAGTATGTCCGTAGTATTGCACACACGTTGTCTGAAGTTGTGTAATTCAAAGTTCAAAAGTCATGTCTTAAACATCTTATTTATTTTCTAACCACAGTAGAGGATATTCACTTACTTCTTCAAGCTATATTCCGGTTTACAAGAATTATGATCTTGGTTAGGTATATATATCACGTGAAAGAAATATAATGTACTTCCAAAGAATTTTACGACTTTGTTAAATTTTAATAACCTATTTCGCAAATACTCTGTGGATAATTTTGTATATTTGTAGTTTGTACTCAGTGATGAATGTTATGTTTTCACTTTGTCTATTATTGCGATGTAGTTACCGAACTATATAGAAATGTGTACTTATGTCACCAGCATTTAAGGTAATTGGAAATGTAGAACGAAAATCTGTAGACAATTTGCTAAAGTGAAAATTTACTAGTATATAAGGAATAACCATTCGTTCCATACACGTGAATAGTCAGTCATTTTGATTTCATGTAACTTATTCGCTTTATTGAAAATTATGCTCTGTGCAAAAGTAGGAGAGCGAGATTTTATTTCAACCTGTTGCAAGTACAAGGGGAAAATATAATCATCAACTTATATGTCAGCGAATTTTGCATGGTACGATTTAAATACATGTCCAGGTACAGTTACAAGTAAATTGTCGTTGTTAGGAATGAATGAAACACACGTTGATATTCCTAAAACTTACGCCGTAATACTGAAAAACAACTTCTCTTGATTTTTACTATATGTAGCTTGTCTACCAAAAAGGGATATAATTATAACGATTTTAGAATACGAAATTCTTCTAACAATATTCTCCTGAGAGAACATGAGGTTTATTGTTTTCTCTTTCTTTTTGCTTTGGACTTCTTAATTAAAGTTAGTTACTTTTATTAATATTCTCGTTTTCCGTGTGATCGTAAATCCCTCTTCATAGGCTTGAATTACTGTTACATCATTTTAAGGTTAGTGTTTTTAGCATCGAGATATTTTGAATCGGTTAATCTAGTACGTTTGTTGCATTCATATGTGTAAACTTTCTCTCTTTCCTTGCATGCAAAATTAATACGAAAAATAATTTAAAAAAATTGTAACCTACAATAAAACCCGTCAAACTTGTGCAGCCAAATACGTATTTTACGGATTTCTAGAAAATTAAAAATGTATTCAAATCACACACGGGAATGGAGTTTCCAAAGTTGGAAAGATTATTTAATACGAAATTCCAATCTTACGAGCTCTTTCCTCAATCTTCTGTACGTAAACTTTTACAATATTATCTAGCATGGATATCTTGAATCTTAAGTGTTCATTCCACAGCATTTCAATAGGAATTATATACTAATGATGATATGCATAAAGTGGACTTAAAACTCCAAATCAACCAACCGTGAGGGAGTGGTTATCACAGCGTGCTACGACGCCAGGAGTTCCGGGTTCGAATCCCGACCTGAGCATGGGTGTTCTTTGTGTTTGTCCTTTCATTAATTTTATCGTATCATCTTCGCGATTAACTAAATGTGACAAAAATGACGCTAAGTAACAAAAATCAAATCAAATCATTGATTAATTGTTTGATTTGGTTTATTTTACTTCATTTATCCGCCACTTTTGGCTAATCGCGAAGATAATACAATAAAATTGATGAAGGAACAAGCACAAAGAACACCCATGGGGAAGCCGAAATTCGAACCCGGTATCTCTGGCTTAGTAGTCAAATCAAATCGTTCTTTATTTTCAAAAGGGGGTGGGATTTACATGTACATTTTTTTAGTAGTCATTCCTCATTTTGCAATCTTTTCCTGTTTTTGACGTTCTTTTTTATCAATACTGGGCCTAAGGGGGGGAGGGTTATGACCCATACCAACCCCCCTTGGGCATGCCACTGTATGCTCCAAATTCTCCTAATTTTACTAATGCTCGTTTTGTAGTTGATTTTTCGTTCGGATGATATCGGACAAAGAGAAAAATATAAATATGCTGACCAAGGCAGTAATTTATTTTATTAAAAACATAAACTAAACGTAACGTTTCAACCTTCTAGCAATGTCTTCATCAGACTCTGTATCAAGTTCAAGTATCAAGTACGTTACGTTTAGTTTATGTTTTTAATAAAATATTTATATTTTTCATAATCATGGAAACAAGGCTTAATGGTGTTATAATCGCTTCTGGCATCGGACAATCTATATGATAAGTGAGACTTGGATTATTATGATTGTATTGTGTTGTAGATAAATATGGAGAAGATACTATGAAAATGGGAAGAGAGCAACATGAAGGGAGCAGAAAATAATGACTAATGAAATGACAATTAGAGAACCAAGTGAGAGATGTTCGGTTCTGCAAAGTGACCTAGGGAGATAGATTTAAAAATGTGGAAGCAGGGCAAGAAATCCTAATAGATCAATGGCAGTCAATAGTGGGACCTTCCAGAGAACCTGCACTGAAGTCTCTCTCACAAATAAATTTTGTTTATGAAGTCAATGAATAACTTTTTCCTTACATACTGTTTCTGTCCGATTCCATCCTCCAAATTTCAAAAGTGCAAAAAAACGACGACTTTGAAAGCCGCAAAATAAATTTACTGTTTTTATTTTTAGAAAAAAATATGTTCTAAGGAGTGGATAGGTATAAGAATGAAGTTTTTGTAATGTGTGAAACAATTCATTTTAACTGTCCAAAAAAATGAAATCTTGAAAAGAGCTAAGGTGTCCTTCCCCTACCGACATGAATATTCGTGCGTGTGTACACCCAACGGCATAAGAAATAGTAGGCGAATTGTCCATCACCAGTCTTTTTTCCACAATGATAATGATAATTAATTGAAATAAAATCGTCAATAAGCAGAGGTTAACATCTGCCTCACTACAACAAAATTCCATATTTTAACACAGCACAGAAAGGAGTATAAAAAAGATTGAAAATAGTGATGGACAATTTGCCCACTATTATCTTTGCCGCTGGCTGTACAACAATTTAAAGGAGACTGGCTGCCTGTGCGATGCAAAACGATATGTTGGGTGGTGCGTGGTAGGAACTTAATTTCAGGATTGATTTTTACCGCGTTACATATAGTGCACTTGTAAGGTAAGGACCCAACTTTGAAAGTTTATGTACTGATATGGATCATATATTGCTGTATCATATATTACCGTCCTTGTATTATAAACGTTCGAAAGCTAGGAGTTAATAATGAATAACCCTGTATTCACGGTAGCCGCGAATTAAGGGATTTGTAACTGTAACTCTTGAATTAATTGAGCTAATATTTTTTTCTTTCTTTACAGGTATGTAAAAATCTAAACGACAACGAAGTGGATGTTGTTTGGAATGGCAGCAAGTCACCTAAGTATTGACCAGCGTGCCAAATGTGTACGTTTACTTACCATTACCAACAACGTGTCAGCAGAAGTTCAGCGAAGAATGTAGCGGGAATGTGGACCTCCAGCACCTAAACGTGACACTATCTCCAGAATCAACAAGCTATTTGATGCAACCAGATGTGTTTCAGATCTTAAGAATTCTGGTAGGCAACGAACAGATAGAACGAGAGCCAATTACGTTGCATTGACTTAAATGGAGCTCAAATTGATTAGGTAAAATTGTCATTGTGATGTCTAACTTACTATCTTCAGAAAATAAAAAGTTGTCAATATTATAAATATGTTCTCGTTATCAAACGTGATTGATGATCAATATTTGCCCCCTTAATTTATGGCCACCCTGTACACACACACTCACACACATACACACACAGGGTGGGCCACGGGAAATGGTACAATATGATGTGGAAACCTTGCAGAAAGGAAAGTGTTGTGGCGGCACCTGTTGTGCCCATACACGACACAAAAGTCTGTCATTAATTACGCCATGTGTCGTTGGCCAGTGCAGATGAGTATTCATGCTGTGGAGGCCTGCATATGTGAGCAGAACGTTGTAGTCGTGAAGCTTGAGCTGCGCCGTGGATTGCCATTGCTCTATTTTAGACAAAAGAACTATATCCAGATGGTGCTACAACCGGTTTAGTCACAGGAAGCATGAGCGGCCCCAGACGACAGTACATACCCCTAGAAATGGTCCATCGAGTCCTTGCGCCTCTTCAGCATAATCCGTAAGGCTCACTGCGTCGCGATGCAAGGACACCGCACATTGGTCACGGTTCGTTGTGTTGTATTACTATAGTGTGATTCGCAATTCAACCCATACAAACTACAATTTGTGCAACTGCGTCGGCCAGCCGATAAGGTTACACCAATGAGGGTCATTTGCTTGATGTTATTTTCAAAGTATAGATATGATGCCTGGTGTTCGTGTGTGTTTTAGCGCATGGGCATGATATTTTTAGTATCCATAAATGGGAATGTGTCTGCACTGAACAACCATCAATATATGTTGTGTACCTACCCTGCATTTTTTACTATAGGTGTTTTCTTTTGTACTATTTCTCGTGACCCACCCTGTGTACATGTGTGTGCTTTATTTTTTATTTACTAGGTAGGGAGTAAACTTGTCCCAAGATAGTTACACCCCCTTTCACCACAAAACCATATGATACTGAACTTTTGGGTAGATGGTACATTTTTCCGAGGATATTCTTACCCTCTATGACCACAAAACCACGTAATAACAAAGTTTTGTGTAGGGTGGAAACTTGTCCTAGGACGTTTTTACCCCCATACGGGAGAAAGACTCGATGGGTCGAACTTATCGCGCGCTGTAGGGTGTGACGTCGTATATTATATGAGGGGTTAGTGACAACTTATATTTTACTCTTCCGATGTAAGGAGTTTTGTTAGTGATGTGTTCCTGCACCAGCCGAAATAAACAAAAGTTACTTTAAATCAACAAATTCAGACAATCAATTAATCATGGGTGGGGAGGTCAGAGTGCCGATAACACAAAATTGAAGACTTATATAAAAGCAAATTTCTCTTGTAATTGTAAGCATTTTTAAATTAATTTATTAAAAGAAAAAGTTTAATTTGCATTATAATTTCTTAAAATAACCTTATGATGCAATATTTTGAACCTTAAATTTTGCATTTCCGAGACTGTGTTAAATAAGAACAATTGTAAATAAAAATATAAAAGTAAATGAGAAACTAACGAAATTATATTTTTAATCTTGCAATGCTATGTACATGAGAGAAAATATTCAGTTTCGAAAATCACGAACAATGCTGTAGATACAAGTTAAAAAATGCATCATTGTAAAATTTATGAGAGTTAAGTGAACACGTTCCTCCCAGTAAGGGTTCGTGTTCTAGGTTAAGAATTATTTTTCAGTAACATTTCTCCTAGGGCTCGAGCTAGCTTCCTTTACATGCTAAAGCGTAAATTTCTCTAACTTTGCTCCTATTCAAAGCATATTTACCAGTATGAGACAATTAAATAACATTCCTTTCTTGATCAAGTAGTATTTAAGCCATAGCCTTGTAATCAAGGGGTTCCGGGTTCGATAGTGCCGGTAGAGGCACATACTGGTTTGAATCCCGTCTTAAACTCTACGTCCAATCTCAGTTAGCCTATCTCTGGATAAAGCAGACATAAAACAAGCTTCAATCTGCTTCCTTGGGAAACAATAGCTCACTCTGTTCCACAACTTAGATCTGAACAAAATTTTCTGTAACCCTACCACTATTTCAAACATATTTACGAGATAATTAAATAAAATTTTCCCTCGTGGTGTGAGCTCACACCTTTCATAATATATCTAATCCTAAATTTATCTGTCACTATCCATATTTCAATCATATGTATGATCCAATAAGTACATTCCTCCTCAGGTTGTTAACTTCTACCATTTCATAATTTGTACCAGCATAATGAAAGCAAGAACAGCTTTCTGAATGCTTTCATCAATCTGGAGATTAAACCTAATAACCATCAAAACAAAACTCAGATTATATAATACAAATGTAAAATCTGTTTTACTCTATGGATGTAATACATGGAAAGATACTCAAAGTACTATATGAAATAAGCTTCAAGTATACATAAATAGATGTGTGAGATTTATCCTAGGCATTAGATGGGCACAAGTAATTAAAAAGTAAAAGAACAAAAGATCAAAAGGAAGTGCAGAAGGAAATCAGATACAGGAGGAAATGGATAAGACACACCTTGAGACAAGACAACGAAAACATAGCAAAAGAGGCCTTAGATTGGTACCCACAAGGTGGAAGTAGAAGAGAAAGACCCAGAAAGACCTGGAGGTGCACAGTGCCAAGAGAGCCAGAGAGACAAGGGAAGAGCTGGGTCGAGATCAAAGAGATGAGAAGAAACAGAATCCACTGGCGTGCATTTATCAAGGCCCTATGCCTCCAAGAGTGCTGAACAGGGCAGTAAATAAGTATGACACTTTAACTACAATGTCTATAAAATTGATACACAGGAAATCTCGTGTCGCAGGCCATGTGTATTAGACTGATACACAGCTTGTAGGCAGCGGGCATAGATCTTATACACAACTCCCTTGAAAACATATGTGTTTATGATAATACTTTGTCACTATCGGATGTATTATAATTGTTATACACACGTCCTAGGGCATAAAATATTATAAAAGTGTATTGCACACGCCGTGTGCATAATAATTATACACATCATCAAAATAGGTCCTGCCTCTCATAAGAAACATAATTTTCTTTCATTCTACCATATTTGAAGCATATTAAACAATCATTTTAGGGGCGTGAGCTCACGTTAAACATTTCTAAACTGCCACGTCCCGGAGAGGGTGACACCAGTCCGGCTTAGGCCAGGGTAAAGCATGAGACACTCACGGCTACCAAAACTGATTGATAACTTATTATAGAAGGAAGAAAGAAAGGAAACAACTTGTCAACCTACTACAGAAGGTACAATGCACCGTATATTCTTAATTTTGTTGTTACATTAGATTTATATACATGGTAGTATATAAGCTAGCGGTTTGTTAGTTAGTAGGCTTCCTCTTCTACCAATTAATCAGCTGATTCGTGTATTAGTTAATAGGCTTCTTCTTCTTCTATCAATTGGTTAACAGACTTCTTCTTCTATCATTTGGTTAATAGACTTCTTCTTCTATCAATTGGTTAATAGGCTTCTTCTTCTATCAATTGGTTAATAGACTTCTTCTATCAATTGGTTAATATGCTTCTTCTTCTATCAATTGGTTAATAGACTTCTTCTTCTATCAATTGGTTACACACAGAACTCAAAGTGTGTCAATTGACACACAAAAGTACATCATTTTTTTGACTCCAACGACACATTAAAAATGCATCAAACCAAAAGATCCACCTAAATGCATCAAAATAAATGTGTCAAATGATTCACTAAAATGCATAAAACTGGGTGATGCACCTAAATGCATCAAAATAAATGTGTCAAATGACACATTTAAGTGGATATTTTGTTTGATGCACGAAAACGTGTCGTTGGAGTCAAAAAATTTGATGCACTTTTAGTGTGTAGAGTGACACGTTTAAGTGCGTTAGGGTGACACGTTTAAATGCGTCAATTTTTTTCCTTTTCTTTCTCATGGGGGTTGCATACCTGCAAGGGAAAAGTTCCAATACATGTCTCCACTGTAAAAGTATTTCACTTTTCGTACACTTTCTTGAAGCACTTCACATTTAATGTGCTTTAGAAGTGTTGGAATTGCTGAAAAAGTGATGGAAAAGAGTACTGTCAATATTAAATACTCTACAAGTGTGTAAAGTGCATTCTGGAAATTATTTTTTATCATTTATGGTACATTTGATTCACACATTTAGAACATGCTGAGAATACTGTACTTCTTAGTACACAATGAGAGAATTCATGATTAATGGAAATTTTTAGGTGGAGGGAAGCTTAGGCCTAGTGCAAATGTCTCTACTGGAGGAGAATGTGGGTGTTAGTATCCTCCTACTTAAGAGTACTGACTTGAAGCTGCACTTAAATAAAGAGCTTCTCTTGGTTACATACACACACACTTTTCTCTTTCAAAGTGGTATCTTGTGAGTTTATAGTTATATGTGAAAATATTAAATTGAATACATGAAAATAACACTTTCAGGACATTCTGAAAATAACATGTGCGCAAAATGAGAGATCATAATCATTTTTAAGGTGAGAAAAAGTAAAAAATTGATTTTCCTTCCCATTTAATCTACATGTTTATGTCTTACCGTGTACAAGCAGATCACAGAAAAATCGAAAAATTTCAATTATGAACAAAAATTAAGTGATGCAGGAGTAAGATACATTGTCGAGAAACTTAGGTGCAATTCATACTAGCAAATTATATAGAAGATCCTTAGACAGAACATTTATTGTTTGACACACATCCTTTTTTAAATCCTTAAACTTCTCACATAAGATAGATGACTTGAGGCAAAAGTCTGTATTTGTGGCCTAATAGTATGTACTCGTCAACTGCCAACAAGTGCACAGATAAATGTTTGTAAAGTGGCACATTGCGCTTTCTACCATCCAGGTACCAGGACAACTTTCCTCCCACTAATAGGGCCAGCCAGATAAGGTGCTTCATTTTCAAAATCTTCTGTTAGCAAATGGAGATACTTCCTGAAAATAAATTAATGAAGTACTCATAAATGTGATATTTTTTTCTTTCATTTTATTACAAAACATCACATTTCAATTGACACTGAGAAAACATTACCACATGTAGGTGGTGTAAATATAATAGCAGTAATAATTTTGTACTGTAAAGGAGACAGATTCTATTATATGATTATCCTTATAGGCCAAAACGAATTGACATAATACTTTACACAACATACGTAGGATAAACAAAAACTTTCTTATGGATAACATGTTCAAATCAATTTCCAAATCCAGCCAGTTATGAACAATATTAGCAATTGAAAAGCATAAACAGGAAACAAATAGAAAATTCAATTTTGTTCATAAAACTTTATCTTCTTTAATATATAAAAAAATGATTTAAAAAATACAAGACAGTATTTTTTCTGTTGTATCATATAATATGAATGTGAAACAGTGGGCACTTTACCACAGAGGAACTGACGTGGAGTTTTGAAAATAAAATAATTAGGGACTTATGTGGGACGAAAACAGATTAAAACAAGCAGAACTGAAAATATTACATAGTTTTGAATGGTGTAATTTGTATACACACTATACTATAATTTGATAACACTACGCCATCGGGGAGGCTAGAATGAAAAAGGAAAGAAATGCAGTGAGAGGCTGGTAGAGAGAGAGAAAGGGAAGATGAGAGATATAGATGACACACACATATATTTATTTCTTTATCTTTCTGAAAGAGAGACTCTCTCATACCTAGGCATGCACGTCCGCAGGATTTTTTCCGGGGGGGCAAACAAGGCACATTTTCCCCCAAAAAAGTGTTGTTCCCTAAAAATACATTGCTTAAATTTGTATTTATGGTGTTCATGCTATAATTAACACATATTATTGTGGCTAAAATGAAATGATATGTGTGAAATACATCATTTTTGGTTGACTTTAATTTTCCAGGGGGGGCCACGGCCCCGCCTTCCGGACGCCCATGTACCTAGGTATATGTATCTTGAAGAGAAGAAAAATGACAGAAATGCAGTGAGAGACAGAATGTGTGAGAGAGATATAGGAGAAGAGGGAAGGAAAGAAATGAGAGAGGGAAGGAGTCTCTCTCTCGCTCTCTCTCTCTCTCTCTCTCTCTAATTAAGAGTGAGAAGGGGAATTGAGATAACAGGTGGAAAATGGAAAAAAGATAAGAAAGAATGAAAGAAAAAGAAATTAAGGGAGAACAAATACCTCTCCTTCTGTACCACTTTTCATGACTAAATGTCATTGTAATAATTAAATTTCCAAGTCTTTGATGGGTAGCTCGATGTGCTAAAAACTTGTATGTTAATAGAAAATAGAAATATCAAAAGCCATTTATTGCGTATCTCAAGCAATTAATAAAATGAAAGAGAAAATACATGACTGAATCGTTTGTTGGCCATTATGTATATATAGTTACTTAAAATTATTTATCATTTGCATTTAAAAAAAAGAAAATATTTTCAGGGGTGTATCCTGAATTTTCCAAATGAGAGTGTAAGTTTGTATTTAGGGGTGGTAGGGTAAATTTATAGCCAAAATGACCTTATGACTTCGAAATGCATATTCCACATGTCATTAAGATAATAGACATCGTGCTGGAGACACATTTGAAATGAAGCATAAAAGGGAGTAATAAAATATATACAATAGAAGAGGCAAGATATAGTTATTGCACATTAAGCAGTCAAAAGCAAAATTAAACAGGAAATTCACATGATATCCTTATTTATAACGTCTATAAGTACAGAAATAATTTTCCACAAAAGAACTCCACCACTGAAACAAATTTAACATCAACTCTTTGGATTTTGTATACAAATAAGGAACCATATAAGGTAGTATAATTTACATACACACATACAGAGAGAGAGAGAGAGATTGAGAGAGAGACTACATATATGTTATCAATTATCACGATTTTCAAAAGGTGGGGGGTAGATATACATATTTTTATTAATAAGCCCTCAATTTGCCATCTTTTCTGTCTTTGATGTGCTTTTGTTAAGAATACCGGGCCAAAGAGGTGGTTATGATCCCCGCCAACCTATCTTGGGCATGCCACTGGATGTTATGTCAAGCAGTTTAATTAATAAGCCTATAATCTATCTAATGTTGAAGCGAAGGAAAAAATATTCTGAAGACATTTTCAAATGTATTCAACATTGAAATATACTATTTATATTTGTTAACTTGCAAGGCCTAATGAGCAACACTTGCACCATGGTAAATTTTCTGTGGAAAGTGAAATTTTCTTAGCACCGATTGGTTTGGAAATTTAATTTTTCATGTGTCGGATAACAATATGTCACACACACCTACCTTTTGCTTGCTTTGTTGGTGGGTATTAAGAACAAGCACAGAATAATCCCTCTTCAGTCCGTTAATATTATGCTTGACGTTCCTCTGCACAATAGCTTCTGAATATTTTTCACTTGTCTTCATGACAGGAACAAGTGCCTTAAATTAAAAAAGAAAAACTTTGCATGAGACATTTACTTGGGATAAGCAGAAAAACAAAATATTACTTGAGCATCATTTTAATGGCACAGTTAAAATTAATGAACAACAAACAAGTAGCATTCAAAAATAAAATTTCAATCCTAATTACTAAGATGAGTGAAATATCACATTTTAAAATTCTTCTGTTGTATGAAATAATGTTAGTATGGAATATTAATTCGACATTATCCATTGTCTAGTTCATAAAACTACAGTTATTAAAGCATTAGACAATGGATAATATCTAGTTAACATTGAATGCTAACGTAGAACCCAGTGGCGTGCCCAAGGACAAAGTTGGTTTGTGGGGATCATAACCCCCCTTTTCTCCAGTACACTACAGTGGACTACAAAGAAAGTATACTTAAGCCCCTTCACCCTTTTGAAAATCCTGGGCACACCACTGGTAGAACCAGGGCCTCCCCGATGGCGCAATGATAACGTCGTCGCCTTTGTAATCAAGGGGTCCCGGGTTCGATACCCGGTGGAGGCACATAGTGGTTCGGATTCCACTTTAAACTGTAGGTCCAGTCCCGATTAGCCTTACTGTGCATAAAGTGGACTTAAAACAATAAATCAACCAACCAACCACTGGTAGAACCATTATCTCTAACATTCAGGGATATTAAAATAATATTTCTGAACTTTCGTAAATAAGGTTAAGATACTCCATTTTTATAGAAGATAGAACAAAATTCAGTTTGAGTAAATTCGATGTGGTTGCTGATTGGTGCAGGCAACCATGGGAACCCGCAGATTGCTTTTCTATATCTTTCTCTGCGTCTCTCACTCGTTTCCCTATTTATGCCCTCCTCCCGCTCTCTCGCTTCCCTATTTCCCTCTCCCATGTCTTTTATATTTTATTTCTCCTCTCCCTCTCCTCTCTGCCCCGGTTTTGTATGCCCCCACTTCTTCGGCGTATGTCTGAGTATCCCTTCTTTATATCGCTTTATCTTTCACTTGTGATTCTCTTCTTATGACGACATGCAAACATGATGTCAATACGTCTACGTGCCATCACACTCATAAGAAATAAGTGCCTTAAGGTAGATAAAAGAGAGAAGAAAGAAGCGGCAGAAAATGTGAGAAAGGGAGATAATTGAAATTGCAGATAGAGTGAAGGAAAGAGGAGAATCACAAGTGAGAGACAGATAAAGAAAGCGAGGAGCGCGCGCCCGCGCACGCACACACACACACACACACACATACACACAGGGGAGGAGGGGAAGGTAATTGCTTTTTTTTTTAAACCACTTTATGAGAAATAGAGGAACAAGAGAAAGAGAAAGGAATAGAGAAACGAACGAAATAGAAAAGCAAGAAAGGGAGAGAATGAAAGAGAGATAGAAAAGCGAGATAGAGAGGAAGTGAAAAAGAGCAAAGAGAAATAGAAAAAACAGAGAAAGAAATAGAGGAAGGAGGGAGGAAGAGATATATAGAAGCAACGCAGGCAGAAAGAGAGACAGAAGGAAGAGGAAAAGTAAAATACTAATGGAGAGAAAGAATAAAGAAGAAACAGACCGAAAATGTGAGGAAAAATATGGAAGAAGAAATTATCGAGAAGAGAGGGAGTAAACAGGAAGGAAGAGGTTCTAGAATGAGAAAAGAAGAACCGAAACTAGAAATTAGAATATACAAGAAAAGAAATACACAAAAGAAAAGTGGGAGAGGAATGAGAAGGCAATTTTTCCTTATTACAATAGCGGGTGTCAAGTAAAATCTTGTATATGCTTCACGACACTTGGGTTGTCCTCAATTGCAAAAATAAATTATGAAATAGGCAGATAACAAAAGCAAAGAAACATTGAATGCACCCCTAAGACTTGTAGTTTTTGCAAATGACAGTGACAACGAAGTTTAATGTGAAACTATTGTGCTATGTTAAATATTGGGTCCTGAAGCTGATCTCCCATTTTAATTCAATCGTTTGAACTGAACACGTGCTTTTTTTTACTCAAGCGTTTGGAATATGGCAGTGAAATCAGAACTCCAACGGAAAAAGAAAACCATAAAATAAAATTGTACAATATGCATAGATACTTACTTTTGTTACTCCGAAAATCTGTAGTTCTTCTCTCCTTGTGAAATCTGCATACAACTACACAAAACACTCGAAAACAAAGCATATGTATCGTATCACAACCTCAAAAGACGCCACGTTAACTACGGAAACGGAATGCTTGCTTCTGGTGGTCACGTGGTGAAAGTTGTCCTCAGTGCATAGCGTCAGCCAGCGCCCCTCAAGAATTTCCGTTACAGTGATGAGTCAGTCACCTAGGGGTTGTTTACAAAGAATTTTCTGAATCGGGCAGGTGGAAGGGGGAGGGGTTTGAAGTAATAATAAATAAGTTGGGGGTGTTACTGACCAAGACTAGTAGAGAAGAAGGCTGGGGCCATACCTGATCACGTGGTCCTTGACGTCAGGCGTGACATCACGCGCGGACAGATCGCTCTACGCTCCGGTTTCGCAGCCGATTCAAAGCAGTAATTATGAACAAAAAAGAGCCGTAATTATGCCCAGAAGCTAATTGGGAAGGAATACACAGACTTACTTAGGATAAGACATAACGTATGTCCTTACAGTTGGATTACACAGCCATTTACGCACACATTTTATCGGTAGTTTATAAGTCGTCACATTCCTCTGTGAAACATTAGTTTCATGTAAAATTGCGGTTAATACACCTAGTAATGCATTTTGTTAGGGCAGAAAGAAAAATATATATGTTGAATGCGTAAAATAATTTTGTTAAATAAAGAAAGGCAGAAAGCCAAAATTATGGATAAGTTGAATATGTAAAAGAAAACAATCTCGTCTATTGCTCTCTTTTAGGAGTGAGAGAGGAGCTGTTTTCACTTAACTTCTTCAAATTTGGTAACTTTGCTTCGACTATTGGTATTTATTTCTTAATTAATTTTCCTTATTCAGATTACAATTCTGAGTCTTATGAATCTTTGAACTACACAGGGAGGAATGTGAGGAAGTTCCGTGTGTATTATGTAACACACACTTTAAAAAACTTTTCACTGAACGAAAACGTGAGACATAGAATTGAAGAAAGTCGAGGGTCACTTTATATACTTATACGTATATATAATTCAGTGGAATGTCGAACAGGGGTGCCTACAGGCGGGTATGTGAAAGCTGGTTGAGTCCACTTAACTTTGGGGGGGGGGGGATTGTGATGAAAATTTGACTGAATAAATAATAGAACAATGGAGGACGGAAGTTGAACTACGTTGTCATTTAAGCATCACCCGTATATAAATAGCAAGTTGTGTATTTTGAAGTGTATGGTAGCCTGATGTGTAATGAGACTACTGGTATTGCAATCCACTAACAAGTCTCGTTAGATGCGATGTGTTCAGTTATATATTGTCGCCCGCTGTTTTTATTTTTTCATCGGAGATCACGACACGTCGCAACACCTCACTGAAGGCATTGTGAACTGCAACACCTCATAACCCACCAGGTGAGAAATCATTGAAAACTGGTGAGGGGGAGAAAGTTCGTAACCTACAACCCCCCTCCCCACAAATATATGTGTGAATTATACGAGTTTGAGTTGGTGTTTTAAGTCCACTTTATGCACAGTAAGGCTAATCGGGACTGGACCTACAGTTTAAAGTGGGATCCGAACCACTTGTGCCTCCACCGGGTATCGAACCCGGGACCCCTCGATTACAAGGTAATGACGCTACCATTGCGCTATGGGGGAGACCCGTGAATTATACGATGTACATATTTGTAATGTTATTAAAAGTAAAAATAAATTACTCAATGAAAATAATTATTGTGATTATTAATTAGAAATTAATTTGTTACTTTCATACATATCAGATAGTGTAAAGCAGCTAACTAATTCCTTTACTAACCGGTTAAAGATGTTAATAAATTATGGCAGTTGAAGTGGTTTTATTATGTGTAAGTTTTTGTTTAGTTTGTGCACTATGTTAATATAAATCAATTAGATTTCATAGTTATTATTGTTTTGCATTCTTGTTTTACTTTTACTGTGCGTATTGATGTAGATTTGTTAATGATCTCTTGAGACAGAAAGCATTCAACACTCACAACTACACTAATTTGTGTATGTTTTCAATATTATTCTTAGTAAACTATATTTGAAATTAAAAGTAATTGCTTATCTTTTCATTGTTATAACAAAAACTCTTTCCCCCGGGAAATTTTTGGTGTTTTTTTTTGTGGCCAAGATTGTTGGTGGAGGGGGAATCCCCCTCGTCCCCTCCAGGATTTCGCACCCTGAACCCAACAATCCAGAAATACAAGAAAAAAGGAGCGAAAAGAACAAAACAAATCAGCCTTTCCACGTTTCTTTCCGTATGGGGTAAAGACTCAGCTGGGTTTTGTCCGCCCAATGACGTCACACCCGCGGCAGTCGCGAAAAGAGGCGTGTCTGACCCCAGCCTTTCCTTCTAGTAGTCTTGGTTACTGACATCATGTTAGGGAGCTCATGGTGCAAGTGTATGCACCAAAAAATCTTCTATGTCTTTATTTGATTTTTGTTATTAGGGTCGCTTTTCTTACACTTTTCGCTAATCCCGACAATGGAGATGAGTGATGATATGATAAAATTGATGAAGAGACACGCACAAAAAAGAATCCCCAGTCCGGGGTTCGAATTCGAGATCCCTGACGTCTTAATACGGCGTATTAAATTCTCTCTGAAAAAGTACAAAGAGCCAAAAAACTGTTCATGAACAAAGTGATAGATGCTTATGGAAAGAAGCAAGGCGAATCTAGTTTCTACCTAAATAACGTACACAAGTCTGAACTTGTTAACAAATCCAAAGTATTTTCAATATAAGTTCAATCTTATGATTTGTAAAATAATATTAACCAACACCTTTTTTCTGTCACCTTTTTATTTATGAACATGTCAGAATATTTTGAGTAATTTTTATAATGAATTCAAGAACAAACCAATTTGAAGAGTACCGGAACGTGTCCTTCCAGATCAAGAATAAAACTGAAATTTTAGTTTCTATGACTGGAAAGCAAGATGTGACCCCTCCCCTTTCCCCCGAGGAAAAAATACTGCTCACACCCTTACAATGCTGTGATGAGTTCAATTTATTTACAGTGCCGAAACAATGCATCAAAAATGCATTATTAGTGACTTGTACATGCACGAGTGGCACCAATTTTGACATTTAAGTTTGGAAATATAATTTAGTTACTTCAAATATATTTACTTTTGTTCTTAATACTTTATATTCTTTACTTCGATCAATTTGGGAACTGATGAATTCAAAATTAATTTCATATTTTCATAACATCAAAATTTATTTTCTGTATAAGGTAAGTAAAATCACCGAAGAATTACTTCGTGTGAATTATGCATACAAATGTATAACTTGAAAATTATGCATTTAGATGCATAAAATCCCATTGCACGGGCAATTGACACACTAAGGTGCATCAAAAGACACACTCCATAGTCGATATTCCATTTGATGCAGTAAACGTGCATCAAACCCGGAGCCAATTTCCAATAATCCAAGATTACACGTTTAGATGTGTCATTTGATGCACTAAAAATGCATCAAATTCGCATTGATGCACTTCAAGTTCTCTGTGTAATATGCTTCTTCTTCTATCATTTCGTTAATAGGCTTCTTCTTCTATCAATTAGTTAATAGACTTCTTCTTCTATCAATTTGGTTAATAGGCTGCTTCTTCTATCAATATGCTTCTTCTTCTATTAGTCGATAGTCTTCTTCTACTAATCAATATACTTATTCTTCTATTCTTTAGTAGACTTCTTCTTCTACTAATCAATATACTTATTCTTCTATAAACTTCTTCTTCTTCTACTAGTCGATAATCTTCTTCTTCTTCTACTAGTTGATACTCTTCTTCTTCTTCTAATCAATATACGTATTCTTCTATTGATGAAATCATGTGCCTTTCATATATTTTTTCTTCTAGTAAATATATCTCTTATTTACAAAGGCAGCTACATCCAAAATTCCTTCATCTATTATACATTGCATTAATTCCCGTATCTTTCCTGCTATATTTCCCTTCTTTTTTGGGCTTTATCAAATATACAACAATAATTTGATTCAATATTTTGCTGCGCAATAGCCTAATACAAGCAGAAAAAAGGGGGTTAATCGAAGGGCGTCGCCTGTCCCGCGCTCGACCTCGATCCGGGTCAGCAATAGATGCGCCGCAACGGAAGTGCTTTGGGGGCCGCCACTGAGTTGGCGCCGTAACGGGGAAACAACCAAAAAGATCTAGTGCACTAAGACGGTAGAGATATAAAATTGTAATCGCTTTTTAACTTCATTAATCTTTACATACAATCACATATGCTGCACGTGTCGATCATTTCTTTATCTCGTATTTATCCATCTCCATTGTTTATCTCAGTTCATACATTTATGTAAGCTCAATTAATTTCAGTTCTTCCAAACGCTTTCATTCAATTCGAATGCGCATTGTTACTATAATCTGCGATCCTAATATTTCTTCCGCGTGCTGCGATCTATGATTCCTTATTTCAATCATTTACCATAAGGTTTTCATGTACGAGTACGTAACAAAACCCAACTGTATAATACTTTATTTCCAACTCAACCCCTATTTCATGGATATTGATGAGCCCATGCATAACATTCCTATTCAGTACGTGAGCCTACTACCTTTCATAACTTGTATAAACATAATTTTCTCTACTTCAACTATATTTCAAGCATATTTAATAACTTTTTTCTAACTCCATCCCTGTTCCCAGTATATTTTCAAAGATATATGCATTCAAAGTGAAATTTTGTTATCTTTGAAATGATCTTGGCTGATCCTCCAAATTGATGCATTTTAGTGCATCACACTCAACACCAGCTGATAAAAGTGTCCTTTTATGCATTTTTGTATGTATTATTTCTCTACATTGGACGTGAGCTCACACAGTTCCATATTTTTTTTTTCAACATGATCATCTCTAACTCTACTCCTATTTCAACTTAACTTAATCATACTGCTTCTAAAAAATGAGCAAATAACCAAAAGTTTCACAACTTAGGATCAGGGACGTATCTAGAAATATGTTTAGGGGGTGGGGGGTTCGAATCAAGTGTCTCAAAATAATAATAACAATAATGTTTAAACGAAAATAATTGTAATTATATTAAATTATTTGAAATAGTGAATATTTAAATTAATTAATATTATCTTTTTATTAATCGAATAGCTAAAAAGAAGGTATAAGAATAGTGACATAACAGCACGTATTCATTATCTATCTACCTAACGTGTAGTTAAGGTCGGCACCATTTGTAAACAAAAGCCCTTATAAGGAAATTAATGTCAAGTAGATAAGGAATTGAATATTTGTTGAATATCAAAAAGGATGTTACATGCAGTTGAAAGAAGTAAAGTTCTTTGTGTTATTTTATGAATGTTACGTTGTAAGTAGTAATAAATCTTGCGTTAATCTTCTGTGGTACTATCATTTAAAGTTGTATGATCACAATATAATGCTTGCCCTCCGATAAGTTTGGTGGAAATAAATAACTCTCTATTAAACAACCAGTATATTTTCATTATTTCATTTTAACTAACTAACTAACTAACTCTCTAGCCTTCTTAAACCCGAAGGTTCATTTCTGCAGCAACACAGGCCTTCCATCTTTCCTTATCTTGAGCAAGATCTATATACTCTTTTCCATCCCTACCGATTTCCCTTAGGTCCATCTCAACGTTGTCCCTCCATCTTCAACTTGGCCTTCCTACAGGTCTCTTACCATCAGGTTTCCCAACAAGAATCCTGTACACTCCTCTTTCCTCTCCCATTCGTGCCACATGGCCTGCCCACCTAAGTCTTCTTGATTTAATTATTCTAATAATATCTGGACATGAATACAAATTATGTAGTTCTAAATTATGTAACCTTCTCCACTCACCTGTCTCCTCATCCCTTTTAGGTCCAAAAATTTTCCTAAGGATCTTATTTTCAAATACTCTCAATTTATGTTCCTCTTTCAATGTAAGGGACCAAGTTTCACACCCATATAATACGACAGGCAAAATTACTGTTTTGTATATTTTAACTTTTAGTTTCTTAGATATTAAACGAGAAGACAAAAGTTTATGGAGAGAGAAGTAACATGCATTTCCTCTTTAATATAATTTTCATTTGTTAATATTACTCCTAAGTATTTGAATTTGGAAACTGGTTCAAACGAGTTGTTATCAATAATTAGATTTTGATTATTACCTAACACTTGGTTTCGGCCTGTAAGCATATATATTTAGTTTTCTCTTTGTTAACTTCCAAACCTATCTCTTTAGCAGTTTTGAAAAATATTTTAGCATTATTCTTAATTGTATTCACATCATCCCCCAGTAAGTCTACATCATCTGCATATGCTAACAACTGAGTCATACCATTTAATTTTAGTCCTTCCTTAGTTTCTTTTACCTTCCTAACAGCATATTCTAAGGCAAAATTAAAGAGCAATGGAGATAATGCATCTCCTTGTTTTAACCCATCATGAATTGTAAATTTGTCAGACATATTAATACCCACACGAATTTTACTTTCTGTTTTACTGGTGCATAGTTTTATCATACTAACAAGCTTCTTAGGTATTCCAAACTCTACACTGTACACTGAAATGCCCCAGGCCGGTAAAGGCTCAGAACATTCCAGGTGCCTAATTTAATATCCTTATTCCTAATGTAGATCTTATCCTTAGTCCAGGGACCTCCAAAAGTAGTCCCCAACCGGAGATCCGAACGGGGGACTATTTTACCTCCGGAATATTTTACCTTGGGAACATCCATGGCCTTATATTGCTGATTCTTGACATGGCTTTTTACAGTGCAGAGTTGTCAGCTCTACGCCTAACCCCTAATATGAATGGAGGAACTACTACACAAGACAAATATAAACACATTAGACAGCACAATTACCACACAAGATGAACACAAACACATTAGACAGCACAACTACTACACAATACACACACAAACACATCACAACTATAACACAATATAAACACAAACACACCACAACTACTACACAATATAAACACAAACAAACTATACACCACAACTACTACACAAGACAAACACAAACAAATTAGACAACACAACTACTACGCAAGACAAAACAAACATTCTAGACAGCACAACTACTACACAAACATACTAGACAGCACAACTACAACACATAACACATACATATTTCTATTAGATTATGACATTCATTATCAAACCATGGGTTACTTTTTCTCGGTTTATGGTATCCTATACTTTACAGTATATATCATATACTTTCTTTAGCTGCTGATTCTATTGCATTACGTATGTGCTCCCAATTTTTGATTTAATTATTCTAATAATATCTGGACATGAATACATTATTTCATTTTATTATTTCATTATTTTCATTATTTAATTTTCGTACTTAGTAAGTTCTTTTGAGGGGCGTCTGGACCCCCTGGACGCCCCCCTAAATACGTCCTTGCTAAGGATATGGGAGACTCTAGAGTGGTATTTTGAACAGACTCTCGACACAACGCATATGTAGTCCTTTGTTGTCGTTCGTGCTTTTATTAAGAAGGAAATATAGCATATCAGATGGATGACATGAAATCACAGATATGCGTGACTGTAGAAGGTTATTCTCAATTTATGTTCCTTCAACATCCGGAGTGAAAAAATGACAACTCAGAGAATGATAATGTACTGTATATGGCACAAATAACTATTGTTGCATATCCGGAGGTTCCAATGTACTAATAGCAAACCACGCTGGTATATATATAGGCGAATGCTTGGTTAGTTTTGAAGCAAGTTGACATCAAGTAAGGTACATCCTTGTAAGGTAAAACCTGCTGGTCATCATAAAATCAGGTAATTGTATTATGCTTACTGTATATATTTTCCACAAATCTGAAAGTTTGGGGTCACCGTATGTACATAGAACACTAAACGTGTCAATTGACACATATTTGACACATATATATGTAGACGCCATTAACACATAAACGTGCATAAACTGCAAATTGTGCACTTTTTATTGTTTCAAAATGCACACAGAAATGCATAAAAGGCCACTTTTATCAGTTGGTGTTCTGAATGATGCACCAAAAATGCATCAATTTTGAGGATCAGTCTTGATCACTTCAAAGATAACAAGCTACACATTTAACTGTGTCAATTGATGCATTAAAAGTGACATTTTGTTATCTTTGAAATGATCTTGGCTGTTCCTCCAAATTGATGTATTTTTAGTGCATCACACGGAACGCCAGCTGATAAAAGTGCCCTTTTATGAATTTCTGAGTGTATTGTGACACAACAAAAAGAGCACAATTTTCAGTTTATGCACGTTCATGTGTTAATGGCGTCAACATATATATGTGTCAAAAATTTGTCAAATGACACGTTTTGGGTTTTGTGTGTATAATATAGGACAAGAAAATGTAATACTTTGAGAAGGAAAACATTTGACACACAAGTTTTGATTTCTGTCACTCGCTAAAATATACTATTACTTGGAATATGATTAATCCTTTATTTATTAGCAAATTACAATTAGAATATGATCTCCCACCTCATTGCATCACGAGGTAAAAAAAAATTACAACATACTCCATTAATCATTTTAACTATTTGGTGGACAATTGATTAATTTGCTGTATAGTCAAGAGAAACAATACCGAATATTCTAAGTCCAATAGAATTGATCTTAAATTGAACATCTTAAAGACAAATTTCTGAAATTTAAGAACTCTTTGGAGAATCTACACTAATGTTCACACGAAATTAGGCTAAGTACAGCTTCTCCATAAAGGTAACTCCGCAACAAGGAAGAGCTGCACAAAATTCAATCAGCCAATCAGAGCAATTTTGACTTCGTTGGAGGAGGAGAAGCAATTCATATTAAAATTCCAATTCTGTCACAATTACGCTCAGAGAGCCTTCCCAGTGGCGCAGTGGTAAAGTCGTCGTCTTGTAATCATGGGGTCCCGTGTTGCATTCTCGGTGGAGGCACATAGTGGTCTGCATCCCACTTTAAACTGCAGATCAAGTCCAGGTTAGCCTCTTTGTGCATAAAGTTGTCTAAAAGACAAAGTCAAACAATTCTCTTAGAGGTAGGTCAACAAGCGACGGGTTAACAAACGTTGAGGTAACGTTGTTATTTCCTAAATATTGTTACACTAAGGACAGTGCGCAGAATGCGTGCTTATAAGATTATAACTTCCAATTTATTATTTATAATATCAGTTATCGTGAACAAGGCAAGTATGCTTACTGTGCTCAAAAAGTAATTTTCACTGTGTAACATGGTGGTTCATAGTCATTTACGGGAAAATATTAAATTACGTCATATAACAGAATCAATATTTAGTAAATAATTTGCGATTTGTTTGTAGAATTAGCGTTTACGGTATGGCCGTAACCTTTCACGATGTTAACTGCAACAGGAAGAAAATCATAGTAATAACGACCGCAGCATTGTTCAATTACAATGTATGCATGCATTGACTAATCGGGACTGATGAAAAACAGACATAAATTGAAGTTAGTAAAATTATGTGACAACATCACTTACACAAGTAAGGGGTCGCTGGTGAATAAGCGTCGATATTTTACCACTCTGGAAGAAACCAATATTATTGTTGCATTGTATTATTCCATTAGAAAACTTTAAGAAAAACAAAAACGGGTTAATCAAGATGATCATGTAAACTATAAATTAATGTCTCAAATAAGATGAGATTACTCGGAACTATGTAATTGTTTAGAATCATACTTCTAACTACACTGCGGAATGGTGTATAACTTTTTCAGTATGACCTAACGAAGTAAACAAGGGTTGTTAATGTCCATAAATTCTAATGGGTTCTATTGGGTTCTGCAACGGAACCGGAACCTTTTTTCCTCGCACAATTTAAATTCGGTCCAAGTTGCGTATGGTTTCATTGAAAGAAGGTTCCTGGACTATATTGAAATTGATCCGGAGAAAAAAGGTTCCTGGGCAGTATTTAAGTTCATCCGGAGAAAAGATTCCTGGACCGAATTGAAATACTTTAAATACAAAAAGGTTCTTTATGCTCCAGAACCCATTTACACTTGCTGATTTTCTCTCCTGGACCGGAATTGAATTTATTTAAAATTCCTGAACCTTTAACAGCCATGAAGTGAACAACATTGAATGAAATTATACGAAAATGATAATGATAATTGAACACTAAAACTTATTTCTTGTACTGTATGTCTTGGGGGGGAATTGGTAGCGCACTCAGGACACGAAAGAAAATAATTCGAATAAGTTTATAATTCTTGTTTCCAGAAACCGATGAGTGCTGAACATGCATCGCAGCACTGTCAATATCACAACAAATAGCATTCACATCTCAAAATAATAACATTGGGAAGAGTCAGAACTCCCTTTATTGCATTATTATAGTTTGTTCATGTTGCAATGATGTCAAGTTAGCAAAGCAAAGTTTTCGACAATTACTCAATGATTCGCAATAAACATTATAAGGCTAATTTCGAATTGCACTTATGACTTATTGTGCGCAAAGGGCAGCAATAAGTAACTTGTGTAAAGGAAGTTCTTTCAAAACTTTTTTAATTACAGGCATATTAGGCATACTTGCTCTTTCTCATCTCCACTCATAATTGTAACGTTCTATTAACAAATAATTTCCTGCTTTTTCCAGATTAAAAAAGTAACTGGGATATGTCTTAAATTCTGTTTGACTTATCTGCTGATTATCTTATGTTCAATAGAAGAGGGCATGGAAACCATGAATTTCATACGTTTGGAGAGAATTAGTGTAGATATCAATTATAATACTATATAACTATAACACTTTCAACACTATTCGTCTTATACAGTTGTCTGAATTTTAGAAACTGTGGTTTCCTATCATCACACAGTTCTAATTGAACAATATTCATTATCTATTTTTCCTCGTTTCTGTGTTAAGGCGAACCAAAAGTGATGATATGGTTTTGATCTGAGCAAATATGTATTTTCGCAATGGTTGACTTATGCAAATTACAATTTTGCAAGGTTCCTTGTATCCATTAAAATATGCAGCAGAAGATGATGGATGATGTTCTCCTAATTCAACTCTTTTCATGTTAATCTCATGCACACATGTTCTCTTCTCCCTTCCCACTCCACCTACCTCTCGTGATGCCTGTATAAAGCAAATTTTATTCACAAATATTTCTTTCTTCCAAAGCCACTAGTAACTGCTGGCTTTTTTCACAAGCTAAGAATTTTCCATCCATAGCTTGAAGTGGTCCATCGCCCTTCCATTCCAGTTATCAAGTAGCACAAGACTTTTTATTTTCTGGATCAGTATTGTGTAGCTTGGTTCCCAAAGATTTTGTTAAGCATGTATCTGTGTGTAATACTATTCCGCCTCTATTGTACAGTCACGGACACTTCTGGGTTGTAAAAATACAATTGGCTTTTCAATTGTATCATTAAAACCTAAAAGTGTCCGTGACTGTAAGTCCAGTTTCACAATGTGCCAAGGTCCTTGAGCTTAACTTGAGCTGTGAATCCCCTTGCCGCATTATTTCTGGCAACATGAGTTGAAAACCGATTCTTTATTAAGAAGTAACATGGATTATTGATATTTTTTTAACTCTTCACTTATGGAGTCGGCGTATTAGAGAGGATGATATAAAAATAATTAAAAGTAAAACTAGAATATTTTGAAAATCAGAAGTGGAAATAAGTTTGAAAGAGAAAATTAATGTGAAGTAACGATCCAATGTTTTTTATCAGTAACAATTGAGTGTGTCAGTAAATGCTGGTATTGGGAGTGACATTAATATTGGAGAAGAGAAAATTCGAAGTAGAATCATTCACGAAATCTAGTTTTTCTCACCATATTTCTCATAGAAATATCATAGAGTCTAAAAGTTCAAATATACAAAACACTAATTGTACCCCCACCCATAGCATGTAAAACATGGTCTTAACATTAAAAGAGAGTTATAAATTAAGATATTTTGAAAATAAAACCCTTTACCAAAATTTTTTGACCTAAAAGAGATGACGAATCTGGTAAATGAAAAAGTGTATATACACAACATACAATTATATTTTCGTTTTCTAATATTAGTCAAAGGCTTGAGTGTGTGAGAACACAATATTTTTAGAAAAGCATTATGCTTTTATACAAAGGTTATGTTAAAAGACCTATAGGAATGTCAAAATGAATGTAGAGAAAAAAATACAAGGATCTGAAGGAAAATTGCAATGGCGTTGAGATTTTATTCCCGATAAGCCTATGTGAGCATAACGTGGATTCAAAACAAACTGATCTTGACCAAGATAGGAACATTATATGATTTGACTAAACGAAGAAAAATAAACTCACGTTTCTGAATTCCAGAAACTTACTCACTTAAAGTGAATCATGTAAATCGTGTACATTGTAGCAATTCTATGTGCAACACATTTCCTTTAGTACATATTTATATTTAGCTTCATTTGTGCATTCAAATAATTCTATATTGGATGGTCATTAGTGCCTTCATTACTTGTACAAATAAACTAAATTATTTACTAAAATTTGATAAGACAACCAACGCCTTAGTAGAGCTTCTCATTTGTTCATCTTGAAAATATTTATTTGATGAAGTCTTTTTATGAATATAACTTTATTAAATATTGACTAAATAAAAACAGCTTAATTTGTTGTACTAAGAAAATACTAATAAACCTGTTGCAAAACGCTGTAAAAAATGTGTGAAAAATTCAAGTGGGCCAGCCTTGGAATGGTTGATACTCGAGACATATATTTGTAAGCATATTTTATTTTAAATTTCGATTCTTCTACGTAATGATAACAACAGTAGCAAAGGTTATGTTGGTTTTTGTTTTAAATCCACTTCATGCACAGATCATATTATCAGGACTGGACTTACAAAACAATAGGATCCGAACCGGTATGTGCGTTCACATGCGATAGAACCCCGTAACACTTTATAACAAGGAGACGACATTACACCTACACCTTCGTTGAGTCCTCAGCATTGACTGTCTTAAGGGTATTCTTAATAATAACAATAACTATTATAACATTACCTATTTACCTTTGAATCCAGCAGTAGATGACATCCATCTACAGTAACAAGATCAATTTGCACACTGCTCTGAATATTATAATGTGGACTTGTAATTATCTTTAGGTACCATCTTCCATTACATTTAAATACTAATATTCTCTTGTTCCAATTATATACTATTCTAGCATCTACATTACAAAGACTTTGGGAAAATTTAGTGTGTTTTGTTTCTTGCGTTATGCATGGCTTTCCTAAGTACATAAATGTATTATGAAGTAAAATTAATTGTTTATGTAATGCGTAACCTGGCAATATGCTTCATCCGTCCTAACCATCGTTTAGACCACTGAATCATATCATCCCATAAATATTGTATGAATTTAATTTAAAGAACAAACTCTATTTTATATTTCTGAAGCTGGTATGAGTACAAACACAATGATTTATTGGTTTGGTTTATTTTACATCGCTCTTCTCTCGCTTTTTGAAAATCGTGAAAATGAGGATGACTGATGTTATGTTGAAATTGATGAAGGAACACCCACATAAAACAGCAATGCCTAGACCGTGATTCGAACCCGCTGTGCAAAACACTGGCGTGCGCTTTTTTCTTCTTATTGTAGGGGACTGGAATGATAAAGGTGGATATTATATAGCCACGCTGTAGGGGAGGGAACTCAAAAATATTTCATAATTACCATTTTTAACCTTACTTCAATAATGTGAGGAATTCTCTAGGCAAGAGATAACAATATTTTATGTAAACTTCATTGGCACGAGAAAGTTTCTCACATTCTTGCAGTAAGTGAGTAAGTAATACTTTGCTTATTTACAGACTATAGAAAGTAAAAACATATCACGACTCTCCGCAACTGGGACATGGAGAGAATTAGTAATTCAGCTTCGCAAGGAATCCAGTGGTAGAAGACAGGAAAATCTTCATTACAACACACTGAAGTCTTGTTCATCAGGTGGACACCTCAAGAACTGAAAATGGTAATTTATATGTCATAGCTAGGATAGATTATATGTCTCTTACCATCAGATTTCCCAACCATAATTCTGTAAACACTAGCTTATTTTAATTTATGAGAACAGTACAACGTTTAATATTTGAAGTACAGGGCTTTTAACCCTTATCATGAGAGGATTAGTCAACGTGTCAGAAATTGAGAAGAAGATAATATGTCGGTTGTTTGAGTGGCACAACCAGAGGGGCGACAGGGGAAGCATTGCCCCTCAACCTTAACGGAAGTCAATTCTAGAGGGACAAGGGGGGACAAACAATGACAACAAAATGCATCTGTACAGGGCACAGAGGTGGAATTGATTCCTCCCATTTCAAATTTTATGCAAATAAATATACACTTCGTAAAATTGTTTTGCTCGTTTCACTCGCAACACATACTTTTCTTAGTCTCATCACGTTCAGAGCCGTAGCTAGGAGCAGCGGGACGACACGGGCGTCCGCAGGATTTTTCCAGGGAGGGGCAAGCAAGGTATGTTTCTAAGGAGGGGCAAACTAGACATATTTTCCCCCATAATATGTTGCCCCCTCATAAAAACATTGCTTCATTTTGAATTTATTTGACTTTCATTTTCCAGGGATTGTCGTGGCCCCCCTTGCCTCCCCTTCCGGAAGTCCATAAGCGGGAGTCGGCCTTGGGCGCCGAAAGATGAAAATAAGTTGTAAAATAAAGAATGCCATGGCGCCCCGTGAAATTATTTGAGCTCTATTAAATTAATATTGTTATCAGTTTGCAAAAAAAAAAAAAAAAAAAAAAAATCTAAAAATGTTCTTGCTTGCTTCGCTTGCAATGTTTTTTCTGTAGTTCATTGCAAATTACCAGAGAGAGAAGTAAGACTTCTCTTAATTGATTTTCTATTAAATGCACGAACCTTTGTTTAGAAATGACATGATTGTTCCAAATATGTGCTTATTTGGTACTTTTTACATATAAAATGTTTCTGAATTTGAAATATATTTTTATTTTTGAACTTATGGCAAGCATATGGTCGCCGTGAAATAAACTTGAAACACTATAAAGGCGCCGCGAACGAACAATTTTGGGAACCTCTGGTTTAAAAGTAAAGAAGCGTGCACATTTGAGAGACAATTTATATAATTTTTGCTGTTAGTTTATTATGAGGTGGATGAATTGAAGCACACAATTTAGTGTTAACATGCTGGATATGTATTTGCTCATTTTACGTTGCTCCACGTTGCATATGTGTAACACATATGTTGTGCACGAAAGTTATACATGTCATAATTATATTCGGAATGCATATATCATGCATTTTAAACTCTTAAAAATACGGTCTGTGTGTTTCTTTTCCATTAGTTATTAGTTAATGTGAAATTGAACGTTCTGAAAAGTAATTCAATTCTTTGTTGCAACACAAATGCTTTAGCACCGACTTCTTCTACGCTCTTTTTGCGTAATTTACGAGGATAATAACGTCTTTGATACTATTACTACTACTACTACTAATAATAATAATAATGGCATTATTATTATTATTATTATTATTATTATTATTATTATTATTATTATTATTATTATTATTGGTACTTTTATCACGGAACTTGTCCCCCCTCCCAGACAAAAAAATCGTGGTTGCGCCTCTGGTTGTTCTGTTGGTATAGATTGTGTTAGCTGAACTATTTGGGATTTCAGTTAAATTATTTCTTTATTCGTTCCCCGGATTCCGTAGCCTTGCTGGGGTTCAAGACAATTCATAAGGAAATAAAAGAACTCAGTAGGTCGACATTTTAGGGTTTATTTATATCTGAGGTTTTGGTCTCCTACCACTTTGATTCCAAATGTATTTATAATCTTTAAATAATGTAAAAATAAATTATTCAGTTATTCATTCAAGATCAGAAAACAATTTCAAAGTTAAGATGATACACGTTTTCATTCTTTATATTTCTTTGCAAAAAAAAAAATATATATATATATATATATAGTTTTCCAGTTATTCATCCATTATAGAATTACATAAAGGTTGGCAAAAATGGAAAAATTTACATCGTTATTTTGTTACATTAAAATTTCCATTACAAGAAAATAACAAAACGTATACTTTACACTTGTGATTTAGTTCAAATGAGGCGTTGCGGATTCGAAGGACAAACTCAACAAACGTACATTGTGAGGGAAATGCGTTTCAAGTTGTCAGGGGCGGTGCGAATTCCACAGAAAAGTGGTGAGAGTAGATCGGAAAGTTTTCTGCATGATTTCCAAAGTTTTTTTTTGTGGAGTTCGCACTGTGCCTGACAACTTGAAACGCATTTCCCTCACAATGTACGTTTGTTGAGTTCATCCTTCGTATCGCAACGCCTCAAATGTACAAAGGCAATGCAATCGTCAGAATTAACACACTTATTCAAATTCAAACTGCTATGTAAACAATGAAGAATATAAAAATGTATTTCTTTCACTAGGACACCTAAGGATAGGCACGTGACCTGTGCATTCCAAGAAATACAAAATCTCAATGCGTACCCTTGAGAAAGTGCACCAGTATGCACCAAACTAGCGATATTAATGACCACATTAAACCTGTGTGAGATTGGGGCGAACCTTGAAGATAAGGGCGCGTAACATTGAGGGTAAGCCTTTGAGGTGGCTGAGTAATGACAACGTGGTAGGGTGCTTGAGAACGTGGGTGAAACGATGACGTAAGTGCCAAGGAGTGTGAGGTCAAGGCATGACGTGAGGGTACGGGTGCGGACGCATGAGGGCGAGGACAAGATCGGGTCTAAGGATGATGGTGAGCCGTGACGGTGAGAGCGTATGTGAGTGGTGGGGTGTAAGGGTGACAGTGAGGAAGGTTATTTCAAAATGGACACCTCTGGTCGTGAATGAGATTCCATGGAGATCTCTGCAGGGTTAACCTGTCAATAAAAGTGAAATTTTACGATATTTGATGAGAAAAATTAATTGATTAATCTTGGGGTGGGTGGAAATATCACAAAGTGATTCTCTAGAACCATCGTTTCCCAATCATCAGGTAATTTTTGAAAATTTTCTCTTGAATGGTTTTTCAGATAATCGTGACCAAATTTACACATGCTAAAGCTAACACAGCACTGCCGATGGAGATATTATTATTATTATTAATTAATCTTACATTTTTACAAGGGTATAATATCACATTAATACTAATCCCCTCATTTTAATATCATCCACAACATACGATTATATTCAGATTTCCAAAATATTGATACTGTCCTTCCAGTCTTCAATGCTCAATCTTTCATTTGGAATAAACTCTAAAATTTACGATTGAATGTCGGCATGCAAGAGATAGATATTTGTCCACCAAAGATTATACTTTAAATAATGAAATATTAAATTTCCATTTAATACCGAACCAAAAATTCCACCAATTCCCATTACGGGAAATTTTTCGCCAAGAGTTCCGTGAACCTTATCTAGAACCAAGTTGGACGCACCTCTGCTTTAATCTCATTGACTGAAACCCATTGCTTTTATATATTTCTGGATGATATTAAATATACAATTCTTATCTTTCATATAACAATCTGACGAATATTTACAATATGGTACTACGGTATTCCCCTTAGCTGTTTTTCTCAAGCGAAACATTTGAAAAACATACCCCCCCCCCCATGTCCCCCCTTCTCGTTATATTTAGGGGAACACATCTCCCGCCTCCCTCCGCTAACGACGACCGTGATTAATATATCACAGGAATGAAAAAATAAATGCCTCCATGTTTGTAATTTCAGATCGAGGTTTAACCAACTACGTCGAGTTGGTTAACACACCGGATTTGTAGTTAAATCACAGGTCTTTCATTGGTCCGATTCCCACCACCGGCAAAATAAATGTGTTCACCTGAAGACGAGAGAGAAGAGATGTTCTCTCTCATAACTTAATGTTTCGTGTAATAAGTATAGTTTAAGCAATATTTATAATGTCCAATTAACAATGTATGCTAAATAGGCACACGCTCTAAGTATACTTTATGCAAAATACCTGAAGGAAAATATTATTGTGAAACACATACATTTTGTCATTCTTGCTCTTCCTCTCCAGATATCGGGAAATTATAATTGTGTTTTGCAATATAATATTTTTTTTTAATTCGTGGTAATGATTTTTACTTTATTTTCAGACTCTGTGAAATTATCTATAGAAATATGCCTCGTATCATGATCATGCAGAGATGAAAATATATCAGAAGTTCACTTCCTTTGTCGACATCGGACCACTCAATTCCTTGATTGCTGCAAGAACCACCTTCACTTCATCAAGTGGCCATTCTTAGGATATATCAAAGGTAATTCACTCACAAACCCTGCAATTTTTCTTTGTTCTCTTTAAGGCCAGCCGCACACCGTATCCGATACGACGCGATGCAACACGAGCCACAAAGCGATACGATGAGTCATTTTGTTTGTCAGCTAAAATCTGATTGAAGATTTTGTTCATGTACGCAAGATAGTTTAAGGGCCAAGTGGCCAAAATCAAGAATTCGGTACAATTTGGGGGTACTAATTTTCCATTATGCCACAGTTATATGAGAACACCAAAAAACTATGATTGCCATTTCAAAGTGGTAGCTAATAGAAATGGCGGCCAATCCAAGATGGAGGATGTTGACAAAAAAAAATGAAAATACTATATCTCTGAAACTAAATATCCGATTTCAATGTTATTTTCTATAAAATAAAGCTTAAGATGTGTTTTATATTTAATGTTATCTTAGATTTTACGATATTAGCAACCGTTAATTAGTAAATCGCAGATAAGTAAAACAAATGTATTTTTTACTAATAATAATATATGCTTATCATTCAATTACTTTTAACCTAAGCATCTGAGAAGAAAGTGTTCAAAACAAAAATTGTAATGAAATCTCTTATCTTTAATTTGGCATATTACACTTGTTGATTTTGACCTTAGAATTCATAAAAAATGAAATAGTTATGTACGGTGTGCAGCGAATGCTTCTAGCCGGATGTTCATTTAGTCCTACTTAATCACACCTATTGTAACCGGTATCGACTATTGAACACCGTATTATTGTTAGATGACTGTAATAACATTTAATTAAAGCATTATTATTATTATTATTAATATTAACAGTAGTAGTAGTTGCAGTACTAACTAACAATGAATAATTTTGTTTATTTGTTACCGGTTTCCATGCAAGAACGCTATTGATTGATTGAAATGAAAATTTTGGGTGCGTCAGCAGTTAGGCCACTTACACCAGTCATATTATAAGGAGCCAAGCCCCTTGCAATAGATAGAATAATCAACATTTTGTGTCTGAGCACAAAAATCTCCCTACCCAGGTTAAAAACTGATGCTGTATAGGGACACTCATCACATATAAGGACAACACAGCCCTACAAAGTATTTTACTGGCCTTAGGTTCAGACGCCAGAGTCTCGTTTGCCTACAAGACTGCATTTTCCAGGTTGTAGTACGTGGAAGTGAGGTCAACATTTACCTGTGTCACCCCTTACACCCAGGAAGAACATTAGAACATGCTAGTACTGTTTATTAGTTGTTACAGTCGAAACGTCTGCTTTCAAGAAATGCAAATCTATAAAAACAGAAGACGGACCAGAGAAGTAGGTATATTATAAGCGGGGAGTTGGCATCACTGAATGGAGCGCATTCACCAAGAGACATACATTCTTAGACAGTTTTTTTACAACACTGCCGTGGGCAGGAATTTTGAAAGAATGAAAAATGCACTATTTATGGGATGAACTATTAGCGACTAAAATTTCATCTCATGTGTCGAGCCAATTTTACTAATTTCAAGGCCTTAAGAAGACTTGAAACAGATGCTTTATTCTCCTATATGTTTTCTGAAAGTCCTTTCTGATCAAGTCTCATGATGAGAAACTCATCAAAAGGACTCTCACAGATGAACACACTGTATACATTAAGAAATGTGTTTTCTTGACGAAGAAAGCAAATACAAGAAAATATGAAAACAAGGGAAACACTCAAGTTGCTTATATAGGTAAGAAATTGCGTAAGATTTCAACTTAGAGAAGCGAGAAAAAAATCATCGCAATGACTACAAGCGAGATACTAGTTGCAGAAGCATGTTATCATAAATCTTGATACTTTGTCCGTACCAGATCCAAACCAGAAAAAAGAGGAAAATACTTAAGAACGTGATGAAGCAGGAAAATTGGCATGTAAAAGTTATGATTTATACGAGAAGATATATTCTTGAATCTGAGGATTGAACCTCAAAGTTACTTTCTCTCAAAACTAGTTTTAAGTATTAAAGGATGATGAAATAAAAGAGTCTGCCAAGAAAAAAATCATTTTTATCTCATACAAATAAATTGTTTCCCCTCTATTTTTTCCCATTATTGACGGCAATTCAATTCAATTTTACTTTATTAAAGGGCGAGATTCAGCAGCGGCTGTTCTACCATCAGGTAATCTCACTAAGGGCTTGCTACTTGAGAGATATGCTATGTGAGGACAGAAATCATCATCTAACGAGCATGCATTACGTAGTCATACCACTTTCATTCATATCCTTCTTTCAGAATCTTAGGAGATTCGCCACCTCGAATGCCTAGATTACTATGATGCATTGTGCAACATATAATATATGCTATTTCCAAAGGGGAAACATACCTTCCAGCAATGACTGTGAAGATTCTGACGGAAACGTTCAGGTTGTTTCAATTTTAAATCACATAGTCCATGGATGTAACCACTATAAATTGTTGTTGATGGGGAAATTGAACAATAGCAGAGAGGGTGCAATCATGTGAATATCACATTCTAGTAGCATATGACAATGCAGAACTTATAGAGGAGGAATCATTAAATGAGGTTAACACTTTGCATCGTGTCAAATGAAATTATTGTCCATAAAATTTCGTCCATATGCTTGCCACAAAGTTCTAGTACTAAAGTTATCCGGAGCAAGCAAGGAAGTGTTGCAAGGTCAGTTTCATATACGAGATTACATTTTAAAAGGTTTTATGGGGAGTTGTTCCTACACGACGCTGTATCTATTTGTAAAAGTTTAAAGTGGGGTCTGAACCACAATGTGCGTCCACCGGGCATCGAACCTTGATTACAAGGCGGCGACGATACCACTGCGCCATCTCTTTCTCTTTTTTAATATTCTTTATTTTATTCTTTAGTGTCTACTTACATGATCCTATGATTACATTATACATATATTAGATCTAAATTACATAATGTTCTAAACATTACAGAATTAGAAAATAACCTGCAAGAAATTTCCATAGATTGTTTTGCGGGTAGCTTGGTTCATCTGGTAATAATTCTCACTGTAGTAGTATTGCAACGAAATTTGCATTGTCAATGAATTATTTTCTGAATTGTAATAATATAGTTAGCTACTAAAAACTGGACAGCCCTTACTTTAGTAAGAGCGAGGTACACAAAATCTGGGTACAACAAATGATCTACAGCAAATGTATCACTCGATGTTCTACATATAGTACCAACACATTTACCAAATAAAAACTCTTGGTGAATCGTTTAAATTGCGTTTTTTGGATAAAAATACGTGAAAAATTGTGAAATATTGGGCATAAAGTCGAAATCTGGTCAAAGTAAACTCAATTTTACATAAAAAATACCCATTAACAACCCTGTAAACAGGGCGTTTCGAGCTATCGAAATTGAAACTCCGGTAATTGACCCTCTGATAAATTACTTGTTAGTAAAAATTAGCGAAATAAATATGTATATTTGTGTAGCCTATTTCCCCCCAAATACGAATCGATCTGTATACAGTTACTTCTATCACACTTTAGAATTACTTTATGAGCAGGGGTCTTCCCTTATTATTGCAGGGGATTTTAATTTTCCTCAGATAACAGGGGCGCATCAAACGAAGCTTGCGTAGAATTGAGTCATTTCATGTCACTCCACCTACTAAACAGCTTCAATGACATAAAAAATGATAACGAACGAACGTTAGGTTTGGTTTTAAGTCACAAGGGAATCCGATCCTCTCGTGCCAGAAGACATTCATCACCCAGCTTTAAATATTGACATTTCCATGACTAAATTTAAATCCATCACGAAAAATTTCAATTCAAGCAGAATATAACTATAACTTTAGGAATGCAGATTTTTTAAAAATGTATTATCTTATGAGAGCTGTAAATTGGAATGATCTGAAGAAATACACTAATATTAATGCCGCTATTGATAAGTTCTATGAAATGGTGTATGACATATTTAACAAATGCGTACCTTCAACGAAAACTCAACCAAAGAAATTTCCGAGCTGGTTCCCACGGGAAATTATAAAGAATATCAGGAAAATAGTATATCACAGGCAAAAATGGAAAAATAACGCTCCCCACGCTGAACATCATTATGAGAAATTTAAAGAACTTCAGAATATTGTTAAACGAGGGATTCAAAAAGCATATACGCATTATATTTCGAGCACAGAGTGTAACATACTTCATACCCCTAATCTCATCTTCAGCTTTGCCAAAAATATGAAAAAACAAAAAAGAGCAGAGCCTTTTTATATCAAGGTAAAGTACTTTCTGACACTGTAGAAGTAACAACAGCGTTTGCTAAATATTTTCAATCGGTGTACCGGCAGGATGATGGAAAAAATAAGACTTTGAATATTCAATCTTACAGTGAAATCGATAAACTGAACCTATCAGATATCAGTCTTCAAGAAATCGAAGATGCCATAAAAAATCTTAAACCGAAAAATCTATTGGTTCCGATAAAATTCCGCCTTATATACTTAAAGGATGCGGTGAGATACTCAAATACCCTCTGCACACGCTGTTCAATCTTGTACTCTCCACCTCAACATTTCCAGATATTTAGAAATTAGCAAACATTTCCCCGATTCCAAAAACAAATAAGAAAAATGATGTAGAGAATTACAGGCCGATAGCAGTCCTGGCAGCACCTGCCAAGCTCTTAGAGCAAATTCTTTACAAGCACATGTCTTATCACATACGATCAGTGATCTCTCCTTATCAACATGGTTTCTTATGTAAAAAGTCTGCCTGTACCAACCTATCAGAAATCACTCATTTTATCGCAACCGCGATGGATAGCGGAGCTCAAGTAGATGTAATATACAGATTTTTCGAAAGCGTTTGATACCGTAAACCATAGAATCTTAATAGAAAAACTGAAATCATACAATCTATCGAATCCGATGTTACAATTGTGTCAATCCTACTTAACAAACCGCAAACAGTACGTCACGTTTCAGCGAAATACTTCCGATAAATTTGAAGCTACATCCGGAATTCCCCAAGGCTCTAACATTGGACCCTTAAACCTTCTCATGTACATAAATGATCTTGACGAACATCTGAATCAATCGGATAAACTACTTTTTGCGGACGATATAAAAATGTACAAAATAATTTGCAGTTACAGTGACTGCACCGAGTTACAAGCGGACATAAAGAGTCTTGTGGAATGGTGCGAAAGCAACAAACTAATCTTAAATAGCGAAAAATGCTACCAAATGTCATATACTCGAAACACTACATCAATAAACTACGAATATTGCATAAAAAAAAACAAAAATTAAAACGGGTAGAAACAATCAAAGATCTAGGACTTCTGTTTGATTCTAAACTTACATTTCGCGGGCACGTTAACTTCATAACAAACGAGGCTTACAGACTTCTGGGATTTATAATGCCTACATGCAAAGAGTTCAAAAATGTCGGAAGCTTAATGATGCTCTATAACGCTTACGTTAGAGCGAAAATTGAATACGCAAGCACGTGTGGCACCCTCAAACCCAGCAAGATATAAGCAAAATAGGACAAATTCAAAGTAAATTCTTAAGACACCTAAAGTACAAACTAGATGGTATTTACCCTCAAATGGAATCCCGTGAGAGCCTTCTCAGATATTTTAACCTAACAACTCTCAACAACAGACGCATCATGCATCAGCTTATTTTCCACCACAAAATTTTAAATAACCTCATTGAAGCTCCTTTCGTCCTGTCACAGCTCGACTTCTACGTCCTCTCAAGCAAATTAAGACCAAGGAGGCAACTCTTCAGCCTCTGTCGTAATAGAACAAACGCTCTGGCAATATCATCAATTTGGAACTGTGCAAAACATTTAATGATACCATCAAAAGTGAAGACAGGGTGGATTTATACTAAATATACTAAAATTACATAAATTACATTAGAACCTAAGACTTGTATGTTCGTTAAATGTTTTCTGTCGTATACTAAAATGATCTGTGCAATTTTTCAACAATGTTATCACAAAATTATTGTATAATGAACACCATAAATGGGTAATATACCTGTTGCGTTCAATTTCTGAAATAAATAAATAAATAAATCCTGTTGCTTATAAAGCAATAATCAAAGGGTCCGTGGTTCGAAACGCAGAAAGAAGGCAAATAATGGATCGAAACCACTTCAATCTGTAGGTACTGGCCCGCTTTCTTCCCAGTTCACACAAATCTCTTATTCTTTAGGTCAAATAGTCTAGTATTTCTCTATAGCTACATTCAGAGGGGGAAAACCCTCTTTAAGTTACTTCTGCAAATGAAAATTGGAATCTCAAAAATCAATGCAAGTATATTACTGCCACGCGAGATCCATCACAAATTATTGCCTCCATTCAATATCATAATAGTATGGAGTAAGAGACTTTAGAAAAAGTCCTTAACATTGACCGCCGAGGGAACTAACAATGAACCCTTCTCCTCCTTCGCTCTGGCGTGAACCCTCAAGGTTTGGGGTGGAGGAAAATATTCTTCTTCTTTTCTGTTGCGAATTTCGTCCGAAAGCTCATATAGGGATCTCTGCGCCCAACGCATTCTAGAATTAATTACTATTAATAACATGCTTTCTGCTCTTATGCTTCGTTGTCATAAAGGCTACATGGACTCTGTATACTGATAATTTATTCGCCTTTAAAGCGCACATAACGCCAAATATTGTGTTATAATAGCCTCTACCCCCGGTCTCTTCGTGACCAGTTCAATCCGATTAAATCCAGATCCTCAATCATACGAAATATGAGTCACCCACCACCAACGCAAAATGGCGCATCATTACGTCATCGCCGACTGCAAACCTTGCATAACGCCATAACGTGGCTTAGAATACTCAAAACTGCCTTCTCGTCAGTATTAAATATTGTTCACTAATTGAAAACGTATTAGCTTTAAGCTCCCACGACTGCATGAGTCATCTATGACTCATCCTCGGCTGTAACGCGTAAGTAAAGTACAACAATTGGGTTAGATTAGGGTGAAAATGGGTCCTATAATAGTAAATTATTATTCACTAATTGAAAATCAATAACACCAAGTACCACCACTGCATGAGTCAGCCATGACTCATCTCCCTCCCCCTATAGTCTCTTCCTATTTAATTAACAATAGCGCCCCCTTGATATGTAATTAAAATCAATTAAAAAGCCATTAATGTCAATTAGAAACCCATAAATCCTAATTAAAAACTAAGTTATCTTCAATGGATTCTACTATTGGTCTCATGCCTTTTTAAAGATCAATAGAACAATGATTCACTGTTAAATCACTTCTCCAGGTAGGATGGAAGAGAAAATTAATGAACTAAATATAATTATGTGAGTGAGTGAAAGTTCGGAACTTAAAAACATTATAGAATGTACTTATCCTTCTCCTCCATATCGTGGTTCCTCGGACACTTTAACGGCGTGTCTACCTGGAAGAAATACCACTTTCTCTCGGTGTCAGAATCCAAAATGCGCTGCCTGAAGGGCTCCGAGGTCACACAGAGGCTTCCTTCTTACGGCAATGTGTAACTGATTTTACTGACTTCTGGTGGCAATAACAAACATGATTCCATGAAACTGCCACAAATGAAAGTGAGGTAAGCAAAATGACGGCTCCGCTCGCACTATGGTCCATATCTTCCAATAACCGTACATTGAACTTCCAAAATCCACGCCCTCGTACAACTAGAGGTACATCCAAACTCATGAAGAGTTGGACACTTACAGATCACTAAAGCAAGTTAGGAAAATTCTAATTGCAGATATTTTGCTAGTCATGTGTGCACTAACGTAGAAACGATCAAGCCGACTCGTTGTACCGGCATTTATGTACGTGTATCCGTCTCTATTCGGACCTTTACCCACCCAAACACCTTGCAATTTAAACCCTTCAACCAGTGCCTGCAAGCTAGGTGAGGCATGAAACCCTAGATATTGGTCCTGTCTTCTAAGAGTATAATCAAAATCACCCACCAGCACAATGTTTTGACGAGAGCCACCTAATGCCTTTGACACTTCCGTAGCGTAGAATATATTCCGAGCATCTCTAGCGTTGGTACCTGATGGTGCATAAACATTACAAAAACATACATTGGTAATTTCGATACATATGATACGACCTGATGAATGACTGTAAACTTCAGATATGTGTAGGCCTTCTTTGAGAAGTATGGTGGTTCCTAGCGAATTATAGGTTAAATTGTTGTACACGGTATATTCACTAACCAGACAGAAATCATCGATCCTGACTTCTTGCAGGAAAATGACATCCAGGTGACTTTGATTAATATAATTTAAGAATGCGTGATGCTTGACACTGGATTTCATTTTGTTAATGTTTATTGTTGCAAAATGATAGATGGGTATCGACATGCAGGAATCTTATATATTTCACACGGTGAGAATATTTTGTGCAGCACTGATTTTAAACTAGATACCCTTTTCAAATGCAATAAGACATAAGACAAACATAACCATAATAGTATTTTGAAGAGGATAACATACTTCATAACTATGATATGTTTAACATGTATCACTCGTTCACTTCAAGCGACCAATAAGAGCCTGCGCCAGATTTCTCACTTTGTTCTCTTGTCACATTTAAAAGTTCTACACAGACGTCGAGACACTGGAGACGCCGAACGGTGAGAGACTGCGTTTCTTCATTTTTGCTCCTTTCGTTGCTATCGGCAGAGCTCCTGATGTGGGGGACGCCGTCGCGGGGTTTCCACCTTTTACAGCTTGATTATCATGTTCTGCTGTATTGGATTATGATGCACCTCTGTAGTAACTTATGGTGTTTCTTGTAATAATCTTCAATTAGGAAAAACTTTAACAGAAAAACAACATTTATTTAAGTTATAACTTCCTGTTATAAAAACTACATGAAAACCATTCAACAAAAAACAAAAGACAATCTCTCTCCCACTCGACTTGTTCACAGTATCTCTTCTAAAATATTTTATCGTTTTCTTAACTTCTATCAATTCTCCCCCTCTAACAAAAAAAAATCATTCATAGGTCTTGTTACCAAAGGTAAGTTGTAGTCTATCCGGCTCCTTCTTGGATCTAGAAGATCTTCGAAATTCTCTGTTTTCTATGTTCCTCGCTTCTGCAGGTACATCTACCTCTGGTTCCCCATGTCCTGGTGCTGCCTCTGTATACATTGGAAACGTTCAAAAGTCATCAAACTCCTCTTCTTTCTTCTCAACCTCCAATCTCTGACCTTTATAGTTGTTCTTAAGCTTTCCCACTTGATGTCTGTGCACTCTTTTTGTAAATCCATTTCTAAGTTTTACTTCTAAAAGCCTTGCTCCTATTCTCTTAATCACCTGAGTTTTTATAAACGTAGGCACTAAGGATGGAAATTTTTTTACCCAAACTATCTCTCCTGATCTTGGCATCCAAGATTCTGCCTCATATTTATTATTTTCTACCTTTTCATCTATTTGGCAATTTGGTAAGTTGAATATACGTCTCGGCTCATAACTCATAATTCTTTCCGCTGAAGACATTCCTAATCGTTGCCACTTCGAAAATATTAGATAGTATAAAATACTATCTATATTTTTTTCAGCCAATTCTACGTCCCTCATTTCTACTTTGAAAACATTTCTTTCTTAATAAGCCTTTAACAGTCTGCACCCACCTTTCCGCTAAACCATTACTTTCCGGATTGGATTCCAAGGCGGTGAATGTACCAATCTTATTCCATGCTTTTCACAAAATTTCTCAAATTGATTACTCCTGAAAGGCGGTCCATTATCTGACACAATAACAGAAGGATAACCAAATATCTGGAAATTTCTGTTTAAACATTCTATAGTTTCTTCTTCATTTGTCGATCGCATCTAGAGCAACTATCAATGAATAGCAAAAAATTCCTTCCTCCGTATTAAAAAAAAAATCAACATCTATTCTTTCAAAAGGAATATCTGTTTGTTTCCATCCGACATATTTGTTTTTGGATGTACTTCTTTGAAAACTATTGCATTCTACACATTGATTTCCCAACCTTTCAACATCCTCGTCTATTAAAGGCCACCAGTAGAATTCTCTAGCCATCATCTTCATTTTGGGTGTACCTACATATTCTGCATGTAACAGCTTCAACACTGTTTCCCTGCATTCTTTAGGAATTATTATACGTCTTCCCCACATAAGACATCCTTTATTCATTGTTATTTCATTCTTCCTTCTGTAATAATGTAAGACCACAGTATTTTGAAACTCTTTTGGATGTGAATTAGGCCACCCAACATCAACCCATTGTACATTTTTTTTGTAAAATGTCATCTTCTTTTGTTTTCTTTACTATGTTATCTAACAGTAGAGGTTCTATATCAAAGGTGTCAATATAATTTAAAGATTCCTCCGCATTCCCTGTGTCTTCCTCTATTGGCAATCTAGATAAAAAATCTGCTACATCTACACGTTTTGTGTAAACAATTGTGTATGAGTATTGTGATAATAACAAGGCCCATCTCTGTAAACGTGATCATGCTAACGATGGAATTGCTGCTGCCTCGCCAAAAATATATTTTACAGGTAAAGAATCACTATAGACTATGAAATGCTTTCCATAAAGATACTTATGAAATTTCTTTATGCCCGTCACTAAAGCTAACGCTTCCCTTTCAAATTGGCTGTAATTTCTCTCTGAAGGCGCTAGTGTCGCCGAAGTGCAGACAATTGTTTTCAATTCACCCTCAATCTTATTACACAACTGAGCCCCAACTCCTACACCACTTCCATCTACAATCAATACAATATCTTGATCTGGATTGTATGGAGTTAATATCTCAGCTTTTCGCAATGCTTCTTTTGATTCAAGAAATTCCGCTTTATGTCGATCTGTACACGACCACACTGCTTCTTTCTTTAGCAATTCATAAAGATGTGTTATCTTCATAGCGAACTTTGGCATGCTCCTATGATAAAATGAAATCATTCCTAAATATGTCTTCAATTCTTTAACGTTTGTTGGTTCTGGACAATTCAATATTGCTGTCTTATTCTTGATTAAAGGTTGAAAACCATCACTACCCTGTAACCTAAATAGTCTACCTCTTTTTTGAAGAACTGACATTTATCGAGATTAACTTTTATATTGTAATATGTAGGGTGACCAGACATACTCTTTTTAAGAGTATCATACTCTTTTAGAGGTTCATATACTCTATACTCTTTTCAATTTGCAAAAATCCCCAAATATACTCTTTTCCTTGCTAATTAATTTCATTCATTATTTTACGCGTAAAAATGCCTTAAAATCCACAGAACGGAAAACGTCAAGATGTCAACAAACTAAAGTATTTACTCCTTGACTCAAGAATTTCCTATGAACAATTTCAATAGTCATTTTCATATTCCATCAACAAGCAAAACATATTTCAAATTCATTGGAATTTAATGATAATGATTAGGGCTGAGCCAATAACACTTTGAACCGATACCGATATTCTTACCGATTCCCACCGATACCGATACTTGAAAATTGCAATAATTAAAATTTGTTTAAAATATTGATCAATATTGGTGTGTAAATATTCTCCTCCAATTATATGCATCAACATACCAAGAAATTTGCTTTAGAATATTCAAGAATTGCATCAGAATATTAAAATATATATTATGTAGTCACAAAATATAGTTTCTCGTGCAAAATTAGTGTAAAATAAAAAGGAAGTTTTAATTTTGCATAATTTCCAGAATAATTAGACTGTCAAGAAATCACGCGGGATTTTTGCAGACCTCGTGAAAGAACAAAATGACTGAAAGTATCGGCTGGTATCGGTAGCTGAATTCCAACCGATACTTTCCGATACCGATGCCACTGGTGTCGGCCAATACCGATACATCGGCACATCGGCTCAGCCCTAATAATGATATTTTTGAAACTTACTGTGCAAATTCAAAGGCAGTTGAAAAACATCTTGAAGATTGGGGGGGGGGGGGGAGAATCAATGATGGGTGCAAAGTGTGTGCAAATATTTAGTACACGCTGGGTCACATTTTAAAGTGATTGTGAATCTTATAAAATTCTTGTTTACTCTGCCTGGTACAAATGTTGGTTGTGAAAGACTCTTCAGTGTTATTAAAACTTTTTGGCGAGAGGAAAAAAGTACACTCCTGGTTTCAACACTCGAACAAGTAATGAAAGTGAAATTCAATGTGGACATGACCTGTGAAGAGTTTGGACTGGCAATAAAGTATGATTTAAACATACTCAAGAAAGCAAAATCATCCCAGAAGTATGAACGATGGTGCCATTGGTGAGTAAGTATTTGTAATTAGTTAATTACATTAGACCCATAAGTAATATGAATCTGTAGAGTGTAGGCCTATTTTATAGGGGCTATAATAGAAGCAATAACAAATAGCCACCCTTATTTTCGTTTTCTTTTTAAGTTTTGTGCATGCGTACCTTCAACCTATAGGCTATACTCTTTTTGGTCAACAAATATCTGGTCACCTAGTAATATGTCAATCTATCCAAAACTAGTTTTGTGTTATTGAAACATTCTTTTTCTCCACGGCCTGTTATAATTAAATCATCCAGGTAGCATTTGGCAAATGTATAATCTAACAGTATTTGATCCATTGTTCTTTGGAAAATCTGTGCACTGCAGCTTAAACCCATTGGTAACCTGTTATAAGTGAACAATCCCCATTTAGTATTGAGAACCAATAACTTTTTAGCACTCTCATCGAGTAATAGTTGAAGATATGCTTTGGTCAGGTCCAACACTACATATGTGTCTGCATTCACTAAAGAATTAAGTAAATCATCCACTCGTGGCAAAGGATAAGTTACTTTTTCTACCACTTTATTAACAGTTACCTTAAAATCAGAACACAGCCTTAGATCACCATTATTTTTCTTTACTACCACTAAAGGTGTGCCCCAATCAGAATACTGAATAGGTGACAAAACTCCCAATTGAACTAAATTATCCAATTCAGCCTTTACGTTCGGTTGTATACTGTATGGAACTTCGTATGCTTTCTTGAATATTGGAACTGCTCCCTCCTTGATTGGTATTGTAGCAAAAAAAAAAAAAAAATTGTTGTTGAATCCCTGTTTCCCTTGTTGCTTAAAGAGGTGCAGTGCCATCATTAATCTATATATATAAAAATTTATCTATATATAAAAAAATGGATGTATGTGTGTGTGTGTGTGTCTGTGTGTCTATGTTTGATCCGGCATAACTCTCGAACGCCTGGAGAAATTTCAACCAAACTTGGTACACGTATGACTTTCAATCTGAAAAGAAATACTTTGTGGGTAAGAAACCCCTGGCACCCCTAGGGGTGGAGGTTGGAAGGGGGTGACATATAAAAATAATGGAAAACGACCGATATTATTGAGGAATCCATAGTTTTCTGGGTCGCTAAGATGAATAGTGATACTACGAATGCCTTTCAAACACCTGGCAACCCTAGGAGTGGGGGTGGGAATATGGTGACATGTAAAAATATACAAAAGCGACTGATATTAGTGAATAGTGACACTACAAATGCCGTTCAACTCCACGTTCATCAACTATCGGCATGGGGGGGGGGTGAGAGGGGTGAAAAATAAAATGTAAAAAATGACCTACATTAGTGTCAAATCCACAGTTTTCGTAGTCGCTAAGCTAATTGGTGACATTCACGATGACATTTGTGTGTGTGTATGTGTGTGTGTGTGTGTGTGAGAGAGAGAGAGAGAGAGAGAGAGAGAGCCTTGCTTTTTCGATCACGATCAACAAGTCACAGGGGCAGTCTATTAAGTAGTGTGGATTTTAGATCGCCATGTTTCTCCCACGGACAACTTTAATAGAAGATTAGGATAAATAAATACCCGGGCAACGCCGGGCAATCAGCTAGTAAAAAATAAGAACCAATTATTGCAAGAGTGTCAAACACATATTTTCGTGTGACCTGTTCAAATACTAATAGTAAAATTGTGGTACTATAGGATACCTGTAGAGGAGAAACTTCTCAAAATTTTTGGTTATAGACCCCGGAGAGGGCGAGGGAGCCGAAGAGTAACTGTGCGGGAAGAAATTCGCCATTTCTGTACTCCTTCTTGATGCCAACTCCTATTCTCTTACTGATGGCTAAGTTCCTTAAGGGCTGCTCACATCGCTCCCTTTTCGCTTACACGAGGTTGAAGAGCTCTACCACAAAACGGACAACCTCCCTAGCACCCCTTAGGGACGGATGCGTGGGAGCTTTCCTCCTTCCGTGATGTAGTTTCTATGTATTGGATCCTCTTTGCTTATTAAACATTCAATAGCAGCTTTCTAGCCTCTTGGTATTCTTTAGATCCTCTACTGTATTTCACGAAGATGTTTCCCATTTCTATTCTTACTCTTTCCACTTCTGGCGCCGTTTCTTCTCCGTTTACCATCCACCAAGAGTCCATGGTATTCTTCCAAACGACACTATCAACCCACAATTCTCTTTCTTCGCACAGAAGCCACCAATCAGCTCCGATTCTCCCAAGTTCGCTTTCTAGCAAATTTTGTAGCAAATGACATCATTTCCATGTTACCCTTGCCAATGTCAAGAAAGTGAAATCACAGATAATTGTAATTTGAAAGAGGAGAAATACATCACAGAATTTGTTGTGGGCAAGAATGTTCCGTTGAAGCTTCTCAAAACCTACTAACAGCTTCTTACATCTTGTAAGCAGCAGCACAATTTGAGGAGCCTGAAGAAGAGGGTTTGTTACTTCTCATCAGCTCCCAGCTCTGCATGAGCAGGAATTTCCGGGATAAGAGTATATTTATTATTTATAATCTTAATAGGGTTACATTTAAACCATACAATATTTCATTTTGCTCATTATTAATACAAGTAATGGCTTGATGTTCTATAGAGTAAAATGCGACGATTTAAAATGTTTACTTGATTTGTAGAATATTGTATAGTATAATATTGAAAAGATATCGGAAGTTAACGATGTGTGTGTGTAGATATGAGTGTATATGGAATTGACTTTTCGCAGAAAGAGGATTAAAATTTTAATTAGTTATATGGACGGGTTAAAGTTACAGTGGTGTAAGTCACTTTATTAAAAATAAAAATAAGTCTCACTCACAGCACTTTGCTGATCAACACAACAGCTGTTTCCTTTATCACTAGACCTTAAGCTTAAACTGTCATCTGTTGACAGTTGAATGAATCCCTGTTTACTTCACATTTTCTGTTAACAGATTGACTTGTATAGATCTGGTTTCTGTGTCCAAGTCTTTTTTTTTTTTTTAAAAAAAAGTGACTTGCATCACTGTAACTTTAACCCGTCCATATGTAGTGAAAGAGAAAGCACTGAAAACCATATACAGGGTGTCCAAGAAGTCTTTGTATGAAAACAAAAATTAACTGTATCCGCTTTATGCAACATAGACATGAAAAAATGGTAACAAAATGTTTGAATCTAGAGACATGTGAACGTAGAAGACGGCAGAGCTGCGCTTTGCTGGTACTGAGTTTGACCTTCGTCGGGAGCATGGGCGTAGTTAGGTCGGAGCTAGGGATGCTAAGCCCCCCCCCCTAGAGCATAACATTAGCCCCCCAAACGAATGCGACATATGAACAAAATTATTAAGGAAAGATTGATTGATTGATTTAGTTTATTTTACTTCCGTTTTGTGCCTCTTGGCTAATTTGCGAAGATGGGGATGAGTAATGAAATCATGAAATTGATGAAAGGACATTCACAAACAACCAAGCCCGAGCGGGATTCGAACTCGGGACCCTTGGTGTAGCAGCACGATGTGCTAACCACTTTTTTTTTATTAATCAATTGTTATTAAGATACAATCGTACCAAAGTTACGCTATTTTTTTTTACATAAGTACATTTTGTAAAACGTTTGCGTACAAACTTCTCTTGTCGTAATTGTTGAGTTCTAAGTATTCATTTTGTACATAATTCTGTAATGATTCTTCACATTTGCCTGGTTTCTTCTTTAAGGCATAATACACATACTGAGCTATGATCCACTGCACAGCCTGTAATGTGGTCTACTGTAAAGTAGTTGGCAGGGAGTCGGCACATTTTTCCTAGTCTTTGGCAAAGGTATTGCCAATCATCACGTATTTCGGAGCACGTACTGAGTCTATGTTTCAAAGTATCACTTTGATTACAAAATCCGCACCCTTCGTTTCCTTCCAATTGTAGCCGGAGCGCCATCTGGTTTGTCAAGACTTCGTCATGCACTGCTAAGTACCACATAGATCGCACAGGTGTAGGTATGTGTCGTGCATTTACATTACGCCATGCTTTTAACCATTGGATAGTAGGGTGCACGGTTTGAATTCTTGGCATCACTCGTCGTCTTTGTAACTGCATTCGATATAAGAATTTGCCCGTAATTCTTTCACTTTGTAATTGTGGGCATGCTATGAGTAAATACGTAAATTCCACCAGCGTCGTTCGAAAATAGTTGAGAGTACGGGTTAATTTAGACATTGAGACAGGGGCTGTAAGTTCGACATCTCGTAAGTAAGAATGTAGCACATGCCCTGTCAGGTTCCGTGTTGTACTCAATAACTGTTTTATGTTGCGGTGTATTAGAAGTGACTGTGCTTTTATTTCAACGTTCATCAGGTTAAGTCCTCCAACGCGTTCAGGGAGACACAGTCTCTCATACGCGACCCGTAATACATGTGTCTGCCAAATAAACTGTGTTGCTATAAGCCGTATTTCAGCAGCTTTTGGTTTGGGAAGTTCTAAGACTTGCGCTACATACCACACTTTAGAGAAGAGAAACACATTAACGTAGGTTACTCTGGCTATTGTTGATAATTCCCGTCTCCGATCTAGAAAAGTTGCATGTCGGAGGCGTGTCACTACTTGATTATATGTTTTTACTTTGGTTTCTGTTAAGGTGGTACCGAAAACTATTCCTAATATCGTCACGTTCTTCACAATCTCATAGACAGAGGATTTATAAGAATGTGCTGGGTGCTTTCCCAGTTGTAGAATTTTCGATTTTTTTGTAATTCACCATCAAGCCCGTTATTTCTTGTGTTGCTTCAAGTATTTTTTGTACTGTTATCAGATCATGTTCATCTTGAAGTATTATAGTCACATCGTCTGCATATGCCAGGATTCGATGTGTTTGAGAATATAATTCTATTCCTTTTACCTCATCCTGTAGCCAGTTTATGATAGGTGTTATCGCTAAACAAAAGGCGAGAAGTGAGAATGGACATCCCTGTCGGAGGCCTCGTTGCAAAGGAAACTGTTTCGTCAGCGTTCCATTTAAATTAAGTTTTACTCTTGCTTGGAAATAGAGACCTTGAACCGCCTCGATAATTTTGTCTCCTAGTCCAATTTTGCGTAATAATGCAAATAGATAATCATGTTTTATGGAATCAAATGCACTTGCAAAGTCTAATGCTGAAATTGCTGTTGTAGATTCCTTTTCATCTTGTGTTAAGGCTACTATTTCTCTCAAGGTAGTTAATAATTCAAATATTCTTCCTTTGGTGCCAAATACATGTTGTTGTTTACCAATTATTTTATCTGTATATAGCTGCAACCGACTAGTAAGAAGGCGTGCATAAATTTTATAGTCTACACATAACAACGTTATTGGCCGGTAATGTTGTGCAGATTGACAGCGGCCAGGTTTCGGTACCAATACCATAACTTCTAACAAGCTTGAGGGACCCATCCGTTGACGCCGAAAAACGTCGTTTACCATCTAGTCATTAAGTCTTTCATCAGGGGCCAAAAAGTTTGAAATAGTTCCATGGGAAGGCCATCAATGCCACCCGCTTTATTCTTCTTTCCTGCCATTACCGCTTGCTTTACTTCGTCCATTGTAAAGGGTTTCTCCAGCGTTTTGTTGTCTTCCTTTGTTATCTTCGGAATGTAATTGGCGAGAATCGATAGATCTGGCGGTTCTGTGGTAGCCTGGGCCCCAAATTTACTGGAAAAGTGATTGACGAGATATCGGTATATATCCGCTGAATTTGTATGTTTATATCCATTCTCATCTTGTATTTCTGTGATTAATTTCCGTTGTTCTCTTTGTCGCTCTTTTAACAGGTGTGATAATGTTGGTAGTTCCGTAGGATCGAACATAGGTAATTGACTACGATAGCTGTATCCCTGTAAGTTTTGGTTATACATCTTCAAGACAACAGCTTGCATTTTCTTGTATTCGGGAAATTGTGAGGAGTCACTTTCTATGTTATGGGCTAGTTTACGCAATACAGCATAATAAAAATTATATTTCTTGTAGAAGTCAGACATTCGTTGTTTACTGTATTGTTGACAAAAATATTTTATGGACGGTTTGAGGAAAGAGTCCCACCACTGAATCAAATCTTTCTGACGCAAACTCATGGATTCCCATTTCTTCCACTGTTGTTCAAATTCCATACGGAATGTGGAATCTTTCAATAGTTGTATATTGAAACGCCAGTATCCTCGACCTTTCCTAACGTGAGCTATATTTAACTGAATGTCCATGTTTACTCCAAGGTGATCACTAAAACATGTTGGTTGTACAGTTATTCTTCTAGTCTGTGAAAGTAAACTGCTGGTTACGTAAAATCGACCCAGTCTACTTGCCGAGTCGGTTCTTATATATGTGTAGCCTGGCTCGTGAGGGTGTTTTTTCTCCCATACGTGACTAAACTTAAACCCATTCACTAGAGCTTGCAAACTGTGGCAGGGATTAAATCCGGGGTTTTGGTCTTCTTTCCGCAAAGTACAATTAAAGTCGCCCAAACATATCAAATGTTGTCAATTTCCCCCTAATGCTGTCGCTACAGGGGTATTAAAAAAGTCTGCGCGCTCCTTCCTTGCTGCAGTACCCGAGGGTGCATATACATTACATATCCACACCGATCCCACAAACACACATGTAATCCTCCCTGATGGGTGGTATAATACCTTAGCGACAGGGATAGTTTTCTTAACAATTATTGCCGTTCCTGTGAATTGAGGGTTAGTATTATTATACACTACATAGTCTATTCCTACCTCAAGGTTTTCTATACCGACTTCCTGTATACATACGATGTCCAAATTATAAGTTTTTAAATAATCTTTGAAAGCTTTAATTTTTACTGTCGAGGTAAATTTATTTATATTAATCGTGGCTATATGAAATATTGTATCTTGCGCCATATCGTTTATGGTATTCAAATCTAGGTTATTCGTGACAAGTAATAGAAATACACACCAAAAAGTACCCGTTACTAACATTTCTGTTAAATATATCTCTTAACTCAACCCGTAAACAAAACATTCTCTTACACTCAATAACAACAAAAGGGGGTGAGAGAAGGAAACATGAACACATCTAGTTAATAACATATCTTTTATGTCAAATGTTGGATAACAAAAGTACTTACATACTTTCTGTGGAGCCATTCTTCATATGTTTATCATCAAGAGCAAGTGTTGTTTCCAGATTGTTGGGTACACTTTGGGACAAGTTATTCCTCACTTGCGATGGGGAACGTTGTTCACTTAGTTTCTTTGCTGGAGGGCCATTGATCGATTCGACGCGACGATTCCTCCTCCGTCTCTGCATCCCCACTGTAGGTGATGATGCGATCTGCACTAACGAACGTGCTGGAGATTGGTCCCTGGTAGTCATCTGCAAGGAATTTTCATCTGTTGTCGGTGAATCTTCAAGTGTTTCCCTTGGTTCTTTTTCCTTAAAAGTGTTGGTGATCGGCAAACTGGGATCCTCGTCTTTGGTTGACACTGAATTCTCCATAAATTTGTCAGTACTTTCATCATTTGATGAGATTTGTTCTTTTCTGGTCGACATTTGTGGAACACCCTGTATTGTCTTATCACTGACACATGCAGGTGGTTCGTTTTGTTGCTTGGTCGTTACACCTGAGAGTATTGTAGGCTCACTGGTTATCACTTCTTCTGTGCTATTCAGGTTATAAGGGATGGGTCGGACTTTTCCTGCATACGAATTGTCACCCACTCTTGCTGATGATCGCTGTCGATTGGGGCATTGATTGAAGAAGTGTTCCTGGGAATCGCACGCCGAACAAGTCTTAGCTTGACCATTATGTGTGGCCTAATACCTCCCTCCACTTATAGACACGTAAGAAGGTATTGAACGGGTCAAGGTCATCTTTACAATTTTTCTGCCCGTACGTACTGGATATATATGATCTTCATTATACTTCTCATCTACTAATGTATGTATGGTTCCATATTGGTTCAAAACTACTCGTATCGGGTCATCGTCTAATTCACTTGGGATCACATGAAGTCTTACTATTACTGTTGCACTGTCCGACCATGTCATTAAAACCTCATGGGCACCTTCCGAATCATTATACACATAACATCCATTCGATTGATCTAACTCGATACTCACGACCTGATCCGGTGTTAGTTTCAATGTGTCGTTTATCCATTGGTGTAATCCCGTCGACGTGGGCTTGTCTCTGATGTTGCTGAAATTAATTTTCAGAGTGTTGACCCTTTTAATCGCCATTTGACGTCTATGTATTAAACTTCCACAAGACACTTACGTAAAGCACTGGCTACGTGTACGCGTGATCTGGAGTTGTACGAGCGAGCGTTCGCACAACTTCCTTGTATCGCAGCTCTCGCCAGACTGTACCACTCTGCCACAGGGTCCGGCTATTAAGGAAAGAAAAACCTCACGAAGAAAGTTAATCATGAACATTTCAAGTGTTACTCTTATGGTGTTGCAGTCACACTAAGGGATAGAAGTTCAAATTACAAATTACAAAAGAAGGTAGAAGCAGGGTGCGATTTATTCTCTCTAAAAGTTGAAGTCCATGTGTATTTTATGGACCATATGTGTGGACAAGATTTCGAAGAATATACGTATATCACCATTATTTCTCTTGATATTCCACCTTAGAGCGCATGTTAAGCAATGCTGTTGCATTAAAACAATAGCGGCTTGGCATACAGTGCCAAATTGAATCTTTCAACAATGCAAATACATTTGAGTTGTTTTTTTCTGAAGGTGATAGCACAGCCGTCATTGTACAGATTTGGATAGAATAACAGTTTTCCTGGGAAAAGGGTTGGTAGGTGTTTAAAGTCCACTAGGGCACAATAAGGCTAATCGGGACTAGACCTACAATTTAAAGTGGAATCCGAACCACTATGTGCCTCCGTAGAAACCAAGACACCTTAATTACAGGACGACGACGCAACCACTGCGCCATCGGTTGGCTGGTTGGTTGATTTTGAGTTTTAAGTCCACTTTATGCACAGTAAGGCTAATCGGAACTGGACCTACAATTTAAAGTGGGATCCGAACCACTATGTGCCTCCACCGGGTAACGAACCCGGGGCCATTTGATTACAATGCGACGACGCTACCACTGAACCATCGGGGAGGCCCTATGAGGAAAAGGCGTCAGAACAAGAAAAAGTGATGATAGTTCCTGTGAATCTGCATTGTGTTCGGGTCATTTAAAGATGTAAACCTGAATGTCGTGCGAATGTGGAGGGTGCAAGGGTGGAGCAGTTGAATGTTGTGTTGACTCTCCTCGTGACGGGTGAATCTTCTGGATCACTTTTAATGATGTTGTAGGAATCTTAGGTATCTGAGTCTCAGAATAGATTGCTTCTTCTTGAGATAAGAAGAAGCATATTTGTTTTTTTTTTCAAGTAACCATCTACAGGAACATTATTGTGGATGTACATTTACTGTGCTTATGCTGGTTATACGTATGCTGGTTATGCTCGCATTGGAGGTTGGAAATTATTGGAAAAACAGTTTTTTGTAATGTATTGCTCACAATGTTTGTGAAATTAAGTCACAGATGACAAGATCATCATTCCTTTTGACTACGAGTTTCTTAGTATTAAATGTCAGGCGTCGAGCGAACAGACTTGGGCTATTGAATTTGAGAAAGAAAATTTAAAGGATGCACATGCAAAATGATCTTATAAAACCTGCTCTGAATGTCACACTTGGTGTCCTTTTTGAACCCAGCTGGCCAGGGTTATACAGCGTGTTTCGTAAGTTCGTTTACAGCGCTTGGGAGGTGATAGTACGAGTGAAAATAGGGTGGAAAGTTCATGTAACGAAATTCCGGAAACGGCTTTGTTGCCGAGTTATTGACGTTTGAAAACGTTGGAAAATGATTTTCCGAAGTGAATAATGGCAAAACGGGTGGAGAGAAGTCGTCGGTGTTGGGCGGTCCACTAAGAAATTGGATACGCTCTTGTCAAAAAATCACGCTGCAATGTTGTGCAATGTCGGCGCAAGGGATTCCCCAAAGGACGCGAACGAAGATGTTGACTGGAGTGGGGTGGGTGTGCGTTCTGCGTGAGCTGGTATCGACGAAAATTGGCATGTGTTAAATGGCACCAAAAAACAAAGAAAATTTCCTGAGCGAAGGGCACCTTGACGTAAAAACGAAAAAAATGAACTGTCATAGGTTGCATATCCTGAAGGGCACACAGTATGCTTAATGGAGATGTGAAGGGAACCTCATCACAGACGGTTTTCAAAGTGTTCATCATGTACTACCAAGCAGAGGCGACAACGGCGAATCAAGGATTGTCTAGTGCGACCCAACAACTCCGGCGTTTCTGCTATCGATGCTGCAGCTACATTGATACGGGCAACGAGGTCCTCGGCTTACACGACAGGTGTTTCGTAAACGAGGCGTTTCATCTCTCCCCAAAGGAAGAAATCCAGGGGCGTAATATCAGGCGATCGAGGTGCCACACCGTCATGTTGAAACCACAGTCTTCATCTCAGTGCCAAGGGCACGTCCTCTAGTAGTTCAGGCAAAACCTCACTGAGAAATGCTTGATAAGTGGGTCCACATAGGCGAACAGGGAGAATGTACGGTCCAATCAAATGGTCATGCAGTATCCCGCACCACACATTCACTGCAAATCTGTGCTGATGATGTGCCACTAGCAGTGCAAGTGGATTTTCATGTTCCCACACATGACTGTTTTTACTATTGAACACACCAGTTTTCGTGAATATAGCCTCATCAGTCCATAGTACCGTATTCTGAAAATTGGGGATAGTTTCAATTTGATGAACAAACCATTGGCAAAAGTCCTCACGTGGGCCAAAGTCCCGAGGTAAAAGATCTTGCACATTCTTCAATTTGAACGGGTGCATCCCCTCTTCTGCCAGGACTCGCCACACATTCACATGGGAGGTGTTTCGTTAGTGGACTAGTGCGCGCGTACTGGTGCCTGGATGATCCATCACTGCAGTTAGTACATCTTCCACAAACCGTCGTGTTCGCACACTTCGCTGTCGTCCAACCTCTCGACGAGGTGGCAACACTGATCCTGTTTCCCGAAGTCGAGTGTCTACAGCTTGAAATAACGTGTGCGATGGTAACACCCTATTTGGAAAACGTGCCCCATACAGACGTCTTGCAGCACGGCTTTTACCTCCAGCCTCCCCATAAATCAGATGCATGTCCGCCAGCTCTTGGGACGTGTATGCAGCCATCCCTTACACCGGGCTACAAGTGTTTATGGCCGTTAACACTAGTACACTTCACAGAACACGATGGGCTGTGGCTATGAATTAACACGTAACACTGCTAGGTCAAATGTTTGCCCAACACTACTGTCCAAGAACCTCACGTCTTTCCATTCAACCGTGAACGTTTAACAACCTGCTGCTGGCACAGCACCTGAAGCACGAATGGCACAGACACATGCGCTCCTTCATGAGGAAACCTAACTGTTGGCGCCCCTAGCGGGAAATGTGGTACTTAACGTGAGATCACACGCACACCCATCTGCCCTTCAGGGTATGCAACCTATGACAGTTCTTTTTTTTTTTTTTTGTTTTTACGTCATGGTGCCCTTCGCTCAGGAAATTTTCTTTGTTTTTTGGTGCCATTCAACACATGCCAATTTTCGTTGATACCAGCTCACGCAGAACGCACACCCACCCCACTCCCGTCAACATCTTCGTTCGCGTCCTTTGGGGAATCCCTTGCGCCGACATTGCACAACATTGCCGCGTGATTTTTTGGCAAGAACGTACGCAATTTCTTAGTGGACCGCCCAACACGGACGACTTCTCTCCACTCGTGCCATTATTCTTCGGAATATCATTTTCCCACGTTTTCAAACGTCAATAACTCGGCAACAAAGCCGTTTCCGGAATTTCGTTACATGAACTTTCCACCCTATTTTCACTCGTATAATCACCTCCCAAGCGTTGTAAACGAAATTACGAGACACCCTGTATACATATATGAAAACATAAGCTAGTTAGGACTCAAATCTGAGACCGTAGATAGCGGAGATCTCGAGTTTTGTAGTTAACTGTTAAAAAAGAGAAAGAGGAATAATACGCCTGAGAGAACAATGATCCGGCAAACAGTAAATCACAGCTTCACGAGAGACGAATTCCGTGGCGGAGTGGTTATCATAGCACGCTGCGACGCCAGAGGTATCTGCTTTGAATCCCGTCCTGTGTATGATTGTTCTTTGCGTGTCTCCCTTCATTGATTTCGTCATATCAACACTCTTCCTCATCTTTGCGATTAGCCAAAAGTGGCAGAAAAACGAACTAAAATTAACCGAATCAATCAATACCATAGCCAGAACTTGAACCTCACCCCTTCAGTCGTAACGTTTGACGCTAGAAACTCCGTCATCTGTACCTTGGCCAAACTATCTCTGGAGCAAGTCTGCGAAAAGCGGCAGAGAAGGGGAGGAAATCGAATGGGCAGAGCGAAGCAGTACACACTGCTGGGAAGGCTGGTATCCACATTCGCTTTTCTCCCTCCTCGCAATCCCGTTCCTTTCACGTGTTCATTGGTGGAGCCGTCTCGCGTCATTACATGCGCAGAGATTTGTTTTCGTTCGCCTGCTCCAGAGTTAGTTGGGACAGAGTGTAGGTCGACTGATTAGAATACATTTGAGCAGGGTTGTTAATGGTCCAGGAAACCATCAATTTTAATGTGTTCTTTTGGGTTTTGTAACAGGACCGGAATCTTATCTCTCACTCAATTTAAATTCGATCCAACATGCCTATCGTTTCATTTCAATGCTGAACTTGGACCGTAATTAAATTGCAATTTCTCGACCTTTAACAACAATGCATTTGACGTCATCCTTTTGCATTTCTCGTTAGCACATAAATGCACACATCATCGCATCGTGTTCCTCATTTTGTGACTCTTTACAGTCATGTACACTCTTTACAGCTATTCATTATTAATCCTCGCCTTCGAGATTACTTCACGAAGATAGAACAACGGCTTGAATTAATATTATAAAATTAATATTAATGATTTCCTTCGAAAATTGTACCATCACATTTCTTGCTACTCTTCGAACTTTGGTGTTAGTTGAGCTACCTATTAGGAAGAAGCAGTAAGAGAATTATTGACTTTTGAAATCAACTTATAATTCAGTGACATCCATACTAAAGGTAAATTGCACGTGACTGTATGTGGCTCATTCCTTGTCGATTCACGGATCATCTACCACTACCTAATAAATCCATTGAGTTTTGACCAAATTTGCAGTATATCTTTTCTCTGCATGCAAATCTTACCCATTTCCGAATTACGGGATTTTGGAACTGTCAGTCTCTTGAATACGAGGTAAACGTTTCGTCAATTACCTCTAAATGGGATACAGAGATAAGAAAACTCTCGTTTATAGCTCTTATCATTTATTGCAGGTTCAAAAATGAAAACCATTGAACATTTTTCAAAACTTTGAATATTTTTCCTAAACGTTACCCGTAAATTTCATTATTAGTTTTTGAGTTAAAACAAACATTACCAGCAATCTACAAGAAAAAATAGAACAAACAATAAAGTGGGACACAGCAAATCTGCAAAATCCTAGAAAGATTAAAGAATACAGAACACTCCTCTATGAGAAATTGAAAGATCTCATGGAAAATAGAAATATCAATGAAGAATGGCCAAATGTACAAACAGCAATAAATGAAACTGCTAATGTAGCTGTTATACAAAAGCAAAGAAGTGCACCCAGAAATGAATGGTGGGATGAGGATTGCAAGAGGATCATAGATGAAAAGAACAAAGCAAGAAAAAAAAAGTAATGCAAATAAAGACACGAATAAACCTAGAGAAATATAAGACAATGAGGAAGGAAGCAAATGAATTAATAAAAGATAAAAAGAAGAAATGGCTGAATGATAAAATTAGGCAGATAGAGGAGAGTTATAAGAAAAATGAAACAAGTAAGTTTTTTAAAGAGATAAAGAAATTTAAGGAGCATCATGCATTCTCACTCTCATTATTTTTGGTTGATTTGGTGTTTTAAGTCCACCTTTATGCACAGCAAGGCTAATCGGGACTGGACCTACAGCTTAAAGTGGGATCCGAACCACTTGTGCATCCACCGGGTATCGAACCCGGGATCCCTTGATTACAAGGTGGCGACGCTACCACTGCGCCATTGGGAAGGCCCCTCACCCTCATTATGTAAGGATGCTAAAGGAAACCTTACACAAAAAGAGCAAGTCCTAAAAAGATGGAAAGAATACTTTAGCAGCATATTGTAATGATGCGATCATTACTGGATCCTTTTTTATGTTATAAATTGTGTATGCCTATGTCTATGTCCTGTACGTTTGAGTTCTTGGCCGTTGGGGAGCGGTAAGTTTCCAGTAACGGTTTAGGTCATTAGCGGGGCCTATAAAAGGAAGGGAAGGCAGCAGTCGGTCTCAGAAGTTTTGGTGCAACACGGCGAGGTAAAGAGGTGTCTCTTCTCTATGGGGCGAAACGAAGACTTTTCTTGATACTATGAATAGGCGGATACTTTAACTTTCTCTCTTTCTTTTAGTACACACACTTGCTCTTTTCACATTATTCCAATAGTTTATTTCATGTGGGAAACCGGGTACACAACACACATACCTTCAGCCACCTTTTTTGGTACTGAGGGTTATATTTTTTTTTTACTCGTGGAGCCAGTGGCTACGCGAGTCTACACACTCTCTTCGGGAAGGGGGGACAGGGTACACCGGAATGTAATGTTGAGAATAACGGCCAAGAATTAACTCCTGTAAATATATTATGAATAAACCTATATATATATCTAAAAGGAAATGGGCGTTAAGTTGTAATTTGAAGAGGTACGTGTCTATTGCCTAAACTAGCATCCACAGAACTTCAGGTACTGCAAGTTTTGAACCTCGGGACAAGGATTCAAAAATGTATGGTTGTGTATATTGTGTATGTTGCCGAGAATCAGCTTAAAAGCACAAACTATACCGTTACATACTGGGGGCTCATAGTCGGGATATTTTTTGTAAGAAGTACTGAAGGCATATGTTATTGCGAAGTGGAAAGAAAGTAACAGAAGACAAAATGGCAATTCAAATAGACAGGGAGCTCATTGGCAAGTTGCTAGGCAATGCGAACTTGGAGGGAAGGCCTGATGAAGATATTGTTGGGGAACTTGAGAGACTTTCTCTAAACCTTACGCAAGGAACTTCGGCAAGGACGGGCGAGGAGAAAATGAACAAAATCTTGGAAAAAAGCAACATTAACATTCCGATCTTTAAGGGAAACGTCGGCGATGTAAGTCCACACGATTATTTGTATGAATTACGCAATTATCAGGACATCATGGAAATTGGGGATACTTTTCTCTTAGATAGAATCTTGCCGCTTTCGTTGAAGGAAATCGCTGCAGATTGGTTCAGATTTTCGAGACCATTCGGCACTTTTAGGGAATTTGAGAAGGCGTTCTTGGAAGAATTCTTTAGTGTCGATTACGACTCGGAAATAGCAAGGATCATTCAGAACAATTACCAGTCACCAGACCAGTCTCTTCTTGCATTTATTCGACACACCAGGAAGCTTTTCGCAATGAGGGAGAAACGGGGGACAGAAGACGAGGTCATCCAGCACGTTTTCAAATTTTCCCATCCTAAATTCAGAACACACTTGTACAACAGAACATTCGCAACAATCAAAGATTTGGAAACCCATTCTATGGACATTCAAAAGAGATTGTATTCAGAAGCCCTGTACTATTGCCCAGAACTGAGGGACAACAGTTCACCGCAGGTGTTCGCCCAGCCGTTTCCTGTGAGTGGAACCAAGCAATTAGCAGCCGCGGGGGCAGCGAACCTCTTCGGCAGCGTGAGGACAGAAGTATCAATGAGCGCCATAAATCCTGGACTGGTCAACCGGCTAAGCTTTTCCGGGAATGTTGGGACCCCGTCGAGAGTAGAAGAACCGACGAAGAGAAGGGGGATCCGTTGTTTTCGGTGTGACGGTCTTGACCACAAAGCCGCCATGTGTACTGCTCCAAAAAACTCGTTAGGCCCGAACAGAGCGACACCGCCATCGTAGCAGGCGCTGCGTGGAAGAAAAACAAAGGGGGGAGTAGGAAGATACGCAACTGCAGGAATTTCACTTCTGGCGACAAGGAGCCATTAGTCCCCTGTAAAATCAATGGAAAGGACTTCTCCTTATTCGTAGACACAGGGGCCTCTGTGAGCACTGTAAATTTAGAGATCGCAAAACATCTGGAAAAACAAGGAAATAAGATTAACAATAAACGTATCAATATTTCTTTGGCAGTAGGCTCTGTACAATCATGTGGGAAAATGTATCTTACTGTACATTTGAATGGGGTGAAACTTAGGCATAAATTCGTCGTTTTGCGCGATTGTTTCAAGGGATTCATCGCAGGTCGTGGGTTCATAAGGCAAGCCGGATTATCTCTGCACTTGAAAGAGGGAGGCTACAACTTTGCAGACAGTGACGTCATCTATTTGTTTTCTGCGGAGAAGAGGGAAGCGGGGATGAGTCTTCCGATTCTGCAGGGGATAACGTCGACTGTGGAGGCTGAAGCTGGGGCAACCGCGACGGTAACCGCGACGATGGGAAAAAGTGAAACATCTGATGCAACAACCGCGACGATGGGAAAAAGTGAAACATCTGATGCAACAACCGCGACGATGGGATATTGCCAAACACGTCCCGAAATAGCAGAATTGATTGAGCGTGCAGAATGTTCACCAGAAGTAAAGAAGAAATTAGCAGATATTTTAAACATCTACAGTAACGTCTTTTCTGCAAAACCTGGCGTTACACACATCTTACAGCACAAAATAGAACTAACCGATAGGACACCATTCTATTCTAAGCTTCGTATTTTGACTCCAGAAAAGCAAGAAATAATGGATAACTGTATCGATGAGCTGTTAGCTGGGGGTTTCATTGAGCCCTGCAAATCTAATTACATTAATTCACCGTTGTTAATCAGGAAAGGGGATAAATACAAGGTGATCCTGGATCCTCGAAAGACAAACGCAGTAACAAAGAAATCTAGGAATGAAGTCCCGGATATGTTTGAATCTTTGAGTAAATTAGGCAAGGCTAGATATTTCTGTAAATTAGATTTGGTAAACGCTTTTGGCCAGCTTTTATTGGAAGAAAACTCACGCCAATACACGGCTTTCAACACTTCACGAGGAATCTTTCGCTATTTGAGATGTCCCTATGGATTGAGCATGATTCCTAACACACTGGCGAAACTGATGAATATTGTCCTTGGAGAGCTGCAGGGGGTCTCATGCATTGCTTTTTACGATGACATTTTGGTTTATGGAGAAACGGAGGGAGAATTGTTACTCGCGCTGAAAGAAGTTTTGGAGAGAATGCACAAGGCGAACTTAACACTTTCACCATCGAAGTCCCAACTTTTTACTTCGGAAGTGGATTACCTGGGTTTCAGAATTTCTCACAAGCAAGTGATGTGCCACCCATCCAAGATTGAGTATTTGGACCAGATAAGGGCTCCGAAGAATGTGAAGCAACTCCAGAGCATTTTAGGATTCTTCGGATTTCTGAAAGGTCACATTAGCCACATGTCAGAGTTGACGAATCCTCTCACTGACATGTTACGCAAGGGAATTCGCTTTCGGTGGACGGATGTTCACGAAGAGTGCCTGACCAAACTGAAGGAAGCTGTAAAGAATAACGTTTCTTTGTACATTCCCGTACTGAATGAGCCGTTCGTCATCTACAGCGACGCGAGCGATAACTGCGCCGGCTTCTTACTAGGACAGAGGGACCAAGGGGGGAAACTGCATGTTGTATCCTTTGGAAGTAAAAAGTTCTCACAAGCCCAGAAGAACTACAGCACAACGCACAAAGAATTCCTCGCTTTGCTCCTTGCAGTCGAGACTTTCGACAAGTACATCTGCCACGCTCCGGCAGTGGAAGTTTTTACTGACCACAGTGCGCTGACCACGATATTCAGTACTGAAAACAAGAGCGCAAAGATGTCAAGATGGACCGCTCGTCTCTCGCGCTACCCTCTGCTCATCAAATACGTGAAAGGAGAGCTAAATCTGGTAGACTTTCTATCGAGAAATGAAGTATGCAACACCCATCCGTCTGAGTACGACGGGTTACCCGCAGCGCAGGAAACATTCCCCCTGGAAGATGAAAATGATGAAGGTTACGTAAAATTCGAGATGGAAGACGGAGTTGTGATCGATTCGTCAGATATTGCACAGAAACCAGTTGCTGACCTCAGTGCTTTGTGCACTATACAAAGCGCGAAGCAAATAAAGAAGAAACGACGAGAAAATTTGCTTCGAGGGATCAAACTACCCAAGGTTCGTCTCTCTAAAAGTGAAAAGATGCAGGGCTTTTCATTGTTGCCTTTCTCCGTGGCCGAGGGGAATGAAGAACACGAACCGCTGGATCCGAGCAGGCTTCTGGACACCACTTCAATCATTTCAGAGCAAATGAAAGATAATTTTCTTGCAGACTTAGCGAAGACTGTTAGGAACGAGGAGGTGGAAGGGACGAAGATGTACAAGGAAAAGTTGAAGACACTGGCCCAATCTTCGTATTTTGACGATGATGGAATCCTTAGGAGAAATTTGCCTGCAGAAAAGTACAAAGAGAAAGGAACTGGCAAAATATGGGCACCTCTTTCTCTACGTGCGCAAATTCTTATGTCCTTGCATGATAGTGCATTCGCTTCTCACCCTGGAAGATTGAAAACTTTAGCAAAGGTCAGAGAACAATACACGTGGCTAGGTCTAACAAAAGATGTTATTCAATACTGTAAGTCGTGCCAACCATGCTGTGTATTTAAAGGGGACACTACTAAGAAGCAAGGCTTCATGGCAAGTAATAAGGAAACAGAAGTTGGGAAGAACTTATACTGTGACATTCTGGGACCAGTCGTTCGTTCGAAAAAGGGAAATTTCCAATACGTTCTAGTATGCGTTGATAGTTTTAGCAGATTTACTATCTTGCGCCCTCTTCGCGTTGTGACTGCGAAATCTGTGCTAGAACAATTACTGGATATATTCTCGATCCATGGATTCTACCCGAGAATCTCCACTGATAATCAAAGCATTTTCAATTCCAGAATGTGGAAACAGATGATGAAGATGTTTGATTCCAAGCAGATCAGAATTTCTCCATATCGCCCGCAGGGCAATCTCGCAGAATGCTACGTAAAGGCAACTAAACGTGCTCTTTCCACACTAATTTCGTCGCACAACGAGTGGGCGTCATCGTTACCGTACGTGCAGTTTGCATTGAATTCCCAAGTTTGCAACACGACCACATTCAGTCCAGCATATTTGCATTTTGGACGTTCTGTGAGGGGTCCTTTCGAGAAGGCCAGGGACGCTTTGCCTCAAGGACCTGAAATCAGACAGGAGGACATCTTGGAATTCGTGGAGGAAACGAAATTCAGGATAGAAGAGGCCAAGAAGATAGCTTGCAGCAATCAAGAGCGCATGCATAATGAACAGAAGAAAGTATATGATAAGAAACGCCGCAAGTGCACGTTTAAGGTGGGGGAAAAAGCTTGGCTTAAGGAACATCCTCTCTCTGATAAGGCCCGTGGAGTAACTAGTAAACTCTCGGGGAAGTTCTCTGGACCGCACGCAATTGTGGAGCAAACTTCGGCAAATACTTTCAAACTAAAACACAGCGAGGACGGAAGAATATTGAGAGCCAACAGCGATCAGTTAAAACCTTATTCTTCGCCGCCTGAGTTCGCGAAGAAAGTAGCCGGGCAAAATTCAGCGAAGGGAGCGCACGTATCTTCTCCAGAAGACGAGAATGAAGATGTACCCCAGATGCGTTACAAGCTGAGAAACAGATTCTGATCTAATTTCAAAAGGGGATTTTTGTAAATATTGTATATAGGGATTTATCTATCTTTTCATTTCTTTATTTTTTATCTTTCATTCATTTTCTCTCTCTGATACCTCACACACTACTCGTGCAAACGTTTCGTTCCGCAGTCAACAAAAGTAAAGCAAAGTTAGTGCGTATTCTTTTACCGCGTACTTTCGTCGAGAAGCCGCAGTTCGGTGGTGAGAAAATCCAGTGAATAGCAGACATCTCTGGATGTAGAGCCATTTAGACCCATTCATGTGGAACCCGGTCGAAGCGGTGTCTCCCGATCTCGGCAGGAGCGCAGAGCAGTGGCGTTGCCGGGAGTCGAACCAGCAGCCTTGGTGACTTGGATGGATTTCCAGGAGACTGTCTCTCATTGGTCCAGCAGGAAGGATGGAAGAGATGCTGAGTGGGTAAGAATCGACGTGGGTTAACCAGCTCCAGTGCTGAGGGAAGAACGCAGATCTCGAAGTACACTTGTGGACAAAATTAGAGTGAACATTGACTGTCAGTGTCGTGTGACCTAATGAAAGTGTGTTTGTAGTGAACAGAAACTGCGGACAAGTGTTTTGTGTATATTATTATTATTTTTCTAGGTTACAGAACTTTGATTTTTCTCTCTTCAGGAAGGGGGGACTATGTAATGATGCGATCATTACTGGATCCTTTTTTATGTTATAAATTGTGTATGCCTATGTCTATGTCCTGTACGTTTGAGTTCTTGGCCGTTGGGGAGCGGTAAGTTTCCAGTAACGGTTTAGGTCATTAGCGGGGCCTATAAAAGGAAGGGAAGGCAGCAGTCGGTCTCAGATGTTTTGGTGCAACACGGCGAGGTAAAGAGGTGTCTCTTCTCTATGGGGCGAAACGAAGACTTTTCTTGATACTATGAATAGGCGGATACTTTAACTTTCTCTCTTTCTTTTAGTACACACACTTGCTCTTTTCACATTATTCCAATAGTTTATTTCATGTGGGAAACCGGGTACACAACACACATACCTTCAGCCACCTTTTTTGGTACTGAGGGTTATATTTTTTTTTACTCGTGGAGCCAGTGGCTACGCGAGTCTACACACTCTCTTCGGGAAGGGGGGACAGGGTACACCGGAATGTAATGTTGAGAATAACGGCCAAGAATTAACTCCTGTAAATATATTATGAATAAACCTATATATATATCTAAAAGGAAATGGGCGTTAAGTTGTAATTTGAAGAGGTACGTGTCTATTGCCTAAACTAGCATCCACAGAACTTCAGGTACTGCAAGTTTTGAACCTCGGGACAAGGATTCAAAAATGTATGGTTGTGTATATTGTGTATGTTGCCGAGAATCAGCTTAAAAGCACAAACTATACCGTTACAATATATAATAAGAAAGAAATGGTGAATATGCAATTACCAATGGACGAAAATGAAAGTGGTGAACAACAGTTACAACCCCCGACCTGGAATGAAATATGCGCTGTAATACAAAATCTAAAAGCAAATAAAGCTGCAGGATCAGACAATATACCAGCAAAACTAATCAGGAATGGAGGTAGAGCATTAAAACGGAAATTGCACAAACTGATACTAAACATATGCGAAAAAGAGCAAATACCAACGCAGTGGAACGAAGGAATACAAAAAAGGTGACAGACTAAACTGTTACAACTATAGAACAATAAAACACTTAAACCTAGGGTACAAAATATTTGGCATATTGTTAAATAAAAGATTATTGAAAGCAAACTAGGAGAACACCAAATGGGATTCCGGCCAAATAGATCAACTATGGACAACATATTCAAATATTTGAGAAATGCCATGAATACAACATTGACTTGCACAACATGTTTATTGATTACAGTCATGCATTTGATTCAGTCTACAGAAGCAAGGCCATAAACTCCCTGAAATTATAGAAAGTACCATACAAATTAATAAGCCTAATAGCATTGACCCTAAATAACGTAACGATCTATTTTCTCATCACATTAATGGATGAAAAACCCAAGCATCTATCACTACGTAACGTTCTACTATGAACGTGGGATCGAATCAAGAACCTTAACCATTCTGGTTAGTGATGTAGCTCGCTTAATCATTCATCCTCATTAGTGAGCATTCGTGCATTTAGTGCTCGGTTTGCATTAAATACTATGTTCTAATACTATTCTGTTTAGAGGAAATAGCAGGTTCCGGTCTAGAAAGCCAGATAACAGTAGTAGTAGAGATGTGCGCCAAGGCCTGTTGCTGCGTGGGTGGTCTTTAATTTGCGCGTATTTATAACTAATTTGCACGGGTTTTAATTAATTTGCGCGTACTTAGAATTCATTTGCATGTACTTAGAGTAGGTGGAACGCTACGTTCTGGCGACGTCCTTTGACCTACTTTTTTTTTTACGATGTTTTACGCACTAAACTAACCTACAATGAAAAAAAAAATGGCCAGAAAAAGCTCTGACATCACTTTTTAAGCTATTTTTTACCCTATTACAAAAAAGGAGAGAGGAAGGAAGAGTGAGAGAGGAGGACGAGTTAACCGAGAGTGTTGCCAACTCCTCACTCGAAAAAATCACCAAGGTTTTTGTTTTACGCACTAACCTAACCTACAATGAGATAAAAATGGAAAGAAAAAGCTCTGATATTACTTTTTAAGCTATTTTTTATGCTAAACTTGTTTTTTGACCTACATTTGAAATGACTTACGACATTTTCCTATAAGGCTGTTGCCCTCTTACTGTAAGGCCCCCCCCCCCCTCTTTTTCTCCCTCCTCAGTGTAATCTACTACAACCTGCTAATAGGCTTCTGCTCTCAGCGTAATCCGTTTTACGGGCTAAACTAACCTACAATGAGAGAAAATTAGACAGAAGAAAAGCTCCGGCATCAGTTTTTAAGCTATTTTTTTACCTTCTGCAAATTTTGCTTTTATGCCACCTTGCTTTTTGACCTACATTTGAAATGACTTACGACATTTTCCTATAAGGCAGCCTCTCTCTTACTGTAAGGTCCCCCTCAGTGTAATCTACTACAACCTGCTAATAGGCTTCTGCTCTCAGCGTAATCCGTTTTACGGGCTAAACCAACCTACAATGAGAGAAAAATAGACAGAAGAAAAGCTCTGGCATTAGTTTTTAAGCTATTTTTTTACCTTCTGCAAATTTTGCTAACATCGCCCTTTGACCTACATTTGAAATGACTTACGATATTTTCCTATAAGGCTGCCTCCTCTTACTGTAAGGTCCCTCAGTGTAATCTACCACAACTTTGCACTCTCAGCGTAATCTGCCACGATGTGTTTTGTTTTTAAAACTCTCAGGTGTGATTTTCTACAATGTGTGTGTGTGTGATAATCAAAAATTATTTTTGTTAAGGAAATCCCTGGCCCCCAAAAAAGAAAATATCCCGCCAGGGGTGCGTGGCGCCCAACACAGTTCTAATGGCCACGGCTAACAAAGCCATGCCTCTGTAGAGTTTCATAGGTTTTTTTTTTAAACTCCTCCATGACCCCCTACAGAGGACCTCCGTGTGTAATGTGTGTGTTTTATGATTGAAGAGAAGAAAAATTTTTGGTTAAGAATAGAAAGTGTAAGAACTAAAAAAAGTTTCCGTAGGGGGCGCAGCATCTGAAAGAAATAAAAAAAATATCCTCAAAAATAGTGTACATAATATGATAGAAAAAATATATATAAAAAAAAAAAGTGTGAATGCAAAAATTAGTGTGAATGATTGTTTTTTTTAAAAAATGATAGAAAAAAAATATAAAAAAAGTGTGAATGCAAAAATAAGTGTGAATAATTGTTTTTTTTTTAAAAAAAGAGGTGCAAAAATAATACGTACTTTTTGATGAAGAAGTCTAATGGTGCGAGCAGGTTTCTTCCTCGTCATGGTATCCCCATTCTCGGGTGTGGATGTTGCAGTCCAGTAGCCTCAATTTGGTGTCGTGGGGATCAAGCGCCACTTTGTTGATCGTGGATGTATGCAACTGGTCGATGGTGCTCGTGATCCGATGTTCGGTCATGCGTTTAATTTTTTTGTCGAACAAGCACGACTTGTAATCTTCTACGGTTAGTTTGTTTGTGCTCGAACGCCCCACCCCCTTTGCCTTCTTTATTTCAGTCTCATCCTGAATTTTGATGGCGTACATTTTCGCTCGAAGACCAGCAAACTCTGTGATGATGCGGCTGTTGACTTCATCTTTCATCTTCCCGATCGTCATTTTCTGGCTGTCGTCGAATAGAGCGTGATCTTTTGGATAATTGGAGAAATCGAAATGCTGGCTCATGCTTTTGAGATCTTCGTATAGATCATCGGTGCGGATGTTGTACACGAAGCTGTCCGTGTCGGTATACGCCACCTCGATCCCCTCTCCATAGCGTGGTTTCATGACGTCGTAGTGAAACTTGTACATGGCTAGCTTCGACAACTCGAGGATCGCGACTCCCACGGCGATTGGTTTGTTGAATGTTATGTTCCTGAGAGCACGTTCGATCAATACCAACGTGTCGCTCAGTATCGTGAAGTTTTTGTACGTGGGCTGAGCGATGAGCCTGTTTATTTTCTTCGGGTCGGAGACCAACATGATATTTCTTCTTTTCCTGGCATCTTCCATGCTCTTGCCGTAGATACTATTGTTCATCAATTTGTATAGGTCTTTGTCTGCGGAAGAAGAAGCTGATGCTCGACGTTGAGTGTTGCCGTCGATATAGGGTGCTAGCCACCTGCTCTGTTTAAACTTCAATCCCGAGTGCACACGCTTCAAAACCAATCCATGCTGGAGGTAGAATTGTAGGAGACGATAATGTACCACGTAATTCTCTTTGCTCTTGAAGGTGAGCATCAGCTTTTTCTCCGGAGCTGTTTCCATCACAGGTGCCATCGCAAATCCATGGTGTTCTTGATGAAGCGATGCGGGATATTCCAAATCTACTTTCAGGAAACATCCATTTTCATGATCTTCGCTCCATTCTAAACAATCTTGAAGTTCCTGCTCACTCATCCATTCGTATTCTCCGATGGGTAGAGGCTCGGACATAGCATAACCATACAGGTTGTTCATGTCCCAGTATGCCAAGAAGTTTGTCGGTTTCCCTGCATCGAAATCGGCAACATATGGATTGTTGGCCTTGACGTATCGAAGAGGACACTGGACGATTCCACCACGTTTTGCCTCTTCGACAAACAAAAGTTGATTGACGTTCTTGATGAGTTCTATCTTCACCTTCGTGGATTTTAACATCGCCTGCCAAGAATAACCCGGTGTGGTGTAGCTGAAAGCTGGGTCCAAACCATATGCGGCTATTCCTCTCGAGCGATGGAGATGAAAACGGTCGCTCAATAGCGTAACATCCAGTTTCAGATACAGATCGTGATAGTCGGCCATGGTTTGACAAGAGAATGTAGACCAGACGAGGTGAGCATGATGGTAGTCCTCTTCGGTGCAACAGGTGTCGCTAAGACGAGTGTAGAATGCTTCTCTCGGTGGTAACGTTGTTTCTGAGAATTTGGAAGCATCCGTCATGTATTCGTAGGGGTAAACACCCTTGCGTCTCAACAGTGCTAAATGTTGGTCTCCAAAACATTTCCTGGTGGCGACCAAATCATCGTCGGTGAGTTGAGACGCAAGTGTCGCCAAACTCGAAGACAGAAAGTTGTAGGAGTCCAAGAAGCGAATTTCTACGCGATTGCCATTTCCAACGTCCACAGTCTTGCTGAATGAAATGAATTTCTCGTTGGTGCGAGCTATGACGCTAATGGGTTGAGCGTCGCATCCCATCTCCTTTATGAAGATTTTGGCGTCGTAGCCCTCCAAATTGTGAATGAATACAGGAATAAAATTCGGTTTCTTGATTTGTATATTACAGTTGTTACACAGAGGGCCCACATATTTTCCCGTGTGATGATTGTGGTGGCGAACTTTGACATTTTCGAGGGTGAAGTTACATTCGCACACGCCACACTGAGAGGCAAGGTCGTATGCATCCATCTCTTCCTGGGTAAGAGGCTCCATTGGTTTGTCTTCTCTTAGTAGAGGAGCGAATTGTATGGCTATCTGTTTCAAGGTTTGAACGAATTTTTGTGGAACATCATTGCCACGATATAAAATAACATTGCCCGTGTTGTTGACCATCAATCCAAAAGCGCAGGCTTCGTGATGTAGAATTTCGGTGGTGCTCGATACGCTGGGATTCGGTTCGCAGATGGCGAGTGGAAGTTGGAAACTTTCAAAGTCGGCGCATATCACCAAGGGATGCCGGAGTAACGCCTTGTAGTTGGAAAATGTCATGTCTCGAGAAGGCATTTTGATAGCTGTAGCCGGATGTTTACTACACATTTCATGATGATCTCGGAGTTCTTCATCAGCATTCTTTTTTCCTCGACCGTAGAATATACTCAGGCATCTGTCGCATACTTGAATTTTATGGTGATCTCTGGTAATTTGACTTCTTATTAATTTTGGAAGATTCTGAATTAGACAATAATGATAATTATCATCCTCTTCGATCAGAAGTAATCTGATGACACGTTTACTTTTAATGTTGCTATGTCTGAGAACGTAGATGGTGTTGTTTTTGTCTAATCCGAAGATGTGTACTGCTATACTTTCGTTTCTATCTGTCTTGTACTGCGCCTCAAATTTACTAATGTCTCGTAGATTTACAGGGTAATTAATGCCGGCCATAGGTTTTTCAAATTCTGTGAGATATTCTGGCTTGTTGTAGTGGTATAAATGTTGTTTGTCATTATTGGCTGGGTGATGATCGGCAATGATGCACCACAAAAAGCATCTGTTATCCTCATTTTGAATGTTGATGATTGCTTTCTTACTGGCTATTTTCTCGGGCAAATCGATGAAGCTGGATCCTCCCATCGGGTTGTATCGTGCCACCTTCAAAGTTAAAGTGTGAGGCGAACCGCAAAGTGTCCAACCCGATCCACGTTGTTCGAAAGTCTCATGCTTGTTCAACAAAGCGCCAAACATCTGGTTGCAAATGGCATCCACCTCATCGACGTTGGCGACGTGGAGACTTTTTACACCAGTGTAATGATGGAAAGTTTCTCGCTCTTTTTTCACGTTTTCGTAAATGACGGAAACGATGAGGTGGATTTTCAACGAGCATTGCAACAAAGCTTCGGTGATAGACGAAATTAACTTGCTTTTGACCGAACGAAAAAAGTTGTTTAGATCAGATGTTTCTTCAGATTCGAAAGTCTTCTTGGTTAAAATATTTCGAATACTTTCGCCGGCACTCTTCTGCTTTTTTCGTGGCGCTTGATCGCCATCATCGAGCTCTCTCTTACTTGATCCTTCCCCATGCATATTTTTCCGATGTCTACCCAAGTTTGAAATGGATATATATTTCCCACAGTCGTCACATGCACGTTTCGCTTCCTTCTTCCCCATTCTTTCGCTAAGAAAAAAAATGAAGTTACTAAATTGCACACATTTTTTGTGGTGTTATTTATATTAGACCCCAAAACCATAAATGATCTACCATAGATAAAGTTACTATTTGTGGTGTTGTTTATATTAGACCCCCAAGCATAAATAATTTACCATGGATGAAGTTACTATTTGTGGTGTTATTTATATTAGACCCCCCAAAACCATAAATGATCTACCATAGATGAAGTTACTATTTGTGGTGTTGTTTATATTAGATACGTTCTCAATTTTTTCTTAAATAACCAGCATAATATGAATCTTTTTGGTTTCCGAAAGCAAACAAACATGGAGACTGTACATCGCACGACGACAGATCTACCTTCCATGTTAACTAAACTCAATGGTCTACTAATTGTTCACCTCAATAGTATCTGGACGAAACTGAATGACGATGTAGGAAAGATGTTTTACGTCTTCAATAACAATTTACATTTTTACGAAATTCCGATCGGTGGGAAACTTCAAATCACCGTGAATCCGGAAAACGTAGGCGAAATCAAAATTTCTACTGGCAAGAACATTTTTCGAATCAAGCACGACAAGATGCTTTCTAACATTACGTACGATGTTTCTGCAGGAGATTATCTTTACGTGGAACTCCTAGGAGATTACGATAAACTTATTCCTCTCTTCGTAGAATTACGAATCGTGTATCCTATTATAAATAACCATTAACCAAAAATGCCTAACGACATTTTCGGCCACACTAAGCGTGTAGACCACGCAGAAGAGATTCTCATGTTGGATGTCCGAATTAAAAAGTTGAGGAGCGATTTGATCGCTTTGCAGGAGACCTTAAACAAAAGTTTAGAGTCCGAGATTGCTACGCTCCAAACGCAATGTCTCGACCCCATTCTGAAAATCGATTCCGAACTGAAAACGCTCATAAAAAATTATGTCGACGTACCTTCTTACGACAACGTTCAAAATATACAGTTGAGCGTGGATAAGCTTCAAAATGATTTGCTCAAATTGCAGCAATTTCAATCGAAAAATGAAGATTTGGAAAAATTGAAACTCGAAATCGAAGAACGAACTTCGGCAATCGAAAAGAATTTCTCTGAACTTCAAACCGTCGTGAAAGATATTGATGTAGAACGCTTGCATGTTGTTGTTTCCAAATTACAAGAAGAATTCGCCAGCACGTTGGAAGAAATTAAATCCAAGTTACAGACTTTGGAAGATACCATGACGAACCTACCATCGTCAGACGAACTACAGGTCATCGGCAAAAGCGTCGCGAACATAAAAATTCAATTGGAGGCTTATCAAGATTTCGAACACATTCAAACCACCATCGCTACGCTTCAGGCGTCTCTGGAGTTGATCAACGAAGAGATTAAAAATATTCACGCTGAAACGAGCGCGTTAACGAGCATTCAGGACACGTTGAGCATGGTTCAGCAGAAGATCGAATATTTAGAAAATTTGAACGTCGAAACGAATCTTGCTCATTTTCATCACGTACTGGACAACATACAGGGTGACTTGGAATCGTTACGGATGAGCGTACCTTCGAGCGAAGATTTGGAAAAATTGAAAACGGCGGTAACGGCACTATCCGAAACGAGCGACATCAAAAGTTCGTTAAGCGATCTCGAGAGTAGGGTGGCCAATCTCCCCACCTCCAAAGAATTACACGCTTTGAAAAGGAACATATCTCGAATGCTGAAACGACTGGAAACGGAAACGGCGAACGTGGAACAGATTCGAGACGAACTTGCTTCGCTGGTGTCGACGCTGCCCACTTCGCAGAGCGTCGCCGACCTTCACACGCAGTTTACCGAGATGCGAAGCATCGTGAACGATCTTACCGAGAAAAGTTCGAAATTGAATCAAGTTGAGAATCTTCAGAGTATTGTCGTCAACATCAGAGATCAAGTTGGAGTGCTGGAATCCACGCAGGAATCGACGCTGGCCTCTTTCGGTGCCACGTTGCAAGAACTCAACGAAAACTACAAGCAATTGAACGTGGAAGTGAAAATCAAACCGTCATTTTCTACAGTAACGGATACCATCGTCGAATATTTGTTGCCCGTACAAAATACACTGGGACAGCTTCACAGCAACCTCGTTAGCGTCGATACTAAATTCGCTAAACTGCATTCTCTGCAAGCCATCGAAATCAACAGCGTACCCAATCAGCAGAGAATCTCCACGTTCGTCGAAGGTAACAAACTGTACATGTTGCATCCTTATCATCCGTACTACAAGTTTCTCCTCGATGGCACGATTCAGATAAATGAATTTTCGTACTGGTCTCACGGCAGAAAAGCTAGCGTTCCCACCATGACCTTGATATCGAATCGTGGTGTCCAGAAAGCAGGAAACATTCCTCTGGCACGTTGGAACGAAACGCGCAACGTATATGAAATACACGAAGACGAAGATCTTACCGTTTTCGACGTGAGTGCGGGCGATAAGCTGATCGTTCAAAACACGAGCGAAGTGCCACCCTCTTTGAATCCCATCACGCTGGTGCTTCTCTTCAAACGTAATCTCTAAAAAATGTCTAGGCAAGCCATCGTCCAAGAATTGCATAAACCTGCGCGCCGCAACTACGAACGTTTGGCGGTGGTGACCAAGGGCATCGACGACCTCTGGCAAAGTGACCTTGTGGAGATGAGCAGCGGTAATCTAAAAAACGTTCATAAATTGAACAAGGGCAACAAGTACCTCCTCACAGTCATAGACACATTTTCGAAATTCGCGTGGGCTCTACCTTTGAAGGCGAAAACAGGAACATGCGTCACGGAAGCATTCAAATTAATTTTTCACGAAAACGGCAGACGACCTCGGTTTTTGCAAACGGACAACGGTAAAGAATTCTACAATGCCGTATTCCAAAAGTTTATTCAAAAACACGACATTCGACATTATTCGACTTTCAGTCAGATCAAAGCCAGTATCGTGGAAAGATTTATTCGAACCTTGAAAACACACATGTGGAAACGATTCACGCTTCGGGGAAATTACAAATGGGTCGACATCCTGCCGGAACTCGTCGATACCTATAATGATACGGTACACAGAACGATAGGCATGAAGCCAGCTGACGTTACGAAATCTGACGAGCAGCGTTTAATTTCTACAGTTTACTGTCCAAAGTACACTCCCACGACTACCAAGAAATCAAAATTCAAAATTGGAGACCAGGTGAGGATCAGCAAATTCAAACGCACCTTCGAGAAGGGGTTCACAAAAAATTGGAGCACGGAACTTTTTACGGTGGTTCGAGTTTTACCCGGAAACCGACACACGTATATAATAAAAGATAGTAGCGGCGAGATTTTGAAAGGAAGATTTTACGAAGAGGAACTCTCTAAAACAAAACATCCCGACACGTACCTCATCGAGAAAGTATTGCGTAGGAAAGGTGACAAACTGTTTGTCAAATGGCTGGGACTTCCAGAAAAAAGTTGGATCGACGCGAACGAAGTGATCTTGTAAGTACATGGAACGTGGTGAAACGTCTACCTGATTCGGAAAATCAAACAAAAAAAAAGAACGGCGGGTTGCTCCCCGACAGCATCCGCTGTCTGATCGTAGGTCCTTCTGAGTGTGGGAAAACAACACTGCTCGTGGACAATTTTCTCCTCGCACCGAATTGGTTAGATTGGAAGAACAGGCACCTCTACGTGTTCTCGAAAAGTTTGGAGCAATCCAAATACCAGCAACTGATGAAACTGTACGATGGTCTGGATATTGCAACGTTCGCTTCGGAAATTATTCCACTCGACGATTGCCGTGAAAATTCAGTCGTTGTGTTCGACGACGTCATCCTGGAAAATCAAAATGAAATTCGCAACTTTTTCACGCAAGGTCGTCACAAAGGAATGGATTGCTTTTACCTAGCTCAAACGTTTTCCAAAATTCCAAAACAGTTAGTACGCGACAACGCTAATTTCACATGTTTGTTTCGTCAAGATCACACCAACCTCAAGCACGCGTACGATGACTACGTAGGCGGAGACATGAACTACAATCAATTTTCGGAATGGTGCTCCCACTGTTGGAACAGTGACGATTTCGGTTTCGCGACGATCGACATGACGAGGAAACCCAACGACGGAAAATACAGAAACAAAATCAACGACTTTCTAAACGTTGCAACGTTGTGAGAAACGACGTGTATAAATAACGTTATGACGAAACGAAAAATCGAAGACGAAAATCTCAAGCTCCGCGATTACCTCGCGAAACGCTTCAAAGGTTGGAAATCCGAGAATCGCGGATTCTACGAAGAGAAGAAACGTCAAGATCAACCTGTGATCGACGCCATCAGCGATCTAGGTAAAGAAATTAAAGGCGTCACGGAACAAAATAAAAATTTGATCAACGAACTCGTACCACTTGCAGCTAAAAGTTACACCGTACCCACGCCCATTTCGAGCATTCCTTCGACGCCGTTCGAACTAAAAGACGTACCGCCACGACGTCGAGCCATAGGTAGCACGTCGTCATCTTTGGATAAGATCGAGTTGGGACCTTTGGCACGAGACTACCTGAGCACGGGGAAATTCGACAAGGATGAAGTGTTCGGATTGTATCCGAGCATGGAGAGCAACGAAGGCGGCGGTGTGGTTTGGAAGATTGGAAAATCGAAAGTTACCTTCGAAGGCAACGACATTAAAGTTAATTTAGGCGTGAAGGATAGTTGGAACAGGTATCCGGGTACGGTGGGACTGTGGGAACTCGTTGCCAAAAAGCAGCCGAAAGATTACACCGACGAAGATTACCAGAGTTACAAGGAAATTTTGATCATGACGGATGCCTTGTACCAAAACAACGACGCTACGCAGAATAGGGTCAAATCCAGCAGCGGTGAGAAGTACAGAAATCTCATCAAACCGATTTGGAACCAGGTGAAAACAGGCAGCGGCGTCAAACTCTACAACACCCTACCCAAAGAGTTTGTGTGGGTGGACGACGTGCGCAAGCTCATAGACAGGTTGTTGGTTATTGCAGGAGAGGAGACTGCAGGCAATCGTAATTTCTACAACGAGAAGGTAGGAATTGTGGACATGATCAGCACAAAACTTTCCAACTTCATCGTGAACAACGACAAGGGCATAGGTTACCTCATTAAAATTATCAACACGCTGCCTCCGAGATTCTGGAACGTGGCCGAAGGAAAGGGACTTGTGAACGACATCATCAACAAGTTACCTTTCGAGATGCATTTACCCGGCTACCAGTACTGCGGACCAGGTACCAAACTCGAGAAAAGATTGAAGAGAGGAGACAGGGGTGTGAATCCGTTGGACGCCGCATGCAAAGATCACGACATCGCTTACAACACCACTCGCACCGAACTGGATGCACGTCACGAAGCAGACAGAAAGTTAGAGCACGCAGCTTTCGAAAGATTCGTCAGCAGAGACGCTTCGCTGGGAGAAAGAGTTGCAGCACTGGGCACCACCATCGCCATGAACACAAAACAAAAACTTGGGTGGGGTATATAAATAACATACAGTAAAAAAATTATAACAACAACATGGCTTGCATAACCGATTTGCCGCACGAGCTGCTGTGTAAAATATTCAAACATGCTTGCGAGGATGTAGGGAAACTTTTACACGTAGCAAGAACAACTCCGAAATTTTGCATCCCTTGTGAAATGGCTGTCAAGGACCATCTTCGGGGGATCAGTGGAATGAGGTGTGATGATCTCGACACTCTTCTTTCGGCTGCAGGGGAAAAATTAAACAAAAGGATGGACGAACTGCACGAGGCGAGGCAGGGAAGAAGACGATACACGGATGATTGGCGTAGATCTAAACAAGAGACGGAAGATATTATCACCCACATCATCGCGTTTTCCGAAGCACGAACTTTCTTCCTCTGTCGAAAACTTGATATATAAATAACACACATTGTGAAAAAAATTAAATTTCTCTAACACACACACTGAAAATTTCTCTTCAATATGACGACTGAAAAAATGAGTGACTTTCAAGCATTAAAACAAATGCTAAATTTGTCAGTAGAGTATGTAAAAATTCAGGAATTGGAAGTGGACAAACCTTACACGATAACTTCCGGTTCAATTGTTTCTACCCAGTATGGTCCCAAGGCGCGTTTGTTGCTCAACGCACAATACAGTCTATTTTTACCAGATCGATACGCTAACATGTTATCCGACGAGAAGCTAGCTATTTTAATCGAGAACAAAACTCAAATCGTGTACAAGGGTACAAAGGAACTTCTTGGTAAGAAAACAAAGCACGTAATAGAATTTGTGTAACGGCTCTGCGCGGAGTATATCCTTGAAAAAAAAATTACACGGAACAAAAAAATCTCAGAACATTTATATATAAATAACATACCGAAAAAAATTACACAAAACAAAAAATCTCAAAACATATATATAAATAACATACCGTGAAGATAACATATAAAGCATCAACATGAAGCCCAAAGGTGTCGTGTACCAGATACCTTACTCCAATCTGAAAAATCTAGGTGCCCTCGATGGGTTACTCACCAAAAAACAACGCGAGAAGAAACGTTCTTGCTTGATGAAAGGACACGGAATGAAATTACTTCTCAGCACACCTCAATTGAGACGCTTGCAGCGTTCGCGGAAACAGCAAAAAATCGGAGGTTTCATATTCAGCATCCCAGCCATCCTGGCAGCATTGGGGGCTGTTGGAAGTTTGGCCGGCGGAAGTGCCGCCATCGCGAAAACCGTCATCGACTCGAAGAAGAACAAGGCGGAATTGGAAGAACAGAAACGTCACAACCTGGCCATGGAGAAGAAGGGAAAAGGTATAACCAAAAAACAAAAAAGCAACCTCGATGCTTTGAAAAAATATAAAAAAAAGAAGAAGCCCTGTCCAACTTCGATATTGAATCTCTAATCGAACTGTTGGGAATAAAAAACTTCAGGGGTGTTTTCATGTCCGATTCTCTACCCTCTGCTGTGAAGAAAAAGGAGTATGGCGTGGTCAACCTGGACAGTTACAAAAATCCTGGTACACATTGGATATGCTACCTCAAAATTGACGATAACAATGCATTTGTTTTCGATTCGTTCGGTAGCACACCGCCTGCCAGGTTGGTGAAGTATCTCAGTGTTGCCAACCTCTACTACAATGACAAACGCATCCAAGGTTTCACTGATGTTAACTGCGGCCACCTATGCCTTTCTGTTCTCGCATACATGTCTAAAATAAATAACCCGTCGGTGGAACATTTCCAGAAAGCATTGTGGAACCTGAAACACGATGGGCGTGTTCCATCTCACGAGCGAATCTTCGATCCTGAAACTCACGCTGCACGACGACATCGTCTATCCTAAATCCGTAGCTCTGCGTGCATTCTACAGCATGTACCTCATACCTAACGTCACGCAGCACAATAATAAAATTAGTGTCGGAAGCGAACACATCGTCGTCACGCCAGGCCAATACAATCTTTCCACTTTGCAAGCTCAGTTACCCAAAGGCACGTACCTTTCTCAAAATTCGGTCACGCACAGAGTGGAAATCCTATCGGCGACGGAGACCATAAACCTGGGCACCATGGGAGAACTTTTAGGTTTCGAGAACGACACCAAACTCGAAGCTGGCATCAAACATACGGCAACCAACATTCCTAAATTTCTAGCCATAGAAACTCTAAACGTTCACTGCAACGTGGCGGAAGGCATGATCACGAAATCCTCGGACGGATTGTTAGGAAGTCACAAGCAGACAGGAATCATAGCCACGTTCAAACCCAGTTCCGAATTCATGGAACCGATCATCTACACACCCTCTTCGCCGATCTATTTTCCAGTATGCCGCAACCGCATAGACGACATAGAGTTGGCGGTGACAAACGAGAAAGGAGACGTGGTGGATTTTGCAGGTGCAACGACCACTGCCATCGTGGAGATCAACGTATAATAAATAACACGCATAGTAAAAATGGAGCAAATCGAAAGTTACGAATTGCAATCTTTCCCTCCCAACCGTCGCACGTTCGCCAATCTCAACGAAGCGAACAGGGAGATCGAATACGATGTGGACGTAGGGGATGGGTTCGTTCATCCTCACAGAGCAGACCTCTACCTTCAATTCGACGTGGTGAAGAAAGAAAGCGGAGAAGCGTTTCCCCCCAATGCCAATTTGAAACTCGTGGACAACTTCGTGCCTCACCTATTCTCACAGGTGGAGGTGAGGAAACACGGTACCGTCATCGACAGAATAGATTATCCAGGCATCACGTCGACGGCAGTGGGAACATTAAAATTATCCAAAACAGACGCAGCATACTATCAAGCAGGAGGATTCGAAGCCGGGGCCAAAATATCGACGAGAAGTCACACGGCGCTCTTTCCCATGCGTCTGCTGCCGGGATTCTTCTCGGACTACAAGGAGATTGTGTGGAAGGGGGGACTGAGAGTCACCTTTCGAAGAGCAGCCAACGACAACGGCGCACTGATGCGATACACCAACTTGAACGCCGACGGCACGCCGATAGCCAACACATTACCCGAAGCAGCCAAGTGCGTCATACGGAGCATGGAATTGAGAATGCCGATCGTGGAATACGAAACAAACTACGCCCTCAAGTACAAAGCGGAGATTTTGAAGAGTCCGCAGGTGGCGATTCACTTTCACGGTTACCAGTGCGTGCAGAAGATGGCATCGGGAAGTCACATGGAATTCGACGTGACAACTCAGTTCAACAACATACAGTTCGACATGCCAGATTTCGTCGTAGTGTTCTTTCAGACCGGGCGCGATAACAACCAGGAAAAAGATTCCAGCAAGTTCGACGACTGCAAGATCAAGAACGTTTATCTGAAGAATGGACGCAACGAAGTCTTCCCGCGCGAGAATTACAACCTCGACATGACCAAAGATGATTACCTCAAACTTTACGAAGCTTACACGGCTTACAAACGCGTAACCGAGGGAAGCGTGGACATGTACTACACTCCCAGCGAATTCAAAATCCGCAGGCCGATGTTCGTCATCAACACCACAAAAAGAAAACAAGTGGTGGTCAACGATCGAACCAACATCAAGGTCGTCTGCGAATTCAACAGTCCATTGCCCGAGGACACCGTATGTAGCCTCATCCTGATTGCAGAGAAGTCCTTCGCGTACGACGTGAAAAACGAGAGGGTCACAGAGCAGTTTTAAAATATATTGCCTTCATCGAGCAAGAATAGCTTTTCTACATCCCCAATTACAAAATTTTTAATCTAAAACACATCCAAAGCACTCCAATAGGATGCAGAGTGTTTTTTAGGATCAAATCGAATTTCTTAAACAAATTAAGAGGGGGGGGGGGGCTTGCTTGTAGTTGAGTAGTTATGATCAAAACCTATCCAACAAAGCCACAATCATCATCCTAGCTCAATTAGGAGCCGAGAACCATGTAACTTTGGTCTATGTATATACCAGTACTTGCCCGACGCTGTGGCCGAGTGGTTAGCACATCGCGCTGCGACGCCAAGAGTTCCGCGTTCGAATCCCGGTCGGGTATGGTTGTTTGTGAATATCCATTTTCATCAATTTCATCACTCATCTTCGCAAATTAGCCAACAAGTACAAAACGCGAAGTAAAATAAACTAAATCAATCAATCAATCAATATACCAGTATTTTTCCTACATGTTCACTCACCTTACAACCCACCCGATCAAAAAAAAAAATTTACCCCCTGTGCGCATGCGCGCATGTATAAATTTTTAAAATATAGGTTCGATATTAAAAACAAAATATTATTTTTTTTCCTCCTCTCCTCTCTCTGGCCAAGATTGCAAATAATTGCAGAAATAATAATACCATGATATTTTTTAGACTGAAGGTCTAAAATAAATAAGATTCGAATAACTATGTACTTCCACTAGTCTCTGCGATGGTGCAGCGATAGCCTTGTAATCCAGGGTTCGATACCCACACAAGTGGTTTTTGAAACTGAAGATCCAGTCCCGATTAGCCTTACTGTGCATAAAATAGACTTAAAACATCAAATCAAACAGTACTTCCACTAGCCTCTGCGATAGCACAGCAATAGCCTTGTAATCTCGGGTTCGATACCCACGCAAGTGGTTCTTGAAACTGTAGGTCCAGTCCCGATTAGCCTTACTGTGCATAAAATAGATTTAAAAAACAACAAAATCCAATCCAGAGTATCAACAAATTTCAAAAATAGAGTTTCCCCTGTACACTTGTATAATTTTAAACTCAAAGTTCGATACCCAGCAGAGGTGGTTCGAATCCCGCTGTAGGCCCAGTTTCAATTAGCCTTACCGCGTAAATTTTAGTTTTATAGCTAGTCAAGCAACTTGTGTGCGTATAACTTATGCTGATATGGTACTCACCTGACAGAGCAAACTAATTCGGCTTCTATTACACTTGATATTTACACTTGGTATAGCGTACACTTTTATGCGACTGCCCAGTAGCAATACTCGACTGCAACTAATGTGCGCGAGGTTTCTAATAGAAACTTATACCTGCCGACAGCTAAACTTTCAAGGTTGGTTCGAGCTATGCGTGAACGCCCTTTCCTAGAAAAAATATCGTTGACGCCCAGCTGTATTTTGCTGGAAACAAGTAGAACTTGTTTCGTGATTTGAATCTTGTGTGCCCTTTAGTGCAATCCAGGAAAAAAATATCGTTGAGTTCATCGCACAGCCTGGGTGTGACTGCAGGAAGTTGTCAATCACATAGCCGTCGCAAAAGCTGAGAATTTGCACAGTTTTCAGCAGTAACAAATAATCTTGATTTTTGTCGAGTTTCAAAAAGCTTATCACGCCCAGATATTTAAACATCCGGTTTAATTGTTACCGCTGCCGCTAGTTGATCGCACCCATCGTACCCAACCCATCCGGTTTGATTGTTACGCAACATCGCAGCAGTGATTTCCCACGGCAGCTCTTTTCTCCCCCCACGATTGCTTTCAAGCATATCGTTTCGCTCTGTTGCTTTAGTATCCTGGGCTGTAATGATACCATCAACTCGATGGACAACTTTCTGCAGTCACACCCAGGTAATTGACAGCTTCCTGCAGTCGCACCCAGGTAATTGACAGCTTCCTGTTGTGTAATTGATGGTTTCCCATAGTTACCCGCCCAAGTTTCCACACAACACAGTTGAGTTGACCACAGATCACCCCCAACAGTCGATGAAAATTGTAGATAGGCTGTAATTGATGGCTTCCCGCAGTCACCCACCCAAAATTTTTTACATGGTTGAGTTGACTACAGATTTTCAGCTCGCCCCTTCAGTCACTTCAGTAGATGAAAAATACAAAAATAAAAAAAAATACGTACGTGTGTGTGTGGCGCATCGTTGCCGCAAGAGAGGATTGCAAAAATCACGATATACATTGGCGCTCGGGACTTGGAAATAATGCATATTCGCTCACCACTGTTGCCAGCTTAGTCTCTCTCTTTATCTTACAGCAACATTGGCATCTTTATTTTTTTAGTTGTAGGTGGGTTGCCAACGCACTCTAGTTAATAATGCTACATATTATACACGCACACACATACTGTGTTGCTATCTATCTATCTATCCCTCTCTCTTTTACGGCAATATATGTTTGTTGCCGACTCTTCTTGCTCAGTGTGTGTATGTTACGTCAGTATATAAATTAGTTAAGCCTCAAGTAAGATAGCTCTTGCCAAGTAAAAAAAAAAAGCTGTAGGTAAATATTAGCAACACTATCGGTTGTTTAAATTTTTCCCTCTCTCTTTTTTGTAAAAAGCTATGGCAAACCAGTAGGTTGGCAAATTGCTTTATGCACTGTAAGGCCTCAAGCAGTATTGCCAGCTCCTTGCTTTAGGTTAGGTTAGACCAAATAAAAACCTTGGTGATTTTTTTCGAGTAAGATGTTGGCAACGCTGCGAGAAAAACCTCAAGCAATGTTGCCAGCTCCTTGCTTTAGGTTAGACCCAAAAAACCTTGATGATTTTTTCGAGTAAGAAGCTAACAACACTGCGAGCCTCACCGAGCCCCATTTTCGGTTGGCAACACTGCGAGAAAAGCCTCAAGCAAGGTTGCCAGCTCCTTGTTTGAGGTTAGGTTATACCCAAAAAACAAAAACCTTGGTGATTTTTTCGAGTGAGGAGTTGGCAACACTCTCGGTTAACTCGTCCTCCTCTCTCACTCTTCCTTCCTCTCTCCTTTTTTGTAATAGGGTAAAAAATAGCTTAAAAAGTGATGTCAGAGCTTTTTCTGGCCATTTTTTTTTCATTGTAGGTTAGTTTAGTGCGTAAAACATCGTAAAAAAAAAAGTAGGTCAAAGGACGTCGCCAGAACGTAGCGTTCCACCTACTACTTAGAATACTTTACATTTATGTATTTGCATGTTTATAACTTTTTATGAATATATAATTATTTATTTTATGAAAAATATGTATATAAAAGGTAATTAGAGGTACTAAACGCTATGCATATGGTTTTATATGCATTACTGCAAAGTATGTAATGTATCAATCGATAATATTAATGTTTATAATATTGAAAATAAGTTTTTATGGTTTATGAACCGCTATGAAAGGTGGTAATGGGTGTAGGTACAGGTTCAATTACGAAAGAAGACGGTCCCGGTATTCGAACCCGCGATATGCAATATTATTAATTAGTACTATGTAATAATGTATTTCATTATGTTATGAAACACGGTGGTCTCAGACGCCAGACAGACAAGGGTGAGCTCCGCGCTGAGGGTTGAAGAGAAAGGAATTTGGGGAGTGTGCGTTCAAGGTCAAATGACGTCACAACGTCAGAACCCGATTGACCAATCAGAACCGGTTTTTCCAAGGTTAACCAGTACGCAAGAACAGGAGAAAGGTATGCAACGCTGTAGGGCATGGGAAGGGTTTGATCCAGACAACAAAGGATGTCTGGAAATGCACAGCAATGGTCAAATCTCTGAAGCTATTCGTCGCTTGTAGAACCGGTTTCCGCCGCCAATTAATATTCCGCTCAGGTTTGCCTCCAAGGCACAGGACGCTTTAGCGCAGGTTTTTTTTATCTGTACTATGAAGAAGGGAGAGCTATCAGGGACGGGACCTACAGTTTTCACTATTTGCTTTTATCACGGGGTAACGAACATCGGACCCTTTGATTATTGATTTAGGTAGTAAATGTATGTTACTGTGTGCTATTTAACTTAATTTTGAGTTTATTTTTTACCAAACTTTGACTTGTCAAATTTTTTACAAGTTTTTATGTATTTTTACAAAAATAACACTATTTGTACTATTCAAGCAACATTTTTTATTAAATTTTGGACTCACAAAGACATTTTTTACCAAACTTTAACTTTATGTCAAATATTTTACAAGTTTTTATGTATTTTTACAAAAATAACACTATTTGTACTATTCAGGTAACATTTTTTATTAAATTTTGGATTCACAAAGACATTTTTTCAACTTCTATGTGTTTATTTCACAAGTTTAGGCTTATTATTACTCAAATAACACTATTTGTACTATTCAGGCAACATTTTGTTATTAAATTTTGGACTCACAAAGACATTTTTTCAACTTTTAACTTATTATTTTACAACTTTATGTTAATTTTTTACCAAAATAACACTATTTGTACTATTCAGGCAACATTTTGTTATTAAATTTTGGACTCACAAAGACATTTTTTTCAACTTTTAACTTATTATTTTACAACTTTATGTTAATTTTTTACCAAAATAACACTATTTGTACTATTCAGGCAACATTTTGTTATTAAATTTTGGACTCACAAAGACATTTTTTTCAACTTTTAACTTATTATTTTACAACTTTATGTTAATGTTTAGCAAAATAACACTATTTGTACTATTCAGGCAACATTTTGTTATTAAATTTTGGACTCACAAAGACATTTTTTTCAACTTTTAACTTATTATTTTACAACTTTATGTTAATTTTTTACCAAAATAACACTATTTGTACTATTCAGGCAACATTTTTTATTAAATTTTGGAATCACAAAGACATTTTTTCAACTTTTAACTTATTATTTTACAACTTTATGTTTTTTTACCAAAATAACACTATTTATACTATTCAGGAAATACTTTTAGTTACATTTTTGACACACAAAGTGTGTGTTCTCAACTTCTATCTGTTTATTTCACAAGTTTAGGCTTATTATTACCAAAATAATACAATTCAATCTGTTCAGGAAAGACTTTTAGTCGCATTGTCGACACACAAAGTGTGTGTTCTCAACTTCTATCTGTTTATTTCACAAGTTTAGGCTTAGTATTACCAAAATAACACAATTCAATCTGTTCAGGAAAGATTTTTAGTTATATTTTTGACACACAAAGTGTGTGTTCTCAACTTTTATTTGTTTATTTCACAAGTTTAGCCTAATATTTACTCAAATACCACGATTTGAACATGTTTTTTATTATATTTTGGACACACACGCACTCACACACACACACACATACACACACACACCATTACACACACACACACACACACACACACACTCACACACTGAGAGATTTTTTCCAAGTTTACAGGATTATTCTCTAATTTTACCAACGGGACTATAACTGGACGTTTATTTTCCCCCTTAAATATAACAATATAATGACAAATCACAGGACAAGACGATGCTACCAGATGACTATGTGGCTTTTAAGTGCACCTGCCAAACTTTTTTACTATGCTATTTAGCCTTATAGTTTTTATTCAGGGTAATTTTCAAGTATTACTGATTTTTTGAGTGATAGAATTAATATCAGGGGTTATTTGTATCTGTTATATTATGCGAGTTTTATTTTTACTACAATTATGACTAAATTCCACTGACTGAAGATTAAAGCTTAGGGTCTAAAGGGGCCATTTACCATGTATAGTGACAATTTATAGGACAATATGAATTTTACAGAGGCTTGTAGGAGGCATAGGAACACATGCCAGAGCTTTATTGGACTGCAAGAAACATTTACAAGGAGTACTGCGAGGAAACGAAGTTGATTTTTTTTTGAGTGCTTTACCACTTACACAGCCAATATTTGATATTTTGACACACGAAGTGTGTCTTGTCAAGTTTTCTCTATTTATTTCACAATTTTATGTAATTTTTTATTCTAATAACACAATTTTAACTATTCAGGCAACATTTTTGTTGCAATTTGGATTTACAAAGAGATTTTTTTAAATTTTTGTATTAAATTTTCTATTTATTGCGTTTTGTATCTCACATTCTATATTACAAAGTTCTAAGGTGTGTATAATATTTCAAAGTATTTTCAGGGTGTATTTGTTAATGCATTTGGATAATAACTATTAGGTTTTTGGATGAACTAATGTTAAGAATAGTTCAACCAATCAGAAAATGTGTCGGTTTTATTTCATCCAATCAGAAAACGCGTTGGTTTTATTTCAACCAATTAGAGAAGGCGTCAGTTTTGCTTATGAGGTATAAAAACTGCGTAAAAGCAAGCAGAAGCTATGTTGAGAAGTATTTCTGAAGCATTGTGTCAGAGAAGACATCAAGTTGTGATTATTGCCCGTGAGTTTCAGACAAAGAACTCAAGAGAAGCTGTAATTAAGGTAAATGATTTTTATTATGTAGCGTGTTTTTAAATAATATGTAAATGCTAATATTGAAACGAAGAAAACGTCAATACAAACCAATAAGAATATGCGTAATGTGAACAAGTACTACAACTATTTTTATATTTTTCAGGTGCTTCTAATTTTGTATGTGTGACTGAAAGGGACCATTAGAGAAAGATGGCGTCTTCAACCTCCACAAACAAGGCTAACCACATTGCGGTGAGTACCTCGCAAGAGATTTTACCACTGGAATTTATATTTCTCCACTAGTTTTTGAAATAATATATAAATCCAGAAAACAAAGAAACGAAAAAAGTAAATACAGAAATGAATATGCGTAATATAAACAAGTACTACAACTATGTTTCTATTTTTCAGGTGTTTTTATTTGTGTACCTGTGAGTGGAAGTATCTATTACTGGAAATAACGCCAACAAAGTAACCGACAAGGACATGAGTCAAATAATTGCATCATGTCCATGTTTTTCCAATTATATCCATAAAGATTGTGTGTTGGAGATTTTGAAGAGGTATACACCTGGCAAGTATATTATATGCTGGGGATGTTATTCTAATCAAGGCAACCAACTAGCCCACGATTGTGTAGTTAACCATTTCTACGAGTGTGAGTGCGTATGCTGTAAAGATGAAGATTTACTCTCTGAACGTTATTTTACTTGCCAAGGAGAACGCTGTTTGAATAAATGCCAACGATGTGTTAAGTGGATGTGCGAGAGAATCCAGTATTATTTACAGGATTTGGATAACACAAAACATATTTTTGATTTTTATATTACTAACCATGAGGATGTTGCGGATGCTTTGACGGCACACGAGGTACAGACAGAATACAAATCTTTTTATAGTGTGTTATGTGAAATTTCAAACAATATCGAACTAGTGAAAACTCTTATAGATCCTATACGCTCAGCAGAGCTTACTTATGGTAGCACAGGATTTTTGTGAGAGTTGAATAGAGATTGACTAATAACACCGAAAATGGTGCAATACATTATTGATGTACAAGGATTTATTTATAACAGAAAATTTATATTGCGTGAGATTTGTGTGAGTTCTACAAATTTGGACACTGTGTATTATGCGCTTGTGAGTGTTCCCGATTATTTAAAAGAGAACAAAGAATCGCGCTGGGTTAAAGACAATCTCCATGCATTAATGTATGATATTCCTTGTGGATGTGAAATATACTATGTCACGAGGGCAGTTAGGAATTTGAACTGTCAAGGTGGTACATTTTTCTGCAAAGGAAAATCCCAAATTATCAAAGATTTGTTTAATATTGATAACATTGTTGATTTACAAACTGTAAACTGTCCCTCCCTTAAGAATTTGTATATGTTTCAAGGAGGATTGTGCAAGTATCATTCTGATACTTCTCCCCCAGCTGAACAAGGTTGCGCATTCAGAAATGTTCAAAGACTTGTATGTTGGTACAATAATAAAAATATTAATGTGTAATGTATTTTAGTGCAAATAATAAAGATTTGTGAAAAAGAAATGTTTTCTATGTTGTTATTTAGTTTTAAAGCCTTTATTCAAGGTGTTTTCAAGTATTACTGGTTTTTTGGCTGCATCAACATATGGGTTATTTCCATTTGGTTTATTATACGAGGCTACAATCACTATATGTCTATGAGGACTAAAATCCACTGATTGAAGCTTAAAGCTTAGGCTTACTATGTATATTGATAAAACACAGGACAACACGAATTTTACAGAGGATTGTAGGAGGCATAGGCCCACACGCCAGAGCCTTATTAGCCTGCAAGAACAACTTATATGTTGAATTGTGACTGTTTAGCAATAATATTTATAAAGTTTAAATCATTTTCATTAGATTACATATATATTTTGGATTCAAATAAAACACTCAAGTTAAGTTTTTAAGTTTATTTTTATTTAATATACAAATATAGAATATATCAAATTTACATATATGAAAAGTACTCTACCAATGAGCAAAAGTCACATAGGGATTACGATTTAGCCGATGCTGAAATTCTTCCATGAGGGATTTGTAGTAAGAGAGAATTTTTTGCCACTGTTTAAAGTTGAGGGTGACTCCACCAGAGATGCTGGTGATTTCCACTTTTATATTTTCTCCACTGCCCTCGAAGGTGAAGTAAAGTTCTCCTATAATGTTTATAGACCTGAATCTGTCTTTTTGTGTGGGGAATCTGTTTTTGTAAGTGTCGAAGATCACATCTGATTTGTAGAGGCATGATGGGTACTCTTCTTTATTTAGGACACTATAATTATTTTTTTCATGTTTCAAAATCAATTCAGTGTCTGCGAAAGTACCTCGAATAATGATATCCATGTTGGCATCGATGATGAATCTGCTTTCTGGTTTTATGTGTTCATTTGGTGGGTGCCTCTGATAAGACTGCATTTTGGTTTGGTATCAATAAAAAGTTTTAAAAATATGCAACTAGTGCTACAAAAGGAACGGAAATTATCGACAACTTCTGGATTATAACTAAAATTCAGTTTGCCTTTTACATATCCAATATTTACAGACCAACACTAACTAGACTTCGATTTATATAAATATAGCAGGAACTATATTTCTGAGAATCAAACTATATTAGGATTATATGTTAAATTTCTACAAAACCAGATTATTCTATGTAAGTATATTTATATTGACTGGATTATTTAACAGATCAAACAGAAAGAAGGCAAAATCCACTAAACGTAGGTGATTGCATGAAAATAACTAGGTCAAGGAGTGACCAACAGTGAGCTGAGGTTATATATAGAGGGTCGCTCTTCATAATTCCTACCTTCGCTGGATCGGCGAAGGAACGCACTTGTGGGCGGTAGAACCTGAATGGGCTCCACCAAGACATCGGAGACTCGAAGCAGATGTCTTGGTGGATGAACCCAAGTAGGGTCATAGGCGCTAGGGTCAATTTGGTCATTTCTTTTTGTATGAGGAACCAATTTGGCCAACTCCCCAAAATAACTTACATTGCTTATAACTAATTAAATTTGAAGAAAAATTATAATCTCTTAGACTGTAAACATATTTTATATTTAGGCTGCACAAGATCCAATGATAAAATTTAAAATGGTAACCGCCCAGACAGGGACTCGAAACCTGGACAGATAGGTTAAAACCCTAATGCTATACCAACTAAGCTATCTGAGCACAAGGTATTCTTTTTGAAAAGTTGGTTATGTTAAGAAATATCGTTTGTAAAATTTTGGAAATGCTGTCTCCTTCTCTGTCGACCCAGACCAAAAGAGTTCTCAAACGATATTTCTTAACATAACCAACTTTTCAAAAAGAATACCTTGTGCTCAGATAGCTTAGTTGGTATAGCATTAGGGTTTTAACCTATCTGTCCAGGTTTCGAGTCCCTGTCTGGGCGGTTACCATTTTAAATTTTATCATTGGATCTTGTGCAGCCTAAATATAAAATATGTTTACAGTCTAAGAGATTATAATTTTTCTTCAAATTTAATTAGTTATAAGCAATGTAAGTTATTTTGGGGAGTTGGCCAAATTGGTTCCTCATACAAAAAGAAATGACCAAATTGACCCTAGCGCCTATGACCCTACTTGGGTTCATCCACCAAGACATCTGCTTCGAGTCTCCGATGTCTTGGTGGAGCCCATTCAGGTTCTACCGCCCACAAGTGCGTTCCTTCGCCGATCCAGCGAAGGTAGGAATTATGAAGAGCGACCCTCTATATATAACCTCAGCTCACTGTTGGTCACTCCTTGACCTAGTTATTTTCATGCAATCACCTACGTTTAGTGGATTTTGCCTTCTTTCTGTTTGATCTGTTAAATAATCCAGTCAATATAAATATACTTACATAGAATAATCTGGTTTTGTAGAAATTTAACATATAATCCTAATATAGTTTGATTCTCAGAAATATAGTTCCTGCTATATTTATATAAATCGAAGTCTAGTTAGTGTTGGTCTGTAAATATTGGATATGTAAAAGGCAAACTGAATTTTAGTTATAATCCAGAAGTTGTCGATAATTTCCGTTCCTTTTGTAGCACTAGTTGCATATTTTTAAAACTTTTTATTGATACCAAACCAAAATGCAGTCTTATCAGAGGCACCCACCAAATGAACACATAAAACCAGAAAGCAGATTCATCATCGATGCCAACATGGATATCATTATTCGAGGTACTTTCGCAGACACTGAATTGATTTTGAAACATGAAAAAAATAATTATAGTGTCCTAAATAAAGAAGAGTACCCATCATGCCTCTACAAATCAGATGTGATCTTCGACACTTACAAAAACAGATTCCCCACACAAAAAGACAGATTCAGGTCTATAAACATTATAGGAGAACTTTACTTCACCTTCGAGGGCAGTGGAGAAAATATAAAAGTGGAAATCACCAGCATCTCTGGTGGAGTCACCCTCAACTTTAAACAGTGGCAAAAAATTCTCTCTTACTACAAATCCCTCATGGAAGAATTTCAGCATCGGCTAAATCGTAATCCCTATGTGACTTTTGCTCATTGGTAGAGTACTTTTCATATATGTAAATTTGATATATTCTATATTTGTATATTAAATAAAAATAAACTTAAAAACTTAACTTGAGTGTTTTATTTGAATCCAAAATATATATGTAATCTAATGAAAATGATTTAAACTTTATAAATATTATTGCTAAACAGTCACAATTCAACATATAAGTTGTTCTTGCAGGCTAATAAGGCTCTGGCGTGTGGGCCTATGCCTCCTACAATCCTCTGTAAAATTCGTGTTGTCCTGTGTTTTATCAATATACATAGTAAGCCTAAGCTTTAAGCTTCAATCAGTGGATTTTAGTCCTCATAGACATATAGTGATTGTAGCCTCGTATAATAAACCAAATGGAAATAACCCATATGTTGATGCAGCCAAAAAACCAGTAATACTTGAAAACACCTTGAATAAAGGCTTTAAAACTAAATAACAACATAGAAAACATTTCTTTTTCACAAATCTTTATTATTTGCACTAAAATACATTACACATTAATATTTTTATTATTGTACCAACATACAAGTCTTTGAACATTTCTGAATGCGCAACCTTGTTCAGCTGGGGGAGAAGTATCAGAATGATACTTGCACAATCCTCCTTGAAACATATACAAATTCTTAAGGGAGGGACAGTTTACAGTTTGTAAATCAACAATGTTATCAATATTAAACAAATCTTTGATAATTTGGGATTTTCCTTTGCAGAAAAATGTACCACCTTGACAGTTCAAATTCCTAACTGCCCTCGTGACATAGTATATTTCACATCCACAAGGAATATCATACATTAATGCATGGAGATTGTCTTTAACCCAGCGCGATTCTTTGTTCTCTTTTAAATAATCGGGAACACTCACAAGCGCATAATACACAGTGTCCAAATTTGTAGAACTCACACAAATCTCACGCAATATAAATTTTCTGTTATAAATAAATCCTTGTACATCAATAATGTATTGCACCATTTTCGGTGTTATTAGTCAATCTCTATTCAACTCTCACAAAAATCCTGTGCTACCATAAGTAAGCTCTGCTGAGCGTATAGGATCTATAAGAGTTTTCACTAGTTCGATATTGTTTGAAATTTCACATAACACACTATAAAAAGATTTGTATTCTGTCTGTACCTCGTGTGCCGTCAAAGCATCCGCAACATCCTCATGGTTAGTAATATAAAAATCAAAAATATGTTTTGTGTTATCCAAATCCTGTAAATAATACTGGATTCTCTCGCACATCCACTTAACACATCGTTGGCATTTATTCAAACAGCGTTCTCCTTGGCAAGTAAAATAACGTTCAGAGAGTAAATCTTCATCTTTACAGCATACGCACTCACACTCGTAGAAATGGTTAACTACACAATCGTGGGCTAGTTGGTTGCCTTGATTAGAATAACATCCCCAGCATATAATATACTTGCCAGGTGTATACCTCTTCAAAATCTCCAACACACAATCTTTATGGATATAATTGGAAAAACATGGACATGATGCAATTATTTGACTCATGTCCTTGTCGGTTACTTTGTTGGCGTTATTTCCAGTAATAGATACTTCCACTCACAGGTACACAAATAAAAACACCTGAAAAATAGAAACATAGTTGTAGTACTTGTTTATATTACGCATATTCATTTCTGTATTTACTTTTTTCGTTTCTTTGTTTTCTGGATTTATATATTATTTCAAAAACTAGTGGAGAAATATAAATTCCAGTGGTAAAATCTCTTGCGAGGTACTCACCGCAATGTGGTTAGCCTTGTTTGTGGAGGTTGAAGACGCCATCTTTCTCTAATGGTCCCTTTCAGTCACACATACAAAATTAGAAGCACCTGAAAAATATAAAAATAGTTGTAGTACTTGTTCACATTACGCATATTCTTATTGGTTTGTATTGACGTTTTCTTCGTTTCAATATTAGCATTTACATATTATTTAAAAACACGCTACATAATAAAAATCATTTACCTTAATTACAGCTTCTCTTGAGTTCTTTGTCTGAAACTCACGGGCAATAATCACAACTTGATGTCTTCTCTGACACAATGCTTCAGAAATACTTCTCAACATAGCTTCTGCTTGCTTTTACGCAGTTTTTATACCTCATAAGCAAAACTGACGCCTTCTCTAATTGGTTGAAATAAAACCAACGCGTTTTCTGATTGGATGAAATAAAACCGACACATTTTCTGATTGGTTGAACTATTCTTAACATTAGTTCATCCAAAAACCTAATAGTTATTATCCAAATGCATTAACAAATACACCCTGAAAATACTTTGAAATATTATACACACCTTAGAACTTTGTAATATAGAATGTGAGATACAAAACGCAATAAATAGAAAATTTAATACAAAAATTTAAAAAAATCTCTTTGTAAATCCAAATTGCAACAAAAATGTTGCCTGAATAGTTAAAATTGTGTTATTAGAATAAAAAATTACATAAAATTGTGAAATAAATAGAGAAAACTTGACAAGACACACTTCGTGTGTCAAAATATCAAATATTGGCTGTGTAAGTGGTAAAGCACTCAAAAAAAAATCAACTTCGTTTCCTCGCAGTACTCCTTGTAAATGTTTCTTGCAGTCCAATAAAGCTCTGGCATGTGTTCCTATGCCTCCTACAAGCCTCTGTAAAATTCATATTGTCCTATAAATTGTCACTATACATGGTAAATGGCCCCTTTAGACCCTAAGCTTTAATCTTCAGTCAGTGGAATTTAGTCATAATTGTAGTAAAAATAAAACTCGCATAATATAACAGATACAAATAACCCCTGATATTAATTCTATCACTCAAAAAATCAGTAATACTTGAAAATTACCCTGAATAAAAACTATAAGGCTAAATAGCATAGTAAAAAAGTTTGGCAGGTGCACTTAAAAGCCACATAGTCATCTGGTAGCATCGTCTTGTCCTGTGATTTGTCATTATATTGTTATATTTAAGGGGGAAAATAAACGTCCAGTTATAGTCCTGTTGGTAAAATTAGAGAATAATCCTGTAAACTTGGAAAAAATCTCTCTGTGTGTGAGTGTGTGTGTATGTGTGTGTGTGTGTGAGTGCGTGTGTGTCCAAAATATAATAAAAAACATGTTCAAATCGTGTTATTTGAGTAAATATTAGGCTAAACTTGTGAAATAAACAAATAAAAGTTGAGAACACACACTTTGTGTGTCAAAAATATAACTAAAAATCTTTCCTGAACAGATTGAATTGTGTTATTTTGGTAATACTAAGCCTAAACTTGTGAAATAAACAGATAGAAGTTGAGAACACACACTTTGTGTGTCGACAATGCGACTAAAAGTCTTTCCTGAACAGATTGAATTGTATTATTTTGGTAATAATAAGCCTAAACTTGTGAAATAAACAGATAGAAGTTGAGAACACACACTTTGCGTGTCAAAAATGTAACTAAAAGTATTTCCTGAATAGTATAAATAGTGTTATTTTGGTAAAAAAACATAAAGTTGTAAAATAATAAGTTAAAAGTTGAAAAAATGTCTTTGTGATTCCAAAATTTAATAAAAAATGTTGCCTGAATAGTACAAATAGTGTTATTTTGGTAAAAAATTAACATAAAGTTGTAAAATAATAAGTTAAAAGTTGAAAAAAATGTCTTTGTGAGTCCAAAATTTAATAACAAAATGTTGCCTGAATAGTACAAATAGTGTTATTTTGCTAAAAATTAACATAAAGTTGTAAAATAATAAGTTAAAAGTTGAAAAAAATGTCTTTGTGAGTCCAAAATTTAATAACAAAATGTTGCCTGAATAGTACAAATAGTGTTATTTTGGTAAAAAATTAACATAAAGTTGTAAAATAATAAGTTAAAAGTTGAAAAAAATGTCTTTGTGAGTCCAAAATTTAATAACAAAATGTTGCCTGAATAGTACAAATAGTGTTATTTTGGTAAAAAATTAACATAAAGTTGTAAAATAATAAGTTAAAAGTTGAAAAAATGTCTTTGTGAGTCCAAAATTTAATAACAAAATGTTGCCTGAATAGTACAAATAGTGTTATTTGAGTAATAATAAGCCTAAACTTGTGAAATAAACAGATAGAAGTTGAAAAAATGTCTTTGTGAATCCAAAATTTAATAAAAAATGTTACCTGAATAGTACAAATAGTGTTATTTTTGTAAAAATACATAAAAACTTGTAAAAAATTTGACATAAAGTTAAAGTTTGGTAAAAAATGTCTTTGTGAGTCCAAAATTTAATAAAAAATGTTGCCTGAATAGTACAAATAGTGTTATTTTTGTAAAAATACATAAAAACTTGTAAAAAATTTGACATAAAGTTAAAGTTTGGTAAAAAATGTCTTTGTGAGTCCAAAATTTAATAAAAAATGTTGCTTGAATAGTACAAATAGTGTTATTTTTGTAAAAATACATAAAAACTTGTAAAAAATTTGACAAGTCAAAGTTTGGTAAAAAATAAACTCAAAATTAAGTTAAATAGCACACAGTAACATACATTTACTACCTAAATCAATAATCAAAGGGTCCGATGTTCGTTACCCCGTGATAAAAGCAAATAGTGAAAACTGTAGGTCCCGTCCCTGATAGCTCTCCCTTCTTCATAGTACAGATAAAAAAAACCTGCGCTAAAGCGTCCTGTGCCTTGGAGGCAAACCTGAGCGGAATATTAATTGGCGGCGGAAACCGGTTCTACAAGCGACGAATAGCTTCAGAGATTTGACCATTGCTGTGCATTTCCAGACATCCTTTGTTGTCTGGATCAAACCCTTCCCATGCCCTACAGCGTTGCATACCTTTCTCCTGTTCTTGCGTACTGGTTAACCTTGGAAAAACCGGTTCTGATTGGTCAATCGGGTTCTGACGTTGTGACGTCATTTGACCTTGAACGCACACTCCCCAAATTCCTTTCTCTTCAACCCTCAGCGCGGAGCTCACCCTTGTCTGTCTGGCGTCTGAGACCACCGTGTTTCATAACATAATGAAATACATTATTACATAGTACTAATTAATAATATTGCATATCGCGGGTTCGAATACCGGGACCGTCTTCTTTCGTAATTGAACCTGTACCTACACCCATTACCACCTTTCATAGCGGTTCATAAACCATAAAAACTTATTTTCAATATTATAAACATTAATATTATCGATTGATACATTACATACTTTGCAGTAATGCATATAAAACCATATGCATAGCGTTTAGTACCTCTAATTACCTTTTATATACATATTTTTCATAAAATAAATAATTATATATTCATAAAAAGTTATAAACATGCAAATACATAAATGTAAAGTATTCTAAGTACATGCAAATGAATTCTAAGTACGCGCAAATTAATTAAAACCCGTGCAAATTAGTTATAAATACGCGCAAATTAAAGACCACCCACGCAGCAACAGGCCTTGGCGCACATCTCTACTACTAACAGTGATGATGGGATCCAGTATGCTGACCACATGGCACTTAGTGAAAATAATAAAAGAAATAAAATAAAAAAAATAAAAAATTACATGGCAGTCCTTGGCCCTCAAATAGCTGTTCCACCGTGGAGTTCAGTTTAGTACTATTTATAAGAGAGATTCCGAATAATTTACTTTCACGAGTCTTGTACTGATGTGACTTTTCATTCAGGAACTCGTGTACGTTATCACAGAAAAGAGATCCTGATTTTATTTTTCACATAGTTTCTGTGAATGTTGAGATGCTTATCGTAGCACTTTACTAACTTTACCAGACAACCTCATACAATGTAGCAAAACTTGCATACATGTGTGTCATGTGGATGTGGTCAAGCTTACACAGGAGAATCTAGACACCCTATAGAAAAGAGGAAAGATGAACAGACGCAGCACACATGTAAAGATGAAATGGATAGGTCAGAAATAGCCTAACATGCATGGAATAATCACATAGGATTCAATGGAACAACATAATAGTACCAAATTGAAAACAGGAAAATCAAAGAAGCCTTCATAGCAATGGCTGAAAACCATATAAGCCATCCCAGTAAATATTGTCCCTTTTCCTCAGAAAATAGAAATTGTAACATAAGTTGAGCAAAAATAAGAAGCATAGAATTCCGGAGGCCTCTGTGGAGTAGTTGGTTAGTGCACTGGATTTGTAGTTAAATTACAGGTCTGTGGTAGGTTTGATCCCACCACCGTCAAAAATACATTTGTTCACCAGAAGATGAGAGAAGAGGTGCTCCTTCGAAACCAAGTGTTAGAATAAGTGTAGATAAAAAGCAGTAGACAATGGATAATGTCCAATTAACATTGCATGCTACTCTCGTATTTAACTGAGGTGTGTGCTAGATTCACAACCTGTTTTGTTCGAATAGACAAAACATATGGGGGTGGGCTCCTCTTGTTCATATTTTGGTGTTTTGGAAGTGATGTGACATTGTGATACCAAATACAAATATAAACCTCACAAATAATTACAAAAATTTAAATTAAAAGAACAACTCAAGGAAAGGATTTCAAGTATTTGATGCTTATTTATAAAAAATACTGGCCTATCACTGTGTAGGATTTAGGTAAGCTTACTCGAGATTATAAAGTAACAAACCTAAGAGAGTTCCTCACTGGCACAGATACTTCTCTTCTTGTTGCAGGATTAGCAACCTGTCTCTTCTTGCTAATGCCACTGGAACTCAATTGTGCTATCTACAGTAGATGTGTTCCTACTTTCAGATGGCAGACACAATCTCCTTTCACTTAAATCCTTTGGTATTTCACAACATCCAGTTTTACACCACCTGCAAAAATTGATTTTGATTTATTTCCAGGTTCAGCTCTTTGTCATGGGCTGTCATTAACCTGAAATTGTAATATTTAGCACAACACTTACCGTAATCATTAGAGACTGGGTTTTAAAGGGAAAATAATTAGTTTAAAAAGGATGAAAAAAGGAAAAGTTATTCCCAAAAAAAGGGGAAAATAGGACTATAGTTTTTTTGTACTCCACTAAAAATACTGTTCTGAATGAGGGCGCAATGTGTAAAATTCATATATGAAAAGACATTAAATTTCGTATTAATGTATCCCTTTTTATATATGAATGGTGCATATTGTGCTTTCATGTAGAATAGTATTTTTGGTGGAGTGAAAAAATAAACTAGTCTTTTTTAATTTCCTTTTTTTATATATTGTTATTTTCTGAAAAAATTATATTCTGTAGTAGTTCCTCCATTCATATTGGGGGTTAGGCGTATAGCTGACAACTCTGCACTGTAAAAAAGCCATGTCAAGAATCAGCAATATAAGGTTATAGATGTTCCCAAGGTAAAATATTCAGGAGGTAAAATAGTCCCCCGTTCGGATCTCCGGGTGGGGACTACTTTGGGAGGTCCCTGGACTAAGGATAAGATCTACATTAGGAATAAGGATATTAAATTAGGCACCTGGAATGTTCTGAGCCTTTACCGGCCTGGGGCATTTCAGTGTACAGTTAATGAGATAGTTAAGTATAAATTAGATGTAGTAGCTGTCCAGGAAGTTAGGTGGCCAGGAGAAGGGAATTGTAAAACTAAAAATTATACTTTTTTCTATGGTGGTACTGAAAATCATAATTTTGGAACAGGCTTTTTCATAAATAATAGAATTATCTCGGCTCTTAAAACAGTAGAATTTATTAATGATAGGATATCATATGCAGTTTTACAGGGTAGGTGGTGTAAAATTATTTTAATAAACATACATGCACCAACGGAAGATAAAGATGATAATACTAAAGATGATTTTTATACAGAGTTAGAAGAGGTCTTTGATAAATTTTCTCAGTATGATATGAAAATTCTGTTAGGTGACTGTAATGCACAGATTGGCAAAGAAGAGACATTTAAACCCACGATTGGTAAAGAAAGTCTTCATGAATTAAGTAATGATAATGGTATAAGATTGATTACTTTTGCAACCTCAAAGAATTTAATTGTGAAAAGTACCACTTTTAAACATAAAGATATCCATAAATATACCTGGTCTTCTCCAGATGGTAAAACTCATAATCAGATAGATCATATTCTCATTGATAAGAGAAGGCATACTAGTATAATTGACGTCCGTACACATAGAGGTGCTGACTGTGCCAGTGACCATTATTTAGTAATTGCTAAATTAAGACAGAGACTCTCAGTGATAAATCATAAGCAACAAAATCTAAAAGTTATACAATTTGATACAGGAAAGTTTACTGATGAAAGAATTAAGAAAGATTACCAAATTAAACTGTCAAATAGATTTGATGTTTTGCAGGATTTAAATGATGATGAAAATATAAATGAAACAGACGTAAATAAGAATTGGGAGCACATACGTAATGCAATAGAATCAGCAGCTAAAGAAAGTATAGGATACCATAAACCAAGAAAAAGTAAGCCATGGTTTGATAATGAATGTCATAATCTAATAGAAATAAGAAATCAGGCTAGACTTTGGTGGTTAAATAACTCTGATGATACAAATCTAAACAATTATAATAGAATAAAGCGAGAAGTTAACCGCACGTTTAGAAGTAAAAAAGAGATTACTTGAAAAGCAAAATTAACGAACTTGAAACAAACAGCAAAAATAAAAATATCAGAGATTTATATAAAGGTGTAAATGAATTTAGAAAGGGGTGGCAACCTAAAGTAAACTTGATAAAAGATAAAGACGGTGATTTTCTAGCTGACCCAAGCGATATTCTAAATAGATGGAAGAACTACTTTAATGACCTTTAAAATGTCCATGTAGGAGATAAATCAGAAGTGAATGAAGTACACAAAGCAGAACCTTTAGTTCCAGAACCTAACTTGACTGAAGTTAAAGATGCTATTAAAAGGCTAAAGAATAACAAAGCACCTGGCATTGATTTAATACCAGCTGAGTTAATTAAATATGGTGGAAATTCATTAATATGTCAAATTCATAAATTAATTTGTTTAATATGGAATAAAGAAGAAATCCCTCAACAGTGGAAAGAATCCATAATTGTTCCTGTGTTTAAAAAAGGTGATAAAATGAACTGCAATAATTACCGTGGAATTTCTCTACTCTCAACAACATATAAAATATTATCTAACATTCTTTTAACAAGACTAACCCCATATGCTAATGAAATTATAGGTGATTATCAATGTGGATTTAAACGCAACAGATCAACTACAGATCAAATTTTTCACATCAGACAGACACTTGAAAAAAGTGGGAATATAATCAAAATATCCATCAGCTATTCATTGATTTCAAAAAAGCATATGATTCGGTCAAAAGAGATAAATTATATAATATATTAGTAGAGTTTGGAATACCTAAGAAGCTTGTTAGTATGATAAAAATATGCACCAGTGAAACAGAAAGTAAAATTCGTGTGGGTATTAATATGTCTGAAAAAATTACAATTCATGATGGGTTAAAACAAGGAGATGCATTATCTCCATTGCTCTTTAATTTTGCCTTAGAATATGCTGTTAGGAAGGTAAACGAAACTAAAGAAGGACTAAAATTAAATGGTGTGACTCAGTTGTTAGCATATGCAGATGATGTAGACTTACTGGGGGATGATGTGAATACAATTAAGAATAATGCTAAAATATTTTTCAAAACTGCTAAAGAGATAGGTTTGGAAGTTAACAAAGAGAAAACTAAATATATGCTTACAGGCCGAAACCAAGTGTTAGGTAATAATCAAAATCTAATTATTGATAACAACTCGTTTGAAATAGTTTCCAATTTCAAATACTTAGGAGTAATATTAACAAATGAAAATTATATTAAAGAGGAAATAAAAAGTAGGCTTAATTCAGGAAATGCATGTTACTTCTCTCTTCATAAACTTTTGTCTTCTCGTTTAATATCTAAGAAACTAAAAGTTAAAATATACAAAACAGTAATTTTGCCTGTAGTATTATATGGATGTGAAACTTGGTCCCTTACATTGAAAGAGGAATATAAATTGAGAGTATTTGAAAATAGGATCCTTAGGAAAATCTTTGGACCTAAAAGGGATGAGGAGACAGGTGAGTGGAGAAGGTTACATAATTTAGAACTACATAATTTGTATTCATGTCCAGACATTATTAGAATAATTAAATCAAGAAGACTTAGGTGGGCAGGCCATGTGGCACGAATGGGAGAGGAAAGAGGAGTTTACAGGATTCTTGTTGGGAAACCTGATGGTAAGAGACCAGTAGGAAGGCCAAGACGAAGATGGAGGGACAACGTCGAGATGAACCTAAGGGAAATCGGTAGGGATGGAAAAGAGTATATAGATCTTGCTCAAGATAGGGACAGATGGAAGGCCTGTGTTGCTGCAGCCATGAACCTTCGGGTTTAAGAAGGCTAGAGAGTTAGTTAGTTAGTTAGTTTGATTTTTAGTTTGAATGCTGTTTTAAGTCCACTTTTATGCACAGATAGGTTAATTGGGACTAGACCTACTGTTTAAAGTGGGATTTGAGCCACTATGTGCCTCCACAGGGTATGGAACCCGGGATCCCTTTGACTACTTGGCGACATTTCCATTTTTATTTCTTAACTATAATGTTATAGCTCTTGTCGAGTCCTACGGCGGGAACCCTATATCCTGGCATGGGAAGTGAGGAACAGGGAAGCGACCAATCCAGCGCGATGAGAAACACGCCAGCCTGTTGAAAGAGATGCGAGCCGCACCTCCTTCCGCGACGTCATGACTCTCGGCACCCCCGTTGCTGCCGGGTTGGTCTGCGTCGTATACCCCGCTTCGCATTTCCCTTGCCAGCATACAGGCCGTCCGTCGTAAGAGTAGACAAGAAATATAGCAAAGTTTAGTGAATGGAGTTTTCTTTCTAAATTCAATTCTAGAGTTATAGTGGTACAGTCGCTGTATGTACTTTTACACCCTAAAGATTCACCTAGCTAATTTTATGCAGTAGACAAGGAATTGACTCAACGTCTTACATAGATTTTAAACCTATCATCTTTAATGGAATCCGCTATTCTAGTCATTTCGTCAATGGAGCTGATCGTAATGCTTGTTGGATAGTTAGTAAGGCACAGAATATGAAGAAAAATAATAGTCTCAACTTCCTGAACCACAAAACATGAATCCAAACAACAATTAGTAACGTAGGCAACCGCTGAAACAAACCCATGTTTTGATGGCACGCATGCTAGTGTATCATACGAAAGAGCTGTAATAATCAATTGATCTCTAGCATTCCGCGTCTACATTGCTTATAATAAATGTTGCTAAGGTAAACATTGCACGTTTACTTGGTTCAGATTTGGGTTGAATCGCGTCGGAACTTATCAGGTATATATTTTTGAATAGTACAAATGATCGTAATTAATTCATCTCAGGATAATATAATTTATTTTCTGCCTTTCAATGGGCCAGCCTCCGTGGTAGAGTGCTTATCACAGCGCGCTGCAACGACAGGGTCTCGGGTTTAAATCCCGGCGTGGACATTAGCGTTCTTTGTGACTATCTATTCATAAATTCCATTATCATTACTCGTCCTCATCTCCGCGATTAGCCACAAGTTTCAGAAATTGAAGTAAGATAAACGAAATCAATCAAATCTATCACCTTCAATATGATCGATGAGATTCCCGGTGGAAGGACATGGTGGTTCGGATCCCACTTTAAACTGTATGTCCAGTTCCGATTAACATTACTGTGCATAAAGTGGACTTAAAACAGCAACTCAAACTCAAACTAAAAGTTCACTCCATAATGTGATGAACTTTCAAGTATGTCAAGAAAATTATCTTGCACTGTTTGTTGCAGCAAATCCAAATATTGTTCACGTCATGTCTTTTCGTTCCTTTTGGGTTCTTGCTAACGAAATTTCCTCCACTTTCCGCAATGAAAATTCTCGATTATATTCCACCTCAGCCAATTACAGGCAAGGTCCTTTTCTTGAGTGGTTCCATCACAGGAAGAGTCCTTGTCTGCAGACGATTCTGGAGAAACATATTCAGTCAAGGATGTGTACGGTCATTCATTCACTCAACAACGTTTATGAGTAGGGAACGGATTTTAAGATGCAATCCAAGAACATACCTGTTGTATTCCGAGATTGGATTGTATTCCTAGAAGATAATAAGAATTGGTTGTATTCCAAGAAAATAATAAGAATTGGTTGTATTAAAAAAATAACAATTGGTTGTATTCCAAGAAAATATTAATACGAATTGGTTGTATTCCAAGAAAATAATAAGAATTGGTTGTATTCCAAGAAAAGATTAAGAATTGGTTGTATTCCAAGAAAATGATAAGAATTGTTTGTATTCCAAAAAAATAATATGAATTGCTAGTATTCGAAGAAAATAAAAAGAATTGGTTGTATTCCAAGAAACTGATAAGATTTGGTTGTAATCCAAGAAGGTGATGAGAATTGGTTGTATTCCAAGAAGATAATAAGAATTGGTTGTATTCCAAAAAGATAATAAGAATTGGTTGTATTCCAAGAAGTTAATAAGAATTGGTTGTAATCCAAGAACATAAATGAGCAGGGTTGTCAAATGAAAGGACTATAATGTGAAAATTATATCTTTTTTCAAAAATATTTCCTCCAATAGAGAATTTTCTCATCCTCTAGGGGTAGAATATTGTGTCACGCGTCCATTCGGCAGACACAATCACGAAGGCGAGACGGAATAGTTAGCGGGTTCGACGACAGATGGCAGAGCACCGAAGAATGAGAAAGAGAGTTTACTGTGGAAATCGGAAGAGGATAAAATTATTATATTAATTATAATAATTAGAATATAAACAAATGAAGCATACAAGAATGTATGGAAGGAATAATGACACATTGTAAATAGCAAATTATCATGATAAAGGATATATTCATATACGTAAGATGATTACAGAAATGTGTCCTTGCCAGGTTTTGGTTGTTTGTCCCCGATGGCGCTATAGTTAAATTAGACGCCCCGAAGCACTTTACGACTGCGCTCTTTATTAGTCGCACTGGGCAATAGGCAGCTCTGGATATTAGCGATCCTGGTATATTTCCTCGGTGTTGTTTTTAGGAGGAAAAGCTATTGTCAGATTAGACGCCCCTAAAATTCCTCTATAGCTTTTGTTCAATTCTCGACAAGGAATGCAGTATAATTATTTTCTATATTATTGAGAAGAGATATGGTAAAGAAAATATTTGCAATAAATAAGAGAAATAAGATTTTTGCTGCCAAGGAAGATCAGAAGAAATAAGAATTTGCAGTAGAAGGAATAAATAGAAGAATTTATCGAAAATATAAGAAATAGAAATATCTCGGCGGAATATAGAAGAAGATAAGAATTGCTGCGTAAGAAGAAATAAGAATTGATATGAATAGAGAAAATAAGAACGGCAATGAATGAAAGGGGGATAACCATTTGTATATAGAAGAAATTGATGAAAGATGAAGAAGCCTTTCATATTCACCATAAAAGAAGTTGATGAAAGAAGCAGAAGTCTTTCCTATCTTATTATAGAAGAAATTGATGAGAGAAGAATACTTTAATATATTTACTATACGTAGAAGAAATTGATGAAAGAAAAAGAAGCCATTTCCATTCACCACAGAAGAAGTTGATGAAAGAAGAAGAAGCCTTTCCATATTTTTATCACAGAAGAAATTGATGAAAGAAGAAGAAGAAGCATTTCCTAATAGATAACAAGAAGTTTAATCAGTCATATATAAGAAGAACATAATTTATGTATATTCAAACTTCCCATATACTTCTCTGTACGTTGTTAAGTTTCAGAATATAGACTCGCCTTTAAACATATCCTTTAGCTATAAACGCTTTCTTATTCGCTTTCTCTAAGTATCCATTAACCATGAGATTAAGTTGTATGTAGCCGTGGTATAAGTTTATTTAAGAAGTGCACCACAAGGGAGGTAGCACGGTCCGCGCACATTATGTACAGATGGGGCAGGAAAAAAGATAATCGAATAAAGGCATTTTATCAGAACTTTCATTCACCTTTCTTAATACATTTTCAGAACCCTTTCTCCTTTCCAAACCATAATTTTTACCTTAAAATCCTTTCCCTATTGATGAGGCAATCTATTGTAAGTTTGTTTTACCTGAGATATCCTCCTTTTAAAAGTTTCCAAAGAAATTACCTATTTATTTCCATGGAAGAATAGTTAGCACAAAGCGTTACTATGCCAGGAGTTCCCGGTTTCAAATCCCGGCCTGGACATTGGTGTTCTTTGTGTGTCCCTTCATCACTCATCATATCATCACCCATCCGCATCTTTGCAATTAGTCAAAAGTTGCAGATAAGTGAAGTAAAATAATCCAAGTGAATCAATCGACCCTAAGGAATTACCAAATTCCAAAGGGGCTTCTTGGTAACAAGTGAAACGGGATTTAAAGGTTGACCTTCATAATGTTGCGTACATCATGCGTAGAAGACAATCCCTGATACATTGTGCAATCGCATGCAAGGGGCAATACTGTGTGTTGTAGTATAGTCATATCATCGACCGTATTGAATGGATTCCCTACCGCATAACTCATCTTTACTCAGTTTTGGATAAGAGAACAATGTACTGCCTGGCCATTGCAACACTGCTTGACGTACAGATATTATCACGAACCACTTTGCGAACTAGCTCTTTGCTTATGAGGGTGTGGGGAGGGTATAGCTAGTCAGTGGTGTATTTATGATTTAGTTTCGGAGGTTGGATACTCCTTTTTCGCATGGAAATTTGTATTTGTTACCAATCAGTACACCAACCTATTGCCTTGTGGTTCTAAGTACCTTACAATATTGGTTTTAAGCTAGGTTATTATATCTTGTGATAACATGTACACGTAATTTAGTAACACTTAGGGCATACACATTCTAAGATATTCCACTCGAAAAGATCTATGGAAGTAGTAACACTGAAAACTTCACCACATTTTTATTGTCAAATTCAAACTTAATGTTCATCTAATATACTTACAAGTGTCTTGTAAACACTTTATTACTTGTAAAATATCATCACTAATTATGCCATTAAAACGTTAAGTGGAAAAGAGAATTATCTTCTTCTTTAATTCACAAGGCTACATACGTTTTGGCAGGGAAACATTTGATGACGGGTCCATTAATGGAGATGAATGATTTTGTTTGCCTGTTATATGGCTAAGAAATGGTATACTATGTATATGATTTCAATCCCATTTTGTTTGAAGAGATAAAAATATCTCTGGAAGGGATAAAAACAATTCTGTTTAGCCTGGCATAACATTTCCTTGAAGGGGTAATCCCTGACACCCCGGTATACACATACCGTCACGAACTCACTACGCAAGATGTTTGATTCATTCACATTGAATTTCTAAAATTCAGCACATAACTCAATAAGAAATAAACTGTTTAATATAATTTACTAAGAAGTCAATCAATACTTAACGACCCAAGTGGGAAAATACATTAATTGCTTGCTAGACCATTTTTTATTTTATTTTCTAAATGTTTATTTTGTAACCCCTATGCAAAGAAGTTCAAACCAGGCATTAATTTGAGAAAATTCTTCCTTTCAAAATGTCGGATATTTTTATTTCATGTGGTTCGGCACTTTTGACCCTTAAAGAGAGTTGCGATGATTATGATAACTCAGCTAAGAAATACGACAGAACACTGGGGTAAAAAGCATTGCTTTCATTACATCTAAGTTAAATCAGTCTTCACCATATGAAACCAACGATATATAACATCGGTCAGAAATAATCTCCACAAAGAACTTATACAAGCTTCCTGCGCTTCACTGAAACAAATTTTCGTAGACTTCATTTGCTTTTTCCATCTGACAAGTTATTCAGCCAAATTAAAGGGAGGATGCCGGGGATTTTATCCCCGGCAAAACATTTTATGTCCGGCAAAAAAAAAGATCACCACCAGGGGTGTTTTTTATCCACTTCGAAGCAAAAGGAATTGAAAGCATAGAGTACATCATTTCTTAACTACATTATCAAACACAACTGCAAAATCATTTGTGTTTATTAATGGTCCAGTCAACGAAGATTTCAATGCCGAAAAGTATTCAACCTTGTGGATTAAGGAGGACACCATTCTCCATTTGAGAATGTGTTAAAAGAAACTTGTAGGTATGTTCAGTGGAAATTAAGTTTGAACCTGGCAATATAAATTTGGTCACGTTTTCGGTGTTACGAATTCAAAAGCTCTTTTTATGTATGAGTTTGGGTTTTCTTAGAATGTAAATATAGTAAGTGTTTCTAAATTACGTGTAGGCCTTAAGCTATCATAAGATATAATGACCTACCTTAGAACCAATGTTGTAAGGTACTTATAACCGCAAGACAATAGTGTTGTTTACTGACTGGTAACATATATACAAATTTGCATACCCACCCCCCCAAAAAAAAATACTTCCCAAAATTAAATCACAAATACGCCCTCCAAATTAGCTTCATTCGCAGAGTGCTATTAGACATTCCTGCAAGCCAACCACGTCATTCCGTCATTGGCACGATGAAGATAATAAGATACATCGAGAAGTAATGAAATGAAATAGCAAGTGACAAAACCAAGCTATATATTAAAGCAAAGACTAAAACTCAAAATAAAATAGACCGACAGATGCAGGTGGTCAGTATGCATGCATTGATGCAAATTTTGTCCCAATAATAGGGAATGTTGAACATATTACTTTCATTTCTAGAGTATTAATCACCTTAATCTTTATATATATATATATATATATATATATATATATATATATATATATATAATTTACATCGATCTGTCTCTGTTAACTACCCGTATCTCAGAAAATCCAAGACCCGTAGAAACAAAATTTAGTAGAGATTGACCTACAAGGTACTAACGCAGCATATATTACGTTGATTATCTGTCTATCTAGCGGTGAGAGACCAAAATCGATGAACAATGGCCTGTCAACACCTAGGAAGCTAGTAAATATTATCTAAAATTTTCTACAAATATGCGTTTGTAAGTGCTACTTTTCTTTAGCCTGTTCAAGTGGACAACAATTAACATATACGGCATTTTACAACAATTAACATATACGGTATTTAATGCTGCCGTGTCTCCAAATCCATTGACAGTATAAATGCAAATTTTGATGAGTTCAAATGTGAATGTATATCTTGGTGATTGTACAAATACAGTTTTGCTTTCTTCTAGAGAATTCAAGAGCCAGGTCACCATCCTCTAGAATAAGTCTGAAGCAGAGTTCTCTCCTGGAGACTGTACGACAGCCTGTACAAAGGTATCAACTTTCCTGCTGTTTTACGAGGTGAGTACAAATGATTTCTATGAAGAATTGTCTACATCATTATAAAATATGTTGTTTAATCATGCTGAGTCTGAAATGGTTAATTCAGATTCTCAGCTAAAGCAATTTAGAACAATTAACTTCATTTCGTTAATTTTGAAATCGTTCATCCTCACCCTACCTCAAACTTTGCGCGAAAAATAGTTCTAACTAACTAACTAACTCCCTAGCCTTCCTAAACCCGAAGGTTCATGGCTGCAGCAACACAGGCCTTCCATCTTTCCCTATCTTGAGCAAGTTCTATATACTCTTTTCCATCCCTACCGATTTCCCTTAGGTCCATCTCAACGTTGTCCCTCCATCTTCGTCTTGGCCTTCCTACAGGTCTCTTACTATCAGGTTTCCCAACAAGAATCCTGTGAACTCCTCTTTCCTCTCCCATTCGTGCCACATGGCCTGCCCACCTAAGTCTTCTTGATTTAATTATTCTAATAATATCTGGACATGAATACAAATTATGTAGTTCTAAATTATGTAACCTTCTCCACTCACCTGTCTCCTCATCCCTTTTAGGTCCAAATATTTTCCTAAGGATCTTATTTTCAAATACTCTCAATTTATGTTCCTCTTTCAATGTAAGGGACCACGTTTCACACCCATATAATACTACAGGCAAAATTACTGTTTTGTATATTTTAACTTTTAGTTTCTTAGATATTAAACGAGAAGACAAAAGTTTATGAAGAGAGAAGTAACATGCATTTCCTGAATTAAGCCTACTTTTTATTTCCTCTTTAATATAATTTTCATTTGTTAATATTACTCCTAAGTATTTGAATTTGGAAACTGTTTCAAACGAGTTGTTATCAATAATTAGATTTTGATTATTACCTAACACTTGGTTTCGGCCTGTAAGCATGTATGAACATCATATTTGAAGCCAGATAGGTAGAGGAAAACTATTTGAATACACAACTACAGATATATACATATATGAAAAAGATAAGCTAGTTAGGACTCAAATCTAAGACGGTAGGTAGCGGAGATCTCGAGTTTTGTACTCAACTATCAAAAAGAGAGAGAGGAATAATACGCCGGCGAGAACAATGATCCGGTAAACAGTAAAGCACACCTTAACCAGAGTCGACCTCCGTGGCGGAGTGGTTAGCATAGCACGCTGCGACGCCAGAGATACCTGCTTTGAATCCCGTTCTGTGTATGATTGTTCCTTGCATGTCTCCCTTCATTAATTTCGTCATATCAACACTCTTCCTCATCTTTGCGATTATCCAAAAATGGCAGAAAAACAAACTAAAATTAACCAAATCAATCAATACCAAAGCCAGAACTTGAACCTCACCCGTCCAGTCGTGATGCTTCACGCTAGCCACTCCGTCATCTGTATCTTGGCCAAACTATCTCTGGAGCAAGGCTGCGCATAGCGGCAGAGAAGGGGAGGAAATCGAATGGGCAGAGCGAAGCAGTACACACTGCTGGGAAGGCTGGTAACCGCAGTCGCTTTTCTCCCTCCACGCAATCCCGTTCCTCTCACGTGTTCATTGGTGGAGCCGTCTCGCGTGATTACTAGCGCAGAGACTTGTTTTCGGTCGCCTGCTCCAGAGTTAGTTTTGACAGAGTGTAGGTCGACGGATTAGAATACATTTGAGCAGGGTTGTTAATGGTCCAGGAAACCATAAATTGTAATATGTTCTTTTGGGTTCCGTAACAGGACCGGATTCTTTTCTCTCACACAATTTCAATTCGGTCCAACTTGCGTATTGTTTCATTGCAGTGCCTTTGGCCGTATTATAATTGATCTGGATTAATGATTGCGGGACCAAATTGAAATAATTTTAAAATAAATAGGTTCTTTACGGTCTAAAACCCATTTACGCTAGTATTATTGACTTGTGAAATTCGATGACATCCATACTAACGGTAAATTTCGTGTGACTTTTTGTGACTCATTTCTTGTTGAAACACTGATCATCCACCACCACCCAATCAACTCAATTGAGTTTTGGCCAAATATTCCGTATACCTTTTCTCTGGTCTCCTTAGTATGCATGTGAATTTTACGTAATTTTCGAATTACGGAAATTTGAAACTCAGTCTTTTGAATACGAGGTAAACGTTTCGTCAATTACCTCTAAATGGGATACAGAGATACGGGAACTCTCGTTTGTAGGTTCAAAAATGAAAACCATTGAACATTTTTCAAAACTTTGAATATTTTTCCAAAACGATATCAATAATTTATTTTATTACCTTTTTGAGTTTGAGTTTTGTTGTAAGTCCACGTTTATACACAGATAGTATAATTTGCAGTTTAAAGTGGGATTTGAACCACTATGTGCTTCCACCGGGTAACGTACCAGGGACCCCTTCATTACATGGCGACATTTCCATTTTTATTTTGTAACTAGATATGTTATAGCTCTTGTCTACTCTTACGGCGGGCGACCTACATGGTGGCAAGGAAAGTGGGGAGCAGGTAAGTGACCAATCCAGAGCGATAAGAAAAGCAGCAGCTTGTAGAACGAGGTGCGGGTAGTACTTCCTCCCGTGACGTCGTAATTCTCGGCGCTCCCGCTGTTGTCTGGTTGGACTGCGGCGTACAACTTTTCTTGCCAGCATGTAGGCCGTCCGCCGTAAGAGTAGACAAAGTTTAGTGAATGGAGTTTTCTTTCTAAATTCAATTTTAGAGTTACAGATGTACATTTACACCCTAAAGATTCACCTAGGTAAGTTGATGCAGTAGAGAAGGAATTGACGGAACGTTTCACATATATTTCAAACCTATGATCTGTATTAGTACCCGCTATGCTAGTCATTTCGTCAATAAAGCTGACTGTAAGGCTTTTTGGGAAAGTTAGTAAGGCACGCAATATGAAGGCAAAGATAACCTCAACCTCCTCACCCCAACAGAACTTGCCTCCAAACAACAATTAGTAACTAGGCAACCGGTGAAACAAACCTATAATGGCACGCATGTTAGAGTCTCATGCCAAATAATAATCAATTGACCTCCAGCATTGCGGTTCTACGTCGATTGTAATCAATGTTGCTAAGGTAAACATTGCAACAGTGGTGTATTTATGATTTCATTTCGAGGGTGGTTTGTTTCGTACACAAATTTGTAGATGTTACTAATCAGTACACTAAACCAGGCACGTATCCAGATATTCCTTTCGGGGGGGGGAGCTAAACATCATTTTTTTTACAGGGGTATACGATATAACCTCGCAAGGTTTAAGGTGGATGGTGGCGATTCAGTTCCAAAACGGAGAGGGGGGGGAGGGGGTAAGAAAAGTTTACTTTCTCTTGGTAGACAAAGGTTAGCATTAAAAAGCCATAGTGCGGGACCAGAAATGGAGAGCAACTGTCTCCTAAATCTGCCACTGTTTCAGCTGCTGTTTTTTTATTTTTTCAGAACGTGATATCGGGACATGTTTTATCACTCGACTCCTCTGTTTGAATGTACGAACATTGTGTTTGTGCCGAAACGATCTGAGTATGTGTATGTGTGTCCGTTTCACGAAGCTGTTATGAAATGGACAATCCATTTGAATGTGTTCTCCCTGGTTTGGATATTATCGTTTATGGTGTTGTCGCCTGCCTTCGAAACGTAAACTTAACAAGATCCTAATTTTCCATCTTTGTGACTTGGATCTTCAAGATTTAGGAAGAATTTAGACCGAAGGCACACATGTCGCTTGCAATGACCCAATCAACAGAAACTTTTCACACCGTAGCGGCTTGTAGCTTCGGTGTGAAACCTCCCTCGGTGGGTCAATATCATTGTCACCTCGAAACGGCAGCTCGTGTTGACCACGGAAGAAAAATATCTCTTCAACCGGTGGGAATGCCCCTTAGTTTTATTCTATCTCCTTTTTCTGTGTTTGTTAATTAAACAGGCAACATCTTACGGTTGGGCATACACAAGAGATGTGCTTTGCCGAAATTTTAGCGGAAAATGCAGGCTCCACCAGGCATACTGTGCCATTGCTCTACAGCGACAGCAAAAGATCAAGCAAAGCCAAGGGTGACTCGGTAGCTCACTTGGCAGAACAAAGAATGGCATGGCACGGTATATGACAGAGACCCTGGTTTTGGGGTCATGTTCGACCTTGCTTTTTCTGCTAAAATTTTCACATATGCAATGTCTTCTTGCTTTCTCTTCTCGACATTCATAAAATTTTCGACCTTCATGGCTGCCTCTTTGTGGTAGTTAGTGTTTGAGTGTGATTCCAAAACAGTTGACTTAAAAGTCCTTTTTAACTCATGAAACTCTCGGACTGCATACACGAAACTTGATCCGGTCACTAATAAATCGTCACTCAAAACTTAGATTTTCAGTCGATCTGTGCTGCTTATTTCTTTCTTTCATTTTTTTTTTCAATGATGCTCCAATGCCCATTACTGCTGAAATATTTACCTTCGATCTCTTCGGCCCATGACCCGAAACTAGCACTACACTGTCGGCAATGTCTTCAGCTTTGAACCCGAACTTGTAATAGTGGTAGACTTCAGCACTTTCCAGCAAAATGTGTCACTAGTTCTCCCCTCCCCAATCTCTACATCTTATAAAACTGTCAATGGACACTGACTGATCACTAATCGACTGTCACACTTACTCCTGAAGTCTTATTGAATGATTCTGTTGTATAGACCAACCGTGAAATTGAATCCGCGTATTTATATCCATATTATATTCTGGAATGTTCCGCACATAAAATGTTTTGTTAATACTGCCAGTAGTTCGACTCCACTTCCTATTCAAGAACGTTCCCTCTCGAACTTTTCAGAGAATTAGTAATACAACGAATCGCCCGACTCATGGCGCTACCTTCAACAGTGCTTTGTTGTGCAACTTCCAAATGCTGACAAGTCTTTAAATAATGCTTACTTTTGTTGCGACAACACCAAAAGAGCAAGAATAGTTTACATACAATATCATCAATAACAGGGTTATCCCTCAGGGTTCTAGAACATTCTCCGCCTTTCCTCGATAATTATATCTCTCCTCAAATTAAAACCACAATATTTTATTTCACACACATAAGCCAAAAATATAATTTTATCTAGTGTAAACCGAAACATTTCTGAGGGGGCTCGTGCCTGCACTAAACTATTGTCTTGTGGTTCTAAGTACCTTACAAGATTGGTTCTAACCTAGGTCATTAGATCTTATAACATTTGCAAGTAATTTAGACACACTTAGTGCATATACATTATAAGAAAATCCAAACTTACACGTAAAGAGAGCTATGGAACTAGTAAAACTGAAATCGTGACCAAATTTCTATTGTCAATTGATTGATTGATTGATTTAGTTTATTTTACTTCGCGTTTTGTGTCTCGTGGCTAATTTACGAAGATGGGGATGAGTGATGAAATGATGAAATTGAGGAATTGACATTCACAAACAAATTTCTATTGTAAAGTTCAAACTTAATTTTCATCTAATCTACCTACAAGTTTATTTATTACTTGTAAACTAACAGCACTATGTCATGAAAATGTTAAGTGGAAAAGAGGATGATCTCTTTAATCCACAAGGCTGCATACTTTTTGGCAGGGAAACCTGTGACAACTGGACCATTAATGAAAATGTTTGCTTGTTACATAGTTAAGAAACGGTATGCTATATGCTTTCAATCCTATTTTCTTTGAAGGGGGATAAAAACATCCCTATGGCAGGGATAAAAATAGTTCTGTTTTGCCGAGGATAACATTTTCTGTGAAGGGGAAATCCCTGTCCCCCCGTTAATTCTCACACTGTCACAAACTCACTACCCAAGACGTTCGATTCATTCACATAGAATTTCTACAATTCAGCACATAACAGAATTAGAAATGAACTGTTTAATCCAAATTTACATAGTCAATCCATACCCAATGCTAAAAAAAAAAATAATAATTGCTTGCTTGACCGATTGGAAGATTCAACAACAACTTAGAAATTTCTTTTACGTACAAAAATGCATTGATAGACCTGCTACGTTACTCTACATAAATCTGTGAAAAATCTTTGGAATATTTAGAAATATATTTGTGGTACCACTGTTTGCTAAAAATAAAACTTATTTCCTGCAATGCGTGTGTGTGGACCTCAGAAGTATAAAAAGTCAACGAGGCTTTATGTATGTGATATAGTCATTTATTTTCTGGATTACTTATACCAAAACAATGTATTACTGATACTAATAAATGTTTGATTAATTTTTTAAGTCCACTTTATTCAAAGAAAGGCTAATAGGGACTGAACCTACAATTAAAATGGGGTCCGAACTACTGTACTATATGCCTCCAATGAGTATCTAACCAGGGACCCTTTGATTACATGGAGACGACGTTATCACTACGTCATAGGGGAAGCCCCAAGAATAAATCTTTAAAACTGATTTTCTAAAACCTATCCTTGCTGCATGTGCCTTTTTTTGTAGTTACCTTTTCAATTTAAGTTAATTCATTCATATGTCATTTACTCCAAACATACAAGGGTTTTTATTTTCTATGAATTTAAGTGTTAATAAGAATGCCGATCTTACCTAAAATATCGGTTATTTTGGATCGCACATTTTATATTTGAATGTGAATTTAATGTGGCATAATTTTACTTATAGAATGAGTCAGATGATATGTGCAAAATCCCTGCGACAGAACATCAAATTCCATACATCACTTGAAGATAATAAAATATTTTTGGATTGTCATTGAGGCATGTATCAGAAACTATAATTGTGTTTTGTAGCATAATGATTCTGTTCATGGTAATGGTTGTGCTTTATTTTCAGGTTATTGAAATAAGATTGGTGATATCATCATAATCATGCTGAGTTGAAAATACGGAAGAGGTCAAAGGTGTCTTATGACGACATCGAGGCATCTAATTTCTTCGTCGTTGCAAAAGCATTTTTACTTCACCACATCAAGTGCCCATGACTATGATATAACGAGGTAAATTCAGTCACAAACTCTGCTATTTCTTTTTCTTTGTTCTCTATAACTGATATGGTGTGTATTAGATTCCCGATTTGATCAGGCATTTCATTCTCTGAAATTAGCAGCTTCTCTCTTCATACCCTCTAAACAGCAGTTCATTCTTGAGCTCTGTAACTCGTTTTTAAGATATAGCGCTTCTTCACGTGTAGCATGTCTGCTCTTGCTTCGGAGGACGGAAGAGGAAGGTAGTGCAGGGTTTTGTCGATGACTGCCAGCCCCTCGCTATGGTCTTTTTGTGTCCCAAAGATGAGAAATTTTGATAAACAAACTATCGGATTTATTGTAAGCATGGAAAAAGAAAGAGCATTCATTTTTGAAGAAAACTGTTTTTGAATCATTACATGTGGAACTATAGAAGAGAAGTTACAGCGATTTTCGTAAAGGTCAGAAAACACTAAAATCACCGCACGCCGCTGATTGAAAATGTCTGCCAGATCGAAAGGCAGGCCTGGAAAAATATTCAATGTCGGTTTTGAACACTTGAATAGATGTAGAAATAACTGGTTAAATTATTATTATTTCTAAATGGTGATGTTGGTCGCAATGGCATGGAATGACCCCAAGAGCTACTGCTACGTTGTGCTCCAAACTAAAGGAGAATCGAGGTAAATAATATCTTCTAGTACACACACACACACACACACACATCTATATATGTATATAGGCTACAAGGCAGGTGTGCCCCCCCCCCCCCCCCCAAGGCCATGGACTCATCCCTCTCCCAAAGTCGTTTATCAAAATCCCTCCACAGGAATCGTTGATCATAATGTGTCGGTTGTTCTGTTGTTATGGATTGTGTTAGCTGAGCTACCTGCGATTCGAGGTAAATTATTCCTTTATTCGTGCCCCGGGATTCCATGGGCCTGCTGGCATTCAAGACAGTTCATAAGGAAGTAAAATAACTCAGTAGGTCGAAATTTCGGAGTTTATATACCTGAGATTTTAGATAAAAACGGTGAATTTTTTGGCTGATACAAGCGATATTTTAAATAGATGGAAGAACTACTTTAAAATATTCATGTAGGAGATAAATCATAAGTAAATGAAGTAGTGCACACAGCAGAATATTTAGTACCAGAACCTAACTTGACTGAAATTAATGATGCTATTAAAAGGCTAAAGAATAACGAAGCACTTGACATTGTTTCAATACCAGCTGAGTTAATTAAATATGGTGGGAATTCGTTAATATGTCAAATTCATAAATTAATTTGTTTGATATGGAATAAAGAAGATATCCCTCAACAGTGGAAAGAATCCATCATCGTTTCTCTGCTTAAAAAACGTTATAGAACTAACTGTGATAATTGCCGTGGAATTTCTCTCCTTTCAACATTATATAAATCATTATTTAACATTCTTTTAACAAGACTCACCCCATACTCTAATGAAATTATAGGTGATTATTATTAATGAGGATTTAAATGTAACAGATCAACTATATATCAAATTATTCACATGAGACAGACACTTGAGAAAAAATGGGAATATAATCAAAATGTCCATCAGCTATTCATTGATTTTGAAAAAGCATATGATTCGGTTAAAAGAGATAAATTATATAATATACAGGGTGTCTCATAAGTAATAGCGCAAACTGACACAGGTGTAAGTAAACGATAATAGAAGCAAAAAAGTATCAGCAAACATGGGTCTGCAAACGAGCCGTTTTCGAGATAATCGCGAATGTGTGATTACAAGCCGCCACTGACTTCATTGTTTGTAAATGTCGTCCTACTTGGTAAAATGCTAAGAATGTGTGCGAATGTGTGATTACTGATTGCATTTTGTAAACACCGAGTGCTTTACTCCTTCCGCAGCCCGAGGTTTGCTCTTCGTTTACAAAGCAGAACATTTCCAAGAGGTGGCGTTGTAATCAAACAGGATGGGTACAATCAGTACAGAGAATTGTGCATGCTTGTGACCAATTCTAACCACACATTCGCACACATTATTAGCATTTTACCAACTAGAACGACGTTTACAAACAATGAAGTCAGTGGCGGCTTGTAATCACACATACGTGATTATCTCGAAATCGGCTCGTTTGCGGACCCATGTTTACTGAAACTTTTTTGCTTCTATTATCGTGTACTTTCAACTGTCAGTTTGCCCTATTACTTTTGAGACACCCTGTGTTAGTAGAGTCTGGAATACTTAAGATGCTTGCTAATATGATAAATATATGCAACAGTGAAACGGAAAGTAAAATTCGTGTCGGTATTAGTGTGTCTGACAAATTTATAATTCATGATGGACTAAAACAAGGAGATGCATTATCTCCATTGCTTTTTAATTTTGCCTTAGAATATGTTAAGAAAGAATAATTACCTAATGAAGGACTAAAATTAAATGGTCTGACTCAATTGTTAGCATATGCAGATGATGTAGACTTATTTGGGGATTATATAAATACAATTACAATGCTAAACTCTTTTTAAAAGCAACTATAGAGATAGGTTTGGAAGTTATTGAAGATAAAAATATAAAACTAAATATATGCTTACAGGCCGAAACCAAGTGTTAGGTAACAATCAAAACTTAATTTCTGATAACTCGCTTCAATCAGTTTCCAAATTTAAGTACTTGGGAGTAATATTAACAAATGAAAATGATACTAAAGAGGAAATGAAAAGCTGACAATCAGGAAATTCATGTTATTTTTCTCTTCATAAACTTTTATCGGCTCGTGCAATATCTAATAAACTAAAAGTTAAAATATACAAAACATTAATTTTGTCTATAGTATTATATGCATTTGAAACTTGCCCCTTACATTAAAAGAGGAACATAAATTGAGAGTATTGAAAATAAAATTCTTAGAAAAATATTTGGACCTAAAAGGGATGAGGAGGCAGGTGTGTGGAGAAGGTTACATAATGTAGAACAGCACAATTTGTATTCATGTCTAGATATTATTAGAATGATCACATCAAGAAAACTTAGGTGGGCAGTCAATGTGGCACGAATGGGAGAGGAAAGAAGAGTTTACAGTATTCTTGTTGGGAAACCTGATGGTAAGAGACCAGTAGGAAGGCCGCCAAGACGACGATGGAGGGATAACATTGACGTGGACCTAATTAGAGGAAATGTGTAAGGATGGAAGAGATTGGATTGATATTGTCCAGGATAGGGACAGATGGAAGGCGTGTGTTGCTGCAGCCATGAACCTTCGGATTTAAGAAGGTTAGAGGGTTAGTTAGTTAGAGATTTTAATCTCCTACCATTTTGATTCCAAATGTATGATATCATCTTTAAATGACGTAAAGAGAAATTATTCAATTATATATTCAAGATCAGAAAACAATTTTAAAGTTGAGATGATACACATTTTCATTCTTTATGTTTTTCTTGCAATAGAAAGAAAGGTAATTTTCCAATTGGGCATCCATTAGAGGATTACATAAAAGTTGGTGGATATGGAATAACTTTACATCGCTATTTTGTTGCATGAAAATCCTTATTACAAGAAAATACAAAAATTGTAATTGATTAATTGATTGATTTGCTTTATTTTACTTAGCTTCTTCTGCCACTTTTGGCTAATTTGCAAAGATGGGAATGAGTGATGATATGATAACATTGATGAATGAACACTCACAAACACCCATACCCAGGCCGGGATTCGAAACCGGCCCCGTTGGCGTCGTAGCGCGATGTGCTAACCACTCCGCCACGGGGGCTGGCACATTTTTGATGTAGTTTAAATGTACGTACAAAGGCATTGCAATCGTAAGAATTAACCCTACTAGCTAACTACTAACTCTCTAGCCTTCTTAAACCCGAAGGTTCATGGCTGCAGCAACACAGGCCTTCCATCTGTCCCTATGTTGAGCAAGATCTATATACTCTTTTCCATCCCTACCGATGTCCTTTAGGTCCATCTCAGCGTTATCCCTCCATCTTTGTCTTGGCCTTCCTACAGGTCTCTTACCATCAGGTTTCCCAACAAAAATCCTGTAAACTCCTCTTTCCTCTCCCATTCGTGCCACATTGACTGCCCACCTAAGTCTTCTTGAATTAATCATTCTAATAATATCTGGACATGAATACAAATTATGTAGTTCTAAATTATGTAACCTTCTCCACTCACCTGTCTCCTCATCCCTTTTACGTCCAAATATTTTCCTTAGGATCTTATTTTCAAATACTCTCAATTTATGTTCCTCTTTTAATGTAAGGGACCAAGTTTCACACCCATATAATACTACAGGCAAAATTACTGTATTGTATATTTTAACTTTTAGTTTCTTAGATATTAAACGAGAAGACAAAAGTTTATGAAGAGAGAAGTAACATGCTTTTCCTAAATTAAGCCTACTTTTTATTTCCTCTTTAATATAATTTGCACTTGCTAATATTACTCCTAAGAATTTGAATTTGGAAACTGCTTCCAACGAGTTGTTATCAATAATTGAATTTGATTAATACTTAACACTTGGTTTCGGCCTGTAAGCATATATTTAGTTTTCTCTTTGTTAACTTCCAAACCTATCTCTTTAGCAGTTTTGAAAAATATTTTAGCATTATTCTTAATTGTATTCACATCATCCCCTAATAAGTCTACATCATCTGCATATGCTAACAACTGAGTCACACCATTTAATTTTAGTCCTTCGTTAGTTTCTTTTAACTTCCTAACAGCATATTCTAAGGCAAAATTAAAGAGCAATGGAGATAATGCATCTCCTTGTTTTAACCCATCATGAATTGTAAATTTGTCACACACATTAATACCCACACGAAGTTTACTTTCTGTTTCACTGGTGGATACTTTTATCATACTAACAAGCTTCTTAGGTATTCCAAACTCTACTAATATATTATATAATTTATCTCTTTTGACAGAATCATATGCTTTTTTGAAATCAATGAATAGCTGATGGACATTTTGATTATATTCCCACTTTTTTTCAAGTGTCTGTCTAATGTGAAAAAATTGGTCTGTAGTTAATCTGTTACGTTTAAATCCACATTGATAATCACCTATAATTTCATTAGAATATGGGGTTAGTCTTGTTAAAAGAATGTTATATAATACTTGTATTTTATATGTTGTTGAGAGTAGAGAAATTCCACGGTAATTATTGCAGTTCATTTTATCACCTTTTTTAAACACGGGAACAATTATGGATTCTTTCCACTCTTGAGGGATTTCTTCTTTATTCCATATTAAACAAATTAATTTATGAATTTGACATATTAATGAATTTCCACCATATTTAATTAACTCAGCTGGTATTAAATCAATGCCAGGTGCTTTGTTATTCTTTAGCCTTTTAATAGCATCTTTAACTTCAGTCAAGTTAGGTTCTGGAACTAAAAGTTCTGTTGTGTGCATTTCATTTACTTCTGATTTATCTCCTACATGAACATTTGAAAGATCATTAAAGTACATAGTTCTTCCATCTATTTAGAATATCGCTTGGGTCAGCCAGAAAATCACCGTCTTTATATTTTATCAAGTTTACTTTAGGTTGCCACCCCTTTCTAAATTCATTTACATCTTTAACTTTATATAAATCTCTAATATTTTTGTTTTTACTGTTTGTTTCAATTTTGTTAATTTTGCTTTTCAAGTAATCTTTTTTTTTACTTCTAAACGTGCGATTAACTTCTCGCTTTATTCCATTATAATTGCTTAGATTTGTATCATCAGAGTTATTAAGAATTAACCCGCTTATTCAAATTCGAACTTCTATGTAAGCAATGAGGAATACATGAAAATGTTTTATCTTGCATTTGAGACATATACGTATATGTCTTGCAACTAAGCTGTAAAAAAGGGCCCCATCTCATTGTAGTCACGCTCAATCTCAACTGCATAAAGCAGGATCTACTGTATACAGAGTGCCAGTGAAAGTAAGCTGTTGTCCCAGCTCATTCTTCTAGGAAATTATTTTTACGAATTCAAACCAGAACTTAGATCTTTTCAATTTTATTTTTACCAATGCCAGAATATAGAATTCTAATAGACAACTAGTTTACTATATTTCCCTTTCCTTTTATATCAAATTCAAATAAATTTATATCCTACAACTTAGTTGATTAATATTTGGGGGATAATACGTGAGTAGTGATTGCGGCCATACGACAGAATAATAGATTAGGTTCCTGGATACTGAAACTAATAATAATCTAAATGTCAATGAAAATTACAAACCTAATATTGAACAAATAAATAAATATCTAACTAAAGAACTAAAAGGTACCCCAATCTACTTACATCCCCCATTGCATAGCCACACTCACCATTCACGTGTACAGTAAGAGTCACTCCACTCTTTCCTCCTTAACGGATGCCTCCAGCCTGAGCAGGCTTGATTCTTCCTCATGGCTCTGAGCATGCTAGCCAATCAAAATGAGGCAAGACGTCATACAATGATACCAACTCACTTTGTGGGCAGAGGGTTATAACTGTCCCTCTTGTCATTATTGTTGAGGGGAACTCACCCCATCTCCCTCCGCTAACGACGAGCATGATTAATATATCAGGACAATCAAAAAATAATGCCTCCATTTTTGCAATTTCAGATCAAGCTAAAACCAACTACGCCGTTGAGTAGCAAAATAAATGTGTTCACCTGAAGACGAAAGAAGTGATGCTCTCTCGAATTGTAGTGTTTCGTAGAATAAGTATAGTCTAAAACGCAATGGATAATATCCAATTAACATTACATGCTAAATAGTCATACGCTCCAAATCTTATACTTTACGTAAAATACTTGAAGGTAAATATTATTGTGAAACACACACAATTTATCATTCTTGTTCCCCCGCTCTAGATATCACGAAAATATAATTGTGTTTGTAATATAATATTTTTGTTTAATTCGTGGTAATTATTTATACTTTATTTTCATGTTCTGTAATATTTTATTATTGAAATATGCCTCGTAACATTATAATGCAGAGATGAAAATATGTAAGGGACCAGAAGCTCACCTCCAATGTCGACTAAGAGGTACTCCATTCCTTGCCAACACCTTCACTTCACTTCAAGTGGTCATTATTACGATATACCAAAGGTAACTTCACTCACAAACCCTGAAATTTATCTTCGTTGCCTTTAACTGGTATGGTGTGCTTTAAATTCCTGCATTGGTCAGGTCTCTCATTTTCCAAAATTACCACTCCCCCCAAAAATATTTTATTTTTGAGATCTGTATTTAGGGAGAATTAAAAGAGAATAGGTAGAAACTAAAGGATGTTGACCATGACCACAAGATCCTCGTTAACGGGATGTTTGGAACATTATTACACATTTCATACAGGGCTTACTGGTTGAATAAAATGACACAAATACCGAATATCTGTCATGAGTTTTAAACAATTTCTCGGTTCAGCTCAAAAGGTCAATATCAACTCTAGTATTGCTCAAATGGTATTTATTGCTTCAAAAGCGTTAAATGTAAAGAAAATACTTTAGATTTTGAGACTGGTTGGAAATCCTATCACCAGGAAAATGCAATATTGAATTTATTGAAGTTTGCGTAATTTGTTTCATGATAATGAATGTCTAGAAACTTATTTGTGGAATGCTACCGCAGATGTAAAGTTAGAATATAAAATGAACTAATACTTTTTAGTAGATTCTTCCTATTGATGCCCCGAGTGTAACGCTTTGCCTCAATTCATGATTGAATGTTGTCCAAAGATAGTAAAAATATTTCCGAAGTACCTTTGAGAATTTTTCAAAATGCATGATTCTTGTCCTCCTTTTATCCTGTCGGAATCCTGATTCACATTTACGTTCCCTAGAGATATAGCAGGAGGACTCTCCAAACGAAAGATTCGAAAAGTTGTAAGTCCTGAGAAACATGCTCTGTCCGTACACACAAAAATTCTTTCTTTATCACTCTAAGCAATTCCTACATGAAAACAAAAACAGAGGCAACCTTCCTCGTATATCATGATAACAATTGCTACTCCTTTTGAGAAATAGCAAAACACAGGATTCACCATCTTCCTTGCTATGACAAACATCTTACCTCCTAAAAACATATTTCCTTCGTGTACACAGAGAATTCTTTCTTTTCCTGTTTATGCTATTCCTACTTCTACAACACCTCGAAAGAAAACTTCTTATTTCTATTATCACACAAATAGCTGACCCATTCAGAAGTTAACAATATCAAAAGAGTGGCTTTCCTTTTTTTTTTTTTGGTAGGAATTTTTTCCATTAATTCTTCCTTTGTACATACATCCGAGAAACATTTGCTCACCCCTCTTTCCTATTGTGTACACACAAAACCTTTTTTACACAAATAACAGATCCATTCACTAAGTAACTTCCCCATTTCTTGTTACAAAAAAATAATTAAAACATCCTTTGTCCCTCCGAGAAACAGCTGCGCTCTCGTGTTTATTCAATAGTTGAGAACCATTCACATCATTCACTTTAAACATTACACTTGTGTACGACATAAATCCTCTTTCCTATTGTATACATACACCAAACAATCAGCCAAGTTACTTTTCTTCTTTGTTCTTATTGTTTATAACAAAAAAAATAACATATCCGCATCCACTTCTTTTCAACTTACACACACCTATACACAACACATGCGCACACCTGGGAATCATCCACGGAGAAAAATAACTATATTCCGGAATTGATACTGCTAATAAGTTAGGGATTGTATGTAGCTTTTAATAGTTCTCTTAATTTTAGTGACAATTAACCATGCAATGTTAATTGGACATAATCCATTGTCTAGTGCTTTTCTTTCCGAGAGAGATTCCAACATTTGCTCTCATCATGTAACTAGGAACATAATAAACCTTTTTCGATCAGGCCTCATCTCCAAAAAAATATCAATTCGTGGTAAGTCCCGACACGTATCAACTTGTTTGGTGAGAATAAGTCACGGCATGAACATAATAAACCTCTTCCTGCCTCCCCCCTCAAAAAAGAAAAGGCAATAGTTGGGGTGTAGAGTTCAATGAACTAACCGATCTCTAACTACGCACTGGTAATGGTTAGGGTGGAGAGTTCAAAGAATTAACGGATCTCTAACTGCAGAGTTCAAAGAATTAACTGATGTGTAACTCAGATTTCTAATTGAATGCAATCTTGAGGACCACTATAAGGTTAAATATTTATTTATTTATTTATTACTAAACACAACAGGCGAATGCCCAATTACAGTGTTCTACATTTCTTATTTATCTTTACACTCAGTATATCAGATATTTACCACCATGTACAATATATATAAGATACTGATATAATATATTATAAATTACATAAAATATGGAAATAAAATAAACAAGGATAAATCAAGGATAGAAGTTATTAAGATTAAAGAAATACATTAATTATGTGTGTAATAAATGACCCGTAAATAATTGACACACTAGAAAGTACGTACATATATGTAATTGAGTATAAACTACGAAAGAAATATATATTTACAAATATTGCGTTTATGTTTACATTGTTGACATTTATTCTTCCATTCCTTGAATAATATTTTTGAATGTCCCAATAGGCATGTGAAATATGTCTAATTTTGGTTCCCTTTCGGAACATCTGTTGTACAGTTCACACATTCTCCTGATAGGTGATTTATTTATGATGTTCGATCTTCTGTTACTACAGTAAAAGAGGCCCCCTTTGGATCGTGTCTTGGAGATAGGAACACGTATGTGTATTTGTTCTAGAAGATGTTGCACTTGAATATTATTGTTCATGATTTTGTATAAGAAACAGAGCAACTGCATCTTCCTTCTTTTGCTGAGAGAAGGCAGGTTGTGGTGTTTACAGAGGGAAGTGTATGATTCGTATCGGGGATATATGCCTGTTTCTTTATAAGTGGCGTACCTTACGAATTTAGACTGTAGCATTTCTATTTTATGCGTGTACTTTTTGTCCTGAGGAGCCCATATTTCTGCTGCATATTCTACTTTGCTTCGGACTAAAGCGTTAAATATTATTTTCATTATTTCTTGGTTCATAAACTCTTTACTCATTCTAATTGCGTACCCTAGGTTCCTGTGTGCCTCATTTAAGACCCTTTCAACATGTGTTGCAAATGTAAGTTTTGAATCAAATGTAACTCCTAGATATCTCATCTCGTTAACCCTTTTAATTTTTGTGTTATTTATTTTGTAATTGAATTCAATTTGCTTTCTGTTGCGCGAGTATGTCATCGTGCAGCATTTTTCTATGTTCAGATTAAGATCATTTATTTCGCACCATTTTGTTACTGTATTGATTTCACTTTGTAAGGATTTGCAGTCATCAATATTACAAATAGTCTTACCGAATTTTAAGTCATCCGCGTATAAGAGTCTGAATGAGTCACACAGGTACTTTGGTAAGTCATTGATTAGAATTAAAAATAACAGAGGTCCGAGATTCGAACCCTGGGGGACTCCTGAGAAAACTGCGAACTCTTCTGTTAAAATTCCATTGTAAGATACGTTCTGCTTACGGTCTTTTAGATAAGAAGCAAAGAAATTTAGTGCTGGTTTGGAGAGGTCGTAACACGAGAGTTTACTCAACAAGATATCGTGGTTTACTCTATCGAAGGCTTTGGATATATCTGTATAGATGACATCTACTTGCTTTCTTTCTTCTAGATTAGTTGCAACGAAATGACTTAGGAGGGATAGGTTCGTAACAGTGGATCTACCCGGGACGAAGCCGTGTTGGTTTACAGATATTACTGGGGATATGTGTGACAACAATCTTTGATAAATAATACTTTCGAAAACTTTTGCGGGCGCAGACAATAAAGATATGGGCCTATGCTCTTCAATGTTACCGGTGCCACTATTTTTGGGTACGGGACGCACTGTAGATGTTTTCCATTTCCTGGGAAATAAAGACGTAGCTAGGGAAAGATTGAATATTTTCATTAAGGGTAGGGCTAATAAGCTTGCACAACCTTTTAACACGTAGGCTGGAATGCCGTCAGGGCCACAAGATTTCTTTGGTTTTAATTTTTTTATTGCCTTTTCAACATCATCAATACTGACTGCGTTTAGTACAAATGCTTCACCTACGTCTATCTTTTCGTGGTCTTCGATTAAATTGCAGTCGTAATTCGCGGGCGTGCTCTTATAGGTGGAAAGGAAATGCTGAACAAAGACGTTCGCAATTGCCTCGTCATCGTCTAGTGTAGTGTCATTGTATTTGAGGGGCATGGACGTATTTTTCCTCCCTTTATTTTGAACGAAGGACCAAAAGTGTCTAAAATCGAGTTTTATATAATTTTCTGTTTCTGATATGTAATTCCTGTAAGCTTTTTCAATTTGCCTTTTCGTTATTTTGCGGAGAGTTTCAAACTGTGCACGATGAAAGTTGGTATTACCAATTCCACGTTTCCATTTCTTATGGTGGTGGGATTTGCTTTTAATGTTTTTAATTATGCCACTGGTGAACCAACTAGGATATCGTGATGTTACGGATTTCTTTCTGTACGGGACGGTGACTTCGAAAACTTTATCAAGATTTTCGTAAAAGATATCAAGCGCGTCATTTACATTCTTTTGATTGGATATTTCTTCCCAGTTGATGGTAGCAATTTCACGGTACATTACTTCAAAGTTTGCTTTTTGGAAATTACGCATGGTAATTGTTTTCTCTTTATTTGCTTTAACATGTTTCGAAACAAAGAATTCGATGCTAAGTTGGGGGTGATGTTCATCCTCCGGTACTAACGTTTCAATTTCTTTACAGACCGACACGTTTTGGATGTTAGTCAGAACTAAATCTAGTGTTTTGCTGTTGGTGTTTAACACATTGTTTACACTACTTAAATTATAGTAAGACACAAAGTTGGAGAGAGTTTTAGATTTTTGCGAGCCTTTGCTGAAATCATAATTAGAACCTGTTACTTCCGGCAAGTTAAAATCACCTACGAGGAGTATGCGTGAACTGGGAAGACATACAGAACAAATCGCTTCATAAAACGCTTCATAAATTGAAATAGTACACAAGGGTGGGAAATATACTATGCATATATACAGAGACATAATATCGTTAATTACAGTTTTTTCGAGGACACATTCAATTGGTAGGTCAGCTAATTCTATGGTGGTTGATCTGTATTTGTTTTGTATTCCTAAAATAACCCCCCCCCTCCATCCTTTTTTCCCAACGTTTTCATTTTCCGGTCACATCTAGTTACGCCATATCTGTCATCAAACAGTTCACTGTCCCTGATGCCAGGTACCAGCCAGCTTTCGGCTACAGCCACTGCAGCATAGTCGTTGGCAAAAACTCTTTGAGAGAAAGTCCTGATTTTCGTACGGAGTCCTCGGGTATTTTGAAATGCTAGATTAAATAATGCTTTACTCACCGTCTCTTTCCCTTTTTCTGGGGATGTCCGTTGACTGCCTGTCCATCATTGGGTGGAATGACCTCTCTCCCTATTGTTGTTCCTCACCCTCGGGTCCCGACGGGAGGAGAGGGTGGATGTGGATGGCGAACGTTGCTTCGGTCCCTGCCCTCCTGCTGCTCCAGCTGCCGTCGCTGCCTCCGACGGAGGCGCGGAAGGGGTAGGTGGAATTCCTTTGTCACGTTGACGAGAGACAGGTACTTCGTCCGGTTGCATACTCTCCAGGTCGCCGAGTGTGTAACGCCTCCCGTCGATGAACAGATACCGAAACTGCAGGTACGCATACTTTCCTTGTTTCCTGGCCTCGATCATGTGGTACTGCAGCATCTTCCGTTCTTCTCGAACCTTCGCAGAGTAGTCCTGCTCCAAATACACCCGGCTTCCTTTCAGTTCTTTGCTGTTGCGTAACACTTCTTCTTTCTTTTTGTCAGACAGAAATTTGCATATCACAGGTCTGTTCTTGTTTCCTTGCTTCTTCCCAAGACGATGCACACGATCGAGATCGAGCTCACCGAGGGACACTTTCAGCTTTCCTTCGATCAGTTCCCTGATTTTTGCCTCGGTCATGGCATACGATTCGCGATCCTCTTCCTCGATGCCATGAAACACGAGATTTTGCCTTCTCGACCTGTTCTCTTGGTCCTCAACACGCCATTCTAAAAACTTACAATATCCCTGTAAGTCACTCACTTCGTCTGCCAACTTATCCATATCCTGTTCCATGCTGGTGACTCTGTCCACCAGCTTGGTGACAGTATCTTTCACTTCCTTGATTTCGTTCATAATAGCCTCGTTCGAACTTTGGAGAGACTTGAGGATATCACGGATTTCACTTAACTCGCTTCTGTCTACTTTCGGGGGACAGGGGTTTAGCTCGACGCCGCCAACAATTAATATCGTCAGTAACACCAAGCCGTAAGGTTGATAACATTTCCACGGTTTAACACAGTCACTGGAGGATTCTTGTCGTGTCTTGAGGAAAGATCTCGATGCACAGAAGAGTCCGATCCGTGCTCGGTACACGGCCAACGACACACCCATTTCCGCCAAAGTCAGGTAGCGCACCCCGCAGCTAGGACCTCAAGAAAACACGTCCGCACTCTTCGAAGTCTTGATGTAAAATGAATATGTGAATGTGATGGGACGTAGTTTAGACACTGTCTAGTTATTGGTTCCCTCTGGATCCTGGTGCTTTATTAGCGGATGTGTTCGTGAGGTGAAGTGGGTTCCAGGAGTGACTGAGCTGGAGTCCCACGTCCCACGTCCCACTTCCCTGTTGAGAGATTCGTGCTTTCCCGAGAAATGGCTTTCTATATTCGTCGGTTCCATTAACAGGCACATTCGACTATGATTTTGGTATCTGCTAATAAAATCATGTGCCCCTCGGCGATGCTGTATTCTGCTAGTCCTTACTTTTCTGCTTGAAACAGTTTGAGATGTAGTTTTCATGTTTATTTCTTCCTTGATGAATGGTGCGTCCTATTTGTCCATCATATGGTGTCTCACATTGAGATGGTATATAGCATAATCCTGGAATATGGAGTTCCTGGTCATCTTTGACTGAACGAAGCAAGGCGCGCGCCTCCACACATAAAGTTCTTTGCCGGGGTAGTTTTCCGCGACAGCGCCGACCCCGAAAGCGTATTTTTCACACGCAGCGACACAATCAGGGTTCTCGCCATGACCTTGGAGGGAAGGCACGAAAGTCTGATGGCTCCTGCCCTGCGTTGCCAACCTCCCGATAAGAAGAAGCTGTTAGACTGTGAAATTATGATAAATGCTGATGAATTGTGCTAGGATCTAAATAATAATAACAATGAATTATTATTATTATTATTGATGAATTAGTAACAGTAATTTATGATTATTATTATTTTTAGGATGATTGTAATTTTAAGTTATGCATCTATTTTTCGAGATGATTTCAACATTGAAGCTAGAGAAGGTTTGAGATGATTCGTAGACTACAAAGCGAAACATTTGTTTTATTTGTTGCCCACAACATTCTGCCGATTCTTGCCATGAAATGTTCCTCGCGAGGTAAACGGGAGAATGAAGAAAAGATGAAGAGGAGAGGGTGTGGTTGGAACGGCATGTACCTAGACCGTAAATAAGATCTGAATGTCATTTAATTTTTAATTTTTCAAAATATCCTTCTTTGAAGCGAATTTCTTCCTCCCAGAGGAGCAAGTTTGAAAATTATGTTAGATTTTCCCATTATGTCAACACAGAGTGCTAGGTGTGAACGAAACTCATGTTGTGCTAGGTTTAGCATCATTATGCTCCGTTTGGAATCGCTGCCCAGCTTCAAAACAACTTCCAGCTAAATTTTATGACTTGGGTCGGTGTCCTCTTTTTCATTGCCCGAGGCGCTGGGGGTTGGTTATGGCTGGTCCCGACTCTCGATGTGTCGAGGGGAGCTCCGGATGCATTTGACCATCGAAAGGTCCTTCCAGGAAATTTGCCGTGTCGGGCTACGTGTGCGCCTGTCCCATTTAGCCCCGTTGTTTCGTGGTGCACTCGATATCGAGGTAGGGGTCGCAGTCGATGTTTTCGGTGTGTGTGCAAACGTGCTTAGTCTTAAGTGGTGGTCTGTGCATGGTCGTCACACCGTGCCTGGAAAGAATTCTGCGTAGTTTTCCGGAAGTATGTATGATGAATGGTAAATCTGTTGTAGCGGTGCGTTCCTTTCCTGTTTTGCTACAAGTCTACATTCCCTGATGATGTGAACAGTGTATGCGCTCAAGAAATTGGAAGCTAACGTCGACTTAACCTGGCTGGTAACCCGAGAACACTTGTTCGAATCACGTCGCTAATCGCGTGTATGTAAGAAAGGTATCCAGGTTTACCGATAGATTCACACCTAAGTTAGCTAACTTAACACTGTCATTGCGACAATAGACAACGCTACACACACCTATTTACAACACCTGTTACACATGCAAACTCCTGCTTGCACCTGCGGACCACCCAAGGAGAAACCCTGCTACGTTCTGGAATTAACACTACTTTTACAATTATAGATTATAACTAAATTATTTTTGTGTACAACAGAATATAAATAAAAGATAGAATCAAGAAGGGTATGAAAAGAAGAATTTGAATCGTTTTGACCCGTAACATACCACTTAAATGACGCAAACACACCATACCAGTTAACCATTGGCTCAGGTTGTTTTAATATCTGGTAGAAGGAGGCATACTCCTTTAAGCCAATATAGAACGAAAATTCAATTAGTTACTCTTGTTACTAGAAATAGTAGTAGATAATACATTATTCTTGTTATACATAATGGTTAATAACATTATTACTGTATTTGAAAATATACTACTTCAAAACACAAGATAAAAATAAAACCTGTTACTACAGTTGTAATAGGTATAGAAAATAATCTACATAGAAATTGATTCTGTGAACTCACTTTTGATATCGAACGTGAATTTTTAATAGGTTTTCAATATTTAATATCTAATATCTTAATCATTAATGAACAATGAAAATATGCACAGTTGTGGTATGGAAGGTAGAGGAGGTTACGAGAAAATGAAGCAGCGGGAAGAATAAGGTAAAAAAAAGCACATACCATTCTTCACATCTCAAGGGTCCGTTAAGAGCTTTAGGAAATAAAAGGGACCAGCATTATCAAGCGTGTGTTTTTGCATAGCTCTACCCCTTCGACAGTGGTGCAGGAACGGTAAGTACAGGGGTACATTATACCCCCTCAATTTTTGAATGGGTACAGTACCTCTTTAAACCGTAGATCCGAGTTGTACCCCCTGTACTGCCTATAAAATAATTTAAAAACTCAGGTGCTGCTGTAAAGAGAACCTAATTATTTTCTAATAGTTAACACAAAATTTAGTTATAATGTTTACAAATGTTTACACACGACATTTTGAAAACGCCATTACAGACAAACGAGGGCTTAAAAACTTGGGGTCTGGGGCATTTTAGGCTCGGGATTTATGTAGTATCCCCTCCTCCCCCCCCCCCAAAGGCACATTCTCCACTGGAAGCTATTCTATTTTGTTGGAGAAAATACTGTAATATGAACACCCACCTAATATGGTGTGGGTCTACCTTTAGCTTTGAGAACAGCCTCAATCCTCCTGGGAATGGATGCATACAAATCCTGGATGGTAGTCAGTAGGATGCTATAACATTCCTCAACAAGAAACTGCTCCAATTCCTTGAGATTGGCTGGCGGAGGGAAACGGACCCGTACTCTGGTTTCCAATACTGACCCCTAATGGGTCGAATATATTGAAATCAGGCGATTGTGCAGGTCAGGGAAGATATGTATGTGCTTTATCGTGCTCATCAAGCCAATCTTGGACAGTGCCAGCGGTATGAATCATACTGGAAGATAGTATCCCCTGCTGGGAACAATGCCTTCATACACCTTGGCAGTTACCCTTCTTTTCAGTGGGACAATAGGACCCAGTGAATGCCATGAAATGACCGCCCACACCATTACACTACCGCCACCATGCTTCACTGTTGGCACCAGGTAGTCTGGATTGTATGCTTCAGCCGGTGTTCGCCATACGTAAATACGTCCACTAGTGGGGAATATTGTGAAGGTTGATTCCTCGGACCACATGATATGTTTCCATTGCTCGGTAGTCCAGGTTCTGCCCCTGACACCACTGATGTCTCCGTTCGGCATTGTCAAGAGGTTTGGCAATAGCGGCTCTGCCATGGATATTATGTTTATGCACTTCTCGGAACACTGTTTTCGTTGACACTGCATTCTCGTCACGCATATTCAGCTCAGCAGTTACTTTGGTTGCGGTGGTCTTCCTCTGAGAGCCAACAATCCTCCTTAATGGCTTCCTGTCTCTCTCTGTCAGTTTCTGCCATTATTCTGTTTCGCAGACGTCGTTTTTCCCTGCAATTTGTATGCTGTCATGGCGGTTGATACAGTAGCTATATATGCTAAAGTTAGTAGATACTCTGCTAACTTTTCGACTGTTGTTACGGATGCACCAACTAATCGGGCACCAACAATTTTCCCTCGTTTGATGTCTGTAAGGTCAGACATAATGGTAGCGCAACACAACACGAAGCCGTTCACAGGCTTACTGGTGTCTCATACCTCTAGCAGAGGGATCATAAGACACGGAGAAAACAAAAGACGCGTTCCCTGGGTGCCAGTGCAGTCAGCACACAACTCCGAAAATGGTGCTCATCTAATCGGGTGTTCATATTATTTTGTCCAAACACACACACACACACACACACACACACACACACACACACACACACACACACACACATACATACATACATACATACATACATACATACATACATACATGTTGTCATTGTCATTGGGTTGGGAGCCGGGCCGCGTGGCGGAATGGTAATCACATCGCGCTACGACACCAGGGGTCCCGGGTTCGAATCATGGCCTGGACATGGGTGTTTGTGAGTATCCATTCATCAATTTCATCATACTATCAATCATACCCATCTTCGCAATTAGCCAACCACCGGGTATCGAACCCTGGACCTTTTGATTACAAGGCGACGACGCTATCAATGCGCCACTGGGGAAGCAATATATGTATATGTGTAGGGCAATTCCACGAAAAAATTAAACTTATTGGATTTCTATTGTCTCATCCATGGTATGATGTTGTGATGTTCTGGCAATAGTTGATTGAATTCCTCATTGGGCCGCCGTCGCAATGCCTACTGCGTCTCCTGAATAGATCCTGTTCGGATGAACGCCTCCACTGCCACGATTTATGTTTGAACTGGGCAAAGTTCCATGGCTGACCAATTGCCAAACTTGCATCTGCCTAAGCATGAGAGACTTCTGCGCTTGCGCAACTGCGTTCAGATAGGGTTGGCAAATGATATTGGTAGATACAATACGTACCACTCTAAAATATAAGGGTGAAAAATATACACTAGGAAAGCAAAAGCAAGTCACAGTGAATATGTTTCCTAAATGAACCGTATACGAGAGAATAGCGAAATAGTTTTAGTATGCTTATTATGCGCTGTTGACCTTCACACTTGTGCATTACGTGCCATAGGAGTTTGGCTCTATGTTTACAACATGCAACTTTGCCTATATGTAGGGAGTATATGCTGTGTTCGAATAAACGGGGGGTTGCCGATGATTTTCCCCCACAAAACATTTTATCCCCGGAAATAGAAAATTATTTTTAGCCCTGCCAGGGATGTTTTTATCCCCCACGAAGGAAATGGAATTGAAAGCAAACAGTATAAGTAGAGGTAAATAGGGCATTCTGGCAACAAATCCGTTTGATACAATAAATTATTTGGGCTAAAATTAAGCTATATTTTCATATCTTCTGGTGGATTTAGCTAATTCGTAGGTGTAGCAAATTGGTCTAATCATGCTACGAATTCTAAAATCCTCGTACCATGATGATTAACATTGTTGAATATCTAGCTTGGGAATTCTACGCGCAGTGTCACGTGACCCCCAACTGTTGATTGTTTGAGAGTGTATTTATATATATTAGTATGCTTCTCCTCATGAATTTTCTGACATTACCTACTTCTGGCCGAAAAAAAATAATAATTCAAAAAAAATTTTTTTTTAAAAAAATAAAAAAAATGAGAAATTTTTTTTTTAAAAAAAAAACTAAAAAAATATTGTTAAAATAATTTTGATACACTTAGGCATAGACTTGTGTCTCCAGCAAAATCTATATATAATAACCCATACCCAAAATAATTTACATTTAGGCATAGACTTGTGTCTCCAGCAAAATCTATATATAATAACCCATACCCAAAATAATTTACATTTAGGCATAGACTTGTGTCTCCAGCAAAATCTATATATAAATACAACACCCAAAATATTTTTACTATTCTTGATATACTTAAGCATAGACTATTTTCTATTCAATTTTTTAAAAATATTTGTGCTAAATATATTATCTCCAAGTGAGATTGAAATATTGACACCCTCTAGAGTTGTGATATTTCCAGAAAAAAATTATATATTAATACCAAATAAAAAATAAATGGTTAATCCTACTTGTAAAACTGAGTGCCACATTTGTGGTAAATTCATATCCAAAACAAATTTGTCAAAACACTTGGTAATATGTACTGGTCAACCAAAAGATCATAAATTACCAACTCAACCTTGTCCTTAATGTGGAAATCTTATTAGCATACCTAACACTTCCACGTTAGTACACCCTGGACTGCAGACTAACGAGGCTCTGGTGACTGGCCCCATGGTCAGTATAATTTTGTTTGTATTGTCCTGTTTTTTGTCCTTATGTGTGCTGAGTGCCCCTTTACAGCCTCAGTTTTTAAAGAAAGTCAGAACATTTTAATATTTTATGATTTTAATTGCAACGATAGAGTTGTTATTTGTAACGATAAGGGGCTGGACCCCGTATAATGTGACGGGTGCAAAATGGCCTTAGTGCTGACGCACCCACAATTTTAAAATTCAAATTCAAATTCAAATTATTAGCATTCCTAATATGAGCAGACATAAGAAGAGTTGTGAATTTCAACCATCAACCAGCCAGACTAATCCTAGAAAAAGAAAAGCAGATATAGCTCCAACTGATGGTCCTGAATCAAAACAAAGTAGATTTTTGACTACACATAGTGCAACAGCTTTTGGTGGTCGTCTCAATGATTACCCTTTTGAATCAGAGTCACACTGTGATATCAACCATTTCTTGAAGAACATAATATCTTCAATAATAGAACTCCTGAGAAATGCACTTAAGAATAAATCTATCGAGTTTAATACTACTCTATCCTCTGAATATGAGAAACCTGATGAAACACATCATATACATCACCATTGTTCCAAGACTCAGCCTCTATATTTGGATGATATAGATAATTTGGAACAAATTTTGTACCCAGCTTATGGACACACTACTCACAAAACTTAAGGAATTTGAGGGTAAAGGATCTGGTTGGAAATTATGTGTACTCCCACATAAACTAAAACTGAAAATAAGTCAATTTTCACATCTCTCTGCTTCTACTTATGTCTTTCTTCCAGTAGATATTCAGAACAAGAAAGCAGTGGTCAATAAAAAGAAATAAAGATAACAAGTGTTTTCTGTGGTGTGTCTTGGCAAAACCTTAACCAGTTGATAGAAGTCCACAGCTAGTTCATCATTATATACAGTATGAGACAGAATATAAACATATTATGTCAATATCCTGTTGCTATATCTGATATAACAAAATTTGAAAAACAAGCAAAAGAATCTTGGCAATCAATGTGTATGCCTATACAGAAAATATTTTTTATATCCTCTCAGAATAAGTAATATTAATAATGATAATGCTATTGTTATCAATTTGTTACTTATTTCAGATGGCAAAAATTTCCATTACTGTCCAATTCGTAAATCTTTTTCGCCTGGTTAGAATCCAAGCAACCAAACATCATGGGGAAATCAAGCTTTCTCAAAGGTGTTTATCCATATTTGATAACCAGAACTGTGATGCTATCCAGAAACTTCAAGAGCAGAAAAATACTGTGGTGAGAACAAACCTGTGCGTATGATTATGCCCAAACCAAAAGAAGTTGAGTAATTCAAACACCACAAGGCCTTGTAGGTGCATCCAGCTCTAATAATAGCAGATTTTGAGGCATTACTCAAACCATTCAACTATTCATCCCTGAAATATCTTCTACTACACCTTATCATGATCCATGCGATCTGTGGTTATGGTTACATAGTTGTGTCCCGAAATTCATTAAATAACCTAATAAGCCTTATGTATACAGAGGACCTAATGCAGTCAAACATTTCTTCCAAAAAAATAAAATAAGAAGTGAGAGAAATTGGTTGTGTATTATCTGTGTCTCTGAGATTTGCCCATAGTGTAATTCATATTTTACAAATGAAAATAAGAAAATTCATAATCATGACCATTTCACAGGAGAAAATCTTGGTCCCTTCTGCAATAATTGTAATCTCATAGTACAGAGAGACAAATTTGTCCCTATATTCTACCATATTGGCATTGATTATGGTTTCCACCATTTGGTTAAACATATCAGTTATGATACAGAAAATATAGAAGTCCTAGCAGAAAATCAAGAGAGATATATCAGTCTTCGCAAAACAGTGAAGATTCCTAGTGGTGGCACTATTAAGATGAGTTTTCTATACTCTATGAGATTTCCCTCTGCCGGCCTGGATGCTCTTGCCAACAAATTATTTGATGATCAGTTCAAAATTACCACTAATAGTTTTCCTTGCTTAGGCATAAAACATATTAGACAAAAAATGGTCTATCCATATGAATATGTGACTGACCATACTAAGTTTAATGATGAAACTCTTCTTCCTCTCAAGGAGTTCTACAACCAACTCAAAGAAAATAATATTACAGATAAAGATTACAATCATGCACAACTAATGTGCAAAAACAATAGGGTGTAAGACACTGGGAAACTACCATGATGCTTATTTAAAATTAGAAGTTACAATTCTTGCTGATGTATTCCAAGCTTTTAGAAAATTGTCTATGAATATCTATAAATTGGACCCTGCACATTTTTAAAGTCTGCCAGGGTTAGCTTGGACAGCTATGTTGCTATAAACAAAAATTGAGTTGGAGCTAATTTCAGATGTGGATATGTTTCTTTTTATAGAAAGAGCTATACGTGGGGGGCATGGTACAATGTACACAAAGGACCAACAACATACATATGACAAAAGAATATAATCCAAATAAACCCTCTAGCTATATATTCTATGTTGATGTGAATAATTTGTATGGTTATTCAATGATGCAGAAACTGCCCTATGGTGATTTTGAATGGATAGAACCTACATCAATAGATATACAAAATTTTGATTGATGATACTAAGTATGGTTTCTTTGCTGAGCTGGATCTTGATTTTCCTCATAAGTTACACAATCTATTTTCTGATTTGCCACCAGCTCCTGAGTTCAAGTGTTCAACTGAATCAAAACAGAAGTAGCTTCTGATGACTCTTGACCCTAAAGAAAGATATGTCATACAATATAAGAATGTCAAATTTTTAATAGAGAAAAAGTTTCGTATAGTGCAAATTCGAAGAGTTCTTTGATTCAAGCATAAGGAGTGATTGAGGCCTTATATTGAAACTAACACAAGACACAGAACACTTGCTACTTCAGTTTTAGATCAGGATTTCTTCAAATTGATGAATAATGCTGTCTATGGTAAAACCATGGAGAATATTAGGAAGTATGTAGATGTAAGACTAGTCTCTGATTCAAAAAAGTGTAATAAATTAGTGGCAGATCCAAAATTTAAATGGAGAACAATATATCATGAAGATTTGTCACTTTTTCAAATGGAGAAGCCATGGGTCAAATTTAACAAACCTATCTATGTGGGAGCTAAAGTTCTGGATATGTCTAAGCTCCACATGTTGCAGCTTCACTATAATACAATAAATCCTATTTATAAAGATGACCTTTCTCTTCTGTATATGGACACAGATAGTTTTATATATCATATCAAGAAACCTAATCTGCATGAAGATATAAAGCATCCTAAGTTGGTTGATTATTTTGACAAATCTTCATACCCTCCTAGTTTTGATATTCCTCCTAACAATAAAAAGGTGCCTGGCAAACTAAAAGATGAAAAAAAGTAATAATATTATTAAGGAATTTATTGGATTACGAGCAAAGATGTATTCAATTAGATCAGAAAGAGACACTATCAAAAAAGCCAAGGGAGTTGGTAGAACTATAGTAGAGAATAAACTCTCCTTTGATGATTATTACAAGTGTCTCACAACTAAGTCTCCCAAACTAAGGGAGGAAAAAAGAATTCAAAGTGTTGATCATATATTAACCACAAACAAAAAAAGAAACATTGCCCTGGATTCAGAGTATGACAAGAGACAGATTCTCTCATGTGAAAGATATACTTTACCATGGGGTCACTATTGCCTAGGAGATGACAACCAATGTAATATTTGCCAATAAAAATAACAATGAACAATTTCAGATTTAGAAAACAAGCTATGGAAGTGCCTGTTCAGTTAGCCTCACCAAATCTTACTAATTTCTTGTCTAAACTAAATGGACTACTAATTATCCACTTGAACAGTATCCTAACAGAATACAATGATGATACTGGTAAAATATTTCATATTTTTAATAACAATCTAAATTATTATAAATTCCCCATTGGTGGGAAAGTTCAATTTACTATAAATCCTGAGAACAAATGTGAGATAAAAATATTTACTGGGAGTAATATCTATCGTTTTAAACATGATAAGATGGATACTGTCACTACATATGATATATTTGCAAATGATTGTCTGTATAAAGAGTTGCTAGGAGATTATGATAAACTTATACCTCTGTTCTTGGAGTTGAAAATTACCTATCCCATAATAAATAACAATCACCACAATGACTAATGATATTTTTGGTCAAACAACAAATATAAATTACATGAAGATAAACAATTGTCTGTTCTTGATGTTGAAACATGACCAATTATTGTTTGAAGTTAAACAATTGTACCCTGAGGATAATCCCTATCATGTAATCTTCTCTTACCAGACACAATGTCTAGACAAGATATAGTTAATGAACTACACAGATCAGCTCGTCGTAACTACAAACGACTATCTGTGGTAGCAAAAGGAACTGATGACTTGTGGCAGGCTGATTTGATTGAAATGAACACAGGAAATTTGAAAAATCTGAATAAGATAAATCATGGTTTTAAGTATTTGCTTACTGTAATAGACACTTTTAGTAAATATGCTTGGATTGTTCCTCTGAAATCTAAAACAGGAACTTGTATCACTGAGGCCTTTAAGTCTATTTTTGAACAAGGCAGAACACCTCGTCACCTACAGACCGACAGAAGAAAATAATTCTACAATTCCATATTCACCAAATTAATGGTCCAGCATGATATTAGACCTTATTCTACATACAGTAATTTGAAAGCATAATTGAGTTAATGATAGCATAGAGATTCAACAGGACATTAAAAAATCATGTGGAAACAGTTTAGTTTGCAGGGTAACTATAAGTGGGTAGCAATTTTATCTGATCTTGTTCATAAGTACAAAAACTCTATACATAGAACCATACGTATGAAGCCTGCTGATGTAACTAAATCTGACAAATTACAATTAATTTCCACTGTTTACTGTCCTAATTTTCAACACAACCAAGAAATCTAAGTACAAAGTAGGAGATCAAGTGAGAGTTAGCAAATTGAAACACCATTTTGAAAAGGGTTTTACTAAGAATTGGAGTACGGAGTTGTTCACTGTGCTTGAAGTCTTACCAGGGAACAGGTATACATATATAATAAGAGACAACTGCAATGAAATATTCAATGAAAGAAATTATGAAGAGGAACTTAGCAAAACTGAATACCCAGATACATATCTTATTGAGAAAGTATTACGTAGAAAAAAAAGTTATTAATAAAATGGCTGGGACTTCCAGAAAAAAGTTGGATTACCACAGACCAAGTAATTCTATGACAACAACATGGAATGTGGTAAGACGTTTGCCTGATTTACTACAAACTAGAAAGAAAAATGGTGAGCTGCTCCCTGACAATCTCAGATGCCTTATGGTAGGTCCATCTGGTCGAAGAAAAACTACACTACTTGTAGATAATTTTCTGCATGCTCCCAATTGGTTAGACTGGAAGAACAGACACTTGTATATTTTCTCAAAGAGTTTAGAGCAACCCAAATACCAGCAGCTTATGAAACTGTATGAAGGACTGGGGATAGCTACCTTTGGAAATAAAGCCACTTGACCATTGTCTTGAAAACTCAGTTGTAGTTTTTGATGATGTAATTTTAGACAATCAAAATGAAGTACGTAATTTTTTTACTCAGGGTCGTCATAGGGGAATAGACTGTTTTTATCTGGCTCAGACTTTTTCTAAGGTTCCCAAACAGTTACTTCGTGATAATACAAATCTAGTTTGTCTGTTTCGTCAGGACCACACTAATCTTAAACATGTATATAATGACTATGTAGGAGGAGATTTAAACTACAGTCAATTTTCAAAATTCTGGTCTTCCTACAGGAACAAAGATGATTTTGGATTTGTCACAATTGATATGACTCAAAAACCAAACAATGGAAAAAATAGAAACAAAATTAACAATTTTATAAATGTTGGGTCATTATAAGAAACGTTGTGACGTTATAAATAACCTATAAACAAAAATGACAAAACGTAAAATTGAAGACAATTTGAATTTACGTGACTATCTGGATAAAAGATTTAAAGGCTGGATATCTGAGAATAGAGGATACTATGAACATCAAGTGTCAGGATTAACCAATTATTGACGCTATCAGTGGTCTTGGTAGAGAAATTAAGAATGTCACAGAATAAAATAAGAATCTCATGAATGAGCTAGTGCCTCTTGCTGCTAGAAATTATGCAGATTTTTCTCCTACATCACTATCCAGTATTCATACTCCTCTAGTACTCCAACAACCACCTACTAAGGCCATAGGAGATTCAGAAAAAAATGAATAAAGGTCCCTTGGCAAGAGATTACCTGAGTACTGGGAAATTTGACAAAGATGAAGTGTTTGGATTATATCCAACCATGGAGCCTAATGAGGCTGTAGTTTGGAAAATTGGAAAATCTAGTTACATTTCAAGGAGATGACGTAAAAGTCAATTTGGGTGGAGCAAATAGCTGGTCTAGATATCCCGGCACTGTGGGACTGTTGGAACTCATCACTAAGAAACATCCTAGAAATTATACAGATGAAGATTACCAGAGTTACTCAGAAATTTTAATACTGTCTGATGCTCTATACCAAAACAATGATGCTAGTCAGAATAGAGTTAAATCTAGCAGTGGAGACAAATACAAAAATCTGATTAAACCTATATGGAACCAACTCAAAACTGGTTGTGGCATTAAACACAACAATACTCTACCCAAGGAGTTTGTGTGGGTGGATGATGTGAGAGAACTCATAGATAGGTTGTTGGTCTAAGCAGGAGAGGAAAATGCTGCCAATAATAATTTCTATAATGAAAAAATAGGCATTTTGGATATGATTAGTGCTAAACTAGCCAATTTTATTGTTGTAAATGACAGTAAAGGCATAGGATACTTAATCAAAATTATTAATACTCTACCTCCCAAATTCTGGAAGGGTCGGGGTTTCTTCCTTTCGAAATGCACTTACCTGGTTACCAATACTGTGGTCCAGGGACTAAACTAGATCAAAGACTGGAAAAAGGAGACAGAGGAATTAATCCTTTGGATACAGCTTGTAAAGACCATGACATTGCCTACAATACTCACAATGACCTTAGTGTTGGAACAAGTAGCATTTGGAAGACTAATCAGCAAATATGCTTCATTAGGTGAAAAAATAGCAGCATTAGGTACAACCATTGTCATGAATACAAAACAAAAATTAGGGTGGGGACTAAAATACTAAATATATATATAAATAGCCATTATGATGAAACCTAAGGTATTGTATACCAAGTACCTTATTTAGATCTAAAATCTCTAGGATCCTTAGACAGTCTCCTCATTAAAAAACAACAGGAGAAGAAAAGAATCTTGTTGAGTAAGGGTCATGGAATGAAATTAACACTTAGTATAGCTCAGTTGAAAAGATTTTAGAGTTCCAGAACACAGAAACACACTGGTGGTTTCATATTCAGTATTACAGCTATTTTAGCAGCTCTGGGTGCTGTGGGGTAGTTCAGCTATAGCGAAAACAGTAATTGACGCAAAGAAGAACAAAGCTGAACCAGAAGAACAAAAACGTCATAATCTGCAATGGAGAAGAAAGGCAAGGGTATTAATGCTTTGAGAAAATATAAAAAATAGAACCATTATCCAACTATGATATTGAAAATGTGATTAAGTTACTGACAATTAAATTCTTCAGAGGTATTTTCATGTCAGATTACTTACCCTTCAAGGGACCATATTAAATTGAGTGTGGAGTAGTCAATTTGGATAGTTTCAAAAATCAAAGCACCCATTGGATTTGTTATTACAAACAAGCTAACATAGCTTTCGCTTTTTATTGTTTTGGTGGAATACCACCATCAGGCTTAGTTAGTTATCTTAATACTTATAATCTTTTTTATAGTGACGAGCGTATCCAGGGTTTTGAGGATGCAAATTTTGGTCACCTATGTGTTTCTATGCTGGCCTTCTTATCTCAAAAAATAAACCAGCAATTGAAGATTTTCAGAAAGCATTGTGGCATCTAAAGCATCATGGGAGTATTCCATCTCACTAGTGAGACTTTAGTATTGAAACCTAGCTTACACAAAATTATATTATCTATCCCAAATCTATAGCTCTACGTGCTTTCTACAGTATGTATGTTATTCCCAATATCACAGAACACAATAATAGGGTTGCAGTAGGAAATGAAAAATATATTATTACTTCTGGTCAGTATAATCTATCAACATTACAAGCTCATCTGCCTAGAGGAGTGTTATTATCACAAAATTCTGTTACACAGAGAATAGAATTAGTTTCTGCAACTGAAACAGTTGATCTAGGTACACTTGGTAACCTACTAGGTTTTGAGAACAACGCAAAACTTGAGCCTGCCATCAAACACATAGGTGGTAATATTCTTAAATTCTTGGCCATAGAAACTTTGAACATCCATTGTAACGTGGCAGAAGGAATGATTATCAATTCTGATGGCAACATAGGTAGTCACAAACAAACTGGAATCATAGCAACTTTCAAACCAAATTCTGAGTTTATCTAGCCTATCATCTACACAGCCTCCTCACCAATCTATTTTCCAGTATCTTACAATCGTATAGACCACATAGAGTTGGTGGTAACCAATGAAAAAGGAGACGTAGTAGATTTTGCTGGTGCTTCTACAACAGCAATCATAGAAATTAACATATAAAATAACCATTAACATGGAGCATATTGAAAGTTACGAATTACAATCTTTTCCTTCCAATCTTCGTACATTTGCTAATCGCAATAATCCCAATCGTGAAATTGAATTTGACGTGTACGTGGGTGACAGTTTGTACATCCTCACAGGGCTGACTTGTATATTAAATTTGAAGTAGTAAAAAATGAAAATAATGAAGCATTTCCCCCTGGTGCAAACATAAAACAAGTAGATAATTTTGTACCACACTTGTACTTGCAAGTAGAAATTAGAAAACATGGTACTGTGATAGATAGAATAGACTATCCTGGCATTACTTCTACTGCCATAGGAACACTTAAATTTTCCAAAGTAGATGCAACATATTACCAGGCAGGGATTTGAATAAGGAAATAAAATTCTGACAAAAAACACAACAGTACTATTTCCCATGCGTCTGCTGCCTGGTTTCTTCTCAGACTACAAGGACATCATATGGAAAGGTGGTTTGAGGGTCACTTTTCGCAGGGCAGCTAATAAAAATAATGCACTAATCCGTTATAGTACCTTAAATGCAGATGGTACAACATTACCCAACACGTTACCTGAAGCAGCCAAGTGTATCATCAAGACCATGGAGCTGAGGATACCAGTAGTAGAATATGAAACTAATTATGCCCTCCAATACAAAGCAAATATTCTAAAAAATCCACAAGTTCCTATTGGATTTTACACTTACCAGTGTGTTCAAAAACTAGCCTCTGGTGGATATTATGAATTTGACGCCACTAATCAATTCAGTAGTATACGGCATGATATGCCAGATTTTGTAATTGTGTTGTTCCAGACTGAGAAAGAGAACAGTCAAGAAAAAGGTTCTAGCAAATTTGATGATTGCAAGATTAAAAATATTTATCTTAAAAATGGATGTAATGAGATTTTCCCTCGTGAAAATTATAATCTAGACATAGAACAAGATGACTTTCTTAAATTATATGAGGCTTACACTCCTTACAAGAGAGTAACTGAAGGAAACATAGATGTATACTACACTCTTAGCGATTTCAAGGCACACAGACCAATGTTTGTTATTAACACATCAAAAAGACAACAAGTGGTAGTCAATGATAGAACTAATATCAAGATTGTGTGTGAATTCCATGAGCCTCTGTCTGACAACACTTTATGTAGTGTTATTTTTATTACAGAGAAGACGTTTGTTTATGATGTGAAGAATGAGAGAGTCACAGAACAATTTTAGTTGCTATTATTAGACCACAATATTACTGTCTGATCTGAATTTTTAACTCAGTTCTAACAATACTACAGGATACATTAAAAATAATATTTATTTTTCTTGATACTAAATAGTCAAAGTACATATAAAATTTATAAGCAAAGCAGAGTGTCTCAAAAATAACTAGTAATCAAGTAGTCAGTAGTTTTTATATCTAAATAACTACCTTGGCATCATTCTCAAACAAAAGTAACCACTTGGCAGTAGATCACCAGTGGGGGGTCACGTGACACTGGGGGTAGAATTCCCAAGCTAGATATTCAACAATGTTAATCATCATGGTACGAGGGTTTTAGAATTCGTAGCATGATTAGATCATTTTGCTACACCTATGAATTAGATAAATCCACCAGAAGACATGAAAATATAGCTTAATTTTAGACCAAATAGGTTATGGTATCAAACGGATTTGTTGCCAGAATGCCCTATTTCCCTCTACTAGTATACCATCTCTTAACTATGTAACAACAACAATTGGAAAACCTTTCTTATCCAACCAGTCGCGCTACGGCTCCTGTGGTCCAAATATCAGAAAAGCAAAGTAAAATAAATCAAATCAATCAATCAATCATTCGTGTCCATTAAGGGTACAGTTATCAAAGTTTGCCCTGCCGAAAAGTATGCAGCCGTATGAATTAAAGAAGGACACCATTCTGTAACTGACGAACCTCACCGGATATATATTAAATTACGCCTTAAAAAGGTATTAAGTAAGATTAAATTACTTAAGTTAGGACCAATGTTATAAGATACTTAGATACGAATGGAAATAATTTTGTTTACTTACTAGTAACATATACAATATATGTATATGTTACCGAAAAACCAACTTCCCAAAATGAAATCACAAATGACCCACCGAGTGGGACAACTTGCCCCCACCTAAGATAAGATATCTAAAAAATGTTCATGTAATTCGAATGGTGAAATTGTCGCGATATTTTAACAAAGAATATTGTTTTCTGCAATTTGCAGGCTGTCAGTTAGAGCAATTAACTGCTATGTCCAATAAAATAACGAGAGAACGTTTTCACAACAGACATTCGAATCATGTTAACTGCGTAACTAGGGGTGTGCAGATTGGGAAGGAAATATTAATAATTCTGTCGTTTATGACTGAAAAAAATTTCCATTTCTCGACCTGGTCGAAAATATTTCGGGAACGAAATTTCCAAATTTCCCGATGCGGTGAAAACTTCAAATGATTGTTTTTGCACTTCTGGAATAAAGCTTTTTATTTTTAAAAAAATCAGGCAATTATAGATTAGTGCAGAAAATATCAAGCATTAACCTAGTTTAAATAAGATTCTTTGGAATTTCTCGGTCGTTCAGGATTACGAAAAGTCGGGATGTGACGTTGGTAATTCACACCCCGTCATTTTGAATAATTACATTTTTTTTACAGTACCCTCCGACATGTAAAAACATCGATCAGAGATGCTATGATGGACGTAGATTTGATGCTCTCTGTTTGATATCTGTGCTTTGTAAAAAAGTGCAAAAAGCATCAACAACGTGATAGATGTTTGTGGAAATAAAGCCAGGCGAATCCAGTTTTTATCTAAATAGTAGTCTCGAGTCTGAACTTGTATTTAATGCGAAAGTATTTTCTATTCAATTTGAATTTTATGATTTGTAAAGTAATAATAATAATAATAAGCATTATGTAATTATTATTATTGCAATATTAGTAGTAATAACAACAGCAATAATACAAGTTTTATATGACTGAAGAGCAAGATATGAAATCTTACTCTGCTCCCCCCGGAGAGAAAATCCTGCGGGAGGCCTTGGAGTGGGCATTCCCCCAAAGCAAAAAGTTTAATTCGCACAGTGAGTATATGTACCTGAAATAACATTTTTTTAAAACAAATATCATTCTAAGTTAATTGTACGTGCTGTTTTCTTTATTTGGTTGTCCGCTAGTACTGCAGCACCTAGTAGGGAACCCCTAGTTGACAAGCATGCATGGAGAACAGCGCACGATGATCATGGTTATGAATACGGCTCGGATAATTATGCATTTTGCATATTGCATATGCAAATGCATATTTAAGGATTTTTAACTAAAAATGCATATTTCATATGCAGATGCATATTTCTATGAATATAAGTTGTTGTTGTGCATATTTTTGTATCCACAACCAACACCGAGCATACACTGTATTTTTTTTCTTCTCCTCGCTTCTCTTCTCTTTTCTTTATCTTTTCTCTGTCTTTCTTCTTTCAACAACTTCAAACAAGCACCAAATTATAGAAGACGTTAAAGAGGCCCTCGCTCAGGTTGAAGATCGTGTGTATGTACAGAAATTGGATGCAGTATTGAAAAAGAACAGTGGGTATGCAACAATGATGAAAGTTTGCAAAATTCTGCATAGATATGGACAATGTGTGGATGATCTGGAACTTTATGTGTCTGACTTTGTTGCCCTAAAATATAGTACACCTGTATCTTGTGAAGTGCAACGTGTGTTTTCTGAATATAAGACTATTCTAGCTGAAAACAGAAGGAGTTTCAAGTTCGAACATTTGAGACATCATGTTGTTATCAAATGCAATCATGATCTTGATCTGTAATGTATTGTGTTTCATTTAACGATATTAATAGAAAAAAATCTGTGTAGCGAATGAGCATTCAGAATAATGCATATTCATTGCCTGGCATGAATTCTTTCATAGTTTGTAATATACAGCATTTATAAATTAAACGGATTTTTAAAGTACATATTTAAGTGCATATTTTACACTTTTTTAATGCATATTTGCATGCATATTTTTCATTTATTTAGTGCATAACTATTCGAGCCCTAGTTATGAACTTCAATTCAGTGGTGGATCGTAACAATACACGCACACATTCGCTATTTTCTCGCAAACCGTTCATCTGCGAACTCATGTTGACTGCAAGTGTTTTACTTTTCTTAATCTATGCTTTTTACCATTACAGTTCGTACCACAAATGTGGAATCACCCTGTGTGTAACTATCTGCTTGGAACTTTATGAACAGAAATATAATTTACTTTCAGGCAAGTTGATTAAGCCAAGAATGTAGTAGATGACATAAGAATAGTGCTCAAATGGCGTCTAGAATCTATCATTATTTTCGGTAAATAACAATTGCATATCAATGCAATTTATTATTGCTAATGCTGATAAATGAAACAGCACAACTGAAATATTTTAATAAGATTTTGTCATATTTTCTCTTTTTTCTTAGGTGAATCTCTATAAGAACAAGACCACGTGAACACCAAATATTGAACTGAAAAATAAATTTTAAAAATTATAGAAAGTTAATAATTCATCTTAGAATACTTGAACTCTAGTCAAGATGGAGAAAACCACCGAACTCAAAGAGGACCCGATTTTTACGAGAAATACAATGCTACTTAGATGTTGGAGATCTGATGTTTATCCAATAAAGATAGCTGCGTTATTTGTGATTTCAGCTCTAAAGAAAAAGGAAATCAAATACAAGATCTCAACTGATGACATATCTGCTGGAAAACTTGATGATCTGGTCTTCAAGTTTACTTATAAGTAAGATGTGGTGTCCTGGTTTTTGCAAGTGATTCACAGAGAGATCGATACAGAAATAACTGTAAAGGATCTATTATCAGAAAGAGGTAACTTCAGTCTTAAAACTTATTTCCACTCTTTTCTGTACATTAGAAAACAACCAGAGCACAGTGGAAAGGTGCAGAGAAGGTACGTCATATACACCACTGCAGTTCTTGACTCTGACAGAAACCGAATGGAAAAGGAAAGTCTTACAATATCATATGACAATAATTATCTAAGGTTCAAGAGGGTAAAAGAAGAACACGATCTCCTGGACATAAGCAAATACTACATGTTTCAGATGGAGCCGGATGATGTTATCAAACGCCATCTAAGAAATACACCTGGAGCAACTGATGATAATATAGAAGATTTTCTGAAGAATTTGAGGTTTGCTGTGGGACAACCGACAGGAAAGCAACTGGAATATATACTGTTGGAGAAAGCGAGGGAGTCAAATACAGGGATTCCACCAGAAACTTTGAGAGAGAGGATTTGCCAGAACTTGCACGTATGGGCTAGACAAGTCACACCCGAAACTAACTACTTTACACAAACTGAAGTTGCTGAGATTTATTTGCAAATTTTGTCGGACGCTTTCAAGAAAACAATAGTGTTAGACGGCATTCGACTTTCCCGGTATTCCATTATTAATGAAAGTGTCTTTTACATGATTCCGTCCTCCTTGAGGCTTTGCTGTAACAGATTAATTGGGTATCCAATGGGTTTCGTGGAAAGGTTTGTGTTACGGCTAGGAGATTTGGTGAAAGTGCAGGATATTATCATTCCTTCTCTTCCATTCAAGAAGGCCACAATAATAATTATTGTGTGCGAACAGACAGACGATACACTTGAAGCAAAGAAAGTCATAGAATCTTTGATAGCAAAGATGCAATATGAAAGTACTGCTTCCAGCACCAGTACGTTGGTAACTGATATTTCAAAGTTGATTTTCATCTTAAGTGATGAGACCATGAAAGACTTGATGGAAAGCCACGAACTTCGTTTCTTCGAAGATGATACGTCCTTTGGAAGCCTATCAAGTGTAACTCGAGCACTCCTTATGAAGAAAGTTGTCATATTTCAAGGTGTTCCTACACCTCTCAATAACTTATGCAATACTGTTGTGAAGGATGGTTTGAATTCGCATCATACTGAATTATTGGTATCAGAAACCAATATCGTTGTCGGTAAATCTGTACTTAAAACCGAGGATGTAATACACTTCTTTGTCTCACGAAAAGTCTATGAACAAAGTACTTTGCAAGAGAAATGTTTAGTTCACGAAATTGATATGTTGGGAAAATTAGACAATAAGTTAATTGTTGTAATTGCAGCAGAGCCAGGAATGGGGAAAACCTCTCTGCTTTATCGTGTAGCTGAAGAATGGAAAAGGAAGAATACTGATCAATGGGTCATCAACGCAAGCCTATATGATGTTGGTATTAAGCTTAAGGAAAAGAACATAAATGAAAACATACCCGATTTCATGGAGCTGATGATTGATATTTTCTTGGAAGGTGAAACCTCACTCTCAAAGCACTTGTTTCGACATAGTCTTGAAACAGGAAAGTTCCTTCTTCTCTTGGATGGATATGACGAGGTAGAATCAAAAGTCGAGAGAGAAAACGTATGTGTACTCCTAAAGAAACTGAAGGAAAACTCACGTGGACAGGTAATAATAACCACAAGACTTAACTTCAAGGAAGAGTTGGAGGAGGCAACATCATCAGTTGCCTACCGCTTGAAGCCATTGACCGTAAAAGAACAAGAGAACCTCCTAGCAAAAACTTGGATCAAGAATCTGGGGTTTTCATCAGATGATGAAAATTCAGAACATGTCAACGTGTACGCACGTGAAGTCGTTAAGATTTACATCCAGGATGTTGGTGAACAAGGGATCCCTTTGCAAATAATGTTGCTAGCGGAGGTGTATGAAGAAGATTGTAAACTCTATTGCAACGATACAACACATGAGTTAAGAACAAATCATATAAAGAACATATTTGTTCTTTATAGAAGATTTGAAATTAAAAGGTGTGAGAATTTTGTTTCAGAAAACATACCTTCAGACAATAGATCTTTCAGGGAGAGTCTAAAAGAAACTATCTTAGAGGAACATAGAAATATATGTAGGAAAGTAGCCATAGAAAAGATGCTGCGACGCTCTGAAGATCTGTGTAATTGCTGTCTGTTAAAGGAATCAAAGAAGTTTCTGTTGACAACAGACGACTATATTTTTAGAATTGGAATTTTGCAAAAATGTGAAGGGAATAAAATGTCCTTTATTCACAATACATTTGCAGAATATTTTTTCGCATTACATATTATACATCTCTTCACCAAAGGCAAATCTTGCCCAGAATGTTTGAATGTAATAAAGGAAGAATTTTATCAAAGTCGCTATTCTCTCATACAAAAGTTTGTGGATAACATGTTAGCAAGAAATAGATTTCTGGAAGCTGTTACTCTGAATGATGTAGTGGTTCTTGAAGAGGAACTAAAAAATGGAGCAGCAATTGACAAAAGAGATGCCCTGGGAAGAACTCCCTGCCACCTAGCAGCTGCCCTTGCAAACGTAGAGGCACTTCAGGTTCTGCTAGAAAGTGGGTGCGATATAATGGCAACAGACAAGCTTGGGTTTACATCTTTAGACATTTCTCTGAAACAACGTAACAAGAAAATGTGTAGGCATTTCCTGACTTTGAGAGTAAAACTTCAATTAACAAGGGAGCAGGTATCTCAGTTAGAAAAGTGCATAGAGGAAGAAAATGAATGCACGTGAACTAAGGCACAGTAAAGCTTGAGTCATCACATACACTGACATTCCTACTTCCTTTGAAGTATTCATTGATTTCAAGATGGCTGAACATAATGCCGTATTAAAACTTTACTGAATGTTTATTCAGTTTAAAATATATCAGCACTTATCTCTCCAACGTGTTATGTTATTATGTTAATAAGATAAAATATGGTACGTACACAAGTGATCTGATGTCTGGCAATTATTGATCAAGTACAGTAAATACTTTGTAGCTTTTCCATTCTGTTCGGATGGTGACAACGAGCGCATTAGGCATATGTTTTCCGCGTTTTGGAAACGTAACAATTGATAAGTTTACGGAAAGAACATTTCCTGATGAACTGTGATAACCACTCACCTTCGTTTTAATGCAGGATTTTCGGACAACTATCCAAAATGCTGGAAAATGAATTAAATCTTAGTTCTTATAAGTGCATTGTGCTTAAGTGCAATTCTAGAAAGCTTCTTTGGCAGAATTATTTCATTTTATGTATATGCAGTGTACTACCTAATGTCTAGTGGCATTCAACCTTTGTCCTCGGATTTTGTTGTTTGTTCAGTGTCTGTAAATCTAGTCTCAGGTACGTTCTTTTATGTTGTTTGGACCGCTCAAGCCTTTTTTAGTTGTTCACCTGGAAAGGAGATCTTTAATGTGGTCAAGAAGATATGAATCTAATGGTGTTAAATATGACAATGGCCTTGTTTTGGATATCTTTCACACCCAAATCACTTGCTCCGTGGTACCCAATGTCATTGCGTGCCAGTCATTTGTAACCATGCTGAAACAAATCGAACATAAGTATCTGTGCAACTTGGCAAGTTAAGGAGAGATTCGTGCAGAGGTTGCATAACTAATGTAGGAAACCCAAGGAATTTGTAACATTATTTGACATTTTTACTTCCTGAACTTATCATCGGGACCCGCTGTATTTGACCACCTGCTACGGAACTGTTACTTTGAAGAAATCAAATTAAAATTAAGTATTCCCACGTATGTTTGAGAGAAGGAAATTCACAATACTTCATTTCATTGTTATCATTAATCGAAAAAAATGGAATCCAGTATGTTCTACTGATGTTTCTGTACACATGCAATACTTTTATTTATATTTAGACATTTCATAATATAACAGTGTTGTGCACAAAATTTAGGTTCACTGTAATACCGGTAAGTTTGAGATTTGTGTGTAAAAGGAATAACCAATTTCATATTGTGCTTTTAGTGAAGCATTCTATAAATTTTATAATTTTACAAAAATATATCATAATATTTGTAAAATATATTTGTAAGCTTTGTATAGCCTATTGTTTTACACACTGTGCGAATTTAGCATTTTGTTTTGGGGAGGGGGGACGTAGTGGCGTATTTGTGATTGCACATTGGGAGGTAGGTTTTATTGGGTATGAAAATTTGTATACAAGTTACCAGTACAGGCTCGTACCCAAGGGGGCCATGAAATATTTTAATGCGAACCTACAAAAAACTACAAAAAACCATTTTGCAGAATTTCAATTTTCTTCTTGTATAAATGAATGGGTTGTTTCTGGAGAGAGGCAGACTCCAGAAGTCTGCACTGTAGTATATTTAGCAATTTTAGTTTTATAACCATTTATGCAAAGTTATCAAACATCCCAATTCGGTCGGGACAGTTCACTATTTTTAATCTCTGTCCTGATTGTTTTCGAACTGCAAACTTGATGAAAAAAATTCATTTTTTTTGTTAATTCACATTCAGACATGTTCTTCATTATAAGAATCATTCCTAATACAAGTTATTTCACTTATAAATATATTACTTTGTAATCATAGATTATCTTTATTACAAATCAAATAAAATCATGGCTGTTCAATGGTGGTGGTATAAGAAAATTGAAAACATTGTAAATTTGTGAATATTGTGTTATTCAAGTACTTTTGAGAATGGAATGTAAGCAATAAGCACCGAACTGTACGCCAGGTGACAGCCTTTCTCCGTAAGCAACTGTCGGGTTGTCGGCTCAGGGAGAGAGGGGGAGGGGCTATCACTGAGTTGATTGATTGTTTCCCGTTACTTTGGTCCATAATATTGCAACACTACAATTGTACATCCAGCTGCAATACTACTTTAGCGTTGGTGGCCACATCCAGGGTACGAATTCCCGTGGAGGAGGGGGATCTCGCACATTCCCACCAACGATACTGTTCTATTAAAATTCACCCCCCCCCCCATCAAAATTTCCTAAGGGGAAGAGTTTGTGTTATATCAATAAAAATAAGCAATTATTTTTGACGTCATATATACTTTACTAAGAATAATATCAGAAACACATACAGAGAAGGAAGAACAAAGAATAATTTCTGCGTGTGTGTGCGTGAATGTTGCATAAATCTATCTTTCTCTCTCTCTCTGTCTTTCGTTAGAGCTGGTAACAGCATGCGGTTAAAATGCACTTCTATAGTCATAGACAGTGGCGGCTATTAGGGGGGCGAGGGATGCAGTTGCCCCCTCCCCCACCTTTTGCCACTTTTGCTCCCGCACTATGCTAAACTTTATCTATCAAGATAAACTAATAAATTGTCCTTGCCCCCCTCCCCCAGTTTTGGCACCTTGCTCTCCCCTATTTTTGGAACCCAATCGCCGCCACTGGTCATAGATAAGATTTTATAATTATATCAAAATGGACTAGTGAGGAACGGAGCCGTAGCTGCGAAGGGGTTTGTCATTAGTCACCGTAGGCCCCTGGAACACAGAAATTAGACCGACTTGATATTTCTCCTCCACTTCTCACCTCCTCTCGTCGGAAATAAAACATAGCACTTACATGTTAATTTAATAGGAAACGAATGTGTTCTCAAAGTCTCTTATTTTTAGCCCCTCCACCTAGTTACGTATAGCAGATCATTAATTTGCAATCGAATTTGCAGATGCGAACAATACCACACACTGCTTGAATGAAGATGAAGTAGGATGCACAACCGACTGTCATTTTATTAGCCACACTTCTTGAATGCTAAGTTTTATTTTCGTCGGTTTGAACGGAAAACGTTAGGTACATACAATTTCTTCATTGTCTAAGTATTCGAGCCTCATCTGGGCGGGGGGGGGGGGTGCAAATTCGGTGTAGGGAGTCCAAAAATATATTCTCGGCCTGGGCGCTGAAATCTCTAGCTACAGCTCTGATAAGGAAATATTTCCATTCGAGAGACCATTAATAGATTTACACCATTATAGAAACATGCCACAATAAAAGTAAGAAATTTTATTGACCATTATTTATAGGAAGCAACAAATAAATAAAATCTAACACTTATGAAAAACATTTACCTATTGTCTAATTTCTCGACATTTTGAACCAGTTGTTAAAGGAATTAATTTGATAGTTTATAAATGTACCAAATTAATTTATTTATACATTTTTAATTATATTAATTAATTATTTAATAATTGACATATATTTCATGACAATACAATATCCACTGTTTCGGGCATGCCCCCCCCCCTTCAAAAAATTCCTGGGTACGGGCCTGTGCCTAAACTATTGTCTTTCGGTTCTAAGTACTTAGAACATTGGTTCTAAGAAAGGTTATTCAATCTTCAGCGCGAAAGCCACTGTAGTTGGCTGACTCGAACGTGGGAAGAAATCGATTATCGTTTTGACATTCTCCGTGCTACAAAAGGAGCACATAAGGAACAGTACTGATACAAGACATAAAACTTTTCGAGTTCATCTATCTATCATTGCCACCAGTTTATTTGTATCCTCATCAGTCTCCGATTTATTAATAATTAAAATAATTAAAATGTGTCAGACACTGTGTACACCCTGTTTATGATTTCAGTGTAATATATTGTAATATCCCATACTTTTATTAGAAACTGCCTGTAATTATGCAATATTATATTAAAAAAAGATTTATTCTTCATTTGTAATGCAGAATATATATCCTTGTAAAAACCATATATATTTACGTAAAGTATTGTGTAAAGTATAATATGATATATCTAAGTGTGCGTACGTTTTTTTATAAATTATATAAAACAAAAATCTTTTGTTAATAAAAAGTTGTGGTGAAGCCGAATTTGCACTATAATGTATTCTTTATTGATATTGTTACATGCGACTGAAAGATTTCCCTCATTGAAATAGAACATTATGAGTGATTGTGAAGGATGAAAAACGTCTCAGCATTTTTTTGAACTTTACGTAGTAACTTCTTTTGTGAGAATAGGCAGAAAAAATATAGTCCAGGCAACATACATTTATCCAGGGTTTAATGTCTTCAGAAGTTTCCTAAACTATTTTAGCTCAGAATCATTCATCAATGATTACTCTACGCAACAAGAAATTGTTCATTTTAAAGTTTTAACGTTTTATGAGTGATCTTGGCCTGCTTATCACGAATCTGATATCACTGCAGTTTCCCAAAATATCGATTATTTTCCCGGGGTAGGTGAGCTAAGTTCGGAATTTTTACGGCCTTATCTTCCTCGTAAAGCGGATCTGGGGCTCGCTCAGCCTCCAATCAATAGGTACCTGGAGGCAACCCTGGGTGGTAAAGGCGGCCGGAGCGTGGTAATAATCATATCACCTCCAAAATTACCGAGATCGAGAATGTGTGGGGCCCTACCACCACATTCCCTAAACATGCCTTCATGGCACTGTGCTATATGCACGGGGAACTTTACCTTTTACCTTACCTTTTACTAGACAATAGATAATAACATTGATCAATTAACACTGCATGCAAGTCTTCTTCCTAGGACATTTTGTAAGTCTTTCATGAAAAATTATGCCAAACGTTCACTTGCAATTTAAATTTTTTGAAGGGTATATTATTATTATTATTATTATTATTATTGTTATTATTATATACCTGTTAATAAATAGGATTCAGGAAAACTACTTGCTTATCGTTACAAATACCAAAAAGAAAAGGTATGCAATGAAATATTTAATTCCCTTCTTGTTATGCTCCTGATGTGGATTAATATCAGAAATGCAGAACCATATTTGTAAATCCAGTCGATCTTTTGTTATTTACTTTTTGAAGATATTGAGGCATCTTCAAATATATTATTATACTTTATAAACTTATATCTGATCTTCTACTTCATAGTCATGATGTGTACTGTGACTACGGTATATTGTAAATATTTTTAGAAATGTAATGAATCTTAAGAAATGTTCGTACAATGGATAAAAGTAAAGACTTTTTTGTGGAAGGCAATACCATGATGTCATTTTCGTTGCAGGGCAATCTTCAAGAGAATACCAATGAATCGAAACCGGAAGTAAATCTCAGAAGATACTTTCAGTTCATAATTACACATTGTGTAGACATTCGTATGTGTTCCGATATAACTTCAGTGTCATCATATGTTGCATCTATCTAAATCAAAATGGGAGAAAATTCTCCTTTGGAAAAGTCCTCCCATGAACAGAAAAAGAACGGTTTTCCTATGGATAAGTCTCAGCCAGGAGCTTTAGACGGTGCAGAAGGTGGTCATTACCATATAAGGATCGTTGCGTTTTTTGTACTCTCAGCTCTGAAGCAGGACGGTATTAGTTACAAAATCTCAGTTGATGACGAAACTTGTGGAAAATACGACGATGTTGTTATTGAATTTAGACGACAAGAAAAGCTCATGCGTTGGTTTATTCAAGCTAAACATCGGAAAGACAATGATGAAATCACATTTAATGACCTTGTCGCCGATGAGCAGAAGAAGCAAGAGAAGAAGGAAAACGTGGAATGGAAAAACGAAACGAGCAAGGGGAGAAGGAAGAGGAAAAATAAACGACGAGGAGACGATTTCACCCTTGGAAAGTATTTTCAATCATACCTAGATATAAGGAATACGTTTAAGGACAAACCAAAAGCTATTGAGAGGTATATCATATACACCCCAGCAACTCTGAACAAAAACCTGACAGAAGAAGGTGGGACGTTCAAAAGAACCACTGAAGAGCATGACCTTCTGGACATAAACAAATCTGTGTTTGAGTTACAACCTATTGACGCTGTAAAAGAACACATAAAGAACTATCTGGCCGCACAAGGAAATGCATTAGATGAAATTGAGGAAGAAATAGAAGCCTTTGCAGATCGATGCAGGTTTGCTGTTGGACAGCCAACAATCTACGAGTTAGAAAAAAAATTGGAGAAGAAATCGAAGGTGACAAATGTGAACTTTAATCTCCTGGAAGTATATTTGATGTGTGCATTAAATAATACATTAGGTAGAACAAATATGTCACATGAAAAACACTAAACATCATAATGTTTCTGTTCTGCAGAAACTTTCCGTGTATTTAATAAAATAAAAATAAATAGCTAGTACGCTGATGATTTCCGACGAGTATACTTCTGTGCTTTCATTATTATTATTTAAATGTAATTATCGTTTTACAAGAGTTCATATATAGGATTCAGAAGAACATATGCATGTAGTTACAAATACTAAAAATTACAAATCTACAATGAAAATGTATAGATTTCATTACCTTCCTGTTGTGTTCCTGATGTGGACTAGATTATCAGAAATGCAAGAACATGCTTATGTTTACAGTGGAACTTTGGTTATTTACTTTCTTACGTTATTTGGACACAGACATACAAATATCCTATTATTTTTTACAAAACAACCCTATGTATCCTTTCATCCATTACATGCATACATACCATACGTATGCGTGTGCATGTGTGTGTGTGTGTGTGGGGGGGGGGGTGTGTGTGTGTGTGTGTGTAAAAAAAAATACATGAGGTAGGAGTACAGAAAACACTTACCAGAAATAAGACGTTTGTCTCTATATTTCGCTACAAAGTAGAAACACAGACTATTGAAGATGGCAAGGGACACCAGTGTTGCTAGAAAGATGCTGGACATATAACAGGCGTTGGCATTAAGGTGCTTTTGCAGACAAACTTTTCCACAGAAAGTGATTTACTGTTATGTTGACATCCGTGGCCAGCTCGTTTCCCTGATTTGCCCTCTTCGGTATTTGAGGTTTTCGTAAGGCAAATAGTATTCCAAACATGTCTTATCGTGATCTTGGAACTAAAGAATTCCATCCGAGTTGTATTTACCAGTATCCAGAGAAAAATCATCTTAGAACAAGTAATGGGCAGCGTCCGACGCCACTTGGAAGAATATGACAGGGGCCATATTTAAACCTTAACTGGTGACTTCCTTTCCCTACGATTAGATACTAATGCCATTCAATGAAAGTACTTTTTTCCGTAATTGCAACTATGAATTAAGCCCCTCACCCTGCATAACTTACCTCCTTTTATATAAGTAGTATGTAATTCTATAAGTGTAACGGCATTAAGAAGTTTTTGTACAATGTTCAAAAACTAAACACTCGTTGTTGTCATGCAATCATATTATCATTTTCGTTTCAGGGCAATCTTGGAGTGAATGATAATGCATGGAAACCGAAAAGAAACTACCAAAATATTGCAGATTCCATAGACATTCTTATGTGTGCAGATAGAACTGTAGCGTCATCGCATATTCCTTTAATATAATTCAATATGGAAGAAAATTCTTCTCCATTGCAGGGCTGCCAGGAAAATATCCCAACAAAAGTCGAAGTGGACCCAGGTCCACGAAGATCTAAAATTAGTGCAAAGGGTATTGAGTACCAGATAGAGATAGCATCGTTATTTGTAATCTCAGCTCTGAAGCAAGAAGGTATCAAGTATAATCTCGTAATGGATGTCCCTGCTTTAGCGAAATTTGATGATGTTGTGATCGATGTTCATGGACAGGGAAAACGCGTGCGTTGGTTTATTCAAGCAAAACATCGGGAAGGCAACGCTATAATCACCTTGGCAGACCTTTTTGCTGTAGGGAACAAAAAAGAGGTGAAGGATACTGACAAGGGAAGAATGAAACCAGGAATGGAAGGAGTAGAACGAGAAAGCGAAGAAGGTGTACGAGGAAGGGAAGAATATCAAAGAAGGGAAGAAAAACAAGTAAGGGAAGGTGGAGAACGAGGATTGGAAGAAGGAGGCGAGCAAGTGAAGAAAAAGATGAACGAGCAAGAGAAAAAGATGACACCGCAAGACAAGATAAAGAAAAAGAAGAACGCGCAACAACGAAGGGAAGAAAAACAAGAAATAGAAGGAGAGCGAGGAGGAGAAGAAGGAGACGAGCAAGAGAAGAAAAAGAAGAAGGAGCAAAAGAAAAAGAAGAAACCGCAAGACAAGATGAAGAAAAATATGAACGCCCAACAAAGAAGGGAAGAAGAACAAGAAAGGGAAGAAGGAGAACGAGGATGGGAAAAAGGAGACGAGAAAGAGAAGAAGAAGAAGAGCGAGCAAAAGAAAAATATGAAACCGCAAGACAAGAGGAAGAAAAAGAAGAACGCACAACAGAAGGAAATAAATACAAATTTCTCTCTGGTAAAGTACTTTCAATCATTCCTAGATATAAGGAACGAATTAGGCGAGAAAGGAGAAACTATAGAGAGATACGTTATTTACACTCCAGCAACTCTCGAAAACGAATTGACAGGAAAGGAAACCTCTCAGAATGAGAATAATAATGCATCATTCAAAAGGGTAACTGAAGAGTATGACCTTCTGGACATAAACAAATCTGTGTTTCAGTTACAGCTTAATGAATCAATGAAAGAAATACTTTTAAGTTCGTATCTTACAGAAAAATATAAAACTGTGCAGGATGTTACAGACATAATAAAAAATGATGTACGTAACAAAATAAGAGACTTCCTGCAAGATTGCAGGTTTGCTGTTGGACAACCAAATATACGGAAGTTATATGACATTTTGCAGGACAAAGCAAAAGAGGTAAATGTAAGTTTAGATCCAACAGATTTAAGAAATGCCATCTGTGAGGGAGTTAATAAGTGGTACATGTCTGCTTTGCCAAACCCCGAAGAATCTGAATATTTCACACAAAAAGATGTCAAACCCATTTTACTTACAGTCCCATTCATCACTTACGAAAAATCTGTGACATTACATAATGCTACTTTCACTGACTCAAGTAACCTAGATAGTTCAATTACAAATAATAAGTGTGTCTTGTGTATTAGCACCACTAGCATAAAGCTTTGTTACAATAGATTGATTAAGTCCAAAATTTGTTGTTTTAAGCACCCGGTGTTAGATTTTGAAACACTGAAAAGAAATAAATACTTAGACATGTCTTATTTTCCCACGAGTGAATGTGAAACATTAATAATTGTTTTCGAGAACACAGATCATATAGATGAAGATGTGGAAATCCTGGAATCTTTGATTAGTATTTTCATCCCTGATTGTTCAGCAAATGATCAATGTTCTGCAAAATCTGATACAGCAACAAATAAGTTAAAGTTAGTTCTTATTTCACCCAACTTACACCTTGGAACGATTTTGAAAAACATGCCAAAATTTCAGGAAAAAATCAATTATCTGGAAGATGAGATATATTCTTTTGATAGTCTCTCTGTCACAACTCAGAGTTTAATCAAGGGAAAGAAAATAATTTTTCAAGGTACTGTTGTAACCTGGAACGACTTATGTTCCGAAAATTCCATGCCTTCCTTTACCCCAACTGCCATTGAGAAATTAATTTCAGAATCGTGTATTGAAGTGGGTAAAAAGGTAACTTCCGTGAAGGAAGAATTAAGTAAGTTCATTCCACGCAAACTTCATACAAAAATAATTTTGCTATCGAAGCTTTGTCTTCTTGATTTAAGCGAGCATGAGTTTGTTTTTGTGGATTCTTTAAATGAGGAGATGAGAAAACGGTTGAATGACAAAATCAAAGAACTATCATCAGAACTGCAGAATAAGATCCGCATACACGACGCACAAAAAGCGGGCAAGGAATTTGAAGACCTGCGCATTTTATATCCAACGAGAAATATTCACATGTTGAAGGTTCTCGAACATGACATGGAGAATATTACACTACAGTTATTTCGTACTTGTGGTTCATATGATAAACTACGAAACATTGCACATGAAATTTATATCTCTGCTGATTCTAAAGTTGAATTCGAACAACTTGCTGTATTTTCATCCGAGTCTGGGATGGGGAAGACTATTCTGATATCTCACATCGCAGAGGAGGAGAAGAAGAAGAGCAAGGACAAATGGGTTTTCTACGTACGACTGAAAGACGTTGCTAGCAAACTCATCAACATAGATCCAAATGACGAATTTCAGGAGTTCGCAAAGTGTGTGAGTGCAATTTTGGCGGAAGAAGAACTGGACAAGGTTTTTCTGCAACACTGCATTGAAAAAGCAGGGAAGTTCGTTTTACTCTTGGATGGATATGATGAAATTGAATCAGAACAAAGAACAAAAGTTCGTGGTCTAGTAATGAAGCTAATGTCAGACTCACCTGGTCAGGTAATTATAACAACAAAACTCCATTTTCAGGAAGAGTTAGAGAATACAACATCAACATTTGCTTACCGTATCGAACCTTTAACAACAGAACAACAAGAGGAACTCCTGGAAGCAACGTGGATTAGAAATCTGGGCCTTTCTTCCAAAGAAGAAAAGTCAAATGTGAAAGAATATGTGAAATATCTCTTAAAATGCTTCTCTGAGAGCACTGATAAGAGATTTGAAAGCTTGATAGGAATACCGTTGCAGTTAAAGATACTTGGGGAAGTGTATAAAGAAAGTTGCGATAAATATTGCAATGCAGATGCTGCTATGAATAACGTTCCTGACATAAGTATTAAGGACATATTAGAACTATACAAAAGTTTCGAGGAAAAGAAATGTTTGATATTTACAGAAGAGATTCTTAAAGAAAATACAGGCTCAATTGGGGAGAAAATACAGAAAACAATACTTCACAATCACAGAAATGAAAGCACGAAAATATCCCTGGAAGAACTGCTGCCAAGCAGTGAAATTGCTTGTAATTGCTGCATGAAAGTCAAACCATTGGAACTTCCATTGCTTGATGAAGAACATTTGATTAAAATAGGAGTATTACAAAGGATGGGCCTTACGAGAATGACTTTTATTCACGAGACATTTGCTGTGTACTTTTTTGCATCACATATTGGAAACCTTTTTACCAAAAATATATCTTGTGATAAATTCATCAACGTAATGAGGGAAAACTTTTATGGAAATGATTATTCTCTCGTACGAATGTTTGTTAACATCGATTTATCTTCAAAGCGAAACATTCACAGCGCTACATTATCAAAGAATATAGATGATCTCAAGAGCGCTTTACAAAATAGTACTGCAATTGACGAAGCAGATGACCTGGGAAGAACCGCATGTCACTTAGCAGCTGGACACGGACACGCGGAGGCCATTCAGCTCCTGTTGGAAAAACGCTGTAATGTTGAAACAAGAGATAAACTTCAGTTTACACCAGTGGACATTGCTATAAAATTAGAGAACTGGGAAGTATGTATGCTGTTCCTCTCCAATCAGGTAAAATTTAAATTGGATGAAAAAAACGCAAGCACATTTCTGGAGTATCTCTTTAAGGAATTGAGTCTGGAAGACATTCTCAAGGGTCACCGATTTTCGTCGACTGACAGTTCTGAATGTTTGGACATCAGGGATTGGATCCGCAAAGTTGTGGCGAAGAATCATCTACAACTACTTTTGGATCAAATTCAAGTTCATTCTTCACATACCGAGAGTAACGAGAACATTACAAAAATACTAGAAATCTGCATTCACTTGATAATAGAGAAAGTAATAAAGGGAAAACTCTTTATTGAAATTCTCAAAATAAAGCCTCTGATTGGAGAGAATGCCATTGCAGATGATGTCTTTACCCGTCTTTTAGAGTCTTGGGTTAATATAGAGAATTTTCCTCGTGAGGCAGTATTGCTAGCCACTTTGCTAAATTCAGAGAAATTCTTGGAAAAAGTATTCAAAAAAGTTGAAACTTCTTATATTTTGCAAGAATCTGAGACAGGCATGACAATAATACAAGTTGCCATAAATTTTTATTTAGAGAATTCTCTGAGATTCCTAATAAAGAAACTTTCACAGGAGGATATTTCCCGAGTTCTCAAAGAGAACTTGATGCAAGAGAATCACATTCACATGGCAGCTAGATCGGGTAACAGTGCTTTGCTTCAATCCTATATACAATTAATCAGTGATAATAAAGGAGTCATCTCCGATTACCTGTCTCACAAGGATTCCAGTGGGAGGACGCCTCTACACGAAGCTGCCATTAATAACCACGCAGCAATATTGCAATTGCTGATTTCGAAAATGACTGTTTCCAGGGATACCTTAATTTCTTTTGTTATGGAGCAGGACAATTTTGAAAAGACTTGCCTTGATTACCTGAGTGAACGCCATTCTGATCATAACTGCTGTTGTGAAGAGCAACTCAATAACATGTGTTGTTTGCAATGGATGAAGCAGGTGTTGAAGGAAACATGATCATTTTTTGCAAAGTTAAGATCGAGCACATTGGTTTTCCATGTTTGCAAATTTTAGGTGCTTCTATTTGAAAGTAAGAAAGAAGTATTACAGTCTCAAATATTCCTGATAAATGTAAGATATAATCTAAACAATTTAATTACCACACAAAATATTGTGTGGATATCCAAACCTTTTTTTTTTTTTTTTAATGAAACGTGGTTATTTAAGGTACAATAGTTTAGTGTTCACCAAGAACGTGAAAACATTTAGACATTCTGGCATACTTCAATAGAGATATACTTTTTAAACCGTATTGCAGAATAGGCATGAAGTAAGTTTGCATGTGTAGCGTTGACTATCTGAACTTTGAAATAAGGTAGTGGTGTAAATGCCGTAGATTCAAAAGCGGGTTTATACTCTGTGGTGGTATCCCGGAACAATCCATCCTAATTTATTAGCAAGGCGGTGCCCCTCAGCATTTGAAGTTTGTGGTTTCTTCGCTGGTTGGATTGTCTCTGAGATCTTAGACAGTGGACCTATTACTCCAGCAACATGAATGACTACGTCTCTGATGCCTAGCTTCTTCACGAAATGCTTGCGCTACAGTGTCACGAAGGATGCAGTGTAAGGTGAGGAAGGACAATCAAGTGTATGACTTTTGAACAAAACTCAAGGAGTTGCCTTGCAATATCTGTTCAGTAAAAATACTTTTTATTAGGAATTCCAAATGTGCAAGTTTGTGATAGACACCATCTATTCTCTACGCTCGTGTCATGTTTATGTACAATTTCTTTGAAAATGAAATGTTGTTTGTAAATTATAGTTGCTTCTGCATGTAATTATTGTTATCTTCAATCACTGTATATGTCCAGTATGAAATCATAGTGGTACGGAAGCAGTTATGATAAATACAACGTCGAAATGTGACGTCAAGTATTGATGTAAATATGTTTATAAAATCTAAAATTATTGTACATAAGAATAATTGTAAGCATTCACTAAAATAGTATATTTGTAAGTATTATTACAATAATACTTTTGTTCTGAGACTGCAAGTAGTTACTTAATTGAAGTTAATCCAGTTAGTAAGTAATGCTTTATTGCCTTGTAATTGTTAGTAATGTAAATACTTGAATGTTATTGAAATATATTGTTTTTTTTAAAGAAACTAAAAACCATACGGCTTAATTATGTGAAGTTTCACCAACAAAGTATATCTTAAAATGTTTATAGTAAACTATCAGCCATTAATAATAATACGCTTTTGCTTAAGAAACACTATTGAGATTTTTGTCTGAAGCAAAAAACGATTATTCATTGATTGTCAATACTTTTGTCAAAATTAACTAAAAATTTGTGTAACATAGAGGCAAAGTATTTCCCAAAATCAAACTGATGGATGAGATTTTGGAGATTATTGTTTCGATTTCAAAAATAGGCTCAAAACCTACAAAGTAATAGTCGCAAAATTATACTAATCACTTAGTAGCATTGACGAACAGGTAATCAAGGAGGTTGATATTATTGTCTGGAAGTGGTGAGGGGGAATGTCACATTTAGATGCCCATATACCATGACTGATGACAAGTGTAGTAACATGGTTAACGAAATTTACAACACTTAGCTGCAGTGGCGGCGATTGGGTTCAAAAACCGGGGGTCAAGGTGCCAGAACTGGTGGGGAGGGCAAAGACAGTATATTTCCCTTTGTAGATAAGATTTAGCGTAATGCGGGGACATAAACGGCGAAAATTTGGGGGCAACTGCCTCCCCCTCGCCACCCTAATCGCCGCCACTGCCTACACACAGAACTCAAAGTGTGTCAATTGACACACAAAAGTGCATCATTTTTTTGACTCCAATGACACATTAAAAATGCATTAAACTGAATTATCCACCTAAATGCATCAAAATAAACGTGTCAAATGATTCACTAAAATGCATCAAACTGAAAGATGCACCTAAATGCATCAAAATAAATGTGTCAAATGACACATTAAAGTGGATATTTCGTTTGATGAACCAAAACGTGTCGGATTCAAAAAATTTGATGCACTTTTAGTGTGTAGAGTGACACGTTCAAATGCGTCTTTTTTCCCCCTTTTTCTTACTCAAGGGGGTTGCATACCTGCAAGGGAAAAGTTCCAATACATTTCTCCACTGTAAAAAATATTGCATTTTTCAAATACTTTCTTGAAGCACTTCACATTTAATGTGCTTCAGAAGTGTAGAAATTGCTGAAAAAGTTATAGAAAGGAGTATTGTCAATATTAAATATTCTGCAAGTGTGTAAAATGCATTCTAGAAATTATTAATTATTTTTGATCATTTATAGTACATTTCACACATTTAGAACATGCTGAAAACACTTCTTAGCACACAATGAACAAATTCCTTATTACTGGAAATTTTTAGATGAAGGGATGCTTAGTGTAAATTTCTCTAGTGCAAGGGAATTAGTGTGTTAAGCTACACTTAACTAAATTTTATGCTTTTCTTGTTCACATTTCTGCACATATAAACACACTGTGGCATGGCCTTGTGAGTTCATGGTTGTATGTGCAAATATTGAATTGAATACATAAAAATAACACTTTCAGAACATACTGAAAATAACTTTTGCACAAATTGAGAGATTGTAATAATTTTTAGGCTGAGAAAAAGAAGTAAATTGATTTTCCTTTCCATTTAATCTACATGTTTATGTCTTACCGTGAACATGCAGATTAACAATCACAGAAAAATCAAAAAAGCAAATAATTTTCAATTATTAACAAGAATTAAGTGACGTAGGAGTAAAATGCATCGTCATTAAACAGAAAAAAAATCAACACCCTGTAACCTAAAATTAATATATAACAGAAAATCTATGAATATCATTTTCAATCACACCAATGTTGTTAGTGAACAATAAAAGAACTTAGGTGCTATTCATACTAACAAATGATAGCCTACAGATGATCTTGAGACAGAACATTTATTGTTTGACACAGATACACTGATGCTTAATGCACATTCTGTTTTAAATCCTTGCACATAAGATTGATGACTTGGGGCGACAGTCTCTATTTATGACCTAATAGTATGTACTCGACTACTGCCATATATGTAGCACAGTTTTCAGAGTAGTCTAATGCAAAAACATAGTACATGCCAACAAGTGCACAGATAAATGTTTGTAAAGTGGCACATTGCACTTTCTAGCATCCAGCTACCAGAACCACTTTCCCTCCACTAATAGTGCCAGATAAGGTACATCATTCTCAAAATCTTCTGTTAGCAAAAGGTGATGCTTCCTGAAAATAAATGAATGAAGCACTCATAAATATGATATTTTCCTTGAATTTTATTACAAAACATCATACGTCAATTGGCACTGGGAAAACATTACCACATGTAACTGGTGTAAATATAATATCAATAATAATTTTGTAAAACTCTAAAGGAGACAAATTCTGTTATATGCTTATAGGCCAAAATGAAGTGACATAATACTTTACACAATACACACAGGTTAAACATAAACTTTCTTATTGATAACCTGTTCAAATCAATTTCCAAATCCAACGAGTTACGAAGAAGATTAGCAGTTGAAGAGCACAAACAGGAAACAAATAGAGAACATTCAATTCAGTTAATGTACATTACTTTTCTGTTCATAAACGTTTATCTTCATCAATATATAAAAATATGATTTAATAAATGGAAGAGAGCAATTTTTTCTGTTGTATATGAATGTGAAAGAGTGGGTACTTTATCACAGAGGAACATGATTTGGAGCTTTAAAAATAAAATAATTATGGACATATGTGGACTAATACAGATGAGATCAAGCAGAACTGAAAATATTACATAGTTTTAATGGTGTAATTTGTATACGATTTACAATCGGAAACCCTTTATAATTGATTGATTGATTGATTTAGTTTATTTTACTTCGCGTTTTGTGCTTCTTGGCTAATTTGCGAAGATGGGGATGAGTGATGAAATGATTAAATTCATGAATGGACATTCACAAACAACCAAGCCCGACCGGGATTCGAACCCGGGACCCTTGGCGTCGCAGCGCAATGTGCTAACCACTCGGCCACAGGGTCGGGCAGGAAACCCTTTATAATTCATCCATCTCTTCCTTCCACCATTCCATCCTTTTCCTTCCCACCACCTCTCTTTCTCCCACATAACAAGCATAAGATATTAGAGAGGGAGAGAGAGTTGATCCTCTCTCAAATACACATATTTCTCTCTCCTCTCTTACAATCTCTCTCTCTCTCTCTCTCTCTCTCTCTCTCTCTCTCTTTTGGAGAGACTGAAAAAGGAAAGAAATGCAGTGAGAGAAAAAGGGAGAGGGGAGAGAGACATGACAAGCACATATATTTATTTCTCTCTCTTTCTAAAAGAGAGACTCTCATATATACCATGCAGAAAACGGCATTTGTGCACTCCTTGTTATTCCAGCAATAAAAATAAATCTAGTAATTAATATTATATCAAAATCAGAAATTAACCAAAAATAATAAATATAGTTTCAAATGCCATAATTTAATATTCAAGCAATAGATAGTAAGATAAATACATCCCCAACTCGATTCAAATGACAGAAATGGACTAAGAAAGAGATATAGGGGGAAGAGGGAAGGAAAGAAATAAAAGAGTGAAGGAGTCTATCTCTCTCTGACAAAGAGTGAGAGGGGAAATAGAGAAAGAAGGTGGCAAGAAAGAAAATGGAGAAAAATAAGAAAGAATGACAGAAAAATAAAAACAAATTAAGGGAAAAAGAGATCCCTCTCCTCCTGTACCGCTTTCCATGACTTAATGTCATTGTAATAATTAAATTTCCAAGCCTTTCATGGGTAGCTTGGTGTGCTTAAAACTATGTATGCTAATGAAAAAAGATTAAAAGCCATTCATTGCTTATCTCAAGCAATTAAGAAAATGAAACAGAAAATACATGACAATCTTGTGTTAACCATTATGTATATATAGTTACTTAAAATTATTTATCAGTTGCATTAAAATAATATTTTCAGGGATGTGTCCTGAATTTTCCATATGTGGGTGTAAGTTTGTATTTAGGGGTGGTAGGGTAAATTTAGAGCCAAAATGACCTTATGTCATTAGCAGATAGAAAGCAAAATTAAACATGAAATTGACATAAGGTTCTTATTTATAATGCCTATAAGTATAGAAATCATTTTCCACAAAAGAACTCCACCACTGAAACAAACATAACATCAACTCTTTGAATTTTGTATACAATATGAAACTTATGTCCAATAATAATTTACACACACATAAAGAGAGAGAGAGAGAGAGAGAGAGAGAGAGAGAGAGAGAAAGAAAAGCAACAAACATTAACAGTTAAGCATATTGAATTAACCCCAGTCTCATATAAAAAGCTTGGTATCAAAGGTGATAAGGGGCTTAAGAGCTGATCATTATGTCATCCAATGAAAAGCTGTTTGGATTTTGAGTGATGTTATCAGTTATCGTGATTTTAGAGGGGGGGTACATATACTTATTTTTATTATTAAGCCCTCAATTTGTCATCTTTCCTGTCTTTGATGTTCTCTTTTTTTAGAAATACTTGGCCAAAGAGGTGGTTATGATCCCCAACAAAACCCTTGGGCACGCCACTGGATGTTATGTGAAGCAGTTTATTTAATGAGCCTAAAATCTATGAAATGAAAAACATATTCTGAAGATATTTTAAATTAATTCAACATGGAAAAATTATATTTACATGTGTTAACTTGAAAGTCGTAATTTGAAACATGAGCAACACTTGCACCATGGTAAATTTTCTGTGGAAAGTGAGGTTTTCTTAGCACATATTCATGTTACGGATAACAATATGTAACACACACTAACCTTTTGCTTGCATTGTTGGTGGGTATCAACAACAACCAGAGAATAATCCCTCTTCAGTCGGTTCATTTGCTTCATTCCTCTGCAAAAGAGCTTCTGAATATTTCTTTATTGTCTTCATGAAGGGAACAACAAGTACCTTAAAAATAAACAAAAAAAAACTTTGCATATAACATCTACTTGGGATAAGCAGAAAAACGAAACTTAGTTTAATATCAAAACAAAATACTAGTTGAGTATAATTTAAATGGTACAGTTAACATTAATGAATAACAGACAAGTAGATCATTCAAAAAAAAAAAATATACAAGTGCTAGAACGATCATTTCATTCCTAATTAATAAGACGACTGAAATATCATATTTTAATTTTTTTATTGTTTGAAATATGTTAGTTCGACATTATCCATTGTGTAGTTCTTGAAACTACACATATTAAAGCACTAGACAATTGATAATATCCAATTAACATTGTATGCTAAAGTAGAACCCAGTGGCGTGCCCAAGGGTAAGTTGGTTGGTGGGGGGTCATAACCCCCCTTCGCCCCAGTACTCTTAAAAAAAGAACGTGAGATGCACGAAAAGATGGCAAAATGAGGACTGACTACTAAAAAAATCACAGGTAGAACTATTGTCTCCAACATTCAGGGATATTAAAATAATATTTCTGAACTTTCGTAAATAAGATTAAGATATTCTAGAGTTTTACTGTATGTACGCCTTCTCAATTTTTATAAAAGAAAAAACAAAAATCCAGCTTATGTAAATTCGATGTGGTTGGTGATTGGTGTAGGCGACAATCGGAACCCGCAGATTGCTTTTCGACATCTTTCTCTGTCTTTCACTCGTTTCCTTATTTATGTCCTCCCCTCTCTCTCCCATGTCTTTCACTTCCCTTCGGCCTCTCCCTCTCTTCGCCAGATTTGCATCCCCCCACACACATCTTCAGCATATGTCTGTGTATCGCTTGTTTACTTCGCTTTATCTTTCACTTATGATTCTCTTCTCTCTACTTCACTCTCTGATTTTTTCAATCTTCTCTCTTATGAGTGTGATGGCATGTAAACAAGTTAGACATATTGACACCATGTTCCATGTCATCATTAGAAAGAAGCACGTTAAGGGAGCTAAAAGAGATGAAAGAAGCGGCAGAGAATTTGAGAAAGGAAGAGAATTAAAAAGCACCCACACACCCACGTTTGAGAGAGACAAGAGGGGAAGAGAATTGTTTTTCTTTTAATCACTTTATGTGTAGATAGCCTGATCGGAACTGGGCCTACAATTTACGTTTGGATCCGAACCAACGTGCAATGCGTCTCCACTGGGTATCGAGCTCGAGATCCCTTGATTACAAGGCGACGACGTTACCACTACGCCACCCGGAGGCCGAAAGAAAGAGAGAAAAGAGGCGAGACACATAAGCCAGGCAGATAGAGGGGAGAGAGAAGAACATGAAAGATCGAGAAAGAAATAGAGAAGAGAGAGGTAAATGAAATAAATAGGGAAGTGAAGGAGAGAGAAGAATAGAGAAACGAACGAAATAGCGAAACAAGAGAGGGAGAGAATAAAAGACATAGAGATAGATAGAAAGAAAGAAGTAAAAAAGAGCAAACAAAAATAGAAAACAGAGAAAGAAATAGAAAAGAGAGAGAAAGAAATAAGAGGAGCGAGGGAGAAGGAAATATATAGAAGCAAGGCAGCCAGAAAGAGACAGAAGGAAGAGCAATAGTAAAATATTAATGGAGAGAAAGAATAATGATGACAGACCGAAAATGTGAGGAGAAATATAGAAAAAGAAATGTTCGAGACGAGAGGAAGTAAATAGGAAGCACAGAGAAGATTATGTGTAGGAAGGAAGAGGTTCGAAAAAGAGAAAAGAAATTCGGAACCAAATTTTATATGCATGCATGTATTCGCTTCACGACACTGGGTTTGTCCTCAATTGCAAAAATAATAAATTATGAAATAGGCAGATAAAGGAAAGAAACATTCAATTCACTCCCATGGGCGTCCGGAAGGGGGGGGGCAAGGGGGGGCCGTGCCCCCCCTGGAAAATGAAAGTCATCCAAAAATTATGTATTTCACACATATAACTTCATTTTAGCCAGAATAATAGGTGTTAATTATTGCATGAACATCATAAATTCAAATTTAAGCAATGTTTTTTCAAGGAAACAACCCTATTTTCGGAGACAATGTGCTTTGTTCGCCCCCCTCGAAAAAAATACATTCCTTGCCCCTGCCTGGAAAAAATCCTGCGGACGTCCATGTTCACACCTAACACTTCTATTGTGCTATGTTAAATATTGGGTCCTGAAGCTGATCTCCCATTTTAATTCAACTGTTGGGACTGAACACGTGTTTAATTTTTACTCGAGCATTTGGAATTAAGTACTGAAATCAGAACTTCAACGGAAAAAGCAAAACGGAAAATTATAAATAACCTGGATAGATACTTACTTTTCCTTACTCCGAAAATCTGTAGATCTTCTCTCCTTGCGCAATCTGCAAACAACTGCAAAACACACGAACACCAACAAAACACGTTATCACCACCAGTTCACAAGACGAAAACTACGGAAACTGTATGGAATGCACGCTTGTGGTGGTGAAAGCGCATAGCGTCAGGAGCACCCCTCAGTGATGAGTCAGTCACCCAGGAGTTGTTTACAAAGAATTTTCCGTTTCGGGCAAGTTGAAGATGGAGGGGGGGGATTTAAAATAACATTAAATTTAGAGCCAAAATAACCATAAGTTGGGACTATGTGAAAAATGTTAGGTGGATGTTACTAACATCAAGTTAGGGTGTAGTGAATACCCCAAAAATCTTTTGTCTTTATTTGATTTTTGTTATTAACGTCGTTTTTCTTACACTTTAGGCTAATCCGACGATGAAGCTAAGTGATGATATCATAAAATTGATGAAGAGACACGCACAAAAAGAATCCCCAGCCCGGGATTCGAATTCGACATCGTAGCGCGTTGTGATAACATTCCGCAGCGGAGCAGATTAAGGGAAATTAAAACGTTTCTAAAAGGTAATTTAACACCTCGAATTCTCATTTTTCACATTCCCAACATCCTCTTCCATTCAGATGATAACTGATCTCAGTTTTCAAACTTTCGTGTAAGAAGTATATGATATAAAGCAACGATAATTTTTCTTGTTCGTAGAAATTTTGCAGCAAAATTTTGCATGTTTCGAGTGTAGGCCTACGTACGTCATCTGATATTCAAGTATGCGATTTTCGTATTTTTAAAAAAATATTATTTACTAAAATGAAGACTAACGAATTCAAATAATTAAAAAATAGGATATTCCAACAATTACAGCTAATTAACATATATCAATGTTACCTGAGAGATCACATGAACAGTGAAGCATGAATCAGTCACTGCGAATACGTGGTGGCATCGAACAATGAAATCCGACAGACACATATGAGGCGTTGCGGATACGAAGGGCGAACTCAACAAACGAACATTTTGAGGAAAATACGTTTCAACTTCGGAAATCACACTGGAAAACTTTCCGATATGATGTTATGACCTTTTTGTTAAGTTCACCCTGTGCCTCACAACTTGTGAAACACATTTTCCTCAAAATGTTCGTTTGTTGAGTTCGCCCTTCGTATCCGCAACGCCACATATATTCCTGCTAGTTAGATTCCAATCATACTTTCCTCTTAAAACTCGAATAAAATAACCATTTCGAATACTTTGTGAAAATTTAAGGTATAAATCAAGCTGCACAGAGAACTCGAAATGCATCAAAGCGAATTTGATGCACTTTTAGTGCATCAAATTACACACCTGAACGTGTAATCTTGGATTATTGGAAATTGTCTTCAGATTTGATTCACTTTTACTGCATCAAATCGAATATCGACTGTGGAGTGTGTCTTTTGATGCATCTTAGTGTGTTAATTGCACATCCGATGGGATTTTATGCATCGAAATGCATATTTCTCAAATTATACACTTGCATGCATAATTCTTACGAAGCAATTGTTCAGTGATTTTACTTAACTTATACAGAAAATAAATTTTGATATTACGATAATATGAAAGGAATTCTTAATTTATAAGCTCATAAATTGATCGAAGTAAAAAAATATAAAGTATCAGGAACAAAAGTAAATTTATTTTTAAGTAATTAATTATATTTCCTATAGATAATTGAAATATCAAAATTGGTGCCACACTTGCATGTTCAAGCCACTAATAATGTTCTTTTGATGCATTGTTTCTGCACAGTAAGTAATTTGAACTCTTTGAGGAGGGGTCTTATCTTGCCCTCCAGTCATAGAAACTTAAAATTTCCGTTTTATTATTGTTAATCAGTGCTTTCTTTCAGGGAGGAAAGTTCCGTTACTCTTCAAGTTGGTTTGTTCTTGTGTTCATCATAAAAATACTAAAAATATTTTTTTGCATGTTCATAAATAAAAAAAGTGCCAGAAAAAAGGTGCTTGTTATTATTATTATTTTACAAAACATAAAATTGAAATTATACTGAAAATACTTTGGCGTTGTTAACAAGTTCAGACTTGTGTAGGCTATTTAGGTTTCGCTTTGCTTGTTTCCATAAGCATCTAGGTATATCACTTTGTTCATGAACAGTTCTTTGGCTTTTTTGTCCTTTTTTACGATATACAGATATGAAAGATCCCTTAATCTGCTCCGCAGCGGAATGTTATCACAACGCGCTACGATGTCGAATTCGAATCCCGGGCTGGGGATTCTTTTTGTGCGTGTCTCTTCATCAATTTTATGATATCATCACTTAGCTTCATCGTCGGATTAGCCTAAAGTGTAAGAAAAACGACGTTAATAACAAAAATCAAATAAAGACAAAAGATTTTTGGGGTATTCACTACACCCTAACTTGATGTTAGTAACATCCACCTAACATTTTTCACATAGTCCCAACTTATCGCTGAGCCGATATGTTTACACGGCGCGCTATAACACCAGGGGTCCCGGGTTCGAATACCGGACTGGGCATGAGTCTCCCTTCATCAATTTCAGCATACTAATGCTCATCGTCACGATTAGTAAAGAGTGAAAGGAAAGAGACGTCAAATAACAAAGATCAAAGAACATCGAACACATTGCTCAGATTGCCCTGTCAGCATTACAAGGTAGGCATTCTAACTGCTAGGCTGCAAACTTGTCTACGTGTATCGAATGATAGGCCTATAATCTATTTCTATACCCTGCCGTAACAATCTATAAAATAATTGGAAATGATTAATTACAAATAACTCCAAATCCCAGACATTTAGCCATCACTCTACCAGACAGGAAATATCTCGAAACATCTGAGGAATGTCATGTCGGACATTGCCGATCTTCCTTGACCGCCATCGTTGTGAACAGGTGTAAACAACCGCAATCAAGGAAGAGACTACAGGTAACTGACTCGGCATTATTAGTAAATTCGATCGGAATAAATGTCTGGGACAAGAGAGGTCATTAAGCAGATTTAGAGTGATCCCACATACCGAAGGGTATGTTACGATGTAATAAAAGAGCTCTCGTTATCAAATGTATTTCTTTATTAATACCATTTTGCTGTTATATTTGGCTATCACGGTGATGAGGATGAATGACGAATACATGAAAGTGATGAAGAAACAATCCATTCGAAGAGACCACCAAGCTCAGGCCAGAAATCAAACCTAGGAACGTCCGTGGTGAGATCAATGTATATGGGACGATAGCTGACTCGCCGCGAACGAGTGAAGCCACACAGGAGGGCTCCGTGTTCGGCAAGAACCCGTTGTCTGTTTGCGCGGTAGCCATAATTATGGTTATTTCTTGCAGTGAATATCACTGCATATCCTTGGAAAAGCCAGGGTCGGATGTTTCCTTTCACAGAAATGTATTTATTAATTGTGTACCTACATTTCTACTGTGAAATACCTAACTATTTTATGTATATGTTACTAGAAATAAGAGAATACGTGAAAGGAAGCCAGTTCGTGTTTCGCTCTACATATTTCTTTGTTGTTGCGGCTTCCGGGGACAAACCACGTATATGTTATGGAGGTATTAATATTTCCCAACACACTACACTTGAGCCTAAACACAGTTTGAAAACTTCTTATAGAAAAAGGCAAGGAAGAAAAGTATTTCTTTTAAACTCATGGCATGGCATTTTTTCATGGCAATATATTTCTTTCCTAAGTGATACGCAGTTTGATAGCCCCTGGATTAGTCGGTTAACTTGTCAAACAAAATACTTCTTAGGTAATTATTTCTTTTTTAAGAGGAATAAATGTGGCACCATTTTTCATAGCCACTGCGCAGTTTGAAAACCCCCTGGAATTGTCCGTTAAAACTTCTTTAAAAAAGGCCAGGGAGGTTATTTTCTTTGGAAAATGTTCAATTAACATGGGTTCTGTGCGATTTCAAGGAATTTAAGATGTACAAAAGTTAACATTACAAACGTTTCTATAGTTATTTACTAATAAATTAAGCGAAACGATTGGAATATTTTATGTTCAGGCACGTATCCAGAAATATATTTCAGAGGCTGAGGATCTGAACCAAATAATAACAATAATGTTTAAAATTATACATTAATATAATTTATAGGTTTATTCATAATTTGGCTATGTGTAAATAGATTAATATTGTATGAATAAATGTAAACAATAGATTTAAGAATAGATATATAACAAGTTGTATTCATTATCTAGCTTGCGCATAGTTAAGATCGACAAAATTTATGTTAAAACAACTTTTCTGACAAGGAACAAAAAAGTAAAAAATGGAATATTTTTTTAAAAAAAGATACAGAATGGAATATTTATTGACAAGCAAGAAAACTATGTTAGATTCAATTAACGAAAAGTAAAGTTCCTGAATAATATCTTTAGCACATTACTATAAATAGCAGTGTGCATAAATCTTCTTTGGTACTGCCATACAAAACCCTATTATTGCAATATAAATAATGCCTTCCAGTAAGTTTGGTGGAAATAAATGAACAAGTGGTAAACGAACACATTTTCATTATTTTTAGTACTTGCTAAGTCTCTCGGGGGATCCGGACCCACTGAACGACTTTAAATATGTCCTTGTTTATGTTGCATTAAGGCAGTGGTTCGTTTAACCTGCTAATTATAATCTTTCCGATTACTTTCTGAAAAAAAAATAGACATTTTACATGGAACGCTAAACATTTTTGCCTGACTCTCCAATAATTTAAAAGCAGTGAAATAATTTTATTGCATAGAAGTAACTCACAATGTGTTACGAATTCATTTTTCATTGTTACAATATTCTCAAAACACAAAAAATGTAAAAAAAATACTCGAAATTAACATTCGTAAGCATAGCTGCTAATGCCGGACCCTGTGGCTGAGTGGTTAGCATATCGCGCTGAGACGCCAGGGGTCCCGGGTTCGAATCCCGCTCGGGCTTGGTTGTTTGTGAATGTCCATTCATCAATTTCATCATTTCATCACTCATCCCCATCTTTGCAAAATAGCCAAGAGGCACAAAACCAGGGAGTCGTAACGTACCCAATTTGCGTTACACGGTACGTTCCATTTTGTAGGAGGAAGAGTATGGTTCCACTGCTGGTACCCATGTAACGTAACGAAATGCAATATGTTATAGACTGACGTTACAAGGAACGTAACAAAATGTATTGTGGTAGATATTAACGTTATAAAGGAACGGAACGAAATGAGCACATTGGAACATAACGTAATATGCAATATGGTATATACTACCGTTACAAGGAACGTAGTAACGAAATGCAATATGGTATATACTAGCGTTACAAAAAAACGTAACGAAATGCAACATGGTAGTAAATAACGGTACATAGGAACGTAATGAATGCAATCCTCCGTAACGGAACGAAGTGAAAGGCAATATGGTTAATTAACGTTACATAGGAATGTAACAAAATGTAAACCACTGTAGCGGAACGGAACAAAATGCAGTTGGGTACATACCATCTGCATAAGGAACGTAAATAAATTCAGTATGGTAGATGTTAACGTTACAAGGAAAGAACAATTCACAAATGTTAGCTGGTAACGTTATAGGCGCGTGACAAATATAATCTATTAAACATCAAGGAAGAAAAAGGAATAGCCCAAATCTCTTACCTTTCTTTTGAACATTGCGAAAAATAATTCAGTATATCGTATGGGATTAATGTGAAATAGCCGTTAAAAATATGGTTGTTTGTAAAAAAATGAATTTCAACCAGGGTTGTTAAAGGGTCAGGAATTTTAAATCAATTCAATTCCGGTTCAGCAGGGAATATTAGCAAGCATAAATGGATCTGGACCGTAAAGAGCCTTTTTATGTATTTCAATTCGTTCCAGGGACCTTTTCTCCGGATCAATTGAAATACGGCACAGGGACCTTCTTTCCGGATCAATTTAAAGACTGTCTAAGTTCCATATTGAAATGAAAGAATACGCAACTTGGACCGAATTAAAACTGTGCGATTAAGAAGGTTCCGGTCTTGTTGCGGAACCCAATAGAACCCATTAGAATTTATGGGTTCGTGGACTTTTAACAACCCTGATTTGATATTAAATTACATTTTTGGCTCGAAATTGAATACAGCTTCCAACTAGTGTAGAAATGAGTAGTCATAGACGTGCGCACGGGGTGCAAATGGGAGGGGGGCACATGCCCCACCCCCTAATCATTGACGTCTGCCGATATTTTCGACGCAGGGACAAGCAAGGTATTTTTCCATGGGGCATATTAACCAGATAATAGTGTTGCCCCCTCAAGAAACACCACTTGAATTCGAAATTATCGCATTCCTGCATTCCCATTATAATAAATTAATGTACATTACTATGACTGGGATCAAATTATACGCGTGAAATATATACTTTTAGCTGACAATCGTTTTCTAAAGGGGATATGTGGCCATCCTCGCCCCCTTTCAGATTTCCATGCTCCTATATTATTATACTTTAATCCAGAAATTTAGGGTTGAGGAATCTTATCGCCGGTTATTAAACGATATTATGCTCTTGAAGAAAATGAAGTATTACGAAGCCGATGAAAGTTTACAAAGCAACAACGGCGGAAGAAGGTGCAGTGGCACAACCACAGGGGGCAGGGGAGATTAGCCCTCAAACTTGTACGGAAATCAATTCTAGGAGGTAAGGAAGGCAAACATTGGACTATAGAAAGAAAGGTTGCAGAATCTAAGAGTAGCAAGACAAAGGGATACTGAAGATGGATTTAGTTTTCACGTCTGTCGTGCACTATTTCTTCCAGACGGTCAAGAGCACCTGCAAGGAGGCACAGAGGGGCAATTGCCCCCTCTTGATTTCTATCTTTATACAAATATAAATAAAGTTATATAAACTTGGACAGTTGCTGCTGCTTACGGTGTACGTTTTGCCCGTGTAAGGTAATAAATAGATGTATTATTAATTTTTGAAACCCCACCGTTCATTTATAAACACACTGTATATGAGTCATTGTGAATTCGAGTCAATTAAAACATTTTGCGTTGTTGCGAGATTATCTATTAGGATAAAATTTGGACATAATTAATCTAAGTAGAGAAAATGCAACTTGTATATCAAAATTTCCATGTCCAACTGATCTCCGAAAGTAGTGTTTAGCACGTCACATTTCAAGTATATTGTAATAATCTTCAATTAAGCCAAACGTTAACGAACAAAACAACTTTTATTTAACTTATAACTTCATGTTATATAAACTACATGAAATACATTTAACAAAGACAAAAGACAGAAGACAATCTCTCTCCAACTCGACTTGCTCACAGTATCTCTTCTAAAATTTTTATCTTTTATATTTTTCGTAACTTCTATCATATATGATTGATTAATTTGAGTCCACTTTATGCACAGTTAGGCTAATCGGGACTGGACCTACAGTTTAAATTGAAATCGCAATCACTTGTGTCTCCACCGGGTATCGAACCCGGGACCCCTTCATTACAAGGCGACGACGCTACCACTGCGCCATCGGGGAGGCCATTTCAAGTATAGTCCATGATTGTATCTAGTAGTATATGAACGAGATGTGTCCCTCCATTCAAACAATACGTGGCTTGTCCCTACCGAACGAAGTGTGTCACTTATAAATTAAGTTTCCGAAAGCAGGTATTATGCATGAACAGAACAAAAAATACTCGTGAGAAATTACAAAAATTATAAGTAAGTTCGTGGCGGGAGTTATTGACGGTTTTCCCCACAACCTATCCGCTTTAGGTTCCGGGTTCGAGTCCTGGTCTGTAAATATCTTTTTTAGGTGTCTCTTAATTAATTTAATCTAATTATCATCCATCTTCATAGTTTCGATTAATTATAAAAGTGACATAAAAGCGAAGCAAAATAAGAACAAATAAAAATAATTGCAAAATGATTACAATGTCAGAACTACATTTGAAAAATAAAATGCGAACAGAAGATTCATTTTCAAACAGGTATTTGGGTAGAATTGTGTAGACAGACAGCATGATCCCGAAAGTTGCCAATCCACGTGTAGCATGACCTTCGATACTGGGGTTGTGCTTTTTCAGGAAAGTTTGCTCGACGCTCTTCAAGCGTCTTATCAAGAATGCCTCGGTGTTTGCAGCATTACCAACTTATTTTCCGTCGGGAAAATCTTTTTTCTCCTATTTAATCTGCATTTGACTCTACAATACAGCATATTAATCAAGATACAACAACTGAATTACGGCGAAGTAGGTTAGAAACCCTGCGTGCTCAAGAGCAGCTTCGATAAGGCACCTGAATTGTTTCGAGCTGAACCAGGAAATGGGCGATGTTTATTCCCCAAGGCCATTCCGTAAAACTAATGCCACAAGAAGTTTTCTGTGTGGATTTGTGAGCATGAAATTGTAGGTTAATGATAGTGCTACAAGACGTCAAGTGGATTTATTTTTCTGTTTCGTTATTTTAGAGAGCTTTCCTACCTATATAGTTTGAATAACTAATTAATCATTTGATGAGCAGACAAACACGAAGAAGCCGATCCCGTGGCAAATTGGTTAGCGTAATACACTGCGAAGTCTAATGTCGGATTAGAGCCTGGACTAGAAAATATGGATACCACTTCCATCACCTATCACATCCTTTATCATCGCGATTAACCGAAAGTGGTAGATGCGAAATAAAAATAGAACCTTTGCATGGAAGTCCGAAAGAGAGGCAAGGGAGGGGGGGGGGTGCACGACCCACCTGGAAAATGAAAGTCAACCAAAAACTATATATATATCACACAATTCCATTTCAGCTGCAATAATATATGTTAATTATTGCATGAACATAACTAGCTAACTAACTAACTCTCTAGCCTTCTTAAACCCGAAGGTTCATGGCTGCAGCAACACAGGTCTTCCATCTGTCCCTATCTTGAGCAAGTTCTATATACTCTTTTCCATCCCTACTGATTTCCCTTAAGTCTATCTCAACGTTGTCCCTCCATCTTCGTCTTGGCCTTCCTAAAGTTCTCTTACCATCAGGTTTCCCAACAAGAATCCTGTAAACTCCTCTTTCCTCTCCCATTCGTGCCACATGGCCTGCCCACCTAAGTCTTCTTGATTTAATTATTCTAATTGTCTCCTCATCCAATTTAGGTCCAAATATTTTCCTAAGGATCTTATTTTCAAATAAGATGAATATGATAACTTCAAATTAAAGCAATGTTTTTTGAGGATACAACACTGTTATGCACCTTGTTTGCCCCCCCCCCCCGGAAAAACTACCTTGCTTGCCCCTCTTTGGAAAAAACTCAACAAAGTGCATTGTGAGGGAAATGCGTTTCAAGTTGTCAGGCACAGTTCGAGCTCCACAAAAACTTGGTAACAGTAGATCGGAATGTTTCATGTGTGATTTTCAAAGATTTTATGGAGTTTGCACTGTGCCTGGCAACTTGAAACGCATTTCCATCCCAATGCACTTTGTTGAGTTCGCCCTTCGTATCCGCAATGCCTCATATTTTCAATTACTTTGAAGCATTTTGGACCATTTTTTATTTTTATAAGCAACTGCATTAATTGATAGAATGATCTTAAACATAAAACTAATTGTTTCTTCCAATGATTAACTGTTTTCTTTGCCTTTCATTACGCTAGGTCACTCAGCCGCTATCTTCGTTGTGAGCCTAGATTAAGTGTGATTGGAGCTTATCCTATATGCTTTCTTCATACAGCATGGCTGTCGGCTACATGTTTGACATCTTAACACAACTTCTTTCAAACATCGCTCATGAAATGTATTTCACCTATCGTCCTACGGGAATCAGAGGGACGTAACTACAAAAATGCTGTTTTCAGTTTCGTGAAAAAAAAATCCTCTGAAGAGTATTTGGAGTAAATCGACATTTTCCACTTCTAATGCTTATCTGTAAGGCGGAGTCACGTTTAAGAGTCATATTCCTAAGAATACATTATTTCCTCTCCTATTAATTTGATAAATTAGAGTTAAGTCGCTCTGGTTCTCACACACGCTTTCAGCTCCTATTTTCCAAAATTTGGCACGTTAGGTATTACGCCAGATGTGTCATTTGGGTACGATACTACAATTTTATTATATGCTTGTGGAGATTCGAACAGTGTTCTCGGCTTGCGAGCCAGGTTATATCGGCGTCAGCGTCCAACGTTTGGAGCGCGTACATTCCTCTAAGCAGGATGCTCCAATGTATGCGCTCGAAACATTGGACGCTAACGCCGATTTAAGCTGGCTCGCAAGCCGAGAACACTTCGTCAGGAAAGCTACACTTTTTTACCCATGAAAGTTATTGTCCGTGGCCTGCAAGCAAGGTTCTTGCAACAAACTGCCTCGAGAGAATTATGCGTAGGCTATGTGTGACTTTTCTGTTTCTCAGACCACGTGTGACTACCTACAAATTATGTGAAACAATAACATAAACAACTTCCCATCTGAGTATGAGAAACCACTTGCATTCTAGCCGGGTTCGATTCCTGGTGGAGGCACAGTGATTCGAATTCCACTTTAAACTGTAGGCCCACTCCCAATTAGCCTATCTGTGCATACAAGTAAACTTAAAACAAGACAAACTTTCATTCTAACCTCAGTCACTTATGGGAGCTGCTTAGAAGTAGCAGTGTTGACTGCCATGACTAAAATTTCTGGATCCAAGTTCACTTCGTCTCAACGATTTTATTTGTTGTTTTAAGTCCCCTTTATGCACAATAAGGCTAATCGGGACTGGACCTACAATTTAAAGTGGGATCCGAACCACTTGTGCCTCCACCGGGTATCGAACCCGGGACCCCTCTCTCGACGATTTGACCGAGTCTGCACTCCCTGCGCTGCACTCCGCTGTCTATACAATGTAGTTTTAAAAGTTGTAAACTGAGGTATCCTAGTCACCGCTGCCACCGGTTAGTCAAGGTGTGACTCATCATCAGCCAGGCTCGGACGAAACGCAACTCATTAAACCGTCGCGGACGAACTGTAGCATTTCTCTAGGAATTTCGCTTTCGGACGAAACGCTACTGAACCGTACAGCAGTCCCAGTGCCTGCTCCAAGTTGCACAGCTGCTTTCGGAGCTCTTGGTTTGGAAAGGGAGTGGGGATGAGGAAAGGGTCTTGATTTTTCATACTGAATCTCGTTCATTTCGTTCTCCTATTTCTCTTGGTTGAATTTTCTGAGATACGGAATCTACCTCATTTTCCTTTTCATTACGTTTTATTGCGTCACCCACAGTACTCTTACATGTACTTAACATTTTCAATTTCCCTGTACCTGCACCCTTTGGTTAGGTAAAAATAAATAACTGCAGTGCGTCAAATGTTGTATTTTTGTTTTTGTTACCCATTTTTCTCGTACTTCAGTCAGGGGCAATGGAGCTACTGGTAACAGACGTAGTTAGGAAATAGCATGAATTGTTTCTTCCCCGCACTGTAGTTGACCGATAAAAGAACTATGTAAAGTCTCGTTTCTATTACCACAAATTTTACCGCGCAACATGACACGCGGCATGCGACGCTGCATGTGCCAAGCATTTGTTGAAATGGAAACTGTCTGCAACATGCCGCGGCGCAAGTGCCGGGGACAAAATTGCCCCAAACGATTAAGACGCACAACGTGCGCGGCGACAATGGAAACAGCCTACAGCAAGTTCCTGGGGCACGGGCATACGAACTAGAGTAGAAACAGACGACGCGACTACAATCTGTGGTCCAACAAGATTTAATAACAATGCAAAATCACTTGCAGTCATTCTTACAAAGTTTTCGTATCCACTTTGAAGACGTAAGTCTCTCATCAACGAGTTATATGCTCCTTCCGAATTTCTTTTCGCTAGAAAACTTCTAATCCACCATCTAGGTTGTTTTCGCCTCTTTTTTTTATAGAAATTCATGATACGCGCCTGCCATAACCACAAAACCCGCCATAGCTTTATTGTTCATCTTTACCCAAGTTAAATCACCACCAAATTATTACAATACAAGAGAAGAAACACTGACTACTCTAAAGCACTGCACAACGCTACACTGCGATCCTGCACTCCAGTGTTGTTGCGGACGTATTTTGAAGAAGTAGTTTTGAATTGGAAGCAGTACGAGTACACTAAATGACGCGCAACATGCGCCGGCACATGTTGCACCTCATGGATCTGGAACTTGTCAGAATGGAAACGTAGCTTAACAGAAACAGAAGGCTTTCACGATTTGTCTGAATATTAAGTGATCTCTTCTTTCACACCCAAACATAAATAACTATTTTCAGATTTGAAACCGTAACAGGGGTGTAAGAGGTGACCTTCCACGTATTACACCCAATCGTCAACTTCATTCCACGTAGTACACCCTGGACTGCTCTTTGCAGACTAACGAGGCTCTGGCGACTGACCCTATGGCCAGTATAATTCTGTGTGTTTTGTTTTTTGTCATGTGTGCTGAGTGCCCCTTTAGAGCCTCAGCTTTTAACCTAAGTCAGAATATTTTAATATTTCAGTTATTCGATATTACAGTTACGTTATTTGTTATGGTAAGGGGCTGGACCCCGTATAACGTGGCGGTTGCAAAATAGCCTAAGTGCTGACGCACCCAAAATTAAAAAAGAAAAATGTAACAGGGAATATAGCTTTAATAAATGCCTATAAATATTTCACTATCGTTTATATTTATGTACATGTTGTTAATTTTGAAATATTGTGAAGAAATGCAGCAAAATGCTACATATTCGATTACTAATGTGAGCCACTGTACATGTTATGTTTTTATTTCATGAACAATGCGACACCACAGGTCCCGAGTTCAGATCCCAGCCTGTATATTGTTTTCATTATTTTCTTCGTGATGTCCTTTCATCAATTTTGTCATTGCATCACCCATCCTCGTCTTCGCGATTAGCCAAAAGTGGCAGAAAACCAAAGTTAAATATAACAAATCAAAATCAAACATTACTTTGCAAGACAAGAATGGATAGGTTATTTTGAAGCTGCTGTTATTAAAAGCAAATTGTATGTAGCTTTCCTAGACAGAAGTTTCAAACACAGAAACTGATTGATTGGATAAGGGCTGTGAATTCCTACTCGAGCAGAAAATATATATGTTTCAATTTATTACGTACAACAATAGCAGACTGATTTCCCGCTAAATCAAAGAAAACTTGCATTCACGGTTACAAATTGACGTGTTGAATGACCTTAACTACAGACTTCTCTCACTCCAATTCTGATTAATCGAACAGCACACCACAACGTGGGTCATTAAATATTTCCAACTTACTCTCGAGTTCCTCAACTAAAAATAAATTGACTGCGAGTCAAAAACTCCTCTGCGATAACTATATACCACGTTATATGCAGAGTATATGTAAGTTGAAATTCCATCATAATAATTTGAATTCTTCAAGTAGTAGCTACAAATATAATTTTTCATGCATATTTTCTTAGCAAAATATGAAGTTTCTCACTTCACAAGGATAACATATATATAGTATTTCACAAGAGTTTTTAGTTCGAGCTAGTCGTAGGCCTAATATGAATATAAACGTCACTTCATTACTTAGTTTAAAAAAGTGCCAGGCAATCAAAATTCGAGGGTATGCCTGAAATTATTTGTAGTATCTCATGTATCAAGGGGGCTTTTTAAGTAGTAATAGTAGAAACGTAATTATACTGCATGTTGCAACTGAAACCCTAGCCTCGAAGACCGAAGTCGTTGGGTGGTCCACTCATACACTCGGTACCAAACATTTCAAGTTCGAGTAGACACCTGGGCATGGCTGGTTTTTTTTTGTAAGCATCCCTTCATAGATTTAATATGATCATCATTCATCTTCATCGTCGCGATTATCTACAAGTGGCAGAAAAGCGATATAAAACAAGAATAATAGTATAACAAACAAAAGAGGATAAAAGGATGAACTGAGTTAATGATAGGAAGTTTTATAAAATTACTGTTTCTTGAAGAATCCTGTCCTTCGTTACGATTTTATTTCTCAGTCACACGTTGCTCAATGTTCACGTCGACTGTCGTCCTTACGTACTTGAAAATTACTTTCATGTCTGCCTATGCTCTTCTTTCAAACGTGGTAGGTGGGCGCTCTGTCTGTTTCTACACCAAAAAATTTAATGAACCTCCTGTCCAAGAAGACAAGAATTACTGAAAGTAATTTTCAAAATTGTAAGCGGATGAGGGCCCTTGTAAATGATAAAATATACTGTCCTTTTATTCGCTTAGTTTTGAGAATCACTTCCCATACAATTCTTGCCTTCTTGAGAGTCCAATGGCCCTGTCTAGCCACAAACCAGTTGCACAAACGCGGTTTCGTTTGTTTCGTACAACAATTCCATCTAACGTTTCGTTTCTACGTAGTTTCTACTTGCTAAAAGTGCCTTTCATATCGCCCCAGGGCGTTCTCTACTCGGCTGCTTCGTGACCGAAGGTCACGTGTACAAAGTTTGAGGATTCACATTTTCCGATTTTGCGTGGTGCTGCTGCTACGAGCGAACACAAGGGAAAAAACCTTGGACGAAAAGTCCCAGCGCAGCTTCCCTTCTACTCTTCAGCTCGGCCCATAAGGAAGAACGGTCAACTCTCCCCCTCCCCTCCACGCGGTAGTACAGTGCACAGGAGTCGCAGGTCTGCACAGGTTTCTTTCCTTGTGATCAGTTCGCCTTATCAAGGTCGTGCAGCAAGCAATTATTTTTCGTCTTCCGATAGGAAAAAGCTTGCCTCTCGCTTACGTGGATGAACGCGTAGCACAGATGATTCTTTGGTTGGTCCTTTATGTTTCGTCCTTCAGCAACTTAATCTAAGCACGAATCATTCTCATCGCCAAACATACTGTATTTTTTTAATTGATGTAACACATGTAAACTGAGAGAGAGAGAGAGAGAGAGAGAGAGAGAGAGAGAAAGATATAGATAAACGTTTTCTTACAACAAACGTTTGTTTTCCTATCGTATAAAGTGAACGCACATGTTAAAATTCATCTTGCATAGATAATCAAATTAGAACAAATCCACGTAAAGTGATTTAGTATGCAGAAAATAAATATATTTGTGATAAATACATAGTTAATCAGTAAATTCCAATAACCAGGACTTCTGTCACGCCAAATCTTGTTTACGGATGTTTTCACACGTTTTGTTTTACAATTTCATTTTTTCACTGACATCCAAAACGAAAATACGTATTATAATTTAATGACTTTCAAAATGTCAAAATACTGTAATGTTACTATGCTGCCGATCACAATTATGAGGCTTCTTCGAACCAGGGTTTCGGAGCGGAGCGGATCAACGCTCCAGCTGTTGCCCACGCTCAGGAGCGAGGAGCGAGATTCTAAGAAATGGTTCGCTCCGCTCCGGAGCGGAGCGATGTCTTAGCCCGCTCCGCTCCGGAGCGGAGCAGCGAGAATCGAAAAATTTCTCGCTCCCCTCCGGAGCGAGGAGCGAAATTTTAGAAAATGGTTCACTCCGCTCCGGAGCGGAGCGCTACCTTGACACGCTCCGCTCCGGATCGGAGCAGAGGAAGTTGGAAAATTTCTCGCTCCGCTCCGGAGCGAGGAGCGAAATTTTAGAAAATGGTTCACTCCGCTCCGGAGCGGAGCGCTACCTTGACACGCTCCGCTCCGGATCGGAGCAGAGGAAGTTGGAAAATTTCTCGCTCCGCTCCGGAGCGAGGAGCGAAATTTTAGAAAATGGTTCACTCCGCTCCGGAGCGGAGCGCTACCTTGACACGCTCCGCTCCGGATCGGAGCAGAGGAAGTTGGAAAATTTCTCGCTCCGCTCCGGAGCGAGGAGCGAAATTTTATAGAATGGTTCACTCCGCTCCGGAGCGGAGCGATACCGTGTGACGCTCCGCTCCGGAGCGAGATTATAAGAACTTGCCCACTCCGCTCCGAGGTTGGATAATACGAGTGTATACAGAAAACTAACGATCAAGGGTTCCGAGTACATTAGTAATTTTGTTTGTGGAATTTGTACGGCATTTGAACATCGCCTGTTATTGTTGTTATAAAACTGATTATTACTAAAGCTAATGCCACGGAAACAGTCCAGACAAGATTACGTCACTCACCTACAGTGTTGCCAATAAGCAAGGAATAATCCTTACACGATACACCAGGGAAGGCACAATCAACCGCATACGTACAACGCGCAATGTGTCAACTGTGAAGCGTAGAAGAAGTGTGGAAAACCTGGAGAACCAGGGGTGTGTAGGAGGCAAGGGGAAGCTTTGATCTTCACTGGACTGTTTTCGTGAAGAGAGCGATATTATTATTATTATTACTATTATTATTATTATTATTATTACTATTATTATTATTACTATTTTCATTATCACTTTTACTACTCTACTACTACTTCTGGGGACAATATATTTCAATAGCAGGTGTGCCACCTGTGGTTTTATAAGTTGAGAGAATGGAACTCTCATTTCCTGCCACCAGGGATCGCGACTAAAACTCATTTCCGTTCGACTTCTGGTTCGGGCTAAGCACTTCGGCATATCGGTCCGACGTTACAGTCCACACCGTGGGAGAAGTGAGTTATTCCGGAATATTGGTTCGAGTAACATTGGTCAAACTACTGCAGAGAATCCATTTGACCTTTCGAACGCCAGGAGGACGCAGAGGAAAGACGAAACAACGTGTACAGAGGAAGATGACAGGCAGACAGGTGTTCATGCAAAACAAAACACTCGCTGGTGCATGATTGCCATATCTAACTTTCTTTGCGCTGGTTATGATGATACTTTGAATGTAGCGAAAGATAAAAGTTTAAAGTAATTGGGAATTCAGGTTGCTAATTTTCACTGTATGTTTGTTCCGGCATAACTCTCGAACGCCTGGAACGATTTCAACCAAACTTGGAACACGTATCACTTGCAATCTCGAAAGAAATACTGTGTAAGACATCTCTGGCACCCCTAGGGGTGAGGGTGGGAAGGGTTGACATGTAAAACGACCGATATTAGTGTGGAATCCATAGTTTTCGGGGTTGTTAAGATGAATAGTGACACTCCCAATGCCGTTCGACTCCAAAACACCCCTGGCAACCCTAGGGGTGGGGTGAGAAGGGGGCGACATGTAAAAATAATACAAAACGACCGATATTAGTGTGGGATCAATGGTTTTCGGGGTCGCTAAGATTAATAATGACACTCTCAATGCCGTTCAATTCCAAGACACTCCTGGCACCCCTGGGGTGGGAAGGGGGTGACATGTAAAACGAGCCCGACCCTGTGGCCGAGTGGTTAGCACATCGCGCTATGACGCCAGGGGTTCCGGGTTCGAATACCGGCTGGGCATGGATGTTTGTGAGTGTCCATTCATCAAGTTCATCATATCATCACTCATTCTCATCTTCGCAAATTAGCCAAAAGTGGCACAAGAAGCGAAGTAAAATAAAGCAAATCAATCAATTAATTAGTTAGTTCTACTATAGACCTTCAATGATTACCAAGGTTTCAGATGCATGGAACTAACAATTAAAGATTTTATTTGTCGTTGTTGTACATTGGTTGCAATAATTGTAGACAGCTTATAATTCCACTAACCGAGACTGTTTGGGAAGGATCCCTCCATCCGTGTTAAAAAATATTTTAAATGCCCATAAATCAAAGTTCACAGGCACACATACTATGAACATACTTTTAGAAGAGAACACATATTTTAAAACGTCTCTTTAAGAAAGTAACAATACGCGTAAGCCAGAGTCGGTGTAGCACACTTTTAATACGATTGGCAACGCTGCATCTCCCTCGAAAAGGCACCGATCTGTCTGCCAAGTACGTACAACAGCAGAAGTCACGACGCAATGCACCTGCCAAGGAGCGAGCAAGACACTACGCGCCAGTTTCCTTCACCTTTCCTCTTGAAAGGGGAACAACAAGGCCAATCCGCTAGCCGGTAGCACTGACGTCAGTCACCTACACAAGAAGCGCAGAACACGAAAACAAACAGGGCTGTCGTGTGGGGGAGGTAGCATAAGCAAACGTACAATCCCGCAACACCGATTGCTTGAAGGGGTTCATATCCAAATTAAGATAAGGATGAGATATGATGAAATTGAAGAAGGGTCAATCACAAAGAACTCCAATTCCCAGACTGGAGTCGTGAAGCGTTGAGATAACCATTGATGTGGGGGTAGGGCCCGACACATTCCCAATCTCGCTCGGCCATTTGGAGGTGATGTGATCAGCACCACGCTCCGGCCACCTTTACCCCCCCCCCGAGGGTTTCCCCTAGTTATCCATTTATTTGAGTCTGGGTTAGCCCAGGAGCCGCTATATGCTGGGACAAGGCCGGAATAATTTCGAAGTTAGATCATCCACCGCGGGATTCAAACCCTGGTCTCCAGCGTTGCAGTCAGACGCCCTACCGACTAGACCAGCAGTTGCGGTTACACCATTCATATATAAAAATAACTATCTCACCGGATATGAGCTTGCACTTCAAATGCTCCGATTGCGGATCAGAGCACTATTGTATCTCGCCCCGCTCCGGATCGGATCGTGAATGTAAAAATAAGTAACCACTCCGCTCCGGAGCGGAGTGCTGTAGTACCATGCTCCGCTCCGGAGCGGAGTGGTATCGCACCACGCTCCGCTCCGGATCGGAGCGTGCGTGTAAAAATTACTAACCACTCCGCTCCGGAGCGGAGTGCTGGCTCGCCACGCTCCGCTCCGGATCGGAGCGTGGAAGCAGAAACATCCAACCACTCCGCTCCGGAGCGGAGTGCTGTCGTTCTACGCTCCGCTCCGGATCGGAGCGTGCACGTAAAAATTACTAACCACTCCGCTCCAGATCGGAGCGTGCAAGCAAAAATATCCAACCACTCCGCTCCGGAGCGGAGTGCTGTCGTCCCACGCTCCGCTCCGGAGCGAGGAGCGGAGTAGAACTGACGCTTCGAAATCGCTCCGGAGCGCTCCTTTAGTACGCTCCGCACTCCGCTCCGAAACCCTGCTTCGAACACGCCTTCGATAACGGTATTTGCTATTCGTAACGGATATGTGTATCACTTTTTCGAAACAGACTTTTGTGGAGGGAAAGAACTGTAACGTTACAAAAATAACGAGCACAATTATACGAGAGACCTATGTTATTCTCTCCGGAACACGGCATCGGACACGGTATTGCACATCGGAACGTCTGTATGATACCAGCTATCAATAACGTTGTTGCTTTGAAGCAAGGAGTGTAACGTTTTTACAGTCGTGGCCTCAATTAAGTTACGGGTTAATTGTAACGTTACTATCACTTTCCATACACACTAAAGTTACTAGTCAATACGTGACAAACTTGTTTCTTACCCTGTAACGTTACTGGTTGCCGGCAATGGATGTAACGTTAAAGCGTCACCTAACGACTTACTGCTTTACAGATCAGTTATGGTTCGGTACCGTTATGCACACCTGTAACGTAATGTTCATATACCTGAGGTAACGTTTCTGTTCACGAAAAAAGTTATTCTGTTTCTGGTTGTAACGTAACGGAAACCGTAATTGAAAATACAGTAGGTGGAATGCTTCGTTCTGGCGACGTCTTTTGACCTACTTTTGAAATGACTTACGACATTTTACTATAAGGCTGTCTCCCCCTTATGATGTTTTCCTGTAAGGCGTATGTTCTAGCAACGCCCATTGACCTACTTTTTATTTTACGATGTTTTACGCACTAAACTAACCTACAATGAAAGAAAAAATGGACAGAAAAAGCTCTGGCATCACTTTTTAAGCTATTTTTTACCCTATTACAAAAAAGGAGAGAGAGAGAGAGAGGAGGACGAGTTAAACAACCGACAGTGTTGCCAACTCCTCACTCGAAAAAATCACCAAGGTTTTTTTTTTGGGTCCAACCTAACCTAAAGCAAGGAGCTGGCAATGCTGCTTGAGGTGGAATGGGCGATTCTGGCTGGGCCCTTTGACCTACTTTTGAAATGACTTACGATGTTTTACACACTAAACTAACCTACAATGAAAGAAAAATGGACAGAAAAAAGCTCTGCCATCACTTTTTAAGCTATTTTTTATGCTAACTTGTTTTTTGATCTATTTTTGAAATGACTTACGAACATTTTCCTATAAGGCAGCCTCTCTCTTACTGTAAGGTCCCCTTCAGTGTAATCTACCACGACCTGCTAATAGGCTTTTGCTCTCAGCGTAATCTGTTTTACGGGCTAAACTAACCTACAATGAGAGAAAATTAGACAGAAGAAAAGCTCTGGCATCAGTTTTTAAGCTATTTTTTTACCTTCTGCAAATTTTGCTTTTATGCTACCTAGCTTTTAGTCCTACATTTGAAATGACTTACGACATTTTCCTATAAGTCTGCCTCCTCTTACTGTAAGGTTCCTCAGTGTAATCTACCACGACTTTGCTCTCAGCATAATCTGCCATGATGTTTTGTTTTTAAAACTCTCAGGTGTGATCTTCTACAATGTGTGTGTGTGTGATAATCAAAATTTATTTTTGTTAAGGAAATCCCTGGCCCCCAAAAAAGAAAAATATCCCGCCAGGGGTGCGTGGTGCCCAACACAGTTCTAATGGCCACGGCTAACAAAGCCATGCCTTTGTAGAGTTTCATGGGTTCTTTTTTTTAAACTCCCCCATGACTCCCTACAGAGGACCTCCGTGTGTAATGTGTGTGTTTTATGATTGAAGAGAAGAAAAATTTTTGGTTAAGAATAGAATGTGTAAAAACTAAAAAAGTTTCCGTAGGGGGTGCAGCATCTGAAAAGAAAAAAGAATATCCTCAAAATAGTGTACATAATATGATAGAAAAAATATATTAAAAAAAAAAAATGTGAATGCAAAAATTAGTGTGAATGATTGTTTTTTTTAAAAAAAATGATAGAAAAATATAAAAAAGTGTGAATGCAAAAATTAGTGTGAATGATTGTTTTTTTTAAAAAAAAAAGTGGTGCAAGAAATAATACGTACTTTTTGATGAAGAAGTCTAATGGTGCGAGCAGGTTTCTTCCTCGTCATGGTATCCCCATTCTCGGGTGTGGATGTTGCAGTCTAGCAGCCTTAATTTGGTGTCGTGGGGATCAAGCGCCACTTTGTTGATCATGGATGTACGCAACTGGTCGATGGTGCTCGTGATCCGATGTTCGGTCATACGTTTAATTTCTTTGTCGAACAAGCACGACTTGTAATCTTCTACGGTTAGTTTGTTTGTGCTCGAACGCCCCACCCCCTTTGCCTTCTTTATTTCGGTCTCATCCTGAACTTTGATGGCGTACATTTTCGCTCGAAGACCAGCAAACTCTGTGATGATGCGGCCGTTGACTTCATCCTTCATCTTGCCGATCGTCATTTTCTGGCTGTCGTCGAAGAGAGGGTGATCTTTCGGATAATTGGAGAAATCGAAATGTCGCCTCATGCTTTTGAGATCATTGTATAGATCATCGGTGCGGATGTTGTACACGAAGCTGTCCGTGTCTGTGTATGCCACCTCGATCGCCTCTCCATAGCGTGGTTTCATGACGTCGTAGTGAAACTTGTACATGGCCAGCTTCGACAACTCGAGGATCGCGACTCCTACGGCGATTGGTGTGTCGAATGTTATGTGGCGAAGAGCACGTTCGATCAATACCAACGTGTGGCTTAGTATCGTGAAGTTCTTGTACGTGGGCTGAGCGACGAGCTTGTTTATTTTCTTCGGGTCGGAGACCAAGTTGATATTTCTTCTTTTCCTGGCATCTTCCATGCTCTTGCCGTAGATACTATTGTTCATCAATTTGTATAGGTCTTTGTCTGCGGAAGAAGAAGCTGATGCTCGACGTTGAGTGTTGGCGTCGATATAGGGTGCTAGCCACCTGGTCTGTTTAAACTTCAATCCCGAGTGCACATGCTTCAAAACCATTCCATGCTGGAGGTAGAATTGTAGGAGACGATAATGCACCACGTAATTCTCTTTGCTCTTGAAGGTGAGCATCAGCTTCTTCTCCGGAGCCGTTTCCATCACAGGTGCCATCGCTAATCCATGGTGTTCTCGATGAAGCGATGCAGGATATTCCAAATCTACTTTCAGGAAACATCCATTTTCATGATCTTCGCTCCATTCTAAACAATCTTGAAGTTCCTGCTCGCTCATCCATTCGTATTCTCCGATGGGCAGAGGCTCGGACATGGCATAACCATACAGGTTGTTCATGTCCCAGTATGCCAAGAAGTTTGTTGGTTTCTCTGCATCGAAATCGGCAACATATGGATTGTTGGCCTTGACGTATCGAAGGGGACACTGGACGATTCCACCACGTTTTGCCTCTTCGACAAACAAAAGTTGATTGACGTCCTTGATGAGTTCTATCTTCACCTTCGTGGATTTTAACATCGCCTGCCAAGAATAACCCGGTGTGGTGTAGCTGAAAGCGGGGTCCAAACCATATGCTGCCATTCCTCTCGAGCGATGGAGATGAAAACGGTCGCTCAATAGCGTAACATCCAGTTTCAGATACAGATCGTGATAGTCGGCCATGGTTTGACAAGAGAATGTAGACCAGACAAGCTGAGCATGATGGTAGTCTTCTTCGGTACAACAGGTGTCGCTAAGACGACTGTAGAATGCTTCTCTCGGTGGTAACGATGTTTCTGAGAATTTGGAAGCATCCGTCATGTATTCGTAGGGGTAAACCCCCTTGCGTCTCAACAGTGCTAAATGTTGGTCGCCAAAACATTTCCTGGTGGCGACCAAATCATCGTCGGTGAGTTGAGACACAAGTGTCGCCAAACTCGAAGACAGAAAGTTGTAGGAGTCCAAGAAACGAATTTCTACGTGATTGTCATTTCCAACGTCCACCATCTTGCTGAATGAAATGAATTTCTCGTTGGTGCGAGCTATGACGCTAATGGGTTGAGCGTCGCATCCCATCTCCTTTATGAAGGTTTTGGCGTCGTAGCCCTCCAAATTGTGAATGAATACAGGAATAAAATTCGGTTTTTTGATTTGAATATTACAGTCGTTACACAGGGGGGCCACATATTTTCCCGTGTGATGGTTATGGTGGCGAACTTTGACATTTTTGAGGGTGAAGTTACATTCGCACGCATCACACTGAGAGGCAAGGTCGTACGCTTCCATCTCTTCCTGGGTAAGAGGCTCCATTGGTTTGTCTTCTCTTAGTAGAGGAGCGAATTGTATGGCCATCTGTTTCAAGGTTTGAACGAATTTTTGTGGAGCATCATTGCCACGATGTAAAATAACATTGCCTGTGTTGTTGACCATCAATCCAAAAGCGCAGGCTTCGTGATGTAGAATTTCGGTGGTACTCGATATGCTGGGATTCGGTTCGCTGATGGCGAGTGGAAGTTGGAAACTTTCAAACATATCACCAAGGGGTGCCAGAGTAACGCCTTGTAGTTGGAAAATTTCATGTCATCAGAAGGCATTTTGATAGCCGTAGCCGGATGTTTACTACACATTTCATGATGATCTTGGAGTTCTTCATCAGCATTCTTTTTTCCTCGACCGTAGAATATACTCAGGCATCTGTCGCATACTTGAATTTTATGGTGATCTCTGGTAATTTGACTTCTTATTAATTTTGGAAGATTGTGGATTAGACAATAATGATAATTATCATCATCTTCGATCAGGAGTAATCTGATGACACGATCACTTTTAATGTTGCTATGTCTGAGAACGTAGATGGTGTTGTTTTTGTCTAATCCGAAGATGTGTACTGCTATACTTTCGTTTTTATCTGTCTTGTACTGTGCCTCAAATTTACTAATGTCTCGTAGATTTACAGGGTAATTAATACCGGCCATACGTTTTTCAAATTCTGAGAGATATTCTGGCTTGTTGTAGTGGTATAAACGATGTTTGTCATTATTGGCTGGGTGATGATCGGCAATGATGCACCACAAAAAGCATCTGTTGTCCTCATTTTGAATGTTGATGACGGCTTTCTTACTGGCTATTTCCGAGGGCAATTTGATGTAGCTGGATGCTCCCATCGGGTTGTATCGTGCCACCTTCAAAGTTAAAGTGTGAGGCGAACCGCAAAGTGTCCAACCCGATCCACGTTGTTCGAAAGTCTCGTGCTTGTTCAACAAAGCGTCAAACATCTGGTTGCAAATGGCATCCAGCTCATCGACATCGGCGGCGTGGAGGCTCTTTACACCAGTGTAATGATGGAAAGTTTCTCGCTCTTTTTTCACGTTTTCGTAAATGACGGAAACGATGAGGTGGATTTTCAACGAGCATTGCAACAAAGCTTCGGTAATAGACGAAATTAACTTGCTTTTGACCGAGAAAAAAAAGTTGTTTAGATCAGATGTTTCTTCAGATTGGAAAGTCTCCTTGGTTAAAATATTTCTAATATTTTCGCCGGCTCTCTTCTGCTTCTTTCGTGGCGCTTGATCGTCAACATCGAGCTCTCTCTTACTTGATCCTTCCCCATGCTCTTTCTTCCGATGTCTACTCAAGTTTGAAATGGATATATATTTCCCACAGTCGTCACATGCACGTTTCGCTTCCTTTTTTTCCATTTTTTTTGCTAAGAAAAAAAAATGAAGTTACTAAATTGCACTCATTTTTTTTTGTGGTGTTATTTATATTAGACCCCAAAAACCATAAATGATCTACCATAGATGAAGTTACTATTTGTGGTATTATTTATATTAGACCCCCAAGCATAAATAATCTACCATGGATGAAGTTACTATTTGTGGTGTTATTTATATTAGACCCCAAAACCATAAATAATCTACCATAGATGAAGTTACTAATTGCTCACATTTTTTGTGGTGTTATTTATATTAGATACGATCTCAATTTTTTTCTTAAATAACCGGCATGAATCTCTTTGGTTTCCGAAAGCAAACAATGGAGACTGTACACCCCACGACGACAGATCTACCTTCCATGTTAACTAAACTCAACGGTCTACTGATTGTTCACCTTAACAGCATTTGGACGAAATTGGATGACGATGTGGGCAAGATGTTTTACGTCTTCAACAACAATTTACATTTTTACAAAATTCCGATCGATGGAAAACTTCAAATCACCGTGAATCCGGAAAACGTAGGCGAAATCAAAATATCTACCGGCAAGAACATTTTTCGAATCAAGCACGACAAGATGCTTTCTAACATTACGTACGACGTTTCTGCAGGAGATTGTTTATACGTTGAACTCCTAGGAGATTACGACTAACTCATTCCTCTCTTCGTAGAATTACGAATCGTCTATCCTATTATAAATAACCGCTAACCAAAATGCCTAACGATATTTTCGGCCACACCAAACGTGTAGACCACGCAGAAGAGATTCTCATGTTGGACGTCAGAATTAAAAAGTTAAGGAGTGATTTGATCGCTTTGCAGGAGACCTTAAACAAAAGTTTAGAGTCGGAGATTGCTACGCTCCAAACGCAATGTCTCGACCCCATTCTGAAAATCGATTCCGAACTGAAAACGCTCATAAAAAATTATGTCGACGTACCTTCTTACGACAACGTTCAAAATATACAGTTGAGCGTGGATAAGCTTCAAAATGATTTGCTCAAATTGCAGCAATTTCAATCGAAAAATGAAGATTTGGAAAAATTGAAACTCGAAATCGAAGAACGAACTTCGGCAATCGAAAAGAATTTCTCTGAACTTCAAACCGTCGTGAAGGATATTGATGTAGAACGCTTGCATGTTGTTGTTTCCAAATTACAAGAAGAATTCGCCAGCACGTTGGAAGAAATTAAATCCAAGTTACAGACTTTGGAAGATACCATGACGAACCTACCATCGTCAGACGAACTGCAGGTCATCGGCAAAAGCGTCGCGAACATAAAAATTCAATTGGAGGCTTATCAAGATTTCGAACACATTCAAACCACCATCGCTACGCTTCAGGCGTCTCTGGAGTTGATCAACGAAGAAATTAAAAATATTCACGCTGAAGCAAGTGCGTTGACGAGCATACAAGACACGTTGAGCACGGTTCAGCAGAAGATCGAATATTTAGAAAATTTGAACGTCGAATCGAACCTTGCTCATTTTCATCACGTACTGGACAACATACAGGGTGACTTGGAATCGTTACGGACGAGCGTACCTTCGAGCGAAGATTTGGAAAAATTGAAAACGGCGATGACGGCGCTATCCGATTCGAGCGACATCAAAAGTTCGTTGAGCGATCTCGAGAGTAGGGTTGCCAATCTCCCCACCTCCAAAGAATTGCACGCTTTGAAAAGGAGCATATCACGTATGCTGAAACGACTGGAAACGGAAACGGCGAACGTGGAACAGATTCGAGACGAACTTGCTTCGTTGGTGTCGACGCTGCCCACTTCGCAGAGCGTCGCCGACCTTCACACGCAGTTTACCGAGATGCGAAGCATCGTGAACGATCTTACCGAGAAAAGTTCGAAATTGAATCAAGTCGAGAACCTTCAGAGTATCGTCGTCAACATCAGAGATCAAGTTGGAGTGCTGGAATCCACGCAGGAATCGACGCTGGCCTCTTTCGGTGCCAAGTTGCAAGAACTCAACGAAAACTTCAAGCAGTTGAACGTGGAAGTGAAAATCAAGCCCTCATTTTCTACAGTAACGGATACCATCGTCGAATATTTGTTGCCCGTACAAAATACACTGGGACAGCTTCACAGCAACCTCGTTAGCGTCGATACTAAATTTGCTAAACTGCATTCTCTGCAAGCCATCGAAATCAACAGCGTACCCAATCAACAGAGAATCTCCACGTTTGTCGAAGGTAACAAACTGTACATGTTACATCCTTATCATCCGTACTACAAGTTTCTCCTCGATGGCACGATTCAGATAAATGAATTTTCGTACTGGTCTCACGGTAGAAAAGCTAGCGTTCCTACCATGACCTTGATATCGAATCGTGGTGTCCAGAAAGCAGGAAATATTCCTCTGGCACGTTGGAACGAAACGCGCAACATATATGAAATACACGAAGACGAAGATCTCACCGTTTTTGACGTGAGCGCCGGCGATAAGCTGATCATTCAAAACACGAGCGAAGTGCCACCCTCTTTGAATCCCATCACGCTGGTGCTTCTCTTCAAACGTAATCTCTAAAAAAATGTCTAGGCAAGCCATCGTCGAAGAATTGCATAAACCTGCACGCCGCAACTACGAACGTTTGGCGGTGGTGACCAAGGGAATCGACGACCTCTGGCAAAGTGACCTTGTGGAGATGAGTAGCGGCAATCTAAAAAATGTGCATAAATTGAACAAGGGTAACAAGTACCTCCTCACCGTCATAGACACGTTTTCGAAATTCGCATGGGCTCTACCTTTGAAAGCCAAAACTGGGACATGCGTCACGGAAGCATTCAAATTAATTTTTCGCGAAAGCGGCAGACGACCTCGGTTTTTGCAAACGGACAACGGTAAAGAATTTTACAATGCCGTATTCCAAAAGTTTATTCGGAAACACGACATTCGACATTACTCGACCTTCAGTCACATCAAAGCCAGCATCGTGGAAAGATTTAATCGAACCTTGAAAACACACATGTGGAAACGATTCACGCTTCGAGGAAATTACAAATGGGTCGACATACTGCCGGAACTCGTCGACACCTATAATAATACAGTACACAGAACGATAGGCATGAAGCCAGCTGACGTTACGAAATCTGACGAGCAGCGTTTAATTTCTACAGTTTACTGTCCAAAGTACACTCCCACAACTACCAAGAAATCAAAATTCAAAATTGGAGACCAGGTGAGGATCAGCAAATTCAAACGCACCTTCGAGAAGGGGTTCACAAAAAATTGGAGCACGGAACTTTTTACGGTGGTTCGAGTTTTACCCGGAAACCGACACACGTATATAATAAAAGATAGTAGCGGCGAGATTTTGAAAGGAAGATTTTACGAAGAGGAACTCTCTAAAACAAAACATCCCGACACGTACCTCATCGAGAAAATATTGGGTAGGAAAGGCAACAAACTGTTTGTCAAATGGCTGGGACTTCCAGAAAAAAGTTGGATCAACGCGAACGAAGTGATCTTGTAAGTACGTGGAACGTGGTGAAGCGTCTACCGGATTCGGAAAGTCAAACAAAAAAAAAGAATGGCGAGTTGCTTCCCGACAGCATCCGCTGTCTGATCGTAGGTCCTTCGGGGTGTGGGAAAACAACACTGCTCGTGGACAATTTTCTCCTCGCACCGAATTGGTTAGATTGGAAGAACAGGCACCTCTACGTATTTTCGAAAAGTCTCGAACAAGCGAAATACAAGCAACTGATGAAACTGTACGATGGTCTGGACATTGCAACGTTCGCTTCGGAAATAAAGCCACTCGACGATTGTCGTGAAAATTCAGTCGTTGTGTTCGACGATGTCATCCTGGAAAATCAAAATGAAATTCGCAATTTTTTCACGCAAGGTCGTCACAAAGGAATAGATTGCTTCTTCCTAGCTCAAACGTTTTCCAAAATTCCAAAACAGTTAGTACGCGACAACGCTAATTTCATATGTTTGTTTCGTCAAGATCACACCAACCTCAAGCACGCGTACGATGACTACGTAGGCGGAGACATGAACTACAATCAATTTTCGGAACGCTGCTGCTCCCACTGTTGGAACAGAGACGATTTCGGATTCGTGACGATCGACATGACGAGGAAACCCAACAACGGAAAATACAGAAACAAAATCAACGACTTTCTAAACGTTGCAACGTTGTGAGAAACGACGTGTATAAATAACGTTATGACGAAACGAAAAATCGAAGACGAAAATCTCAAGCTTCGCGATTACCTCGCGAAACGCTTCAAAGGTTGGAAATCCGAGAATCGCGGATTCTACGAAGAGAAGAAACGTCAAGATCAACCTGTGATCGACGCCATCAGCGATCTAGGTAAAGAAATTAAAGGCGTCACGGAACAAAATAAAAATTTGATCAACGAACTCGTACCACTTGCAGCTAAAAGTTACACCGTACCCACGCCCATTTCGAGCATTCCTTCGACGCCGTTCGAACTAAGAGACGTACCGCCACGACGTCGAGCCATAGGTAGCACGTCGTCGTCTTTGGATAAGATCGAGTTGGGACCTTTGGCACGAGACTACCTGAGCACGGGGAAATTCGACAAGGATGAAGTGTTCGGATTGTATCCGAGCATGGAGAGCAACGAAGGCGGCGGTGTGGTTTGGAAGATTGGAAAATCGAAAGTTACCTTCGAAGGCAACGACATTAAAGTTAATTTAGGCGAGAAGGATAGTTGGAACAGGTATCCGGGTACGGTGGGACTGTGGGAACTCGTTGCCAAAAAGCAGCCGAAAGATTACACCGACGAAGATTACCAGAGTTACAAGGAAATTTTGATCATGACGGATGCCTTATACCAAAACAACGACGCTACGCAGAATAGGGTCAAATCCAGCAGCGGCGAGAAGTACAGAAATCTCATCAAGCCGATATGGAACCAGGTGAAGACAGGCAGCGGCGTCAAACTCTACAACACCCTGCCCAAAGAATTCGTTTGGGTGGACGACGTGCGCAAGCTCATAGACAGGTTGTTGGTTATTGCAGGAGAGGAGACTGCAGGCAATCGTAATTTCTACAACGAGAAGGTAGGAATTGTGGACATGATCAGCACAAAACTTTCCAACTTCATCGTGAACGACGACAAGGGCATAGGTTACCTCATTAAAATTATCAACACGCTGCCTCCGAGATTCTGGAACGTGGCCGAAGGAAAGGGACTTGTGAACGACATCATCAACAAGTTACCTTTCGAGATGCATTTACCCGGCTACCAGTACTGCGGACCAGGTACCAAACTCGAGAAAAGATTGAAGAGAGGAGACAGGGGTGTGAATCCGTTGGACGCCGCATGCAAAGATCACGACATCGCTTACAACACCACTCGCACCGAACTGGATGCACGTCACGAAGCAGACAGAAAGTTAGAGCACGCAGCTTTCGAAAGATTCGTCAGCAGAGACGCTTCGCTGGGAGAAAGAGTTGCAGCACTGGGCACCACCATCGCCATGAACACAAAACAAAAACTTGGGTGGGGTATATAAATAACATACAGTAAAAAAAAAAACACATCATGTCTGGTATAACCGTCTTGCCACACGAACTGTTGTGTAAAATTTTTAAACACGCAGTAAACGGAGATGTTAATAAACTTTTAATCATAGCGAGATCAACGCCGGAATTTCGCATCCCTTGTGAAATGGCTGTTAAGGATTATCTTCGGGAGATCAGTGGCATGAGGTGCGGTGATCTCGACACTCTTCTTTCGGCAGCAGGGGAAAAATTAAACGAGAGGATGGACGAACTGCACGAGGCGAGGCAGGGAAGAAGACGATACACGGATGATTGGCGTAGATCTAAACAAGAGACGGAAGATATTATCACGCACATCATCGTGTTTTCCGAAGCACGAACTTTTTTCCTCTGTCGAAAACTTGATATATAAATAACACACACACTGAAAATTTCTCTTCAATATGACGACTGAAAAAATGAGTGACTTTCAAGCATTAAAACAAATGCTAAATTTGTCAGTAGAGTATGTAAAAATTCAGGAATTAGAAGTGGACAAACCTTACACGATAACTTCCGGTTCAATTGTTTCTACCCAGTATGGTCCCAAGGCGCGTTTGTTGCTCAACGCGCAATACAGTCTATTTTTACCAGATCGATACGCTAACATGTTATCCGACGAGAAGCTAGCTATTTTAATCGAGAACAAAACTCAAATCGTGTACAAGGGTACAAAGGAACTTCTTGGTAAGAAAACAAAGCACGTAATAGAATTTGTGTAACGGCTCTGCGCGGAGTATATCCTTGAAAAAAAAAATTACACGGAACAAAAAAATCTCAGAACATTTATATATAAATAACATACCGAAAAAAATTACACAAAACAAAAAAAAATCTCAAAACATATATATAAATAACATACCGTGAAGATAACATATAGAGCATCAACATGAAGCCCAAAGGTGTCGTGTACCAGATACCATAATCCAATCTGAAAAATCTAGGTACCCTCGATGGTTTACTCACCAAAAAACAACGCGAGAAGAAACGTTCTTGCTTGATGAAAGGACACGGAATGAAATTACTTCTCAGCACACCTCAATTGAGACGCTTGCAGCGTTCGCGGAAACAGCAAAAAATCGGAGGTTTCATATTCAGCATCCCAGCCATCCTGGCAGCATTGGGGGCTGTTGGAAGTTTGGCCGGCGGAAGTGCCGCCATCGCGAAAACCGTCATCGACTCGAAGAAGAACAAAGCCGAGTTGGAAGAACAGAAACGTCACAACCTGGCCATGGAGAAGAAGGGGAAAGGTATAACCAAAAACAAAAAAGCAACCTCGATGCTTTGAAAAAATATAAAAAAAAGAAGAAGCCCTGTCCAACTTCGATATTGAATCTCTAATCGAACTGTTGGGAATAAAAAACTTCAGGGGTGTTTTCATGTCCGATTCTCTACCCTCTGCTGTGAAGAAAAAGGAGTATGGCGTGGTCAACCTGGACAGTTACAAAAATCCTGGCACACATTGGATATGCTACCTCAAAATTGACGATAACAATGCATTTGTTTTCGATTCGTTCGGTGGCACACCGCCTGCCAGGTTGGTGAAGTATCTCAGTGTTGCCAACCTCTACTACAATGACAAACGCATCCAGGGTTTCACTGATGTTAACTGCGGCCACCTATGCCTTTCTGTTCTCGCATACATGTCTAAAATAAATAACCCGTCGGTGGAACATTTTCAGAAAGCATTGTGGAACCTGAAACACGATGGGCGTGTTCCATCTCACGAGCGAATCTTCGATCCTGAAACTCACGCTGCACGACGACATCGTCTATCCTAAATCCGTAGCTCTGCGTGCATTCTACAGCATGTACCTCATACCTAACGTCACGCAGCACAATAATAAAATTAGTGTCGGAAACGAACACATCGTCGTCACGCCAGGCCAATACAATCTTTCCACTTTGCAAGCTCAGTTACCCAAAGGCACGTACCTTTCTCAAAATTCGGTCACGCACAGAGTGGAAATCGTGTCGGCAACGGAGACCGTGGACCTGGGCACCATGGGAGAACTTTTAGGTTTCGAGAACGACACCAAACTCGAAGCTGGCATCAAGCACACAGCAGTCAATATTCCTAAATTTCTAGCCATAGAGACTCTGAACGTTCACTGCAACGTGGCGGAAGGCATGATCACGAAATCCTCGGACAGATTGTTAGGAAGTCACAAGCAGACGGGGATCATAGCCACTTTCAAACCCAGTTCCGAATTCATGGAACCGATCATCTACACACCCTCTTCGCCGATCTATTTTCCAGTATGTCGCAACCGCATAGACGACATAGAGTTGGTGGTGACAAACGAGAAAGGAGACGTGGTGGATTTTGCAGGTGCCACTACGACGGCCATCGTGGAGATCAACGTATAATAAATAACACCCATAGTAAAAATGGAGCAAATCGAAAGTTACGAATTGCAATCTTTTCCCCCCAACCGTCGCACGTTCGCCAATCTCAACGAAGCGAACAGGGAGATCGAATACGACGTGGACGTAGGTGATGGGTTTGTTCATCCTCACAGAGCAGACCTCTACCTTCAATTCGACGTGGTGAAAAAAGAAAACGGAGACGCATTTCCGCCCAATGCAAATTTGAAACTCGTGGACAACTTCGTCCCTCACCTGTTCTCGCAGGTGGAGGTGAGGAAACACGGTACCGTCATCGACAGAATAGATTATCCAGGCATCACGTCGACGGCAGTGGGAACATTGAAATTGTCCAAAACGGACGCAACATACTATCAAGCGGGAGGATTCGAAGCAGGGACCAAAATATCGACTAGAAATCACACGGTGCTCTTTCCCATGCGTCTGCTGCCGGGATTCTTCTCGGACTACAAGGAGATCATGTGGAAGGGGGGGTTGCGCGTCACGTTTCGAAGAGCGGCCAACGACAACGACGCACTGATGCGATACACCAACTTGAATGCCGACGGCACGCCGATAGCCAACACATTACCCGAAGCGGCCAAGTGCGTCATCCGGAGCATGGAATTGAGAATGCCAATCGTGGAATACGAAACAAACTACGCCCTTAAGTACAAAGCGGAGATCTTGAAGAGTCCGCAGGTACCGATTCACTTTCATGGTTACCAGTGCGTGCAGAAGATGGCATCGGGAAGTCACATGGAATTCGACGTAACGACACAGTTCAACAACATACAGTTCGACATGCCAGATTTCGTCGTAGTGCTCTTTCAGACCGCACGCGATAACAATCAGGAGAAAGATTCCAGCAAATTCGACGACTGCAAGATCAAGAACGTTTATCTGAAGAATGGACGCAACGAAGTCTTCCCGCGCGAGAATTACAACCTCGACATGACCAAAGATGATTACCTCAAACTTTACGAAGCTTACACGGCTTACAAACGCGTGACCGAGGGAAGCGTGGACATGTACTACACCCCCAGCGAATTCAAAATTCGCAGGCCGATGTTCGTCATCAACACCACTAAGAGAAAGCAGGTGGTAGTCAACGATCGAACCAACATCAAGGTCGTCTGCGAGTTCCACGACGCGCTGCCTGCCGATACTCTGTGCAGCGTCATCCTGGTCGCAGAGAAGTCCTTCATCCACGACGTGAAGAACGAGAGGGTCACAGAGCAGTTTTAAAATATATTGCCTTCATCGAGCAAAAATGTTTTTTCTAAAACTTATTACATATTTTTTTAATCTAAAACACATCCAAAGCACTCTAATAGGATGTAGAGTGTTTTTTTTAGGATCAAATCGAATTTTTTAAACAAATTAAGGGGGAAAAAAGGGGGGGCGCTTGCTTGTAGTTGAGTAGTTATCATCAAAACCTATCCAACAAACCCACAATCATCATCCTAGCTCAATTAGGAGCCGAGAAAATCAATGTCTTAGAAAACGTCTTAAGATAATTGTCTTAAGAAAATTTTCTTGACAGACCGGAAGTAACATCTTGACATACCGGAAGTCGACTTTCTTAAAGATTAAGATATTTGTCTTAAGACGTTTTCCAAGACGTTGATTTTCTCGGCTCCTATGGGGCCTAGAACCATGTAACTTTGATCTATGTATATATCAGTACTTGCCCAACCCTGTGGCCGAGTGGTTAGCACATCGCACAGCGTCACCAAGAGTCCCCGGGTTCGAATCCCGGTCGAGCATGGTTGTTTGTGAATATCTATTCATCCATTTCATCACCCATCCCCAATCTTCGCAAATTAGCCAAAAGGTACAAAACGCGAAGTAAAATAAACTAAATCAATAAATCAATTAATATACCACTATTTTTCCTACATGTTCACTCACCTTACAGCCCACCCCGATCAAAAAATAAAATTTACCCCCTGCGCGCATGCGCACATGTATAAATTTAAATATAAGCTCGATATTAAAACAAAATATTATTTTTTCTCCTCCTCCTTTCTCTCTGGCCAAGATTGCAAATAATTGCAGGAATAATAATACTATGATATTTTAGACTGTAGGTCTAGGTCACCCGAAGCGAACAACATTTGAGTTGGTGTTTTTTAAATCCACTTTATGTGCAGTAAGGCTAATCGGGGCTAGACCTACAGTTTCAAGAACCACTTGTGCCTCCAGCGAGTATCGAACCCTTGAATACAAACCTACCTACCACTGCGCCATGGAAAAAACCCCAGACGACATATTTGTACTACAACAAGCAAAAATAAATTCATATCTGTGCATATAGGAAGTCCAATACATAGTTGGTAATATGTGATGTGATCAGCACCAAACATTTAATTTTTATGTATGTCCGTGTTTGCCCAACCCTGTGGCCGAGTGGTTAGCACATCGCACTGCGATGCCAAGGGTCCGGCTTCAAATCCCAGTCAGGCTTGGTTGTTTGTGAATATCTATTCATCCATTTCATCACTCACCCCCAATCTTCGCAAATTAGCCAAAAATACAAAACGCGAAGTAAAATAAACTAAATCAATAAATCAATCATTAAGTTCCGTGTGTTGCAATCATGAAATTAAATATTAATTAACTTTTTTTCCTATCCATCTCTCTCTCAAATCTATAGAGCCTGTTCATATTTGGCATGACGGCCATTTTGTTTACGTGGTAAAAAAATCTCAAGCCACTTTTTTGCGAATGCTCGTTCTGTAGCCATAAGTATAATTGGATATAGTTGTCAGATTTTATTTAATTTGAGGTTTAATATCAATAAGCGTGCATAAAAACTAAATATTTTAAATAAATAAGATACGAATAACTATGTACTTCCACTAGCCTTTGCAATGGCGCAGCGGTAGCGTCGTTGCCTTGTAATCAAGGGTTCGACACCCGCACAAGTAGTTCTTGAAACTGTAGGTCCAGCCCCGATTAGTCTTACTGTGCATAAAGTGGACTTAAAACATCAAATCAAACAGTACTTCCACTAGCCTCTGCGATGGTACGGCAATAGCCTTGTAATCAAGAGTTCGATACCCGCACAAGTGGTTCTTGAAACTGTAGGTCCAGCCCCGATTAGCCTTACTGTGCATAAAATAGACTTAAAACATCAAATCAATCAGTACTTCCACTAGCCTCTGCGATGGTACAGCAATAGCCTTGTAATCAAAAAAATCTCGACTTCGATACTCGCACAAGTAGTTCTTGAAACTGTAGCTCCAACCCCGATTAGCCTTACTGTGCATAAAATAGACTTAAAACATCAAATCAATCAATACTTCCACTAGCCTTTGCGATGGCACAGCGATAACGTTGTTGTCTTGTAATCAAGAGTTCGATACCCGGTGGAGGCATAAGTGCTTCTTGAAACTGTAGGTCCAGTCCCGATTAACCTTACGTGCATAAAATAGACTTAAAAAACACCTACTCAATCAATCAATCAGTACTTCCACTAGATATTAAAAACACGCAACTCTCCTCTATTTTTTCTTGCGTTCCTCTAACAATTTAACACATTTATTTATAAAATATGCTTTTTTTTCCCTCTTTTTCTCCCCCCCCCCTCGCATATTTCCTACCTACCATCAACAGCACACGGAAGAAAAAAAAATATTCCAGCTACCAAGATGCATGCTTCAAATATATAAAAACAGAAAAAGATATGAAACATCTTCTATATTCTCTCTCTTTTTGCATGTTTTGTGAGTATATTTTCTTCCGCAATACATAAGAGCTATTTGGTTTTCAAGAAGTTATACCTTCCTTCCACATTCTCTTATATCTGTTTGGCTAGTTTCAAAAATCTACTCACAAAAGCAAAACCATACTTATAAATCAAAATCAACTCATGCAAGCTAAGAAACAAAATTACTTACTTTTGGAAAATACTGCAGAAATACTCTTCACTAACGTTCAAAATGAAACAGAACTTTCTACACCAGTGCTTTTAAGTTTTTATACGGTTTTCTAATGACGTCAAAGGTAAAATGTTAGCTAACGTAACGTGGACCAATAGAAATCGGAGACAATCCGCTCTAGAAGATTCTTTCCCCCCTACATTTCAACCACATCATTTTTTTGAGAGTTCGAAAATTCACGAGTTAATGCTTCGCATTGCATCACTGGTATCTATGCTGCTAACTGACGTCACTATATATACTTCCGTCATCCCAAGGCCTACGTATTGTTAAATTTGTGTTATTGCGTCAATATTGATAGCACGCGAAATCCCCCTTTCGCATTACAGGTATTTCAATGTAATAAAAAAACTTTAGAATTTCATTAGAGATAAGAGGACTTGCATCACTGGTATCTATGCTGCTAACTGACATTACTATATATACTTCCGTCATCCCCAAGGCCTACATATTGTTGAATTTGTGTTATTGCGTCAATGTTGATAGCACGCGAAATCCCCCTTTCGCATTACAGGTATTTCAATGTAATAAAAAAGCTTTAGAATTTCATTAGAGATAAGAGGACGGTATTTCGAAACCAACACAATGTAATTTCCTGTTCATTCTCGCAACCTACTCCATATTCGAGTGAACATATTTTTTGTTTAATGTCGTAAGTTATTTCAAATGTAGGTCAAAAAGCGATGTTAGCATAAGAGCAGATGGTAAAAGAAATAGCTTAAAAACTGATGCCAGAGCTTTTCTTCTGTCTAATTTTCTCTCATTGTAGGTTAGTTTAGCCCGTAAAACAGATTACGCTGAGAGCAAAAGCCTATTAGCAGGTCGTGGTAGATTACACTGAAGGGGACCTTACAGTAAGAGAGAGGCTGCCTTATAGGAAAATGTTCGTAAGTCATTTCAAAAATAGATCAAAAAACAAGTTAGCATAAAAAATAGCTTAAAAAGTGATGGCAGAGCTTTTTTCTGTCCATTTTTCTTTCATTGTAGGTTAGTTTAGTGTGTAAAACATCGTAAGTCATTTCAAAAGTAGGTCAAAGGGCCCAGCCAGAATCGCCCATTCCACCTCAAGCAGCATTGCCAGCTCCTTGCTTTAGGTTAGGTTGGACCCAAAAAAAAAAACCTTGGTGATTTTTTCGAGTGAGGAGTTGGCAACACTGTCGGTTGTTTAACTCGTCCTCCTCTCTCTCTCTCTCTCTCCTTTTTTGTAATAGGGTAAAAAATAGCTTAAAAAGTGATGCCAGAGCTTTTTCTGTCCATTTTTTCTTTCATTGTAGGTTAGTTTAGTGCGTAAAACATCGTAAAATAAAAAGTAGGTCAATGGGCGTTGCTAGAACATACGCCTTACAGGAAAACATCATAAGGGGGAGACAGCCTTATAGTAAAATGTCGTAAGTCATTTCAAAAGTAGGTCAAAAGACGTCGCCAGAACGAAGCATTCCACCTACTAAATACCGTTCCATTTCGTTACGTTACGACTCCCTGCTTTGAAGCATTTGGGATGTAACCCTACATCCCACTTTTAACACATGTATTTAGTTTATCCTGCGCAATAACGACACTTCCTTTCTGTCGACACAGGAATGATCCAATGATTGCGTTCGTCGAAATGAATATCTGTATTGGGAGCAACAGGCTGTCTTCCTCTTCTTGATTCTGTTCCGTAGCTTTTCAGTAGGCTCACACACACATGCCCAATTCTTGAAACCGAATCTAATCGGTTAGGTATCTGGCCACACAACACCCTCCAAGTGGTAGTCGAGTTCCACCCATACATTGAGAGAACATACAGAGAAGCATTGATGCGTTCCTTGGGCTTTAACAGTGTTCTTTTCTGTTTCATTTATAGTAGCCCTGTAGCCTACTTCCTCTTCTCGCTACTACTAATTGGTCATGACAACAACAAAAACGCAGGAAGCACTTAATCACACTGTACCATACCACGAACTAAATCTATATAATGAAGCAAAATTGATGGGAAATAAACAAATCTCGAGACTTGAACACAACAATGACTTCGTTAACGTCTTTTGCAGCTCTTGTGTGTAAGATTTGGTGCAGCAATGTGTTTAAACTTTTTATTCCTCCCTTCTTATTTTCCACACGTCTTCAAAATAATATTGTAAAGTTTAATTCCTTCGTGTGCAATAACAAATTTCTTCCCTCGGCAAATGCCTACCAAGAGTAAATACAATTATAATAATTAAACATATAGGATAAGTCAAAAATAATGAAGCAACTTTACACAGTTATTATGACGTAACTATTAACGATAGAAAATAAAACAAGGCATCAATATGAAAAAAAACTCTAGAAGTTTTAATCCTCTTTGGCGCGCTTCTGCTGAATGACCATTGCTCCGTTTAATATCAAAATGCATCGGCCTTGGTGGCGAAGTGGTTAGCACATCGGGCTATGACGCCAGGGATCCCGGGTTCGAATTTATTTTACTTTGCGTTTTGTGCAGGGAGTCGTAACGTAACGAAATGGAACGGTATTTTCAATTACGGTTTCCGTTACGTTACAACCAGAAACAGAATAACTTTTTTCGTGAACAGAAACGTTACCTCAGGTATATGAACATTACGTTACAGGTGTGCATAACGGTACCGAACCATAACTGATCTGTAAAGCAGTAAGTCGTTAGGTGACGCTTTAACGTTACATCCATTGCCGGCAACCAGTAACGTTACAGGGTAAGAAACAAGTTTGTCACGTATTGACTAGTAACTTTAGTGTGTATGGAAAGTGATAGTAACGTTACAATTAACCCGTAACTTAATTGAGGCCACGACTGTAAAAACGTTACACTCCTTGCTTCAAAGCAACAACGTTATTGATAGCTGGTATCATACAGACGTTCCGATGTGCAATACCGTGTCCGATGCCGTGTTCCGGAGAGAATAACATAGGTCTCTCGTATAATTGTGCTCGTTATTTTTGTAACGTTACAGTTCTTTCCCTCCACAAAAGTCTGTTTCGAAAAAGTGATACACATATCCGTTACGAATAGCAAATACCGTTATCGAAGGCGTGTTCGAAGCAGGGTTTCGGAGCGGAGTGCGGAGCGTACTAAAGGAGCGCTCCGGAGCGATTTCGAAGCGTCAGTTCTACTCCGCTCCTCGCTCCGGAGCGGAGCGTGGGACGACAGCACTCCGCTCCGGAGCGGAGTGGTTGGATATTTTTGCTTGCACGCTCCGATCTGGAGCGGAGTGGTTAGTAATTTTTACGTGCACGCTCCGATCCGGAGCGGAGCGTAGAACGACAGCACTCCGCTCCGGAGCGGAGTGGTTGGATGTTTCTGCTTCCACGCTCCGATCCGGAGCGGAGCGTGGCGAGCCAGCACTCCGCTCCGGAGCGGAGTGGTTAGTAATTTTTACACGCACGCTCCGATCCGGAGCGGAGCGTGGTGCGATACCACTCCGCTCCGGAGCGGAGCATGGTACTACAGCACTCCGCTCCGGAGCGGAGTGGTTACTTATTTTTACATTCACGATCCGATCCGGAGCGGGGCGAGATACAATAGTGCTCTGATCCGCAATCGGAGCATTTGAAGTGCAAGCTCATATCCGGTGAGATAGTTATTTTTATATATGAATGGTCTAGTCGGTAGGGCGTCTGACTGCAACGCTGGAGACCAGGGTTTGAATCCCGCGGTGGATGATCTAACTTCGAAATTATTCCGGCCTTGTCCCAGCATATAGCGGCTCCTGGGCTAACCCAGACTCAAATAAATGGATAACTAGGGGAAACCCTCGGGGGGGGGGGTAAAGGTGGCCGGAGCGTGGTGCTGATCACATCACCTCCAAATGGCCGAGCGAGATTGGGAATGTGTCGGGCCCTACCCCCACATCAATGGTTATCTCAACGCTTCACGACTCCAGTCTGGGAATTGGAGTTCTTTGTGATTGACCCTTCTTCAATTTCATCATATCTCATCCTTATCTTAATTTGGATATGAACCCCTTCAAGCAATCGGTGTTGCGGGATTGTACGTTTGCTTATGCTACCTCCCCCACACGACAGCCCTGTTTGTTTTCGTGTTCTGCGCTTCTTGTGTAGGTGACTGACGTCAGTGCTACCGGCTAGCGGATTGGCCTTGTTGTTCCCCTTTCAAGAGGAAAGGTGAAGGAAACTGGCGCGTAGTGTCTTGCTCGCTCCTTGGCAGGTGCATTGCGTCGTGACTTCTGCTGTTGTACGTACTTGGCAGACAGATCGGTGCCTTTTCGAGGGAGATGCAGCGTTGCCAATCGTATTAAAAGTGTGCTACACCGACTCTGGCTTACGCGTATTGTTACTTTCTTAAAGAGACGTTTTAAAATATGTGTTCTCTTCTAAAAGTATGTTCATAGTATGTGTGCCTGTGAACTTTGATTTATGGGCATTTAAAATATTTTTTAACACGGATGGAGGGATCCTTCCCAAACAGTCTCGGTTAGTGGAATTATAAGCTGTCTACAATTATTGCAACCAATGTACAACAACGACAAATAAAATCTTTAATTGTTAGTTCCATGCATCTGAAACCTTGGTAATCATTGAAGGTCTATAGTAGAACTAACTAATTAATTGATTGATTTGCTTTATTTTACTTCGCTTCTTGTGCCACTTTTGGCTAATTTGCGAAGATGAGAATGAGTGATGATATGATGAACTTGATGAATGGACACTCACAAACATCCATGCCCAGCCGGTATTCGAACCCGGAACCCCTGGCGTCATAGCGCGATGTGCTAACCACTCGGCCACAGGGTCGGGCTCGTTTTACATGTCACCCCCTTCCCACCCCAGGGGTGCCAGGAGTGTCTTGGAATTGAACGGCATTGAGAGTGTCATTATTAATCTTAGCGACCCCGAAAACCATTGATCCCACACTAATATCGGTCGTTTTGTATTATTTTTACATGTCGCCCCCTTCTCACCCCACCCCTAGGGTTGCCAGGGGTGTTTTGGAGTCGAACGGCATTGGGAGTGTCACTATTCATCTTAACAACCCCGAAAACTATGGATTCCACACTAATATCGGTCGTTTTACATGTCAACCCTTCCCACCCTCACCCCTAGGGGTGCCAGAGATGTCTTACACAGTATTTCTTTCGAGATTGCAAGTGATACGTGTTCCAAGTTTGGTTGAAATCGTTCCAGGCGTTCGAGAGTTATGCCGGAACAAACATACAGTGAAAATTAGCAACCTGAATTCCCAATTACTTTAAACTTTTATCTTTCGCTACATTCAAAGTATCATCATAACCAGCGCAAAGAAAGTTAGATATGGCAATCATGCACCAGCGAGTGTTTTGTTTTGCATGAACACCTGTCTGCCTGTCATCTTCCTCTGTACACGTTGTTTCGTCTTTCCTCTGCGTCCTCCTGGCGTTCGAAAGGTCAAATGGATTCTCTGCAGTAGTTTGACCAATGTTACTCGAACCAATATTCCGGAATAACTCACTTCTCCCACGGTGTGGACTGTAACGTCGGACCGATATGCCGAAGTGCTTAGCCCGAACCAGAAGTCGAACGGAAATGAGTTTTAGTCGCGATCCCTGGTGGCAGGAAATGAGAGTTCCATTCTCTCAACTTATAAAACCACAGGTGGCACACCTGCTATTGAAATATATTGTCCCCAGAAGTAGTAGTAGAGTAGTAAAAGTGATAATGAAAATAGTAATAATAATAATAGTAATAATAATAATAATAATAATAATAATAATAATAATAGTAATAATAATAATAATATCGCTCTCTTCACGAAAACAGTCCAGTGAAGATCAAAGCTTCCCCTTGCCTCCTACACACCCCTGGTTCTCCAGGTTTTCCACACTTCTTCTACGCTTCACAGTTGACACATTGCGCGTTGTACGTATGCGGTTGATTGTGCCTTCCCTGGTGTATCGTGTAAGGATTATTCCTTGCTTATTGGCAACACTGTAGGTGAGTGACGTAATCTTGTCTGGACTGTTTCCGTGGCATTAGCTTTAGTAATAATCAGTTTTATAACAACAATAACAGGCGATGTTCAAATGCCGTACAAATTCCACAAACAAAATTACTAATGTACTCGGAACCCTTGATCGTTAGTTTTCTGTATACACTCGTATTATCCAACCTCGGAGCGGAGTGGGCAAGTTCTTATAATCTCGCTCCGGAGCGGAGCGTCACACGGTATCGCTCCGCTCCGGAGCGGAGTGAACCATTCTATAAAATTTCGCTCCTCGCTCCGGAGCGGAGCGAGAAATTTTCCAACTTCCTCTGCTCCGATCCGGAGCGGAGCGTGTCAAGGTAGCGCTCCGCTCCGGAGCGGAGTGAACCATTTTCTAAAATTTCGCTCCTCGCTCCGGAGCGGAGCGAGAAATTTTCCAACTTCCTCTGCTCCGATCCGGAGCGGAGCGTGTCAAGGTAGCGCTCCGCTCCGGAGCGGAGTGAACCATTTTCTAAAATTTCGCTCCTCGCTCCGGAGCGGAGCGAGAAATTTTCCAACTTCCTCTGCTCCGATCCGGAGCGGAGCGTGTCAAGGTAGCGCTCCGCTCCGGAGCGGAGTGAACCATTTTCTAAAATTTCGCTCCTCGCTCCGGAGGGGAGCGAGAAATTTTTCGATTCTCGCTGCTCCGCTCCGGAGCGGAGCGGGCTAAGACATCGCTCCGCTCCGGAGCGGAGCGAACCATTTCTTAGAATCTCGCTCCTCGCTCCTGAGCGTGGGCAACAGCTGGAGCGTTGATCCGCTCCGCTCCGAAACCCTGGTTCGAAGAAGCCTCATAATTGTGATCGGCAGCATAGTAACATTACAGTATTTTGACATTTTGAAAGTCATTAAATTATAATACGTATTTTCGTTTTGGATGTCAGTGAAAAAATGAAATTGTAAAACAAAACGTGTGAAAACATCCGTAAACAAGATTTGGCGTGACAGAAGTCCTGGTTATTGGAATTTACTGATTAACTATGTATTTATCACAAATATATTTATTTTCTGCATACTAAATCACTTTACGTGGATTTGTTCTAATTTGATTATCTATGCAAGATGAATTTTAACATGTGCGTTCACTTTATACGATAGGAAAACAAACGTTTGTTGTAAGAAAACGTTTATCTATATCTTTCTCTCTCTCTCTCTCTCTCTCTCTCTCTCTCTCTTTCAGTTTACATGTGTTACATCAATTAAAAAAATACAGTATGTTTGGCGATGAGAATGATTCGTGCTTAGATTAAGTTGCTGAAGGACGAAACATAAAGGACCAACCAAAGAATCATCTGTGCTACGCGTTCATCCACGTAAGCGAGAGGCAAGCTTTTTCCTATCGGAAGACGAAAAATAATTGCTTGCTGCACGACCTTGATAAGGCGAACTGATCACAAGGAAAGAAACCTGTGCAGACCTGCGACTCCTGTGCACTGTACTACCGCGTGGAGGGGAGGGGGAGAGTTGACCGTTCTTCCTTATGGGCCGAGCTGAAGAGTAGAAGGGAAGCTGCGCTGGGACTTTTCGTCCAAGGTTTTTTCCCTTGTGTTCGCTCGTAGCAGCAGCACCACGCAAAATCGGAAAATGTGAATCCTCAAACTTTGTACACGTGACCTTCGGTCACGAAGCAGCCGAGTAGAGAACGCCCTGGGGCGATATGAAAGGCACTTTTAGCAAGTAGAAACTACGTAGAAACGAAACGTTAGATGGAATTGTTGTACGAAACAAACGAAACCGCGTTTGTGCAACTGGTTTGTGGCTAGACAGGGCCATTGGACTCTCAAGAAGGCAAGAATTGTATGGGAAGTGATTCTCAAAACTAAGCGAATAAAAGGACAGTATATTTTATCATTTACAAGGGCCCTCATCCGCTTACAATTTTGAAAATTACTTTCAGTAATTCTTGTCTTCTTGGACAGGAGGTTCATTAAATTTTTTGGTGTAGAAACAGACAGAGCGCCCACCTACCACGTTTGAAAGAAGAGCATAGGCAGACATGAAAGTAATTTTCAAGTACGTAAGGACGACAGTCGACGTGAACATTGAGCAACGTGTGACTGAGAAATAAAATCGTAACGAAGGACAGGATTCTTCAAGAAACAGTAATTTTATAAAACTTCCTATCATTAACTCAGTTCATCCTTTTATCCTCTTTTGTTTGTTATACTATTATTCTTGTTTTATATCGCTTTTCTGCCACTTGTAGATAATCGCGACGATGAAGATGAATGATGATCATATTAAATCTATGAAGGGATGCTTACAAAAAAAAACCAGCCATGCCCAGGTGTCTACTCGAACTTGAAATGTTTGGTACCGAGTGTATGAGTGGACCACCCAACGACTTCGGTCTTCGAGGCTAGGGTTTCAGTTGCAACATGCAGTATAATTACGTTTCTACTATTACTACTTAAAAAGCCCCCTTGATACATGAGATACTACAAATAATTTCAGGCATACCCTCGAATTTTGATTGCCTGGCACTTTTTTAAACTAAGTAATGAAGTGACGTTTATATTCATATTAGGCCTACGACTAGCTCGAACTAAAAACTCTTGTGAAATACTATATATATGTTATCCTTGTGAAGTGAGAAACTTCATATTTTGCTAAGAAAATATGCATGAAAAATTATATTTGTAGCTACTACTTGAAGAATTCAAATTATTATGATGGAATTTCAACTTACATATACTCTGCATATAACGTGGTATATAGTTATCGCAGAGGAGTTTTTGACTCGCAGTCAATTTATTTTTAGTTGAGGAACTCGAGAGTAAGTTGGAAATATTTAATGACCCACGTTGTGGTGTGCTGTTCGATTAATCAGAATTGGAGTGAGAGAAGTCTGTAGTTAAGGTCATTCAACACGTCAATTTGTAACCGTGAATGCAAGTTTTCTTTGATTTAGCGGGAAATCAGTCTGCTATTGTTGTACGTAATAAATTGAAACATATATATTTTCTGCTCGAGTAGGAATTCACAGCCCTTATCCAATCAATCAGTTTCTGTGTTTGAAACTTCTGTCTAGGAAAGCTACATACAATTTGCTTTTAATAACAGCAGCTTCAAAATAACCTATCCATTCTTGTCTTGCAAAGTAATGTTTGATTTTGATTTGTTATATTTAACTTTGGTTTTCTGCCACTTTTGGCTAATCGCGAAGACGAGGATGGGTGATGCAATGACAAAATTGATGAAAGGACATCACGAAGAAAATAATGAAAACAATATACAGGCTGGGATCTGAACTCGGGACCTGTGGTGTCGCATTGTTCATGAAATAAAAACATAACATGTACAGTGGCTCACATTAGTAATCGAATATGTAGCATTTTGCTGCATTTCTTCACAATATTTCAAAATTAACAACATGTACATAAATATAAACGATAGTGAAATATTTATAGGCATTTATTAAAGCTATATTCCCTGTTACATTTTTCTTTTTTAATTTTGGGTGCGTCAGCACTTAGGCTATTTTGCAACCGCCACGTTATACGGGGTCCAGCCCCTTACCATAACAAATAACGTAACTGTAATATCGAATAACTGAAATATTAAAATATTCTGACTTAGGTTAAAAGCTGAGGCTCTAAAGGGGCACTCAGCACACATGACAAAAAACAAAACACACAGAATTATACTGGCCATAGGGTCAGTCGCCAGAGCCTCGTTAGTCTGCAAAGAGCAGTCCAGGGTGTACTACGTGGAATGAAGTTGACGATTGGGTGTAATACGTGGAAGGTCACCTCTTACACCCCTGTTACGGTTTCAAATCTGAAAATAGTTATTTATGTTTGGGTGTGAAAGAAGAGATCACTTAATATTCAGACAAATCGTGAAAGCCTTCTGTTTCTGTTAAGCTACGTTTCCATTCTGACAAGTTCCAGATCCATGAGGTGCAACATGTGCCGGCGCATGTTGCGCGTCATTTAGTGTACTCGTACTGCTTCCAATTCAAAACTACTTCTTCAAAATACGTCCGCAACAACACTGGAGTGCAGGATCGCAGTGTAGCGTTGTGCAGTGCTTTAGAGTAGTCAGTGTTTCTTCTCTTGTATTGTAATAATTTGGTGGTGATTTAACTTGGGTAAAGATGAACAATAAAGCTATGGCGGGTTTTGTGGTTATGGCAGGCGCGTATCATGAATTTCTATAAAAAAAAGAGGCGAAAACAACCTAGATGGTGGATTAGAAGTTTTCTAGCGAAAAGAAATTCGGAAGGAGCATATAACTCGTTGATGAGAGACTTACGTCTTCAAAGTGGATACGAAAACTTTGTAAGAATGACTGCAAGTGATTTTGCATTGTTATTAAATCTTGTTGGACCACAGATTGTAGTCGCGTCGTCTGTTTCTACTCTAGTTCGTATGCCCGTGCCCCAGGAACTTGCTGTAGGCTGTTTCCATTGTCGCCGCGCACGTTGTGCGTCTTAATCGTTTGGGGCAATTTTGTCCCCGGCACTTGCGCCGCGGCATGTTGCAGACAGTTTCCATTTCAACAAATGCTTGGCACATGCAGCGTCGCATGCCGCGTGTCATGTTGCGCGGTAAAATTTGTGGTAATAGAAACGAGACTTTACATAGTTCTTTTATCGGTCAACTACAGTGCGGGGAAGAAACAATTCATGCTATTTCCTAACTACGTCTGTTACCAGTAGCTCCATTGCCCCTGACTGAAGTACGAGAAAAATGGGTAACAAAAACAAAAATACAACATTTGACGCACTGCAGTTATTTATTTTTACCTAACCAAAGGGTGCAGGTACAGGGAAATTGAAAATGTTAAGTACATGTAAGAGTACTGTGGGTGACGCAATAAAACGTAATGAAAAGGAAAATGAGGTAGATTCCGTATCTCAGAAAATTCAACCAAGAGAAATAGGAGAACGAAATGAACGAGATTCAGTATGAAAAATCAAGACCCTTTCCTCATCCCCACTCCCTTTCCAAACCAAGAGCTCCGAAAGCAGCTGTGCAACTTGGAGCAGGCACTGGGACTGCTGTACGGTTCAGTAGCGTTTCGTCCGAAAGCGAAATTCCTAGAGAAATGCTACAGTTCGTCCGCGACGGTTTAATGAGTTGCGTTTCGTCCGAGCCTGGCTGATGATGAGTCACACCTTGACTAACCGGTGGCAGCGGTGACTAGGATACCTCAGTTTACAACTTTTAAAACTACATTGTATAGACAGCGGAGTGCAGCGCAGGGAGTGCAGACTCGGTCAAATCGTCGAGAGAGGGGTCCCGGGTTCGATACCCGGTGGAGGCACAAGTGGTTCGGATCCCACTTTAAATTGTAGGTCCAGTCCCGATTAGCCTTATTGTGCATAAAGGGGACTTAAAACAACAAATAAAATCGTTGAGACGAAGTGAACTTGGATCCAGAAATTTTAGTCATGGCAGTCAACACTGCTACTTCTAAGCAGCTCCCATAAGTGACTGAGGTTAGAATGAAAGTTTGTCTTGTTTTAAGTTTACTTGTATGCACAGATAGGCTAATTGGGAGTGGGCCTACAGTTTAAAGTGGAATTCGAATCACTGTGCCTCCACCAGGAATCGAACCCGGCTAGAATGCAAGTGGTTTCTCATACTCAGATGGGAAGTTGTTTATGTTATTGTTTCACATAATTTGTAGGTAGTCACACGTGGTCTGAGAAACAGAAAAGTCACACATAGCCTACGCATAATTCTCTCGAGGCAGTTTGTTGCAAGAACCTTGCTTGCAGGCCACGGACAATAACTTTCATGGGTAAAAAAGTGTAGCTTTCCTGACGAAGTGTTCTCGGCTTGCGAGCCAGCTTAAATCGGCGTTAGCGTCCAATGTTTCGAGCGCATACATTGGAGCATCCTGCTTAGAGGAATGTACGCGCTCCAAACGTTGGACGCTGACGCCGATATAACCTGGCTCGCAAGCCGAGAACACTGTTCGAATCTCCACAAGCATATAATAAAATTGTAGTATCGTACCCAAATGACACATCTGGCGTAATACCTAACGTGCCAAATTTTGGAAAATAGGAGCTGAAAGCGTGTGTGAGAACCAGAGCGACTTAACTCTAATTTATCAAATTAATAGGAGAGGAAATAATGTATTCTTAGGAATATGACTCTTAAACGTGACTCCGCCTTACAGATAAGCATTAGAAGTGGAAAATGTCGATTTACTCCAAATACTCTTCAGAGGATTTTTTTTTCACGAAACTGAAAACAGCATTTTTGTAGTTACGTCCCTCTGATTCCCGTAGGACGATAGGTGAAATACATTTCATGAGCGATGTTTGAAAGAAGTTGTGTTAAGATGTCAAACATGTAGCCGACAGCCATGCTGTATGAAGAAAGCATATAGGATAAGCTCCAATCACACTTAATCTAGGCTCACAACGAAGATAGCGGCTGAGTGACCTAGCGTAATGAAAGGCAAAGAAAACAGTTAATCATTGGAAGAAACAATTAGTTTTATGTTTAAGATCATTCTATCAATTAATGCAGTTGCTTATAAAAATAAAAAATGGTCCAAAATGCTTCAAAGTAATTGAAAATATGAGGCATTGCGGATACGAAGGGCGAACTCAACAAAGTGCATTGGGATGGAAATGCGTTTCAAGTTGCCAGGCACAGTGCAAACTCCATAAAATCTTTGAAAATCACACATGAAACATTCCGATCTACTGTTACCAAGTTTTTGTGGAGCTCGAACTGTGCCTGACAACTTGAAACGCATTTCCCTCACAATGCACTTTGTTGAGTTTTTTCCAAAGAGGGGCAAGCAAGGTAGTTTTTCCGGGGGGGGGGGGCAAACAAGGTGCATAACAGTGTTGTATCCTCAAAAAACATTGCTTTAATTTGAAGTTATCATATTCATCTTATTTGAAAATAAGATCCTTAGGAAAATATTTGGACCTAAATTGGATGAGGAGACAATTAGAATAATTAAATCAAGAAGACTTAGGTGGGCAGGCCATGTGGCACGAATGGGAGAGGAAAGAGGAGTTTACAGGATTCTTGTTGGGAAACCTGATGGTAAGAGAACTTTAGGAAGGCCAAGACGAAGATGGAGGGACAACGTTGAGATAGACTTAAAGGAAATCGGTAGGGATGGAAAAGAGTATATAGAACTTGCTCAAGATAGGGACAGATGGAAGGCCTGTGTTGCTGCAGCCATGAACCTTCGGGTTTAAGAAGGCTAGAGAGTTAGTTAGTTAGCTAGTTATGTTCATGCAATAATTAACATATATTATTGCAGCTGAAATGGAATTGTGTGATATATATATAGTTTTTGGTTGACTTTCATTTTCCAGGTGGGTCGTGCACCCCCCCCCCCCCCCTCCCTTGCCTCTCTTTCGGACTTCCATGCAAAGGTTCTATTTTTATTTCGCATCTACCACTTTCGGTTAATCGCGATGATAAAGGATGTGATAGGTGATGGAAGTGGTATCCATATTTTCTAGTCCAGGCTCTAATCCGACATTAGACTTCGCAGTGTATTACGCTAACCAATTTGCCACGGGATCGGCTTCTTCGTGTTTGTCTGCTCATCAAATGATTAATTAGTTATTCAAACTATATAGGTAGGAAAGCTCTCTAAAATAACGAAACAGAAAAATAAATCCACTTGACGTCTTGTAGCACTATCATTAACCTACAATTTCATGCTCACAAATCCACACAGAAAACTTCTTGTGGCATTAGTTTTACGGAATGGCCTTGGGGAATAAACATCGCCCATTTCCTGGTTCAGCTCGAAACAATTCAGGTGCCTTATCGAAGCTGCTCTTGAGCACGCAGGGTTTCTAACCTACTTCGCCGTAATTCAGTTGTTGTATCTTGATTAATATGCTGTATTGTAGAGTCAAATGCAGATTAAATAGGAGAAAAAAGATTTTCCCGACGGAAAATAAGTTGGTAATGCTGCAAACACCGAGGCATTCTTGATAAGACGCTTGAAGAGCGTCGAGCAAACTTTCCTGAAAAAGCACAACCCCAGTATCGAAGGTCATGCTACACGTGGATTGGCAACTTTCGGGATCATGCTGTCTGTCTACACAATTCTACCCAAATACCTGTTTGAAAATGAATCTTCTGTTCGCATTTTATTTTTCAAATGTAGTTCTGACATTGTAATCATTTTGCAATTATTTTTATTTGTTCTTATTTTGCTTCGCTTTTATGTCACTTTTATAATTAATCGAAACTATGAAGATGGATGATAATTAGATTAAATTAATTAAGAGACACCTAAAAAAGATATTTACAGACCAGGACTCGAACCCGGAACCTAAAGCGGATAGGTTGTGGGGAAAACCGTCAATAACTCCCGCCACGAACTTACTTATAATTTTTGTAATTTCTCACGAGTATTTTTTGTTCTGTTCATGCATAATACCTGCTTTCGGAAACTTAATTTATAAGTGACACACTTCGTTCGGTAGGGACAAGCCACGTATTGTTTGAATGGAGGGACACATCTCGTTCATATACTACTAGATACAATCATGGACTATACTTGAAATGGCCTCCCCGATGGCGCAGTGGTAGCGTCGTCGCCTTGTAATGAAGGGGTCCCGGGTTCGATACCCGGTGGAGACACAAGTGATTGCGATTTCAATTTAAACTGTAGGTCCAGTCCCGATTAGCCTAACTGTGCATAAAGTGGACTCAAATTAATCAATCATATATGATAGAAGTTACGAAAAATATAAAAGATAAAAATTTTAGAAGAGATACTGTGAGCAAGTCGAGTTGGAGAGAGATTGTCTTCTGTCTTTTGTCTTTGTTAAATGTATTTCATGTAGTTTATATAACATGAAGTTATAAGTTAAATAAAAGTTGTTTTGTTCGTTAACGTTTGGCTTAATTGAAGATTATTACAATATACTTGAAATGTGACGTGCTAAACACTACTTTCGGAGATCAGTTGGACATGGAAATTTTGATATACAAGTTGCATTTTCTCTACTTAGATTAATTATGTCCAAATTTTATCCTAATAGATAATCTCGCAACAACGCAAAATGTTTTAATTGACTCGAATTCACAATGACTCATATACAGTGTGTTTATAAATGAACGGTGGGGTTTCAAAAATTAATAATACATCTATTTATTACCTTACACGGGCAAAACGTACACCGTAAGCAGCAGCAACTGTCCAAGTTTATATAACTTTATTTATATTTGTATAAAGATAGAAATCAAGAGGGGGCAATTGCCCCTCTGTGCCTCCTTGCAGGTGCTCTTGACCGTCTGGAAGAAATAGTGCACGACAGACGTGAAAACTAAATCCATCTTCAGTATCCCTTTGTCTTGCTACTCTTAGATTCTGCAACCTTTCTTTCTATAGTCAAATGTTTGCCTTCCTTACCTCCTAGAATTGATTTCCGTACAAGTTTGAGGGCTAATCTCCCCTGCCCCCTGTGGTTGTGCCACTGCACCTTCTTCCGCCGTTGTTGCTTTGTAAACTTTCATCGGCTTCGTAATACTTCATTTTCTTCAAGAGCATAATATCGTTTAATAACCGGCGATAAGATTCCTCAACCCTAAATTTCTGGATTAAAGTATAATAATATAGGAGCATGGAAATCTGAAAGGGGGCGAGGATGGCCACATATCCCCTTTAGAAAACGATTGTCAGCTAAAAGTATATATTTCACGCGTATAATTTGATCCCAGTCATAGTAATGTACATTAATTTATTATAATGGGAATGCAGGAATGCGATAATTTCGAATTCAAGTGGTGTTTCTTGAGGGGGCAACACTATTATCTGGTTAATATGCCCCATGGAAAAATACCTTGCTTGTCCCTGCGTCGAAAATATCGGCAGACGTCAATGATTAGGGGGTGGGGCATGTGCCCCCCTCCCATTTGCACCCCGTGCGCACGTCTATGACTACTCATTTCTACACTAGTTGGAAGCTGTATTCAATTTCGAGCCAAAAATGTAATTTAATATCAAATCAGGGTTGTTAAAAGTCCACGAACCCATAAATTCTAATGGGTTCTATTGGGTTCCGCAACAAGACCGGAACCTTCTTAATCGCACAGTTTTAATTCGGTCCAAGTTGCGTATTCTTTCATTTCAATATGGAACTTAGACAGTCTTTAAATTGATCCGGAAAGAAGGTCCCTGTGCCGTATTTCAATTGATCCGGAGAAAAGGTCCCTGGAACGAATTGAAATACATAAAAAGGCTCTTTACGGTCCAGATCCATTTATGCTTGCTAATATTCCCTGCTGAACCGGAATTGAATTGATTTAAAATTCCTGACCCTTTAACAACCCTGGTTGAAATTCATTTTTTTACAAACAACCATATTTTTAACGGCTATTTCACATTAATCCCATACGATATACTGAATTATTTTTCGCAATGTTCAAAAGAAAGGTAAGAGATTTGGGCTATTCCTTTTTCTTCCTTGATGTTTAATAGATTATATTTGTCACGCGCCTATAACGTTACCAGCTAACATTTGTGAATTGTTCTTTCCTTGTAACGTTAACATCTACCATACTGAATTTATTTACGTTCCTTATGCAGATGGTATGTACCCAACTGCATTTTGTTCCGTTCCGCTACAGTGGTTTACATTTTGTTACATTCCTATGTAACGTTAATTAACCATATTGCCTTTCACTTCGTTCCGTTACGGAGGATTGCATTCATTACGTTCCTATGTACCGTTATTTACTACCATGTTGCATTTCGTTACGTTTTTTTGTAACGCTAGTATATACCATATTGCATTTCGTTACTACGTTCCTTGTAACGGTAGTATATACCATATTGCATATTACGTTATGTTCCAATGTGCTCATTTCGTTCCGTTCCTTTATAACGTTAATATCTACCACAATACATTTTGTTACGTTCCTTGTAACGTCAGTCTATAACATATTGCATTTCGTTACGTTACATGGGTACCAGCAGTGGAACCATACTCTTCCTCCTACAAAATGGAACGTACCGTGTAACGCAAATTGGGTACGTTACGACTCCCTGCTTCAAAGACTATCATACATATTAGGGAGGTAAGGACTGTCTCAGAAAGTACTTTTCAGAATATTCAAACTGTGTAAATAACAATAATATGTATCTTTGATCAAGTACAAACTTAAGGTTTTGGATTTCTTGAAAATATTCTACATGTGACATATTATAACTAATATATGCAGTTCAGTGTTTTTCAGTCATGTGATTTGATTTTTTTGGGTGTTTCACTATCTTTGTGCAAACATAATATGATAATAAAATATTAAAATATATTTAATTTACTTCGACTTTTCGAATACAAATTTAAGGTTTTTGAAAATATTATTATATTTAGAACAGTTGATCATACTTGACAGTCCAATATTTCCCAGGTATGTAATCCAATTTCTACGCTGTCTCCCCTCTTTCCCAATGCCGCCGCATGAGTTGACATCATATTATAATGTTCAATCATTAGAAATATTCAATTTGTTTTGGCTTGCCAGTTAGAAACTTAAGAATAGCGATTTTTCTGAAAATATTATTCATTATATTACTCTATACCTAACCTAACGTAATATGGCAAAATATTTTGAAGTGCAGTGTTCTACAGGCATGTGATCCGAATTTTCGGATGCCCACTCCCTCTTAGGGTACAACATACAATGATCTACAAACATTAAAAAATACAAAATAGTGGCTAAAAAGTAAAGAATAAATCAAAAGTTACAAAACAAATCATCTGCAAACTTTATGCACTAATGGGTTTTACAGCACTTTTTTTTAATTTAGAGGTAAGTGTTTTACATGAGGGAGATCTTCCTCGCATGCATCGAAGGCTGAAAAATGGAATAATGTACCGTAGCACACAACATTTTTATTCAATCAATCAATTTTACCATTTGATGGTTGCTTTGCTGATATTTGTATTCACAGTAGCTACAGGGACGGTAACTAGGGTGGGCGAGGGTGGGCAGCCGTGCAGCTAAAAATCCCGCTACTACCCGTTTATTCACCCGAACAAATCCCATAAATATTTACGCTCTAGGAACATGTGATAATATCCATAAGTAAATATATTATTTTTTTACATTTGAATATTATCGATACTAGAAATGTTCACATATGATCACCCCATAACAAACGTTGCTGTCCTTTTGAGAAACGAATTAATTTTAATTTTTCTTTCAACGTCCTTAACTCTGTTATTCGAAACCGAAAAGCAATGACCAGAGCTATTGAAGAAAGTTTTGATGTAATGCACAATATTGTGATTTCGAGCAAACAACGGGCCTAGCAGGCTTTAGCCAAGGTGTATGTTTTATGAGAGGGCAAAATTATTCGGGTATGGTAAGGCCCGGATTTAGTAGGGCTGCAGCTCTGGGCCTTCATCTACGAAAAGGACCTCTTCCCCTGGTAAAAATGCTTTGAAAACAACCATATAATGAAACAAGTGAGATACTTGAAATGTGGTAAACACATGTAAAAATAATATAACTAACTACCTTAGCCTAAAAGTTACAACTGAAACTGTGTATTTTGGGCCTCCACGTGTATGAATCTGGGCACGGACAGTACTCGAAGTGAGGGGAAAGCAAGGGTGTTCCCCGTTAGAATGTTTTCTGAATGGGGGGTGCAGATCAAAATCTGCATCGTAATCACAATGTTCAACAATAGGAGCTTCCCCCCAGCTACCACCAAGGTAAGGATAGACTAAATATTCCTCCAGCTAACATTTTTAAATTCAAGCTCTAGGCATGGGCATGACTAACATAATCTACTAAAAACAAAACTGAGAATTATATGTATCATTTTATGTGTTCTATTATCACAATTTTTTTGTAACTGTCATCTTCAAATAGCATGTCATGTGGTATGCAAAATAATTTTAATATTCGTTCTAATTAATAAGATGCGGGCCTCCCCCATGGCGCAGTGGTAGCGTCATTGCCTTGTAATCAAGGGGTCCCGGGTTCAATACCCGGTGGAGGAACAAGTGGTTTGGATCCCACTTTCAACTGTAGGTCCAGTCCCGATTAGCCTTACTGTGCATAAAGTGGACTTAAAACACCAACTCAAACCAAACCAATTAATAAGATGCAATCATAACAATCGCTGAAATATCGATATAACCAAGGTGTTATGGGGATAGAGTAGTGGCAACGTCGTCAGCTTGTAATAAAAGTGTTTCATATAGTGGTTCAGATCCAACTTTAGATTGTAAGCCCATTCCTGATTAGCATTTCTGTGCATAAAGTGGAATAGCCCAATAAATAATAACTACAATACCGAGAGACTAAATTTTGATTGAATGATTGTTTTGCTTTATTTTACTCTGCTTTTTGTGCTACTTTTGGCTAATTTGCAAAGATGTGGATGAGTGATGACATGATGAAAGGACACTCACATTTTCAGGCCGGGATTCAAACCCTGGACCCCTGGCGGCGTAGAGCGATGTGCTAACCACTCCGCCACGGAGGCTGGCATTAAATTTTGATATAACAGTTTTCTAGTTGTTGTAAAAGGCGAAGAATTAGTGAGTTAATAATGAGTGACTATCGGTTAGTCACTAAGCGTAATTAGAAGTCCACTTTATTCAAATATATATTTTTCTGCCTCTTACGTAATGCATAAAAAAGTTTCTTTCTTGTGATTTACTTTCGTTTAGTTACAAAATGGGTAAGGAATGGAAAGTAAGCTTCAGTCAAGGGCGTCACAGACCTACAATGAGACACGATCGGAAGTGTTTATAAAGATCTAATTCAGGTGAATACTTCGATAGAATCTGTAAAGACAGCTGAAGTAGAAAATAGCGTTATGTCACAAATTGAAAGAGGAACATAAATTGTGAGTATTTGAAAATAAGATCCTTAGGAAAATATTTGGACCTAAAAGGGATGAGGAGACAGGTGAGTGGAGAAGGTTACATAATTTAGAACTACATAATTTGTATTCATGTCCAGATATTATTACAATAATTAAATCAAGAAGATTTAGGTGGGCAGGCCATGTGGCAGGAATAGGAGAGGATAGAGGAGCATACGGGATTGTTGTTGGGAAACCTGATGGTAAGAGACCTGTAGGAAGACCAAGACGAAGATGGAGGGATAATGTTGAGATGGACCTAAAGGAAATTTGTAGGCATGGAAAAGAGTATATAGATCTTGCTCAGGATAGGGACAGATGAAAGGCCTGTATTGCTGCAGCCATGAACCTTCGGGTTTAAGAAGGCTAGAGACTTTGTTATGTCACTAAATAACCAGAAGAGGGTTTTGTTTCTTCCGGGACTGGACGTACGGTCTAGAGTGGCATCTGTATCTGCGTCCATTGTGCCTCTACAGGATATCGAACCTAGGGCCTCTGAATTAGAAGGCAGGAGCAATATCCAGAAAGTGCTCACGCCAACCGTACCATTTCATCATAACAGTGGGTTATACGAGAGGCGATCAGGTTGCTCTGACCCTAATATAGAAAGAGCGGCAATAGGGTTTCATTTTGTTTTTTCAACATACTGCCCTGGAACTCCAATTCACTTCTCCCATCGGTGCTCCAAGGCCTGGATACCTTGCAAAAAAAAAATCTTCCGACTGGTCCTCCAACCATGAGTCCACAGCCTTTATCACCTCAGAATCATCAGAATTTTTTTGCACACGAATGTCATTCTTCAAATGTTTGAACAAATGGAAATCACTGGGGGACAAATCTGGGGAATAGGGTGGGTGGGGCAGCAATTCGAACGATGCATCTGCGATAGTGGCTCTCGCAATGCGTGAGGTGTGGACTGGTGCATTGTCCTGGTGAAGGAGCACACAACGGGTCAACATCCCACGCCTCTTTTTCTTGATGGAATCACGTAATTTCTTGATTAGGTCACTGTAGTATGTGCCAGTGATGGTTTGGCCTCTTTGTAGATAGTCCACAAGAAGGACACCCTTGCAGTCCCAGAAAATTGAGGCCATCACCTTCTTGGCTGACGTTTGCACCTTGAACTTCTTCGTTGGTGGAGAATGTGGGTGTTTCCACTCCATGCTTTGTGATTTTGTTTCTGGGTCGAAGTGATGGACCCATGTTTCATCCATAGTTAAAAATCGGGCAAGAAAATCGTCTATATCAGCACGAAACTTGTCAAGAAGTTCTTCACTGATGAGCACTCGGGTGCGCTTCTGATCTGGGGTGAAGTTTCGAGGGACCCAACTTGCAGCATTTTTTTCATTTGCAGTTCCTGGGTACTAATGTTTTGCACAGTGCCATATGACAGGCCACACATCTCAGCAACATGACGGATAGTGACTTGACGATTCTTCAGCACGATATCGTGTACTTTGTTAATGTTTTCGGTCGTCATGACAGTTTTTGGTGCTCCACCTGCATGTTCATCCTCACTCTCTCCCACAACTAAACTCACGACACCATCTCTTCACCATACTGTATGAAGGAGCAGTGTTCCCTAGTGTATTCACCAAGTCCACATGAATTTTGGATACCGTCCACTTCTTCTCACCTCAGTTTTCTCCATTCTGGCACATTGACACAACTTCACTCAGTTAAACCCCTGTAAAAGAAAACTGTACGTTACTCAGACTTGCAATTAAGAATGAAAGCATATAAAGGATCACTAAACAATAACAAAATAAAAAATCAATCATAGCGTCATTCCTTCTATGTTAGGGTCGGAGCAACCTTATCGCCCCTCGCAATTCCGACCTGGACATTGGTGTTTTTCGTTCGTGTCTATTCATCAATTTCATCTAATCATCATTCATCCACATCATCGAGATTAGCCAAAAGTTACAGAAAAGCGACGGTAAATTACAAAAATACAAATATAAGAAATATTTGAGACCTTTACAGATAACAACATAGTTGTTCACTGATCCAAAAACGAAATATTGTGGAATTGAAACTAGTATTTCAAGTTTCGAAGTGCTATGAATGAAGAAAGTTCAGTTATAGAGAAGTAAGTTATGAGTGATTGGTCTGATATTTTACGTTGTCGCTTTTAACGTAGTTTTGGATAATGGCAGCTATGAGATTGAATGGGTGTTACATGAAACTGATGAATGGACAAACACACGTGGACAAGTTACAAAACACAATCACCACAACCACACTTTCTATCAGCACCATCGATTACATAAAGAACCGCATGTGTCTTGTATTTCTTTTTCTCTTGAATGGCAAAACGGTGACTCCACACAAGCTTAAACCCAATTCCAATTTATTTAACCGAGATATATCATGGAAGAAAGATAAAATTAAATGAGAGAGATTTGAAGAGTGGAATTAGCGAGAGAGAGAGAGAGAGAGAGAGAGAGAGAGAGAGACAGAGAGAGGTAACATGCGCTGAGAAAGGAAGATACAGATAAATATTGTTTATTGATTTGTTTTATTTTACTTCGCTTTTTGTGCCACTTTTTGGCTAATTTGCGAAGATGGTGATGCGTGATGACATGATAAAATTGATGAATGGAGACTAACAAACATCCATGCCTACGTCGGGATTCGAACCCGGAACCCCTGGCGTGGTAGCGCGATGTGCTAACATCTCCGCCACGGGGACCTGCAATACAGATAAATAAGAAGGCATAAAAGAATAAAGAGGAAAATAAGAACGAAGTCAGGGGAAAACCGGAAATGAAATAATAGAGAGAGACAACTCATAGACTATCTCTCATGTATACCTGCTCACCCTAATGTATCAATATACAGCTTCTGCCCACCCGGTCGAAAATATCTGGCGCCGCACCTGTAGTAGCAAGACCACAAACATAACAGTTGATGATCATAGCATGGAACAAATTTATATGTAAATACATATTTATGTGTGAAGCTGAAACCAGTTATATTTTGTATTATCTTTGCGCATCATGGCATGTAGACTCGAAAAATTCAGTTTTAATTTTCCATATTTGTACATACTGTACATTAGGTTTTGACTCACATTTTACATATTTTAGTTATTATTACATATTATTTCCATATTTCAGAAAATTTCTCAACATATACTCCATATAATAACTACATGTCCCCGTGTAACCGAAAGAATTGGAGAATTTCTTGAGAATAACTGACGAAGTCCGAAGCGACGTTAAACAAACTAAAGTTTACGACCTTTTTATACCCTCAAATTACAAGTTTTCTGTTATCCGAACAATATTTTTTTTTTTCAATTTCAATTTTGCACCTTCCAGCTGTTTGCTTTTGCTATTGTAAACCACTTGAAATTCTTGTTTATTTACAATTGTTGTCCACAATAGAGAATAAGAGCTCAAGCATCGGCTCCTGGTTGTACAAACGTTATTTTGGTAACGTTCGAAGAGAGTCCCAAGTCGAGCAGCCCGTTGCTAACCTCACTCTCGGTACTATACGTAGTACGGAATTCTCTTCTGGTTTCTCTTCAAGACAGTCACGGTAATGGTTACAATGCCGAGGCTGTGTTTTATGTAGCTCGTGTAGTGCCTTATATTATTAAAAAGGTAAATTGGTACAATTTTAAGTCCATATTTAACTTCATATTTTGGTGAAAATAACTAAATATATATTTACATATTTAGCACATTTTTACTACATATAAGTCCGTTGCCTGGTCATTAGTCTTCCAGAATAATCTAATCTAAAAGGTTTTAAGGCCGTCAAGGAATCTCCCTGAATTGTATTGTTTAGTTGGCAAGTGTAGCGTTCACAGGGTTTACGCCAAATGTTGTGAAACATAAAGTGGAGAGCAGTTGCGTACGGAGGATTTTTTCAGTAGGAGCTGGCATTGTAAATGTGGATATTCATTAAACATCTGAGTTCTTGGGAGCAGGATACGCAATAAAATATTTCGTAATTTTCACTCTTGACCTTCGTTTTAAATGTTGTTGAAAGACTAAGTGGACATCGGGGGTCATTTTAAGGTAGTTTTCTATTGACCATATCGCTTCAATTTTAAAATTTTGATTTTTTCAAAATTCCTAAGTAGGCTATAGCCTCATCAGCTCCCCGCCACCCAGTGTACGCCATATGTAATATGTCGACGTATTCTCTGAAATTATATCTTCACATTAATGTACGACACACATTACAATTTTCTTTCATAGTTGCTGTCACAACTTTACAAGTTGCCTCTTTCGATGGCAAATCCAATGTTATCGCATAGGGACATACCAACTGACGGGTTTGTTTGAACTCAATCTTGCTCAGTTGTCTGCTGGTGATGTCATCACAAACATGGTACCTTGTTGGGCGTCCATAACGGATCCTGACCGTTCCTTTACTTTGGCCCAACGGACCGCCGTCCGTTCCCTTTCAACCTTTTCGCAACTTTCATTGGCGCAGCACGTAACGTCTACAAACGGCTGTTGTTGCCTTTATTGGCAAATTGACGTCAGTAAAACACAATTAGGTCCCCAACTTCACTAATTGCTGTCCGTGGAATCTGTGGAGGCCGCTCATAAGGACAGTAAAGGAGAGAGAGCGAATATATGGAGAAGAACAGTGAGCGCTGCTGCAAACGGCTGGTAGCAGCAGCCGCGTATTCCCTTCTCAGGCGTTCCTTGGTTGATCCCTCTCGAATCACTACTTGCGTAGAGGACTTTTTTCGTTCTCTTGCTCCAGAGACTGCAGAGACAGAGTATAGTCACCTTCATCTTCCAGATCTTCGGAACAGTGACGTCATCGCTATCCCACACGATAAGAGTAAGCAGTGTTAATGTAGTAATTGTATACATGTGTAAATGCAAATAATGAGATTTGATTCATTTGTTTGTTGTTTTTTTCTACACCTAGCAAACCCTGAAATGTAATACACAAGATATAATATGTATACGACTTATTACAGTTAGCACATGTACAGGGTGTAAGGAAAATACACTGAAAACCTTCAGAAATGGATTCTTCACAGGCAGAGAAGAAAAGAAATATATATCAACATTGGTCAGGAAATTCGTAATTTCGTGGTACGTTCCATCTAATACACGTACAGTAATACTCTACAACCACACATGCAAGTATGTTTTGCGGACCCATATTGACATAAGCTTTCTTTCGTCTCACGTATGAGAAACCGATTGATTACCATTACCCTCACATTTTCGTTATATCTTGCTTTTTCACACGCACATTTTGAACAACTATTTCATGCACATGCACATCACTTGTCGATAACATATTTTATAGACATTATACCTAATGTTGACTTGTTGCTTTAAGTTCACTTTATTCACAGATAGGCTAATCGGAAGTGAACCTACAGTTAGTATAGGTCTTTTCTACTGTATGTTTAATTGTTGTTGATTTGTAATCGTTCGACCATGATGAAAAGCATGAAACTTGATTAAAGTGCAAGCCATAGCGTCCTTGTCACGTTAATGAACTCTGTGGCTGATAAGACGTGGCGTTGGGATATATCCGCAAAACATCTGCCAGGACATGGCGCAGAAGTCAACTGTGCTACAATCATGATGGTCTCCATACCGATGTCCTGGACAAGTGAACTATCAGGTACGTGATCACATCGCCAAAGGAAGTGGGGAGCGGGATTTGCGCCACAGACCTACCAGACAACAGCGGTGGCGGCGAGAGTTACAAGGTCAAGGAGGGGGGGGGGGGGGTACTGTCCCCACCTCGTTCTACAGGCTGCTGTGTTTCTTATCGCGTTGGATTGGTCGCTTCCCCGCTCCCTACTTCCCTTTGCAGTATGAGGATCGGCCACCGTAACAGTAGAAAAGATCTACAGTGAGGTCACAAAGTGGGCGCACCCCCCTTTGTTTCCGCTACTACAGTGGTTGTTGTTGTTATTGCGATGTGATCACGTACCTGATAGTTCACTTGTCCAGGACATCGGTATGGAGACCATCATGATTGTAGCACAGTTGAATTCTGCACCATGTCCTGGCAGATGTTTTGCGGAGATATTCCAACGCCACGTCCTATCAGCATCAGAGTTCATTAACGTGACAAGGACGGTACGGCTTGCACTTTAATCAAGTTTCATGCGTTTCATCATGGTCGAACGATTACAAATCAACGACAATTAAACATACTCTCCGACGAAAAACAAGGGGCCACCCTGTATAGTTGAATCCGAATCACTGCCACCGCCGGATTCCACGCTACCGAGGGGGCTCATGTACTACTTAATGGTTGCAGTTAGTAAATCTGAAGTAAATTTCCCTGCCGACCAGGTCTGGAAAGTATGCAGGTTGTGTAGCTACCATACAACTGAAATAGAAACTTGCCATACCTTGCAGACCAGGACATAAGACTAGCCACTGCTTTGCTTCTGGCAAGCATTTGCTCGATCAAAGACACAGGACGCCGTAAGTATCTTTGTATCATGCAGGTGAACCATTATTATGGTACAATAATTAATATTGAGATTCGGAAAGTGAAATTAAGCCGTCGTTAAAGTAGATTTAACGCTCTATAACATCCATTATCAGGACAACATCTTGTGGACTATAATACCATGTGAACTATACGTATTTAAACGAAAAGAATCATGGATTATGATTTTCCAGATGTAAAAGTTACTAAGCAAAATAGTCCTGGATTGGATGTAAAAAAAATTCGATTCTCTTCACCCAATGACACTCATCAACACACATCCATAACCCTTGGATCTAGAACCCTGAAATTTTAAAGGTGAACACCCATTAACAGGAATTATTCCTAAATTCAACACCTAGGAGGTAAAAGGTGGTGCCATTATTGTTTTAGAATTTTGATCCGATTACATACGAGACAAGACGTATCCTGATTTTTTAAATCTCATGCATTGTAAATAAACACTTATGTTGAGTCTCAATGAAATTAAGCAACTGCTGATTGAGAATTACGCACAGAAGAAAATACTTGCACTCCAGAAACATAAATGTTTCTTCTCAAGGCGGGAGCTAACACCAGGCCCGTACATGGGATATTTTGAGGGGGGGAAGGGGGAGCAGATGCGAAAATGTGGAACAAAGAAATGACCAGAAATGCGTTGGATTGATAGAGTTGGGTTATTCTACGTCATATTTTCACCATTATAGGCTAATTGCGACCATGAAGATGAAATTGATGAAGGTACATTGACAAAGGACACCCATGCTCTGGCCGGGATTGGAACCCGGGAACCATGGCGTCGTAGCCCACTGTGGTAACCACTCTTCCACGGTGGTCAGTGAAATGCTGTTGTAGTGTTAGATGTTTTATGGTAGAATTGCAGCGAGAACTAAACGTACATTCAAAGGCAAAAGTAATAGTAGGTGAATTGTCCATTACTCTTTTCATTCAGTCTATTTTCCACAGTGTGATGATCTTGGATTACAATAAAAACGCCACTAAGCAGATGCCAACATCTGCCTCGTCTCAAAAGAACTCCATCTCTTAGAACAACACAAGATGTAGAGTAAAAATGAATGAAAATAATGATAGGCAATATGTCTACTATTATCTTTGCCGTTGGTTGTACAACTGTAAATTTGCATTGTTATGGTCCAAAGTAACGGAAAAAATCATCTCTTACAATGGTTTTAAAACTACAAATACTACATGTTGCAGACTGCAGACTGTTGGAGTACCCCCCCCCCCCTCTCTCTACAAACAACCGATTCATTTATGCAAGGACAAACAAAATCGAAATTTCTGCACAATCTGAATAATCATGAATGTTATTTTCGTAGATTTGTATAGGTTCACATTATAGTATTTCAGAGTTTGAAGAGGAGGCATGGCTTCTCCCCTGGATACGGGCCTGGCCAACACGCTTTCATAATTTGCCTCAACATATTTTCTCTAAATCTACCCTTATTACAAATTAACTTAACCATAGGGGAACTAGGGACATATTGGGCACGTGGGTAATATGGTCACAATTAAGGGTATTGCGTCACAGCGTAAGCTGTGTGCGGTGACTAATATATATACCCTGTCCCTATATCTGGAGCAAGGTCGCCCATAGCGTCAATGGAAGCGTGTACGAAGCAGTACACGCTGCTGGGAATGCTGGGAACTGCACTCGCTTTCTCCTCCTCCACGCAATCCCGTTCCTCTCCCGTGTTCATTGGCGTAGCCATCTCGCGTCACTGCTTGGGGAGAGACTTGTTTTCGTTGTCCTGCTCCAGGAGTTAATATCTGAGCAGAATATTACTTGAGATAATGATTTGTGTATGTAGTAACAACAAAGCTAGAACAATGGTTCGCACACTACGAATTGCATCACAGTATTATGCCTCATTCTAACACAGTAGTACCTACTTACATAAGATGTTGCAAATCGGGGGAAATTGAGCAGAGCAATTCGGTGTAAAATGGTAACTTTGGAAACATAAGCTTCTAAGCCATATAATCTTTTTGAAACCTCAGAATCGGCCAAAGAAAGAAGTGTATTAATCATGACCCTTCAGTATCCATAACAAATTCACTTTGTATTCCATTAACGGATGCATCTAACAACGACAGTCAGTCATCAGGGTTGTTAAAGGTCCAGGAACGCATAAATTCTAATGGGTTCAATTGAGTTCCCTGCAGGATCGGAGCCTTTTTACTCGCACAATTTAAATTCGGTAAAGGTTGCGTATTGTTTCATTGAAAAATGATTCCTGGGCCGAATTTAAATTCATCCGAAGAAAAGGTTCCTGGACCGTATTTAAATTCATCCGGAATAAAGGTTCCTGGACCGAATTGAAATACTAGAACCCATTTACACTTGCTGATTTTCTCTCCCGGGCGGGAATTGAAATTATTTACAATTCCTGGACCTTTAACCCAACCCTGGGATTGTTATATATCCAGAAACCCATACATTGTAATCACGCACGTACAGAGATGCCCATCCCCCCAAGGCTGAGGACGCACCCCCCCAAAGAAATGTTCATCACAACCATCACCCCCCCCCCCTCACACACGCACACACACATACATACACAAATATAGTTTGTTTGGATAAACGCGCCGTAATTGATATTTGTTTGAATGTCGATAATTTGATTTCATTTTTTAAAAAAATAATTTTCGAAACTTTTCTTAAGCTTTAGACATCGAAAACGGACAGTATTTTACAATTATCCGGTCAGTCGTAGCACAGGAACACATACAAGCAAAACATATCGTGCCATCGTGTTGGAAATCATCCAACACTAAAACTCAAATCCGCATGTCGGAAGTTCCGAGCCCACTCGGAAGTACCACATAGAAAACACCAGACATTGTGTACCACTTGCCGAGATGCCATGCCACGTCCTCTCACGTAAGCACCTACCAGCTTAGCACATGGGAGAGACAATGAGATACCTCTGGGCACAGACCAAGGTTACTAACGGTAAGAATATATGAAAAGAAACAACAGATTTAACCCACTACTGAGGGTACAATTCGTACTATAGTCTTGAATAATAATATACAAATATTAATATCTTTGTAAATCCTTATATACAATACTAATCTTCTTTGGGCTTCTTCTTCTTATAATCAATATGGCCTCTTCTTCTTATGGCATCTTCTTATGGCCTCTTAATTAATATGGCATCTTCTTCTTATAATTAATATGGCATCTTCTTCTTATAGCCTCTTAATTAATATGGCATCTTCTTCTTATAGCCTCTTAATTAATATGGCATCTTCTTCTTATAATCAATATAGCATCTTCTTCTTATAATCAATATAGCATCTTCTTCTTATGTTTAATATTGCATCTCCTTCTTATAATGATTAAGGTGCCTTCTCCCTGCAATTAATAAGGCTTCTTCTTCTTATAATCGCTAAGGCTTCTTCTTCTTGTAATAAATAATATTTCTTCTTCTGGATATTTACATCTTTATTCCTCATCATTTCTTTATTCCTTATTTATATCTTTTGTTTCGTTCATTGATTTTTCTGAGGAACATTTTATATCCTTGCTGTCTTGATTATTCTTTGTCCGTAGATCTTTAGATGATCTTCCCTTATCAATTGACGGAAATATCAAACTTCCAAACGAACAAAGAGAAAGGGGTTAGTTAAAGATCGCCGCCTTGCCGGCGCTAACCTTAACTTGGAGCTACAATGTATGCGCTTCCAAATGTGCTTGGGTGCTGCCGTGAAATGGCGCTACACCTGGGGAAAACAACCCAAAAGCCACACGAAACTCTCAGTTCGTGGGAACTGTAATGGACACAAACTTGAAATTACCATTCGACTTCTTTACCTTTGTATATTAATCACTTATGCCATTACTGAATGATAATTCCCCTTTTCTCCTTATTTATATCCTGTTATTATGTTACATTTATTTATTTATTTCCTCATAATTAGTATTAATATATACAATCACTATTTCATCATATTTGCTCTTTCCGTTGTCTCTATTTACAATCGTATAAGTTCTCCTGGGTGGTGCCATCTCTTACCCACTTTCTAAACTGCTTTATGCATCACCTCATATAACCGTTGTTCCTTTTGCATGCTGCCATCTATGGTCCTTTATTTCAAAGAATAGCAATGCAGTTTGTGTACGTGATACAAAATTCCCCTCCTCTGGGCAAAATTTTTCCTTTTGAGAAGTTTCGTATGCAAGGAAAAATTTTCTTCAACATCCATTCTTGCTATTCACTTCTCATGTGTACTTTTCAACATTTGTTTAACGTCTTCCGTACAATTATATCTTTTTGCATTATCTAAGTTTTCTCTTCTTACTTCCTTTGTCACCATAGTGCCTAAAAAGAACATTTTACCAAAATCAGGTTGGTTTATGGCTGGTGCTTGTATAAGGTCTTGCTTAAGTCTTTGGAAAGCCTCCTCTTCGTCTCCTTCCCATTTCCATTTTATATGTTTTCTGAGAAGTTCATATAATAGCTTGGCTTTGCTTGCGAAATTGTGTATAAATTTTGATCGCCAATTACATACTCCCAGGAATCTTTGAAGTTGTTTCCTTGTGTCTGGCCTTGGGAACTTGCTTATCGCGTCATTTTTGTCTGGACACATCTTTATTTCGCCTCCAGATACTACATGACCTAGGAAACGTATTTCCTTCCTTGCAAAAGAGCATTTTTCCAATTTGACAGTTAATCCTGCTTCTGCCAATTTACTTAATACCCAATCTATTTTTTCTATGTGTGTCTCCCAATCTTTCGTATGTATACACATATCATCCACATATATAGCAAGCCATTCTCTTGTCTCTATACTAAATATTCTATTTAGAGCCGTCATAAAAGCTGATACTGATGAATTTAAACCATATGGAAGCCTTCTAAATTGAAATAATCTTGATCCATATCGAAACGCTGTATATTTTCTAGATTCTTCTTCTATTTCTACCTGAAAATACCCCAAAGTCATATCAAACGATGTGAAATATATGCTGCCTGAAAAAGTGTGTAGTAATTCATTTATTCTTTCTACTTGATTTCTGGAAAGGAGCACGTGTTTATTTAGCTCTCTTAAGTCCAGTACGGGTCTCACACCTACGTCCGGTTTGTCTACCACGTGCATTGGGCTTACGTGTACGCTATTAGAGTTCTCTATTATCCCCCAACTTAACCATTTCTTCAATTCCTTTTCTACGGCTTCTCTCTTTGCCAAGGGTATAGGATATTGCTTTGACACTATTGGATTCGCTGTGTCTACCTCAATCCTATAGGTGTATACATCCGTTACTCCTGGGCGTTGGCTAAATATTCCCCTATGTCTCAACAAAATATATCTTAAATCTTCTTTTTCATTTTCTGAGATCCAATGACACTCATCCACTTTGGCTTGTATTTCTTCTTTCGATGCATTATATTTATGGTCCTCTCTTTCCACCTCTTTTTCATATTCACTTTTTATATTTTCATTTTCAAGTATATCATCGTAGTCTTTCTTCTTATATACTGCATCATGTTTATGATATACAAGGCTTTGCTTCCTAATGCCTATTTCGCTCTCAGAACTTTTTAGTTCATCCTCCATAGGGATATCTACTTTCATGTTCTCCATTGATTCTAGATTTAGCCGTTTTTCTTTTATGTGTATGTGACCATTGTAATTTTCTAAGAATGGTACTCCTAGGATTATATCACACCTCAAACCCTTTATCACCAGAAATTTTACTTCGAAATTTGCTCCTTTGATGCTCATCATGATGCGTACCGTGCCCTGAATTTTGTATTCTTCATTTCCCGCAGCCATAACTAATCTGACTTTGTCTTTTTCAGAAGCGTCTAATTTTGCTTGTGGGTATTTCTCTTTAATTCTCTGCCAAATTTTATAGCTCATTACTTCGACAACACTCCCACAATCGATCAGGCATTTAACCTTAATTTCAATTATTTCTGCTTCCACATACAATGATCTTCCAGGTTTTAAGTTTTCAAAACTCGGCTCTCCAATCAAAAATAACTTCAGAATTCCTTCTTCACTTATCGTATGTTCTCCCTTCATATATTTATCAGTTTCTTTTGCTCTCACACCTGGGAGTTGCTGCGAGAGCTCTACAAGTTTAGCCTCTCGACCGATTCCACGTTCCTCGACTCCTCATTTACCTGCTGCCATCCAGCATTTCCTACTTCGTTCTGCACTTGGCTTCTGACTAATTCCACTGCTTCTCTTCGCTCTTCATTTATCTCAGGATTTCCCCTCTCGTTCCTGTCGTTGTAATTGTTTCCTCTAGGTTGCCTTTCTTCAATTTCCATTCCTCTTTCTGAGTTTCTTCGATTCACATTTTGCCAAGAATCATTTCTTCCTCTATATCCGCGGTTTCCTCTCCACAATCCTATATTCCTTCTATCATAATTTCTTTGCTCTTCCTGAACATTATTTCGCCTTCTGCCGTTTCCGTTATCTTCTAAGAATCCTCTTCCTCTGCCTCTATATGCATTTCTGACTTCTATGTTCCTAATCCCGAATTCTTGTTTCCGGAATTTCTGATCTGGACGTTGTTCCTCTTCAGGATGATGCCTCTTCGGATAATATCTACCTTCCTTTTCTTTATCCCATGACCTTTGCGTCTTTTTCAGCATGCCATCTGTTCTGAGGTAGTCAATCAAATCTTCAACCTTCCTTATCTTTACTACAGCCACCGCTCTTTGTGTCCATATTGGTAGCGTTTGTATCACTTGTCTAACCAACTCTTCCTCGTTCCATTTTTCATTCAAATTTCGAAAGCTCCTTAATGTTTCCCATGTGTGTGCTTCCAAACTCTCAACCTTGGACCAATCTATATATTTTCTTTTCAATGTCTCCAATTGCCTTTCCTTAATTTCCTCACTGCAATAATATTCCAAAAATTTTTTACTGAACTCTTCGAATGTGCTGATTTAACTGATACCAACCTGCCGCAGACTTTTCAAAACATCCTTCGATTAAGTTAGTATCATATTTCTTGGTATCCTCAATAGCTTCACGTTAGTTGTTAGTTCCTTCAGGAATTTTCGTGGACACTTGTCAGATATATTTCCATTAAACTTGGGCAAGTGTTGTAATTCATTAGGTTTAGGGATTCTTGTCATATATCTTTCCTCTTCCAAATTACTTCCGTTTACTTTGTCCAACCATCTTGCATTGTCGCTCCCTTCTTCACTACTTTTCCATTTCCTTTTCTTCCTCTGATGATTCCTTTTATGCTTTATTTCCTCCTCTGTAGTCGATTCGTCGCTACTACTTTCCTTTTTTATTCTCCTCTTCTCATACTCTTCTTTTCCATCATTTCTTTCTCGATTGAAACCTATTGGCTTATCTTGTATTCTCATATCCTCTATTTTAGGTATTATTTCTCTCCATTGTACTTTATTCTCTTACTTTCCTTTGTCGATCTTACTTTCGAGGGTTTGCATCTTCTTATTACTCTCCTCTAATTCTTCCCTAACTTCTTGTCGCTCTCTAATTATCATTTCTCTAAATTTTAAAGTTTCTTTTACTATTTTTTCTTCTGTCACAATTTTCATTTCTTCTACTCGGTTTTTACTTCATCTATTTTACTATATCTATTTGCTTCTTATTTGCCCAAATTTTGTTTTGTAAACCTGTACTCCTCTGCTGACATTCTTCATTCACTCTTGAAGCTTCCCTTTCGATCTTTTTATTAGTCTCTTCATGTCTCTTATCTGACATCCTCATCATTTCTTCTATCTTTCTCTCAAATGCTTTCCTGTTTTCTTCACATACTTCTGCCACTTCTTCCAACCTTTCTTTAACTTCTTTGCTGTTTTGATCTTGACTTTCTTTTATTTCCATCATCATTTTCATCATCATCTTCTTATGGCCTCTTAATTAATATGGCATCTTCGTCTTATAATTAATATGGCATCTTCTTCTTATAGCCTCTTAATTAATATGGCATCTTCTTCTTATAATCAATATAGCATCTTCTTCTTATAATCAATATAGCATCTTCTTCTTATGTTTAATATTGCATCTCCGTCTTATAATGATTAAGGTGCCTTCTTCCTGCAATTAATAAGGCTTCTTCTTCTTATAATCGCTAAGGCTTCTTCTTCTTGTAATAAATAATATTTCTTCTTCTGGATATTTACATCTTTATTCCTCATCATTTCTTTATTCCTTATTTATATCTTTTGTTTCGTTCATTGATTTTTCTGAGGAACATTTTATATCCTTGCTGTCTTGATTATTCTTTGTCCGTAGATCTTTAGATGATCTTCCCTTATCAATTGACGAAAATATCAAACTTCCAAACGAACAAAGAGAAAGGGGTTAGTTAAAGATCGCCGCCTAGCCGGTGCTAACCTTAACTTGGAGCTACAATGTATGCGCTTCCAAATGTGCTTGGGTGCTGCCGTGAAATGGCGCTACACCTGGGGAAAACAACCCAAAAGCCACACGAAACTCTCAGTTCGTGGGAACTGTAATGGACACAAACTTGAAATTACCATTCGACTTCTTTACCTTTGTATATTAATCACTTATGCCATTACTGAATGATAATTCCCCTTTTCTCCTTATTTATATCCTGTTATTATGTTACATTTATTTATTTATTTCCTCATAATTAGTATTAATATATACAATCACTATTTCATCATATTTGCTCTTTCCGTTGTCTCTATTTACAATCGTATAAGTTCTCCTGGGTGGTGCCATCTCTTACCCACTTTCTAAACTGCTTTATGCATCACCTCATATAACCGTTGTTCCTTTTGCATGCTGCCATCTATGGTCCTTTATTTCAAAGAATAGCAATGCAGTATGTGTACGTGACAGCCATAAATCGAAAGACGCATGACATTCGAAACCTTTCGTTGCAGTTGAAATTAATAGACTAAAGAAAATAAAAGCACGGCTCACTTTCATGTTTGCTAACATAAAACGTAAAAAACTGCTCAGGTGCACTGAACCTTATTCTTAACAGTTTGACTGCTTGAGTTATCTGTATTAATGCGAACAGCAACCCCCCCCCCTTTTCGAAACCGATTCTTCAGGCATAAGAGGTGGTGTTTCAACCCCATGGTCGCGATCACCCACAGGTAGTTAGAAAAACTATACATAATAACCATAATTAAAAATCAATAACAAATCAATCAAACGAACCGATAACAATCCTCCCATTTTTGTGCGAAGATATATAGAATTGGTAACTAAACTATAAAATTTTGTCCACCCTCAAAAAAATATCATGACAAAAATTCATTATATTGTGATTATATAATTGTGTAACTTAATACTTTATATATATCTTTTGCTTGAGAATTTGATTATAATATTCAATTTATACAGTATAGTTTACTTTTTCGCACAAACCTTTATGGCAGGTTCATATCTTCACACATACGTATATACACAGCGGTATTTTTTTATCGTTGGTTACGCATTGTGTAAATATATAACACTAGGCACAGTAAAGCAGTATGAAATAGCGCAGATAATATGATTATTACACGTATAAGTAAAAAACAAATACTAATCCTGATTAAATAAAACTGGAATCAGAACATTTTCAACTCCTACTCGACTTACAAATATCAATATTATCCAGTTTCTCCTTACGTACTTGACACAGTGCTACAGAGTTAAGACGCTTTTGGGTCGTAAATAGTTCTTGAGGCGATGCAAAGCGCAAACTACTTTCAACCTCGCAAGAAAAAAAAACAAGCGCACTAGTCTATCTGCTGTTCTTAAATAGTTGCCCTAACTATGCTCCATGGATACTGATCGGAACATGGAATATCTATATCATATCATTTAATAGATTTTTAAAGAACTTACTAATGAGGATAATATCATAATAAATTAAAAACTGATGAATGTTTCGTTATTCATTTTACCATCCAAGTTCAATAATAGTTCAATTTAGATAATTAATGTTCCACCAAATTGTTATCTTTTTGGTATTTCCAACAAAGTACTTTTAGTTTTCTGAGATAGTAACAGGATTAGGCCACTTTAATGCCGTCTGCAGATGCAAAACCATGCTCCTTGTCACCCGGAACAAGGACAGATTCTTTTTTATTGCAGTTATACTTCCCATACCACGCACGTATATAGTAGAACTACGTATATTTCACGATGGGTCAGAGCCAAGTGTTTTACATGTAATGATAATGATGATAATAAAGCTTAATTAAGTTGATAAGATCAATGTGTCTAATAAGCAAATTAAGTTTTATAAATGAGTTTTTAAATGAAGTAACGACTTACATTTTTGGATTTCTTCTTCAAATAGTCAGTGATCCAGATTTTCCTTTCTCCTTTCTCAACCCTGGGCTCAGCATCCACCCACCACAATTCACTGCTATATACTGAACAAAGACGATTAATTTGTTTTCACATTCCTTTCTTTTGTCTCTTTCGAATGCAAGTGATAGCCAAAACATTTCAAATTTTGTCGCCTCAGAAGTTCATAAGGTGAGGTAACCGATACAATAAGAGACGCCGACAAAGGAAGTTAAAAGGGCCCGAACGAGAACTGCCCCCCCCCCCCGATTTATATATTTCGAGGTGGGTCCGAACCAAGTGTCTCAAAATAATAATAAAAACAATAACAATATATTGTTCAAATTTAAAAATATGATTATTGAGAGTATTAATTAAAATATTAAAATTAATTAATAGTATATTTTAATGACATGAACAGATAAAAAGCGGGTTAAGGATACTGATGTAACAACACCAATTCATTATCTAGCTTACGTATAGGTATGGTCGGAAAATTTGTAAAAAAAGAAAAAGATAGATCAACCGCCCTGGCAAGGAAATTAATGTCAAATAGATAAAGAATTGGATATTTATTGAATATCAAAAGAATAGTTAGATTCAAATGATGGAAAGTAAATTTCCTGGTAATATTTTATGCCTATTATTGCAAGTAGTAACAGATCTTGTATACATCTTCTTGCGTTACCGGGCATACCCGAAAAACCTATCCTATGCATTTTCCATTTCCCGAGAGCACTATAAAAGGGGTTAACAACATGCCTCAGGTGGAGAAGCCATCGGGAACACCAAGGATCGAGATCGGGTCGCCAGAGCGCGACAGTGCCGGACGCGGAGAATAGAATACATGGCCGCCCAGAAGACGTGGGACCCAAGACGAGACACCTCAGGCCAGCCAGCGGGACCAGCGTCCAGGCGATTCCGAGATAAGTACCTGCCGCTTTATGGTGCTAATCCTTTCGCCCTAACTTCTCCCTTTCATTATTCTATTGGAGTGCTGTAACTTACGAACTAACGGGTCTTACACCCAAATACAGAGGGTGAAATCCTGTATGAGTAAGGTTTTAACGCCCCCAATTGTGTCTCCAGCGACCAGCCCTGGGACAGAACCTTAGCTCGTAACTCTTGCCTTCCAATTAGTTCGGCTGAAATAAATACCCCTCGATTAAACAACAAGAATATTTTTATTATTTGATTTTAGTTATTTTATTATTTCATTATTTTCGATATTTACTTTTAGTACGTAGTAAGTTTTTCTGGGGGGTTTGGGCCCCCTCGACCCTTCTTGATACGTTCTTGATTCTAATGGGTTCTATTGGGTTTCGTTACAGGACCGTAACCTTCTTTCTCGCACAATTTAAATTCGGTACAATTTGCCTATTGTATCATTTCAATACGTAACTTGAACCTATTTGAACTGATTCGGAAGAAAGGTTCCTGAATCGCATTTAAATAGATCCGGAAAAAAGGTTCCTGGACTGTATTTAAATTGATCCTGAAAAATTGTTCCCGAACTGTATTTAAATTCATCCGGAAAAAGTTTCTTGGACAGAATTTTAATTCATCCGGAACAAAGATTCCTGGACAGAATATAAATTCAGCCGGAAAAAAAGTTCCTGGACTGAATTGAGGCACTTTATCCAGAACCAATTTACGCTCGCTGATTTTCTCTCCTGGACCGGAATTGAATATATTTAAAATTCCTGGACCTTTAACAACCCTTCAGTGATGATCTGTAACCAAATGTTGAAATTACAATTCATCTGCCCTACTTGTAACGAGGGTGAGGAAATTTGAGGACTGCTGGACATGTTTATAATATGCATTAATTCAGTACTATCTAGTGACTAATTGTTAAATATACTTGTCCTTAAATGTATTCGTCAAACAAAATTGCCCATATTCCCCAACAGTGTGCACACTTTACCAGTGGGGGTAATATGGGTTTTGCAGACTTTTATTTCTGCATTTTTTGTTCTTTTACAGAAAGAGATTTTAAATCAAGTGTACTACCAGATTCAGTGCAAAGACTGATCTTCATTTTGCAACATGAAACTTATTTTTCTTTTTTAAAAAATCTCTTAATTATATTAGCAATTTTGTCTTAAGGTTGTCATATTTCCCCAATTCCAATACTTATACTAAAGGAATGATCCGAGAACCACTATTTCCACAACCTATGATAAGTGGGAGATGCTAAATATCTTGCTCAAAATTGGTGTTTTAAACCAGAATTCCAACACAACGAGATTGCAGACACAATGCAATGCTTTGCTTGCATGTTATATTTTGTTTGACAGGAAATACAAAATTCCGGATGTGGTACATGTACATGAGAACTCAGAGGTATTGAATTATTGTACAAAGGATATTGTGCTTGCAAGGTCATTCTTATTGCATGAAACTTCAACATCCGGAGTGATATGATATCAACTCAGAGGAATGTACAGAGAGCTTTTGTTACAGATTTGGACTTCCCAATGCAGTAATGAATAGCTTGATTAGTTTCAATGGAAGGGTAACATTTCGTATGGTGTATTTTTCTAAGGTTGTGACGAGGCCTGGATAACGAGGTCACCCCTTAACACCTTATGTCCAGATTCATTCCTATTCTGACTTCCCAACTCCAATAATTCAACTGACAAAATTTCTCGAACCGGTATTTTTTGGATACCCGTCACGTACCACACATGCGAACATTGTCGGTAGTTGTTTGTGCAAATACATTCCCCCAAATAAAACCATTGAACTATATATAACTCACAGACCTCAAGGTACCTTCAGGTCTGTGATATAACTGGAAGGACTCGTTTACGGCGCAAATGTGAAGCCATTGTCTAGCTTAGTTGCGCCAGGGAAGTGTGGAAGAAAGCTGAAATGGATTTTTAAGAAATAAAAGCCATACTTTACGAGAAAACATTACAATGAGTACGTCACTATAGTCAAAGACCACGGGATTAAAGATTAAACTAACGATATCTATGTATTTTTAACAACTTCTTGGTAAAAGATGATTAATATTGAGAATTCCGCAGCTGTTATCCGCGTCGTGTTATAACTTGCAACAATATTATTGTTGGTAACAGAGCGACACTCTAAACACGATTGGGTCAAACCATTGAAGAAATATTGGGAACAAAAGAATATGTAGTTTTAATTCACAAATCCATATTTATTTATTTATAAATGAGACTACATGCATATCTCCGCTCGTTGTGTCTTCCAGCTAACAGAATCAAACTAACGAGAACTGTGCAAATGCATGAAAAGAAAATAATAGTTAAAAAGTATGGGATAGATTGAAAAGTACACGTATATGCACAGAAACTTCGATTTTACTCTGTATTGAGTGAGACTTAATTTTGGTTTCCTTATAAATGCATGTTAATTCTTTCTTTTACTGTGCCATCGCGATAGACAATTATATACATTTAACACACATCATCTTGATAACATTTCATAAAATTAGAAAAGATGAGCGATACGGCAAGTGTGTGCAAGGAAGCTACATATAACAAAAAACGGAAAACGAAATCTAGACATTAACCCGACAGGACGAGGTTTTTCTGTTAGGACGTAGGGATGTGCGCTGGATAAATCTTACCCACAAATGAAATTGCTTCGTAAATAAAGTAAAGTGTTTCCCTGTGCATAGCACCACGCCATGAAGGCGTATAGGGGGTGTGGGGGTAACGCCCCACACTTTCTTGATCCGGTCGTGAGTGGGGTGATGTGATCAGCATCACGCCCCTGACCGCCTTTACCCCCCAGGTGTTTCCCCCAGGTACCCATGTTTTTCGACGCTGGGTGGGCGCCGGGGCCGCTTCCATCGTTAGAAAAGTTCCCGGATTTGAACCGGCCGGGGATCGAACCCGGGACCTTTAGCATGGTAGTCAGACGCGTTACCAACTTTTTTTTATTACTATTATTACAAATTACATTTTATATGAACATAGTTAAAAATAAGATACCTTCTTTTTATTCATATACAACCTTTAGGAAATTTGCATAATTCTTTCTATTATAAACAATAGTGTTTTGCATTAATTCTTGTTGTAAGAAATCTTTAAAATTACATGCGTACTTAATATTTGTGCAGTTTAAAGTATAGTAAATAGAATTGCTAATAAGCCATTGTACTGCATTCCATTTGGTTTTAGGATAATACTTAAAATCTGGTATTATTACAGTCTGTGTCGTATAAATAGCTGTTGATGTACGACATATTCTACTTAACATGTTTCGTAATTGTTGCCACATGGTACTTGCGTGACGACATTTAGATATTCTGTGTTCTATTGTATCTTCCTCATTGCACACATTACATAATGACGTGTCACTGAATTGAAGTCGATGTCTTTTACTTTTGGTATCATATTTATCATGTACTAATATGTACCATAAGGATTGAACCTTGTTAGTTAAATGTTTCGCCCAAACATTCGTCCACACTAGGTTCCATTCCTTATTGGGCGTTTGTTGCTCTACTTTCGTTGACTGCGTATTTAGGTCAAGTTCCTGGCGATACAAGTCATTGACTTGTAGGTTCGCTATCGTACTTCCTGCTCCCAGTCTGTACACACATTCTGCAATAGAAGGTAAAAGATAAGCAAAGTTTTTCTGGATAGCTGCTGTGTGCATTGGCAAGGTCAAGGGAATTTTATCGAGGATCGATCGTAGCACTATCGCTGTGTAGCTATCTGGTTGTTGTATAAGCATCTGTAGATTACGCGTGTTGAACAATGCCGCTGCTTTCCATTCCACGTGCATTAGTCCCAATCCACCTGCCGTTCGCTGTTGCACTGCAGTGTTATAAGCCACTCTGAAAACCTGACCTTGCCACAAGAAATACGTAGCTAGCGATCGTAAACGTGTTGCAAAAATTCTTGACAAAGGGAAGAGTGCTGCAACAAACCAAACTTTTGCGAATATGTATCTGTTTAAATAATGCACTCGTGATATAAGCGATAAATTTCTTAACACATTGGTTTTAATCAATCCTTGTATGTTATTTATTATTGTTTCAAAATTTATATTGATCGTCGATTGTAATTTATTCTGAAAAACTATCCCCAATATTCTTACTTTATCTTTAGTTACAATTTCACGTCCATATGTTAAGTTCGTTTGCTTTCCCAGTGGCAACAAATACGATTTTTTATAATTAACTTTTGCACCTGATATTTGCATGTATTCATTTAGACAGACTATAACTTCCTCATAATCAGTCTTCGAGTTAATGAAGGCTGTTACATCGTCCATATACTCACATACATGTAAATTGTTTTCGCAATATCTCAGAGATGACAATTTTGTTTGAATTATGTTCAGAAAAGGTGATAACGATAACATGAATAGATATGAACTTAACGGGGATCCTTGTAAGACTCCTCTTTTCACCTGTATTGTCGATGTTAGGAACCCATTAACAAGTACCTTAATATATATATTTCTAGTTAATAGTTGTACCCAACTAATAAATTTGTCACTAAATCCAAGTTTTTGTAAAACTAATTTTAAGTATGTATGGCTAACACAATCATATGCAGATGCAAAGTCAAGCGCGAAAATAGCTGCTTCAGTGTCATTCTTCTCTTCATATGTTGCTATTATATCTCTAGTTATCATTAATGCTTGGTGTATAGTGCCAACACTTGGCATTCCATATTGTGTGATACCTACTAACAATGACATATATGGTTCTAACCTATTTGATATTATTTTTGTTAAGATTTTATACTCAACATTCATTAGATTAATTGGTCTGTATTCATTAATTGTTATCGGTCTCTTTACCTTAGGTATTAAAACAGTCACTCCAGTACTACAATTTTTTCCTATCTTAATTTTGTGAAATACCTCTTGAACCCACTTAGTTACTGTGGGTCCTATAGTAGGCCATATCTTTTTGTAACCTTCACTTGTAATACCATCGATACCTGGTGATACATTTCCACGTAAACTAAAAACCGCTTTAGTTATTTCATCCTGAGTAAACTCTTTTTCTAATATATTTCTATCTTCATCCTGAAGTATTGTGGGTATATTATTTATTATTATGTTTCCCTCTATTATGTCGATCGTTTCGGTTTCAAATTTTTGTTGAAAATGTTCCTTTATTACTTGTTGTATTTCAGATTGCATTATAATTTCTTTCCCATGTTTGTTTATAATTTTGTTTATAATTTTTCTCTGACCTCTATTTCGTTCTTGTTTTATATGATATAATGTGGTTGTTTCTCCGTGATCAAAGGGCTGTACCTTACTTCTTACTTGAATACCTTTTATTTTATTTCTATGGAATCCTAATAATATCGCCTGAACATGCTTAATTTTATCTTGTACTGAATTACCTTGCAATACTTGATATTTTAATTCATGCAAAACACTATAGTAAAAATTGTACATACTATTTCTGTCTTGATATTTTTGTTTTCCATAGTTTTTACAAAGTTTTGGAATTCTACTTTAAAGCAACTCTCCCACCACTCCACAAGATTTGTCTTATAAGTAGTTTTTGTTGACCACGTCTTCCATTTTTCTTGAAAAATTACTATGAATTCCTTGTCTTGAATCAATGCATTATTTAAATGCCAGAAACCTGGTCCTCTACAAATATTATCTGAATCTATTTTGATCCTAACTATATATGCAAAATGGTCTGTAAAGCAAATTGGGAAAGTTTGCACATTAGAAACATGGTGCTTAATATTATTAGATACATAAATTCTATCAATACGCGAGGCATGATTTGGTTTGATGTACGTATAACCTTCTTCGTTTCCTTTAAGATATTCCCATGTATCAACTAATTGTAATCCGTCTATTAATGCCTTTAAAGTTGGGGAGTAGTTGTAACCTGGTTTTTGATCAGTGGTTCTTAGAACTGAATTAAAATCACCTCCTAAGATGATAGATGTAATATTACCACTTAATTCCGCCGCAACGTCTTCTAGAAAGAAGTGGTTCCGCTGTGTTCTGTTTTGTGAACCAGAAGGTGCGTAAATATTACAAAGTTTTATTCCATTTAATATTGCTGTTATTATTCTTCCTGAATAGTAACATTGTACCTGTTGTATCGGTATTCCTTTACGAATATAGAGAGCTGTACCATGATTTTGTGGAGTAAAATTATTATACACATCATATATGTTACCGTCTTCTAAATATGGAGTTCCAATTTCTTGCAAAAAGGCTATATCCACATATGCTTTTTTAAGGAAGTCTAGTAAAGCTTCCTGCTTAATTTTACTACACGACTTATTATAATTAATAGTAGCTACTGTATAGGTCAACATATTATGAATGTATAATGAAAAACTATGTATATATATATAAATATATATAGAGTTATAAGAAAATACTCTTTTCCAGTTCATTTTAACTTAATCTTATTCTGGCTATATATGCAATATTTCACACCAATTATCAAGGTCAAACTATCTGTTAAATTATTGTTTTGATTTACTTAAATCACCTACCCTGCGCCTAGATCTTCTTTTCGCTAAGTTCATGTCGCTCACTTTCGCCGCACTTTTAGTCCGTTTTTTTGTACCAGTTACATTTTCCACTACAATTTTCATATTTACACTACTACTCTCACTATCTTTATCAGTAAGTAACTCACTATCCATATCGTCTCCCATTGCGTTTTGTTGTTCTTCCTGTCTTTCTGCTGTCGTTTGATCCTTAATGTCATTGGTGCGTACCACGCCATCCTCTACGACTACTTCTCTCACTGATTCCGGGTTGGAGTTTTCTTCCTTAGTTACCAAGCATGGTGTACCATCTTCCTCTGGGATCTTCGAAGCCGCCACTGTCACTTCTGCTTCTTTCGTGGTGTCTTCTACGGGGTTGGTAGGTGTTCCGTCGTTCTGGGGGTTAGGGTGTCTTTCTGTGTGTATTTCAGTTGATTCCAGCCGATTCTCAAGGCTAGTAGAAGGTGTTTCACTGGATGGAACTTCTTGGTATGGTCCTTCTCGTTGTTGCACCACTTGACTGTAGTTTCGTCCTGGCCTGAGAGGAACTCTCAGGACAGTGGGTTGACGAAGTTCGCACATCCTACGTTCGTGACCAGGCTGGTGACAAATCTGGCACGTCCGTTGCTGTCCATCATAGATAACGTGACACTGAAACGAGCGTATTACTAGAAACGAAGGGATTGGTTTTGTGACTTCCATTTTAGCCACTCGCACTCCATTATACAATGGGTATCGAAAGTTGCCCGACCATTGTTCTTTGTCTACACTATCGACAGTTCCAAATTCTCGCAGTTTTTCTTTCACGCTATCATCGTCCATTTCCAATGGTAGATTAAAGACACGCACAAATTTCACTTCCCTTCCCGCATCTTCTAATGACACTTTCACACTATTGCCATCAGCGTAACGAAACTCCATGTCAGGCCCATGTTGCTCTAATAGTTTTCTCATTGTCGCTTCTCTCACAAATTTAATATACACACAACGCAAAATTGTCGGGAGTTGTATTCCCATCAATTCGTCAACATGCAGACGGAATTGTCCGTGAATAAATTCATGTATATCCGTTGCCCTCGGTTTAGGAGCATTCACTGGAAAGCTTATCTTTATCGTATTTAACCTATTCATTTCGTTATTCTTATTTGCCACTATAGTACTTACAAGTTTATCGATTTGTCTCCTATTTTACAAGTCCAATTTTTCAGACGTAGTTAACTCACTAGCTGCACTCGGGGAAAACGCACTACCAGAGAACGATATCAGCACGTCCAACACCCACGGCGTCTACCGAGGAACTCCAACTGAGCCACCGCGGCCACATTGCTTCGTAAATCCGAATTATAATTTTTGATAGCATGCAATAATAATACCATCATTGATTAAAGTAATGGTATTAGGTTTAACATATATTTATAAGTTATGAAAAATTCCAATTGACAGTGTAGCAAACACATAGCTGTAAACACATTCGAAAGCTTTCGCTATAACATTTAATTACCATCATCAACTTTTAATAAATGTGTAATGTATTTTAATAAATACATTTTCTATTTAGTATAGGGGAGAGCGGGGTCAATTGTAACAATTTTGACAAATTATGCATTTTCTATGAAACTAAAAATCTTTGCAGCGTGAAAATCGGCATGGAAATACTACAATATGTTGTTATTGATATTATGGAGTCACAATCCCGCCATATATAATATGCTAATCATAATTAATGTTTTGAAAATGTGTGACAAATGTTACAATTGACCCTTGCTCGGGGGCAAATGTAACACACTACATGGGCAAATGTAACATACTAACATTGACCAGAAATACAATTTATTTTTTTTGCTGGAAATAACATGTACCCTTACACAATGATTAAGAATTAGCTAACTGTGCTTTTGTTAATAAGTAGGCTAATCGAACCATACAGGTCCCAAACACTGTTTCTAACAAAGATATATCTGATCATTCTGACTGACAGTTATGACAAATGTAAGAGTTGTCTCCTTTGGTGCATTTCTCATGTGACCAGTTGTCACAATTTAAGCACTGCACCCATTGCTCACCAGATGCACTCTTGGACCACTTCTCAAGGCAAATTAAACAAAAACATTCGTCGCCTTCAGAGCTGCTTTCCTGACACCTTCTTGCGCTTCTGCTTTCAGTTCTCTTCTTTTTTGATTGACGACTGTCCCTTCTGTCGAACAGCCTCTTTTTCCCTTGTCCAGGATAACCAAAACCTTTCTCTCAACACTAGGCTTAGCATACTTCCTAAAATGTTCGAGAAATTGTAAAAACTGTGGTGCTTGCATCCACCCCGAACCATTTGCTTCTCCTATGCTCCCTATTTGACCATTCTGGAGAAAATGATCCCGAAAGTTCTTCCGTGGAAAAATGAACATGGGTGGAATGCTGTTGCCTATGGCACTAACGGCTAAGCACATCGTTACCAAGGTGCCCCTCTCATGAGAATTAATTCCTCCAACTTGCTTGCTTCCCTTTGGTGCGACTATCTTGTCTGGCTTAGGGGCTGTTGATATGCCTGTTTCTGTCTGGCTTAGGGGCTGTTGATATGCCTGTTTCATCGACATTGTAGATGTCTTGAGGTTCAAATTGATATTGCTCCAAAACCTTCGATAGGTTTTCAATTATTTTTTTAACATTCTCTTTATTAAAGTTCATAGCACACGCTAAGGATGTTGACTCTGGTGTCCTTATTGCTAAAGTAGGATTTCTCTTTATAAATGCAGTAAACCAGTCTGCACCAGCCATTTGACGATCTGCCCAGGACTCTGGAAACTGATTTTGGTTTGCATATTGGTAGGCTAACTGTCTGACTTCTCTTGGGGTGAGTCCATAAAATATATTTGCACATGTCTTTATATACTCAGTTAACTGGGTCTTCATGTAGGCAGAGAACACTTTATTGTGTGGTTTATAACCCATAACAGGATTCCCTTTTTCTTGTCTCTTCTTAACAAAACGGATCAATGTCACATGACAAATATTGTAGGCTTTTGCTGCGTGTCGGATTGAAACATTGCTTTCCAAAACTAACTTTGCAGCTTCTTCCATCTTATCTTGTGAAGGGCCTCGTTCGGCAGTTCTTTTTCTGTTTCTCACCATTCTGAAACATACAGAATGTAATAATTCAGGATGGTTGAACAATGTTTTTTATTACAATGCAAGTGAATATTTTACATAAGAAACGCATAAGGGGCAATTGTAACAGTGTTGTTACATTTGTTACATTTGCTTACATTTGTTACATTTGCCCCATCCTGACGCCATATTGTTTGCTGGCTTGCAGCTACTAACCCCGACACCAGAAATTGATCACAACTATCTTAACAAACACATCAAATATTTTGTATTGCGATGATATATACAAACCTTGACCAGACGACATTGCGAAATCACTATTAAAAAATAAAAAGGAACCTTATGTTTTTACTTACGTGTTGAAAATTTGAAAAACTCCCAATAATGCCGGAACAATCGCTACGTAAGCACCACCACCACATGAGTCACTCCCAACTGACGTTTCCTTTCTACAGGTTTGAATAGTTTTAAAAAATACCTCACGAGAGCAGCACAGTAGCGATTGTTACATTTGCCCCGTGTTACAATTGACCCCGCTCTCCCCTACACATATTTTAATAATGATACTTTCCGAAAAAGTGGACACACAGGCAATTATTCACATGATTTGTACAAACAAATGCCAAACACGACCACACCATGTTCAACCGGGGCCTCCGAGATGCGTATACTTTGTGTATACTCCGTATACGAGCCGCAACCTGTGATGCTAAAAGGACTGATGACATTAAAGGATTAGTCGACATATATTTGAATGAGCGAGTTGTTCGAAAAAAAGTTCCTATAAATGTATTTATTTCAGAGTAAGAATAATAATTATTATCGGAAATTTAACATAGTTATGTCCTGATCAGTTTCACGTAAATGTATGCCTTTCTATGTAATACAACATTTATTAACATGTTAGTAAAAAAAAGTGTGTTCAGCCAGTGCGAAGTACGACATAAGAATTTGTGTATGGTAATATGAATAACACGAATGCCAAACTTGTAACTACTAATTATATTCCTTTATTTAAGACGAAAACTGTTAATAGTAATTTATACGAGTATGTCCGTAGTATTGCACAGACGTTGTCTGAAGTTGTGTAATTCAAAGTTCAAAAGTCATGTCTTAAACATCTTATTTATTTTCTAACCACAGTAGAGGATATTCACTTACTTCTTCATACTATATTCCGGTTTACAAGAATTATGATCTTGGTTAGGTATATATATCACGTGAAAGAAATATAATGTACTTTCAAAGAATGTTACGACTTCGTTAAATTTTAATAACCTATTTCGCAAATACTCTGTGGATAATTTTGTAGATTTGTATATTTGTAAACTCAGTGATGAATGTTATGTTTTCACTTTGTCGATTATTGCGATGTAGTTACCGAACTATATAGAAATGTGTACTTATGTCACCAGCATTTAAGGTAATTGGAAATGTAGAACGAAAATCTGTAGACAAGTTGCTAAAGTGAAAATTTACTAGTATATAAGGAATAACCATTCGTTCCATACACGTGAATAGTCAGTCATTTTGATTTCATGTAACTTATTCGCTTTATTGAAAATTATGCTCTGTGCAAAAGTAGGAGAGCGAGATTTTATTTCAACCTGTTCCAAGTACAAGGGGAAAATATAATCATCAACTTATATGTCAGCGAATTTTGCATGGTACGATTTAAATACATGTCCAGGTACAGTTACAAGTAAATTGTCGTTGTTAGGAATGAATGAAACACACGTTGATATTCCTAAAACTTACGCCGTAATACTGAAAAAAAACTTCTCTTGATTTTTACTATATGTAGCTTGTCTACCAAAAAGGGATATAATTATAATGATTTTAGAATACGAAATTCTTCTAACAATATTCTCCTGAGAGAACATGAGGTTTATTGTTTTCTCTTTCTTTTTGCTTTGGACTTCTTAATTAAAGTTAGTTACTTTTATTAATATTCTCGTTTTCCGTGTGATCGTAAATCCCTCTTCATAGGCTTGAATTACTGTTACATCATTTTAAGGTTAGTGTTTTTAGCATCGAGATATTTTGAATAGGTTAATCTAGTACGTTTGTTGCATTAGTATGTGTACACTTTCTCTCTTTCCTTGCATGCAAAATTCTTAATACGAAAAATAATTTTAAAAAATTGTAACCTACTATAAAACCTGTGCAGCCAAATACGAATTTTACGAATTTCTAGAAAATTAAAAATGTGTTCAAATCACACACGGGAATGGAGTTTCCAAAGTTGGAAAGATTATTTAATACGAAATTCCAATCTTACAAGCTCTTTCCTCAATCTTCTGTACGTAAACTTTTACAATATTATCTAGCATGGATAGCTTGAATCTTAAGTGTTCATTCCACAGCATTTCAATAGGAATTATATACTAATGATGATATGCATAAAGTAGACCTAAAATTCCAAATCAACCAACCGTGAGGGAGTGGTTATCACAGCGTGCTACGACACCAGGAGTTCCGGGTTCGAACCCCGACCTGAGCATGGGTGTTCTTTGTGTTTGTCCTTTCATTAATTTTATCGTATCATATTCGCGATTAACTAAATGTGACAAAAATGACGCTAAGTAACAAAAATCAAATCAAATCATTGTTTAATTGTTTGATTTGGTTTATTTTACTTCATTTATCCGCCACTTTTGGCTAATCGCGAAGATGATACATTAAAATTGATGAAGGAACATGCACAAAGAACACCCATGGGGATGCCGAAATTCGAACCCGGTATCTCTGGCTTAGTAGTCAAATCAAATCGTTCTTTATTTTCAAAAGGGGGTGGGATTTACATGTACTTTTTTTTATTAGTCATTCCTCATTTTGCAATCTTTTCCTGTTTTTGACGTTCTTTTCCTTAAAGGGGGGAGGGGTTACGACCCATAACAACCTCCCTTGGGCATGCCACTGATTGCTACCTAAGTGTCGACATCATAGCACATTACCTATTACCTATTACTCTGTTAAAGCTGTATGCTCCAAATTCTCCTAATTTCTCTCCTAAGAACCAAGTGAGAGATGTTCGGTTCTGCAAAGTGACCTAGGGAGATAGATTTAAAAATGTGGAAGCAAGGCAAGAAATCCTAATAGATCAATCGCAGTCAATAGTGGGACCTTCCAGAGAACCTGCACTGAAGTTTCTCTCACAAATAAATTTTGTTTATGAAGTCAATGAATAACTTTTTCCTTACATACTGTTTCTGTTCGATTCCATCCTCCAAATTTAAAAAGTGCAAAAAAACGACGACTTTGAAAGCCGCAAAATAAATGTACTGTTTTTATTTTTAGAAAAAATATGTTCTAAGGAGTGGATAGGTATAAGAATGAAGTTTTTTGTAATGTGTGAAACAATTCATTTTAACTGTCCAAAAATATGAAAACTTGAAAAGAGCTAAGGTGTCCTTCCCCTACCGACATGAATATTCGTGCGTGTGTACACCCAACGGCATAAGAAATAGTAGGCGAATTGTCCATCACCAGTCTTTTTTCCACAATGATAATGAAAATTAATTGAAATAAAATCGTCAATAAGCAGAGGTTAACATCTGCCTCACTACAACAAAATTCCATATTTTAACACAGCACAGAAAGGAGTATAAAAAAGATTGAAAATAGTGATGGACAATTTGCCCACTATTATCTTTGCCGCTGGCTGTACAACAATTTAAAGGAGACTGGCTGCCTGTGCGATGCAAAACGATATGTTGGTGGTGCGTGGTAGGAACTTAATTTCAGGATTGATTTTTGCCGCGTTACATATAGTGCACTTGTAAGGTACGGACCCAACTTTGAAAGTTTATGTACTGATATGGATCATATATTGCTGTATCATATATTACCGTCCTTGTATTATAAACGTTCGAAAGCTAGGAGTTAATAATGAATAACCCTGTATTCACGGTAGCCGCGAATTAAGGGATTTGTAACTGTAACTCTTGAATTAATTGAGCTAATATTTTTTTTTATTTCTTTACAGGTATGTAAAAATCTAAACGACAACGAAGTGGATGTTGTTTGGAATGGCAGCAAGTCACCTAAGTATTGACCAGCGTGCCAAACGTGTACGTTTATTTACCATTACCAACAACGTGTCAGCAGAAGTTCAGCGAAGAATGTTGCAGGAATGTGGACCTCTAGCACATAAACGTGATACTATCTCCAGAATCAACAAGCTATTTGATGCAACCGGAAGTGTTTCAGATCTTAAGAATTCTGGAAGGCAACGAACAGATAGAACGAGAGCCAATTACGTTGCATTGACTTAAATGGAGCTCAAATTGATTGAATTGAATTGAATTGAATTGAAAAGTCTTTTTATTTACTACAGAGCGAGATTCAGCCTTGGGCTGCTCTCAATTTGTCATTGTGATGTCTAAGTTACTATCTTCAGAAAATAAAAAGTTGTCAGTATTATAAATATGTTCTCATTGTCAAACGTGATTGATGATCAATATATGCCCCCTTAATTTATGGACACCCTGTACACAAACACACACACACACACACACACACACACACACACACACATACACACACATAGTAGGCCACGGGAAATGGTACAATATGATGTGGAAACCTTGCAGAAAGGAAAGTGTTGTGGTGGCACCTGTCGTGCCCATACACGACACAAAAGTCTTTCATTAATTTCGCCATGTGTCCTTGGCCAGTGCAGGGGAGTATTCATGCTGTGGAGGCCTGCATATGTGAGAAGAACGTTGTAGTCGTGAAGCTTGAGCTGCGCCGTGGATTGCCATTGCTCTATTTTAGACAAAGGAACTATATCCAGATGGTGCTACAACCGGTTTAGTCACAGGAAGCATGAGCGACCCCAGACGACAGTACATACCCCTTGAAATGGTCCATCGAGTCCTTGCGCCTCTTCAGCATAATCCGTAAGGTTAACTGCGTCGCGATGCAAGGACACCGCACATTGGTCACGGTTCGTTGTGTTGTATTACTATAGTGTGATTCGCAATTCAACCCATACAAACTACAATTTGTGCAACTGTGTCGGCCAGCCGATAAGGTTACACCAATGAGGGTCATTTGCTTGATGTTATTTTCAAAGTATAGATATGATGCCTGGTGTTCGTGTGTGTTTTAGCGCATGGGCATGATATTTTTAATATCCATAAATGGAAATGTGTCTGCACTGAACAACTATCAATATATGTTGTGTACCTACCCTGCATTTTTTACTATAAGTGTTTTCCTTTGTTCTATTTCTCGTGACCCATCCTGTGCACATGTGTGTGCTTTATTTTTTTATTTACTAGGTAGGGTGTAAACTTGTCCCAGGATAGTTACACCTCCTTTCACCACAAAACCATATGATACTGAACTTTTGGGAAGGGGGTACATTTGTCCGAGGATATTCTTACCCTCTATGACCACAAAACCACGTAATAACAAAGTTTTGTGTAGGGTGTAAACTTGTCCTAGGATGATTTTACCCCCATACGGGAGAAAGTCTCTATGGGTCGAACTTATCGCGCGCTGTAGGGTGTGACGTTGTATATTATACTATGTTTGTTAGAACCTGTCCCGTTTCCCGCGCTAGGGATCGCTCGACAGTTTCGGTGCCAATGAGAAACGAGGAAAAAATCGTCTGCTGGGCAGCGAGGAGCGAATGGAAGCCAGCAGAGAGGCGCTTACGTAGACGCTGTTGCCACGTTGCATATTTTAATTGGCTGCCTGGCTTTGACTTTCCCCAGCGATCAGCTATCGCGGGAACCGGGACAGGTTGTAACAAACGCGGTATATATGAGGGGTTAGTGACAACGTATATTTTACTCTTCCGATGTAAGGAGTTTTGTTAGTGCTGTGTTCCTGCACCAGCCTAAATAAACAAAAGTTACTTTAAATCAACAAATTCAGTCAATCAATTAATCATGGGTGGGGAGGTCAGAGTGCCGATAAAACAAAATTGAAGACTTATATAAAAGCAAATTTCTCTTGTAATTGTAAGCATTTTTAAAATAATTTATTAAATGAAAAAGTTTAATTTGCAATATAATTTCTTAAAATAACTTTCTGATGCAATATTTTGGACCTTAAATTTTGCATTTCCGAGACTGTGTTAAATAAGACCAATTGTAAATACAAATATAAAAGTAAATGAGAAACTAACGAAATTATATTTTTAATCTTGCAATGCTATGTACATGAGAGAAAATATTCAGTTTCGAAAATCACGATCAATGCTGTAGATATAAGTTAAAAAATGCACCATTGTAAAATTTATGAGAGTTTAGTGAACACGTTCCTCCCAGTAAGGGTTAGTGTTCTAGGTTAAGAATTATTTTTAACTAACATTTCTCCTAGGGCTCGAGCTAAAGCGTAAATTTCTCTAACTTTGCTCCTATTCAAAGCATATTTACCAGTATGAGACAATTAAATAACATTCCTTTCTTGATCATGTAGTGGTTAAGCCATAGCCTTGTAATCAAGGGGTTCCGGGTTCGATAGTGTCGGTAGAGGCACATACTGGTTTGAATCCCGTCTTAAACTCTACGTCCAATCTCAGTTAGCCTATCTCTGGATAAAGCAGACATAAAACAAGCTTCAATCTGCTTCCTTGGGAAACAATAGCTCACTCTGTTCCACAACTTAGATCCGAACAAAATTTTCTGTAACCCTACCACTATTTCAAACATATTTACGAGAAAATTGAATAAAATTTTCCCTCGTGGTGTGAGCTCACACCTTTCATAATATATCTAATCCTAAATTTATCTGTCACTATCCATATTTCAATCATATGTATGATCCAATAAGTACATTCCTCCTCAGGTTGTTAACTTCTACCATTTCATAATTTGTACCAGCATAATAAAAGCAAGAATAGCTTTCTGAATGCTTTCATCAATCTGGAGATTAAACTTAATCAAATAAAAAATCAGATTATTTAATACAAATGTAAAATCTGTTTTACTCTATGGATGTAATACATGGAAAGATATTCAAAGTACTATATGAAATAAGCTTCAAGTATACATAAATAGATGTGTGAGATTTATCCTAGGCATTAGATGGCCACAAGTAATTAAAAAGTAAAAGAACAAAATATCAAAAGGAAGTGCAGAAGGAAATCAGATACAGGAGGAAATGGATAAGACACACCTTGAGACAAGACAACGAAAACATAGCAAAAGAGGCCTTAGATTGGTACCCACAAGGTGGAAGGAGAAGAGAAAGACCCAGAAAGACCTGGACGAGCGCAGTGCCAAGAGAGCCAGAGAGACAAGGGAAGAGCTGGGTCGAGATCAAAGAGATGAGAAGAATCAGAATCCACTGGCGTGCATTTATCAAGGCCCTATGCCTCCAAGAGTGCTGAACAGGGCAATAAATAAGTATGACACTTTAACTACAATGTCTATAAAATTGATACACAGGAAATCTCGTGTCGCAGGCCATGTGTATTAGACTGATACACAGCTTGTAGGCAGCGGGCATAGATCTTATACACAACTCCCTTGAAAACATATGTGTTTATGAAAATACTTTGTCACTATCGGATGTATTATAATTGTTATACACACGTCCTAGGGCATAAAAATATTATAAAAGTGCATTGCACAGGCCGTGTGCATAATAATTATACACATCATCAAAATAGGTCCTGCCTCTCATAAGAAAATGAAAATTTCGGCCTGGCACTTATAGTGATAAACATAATTTTCTTTCATTCTACCATATTTGAAGCATATTAAACAATCATTTTAGGGGCGTGAGCTCACGTTAAACATTTCTAAACTGCCACGTCCCGGAGAGGGTGACACCAGTCCGGCTTAGGCCAGGGTAAAGCATGAGACACTCACGGCTACCAAAACTGATTGATAACTTATTATAGAAGGAATAAAAAAAGGAAACAACTTGTTCAACATACTACAGAAGGTACAATGCACCGTATATTCTTAATTTTGTTGTTACATTAGATTTATATACATGGTAGTATATAAGCTACCTGTTTGTTATTCACAACAGATATTTCCTTTTGAGTATATTGCATATTTATTAGATAGCTTCTTCTTCTATTCCCTTCATGGATACGTGATAACCTTCTTCTCCTTATTGTTAATAGGCTTCTTCTTCTATTCACTAATAAGCTTCCCCTCTCTATTGGTTAATGGACTTCTTCTTCATCTATTAGTTAATAGGCTTCCTCTTCTATCAGTTAATCAGCTGATTCGTCTATTAGTTAATAGGCTTCTTCTTCTATCAATTGGTTAACAGACTTCTTCTTCTATCAATTGGTTAATAGACTTCTTCTTCTATCAATTGGTTAATAGGCTTCTTCTTCTATCAATTGGTTAATAGGCTTCTTCTTCTATCAATTGGTTAATAGACTTCTTCTATTAATTAGTTAATAGATTTCTTCTTCTATCAATTTGGTTAATAGGCTTCTTCTTCTATCAATATGCTTCTTCTTCTACTAATCAATAGTCTTCTTCTACTAATCAATATACTTATTCTTCTATTCGTTAGTAGACTTCTTCTTCTACTAATCAATATACCTATTCTTCTATAAACTTCTTCTTCTTCTACTAGTCGATAATCTTATTTTTCTCCTAATTAATATACGTATTCTTCTATTGATGAAATCATATGCCTTTCATATATTTTTTCTTCTAGTAAATATATCTCTTATTTACAAAGGCAGTTATATCCAAAATTCCTTCATCTATTATACATTGCATTGATTCCCGTATATTTCCCTTCTTTTTTGGGCTTTATCAAAGATACAACAATAATTTAATAATTTGAATCAATATTTTGCTGCGCAATAGCCTAATACAAGCAGGAAAAATGGGGTTCATCGGAGGGCGTCGCCTGTCCCACACTCGACCTCGTTCCGGGTCAGCAATAGATGCGCCGCAACGGAAGTGCTTTGGGGGCCGCCACTGAGTTGGCGCCTTACCGGGGAAACAACCAAAAAGGTCTAGGGGGAAACTCCTTCCCACTAAGACGGTAGAAATATAAAATTGTAATCGCTTTTTAACTTAATTAATCTTTGCATACAATCACATATGCTGCACGTGTCGATCATTTCTTTATCTCGTCTTTATCCTTCTCCGTTGTTTATCTCAGTTCATACATTTATGTAAGCTCAATTAATTTCAGTTCTCCCAAACGCTTTCATTCAATTCGCGTGCGCATTGTTACTATAATCTGCGATCCTAATATTTCTTCCGCGTGCTGCCATCTATGATTCCTTATTTCAATCATTTGCCATAAGGTTTGCATGTGCGGGTACGTAACAAAACCCAACTGTATAATACTTTATTTAAAACTCAACCCCTATTTCATGGATATTGATGAGCCCATGCATGACATTCCTAATCAGTATGTGAGCCTACTACCTTTCATAACTTGTATAAACATACTTTTCTCTACTTGTGTTTACCCAGGGAAATATTACTTCACTGCACATATCAATTGCTTCAAGAGCTTTTACTGGACGCTGCAAGATGACAATACCACAGTCTCATTTCAGTGGGAGCGTCGTCGCCTTGTAATCAAGGTGTCCCGGGTTCGATACCCGGTGGAGGCTCATAGTGGTTCGGATCTCACTTTAAACTTTAGGTCCAGTCCCGATTAGCCTTACTGTGCATAAAGTGGATTTAAAACATCAATTCAATTATCATTGTACTTGTTGTGGAGAAGATTTTGCAAAATATTGTGTACATTTTTGGCATTGTATTATTATATTATTGGTCAAAACTTTTTTTTGACAGTCGACAAACAAATACGAACCCCTTCAGTAATTAACATTTTCTACTACAGTGTCATTAATATGTCATATTCATTTTCATATTAGGTCTATGGAGAGGAATTTTGTATGTTGTTAACGTTAGGCAACTGCGAAACCAACTGTTGAAGGGGCCACTCCCCCCTTCCCCTCCGAAGCCCAGTACCGCACCGCAGGATCTGTCACTGAGCCTGACAAAATCTTGCCAGACAGTGCTCGAAATGGAAATTCCTAGCCGAAAAGGGAGGGGATATTTGATCGATTTTAGAGATACGAGGGGGTACATCCTTGTATGGATCAACATGGAGACAATACAGTAGGTGGAGGATGCTCAATATGCAAATTATTCTAATTGGGGTTATGCTTTGTGAAACTTTCTTAACTGAAGGCAGCATCCCCTACTTCGACCACTGATGCCAGAAAAGATGCTTTCAGAAAATGAATTTATTACTGCACACACATATTACTTATTGTATTTGTTGCGTTTGTACAAGAGAAATATTCAGAAGATTTGTAAGGAATCTTTACAGTTCATAGGATGCCTACCTAGTCTATCCCGTGTCGTAATAAAAATTTTATCTCTTTCCTACAAAGTAATAAAACTTTCCATGGCAACCGTGATTTTATAATGTGGTTGCATACATATATAGTAGCACCAAGCTTTCTGAGACCTCGGAAAATACGTGAACCACAGGCTTCCCCGTGGCTTTAACTAGCGACACTAGTGCCACTGCTTCGACGCCAGGGTTTGAAATGCCTTGGTGGATCTATAAGATAGTAATATCGTTTATCGTTCGGTTTATCGGTTCGTGAACAAAACAAAAAGTAAATGGTTTTAAAGTCCATTTTATATTCAGATACGTTAATCGAGACTAGACCTAAAGTTTAAATCGGGATACGTACCACTGTGCAATGCACCTTCACAGGGGATCAAACCCAGGACCTCTTTGATTACACCACCATCGGTGAGGCCCCTGAAATCATTGAGGAAACTTGTTCATCTTCATGTTCTCTCGCCCTGTGAAAGTTTATTTGTGATATAGGGTGACATCCTACACACGTCTTCCAGACATACACACGCGGGCACCCCCCCCTCCCCTGCACACACACGTTTGTATGCTTAGAGCACATGCTGTGCCCTCCTAGAAGAACAATTCTAAATCCGCCTATGGATATATGTGCTATCAAATAATGAACGTCACTTACCTCGAGAGTTCCTTGACATAATTTTGCAACAAGGTTTCCAATATCTTCTGTTATGCCTTCTTGTTGAATATCAGAGTCTGAAAGTTCGCACGTTTCACTCTTGCAATTCGGATGGAATTCCTCTGAACTTTAATCGACCTTTTCTGACGTTCTATTTGTGGAGGGTGAAGCTTCAACTTCCATTTTATGTTTATTTTGGAAATAATCTAATAATGTATTTCTCCTCTTTTCTCTATCCATCTTTAGTTCCACGTCAAAAATCTATTACACAAGCAGAAACGTAACACACAACACGACCACTTCGACTTGCTACCTTGCAGACTGCAACTCGCTACAACCCCAGTGAACACCAGGACTTGGGACAAAGATACGGGGCGAGTGTTTGTGGTTCCGGGAAGTCGAATGTCCAGCTTGGTCCAGCTCAAATTACGTCACCAGTGTTGACAGCAACCAGTAGTGTCAGTGTCAGTAGTGTTGGCAACTGCTAAATTATTTACGCAGAAATTCAAGTGAGATCTTTTACAAATGTTACAAGAAAATTCAATAAATTGAAGGCTGGAAATTGGTTGAGATAAAAATATCTAATTTGTAAAGAGCACAAGAGTACATCGTATAATATTTTGGCATATTAATTGCTTTTATTTTGTTTATGAAACTGACTGGGCCAGTTGGGCTATATAACGCATTCCTCACCCCTCCCTTCCTCCCGGCATGCTATTGTACAAAACATCGCTTGCCTCCTTCGTAAAACCATGCTTCGCTACTGCCTGCAACAATTATTATTATAATTATTGATATTTTGAAATAAATATGCATCCAGATGCGAGATAAGGTTTTGACTTACTTTGCCTACTAATTGTAGTGATTCAACTCTCACAGAACTTTGCTCTGCTGGCATAAATGGTATAGATCGACCACAAGGAAAAAAACCTTGGGACGAAAAGACCCCGCGCAGCTTTCCCTTCTTCCCTCCACCTCGGGCCATAAGGAAGCATGGTCCACTCTACCCCTACACTACTCGCGGGGGTACGGTGCACAGCATTCGCTGGTCTGCGCAGGTTGTTTTGCTCGTGGTTCCACGGAAAAGAAAGAAAAGGGAAGTTAGCAGTACTGTCGTAACAGGAAAGGGAGGGTCATTCTCCTAAGAGGGTGAAAGAAGGGGGAGGAGGGATTCCTTCAGTTCGCATTCCAAGGGTTACGGCTCTTTTCTTGACCATACTGAGAAGGAAATTCTCCTTCCTTTTCAGTGACTAAGGAATGAATGAATGCCAGTGCATTGCCGTCACTCAACTCCAATAATATCAAAAGTAATTGAAGAAGCAAATACATTTCTCATTGCCAAATGTAAACATTTTACAATATTGGCGATTTGGTGCTCAAACACATTTATGAAATAAAATTTATTTTTGCTTTGAATTTTTTTAAATGACGAAACCAATGGGGGGTTTTAACCCCCACCAACCCCCCCTCCCTGGGCACGCCACTGCTAATAGGTGACCAGTTTACATCACGTAACATTTCGTAAATTCCAAGAAAGTTTACCTTTCTAAAATTTAACGATCTGACTGGGTTATTTTCTATAATATTTGTTGATTTTGCAAAATGTAGAATTATTACTAATGCTGGGTGGTGTGCATCCTCCTTAACAAGAGGGAGTTCTTCTCTGTTAATAGTAACATCATCATACACGTTAGCTAAGATTAAATCCAGTGTTCTATCATTATGATTTTGTATGTTGTTTAATTAGCGTAAGCCATATAGACTCAAAAAGTTATCTAGGGCTCTGTAACACGGTCCACCTAGTTGCAGATTGTAACTCGTATCAAAGATGTTTGGCAGATTAAAATCACCAAGAATAATAATGTTGGCATTATGAAATTCATTATAATTCTCAAACAAATTGTAAAAATGCATATAATTATCAATCGTTGAGGAAGGAGTAAAATACACAGCTACTATATAGTATACCTTATTTCTTAAATTCATTCTCACACATAAGACATCGAAATTATCATCTAAAATAACATTCCTAGATGTTATGTTTTGCCTCACAGCTATTATTACTACACCTCCTCTATTTCGGTTTTTCTTATCCTGACGATATATTTTATAATTATCACTAAACAACTCAATACTAAAGACACCTTCATGTAACCAGGTATCAATATATATATCCAGTTTCTCCTTACGTACTTGACACAGTGCTACAGAGTTAAGACGCTTGTGGGTCTTAAATAGTTCTTGAGGCGATGCAAAGCGAAAACTACTTTCAGCCTCGCAAGAAAAAAAACAAGCGCACTAGCCTATCTGCTGTTCTTAAATAGTTGCCGTAACTATGCTCCATGGATACTGATCGGAACATGGAATATCTATAGCATATCATTTAATAGATTTTTTAACGAACTTACTAATGAGGATAATATCATAATAAATTAAAAACTGATGAATGTTTCGTTATTCATTTTACCATCCAAGTTCAATAATAGTTCAATTTAGATAATTAATGTTCCACCAAATTGTTATCTTTTTGGTATTTCCAACAAAGTACTTTTAGTTTTCTGAGATAGTAACAGGATTAGGCCACTTTAATGCGGTCTGCAGATGCAAAACCATGCTCCTTGTCACCCGGAACAAGGACAGATTCTTTTTTATTGCAGTTATACTTCCCATACCACGCACGTATATAGTAGAACTACGTATATTTCACGATGGGTCAGAGCCAAGTGTTTTACATGTAATGATAATGATGATAATAAAGCTTAATTAAGTTGATAAGATCAATGTGTCTAATAAGCAAATTAAGTTTTATAAATGAGTTTTTAAATGAAGTAACGACTTACATTTTTGGATTTCTTCTTCAAATAGTCAGTGATCCAGATTTTCCTTTCTCCTTTCTCAACCCTGGGCTCAGCATCCACCCACCACAATTCACTGCTATATACTGAACAAAGACGATTAATTTGTTTTCACATTCCTTTCTTTTGTCTCTTTCGAATGCAAGTGATAGCCAAAACATTTCAAATTTTGTCGCCTCAGAAGTTCATAAGGTGAGGTAACCGATACAATAAGAGACGCCGACAAAGGAAGTTAAAAGGGCAGAAACGAGAACTGCCCCCCCCCCCCCCCGATTTATATATTTCGAGGTGGGTCCGAACCAAGTGTCTCAAAATAATAATAAAAACAATAACAAGATATTGTTCAAATTTAAAAATATGATTATTGAGAGTATTAATTAAAATATTCAAATTAATTAATATTATATTTTAATTACATGAACAGATAAAAAGCGGGTTAAGGAAACTGATGTAACAACACCAATTCATTATCTAGCTTACGTATAGGTATGGTCGGAAAATTTGTAAAAAAAAAAAGATAGATCAACCGCCCTGGCAATAAAATTAATGTCAAATAGATAAAGAATTGGACATTTATTGAATATCAAAAAGAATAGTTAGATTCAAGTGACGGAAAGCAAAATTCCTGGTAATATTTTATGCCTATTATTGCAAGTAGTAACAGATCTTGTATACATCTTCTTGCATTACCGGCCATACCCGGAAAACCTATCCTATGCATTTTCCATTTCCCGAGAGCACTATAAAAGGGGTTAACAACATGCCTCAGGTGGAGAAGCCATCGGGAACACCAAGGATCGAGATCGGGTCGCGAGAGCGCGACAGTGCCGGACGCGGAGAATAGAATACATGGCCGCCCAGAAGACGTGGGGCCCAAGCCGGGGCCTGTCCAGAGACGAGACACCTCAGGCCAGCCAGCGGGACCAGCGTCCAGGCGATTCCGAGATAAGTACCTGCCGCTTTATGGTGCTAATCCTTTCGCCCTAACTTCTCCCTTTCATTATTCTATTGGAGTGCTATAACTTACGAACTAACGGGTCTTACACCCAAATACAGAGGGTGAAATCCTGTATGAGTAAGGTTTTAACGCCCCCAATTGTGTCTCCAGCGACCAGCCCTGGGACAGAACCTTAGCTCGTAACTCTTGCCTTCCAATTAGTTCGGCTGAAATAAATACCCCTCGATTAAACAACAAGAATATTTTTATTATTTGATTTTAGTTATTTTATTATTTCATTATTTTCGATATTTACTTTTAGTACGTAGTAAGTTTTTCTGGGGGGTTTGGGCCCCCTCGACTCTTCTTGATACGTTCTTGATTCTAATGGGTTCTATTGGGTTTCGTTACAGGACCGTAACCTTCTTTCTCGCACAATTTAAATTCGGTACAATTTGCCTATTGTATCATTTCAATACGTAACTTGAACCTATTTGAACTGATTCGGAAGAAAGGTTCCTGAATCGCATTTAAATAGATCCGGAAAAAAGGTCCCTGGATTGTATTTAAATTGATCCTGAAAAATTGTTCCCGGACTGTATTTAAATTCATCCGGAAAAAGGTTCTTGGACAGAATTTTAATTCATCCGGAACAAAGATTCCTGGACAGAATATAAATTCAGCCGGAAAAAAAGTTCCTGGACTGAATTGAGGCACTTTATCCAGAACCAATTTACGCTCGCTGATTTTCTCTCCTGGACCGGAATTGAATATATTTAAAATTCCTGGACCTTTAACAACCCTACAGTGATGATCTGTAACCAAATGTTGAAATTACAATTCATCTGCCCTACTTGTAACGAGGGTGAGGAAATTTGAGGACTGCTGGACATGTTTATAATATGCATTAATTCAGTACTATCTAGTGACTAATTGTTAAATATACTTGTCCTTAAATGTATTCGTCAAACAAAATTGCCCATATTCCCCAACAGTGTGCACACTTTACCAGTGGGGGTAATATGGGTTTTGCAGACTTTTATTTCTGCATTTTTTGTTCCTTTGCAGAAAGAGATTTTAAATCAAGTGTACTACCAGATTCAGTGCAAAGACTGATCTTCATTTTGCAATATGAAACTTAATTTTATTTTTAAAAGAATCTCTTAATTATATTAGCAATTTTGTCTTAAGGTTGTCATATTTCCCCAATTCCAATACTTATACTAAAGGAATGATCCGAGAACCACTATTTCCACAACCTATGATAAGTGAGAGATGCTAAATATCTTGCTCAAAATTGGTGTTTTAAACCAGAATTCCAACACAACGAGATTGCAGACACAATGCAATGCTTTGCTTCCATGTTATATTTTGTTTGACAGGAAATACAACATTCCGGATGTGGTACATGTACATGAGAACTCAGAGGTATTGAATTATTGTACAAAGGATATTGTGCTTGCAAGGTCATTCTTATTGCATGAAACTTCAACATCCGGAGTGATATGATATCAACTCAGAGGAATGTACAGAGAGCTTTTGTTACAGATTTGGACTTCCCAATGCAGTAATGAATAGCTTGATTAGTTTCAATGGAAGGGTAACATTTCGTATGGTGTATTTTTCTAAGGTTGTGACGAGGCCTGGATAACGAGGTCACCCCTTAACACCTTATGTCCAGATTCATTCCTATTCTCACTTCCCAACTCCAATAATTCAACTGACAAAATTTCTCGAACCGGTATTTTTTGGATACCCGTCACGTACCACACATGCGAACATTGTCGGTAGTTGTTTGTGCAAATACATTCCCCCAAATAAAACCATTGAACTATATATAACTCACAGACCTCAAGGTACCTTCAGGTCTGTGATATAACTGGAAGGACTCGTTTACGGCGCAAATGTGAAGCCATTGTCTAGCTTAGTTGCGCCAGGGAAGTGTGGAAGAAAGCTGAAATGGATTTTTAAGAAATAAAAGCCATACTTTACGAGAAAACATTACAATGAGTACGTCACTATAGTCAAAGACCACGGGATTAAAGATTAAACTAACGATATCTATGTATTTTTAACAACTTCTTGGTAAAAGATGATTAATATTGAGAATTCCGTAGCTGTTATCCGCGTCGTGTTATAACTTGCAACAATATTATTGTTGGTAACAGAGCGACACTCTAAACACGATTGGGTCAAACCATTGAAGAAATATTGGGAACAAAAGAATATGTAGTTTTAATTCACAAATCCATATTTATTTATTTATAAATGAGACTACATGCAAATCTCCGCTCGTTGTGTCTTCCAGCTGACAGAATCAAACGAACGAGAACTGTGCAAATGCATGAAAAGAAAATAATAGTTAAAAAGTATGGGATAGATTGAAAAGTACACGTATATGCACAGAAACTTCGATTTTACTCTATTGAGTGAGACTTAATTTTGGTTTCCTTATAAATGCATGTTAATTCTTCCTTTTACTGTGCGATCGCGATAGACAATTATATACATTTAACACACATCATCTTGATAACATTTCATAAAATTAGAAAAGATGAGCGATACGGCAAGTGTGTGCAAGGAAGCTACATATAACAAAAAACGGAAAACGAAATCTAGACATTAACCCGACAGGACGAGGTTTTTCTGTTAGGACGTAGGGATGTGCGCTGGATAAATCTTACCCACAAATGAAATTGCTTCGTAAATAAAGTAAAGTGTTTCCCTGTGCATAGGGGGTGTGGGGGTAACGCCCCACACTTTCTTGATCCGGTCGTGAGTGGGGTGATGTGACCGCCTTTACCCCCCAGGTGTTTCCCCCAGGTACCCATGTTTTTCGACGCTGGGTGGGCGCCGGGGCCGCTTCCTTCGTTAGAAAAGTTCCCGGATTTGAACCGGCCGGGGATCGAACCCGGGACCTTTAGCATGGTAGTCAGACGCGTTACCGACTGAGCCACCGCGGCCACATTGCTTCGTAAATCCGAATTATAATTTTTGATAGCATGCAATAATAATACCATCATTGATTAAAGTAATGGTATTAAGTTTAACATATATTTATAAGTTATGAAAAATTCCAATTGGTTGTTGCAAAGTTTAATCAGTTGCGACAATGTAGGAAACACATAGCTGTAAACACATTCGAAAGCTTTCGCTATAACATTTAATTACCATCATCAACTTTTAATAAATGTGTAATGTATTTTAATAAATACATTTTCTATTTAGTATAGAGGAGAGCAAGGTCAATTGTAACAATTTTGACAAATTATGCATTTTCTATGAAACTAAAAATCTTTGCAGCGTGAAAATCGGCATGGAAATACTACAATATGTTGTTATTGATATTATGGAGTCACAATCCCGCCATATATAGTATGCTAATCATAATTAATGTTTTGAAAATGTGTGACAAATGTTACAATTGACCCTTGCTCGGGGGCAAATGTAACACACTTCATGGGCAAATGTAACATACTAACATTGACCAGAAATACAATTTATTTTTTTGCTGGAAATAACATGTACCCTTACACAATGATTAAGAATTAGCTAACTGTGCTTTTGTTAATAAGTAGGCTAATCGAACCATACCAGGTCCCAAACACTGTTTCTAACAAAGATATATCTGATCATTCTGACTGACAGTTATGACAAATGTAAGAGTTGTCTCCTTTGGTGCATTTCTCATGTGACCAGTTGTCACAAGTTAAGCACTGCACCCATTGCTCACCAGATGCACTCTTGGACCACTTCTCAAGGCAAATTAAACAAAAACATTCGTCGCCTTCAGAGCTGCTTTCCTGACACCTTCTTGCGCTTCTGCTTTCAGTTCTCTTCTTTTTTGATTGACGACTGTCCCTTCTGTCGAACAGCCTCTTTTTCCCTTGTCCAGGATAACCAAAACCTTTCTCTCAACACCAGGCTTGGCATACTTCCTAAAATGTTCGAGAAATTGTAAAAATTGTGGTGCTTGCATCCACCCCGAACCATTTGCTTCTCCTATGCTCCCTATTTGACCATTCTGGAGAAAATGATCCCGAAAGTTCTTCCGTGGAAAAATGAACATGGGTGGAATGCTGTTGCCTATGGCACTAACGGCTAAGCACATCGTTACCAAGGTGCCCCTCTCATGAGAATTAATTCCTCCAACTTGCTTGCTTCCCTTTGGTGCGACTATCTTGTCTGGCTTAGGGGCTGTTGATATGCCTGTTTCTGTCTGGCTTAGGGGCTGTTGATATGCCTGTTTCATCGACATTGTAGATGTCTTGAGGTTCAAATTGATATTGCTCCAAAACCTTCGATAGGTTTTCAATTTTTTTTTTAACATTCTCTTTATTAAAGTTCATAGCACACGCTAAGGATGTTGACTCTGGTGTCCTTATTGCTAAAGTAGGATTTCTCTTTATAAATGCAGTAAACCAGTCTGCACCAGCCATTTGACGATCTGCCCAGGACTCTGGAAACTGATTTTGGTTTGCATATTGGTAGGCTAACTGTCTGACTTCTCTTGGGGTGAGTCCATAAAATATATTTGCACATGTCTTTATATACTCAGTTAACTGGGTCTTCATGTAGGCAGAGAACACTTTATTGTGTGGTTTATAACCCATAACAGGATTCCCTTTTTCTTGTCTCTTCTTAACAAAACGGATCAATGTCACATGACAAATATTGTAGGCTTTTGCTGCGTGTCGGATTGAAACATTGCTTTCCAAAACTAACTTTGCAGCTTCTTCCATCTTATCTTGTGAAGGGCCTCGTTCGGCAGTTCTTTTTCTGTTTCTCACCATTCTGAAACATACAGAATGTAATAATTCAGGATGGTTGAACAATGTTTTTTATTACAATGCAAGTGAATATTTTACATAAGAAACGCATAAGGGGCAATTGTAACAGTGTTGTTACATTTGTTACATTTGCTTACATTTGTTACATTTGCCCCATCCTGACGCCATATTGTTTGCTGGCTTGCAGCTACTAACCCCGACACCAGAAATTGATCACAACTATCTTAACAAACACATCAAATATTTTGTATTGCGATGATATATACAAACCTTGACCAGACGACATTGCGAAATCACTATTAAAAAATAAAAAGGAACCTTATGTTTTTACTTACGTGTTGAAAATTTGAAAAACTCCCAATAATGCCGGAACAATCGCTACGTAAGCACCACCACCACATGAGTCACTCCCAACTGACGTTTCCTTTCTACAGGTTTGAATAGTTTTAAAAAATACCTCACGAGAGCAGCACAGTAGCGATTGTTACATTTGCCCCGTGTTACAATTGACCCCGCTCTCCCCTACACATATTTTAATAATGATACTTTCCGAAAAAGTGGACACACAGGCAATTATTCACATGATTTGTACAAACAAATGCCAAACACGACCGCACCATGTTCAACCGGGGCCTCCGAGATGCGTATACTTTGTGTATACTCCGTATACGAGCCGCAACCTGTGATGCTAAAAGGACTGATGACATTAAAGGATTAGTCGACATATATTTGAATGAGCGAGTTGTTCGAAAAAAAGTTCCTATAAATGTATTTATTTCAGAGTAAGAATAATAATTATTATCGGAAATTAAACCTGTTCCAAGTACAAGGGGAAAATATAATCATCAACTTATATGTCACCGAATTTTGCATTTTACGATTTAAACGCATGTCCAGGTACAGTTACAAGTAAATTGTCGTTGTTAGGAATGAATGAAACACACGTTGATATTCCTAAAACTTACGCCGTATACTGAAAAGAAAACGTCTCTTGATTTTTACTATATGTAGCTTGTCTACCAAAAAGGGATATAATTATAATGATTTTATAATACGAAATTCTTCTAATAATATTCTCCTGATAGAACATGAGGTTTATTGTTTTCTCCTTCTTTTTGCTTTGGACTTCTTAATTAAAGTTAGTTACTTTTATTAATATTCTCGTTTTCCGTGTGATCGTAAATCCCTCTTCATAGGCTTGAATTACTGTTACATCATTTTAAGGTTAGTGTTTTTAGCATCGAGATATTTTGAATAGGTTAATCTAGTACGTTTGTTGCATTAGTATGTGTACACTTTCTCTCTTTCCTTGCATGCAAAATTCTTAATACGAAAAATAATTTTAAAAAATTGTAAGCTACTATAAAACCTGTGCAGCCAAATACGAATTTTACGAATTTCTAGAAAATTAAAAATGTGTTCAAATCACACACGGGAATGGAGTTTCCAAAGTTGGAAAGATTATTTAATACGAAATTCCAATCTTACAAGCTCTTTCCTCAATCTTCTGTACGTAAACTTTTACAATATTATCTAGCATGGATAGCTTGAATCTTAAGTGTTAATTCCACAGCATTTCAATAGGAATTATATACTAATGATGATATGCATAAAGTAGACCTAAAATTCCAAATCAACCAACCGTGAGGGAGTGGTTATCACAGCGTGCTACGACACCAGGAGTTCCGGGTTCGAACCCCGACCTGAGCATGGGTGTTCTTTGTGTTTGTCCTTTCATTAATTTTATCGTATCATCTTCGCGATTAACTAAATTTGACAAAAATGACGCTAAGTAACAAAAATCAAATCAAATCAATGATTAATTGTTTGATTTGGTTTATTTTACTTCATTTATCCGCCACTTTTGGCTAATCGCGAAGATGATACAATAAAATTGATGAAGGAACAAGCACAAAGAACACCCATGGGGAAGCCGAAATTCGAGCCCGGTATCTCTGGCTTAGTAGTCAAATCAAATCGTTCTTTATTTTCAAAAGGGGGTGGGATTTACATGTACTTTTTTTTAGTAGTCATTCCTCATTTTGCAATCTTTTCCTGTTTTTGACGTTCTTTTTTTTATCAATACTGGGCCTAAGGGGGGGAGGGGTTATGACCCATACCAACCCCCCTTGGGCAAGCCACTGATTGCTACCTATTTGTCGACATCATCGCACATTACCTATTACCTATTACTCTGTATAAGCTGTATGCTCCAAATTCTTCTAATTTTACTAATGCTCGTTTTGTAGTTGATTTTTCGTTCGGATGATATCGGACAAAGAGGTCGCTTCTGGCATCGGACAATCTTTATGATAAGTGAGACTTGGATTATTATGATTGTGTTGTGTTGTAGATAAATATGGAGAAGATACTATGAAAATGGGAAGAGAGCAACATGAAAGGAGCAGAAAATAATGATTAATGAAATGACAATTAGAGAACCAAGTGAGAGATGTTCGGTTCTGCAAAGTGACCAAGGGAGATAGATTTAAAAATGTGGAAGCAGGGCAAGAAATCCTAATAGATCAATGGCAGTCAATAGTGGGACCTTCCAGAGAACCTGCACTGAAGTCTCTCTCACAAATAAATTTTGTTTATGAAGTCAATGAATAACTTTTTCCTTACATACTGTTTCTGTCCGATTCCATCCTCCAAATTTCAAAAATGCAAAAAAACGACGACTTTGAAAGCAGCAAAATAAATTTACTGTTTTTATTTTTAGAAAAAATGTGTTCCAAGGAGTGGATAGGTATAAGAATGAAGTTTTTTGTAATGTGTGAAACAATTCATTTTAACTGTCCAAAAAAATGAAATCTTGAAAAGAGCTAAGGTGTCCTTCCCCTACCGACATGAATATACGTGCGTGTGTACACCCAACGGCATAAGAAATAGTAGGCGAATTGTCCATCACCAGTCTTTTTCCACAATGATAATGATAATTAATTGAAATAAAATCGTCAATAAGCAGAGGTTAACATCTGCCTCACTACAACAAAATTCCATATTTTAACACAGCACAGAAAGGAGTATAAAAAAGATTGAAAATAATGATGGACAATTTGCCCACTATTATCTTTGCCGCTGGCTGTACAACAATTTAAAGGAGACTGGCTGCCTGTGCGATGCAAAACGATTTGGGTGGTGCGTGGTAGGAACTTAATTTCAGGATTGAATTTTGCCGCGTTACATATAGTGTAGCCTACTTGTAAGGTACGGACCCAACTTGGAAAGATTATGTACTGATATGGATCATATATTGCTGTATCATATATTACCGTCCTTGTATTATAAACGTTCGAAAGCTGGGAGTTAATAATGAATAACCCTGTATTCACGGTAGCCGCGAATTAAGGGATTTGTAACTGTAACTCTTGAATTAATTGAGCTAATATTTTTTTTTCTTTACAGGTATGTAAAAATCTAAACAACAACGAAGTGGATGTTGTTTAGAATTGCAGCAAGTCACCTAAGTATTGACCAGTGTGCCAAATGTGTACGTTTATTTACCATTACCAATAACGTCTCAGCAGAAGTTCAGCGAAGAATGTTGCAGGAATGTGGACCTCTAGCACATAAACGTGACACTATCTCCAGAATGAACAAGCTATTTGATGCAATCGGAAGTGTTTCAGATCTTAAGAATTCTGGTAGGCAACGAACAGATAGAACGAGAGCCAATTACGTTGCATTGACTTAAATGGAGCTCAAATTGATCAGGTAAAATTGTCATTGTGATGTCTAAGTTACTATCTTCAGAAAATAAAAAGTTGTCAATATTATAAATATGTTCTCATTGTCAAACGTGATTGATGATCAATATATGCCCCTTAATTTATGGACACCCTGTACACACACACTCACACACATACACACACAGGGTGGGCCACGGGAAATGGTACAATATGATGTGGAAACCTTGCAGAAAGGAAAGTGTTGTGGTGGCACCTGTCGTGCCCATACACGACACAAAAGTCTGTCATTAATTTCGCCATGTGTCCTTGGCCAGTGCAGGGGAGTATTCATGCTGTGGAGGCCTGCATATGTGAGAAGAACGTTGTAGTCGTGAAGCTTGAGCTGCGCCGTGGATTGCCATTGCTCTATTTTAGACAAAGGAACTATATCCAGATGGTGCTACAACCGGTTTAGTCACATTAAGCATGAGCGACCCCAGACGACAGTACATACCCCTTGAAATGGTCCATCGAGTCCTTGCGCCTCTTCAGCATAATCCGTAAGGTTCACTGCGTTGCGATGCAAGGACACCGCACATTGGTCACGGTTCGTTGTGTTCTATTACTATAGTGTGATTCGCAATTCAACCCATACAAACTACAATTTGTGCAACTGTGTCGGCCAGCCGATAAGGTTACACCAGTGAGGGTCATTTGCTTGATGTTATTTTCAAAGTATACATATGATGCCTGGTGTTCGTGTGTGTTTTAGCGCATGGGCATGATATTTTTAGTATCCATATATGGGAATGTGTCTGCACTGAACAACCATCAATATATGTTGTGTACCTATCCTGCATTTTTTACTATAGGTGTTTTCTTTTGTAATATTTCCCGTGACCCACCCTGTTTACATGTGTGTGCTTTATTTTTTATTTACTAGGTAGGGAGTAAACTTGTCCCAGGATAGTTACACCCCCTTTCACCACAAAACCATATGATACTGAACTTTTGGGTGGGGGGTACATTTGTCCGAGGATATTCTTACCCTCTATGACCACAAAACCACGTAATAACAAAGTTTTGTGTAGGGTGGAAACTTGTCCTAGGACGTTTTTACCCCCATACGGGAGAAAGACTCGATGCGTCGAACTTATCGCGCGCTGTAGGGTGTGACGTCGTATATTATATGAGGGGTTAGTGACAACGTATATTTTACTCTTCCGATCTAAGGAGTTTTGTTAGTGCTGTGTTCCTGCACCAGCCTAAATAAACAAAAGTTACTTTAAATCAACAAATTCAGTCAATCAATTAATCATGGGTGGGGAGGTCAGAGTGCCGATAAAACAAAATTGAAGACTTATATAAAAGCAAATTTCTCTTGTAATTGTAAGCATTTTAAAAATAATTTATTAAAAGAAAAAGTTTAATTTGCAATATAATTTCTTAAAATAACTTTCTGATGCAATATTTTGGACCTTAAATTTTGCATTTCCGAGACTGTGTTAAATAAGAACAATTGTAAATACAAATATAAAAGTAAATGAGAAACTAACGAAATTATATTTTTAATCTTGCAATGCTATGTACATGAGAGAAAATATTCAGTTTCGAAAATCACGAACAATGCTGTAGATACAAGTTAAAAAATGCATCATTGTAAAATTTATGAGAGTTTAGTGAACACGTTCCTCCCAGTAAGGGTTAGTGTTCTAGGTTAAGAATTATTTTTCACTAACATTTCTCCTAGGGCTCGAGCTAGCTTTCTTTACATGCTAAAGCGTAAATTTCTCTAACTTTGCTCCTATTCAAAGCATATTTACCAGTATGAGACAATTAAATAACATTCCTCCTAAGAGACGTGGGCTTTCTTGATCATGTAGTGGTTAAACCATAGCCTTGTAATCAAGGGGTTCGGGGTTCGATAGTGCCGGTAGAGGCACATACTGGTTTGAATCCCGTCTTAAACTCTACGTCCAATCTCAGTTAGCCTATCTCTGGATAAAGCAGACATAAGACAAGCTTCAATCTGCTTCCTTTGGAGACAATAGCTCACTCTGTTAAACAACTTAGATCTGAACAAAATTTTCTGTAACCCTACCAGTATTTCAAGCATATTTACAAGAAAATTAAATAAAATTTTCCCTCGTGGTGTTAGCTCACACCTTTCATAATATATATCTAATCCTAAATTTATCTGTCTCTATCCATATTTCAATCATATGTATGATCCAATAAGTACATTCCTCCTCAGGTTGTTAACTCGTACCATTTCATAATTTGTACCAGCATAATGAAAGCAAGAACAGCTTTCTGAATGCTTTCATCAATCTGGAGATTAAACCTAATAACCATCAAAACAAAAATCACATTATTTAATACAAATGTAAAATCTGTTTTACTCTATGGATGTAATACATGGAAAGATACTCAAAGTACTATATGAAATAACCTTCAAGTATACATAAATAGATGTGTGAGATTTATCCTAGGCAATAGATGGCCACAAGTAATTAAAAAGTAAAAGAACAAAAGATCAAAAGGAAGTGCAGAAGGAAATCAGATACAGGAGGAAATGGATAAGACACACCTTGAGACAAGACAACGAAAACAGCAAAAGAGGCCTTAGATTGGTACCCACAAGGTGGAAGGAGAAGAGAAAGACCCAGAAAGACCTGGAGGAGCACAGTGCCAAGAGAGCCAGAGAGACAAGGGAAGAGCTGGGTCGAGATGAAAGAGACGAGAAGAAACAGAATCCACTGGCGTGCATTTATCAAGGCCCTATGCCTCCAAGAGTGCTGAACAGGGCAGTAAATAAGTATGACACTTTAACTACAATGTCTATAAAATTGATACACAGGAAATCTCGTGTCGCAGGCCATGTGTATTAGACTGATACACAGCTTGTAGGCAGCGGGCATAGATCTTATACACAACTCCCTTGAAAACATATGTGTTTATGAAAATACTTTGTCACTATAGGATGTATTATAATTGTTATACACACGTCCTAGGGCATAAAAATATTATTAAAGTGTATTGCACAGGCCGTGTGCATAATAATTATACACATCATCAAAATAGGTCCTGCCTCTCATAAGAAAATGAAAATTTCGGCCTGGCACTTATAGTGATAAACATAATTTTCTTTCATTCTACCATATTTGAAGCATATTAAACAATCATTTTAGGGGCGTGAGCTCACGTTAAACATTTCTAAACTGCCACGTCCCCGAGAGGGTGACACCAGTCCGGCTTAGGCCAGGGTAAAGCATGAGACACTCACGGCTACCAAAACTGATTGATAACTTATTATAGAAGGAAGAAAGAAAGGAAACAACTTGTTCAACCTACTACAGAAGGTACAATGCACCGTATATTCTTAATTTTGTTGTTACATTAGATTTATATACATGGTAGTATATAAGCTACCGGTTTGTTATTCACAACAGATATTTCCTTTTGAGTATATTGTATATATATCAGAAAGCTTCTTCTTTTATTCCCTTCATGGATACGTGATAGGCTTCTTCTCCTATTTGTTAATAGGCTTCTTCTTCTATTCACTAATAAGCTTCCCCTCTCTATTGGTTAATGGACTTCTTCTTCATCTATTAGTTAATAGACTTCCACTTCTATCAATTCATCAGCTGATTCATGTATTAGTTAATAGGCTTCTTCTTCTATCAATTGGTTAACAGACTTCTTCTTCTATCATTTGGTTAATAGACTTCTTCTTCTATCAATTGGTTAATAGGCCTTTTCTTCTATCAATTGGTTAATATACTTCTTCTTCTATCAATTGGTTAATAGGCTTCTTCTTCTATCAATTGGTTAATAGACTTCTTCTTCTATCAATTGGTTAATATATTTCTTCTTCTATCATTTGGTTAATAGGCTTCTTCTTCTATCAATTAGTTAATAGACTTCTTCTTCTATCAGTTTGGTTAATAGGCTTCTTCTTCTACTTGTCGATAGTCTTCTTCTACTAATCAATATACTTATTCTTCTATTCGTTAGTAGACTTCTTCTTCTACTAATCAATATACTTATTCTTCTATAAACTTCTTCTTCTTCTACTAGTCGATAATCTTCTTCTTCTCCTAATCAATATACGTATTCTTCTATTGATGAAATCATATGCCTTTCATATATTTTTTCTTCTAGTAAATATATCTCTTATTTACAAAGGCAGCTATATCCAAAATTCCTTCATCTATTATACATTGCATTGATTCCCGTATCTTTCCTGCTATATTTCCCTTCTTTTTTGGGCTTTATTAAAGATACAACAATAATTTGAATCAATATTTTGCTGCGCAATAGCCTAATACAAGCAGAAAAAAGGGGGTTAATCGAAGGGCGTCGCCTGTTCCGCGCTCGACCTCGATGCGGGTCAGCAATAGATGCGCCGCAATGGAAGTGCTTTGGGGGCCGCCACTGAGTTGGCGCCGTACCGGGGAAACAACCAAAAAGGTCTAGTGGGAAACTCCTTCCCACTAAGACGGTAAAGATATAAAATTGTAATCGCTTCTTAACTTCATTAATCTTTACATACAATCACATATGCTGCACGTGTCGATCATTTCTTTATCTCGTCTTTATCCATCTCCATTGTTTATCTCAGTTCATACATTTATGTAAGCTCAATTAATTTCAGTTCTCCCAAACGCTTTCATTCAATTCGCGTGCGCATTGTTACTATAATCTGCGATCCTAATATTTCTTCCGCGTGCTGCCATCTATGATTCCTTATTTCAATCATTTGCCATAAGGTTTATCTGTACGGGTACGTAACAAAACCCAACTGTATAATACTTTATTTCCAACTCAACCCCTGATCCTCCAAATTGATGCATTTTAGTGCATCACACTGAACACCAGCTGATAAAAGTGTCCTTTTATGCATTTCTGTATGTATTATTTCTCTACATTGGACGTGAGCTCACACCGTTCCATAATTCTTTTTTAAACATGATCATCTCTAACTCTACTCCTATTTCAACTTAACTTAATCATACTGCTTCTAAAAAATGAGCAAATAACCAAAATTTTCACAACTTAGGATCAGGGACGTATCTAGAAATATGTTTAGGGGGTGGGGGGGTCCGAATCAAGTGTCTCAAAATAATAATAACAATAATGTTTAAACTAAAATAATTGTAATTATATTAAATTATTTGAAATAGTGAATATTTAAATTAATTAATATTATCTTTTTATTAATCGAATAGCTAAAAAGACGGTATAAGAATAGTGATATAACAGCACGTATTCATTATCTATCTACCTAACGTGTAGTTAAGGTTGGCACCATTTGTAAACAAAAGCCCTTATAAGGAAATTAATGTCAAGTAGATAAAGAATTGAATATTTGTTGAATATAAAAAAGGATGTTACATGCAGTTGAAAAAAGTAAAGTTATTTGTGTTATTTTATGAATGTTACGTTGTAAGTAGTAATAAATCTTGCGTTAATCTTCAGTGGTACTATCATTTAAAGTTGTATGATCACAATATAATGCTTGCCCTCCGATAAGATTGGTGGAAACAAATAACTCTCTATTAAACAACCAGTATATTTTCATTATTTCTTTTTAGTTATTTTATTATTTCATTATTTTCATTATTTAATTTTCGTACTTAGTAAGTTCTTTCGAGGGGCGTCTGGACCCCTTGGACGCCCCCCTAAATACGTCCTTGCTAAGGATATGGGAGACTCTAGAGTGGTATTTTGAACAGACTCTCGACACAACGCATATGTAGTCCTTTGTTGTCGTTCGTGCTTTTATTAAGAAGGAAATATAGCATATCAGATGGATGACATGAAATCACAGATATGCGTGACTGTAGAACGTTATTCTCAATGTATGTTCCTTCAACATCCGGAGTGAAAAATGACAACTCAGAGAATGATAATGTACTGTATATGGCACAAATAACTATTGTTGCATATCCGGAGGTTCCAAGGTACTAATAGCAAACCACGCTGGTATATATAGGCGAATGCTTGGTTAGTTTTGAAGCAAGTTGACATCAAGTAAGGTACATCCTTGTAAGGTAAAACCTGCTGGTCATCATAAAATCAGGTAATTGTATTATGCTTACTGTATATATTTTCCACAAATCTGAAAGTTTGGGGTCACCGTATGTACATAGAACCCAAAACGTGTCAATTGACACATATTTGACACATATATATGTAGACGCCATTAACACATAAACGTGCATAAACTGCAAATTGTGCACTTTTTATTGTTTCAAAATACACACAGAAATGCATAAAAGGCCACTTTTATCAGTTGGTGTTCTGTGTGATGCACCAAAAATGCATCAATTTTGAGGATCAGTCTTGATCACTTCAAAGATAACAAGCTACACATTTAACTGTGTCAATTGATGCATTAAAAGTGAAATTTTGTTATCTTTGAAATGATCTTGGCTGATCCTCCAAATTGATGCATTTTTAGTGCATCACACGGAACGCCAGCTGATAAAAGTGTCCATTTATGAATTTCTGTGTGTATTGTGACACAACAAAAAGAGAACAATTTTCAGTTTATGCACGTTTATTTGTTAATGGCGTCAACATATATATGTGTCAAAAATGTGTCAAATGACACGTTTTGGGTTTTGTCTGTATAATATAGGACAAGAAAATGTAATACTTTGAGAAGGAAAACATTTGACCCAAGTTTTGATTTCTGTCACTCGCTAAAATATACTATTACTTGGAATATGATTAATCCTTTATTTATTAGCAAATTACAATTAGAATATGATCTCCCACCTCATTGCATCACGACGTAAAAAAAAAATTACAACATACTCCATTGATATTTTTAACTATGTGGTGGACAATTGATGAATTTGCTGTATAGTCAAGAGAAACAGTACCGAATATTCTAAGTCCAATAGAATTGATCTTAAATTGAACATCATAAAGACAAATTTCTGAAATTTAAGAAATCTTTGGAGAATCTACACAAATGTTCACACGAAATTAGGCTAAGTACAGCGTCTTCATAAAGGTAACTCCGCAACAAGGAAGAGCTGCACAAAATTCAATCAGCCAATCAGAGCAATTTTGACTTCGTTGGAGGAGGAGAAGCAATTCATATTAAAATTCCAATTCTGTCACAATTATCTCAGAGAGCCTTCCCAGTGGCGTAGTAGTAAAGTCGCCGGTTTGTAATCATGGGGTCCCGTGTTGAATTCCCGGTGGAGGCACATAGTGGTCTGCTTCCCACTTTAAACTGCAGATCAAGTCCAAGTTAGCCTCTTTGTGCATAAAGTTGTCTAAAAGACAATTCTCTTAGAGGTAAGTCAACAAGTGACGGGTTAACAAAAGTTGAGATAACGTTGCTATTTACTAAATATTGTTACACTAAGGACAGTGCCTAGAATGCGTCCCTATAAGATTATAACTTCCAGTTTATTATTTATAATATCAGTTATCGTGAACAAGGCAAGTATGCTTACTGTGCTCATAGAATAATTTTAACTGTGTAACATGGTGGTTCATAGTCACTTACGGGAAAATATTAAATTACGTCATATAACAGAATCAATATTTAGTAAATAATTTGCGATTTGTTTGTACAATTAGCGTTTACGGTATGGCCGTAACCTTTCACGATGTTAACTGCAACAGGAAGAAAATCATAGTAATAACAACCGCAGCATTGTTCAATTTCAATGTATGCATGCATTGACTAATCGGGACTGATGAAAAACAGACATAAATTGAAGTTAGTAAAATTATGTGACAACATCACTTACACAAGTAAGGGGTCGCTGGTGAATAAGCGTCGATATTTTACCACTCTGGAAGAAACCAATATTATTGTTGCATTGTATTATTCCATTAGAAAACTTTAAGAAAAACAAAAACGGGTTAATCAAGATGATCATCTAAACTATATAAATTAATGTCTCAAATAAGATGAGATTACTCGGAACTATGTAATTGTTTAGAATCATACTTCTAAATACACTGCGGAATGGTATATAACTGTTTCAGTATGACCTAACGAAGTAAACAAGGGTTGTTAATGTCCAGGAACCCACAAATTCTAATGTGTTCTATTGGGTTCTGCAACGGAACCGGAACCATTTTTCCTCGCACAATTTAAATTCGGTCCAAGTTGCGTATGGTTTCATTGAAAGAAGGTTCCTTGACTATATTGAAATTGATCCGGAGAAAAAAGGTTCCTGGACAGTATTTAAGTTCATCCGGAGAAAAGGTTCCTGGATCGAATTGAAATACTTTAAATACGAAAAGGTTCTTTAAGGTCTAGAACCCATTTACATTTGATGATTTTGTCTCCCGGACGGGAATTGAATTTATTTACAATTCCTGGACCTTTAAGAATTCTAGAGCCAGGAACTCATAAATTCTAATGGGTTCTATTGGGTTCCGTAACAGAATCTGTTTTCTCGCACAATTTAAATTCGGTCCAAGTTGCGCATTGTTTCATTTCAATGCAGAATTTGGACCCTATTTTAAGTGATTCCGAAAAAAGAAGGTTCCTGGACCGTATTTAAATTCATCCAGAAAAAAGGTTTCTCGACCGTATATAAATTGATCTGGAAAAAAGGTTACCGGGCCGAATTGAAATACTTTACAGATGAAAATGTTCTTTTTGCTCCAGAACCCGTTTACACTTGCTGATTTTCTCTCCAGGACCGGAATTGAATTTATTTAAAATTCCTGAACCTTTAACAGCCATGAAGTGAACAACATTGAATGAAATTATACGAAAATGATAATGATAATTGAACACTAAAACTTATTTTTTGTACTGTATGTCTTGGGGGGGAATTGGTAGCGCACTCAGGACACGAAAGAAAATAATTCGAATAAGTTTATAATTCTTGTTTCCAGAAACCGATGAGTGCTGAACATGCATCGCAGCACTGTCAATATCACAACAAATAGCATTCACATCTCAAAATAATTACATTGGGAAGAGTCAGAACTCCCTTTATTGCATTATTATAGTTTGTTCATGTTGCAATGATGTCAAGTTAGCAAAGCAAAGTTTTCGACAATTACTCAATGATTCGCAATAAACATTATAAGGCTAATTTCGAATTGCACTTATGACTTATTGTGCGCAAAGGGCAGCAATAAGTAACTTGTGTAAAGGAAGTTCTTTCAAAACTTTTTTAATTACAGGCATATTAGGCATACTTGCTCTTTCTCATCTCCACTCATAATTGTAACGTTCTATTAACAAATAATTTCCTGCTTTTTCCAGATTAAAAAAGTAACTGGGATATGTCTTAAATTCTGTTTGACTTATCTGCTGATTATCTTATGTTCAATAGAAGAGGGCATGGAAACCATGAATTTCATACGTTTGGAGAGAATTAGTGTAGATATCAATTATAATACTATATAACTATAACACTTTCAACACTATTCGTCTTATACAGTTGTCTGAATTTTAGAAACTGTGGTTTCCTATCATCACACAGTTCTAATTGAACAATATTCATTATCTATTTTTCCTCGTTTCTGTGTTAAGGCGAACCAAGAGTGATGATATGGTTTTGATCTGAGCAAATATGTATTTTCGCAATGGTTGACTTATGCAAATTACAATTTTGCAAGGTTCCTTGTATCCATTAAAATATGCAGCAGAAGATGATGGATGATGTTCTCCTAATTCAACTCTTTTCATGTTAATCTCATGCACACATGTTCTCTTCTCCCTTCCCACTCCACCTACCTCTCGTGATGCCTGTATAAAGCAAATTTTATTCACAAATATTTCTTTCTTCCAAAGCCACTAGCAACTGCTGGCTTTTTTCACAAGCTAAGAATTTTCCATCCATAGCTTGAAGTGGTCCATCGCCCTTCCATTCCAGTTATCAAGTAGCACAAGACTTTTTATTTTCTGGATCAGTATTGTGTAGCTTGGTTCCCAAAGATTTTGTTAAGCATGTATCTGTGTGTAATACTATTCCGCCTCTATTGTACAGTCACGGACACTTCTGGGTTGTAAAAATACAATTGGCTTTTCAATTGTATCATTAAAACCTAAAAGTGTCCGTGACTGTAAGTCCAGTTTCACAATGTGCCAAGGTCCTTGAGCTTAACTTGAGCTGTGAATCCCCTTGCCGCATTATTTCTGGCAACATGAGTTGAAAACCGATTCTTTATTAAGAAGTAACATGGATTATTGATATTTTTTTAACTCTTCACTTATGGAGTCGGCGTATTAGAGAGGATGATATAAAAATAATTAAAAGTAAAACTAGAATATTTTGAAAATCAGAAGTGGAAATAAGTTTGAAAGAGAAAATTAATGTGAAGTAACGATCCAATGTTTTATATCAGTAACAATTGAGTGTGTCAGTAAATGCTGGTATTGGGAGTGACATTAATATTGGAGAAGAGAAAATTCGAAGTAGAATCATTCACGAAATCTAGTTTTTCTCACCATATTTCTCATAGAAATATCATAGAGTCTAAAGGTTCAAATATACAAAACACTAATTGTACCCCCACCCATAGCATGTAAAACATGGTCTTAACATTAAAAGAGAGTTATAAATTAAGATATTTTGAAAATAAAACCCCTTACCAAAATTTTTTGACCTAAAAGAGATGACGAATCTGGTAAATGAAAAAGTGTATATACACAACATACAACAATTATATTTTCGTTTTCTAATATTAGCCAAATATAATATTAGTCAAAGGCTTGAGTGTGGCAACGGTGAGAACACAATATTTTTAGAAAAGCATTATGCTTTTATACAAAGGTTATGTTAAAAGACCTATAGGAATGTCAAAATGAATGTAGAGAAAAAATTACAAGGATCTGAAGGAAAATTGCAATGGCGTTGAGATTTTATTCCCGATAAGCCTATGCGAGCATAACGTGGGTTCAAAACAAACTGATCTTGACCAAGATAGGAACATTATATGATTTGACTACATGAAGAAAATTAAACTCACGTTTCGGGATTCCAGAAACTTACTCACTTAAAGTGAATCATGTAAATCGTCTACATTTTAGCAATTCTATGTGCAACACATTTCCCTTAGTACATATTTATATTTAGCTTCATTTGTGCATTCAAATAATTCTATATTGGATGGTCATTAGTGCCTTCATTACTTGTACAAATAAACTAAATTATTTACTAAAATTTGATAAGACAACCAACGCCTTAGTAGAGCTTCTCATTTGTTCATCTTGAAAATATTTATTTGATGAAGTCTTTTTATGAATATAACTTTATTAAATATTGACTAAATAAAAACAGCTTAATTTGTTGTACTAAGAAAATACTAATAAACCTGTTGCAAAACGCTGTAAAAAATGTGTGAAAAATTCAAGTGGGCCAGCCTTGGAATGGTTGATACTCGAGACATATATTTGTAAGCATATTTTATTTTAAATTTCGATTCTTCTACGTAATGATAACAACAGTAGCAAAGGTTATGTTGGTTTTTGTTTTAAATCCACTTCATGCACAGATCATATTATCAGGACTGGACTTACAAAACAATAGGATCCGAACCGGTATGTGCGTTCACATGCGATAGAACCCCGTAACACTTTATAACAAGGAGACGACATTACACCTACACCTTCGTTGAGTCCTCAGCATTGACTGTCTTAAGGGTATTCTTAATAATAACAATAACTATTATAACATTACCTATTTACCTTTGAATCCAGCAGTAGATGACATCCATCTACAGTAACAAGATCAATTTGCACACTGCTCTGAATATTATAATGTGGACTTGTAATTATCTTTAGGTACCATCTTCCATTACATTTAAATACTAATATTCTCTTGTTCCAATTATATACTATTCTAGCATCTACATTACAAAGACTTTGGGAAAATTTAGTGTGTTTTGTTTCTTGCGTTATGCATGGCTTTCCTAAGTACATAAATGTATTATGAAGTAAAATTAATTGTTTATGTAATGCGTAACCTGGCAATATGCTTCATCCGTCCTAACCATCGTTTAGACCACTGAATCATATCATCCCATAAATATTGTATGAATTTAATTTAAAGAACAAACTCTATTTTATATTTCTGAAGCTGGTATGAGTACAAACACAATGATTTATTGGTTTGGTTTATTTTACATCGCTCTTCTCTCGCTTTTTGAAAATCGTGAAAATGAGGATGACGGATGTTATGTTGAAATTGATGAAGGAACACCCACATAAAACAGCAATGCCTAGACCGTGATTCGAACCCGCTGTGCAAAACACTGGCGTGCGCTTTTTTCTTCTTATTGTAGGGGACTGGAATGATAAAGGTGGATATTATATAGCCACGCTGTAGGGGAGGGAACTCAAAAATATTTCATAATTACCATTTTTAACCTTACTTCAATAATGTGAGGAATTCTCTAGGCAAGAGATAACAATATTTTATGTAAACTTCATTGGCACGAGAAAGTTTCTCACATTCTTGCAGTAAGTGAGTAAGTAATACTTTGTTTATTTACAGACTATAGAAAGTAAAAACATATCACGACTCTCCGCAACTGGGACATGGAGAGAATTAGTAATTCAGCTTCGCAAGGAATCCAGTGGTAGAAGACAGGAAAATCTTCATTACAACACACTGAAGTCTTGTTCATCAGGTGGACACCTCAAGAACTGAAAATGGTAATTTATATGTCATAGCTAGGATAGATTATATGTCTCTTACCATCAGATTTCCCAACCATAATTCTGTAAACACTAGCTTATTTTAATTTATGAGAACAGTACAACGTTTAATATTTGAAGTACAGGGCTTTTAACCCTTATCATGAGAGGATTAGTCAACGTGTCAGAAATTGAGAAGAAGATAATATGTCGGTTGTTTGAGTGGCACAACCAGAGGGGCGACAGGGGAAGCATTGCCCCTCAACCTTAACGGAAGTCAATTCTAGAGGGACAAGGGGGGACAAACAATGACAACAAAATGCATCTGTACAGGGCACAGAGGTGGAATTGATTCCTCCCATTTCAAATTTTATGCAAATAAATATACACTTCGTAAAATTGTTTTGCTCGTTTCACTCGCAACACATACTTTTCTTAGTCTCATCACGTTCAGAGCCGTAGCTAGGAGCAGCGGGACGACACGGGCGTCCGCAGGATTTTTCCAGGGAGGGGCAAGCAAGGTATGTTTCTAAGGAGGGGCAAACTAGACATATTTTTCCCCATAATAGTGTTGCCCCCTCATAAAAACATTGCTTCATTTTGAATTTATTTGACTTTCATTTTCCAGGGATTGTCGTGGCCCCCCTTGCCTCCCCTTCCGGAAGTCCATAAGCGGGAGTCGGCCTTGGGCGCCGAAAGATGAAAATAAGTTGTAAAATAAAGAATGCCATGGCGCCCCGTGAAATTATTTGAGCTCTATTAAATTAATATTGTTATCAGTTTGCAAAAAAAAAAAAAAAAAAATCTAAAAATGTTCTTGCTTGCTTCGCTTGCAATGTTTTTTCTGTAGTTCATTGCAAATTACCAGAGAGAGAAGTAAGACTTCTCTTAATTGATTTTCTATTAAATGCACGAACCTTTGTTTAGAAATGACATGATTGTTCCAAATATGTGCTTATTTGGTACTTTTTACATATAAAATGTTTCTGAATTTGAAATATATTTTTATTTTTGAACTTATGGCAAGCATATGGTCGCCGTGAAATAAACTTGAAACACTATAAAGGCGCCGCGAACGAACAATTTTGGGAACCTCTGGTTTAAAAGTAAAGAAGCGTGCACATTTGAGAGACAATTTATATCATTTTTGCTGTTAGTTTATTATGAGGTGGATGAATTGAAGCACACAATTTAGTGTTCACATGCTGGATATGTATTTGCTCATTTTACGTTGCTCCACGTTGCATATGTGTAACACATATGTTGTGCACGAAAGTTATACATGGCATAATTATATTCGGAATGCATATATCATGCATCTTAAACTCTTAAAAATACGGTCTGTGTGTTTCTTTTCCATTAGTTATTAGTTAATGTGAAATTGAACGTTCTGAAAAGTAATTCAATTCTTTGTTGCAACACAAATGCTTTAGCACCGACTTCTTCTACGCTCTTTTTGCGTAATTTACGAGGATAATAACGTCTTTGATACTATTACTACTACTACTACTAATAATAATAATAATGGCATTATTATTATTATTATTATTATTATTATTATTATTGGTACTTTTATCACGGAACTTGTCCCCCCTCCCAGACAAAAAAATCGTGGTTGCGCCTCTGGTTGTTCTGTTGGTATAGATTGTGTTAGCTGAACTATTTGGGATTTCAGTTAAATTATTTCTTTATTCGTTCCCCGGATTCCGTAGCCTTGCTGGGGTTCAAGACAATTCATAAGGAAATAAAAGAACTCAGTAGGTCGACATTTTAGGGTTTATTTATATCTGAGGTTTTGGTCTCCTACCACTTTGATTCCAAATGTATTTATAATCTTTAAATAATGTAAAAATAAATTATTCAGTTATTCATTCAAGATCAGAAAACAATTTCAAAGTTAAGATGATACACGTTTTCATTCTTTATATTTCTTTGCAAAAAAAATATATATATATATATATATAGTTTTCCAGTTATTCATCCATTATAGAATTACATAAAGGTTGGCAGATATGGAAAAATTTACATCGTTATTTTGTTACATTAAAATTTCCATTACAAGAAAATAACAAAACGTATACTTTACACTTGTGATTTAGTTCAAATGAGGCGTTGCGGATTCGAAGGACAAACTCAACAAACGTACATTGTGAGGGAAATGCGTTTCAAGTTGTCAGGGGCGGTGCGAACTCCACAGAAAAGTGGTGAGAGTAGATCGGAAAGTTTTCTGCATGATTTCCAAAGTTTTTTTTGTGGAGTTCGCACTGTGCCTGACAACTTGAAACGCATTTCCCTCACAATGTACGTTTGTTGAGTTCATCCTTCGTATCGCAACGCCTCAAATGTGCAAAGGCAATGCAATCGTCAGAATTAACACACTTATTCAAAGTCAAACTGCTATGTAAACAATGAAGAATATAAAAATGTATTTCTTTCACTAGGACACCTAAGGATAGTCACGTGACCTGTGCATTCCAAGAAATACAAAATCTCAATGCGTACCCTTGAGAAAGTGCACCAGTATGCACCAAAATAGCGATATTAATGACCACATTAAACCTGTGTGAGATTGGGGGCGAACCTTGAAGATAAGGGCGCGTAACATTGAGGGTAAGCCTTTGAGGTGGCTGAGTAATGACAACGTGGTAGGGTGCTTGAGAACTTGGGTGAAACGATGACGTAAGTGCCAAGGAGTGTGAGGTCAAGGCATGACGTGAGGGTACGGGTGCGGGCGCATGAGGGTGAGGACAAGATCGGGTCTAAGGATGAGGGTGAGCCGTGACGGTGAGAGCGTATGTGAGTGGTGGGGTGTAAGGGTGACAGTGAGGAAGGATATTTCAAAATGGACACCTCTGGTGGTGAATGAGATTAAATGGAGATCCCACAGGCTCTGTGTAGGGTTAACCTGTCAATAAAAGTAAAATTTCACGATATTTGATGAGAAAAATTAATTAATTAATTTTGGGGTGAGTGGAAATATCAAAAAGTGATTCTCTAGAACCATCGTTTTCCAACCATCAGGTAATTTTTGAAAATTCTCTCGAATGGTTTTTGAGATAATCGTGACCAAATTTACACATGCTTAAGCTTACACAGTGCCGATGGAGATATTATTATTATTATTATTATTATTATTATTATTAATTAATCTTACATTTTTACAAGGGTATAATATCACATTAATACTAATCCCCTCATTTTAATATCATCCACAACATACGATTATATTCAAATATCCAAAATATTGATACTGTCCTTCCACTCTTCAATGCTCAATCTCTCATTTGGAATAAACTCTACAATTTACGATTGAATGTCGGCATGCAAGAGATAGATATTTGTCCACCAAAGATTATACTTTAAATAATGAAATATTAAATTTCCATTTAATACCGAACCAATTATTCCACCAATTCCCATTACGGGAAATTTTTCTCCAAGAGTTCCGTGAACCTTATCTAGAACCAAGTTGGGCGCACCCCTGCTTTAATCTCAGTGACTGAAACCCATTGATTTTCTATAGTTCTGGATGATATTAAATATACAATTCTTATCTTCCTTATAACAATCTGACGAATATTTACAATATGGTACTACGGTATTCCCCTTAGCTGTTTTTCTCAAGCGAAAGCATTTGAAAAACATACCCCCCCATGTCGCCCTTCTCGTTATTATTTAGGGGAACGCATCTCCCGACTCCCTCCGCTAACGACGACCGTGATTAATATATCACGGGAATGAAAAAATAAATGCCTCCATGTTTGTAATTTCAGATCGAGCTTTAACCAACTACGTCGAGTTGGTTAACGCACCGGATTTGTAGTTAAATCACAGGTCTTACATTTCCGATTCCCAACACCGGCAAAATAAATGTGTTCACCTGAAGACGAGAGAGAAGAAGTGTTCTCTCTCATAACTTAATGTTTCGTGTAATAAGTATAGTTTAAGCAATATTTATAATGTCCAATTAACAATGTATGCTAAATAGGCACACGCTCTAAATATACTTTATGCAAAATACCTGAAGGAGAATGTTATTGTGAAACACATACATTTTGTCATACATGTTTACCCTCTCCAGATATCAGGAAATTTTAATTGTGTTTTGCCATATAATATTTTTGTTTAATTTGTGGTAATGATTTTTACTTTATTTTCAGACTTTGTGAAATTATCTATAGAAAAATGCCTCGTATCATGATCATGCAGAGATGAACATATGTCAGAAGTTCACCTCCTTTGTCGACATCGAAACACTCAATTCCTTGATTGCTGCAAGAACCACCTTCACTTCATCAAGTGGCCATTCTTAGGATATATCAAAGGTAATTCACTCACAAACCCTGCAATTTTTCTTTGTTCTCTTTAAGGCCAGCCGCACACCGTATCCGACACGACGCGATGCAACACGAGTCACAAAGCGATACGATGAGTCATTTTGTTTGTCAGCTAAAATCTGATTGCAGATTTTGTTCATGTACGCAAGATAATTTAAGGGCCAAGTGGCCAAAATCAAGAATTCGGTACAATTTGGGGGTACTAATTTTCCATTATGCCACAGTTATATGAGAACACCAAAAAACTATGATTGCCATTTCAAAGTGGTAGCTAATATAAATGGCGGCCAATCCAAGATGGAGGAAGTTGACAAAAAAAAAATATGAAAATACTATATCTCTGAAACTAAATATCCGATTTCAATGTTATTTTCTATAAAAGAAAGCTAAAGATGTGTTTTATATTTAATGTTGTCTTAGATTTTACGATATTAGCAACCGTTAATTAGCAAATCGCAGATAAGTAAAACAAATGTATTTTTTACTAATAACAATATATGCTTATCATTCAATTACTTTTAACCTAAGCATCTGAGAAGAAAGTGTTCAAAACAAAAATTGTAATGAAATCTCTTATCTTTAATTTGGCATATTACGCTTGTTGATTTTGACCTTAGAATTCATAAAAACTGAAATAGTTATGTACGGTGTGCAGCGAATGCTTCTAGCCGGATGTTCATTTAGTCCTACTTAATCACACCTATTGTATTGTATCGACTATTGAACACCGTATTATTGTTAGATAACTGTAATAACATTTAATTAAAGCATTATTATTATTATTATTATTATTATTAACAGTAGTAGTAGTTGCAGTACTAATTAAAAATGAATAATTTTGTTTATTTGTTACCGGTTTCCATGCAAGAACGCTATTGATTGATTGAAATGAAAATTTTGGGTGCGTCAGCAGTTAGGCTACTTACACCAGTCATATTATAAGGAGCCAAGCCCCTTGCAATAGATATAATAATCAACATTTTGTGTCTGAGGACAAAAATTTCCTTACCCAGGTTAAAAACCGAGGCTGTATAGGGACACTCATCACATATAAGGACAACACAGCCCTATAAAGGATTTTACTGGCCTTAGGTCCAGACGCCAGGGTCTCGTTTGCCTACAAGACTGCATTTTCCAGGGTGTAGTACGAGGAAGTGAGGTCAACATTTACCTGTGTCACCCCTTACACCCAGGAAGAACATTAGAACATGCTAGTACTGTTTATTAGTTGTTACAGTCGAAACGTCTGCTTTCAAGAAATTCAAATCTATAAAAACAGAAGGCAGACCAGAGAAGTAGGTATATTATATGCGGGGAGTTAGCATCACTGAATAGAGCACATCCACCAAAAGACATACATTCTTAGACAGTTTTTTTACAACACTGCCGTGTACAGGAATTTTGAAAGAATGAAAAATGCACTATTTATGGGATGAACTATTAGCGACTAAAATTTCATCTCATTTGTCGAGCCAATTTTACTAATTTCAAGGCCTTAAGAAGACTTGAAGCAGATGCTTTATTCTACTATATGTTTTCTGAAAGTCCTTTCTCATCAAGTCTCATGATGAGAAACTCATCAAAAGGACTCTCACAGATGAACACACTGTATACATTAAGAAATGTGTTTTCTTGACGAAGAAAGCAAATACAAGAAAATATGAAAACAAGGGAAACACTCAAGTTGCTTATATAGGTAAGAAATTGCGTAAGATTTCAACTTAGAGAAGCGAGAAAAAAATCATCGCAATGACTACAAGCGAGATACTAGTTGCAGAAGCATGTTATCATAAATTTTGATACTTTGTCCGTACCAGATCCAAACCAGAAAAAAGAGGAAAATACTTAAGAACGTGATGAAGCAGGAAAATTGGCATGTAAAAGTTATGATTTATACGAGAAGATATATTCTTGAATCTGAGGATTGAACCTCAAAGTTACTTTCTCTCAAAACTAGTTTTAAGTATTAAAGGATGATGAAATAAAAGAGTCTGCCAAGAAAAAAATCATTTTTATCTCATACAAATAAATTGTTTCCCCTCTATTTTTTCCCAATATTGACGGCAATTCAATTCAATTTTACTTTATTAAAGGGCGAGATTCAGCAGCGGCTGTTCTACCATCAGGTAATCTCACTAAGGGCTTGCTACTTGAGAGATATGCTATGTGAGGACAGAAATCATCATCTAACGAGCATGCATTACGTAGTCATACCACTTTCATTCATATCCTTCTTTCAGAATCTTAGGAGATTCGCCACCTCGAATGCCTAGATTACTATGATGCATTGTGCAACATATAATATATGCTATTTCCAAAGGGGAAACATACCTTCCAGCAATGACTGTGAAGATTCTGACGGAAACGTTCAGGTTGTTTCAATTTTAAATCACATAGTCCATGGATGCAACCACTATAAATTGTTGTTGATGGGGAAATTGAACAATAGCAGAGAGGGTGCAATCATGTGAATATCACATTCTAGTAGCATATGACAATGCAGAACTTATAGAGGAGGAATCATTAAATGAGGTTAACACTTTGCATCGTGTCAAATGAAATTATTGTCCATAAAATTTCGTCCATATGCTTGCCACAAAGTTCTAGTACTAAAGTTATCCGGAGCAAGCAAGGAAGTGTTGCAAGGTCAGTTTCATATACGAGATTACATTTTAAAAGGTTTTATGGGGAGTTGTTCCTACACGACGCTGTATCTATTTGTAAAAGTTTAAAGTGGGGTCTGAACCACAATGTGCCTCCACCGGGCATCGAACCTTGATTACAAGGCGGCGACGATACCACTGCGCCATCTCTTTCTCTTTTTTAATATTCTTTATTTTATTCTTTAGTGTCTACTTACATGATCCTATGATTACATTATACATATATTAGATCTAAATTACATAATGTTCTAAACATTACAGAATTAGAAAATAACCTGCAAGAAATTTCCATAGATTGTTTTGCGGGTAGCTTGGTTCATCTGGTAATAATTCTCACTGTAGTAGTATTGCAACGAAATTTGCATTGTCAATGAATTATTTTCTGAATTGTAATAATATAGTTAGCTACTAAAAACTGGACAGCCCTTACTTTAGTAAGAGCGAGGTACACAAAATCTGGGTACAACAAATGATCTACAGCAAATGTATCACTCGATGTTCTACATATAGTACCAACACATTTACCAAATAAAAACTCTTGGTGAATCGTTTAAATTGCGTTTTTTGGATAAAAATACGTGAAAAATTGTGAAATATTGGGCATAAAGTCGAAATCTGGTCAAAGTAAACTCAATTTTACATAAAAAATACCCATTAACAACCCTGTAAACAGGGCGTTTCGAGCTATCGAAATTGAAACTCCGGTAATTGACCCTCTGATAAATTACTTGTTAGTAAAAATTAGCGAAATAAATATGTATATTTGTGTAGCCTATTTCCCCCCAAATACGAATCGATCTGTATACAGTTACTTCTATCACACTTTAGAATTACTTTATGAGCAGGGGTCTTCCCTTATTATTGCAGGGGATTTTAATTTTCCTCAGATAACAGGGGCGCATCAAACGAAGCTTGCGTAGAATTGAGTCATTTCATGTCACTCCACCTACTAAACAGCTTCAATGACATAAAAAATGATAACGAACGAACGTTAGGTTTGGTTTTAAGTCACAAGGGAATCCGATCCTCTCGTGCCAGAAGACATTCATCACCCAGCTTTAAATATTGACATTTCCATGACTAAATTTAAATCCATCACGAAAAATTTCAATTCAAGCAGAATATAACTATAACTTTAGGAATGCAGATTTTTTAAAAATGTATTATCTTATGAGAGCTGTAAATTGGAATGATCTGAAGAAATACACTAATATTAATGCCGCTATTGATAAGTTCTATGAAATGGTGTATGACATATTTAACAAATGCGTACCTTCAACGAAAACTCAACCAAAGAAATTTCCGAGCTGGTTCTCACGGGAAATTATAAAGAATATCAGGAAAATAGTATATCACAGGCAAAAATGGAAAAATAACGCTCCCCACGCTGAACATCATTATGAGAAATTTAAAGAACTTCAGAATATTGTTAAACGAGGGATTCAAAAAGCATATACGCATTATATTTCGAGCACAGAGTGTAACATACTTCATACCCCTAATCTCATCTTCAGCTTTGCCAAAAATATGAAAAAACAAAAAAGAGCAGAGCCTTTTTATATCAAGGTAAAGTACTTTCTGACACTGTAGAAGTAACAACAGCGTTTGCTAAATATTTTCAATCGGTGTACCGGCAGGATGATGGAAAAAATAAGACTTTGAATATTCAATCTTACAGTGAAATCGATAAACTGAACCTATCAGATATCAGTCTTCAAGAAATCGAAGATGCCATAAAAAATCTTAAACCGAAAAATCTATTGGTTCCGATAAAATTCCGCCTTATATACTTAAAGGATGCGGTGAGATACTCAAATACCCTCTGCACACGCTGTTCAATCTTGTACTCTCCACCTCAACATTTCCAGATATTTAGAAATTAGCAAACATTTCCCTGATACCAAAAACTAATAAGAAAAATGATGTAGAGAATTACAGGCCGATAGCAGTCCTGGCAGCACCTGCCAAGCTCTTAGAGCAAATTCTTTACAAGCACATGTCTTATCACATACGATCAGTGATCTCTCTTTATCAACATGGTTTCTTATGTAAAAAGTCTGCCTGTACCAACCTATCAGAAATCACTCATTTTATCGCAACCGCGATGGATAGCGGAGCTCAAGTAGATGTAATATACAGATTTTTCGAAAGCGTTTGATACCGTAAACCATAGAATCTTAATAGAAAAACTGAAATCATACAATCTATCGAATCCGATGTTACAATTGTGTCAATCCTACTTAACAAACCGCAAACAGTACGTCACGTTTCAGCGAAATACTTCCGATAAATTTGAAGCTACATCCGGAATTCCCCAAGGCTCTAACATTGGGCCCTTATTCCTTCTCATGTATATAAATGATCTTGACGAACATCTGAATCAATCGGATAAACTACTTTTTGCGGACGATTTAAAAATGTACAAAATAATTTGCAGTTACAGTGACTGCACCGAGTTACAAGCGGACATAAAGAGTCTTGTAGAATGGTGCGAAAGCAACAAACTAATCTTAAATAGCGAAAAATGCTACCAAATGTCATATACTCGAAACACTACATCAATAAACTACGAATATTGCATAAAAAAAACAAAAATTAAAACGGATAGAAACAATCAAAGATCTAGGAGTTCTGTTTGATTCTAAACTTACATTTCGCGGGCACGTTAACTTCATAACAAACGAGGCTTACAGACTTCTGGGATTTATAATGCGTACATGCAAAGAGTTCAAAAATGTCGGAAGCTTAATGATGCTCTATAATTCTTACATTAGATCGAAAATTGAATACGCAAGCATAGTGTGGCACCCTCAAACCCAGCAAGACATAAGCAAAATAGGACAAATTCAAAGTAAATTCTTAAGACACCTAAAGTACAAACTAGATGGTATTTACCCTCAAATGGAATCCCGTGAGAGCCTTCTCAGATATTTTAACCTAACAACTCTCAACAACAGACGCATCATGCATCAGCTTATTTTCCACCACAAAATTTTAAATAACCTCATTGAAGCTCCTTTCGTCCTGTCACAGCTCGACTTCTACGTCCTCTCAAGCAAATTAAGACCAAGGAGGCAACTCTTCAGCCTCTGTCCAAATAGAACCAACGCTCTGGCAATATCACCAATTTGGAACTGTGCAAAACATTTAATGATACCATCAAAAGTGAAGACAGTGTGGACTTATACTAAATATATTAAAATTACATAAATTACATTAGAACCTAAGACTTGTATGTTCGTTAAATGTTTTCAGTCTATATACTAAATTGATCTGTGCAATTTTTCAATAATGTTATCTCAAAATTATTGTATAATGAACGCCATAAATGGGTAATATACCTGTTGTGTTCAATTTCAGAAATAAATAAATAAATAAATCCTTTTGCTTATAAAGCAATAATCAAAGGGTCCGTGGTTCGAAACGCAGAAAAAAAGGCAAATAATGGATCGAAACCACTTCAATCTGTATGTACTGGCCCGCATTCTTTCCAATTCATACAAATTCCTTATTCTTTAGGTCAAATAGTCTAGTATTTCTCTATAGCTACATTCAGAGGGGGAAACCCCTCTTTAGGTTACTTCTACAAATGAAAATTTGAATCTCAAAAATCAATGCAAGTATCTTCATGTGTTAAAATATTACTGCCACTCGAGATCCATCACAAATGATTGCCTCCATTCAATATCATAATAGTATGGAGTAAGAGACTTTAGAAAAAGTCCTTTAACATTGACCGGCGAGGGAACTAACAATGAACCCTTTCTCCTCCTTCGCTCTGGCGTGAACCCTCAAGGTTTGGGGTGGAGGAAAATATTCTTCTTTTTTTCTGCTGCGAATTTCGTCCGAAAGCTCATATTTGGATCTCTGCGCCCAACGCATTCTTAACTGTCTTAGAGTAATTATTATTAATAACATGCTTTCTGCCCTTATGCTTCGTTGTCATAAAGGCTACATGGACTCTGTATACTGATAATTTATTCGCCTTTAAAGCGCACATAACTCCAAATATTGTGTTATAATAGCCTCTACCCCCGGTCTCTTCGTGACCAGTTGAATCCGATTAAATCCACATCCTCAATCATACCAAGTATGAGTCACCACCAATGCAAAATGGCGCACCATTACGTCATCGCCGACTGCAAACCTTGCATAACGCCATAACGTGGCTTAGAATAGCTAAAACTGTCTTCTCGTCAGTATTAAATATTGTTCACTAATTGAAAACGTATTAGCTTTAAGCTCCCACGACTGCATGAGTCATCTATGACTCATCCTCGGCTGTAACGCGTAAGTAAAGTACAACAATTGGGTTAGATTAGGGTGAAAATGGGTTCCATAATAGAACATTATTATTCACTAATTGAAAATCAATAACTCCAAGTACCACCACTGCATGAGTCACCCATGACTCATCTCCCTCCCCCTATAGTCTATTCCTATTTAATTAACAATAGCGCCCCCTTGATACTTAATTAAAATAAATTAAAAGCCATTAATGTCAATTAGAAACCCAAAAATCTTAATTAAAAACGAAGTTATCTTCAATAGATTCTACTATCTGTCTCATGCCTTTTTAAAGATCAATAGAACAATGATTCACTGTTAAATCACTTCTCCAGGTAGAAAGTTAATAAACTAAATATAATTATGTGAGTGAGTGAAAGTTCGGAACTTAAAAACATTATAGAATGTACTTATCCTTCTCCTCCATATCGTGGTTGCTCGGACACTTTAACGACGTGACTACCTGGAGGAAATACCACTTCAGAATCCAAAATGCGCTGCCTGAAGGGCTCCGAGGTCGCACAGAGGCTTCCTTCTTACGTCATTGTGTAAATGATTTTATTGACTTCTGGTGGCAATAATAAACATGATTCCATCAAACTGCTACAAATGAAAGTGAGGTAAACAAAATGACGGCTCCGCTCGCACTATGGTCCATGTCTTCAAATAACCGTACATTGAACTTTCAAAATCCACACCCTCGTCCAACTAGAGGTACATCCAAACTCATGTCGAGTTGGACATTTAAATGGTCAGTAAAGCAAGTTGGGAAAATTCTAATTGCAGATATTTTGCTAAGCATGCGTGCTCTAACGTAGAATCGATCAAGCCGACTCATTGTATAGGCAATTATGTACGTGTATACGTCTCTATTCGGACCTTTACCCATCCAAACACCTTGCAATTTAAACCCTTCAACCAGTGCCTGTAAGCTAGGTGAGGTATGGAACCCTGGATATTGGTCCTGTCTTCTTAGAGTATAATTAAAATCACCCACCAGCACAATGTTTTGACAAGAGCCATTTAATGCCTTTGACACTTCCGTAGCGTAGAATATATTCCGAGCATCTCTAGCGTTGGTACCTGATGGTGCATAAACATTACAAAAACATACATTGGTAATTTCGATACATATGATACGACCTGATGAATGATTGTAAACTTCAGATATGTGTAGGCCTTCTTTCACAAGTATGGCGGTTCCTAGCGAATTATAGGTTAAATTGTTGTGCACGGTATATTCACTACCCAGACAGAAATCATCGGTCCTAACTCCTTGCAGGAAAATGACATCCAGGTGACTTTGATTAATATAATTTAAGAATGCGTGATGCTTGACACTGGATTTCATTTTGTTAATGTTTATTGTTGCAAAATGATAGATGGGTATCGACATGCAGGAATCTTATATATTTCACACGGTGAGAATATTTTGTGCAGCACTGATTTTAAACTAGATACCCTTTTTAAATGCAATAAGACATAAGACAAACATAACCATAATAGTATTTTGAAGAGGATAACATACTTCATAACTATGATATGTTTGACATATATCACTCATTCACTTCAAGCGACCAATAAGAGCCGCCGCCAGATTTCTTACTTTGTTCTCTTGTCGCATTTAAAAGTTCTACACAGACGTCGAGACACTGGAGACGCCGAACGGTGAGAGCCACCTTGCTGCCATGTCGACGCCGTATCGTAACCAGGTAGACTGCGTTTCTTCATTTTTGCTCCTTTCGTTACTTTCCGCAGAGCTCCTGATGCGGGGGACGCCGTCGCGTAGATTCCACCTGCTACTGCTTGATTATCATCTGTCTGCTGTATCGGATTATGATTCACCCCTGTATTAACTTAAGGTGTTTCTTCCCCATTCTTCTCTGCCACGTGTGCTCCTTCCTTGGTATTCACTTCGTCCACAATGACGGGGAGAGAAACGTCGGCCTTGGTTTTCTGCACTCAGTTGTAAAGTGGAGTATGGTACGATAGTTTTAGGTACACCCTGAAGCGAAGATTGTACTTGCCCTCATTATCTTGGTCTCCAGAGTTTTCCAGGTTCACGGAAGTATAGTGGGTGTCGGAGTCAGCATTTCATTTTCTCAGCAGCCGGCACATTCCTCGGAGCAGGACGTGCCACACCGGCATAGGACGTATTGTCAGTTTTGTCAATTTGACTACGTCGGGACGGACACGTCGCGTAAAAATGGTCACTAAGGTCACAATAAGAACACATACGGCCTTTACCGCTATATGTCATCCAGTATCGTTCTGCATTGATTGTGACGTACGACGGAATCGCACGAGTCAGATTCATGTTTGCTATTTTTTGACCAGTTCCTACAGGGAAAATATGATCACTGGAATATAGTTCATCGTCCAAAGATATTATTTCACCGTACGTACTCAGCACCAATCGAATAGTCATCGGACAGTTCACTTGGTACAACGTGCACTCTGTCACGTAAGTTGCATCCGCCAACGTAACAAGCACTGGACAATCCTTCTCTTCCTCACTAAACGTATTCACTCCGTTTGACTGCCGCAACAACTGTTCACACACTACTTTCGAGAGTAGTTTCAGAAAGATACAACGTCTGTAAGTGTCTGCTTCAATATTTACTACATGTTCCGGTTTCAATTTCATCGTCTTGCTAATCCAAGTGGTAATCGCACTTGACTGAAATTCAGTTTCAGTGAGTATACTCTCTTGATTACCTTGTTGGCAGCGCCGCCTGTTTCACCTCTACCGGACTCGCAAGTATACGCACTACGTGACCTCGTGCTACTAGAGAGACGCATAATTACAACCGTCTCGCACCAATGCTTTAGTCAGACTATATCTTTTGACCATTGGAGGCTTTGTGCATTGAATCTCCTAAGGTTCCTCAAGAAGGATATCAATGGAAATAGTAGGGTGGAATTAGGATGAAATCAGGAAGTAATTACTACGGAAATGATCATTTGGGGTGTTGCTCATCTACTTCAGGGTAACTTAGCCAGAATGCCAAAACCGTACGCTTTGGGGAAAAATATATACCAAGGGAAGAATAAGAGGAACTACTATGCTTTGTCATGAATGTTATTTACCCCAAAAACCTTATCAGAAGTTTATTATTTATCCATCGTATTATAACAGTAGCTGAAACGTGTTACATTTCATTGTATGAAGGTATAATAGAGCGTACAATTCGAATCGTAGAAGTACAGGCTAACGCGTAAGTCACCTTACACATTACAGATGAAACTAATGACAGAATGACTACGCAATTTATATGAATCCCTTGAGTTGCAGAGGGCAAGACTTCGGATTTTTCTATATACCTTTCATATCTGTCTTTATGTGTTAAGCAGTTTCATGAATCGGTTCTATCTTAGCCAAAAGATCCTCTTCCATCTTCAAATTGTATTCCTGTATATCAACCCTCACACAGTTTGTAAGTAGCAAATTCAAAGTACGATTACGTGGCGAAATAAATACCGTAAGGTCAATATTAGAAAAAAATAATGAGAATCCAAATTGATTATATGTGGGGTTCCAGAGTTCGAATCCGCCCTGGGTATCAGTGTTCTTTGTAAGTCTCCCTCCATAAATTTCATTACCACTCATCAATCTCCTTATCGTCGCGATTAGCTAAGAGTGGCATGTATTTTGGTGGATGTGCTCCATTCAGTGATGCTAACTTCCCGCATATAATATACCTACTTCTCTGGCCCGCCTTCTGATTTTATAGATTTGACTTTCTTGAAAGCAGACGTTTCGAATGCAACAACTAATAAACAGTACTAGCATGTTCTAATGTTCTTCGTAGGTGTAAGGGGTGACCATTTTTAAGCACAGGTAAATGTTGACCTCACTTCCACTTACTATAACTGGAAAATGCATTCTTGTAGGCTAACGAGACTCTGGCGTCTGGACCTACGGACAGTAAAATCCTTTGTAGGGCTTTTGTATATTATACATCCTTTGTATATTTAGTAAAACTTCATATCCAGTAAAGGGCCAGTGCTTCATTGTCTTGCTTTATTTTATTTGGCTTGCTAAGCACTCCACCACGGAGGCCGGCAAAAGGCCAGTCTTGATTCATTCGTATGTAATACCATATAAATCTGGAGGAGTTTTCTTTCGTTTACGAGCAACATATTCTAATTCATCCAGAGTGAATGGCAATTCGAATGCCCAAGTTTCTAGGTAAGGCATAGAGTTTAGTAACTGACAGAGATTACCTTCAACTGTATCTGGTGTCAACTTCCGGTGAAATTCTTTTATCCAGGCAAAGCTGATATCTCCTCCAAAAATAATGACAAGTGTTACTATTGGACATATTTTTTATTATTTTCCAAGTCACTGAAATAGAATGATATTTAGTTAATGTAGAGCAAAATGGTTTCCAAATATATGATTTTGATTTCTTTAGAAATCTCCGAGTTTTTGCTGCAGGTTCTTTGTATGTAATGACGTTTTTGATGGTTGGGTCCACCTTATAATTTATAATTTTTTACAATAATTTACCCATTTCTGACATTCCGTTGACCACCAAGAAGACACTTTTGTTCTCCAATGTGTAATACGATACTTTTTGTTTTAACAATTAATTCTTTATTGCATTGTTTACATTTCCGGAGAATCTTTGTCATTCAACTCTTCTTGAAACATATTGACTTTTGTTTTTTCCAGAGCACATAACAAACCATGTTATATTTTCTTTATGTTGAAGGTTATCATAATTGGCATGTGATTACTGTTGTAACAATTCTCTAGTACAGTCCAATGAATTTTTGAAGCTATATCATTAGAGGTAAACGTTATGTTCGGAGCACTCGGCTGTTCATTAGGTCTTGAAATAAGTGTAAGTGTTCCGTCGTTGAGTAATACAGCTGAAGAGTCTTCTAAGTAATTATACAAATCTTTACCAGATCGATCAGTTAGTGAACAGCCCCAGATAGGGTGGTGTGCATTAATGTCCCCTGCCAGCACAAATGAAGTGTTTGGTGGAAGCTATCCGACAATATATTGCCACATTGTAACAGGTATGTGCACTGTAGGAGGGCAATAAATTGATACATAAGACGTAATAGACATCTGTAATCTGAATTTGACGGTGTATATTTTGAAACGAAATAATGTCATACTGTATATTTCTTTTAACACCTATATCTGAACCACTATATCCATCTAAACGATCAACTCTTATCCAATTGTAACCTTTAAACTTCAATGTTGAGTCAGTTTTGAACCACGTTTCTTGTATAAGGAGGACATCTGCCGAAAAGTAGAATAAAACATATTCTATATTGTGTCTATGAGAAATTAAACTTCGTATATTCTCCATTGTAATATTTAAAGACTTTGTCTGGCATGCTGGTTGTTTAAATAAGTATTGCAAAATACTTGTAGCAATGCAAGTCCAGTCTTGCACTGTCGAAGTCCCTGCTAAGCTACATAAATGTTCTATAAATAACGAAAACCTATTTATGATTTTTTTAGAATTTTGTTCTTGTGCCAGATTTGTCAGGATAGCTTGAGTCGCCACTGCAAGAACAAAGAATTTATGTTGTTGGCATGTTGTCGACAAACCAGTCTTTTCGATCCTGACAGAGAGTAATCTGGTTCTGTCATTCTCCTTTTATATTCATTTTGTGAAACTGATTTCAAAGTTTGGAAAGATTTCTGGCGTTTTGATTGAGAAGACTCAGTCTCTTCTAAATGTTCTCCAGCTTTCTTTCAGCTGTACAATGGCCTTTTATTAGATACACTGTATTGATCATGTTGAATTACATTATTATGACATGAGGTGCTACTCGAATTGTTAAATATCGACGCATATGTAAATGGCATCACTGTTTTTTCTATTTCCTGAACATGGCCAGTAGATATCTGTTCATATCCATACCTATTATTATTTTTGGGGACTTTCTTCAAAGCTTCGTTAAACGTAAAATTCTGAACTGTCATGAGTTTGATTATTTCTCTTTGGCGTTCATTTTCAGAACAGTTTTTGTTATTTGCAGTGTGCTCCTGTTTACAATGGAAACATTTGATCTTATTTGTGCAAGAGGACGATTCATGATTCTCACCACACCGTTTGCATTTCAATTTACTTTCGCAATTTACCCTAAAATGCCCATAATATTAATAATTAGTGCACTGTTTCATCAAGGGCATATAACGATCAATATCAAACTTTAGGTAAAACAATGTGACATATTGTGGTAAGAATTGGGAGTCGAATGTTACAATTACTGTTCTAGTTGGAACAGCAATGCGAGTACCCTCCTCGTACTTATATTCAAAGTGCGTCTTACCTTGATGACTTGGCCATTGACGAATTTATATTTTGCAGAATTTCATCATCACTTATTGGCTGATAAACACCTTTCATAACTCCCATTCTTCTTACGATGTGAGATGGAACAACACCATCAAAATTTCTCTGAAACAGTATTGGATTCGAAAGAAAATCATTTGCAAAATTTGATGTCTTAAATGTGAGTGTCGCTAGATTTTTCCAAGCCTATCTATCCCATTTAAACCTCTAATATTTTCTTTGCTGATTATTTGACCTAATTTTAAAATGTGCAATTGTCCAATTTTTTCTTTGCCTTTTCCATCTGAGGCACCCTGGTGTCTAGATTACATAAATATTTCATACGGACTACATGATTTCTTCTGTACTTTAATTCATCTTTCACATAAACTGTTCTGGAATTTGTTTCGCTCATTTGTAGAGTGCTATCTATATTACTACACTCAGAATTCAACTTATTAACTTCTTCTATAGAAAGTTCCATGGTACTGAAGTCCGTGTCCATGTTGGATTCAGTTGATTTTGTACTAGCAAATTTGATCTTACGGCCTTTAGAGTTTTACATTAATTAATGTTCACATGACCGCATGTACGTACATTTAGAAAGACAGCAATCCTCAAACGGTAAACAAAACAGTCTTGAATTCCAACTAAGAACACAAAATTTTCTTCCGCACAAATCACTTATGCAAACACATCTGTAACCAAAGACTCAATCCGAAGAGCCTTATGTTAAACCTTACCCGAGTCGGTTTGCAACAGAAATGATTCGTCGCGTCGCGTCGTGTCGGATCCGGTGTGCGGCTGGTGTAACTGGTATGGTGTGTATTAGGATTACGGCCCGTTTCTCCTTATTGAGTTTTCACCCCCCCCCCCCCCGCAATACAATTTCCCGTTATTTATGTGACACTAACAACTTATTTGTGGAATGCTACCCCAAATGTAAAGTTAGAAGATAAAATGAAATAATACTTATTAGTAGTTACTTCCTATTGAAACCATGAGTGTAACGCTTTGCCTCAATTCCTGAAGAAATGTTGTCCAAATATAAAAAAAAAATGACTTTTGTACTTGATACAGAGTCTGAAGAAGACCTTGCTAGAAGGTTGAAACGTTACGTTTAGTTTATGTTTTTAATAAAATAAATTACTGCCTTGGTCAGCATATTTAGTTTTTCATAATCATGGAAACAAGGCTTAATGGTGTTATAATTGTCCAAATATAGTAAAAATACATTGCGTTTGTTTTGGCTCTGAACCGAGAAAGCGTGTGACATGCCGTGACATAGAGCAGATGTCGGCATTTTCGTCCCGTAACGTCTCGCTTATTTACGCACATATCTTTAGCATGTAGCCAATTATGGTTATACCGCATAAAGAGTACTAACCTGTAAGTTGTTCACGCGCTATCTCAGCCCAGAGACAAAACGAAAGCACTGTATTTCTAAAGTACGCAGGGAATTTCTAGTTGACAAGTATGCATGAATTAATTGATTGATTTATTTAGTTTATTTTACTTCGTGTTTTTGTGCCTCTTGGCTAATTTGCGAAGATACGGATGAGGGATGAAATGATCTCTTTTTTTTTTTTTTAGGAAAATCTCTATAAGAACTAGACCATGTGAAAACCAAATATTGAACTGAAAAATACATTTTAAAAATTATAGAAAGTTAATCATACATCTTAGAATGGACATTTACAAACAACCAAGCCCGAGCGGGATTCGAACCCGGGACCCCTAGCATCGCAGCGCGATGTGCTGACCACTCGGCCGCGGGGTCCGGCAAGTATGGATGAAGAACAGCGTACAATGAGCAGAGTTATTAACATATAAACAAAAGCGTAAGTGGTGGATCGTAACAACAGACTGATAAATTCTCCAGACTGTAACTATTTTGCTTCTCTTAAGGTATGCTATTCACGATTACAGTTTGTACCTCAAATGCGGAATCGCCCTTTATGTAGCTATCTGCTTTGAACTTTGTCAACAGAAAAGTAATTTATTTTCAGGAGAGTTGATTAAGAAAAGCATATAGTACAAGATATAAGAATAGTCCTCAAATGGCGTGTAGAATCTATCATTATTTTTGGTAATTAAAAATTGCGTATCAATGCTGATAAATGAAGCAAACACATCTGAAATATTTTAGTAATAATTTCTTATATTGTCTCTTTTTTCTTAGGGAAATCTCTATAAGAACTAGACCACTTGAAAACCAAATATTGAACTCAAAAATAAATTTTAAAAATTACAGAAAGTTAATCATACATCTTAGAATACTTCAACTCTAGTCAAGATGGAGAAAACTACCGAACTCAAAGAGGACCCGTTTTTTACGAGAAATACAATTCTACTTAGAAGTTGGAGATCTGGGGTTTATCTAATAAAGATAGCTGCGTTGTTTGTGATTTCAGCTCTACAGAAAAATGAAATCAAATACAAGATCTCAACTGATGACATATCTGCTGGAAAATTTGATGATCTGGTCTTCAAGTTTACTTATAAAGAAGATGCGGTGTCCTGGTTTTTGCAAGTGAGACACAGAGAGATCGATACAAAGATAACTCTCAGGGATCTATTCTCACAAACAGGTACCTTCAGTCTTAGAACTTATTTCCACTCATTTCTGTACATTAGAAAACAACCAGAGCACAGTGAAAATGTGGAGAGCAGGTATATCATATTCACCCCTGCAGTTCTTGACTTCAACAGCAACCAAGTGGAAGAGGAAAGTCTTACAATATCATCTGGCAATACTTATCTAAGGTTCAAGAGGGTAATGGAAGAACATGATCTCTTGGATATACGCAAATACATGTTTCAGATACAACCGGATGATTTTATCAAACGCCATCTAAGAAATACACCTGGAGCAACTGATGATAACATAGAAGATTTTCTGAAGAATTTGAGATTTGCTGTGAGACAACCAACAGAAAGGCAACTGGAATATATACTGTTGGAGAAAGCGGGGAAAGCAAATACAGGGATTCAACCAGAAACTTTGAGAGAGAGGATTTGCCAGAACTTGCACATATGGGCTAGACAAGTCACACCCGAAACTAACTACTTTACACAAACTGAAGTTGCTGAAATTTATTTGCAAATTTTGTCGGACGCTTTCAAGGAAACAATAATGTTAGACGGCATTGAACTTTGCCGGTATTCCACCATTAATGAAAGTGTTTTTTACATGATTCCGTCCTCCTTGAGGCTTTGTTGTAACAGATTAATTGGGTATCCAATGGGTTTCGAGGAAAGGTTTGTGTTACGGCTAGGAGATTTGGTGAAAGTGCAGGGTATTATCATTCCTTATCTTCCATTCAAGAAGGCCACAATAATAATTATTGTGTGCGAACAGACAGACGTTACAGTTGAGGCAAAGAAAGTCATAGAATATTTGATAGCAAAGATGCAATATAAAAGTACTGCTTCCAGCACCAGTACGATGGTAACGGATATTTCAAAGTTAATTTTCGTCTTAAGTGATGAGACCATGAAACACTTGATAGAAAGCCACGATCTTCGTTTCTTCGAAGATGATACGTCCTTTGAAAGCCTATCAAGTGTAACTCAAGCACTCCTTATGAAGAAAGTTGTCATATTTCAAGGTGTTCCTACACCTCTCAATAACTTATGCAATAGTGTTGTCAAGGCTGGTTTGAATTCGCATCATACTGAATTATTGGTATCAGAAACCAATATCGTTGTCGGTAAATCTGTACTTAAAACCGAGGATATAATACACTTCTTTGTCCCACGAAAAATCTATGAACAAAGTACTTTGCAAGAGAAATGTTTAGTTCACGAAATTGATATATTGGGAAAATTAGACAAAAAGTTAATTGTTGTAATTGCAGCAGAGCCAGGAATGGGGAAAACCTCTCTGCTTTATCGTGTAGCTGAAGAATGGAAAAGGAAGAATACTGATCAATGGGTCATCAACGCAAGCCTAAATGATGTTGGTATTAAGCTTAAGGAAAAGAACATAAATGAAAACATACCCAATTTCATGGAGCTGTTGATTGATATTTTCTTGGAAGGTGAAACCTCACTCTCAAAGTACTTCTTTCGGCATAGCCTTGAAACAGGAAAGTTCCTGCTCCTCTTGGATGGATATGACGAGGTAGAATCAAAAGTCGAAAGAGAAAACGTATGTGTATTCCTAAATAGACTGAAGGAAAACTCACGTGGACAGGTAATAATAACCACAAGACTTAACTTCAAGGAAGAGCTGGAGGAGGCAACGTCATCAGTTGCCTACCGCTTGGAGCCATTGACCGTAAAGGAACAAGAGAACCTCCTAGGAAAAACTTGGATCAAGAATCTGGGATTTTCATCAGATGAAAATTCAGAACGTGTCAACGTGTACGCAAGTGAAGTCGTTAAGATTTACATTCAGGATGTCGGTGAACAAGGGATCCCTTTGCAAATAATGTTGCTAGCGGAGGTGTATGAAGAAGATTGTAAACTCTATTGCAACGATACAACACATGAGTTAAGAACAAATCATATAAAGAACATATTTGTGCTTTATAGAAGATTTGAAATTAAAAGGTGTGAGAATTTTGTTTCAGAAAACATACCTTCAGACAATAAATCTTTCAGGGAGAGTCTAAAAGAAACTATCTTAGAGGAGCATAGAAATATATGTAGGAAAGTAGCCATAGAAAAGATGCTGCGACGCTCTGAAGATCTGTGTAATTGCTGTCTGTTAAAGGAATCAAAGAAGTTTCTGTTGACAACAGACGACTATATTTTTAGAATTGGAATTTTGCAAAAATGTGAAGGGAATAAAATGTCCTTTATTCACACTACATTTGCAGAGTATTTTCTCGCCTTACATCTCTTCACCGAAGGCATATCATGCCCAGAATGTTTGAATGTAATAAAAGAAGAATTTTATCAAAGTAGCTATTCTCTCATACGAATGTTTGTGGATAACATGTTAGCAAGAAATAATAGATTTCTGGAAGCTGTTACTCTGAATGATATAGTGGTTCTTGAAGAGGAACTAAAAAATGGAACAGCAATTGACAAAAGAGATGCCCTGGGAAGAACTCCCTGCCACCTAGCAGCTGCCCTTGCAAACGTAGAGGCACTTCAGTTTCTGCTAGAAAGTGGGTGCGATATAATGGCAACAGACAAGCTTGGGTTTACATCTTTAGATATTTCTCTGAAACAACGTAACAAGAAAATGTGTAGGCATTTCCTAACTTTGAGAGTAAAACTTCAATTAACAAGGGAGCAGGTATCTCAGTTAGAAAAGTGCATAGAGGAAGAAAATGAATGCACGTGAACTAAGGCACAGTAAAGCTTGAGTCATCACATATACTGACATTCCTACTTCCTTTGAAGTATTCATTGATTTCAAGATGGCTGAACATAATGCCGTATTAAAACTTTACTGAATGTTTATTCAGTTTAAAATATATCAGCACTTATCTCTCCAACATGTTATGTTATTATGTTAATAAGATAAAATATGGTACGTACACAAATGATCTGATGTCTGGCAATTATTGATCAAGTACAGTAAATACTTTGTAGATTTTCCATTCTGTTCGGAGGGTGACAACGTGCGCATTATTCATATGTTTTCCGCGTTTTGGAAACGTAACAATTGATAAGTTTACGGAAAGAACATTTCCTGATGAACTGTGATAACCACTCACCTTCGTTTTAATGCAGGATTTTCGGACAACTATCCAAAATGCTGGAAAATGAATTAAATCTTAGTTCTTATAAGTGCATTGTGCTTAAGTGCAATTCTAGAAAGCTTCTTTGGCAGAATTATTTCATTTTATGTATATGCAGTGTACTACCTAATGTCTAGTGGCATTCAACCTTTGTCCTCGGATTTTGTTGTTTGTTCAGTGTCTGTAAATCTAGTCTCAGGTACATTCTTTTATGTTGTTTGGACCGCTCAAGCCCTTTTTAGTTGTTCACCTGGAAAGGAGATCTTTAATGTGGTCAAGAATATATGAATCTAATGGTGTTAAACATGACAATGGCCTTCTCTTGGATAGCTTTCACACCCAAATCACTTGCTCCGTGGTACCCAATGTCATTGCGTGCCAGTCATTTGTAACCATGCTGAAACAAATCGAACATAAGTGCCTGTGCAAGTTGGAAAGTTAAGGAGAGATTCGTGCAGAGGTTGCATAACTAATGTAGGAAACCCAAGGAATTTGTAACAGTATTTTACATTTTTACTTCCTGAACTTATCGGCGGAACCCGCTGTATTTGGCCACCTGCTACGGAACTGTTACTTTGAACAAAACAAATTAAAATAAAGTATTCCCACGTATGTTTGAGAGAAGGAAATTTACAATACTTCATTTCATTGTTATCATTAATCGAAAAAAATTGAATCCAGTATGTTCTACTGATGTTTCTGTACACATGCAATACTTTTATTTATATTTAGACATTTCATAATATAACAGTGTTGTGCACAAACTTTAGGTTCACTGTAATGCCGGTAAGTTTGAGATTTGTGTGTAAAAGGAATAACCAATTTCATATTGTGCTTTTAGTGAAGCATTCTATAAATTTTATAATTTTACAAAAATATATCATAATATTTGTAAAATATATTTGTAAGCTTTGTATAGCCTATTGTTTTACACACTGTGCGAATTTAGCATTTTGTTTTGGGGAGGGGTGATGCCCACTCAGTGGCGTATTTGTGATTGCACATTGAAAGGTAGGTTTTATTGGGTATGGATATTTGTATACAAGTTACCAGTCCAGGCTCGTACCCAAGAGCCATGAAATATTTTAATGCGAACCTATAAAAAAATTACAAAAAAAGACGGACGGTTTTTTACATTTTGCAGAATTTCAATTTTCTTCTTGTATGAATGAATGGGTTGTTTCTGGAGAGAGGCAGACTCCTCCAGAAGTCTGCAGTGTCGTATTTTTAGCAATTTTAGTTTTATAACCATTTATGCAAAGTTACCAAACATCCCAATTCGGTCGGGACAGTTCACTATTTTTAATCTCTGTCCTGATCTTTTTCGAACTGCAAACTTGATGAAAAAAAATCATTTTTTTGGTTAATTCACATTCAGACATGTTCTTCATTATAAGAATCATTCCTGATACAAGTTATTTCACTTATAAATATATTACTTTGTAATCATAGATTATCTTTATTACAAATCAAATAAAATCATGGCTGGTCAATGGTGGTGGTATAAGAAAATTGAAAACATTGTAAATTTGTGAATATTGTGTTATTCAAGTACTTTTGAGAATGGAATGTAAGCAATAAGCACCGAGCTGTACGCCAGGTGACAGCCTTTCTCTGTAAGCAACTGTCGGGTTGTCGGCTCAGGGAGAGAGGGGGAGGGGCTATCACTGAGTTGATTGATTGTTTCCCGTTACTTTGGTCCATAATATTGCAACACTACAATTGTACATCCAGCTGCAATAATACCTTAGCGTTGGTGGCCACATCCAGGGTACGAATTCACGTGGCGGAGGGGGATCTCGCACCTTCCCACCAACGATACTGTTCTATTAAAATTCACCCCCCCCCCCCCATCAAAATTTTCCAAGGGGAAGAGTTTGTGTTATATCAATAAAAATAAGCAATTAATTTTGACTTCATATATACTTTACTAAGAATAATATCAGAAACACATACAGAGAAGAACAAAGAATAATTTCTGCGTGTGTGTGTGTGAATGTTGCATAAATCTCTCTTTCTCTCTCTCTCTCTCTCTCTGTCTTTCGTTAGAGCTGGTAACAGCATGCGGTTAAAATGCACTTCTATAGTCATAGACAGTGGCGGCTATTAGGGGGCGAGGAATGCAGTTGCCCCCTCCCCCACCTTTTGCCACTTTGCTAAACTTTATCTATCAAGATAAACTGATAAATTGTCCTTGCCCCCCCTCTACCAGTTTTGGCACCTTGCTCTCCCCTATTTTTGGAACCCAATCGCCGCCACTGGTCATAGATAAGATTTTATAATTATATCAAAATGAACTAGTGAGGAACTGAGCCGTAGCTGCGAAGGGGGTTGTCATTAGTCACCGTAGGCCCCTGGAACACAGAAATTAGACCGACCTGATATTTCTCCTCCATTTCTCACCTCCTCTCGTCGGAAATAAAACATAGCACTTACATGTTAATTTAATAGGAAACGAATGTGTTCTCAAAGTATCTTAGTGTTAGCCCCTCCACCTAGTTACGTATAGCAGATCATTAATTTGCAATCGAATTTGCAGATGTGAACTATACCACACACTGCTTCAATGAAGATGAAGTAGGATGCACAACCGACTGTAATTTTATTAGCCACACTTCTTGAATGCTAAGTTTTATTTTCGTCGGTTTGAACGGAATAGATTAGGTACATAAAATTTCTTCATTGTCTAAGTATGCGAGCCTCATCTAGGCGGGGGGGGGGGTACAAATTCGGTGTAGGGAGTGCAAAAATATGTTCTCGGCCTGGGCGCTGAAATCTCTAGCTACAGCTCTGATAAGGAAATACTTCCATTCGAGAGACCATTAACAGATTTACACCATTATAGAAACATGCCACAATACAGGTAAGAAATTTTATTGACCATTATTTATAGGAAGCAACAAATAAATAAAATCTAACACTTATGAAAAACATTTACCTATTGTCTAATTTCTCGACATTTTGAACCAGTTGTTAAAGGAATTAATTTGATAGTTTATAAATGTACCAAATTAATTTATTTATACATTTTTAATTATATTAATTAATTATTTAATAATTGACATATATTTCATGACAATACAATATCCACTGTTTCGGGCTTGCCCCCCCCCCCCCTTTCAAAAAAATTCCTGGGTACGGGCCTGTGCCTAAACTATTGTCTTTCGGTTCTAAGTACTTAGAACATTGATTGTAAGTCAGGTTTTTAAATCTTCAGCGCGAAAGCCACCGTAGTTGGCTGACTCGAACGTGGGAAGAAATCGATTATCGTTTTGACATTCTCCGTGCGACAAAAGGAGCAAATAAGGAAGAGTACTGATACAAGACATAAAACTTTTCGAGTTCATCTATCTATCATTGCCACCAGTTTATTTGTATCTTCATCAGTCTCCGATTTATTAATAATTAAAATAATTAAAATGTGTCAGACACTTTGTACACCCTGTTTATGATTTTAGTGTAACATATTGTAATATCCCATACTTTTATTAGAAACTGCCTGTAATTTTGCAATATTATATTAAAAAAGGATTTATTCTTCATTTGTAATGCAGAATATATCCTTGTAAAAACCATATATATTTACGTAAAGAATTGTGTAAAGTATAATATGATATATCTAAGTGTGCGTACGTTTTTTTATAAATTATATAAAACAAAAATCTTTTGTTAATAAAAAGTTGTGGTGAAGCCGAATTTGCACTATAATGTATTCTTTGTTGATATTGTTACATGCGACTGAAAGATTTCCCTCATTGAAATAGAACATTATGAGTGATTATGAAGGATGAAAAACGTCTCAGCATTTTATTAAACTTTACGTAGTAACTTCTTTTGTGAGAATAAGCAGAAAAAATATAGTCCAGGCAACATACATTTATCCAGGGTTTAATGTCTTCAGAAGTTTTCTAAACTATTTTAGCTCAGAATCATTCATCAATGATTACTCTACGCAACAAGAAATTGTTCATTTTAAAGTTTTAACGTTTTATTCCTTTTATTTATTTATTTATTTATTTCAGAAATTGAAGGCAACAGGTATATTACCCATTAATGGCGTTCATTATACAATAATATGAGCGATCTTGGCCTGCTTATCACGAATCTGATATCACTGTAGTTTCCCAAAATATCGATTATTTTCCCGGGGTAGGTGAGCTAAGTTCGGAATTTTTACGGCCTTATCCCCCTCGTAAAGCGGATCTGGGGCTCGCCCAGTCTCCAATCAATAGGTACCTGGAGGCAACCCGGGTGGTAAAGGCGGCCGGAACGTGGTAATAATCATATCACCTCCGAAATTACCGAGATCGAGAATGTGTGGGGCCCTACCAACACATTCCCTAAACATGCCTTCATGGCACTGTGCTATATGCACGGGGAACTTTACCTTTTACCTTACCTTTTACTAGACAATAGATAATAACTTGGATCAATTAACACTGCATGCAAGTCTTCTTCCTAGGACATTTTGTAAGTCTTTCATGAAAAATTATGACAAACGTTCACTTGCAATTTTAATTTTTTGAATGGTATATTATTATTATTATTATTATTATTATTATTATTATTATTATTATTATTATTATTATTATATACCTATTAATAAATAGGATTCAGGAAAACTACTTGCTTATCGTTACAAATACCAAAAAGAAAAGGTATGCAATGAAATAATTAATTCCCTTCTTGTTATGCTCCTGATGTGGATTAATACGTATCAGAAATGCAGTACCATATTTGTAAATCCAGTCGATCTTTTGTTATTTACTTTTTAAAGATATTGAGGCATCTTCAAATATATTATTCTACTTTATAAACTTATATCTGATCTTCTACTTCATAGTCATGATGTGTACTGTGACTACGGTATATTGTAAATATTTTTAGAAATGTAATGAATCTTAAGAAATGTTCGTACAATGAATAAAAGTAAAGACTTTTTTGTGGAAGGCAATACCATGATGTCATTTTCGTTGCAGGGCAATCTTCAAGAGAATACCAATGAATCGAAACCGGAAGTAAATCTCAGAAGATACTTTCAGTTCATAATTACACATTGTGTAGACATTCGTATGTGTTCCGATAGAACTTCAGTGTCATCATATGTTGCATCTATCTAAATCAAAATGGGAAAAAATTCTCCTTTGGAAAAGTCCTCCCATGAACAGAAAAAGAATGGTTTTCCTATGGATAAGTCTCAACAAGGAGCTTTAGACGGTGCAGAAGGTGGTCATTACCATATAAAGATGGTTGCGTTTTTTGTACTCTCAGCTCTGAAGCAAGAAGGTATTACTAGTTACAAAATCTCAGTTGATGACGAAACTTGTGGAAAATACGACGATGTTGTTATTGAATTTAAACGACAAGAAAAGCTCATGCGTTGGTTTATTCAAGCTAAACATCGGAAAGACAATTGTGAAATCACATTTAATGACCTTGTCGCCGATGAGCAGAAGAAGCAACAGAAGAAGGAAAACGTGGAATGGAAAAACGAAACGAGCAAGGGGATAAAGAAGAGGAAAAATAAACTACGAGGAGACGATTTCACCCTTGGAAAGTATTTTCAATCATATCTAAAAATAAGGAATACGTTTAAGGACAAACCAAAAGCTATTGAGAGGTATATCATATACACCCCAGCAACTCTCAACAAAAACCTGACAGAAGAAGGTGGGATGTTCAAAAGAACTACTGAAGAGCATGACCTTCTGGACATAAACAAATCTGTGTTTGAGTTACAACCTAATGACGCTGTAAAAGAACACATAAAGAACTATCATGCCGCAAAAGGAAAGCCATTAGATGAAATTGAGGAAAAAATAGAAGCCTTTGCAGATCGATGCAGGTTTGCTGTTGGACAGCCAACAAATAACGAGTTAGAAAACATTTTGGAGAAGAAATCGAAGGTGACAAATGTGAACTTTAATCTGGGAGGTTTAGGACGTGCCATCCGCAAAGAAGTGGAAGAATGGTACAGGTATCCAGTGGAAAACAAAGTAAAGGATTATTTCACAGAAACTAAGGGTGCTGAAATTTCACTTCGGTTCGTATCAAATACTTACAAAGAATCTGTGATATCAGATAAAGTTACATTCACTGACGTCACTGACCTAGAGGAGGCAATTAAAAGTGAGCATCGTGTCTTGTGTATTATCACTAGTAGCACTAAACTTTGTTGTAATAGATTAATTCAGAGCATAGGTGATTCTTCGAAACACTTACTGTTAAATTTCGAATTACTGAAAGTATTTATGCGTTTTCCTCCCGTGAATGACGATAAAACAATAATCATTTTATTAGAGAAAACAGATCATTTAGAGGAAAATCAGAGAGTTCTGGAGAGTCTTATTAGAAGGTTCCCTAATGTTAATTCGAAAAATGAACAAACAATAGACTCAAAATTAGTTTTTATTTCATCTGACTTAAAACATGAAAGAATTCTCAAATTGTCAGGATATCAGGAACACATTGATATTGAGAGAGATCTACTATCTACTTTCGACAATCTCTCTGAGAAAACTAAACGTTTAATTATGAGAAAGAAGATCAAGTTTCAAGGCAATAGTGTAGTCTTGAGCAAATTATGCTGCGGAAGTTCAATGCCTCCCTTTACCCCCAGGGACACTGAGATATTAGTTTCAGAATCATGCATTTCTGTGGGTAAATCGGTAACTACCATGAAGGAAAAACAAATTAAGTTCATTCCACGCAAACTGAACTCTAATAAAATAATTATGCTCTCGAAGCTTAATGACTTACGTGATCATGAGTTTGTTTTAGTGGATTCAACGAAGAAGTCTTCCACGTTGCCTCCCAAAATCACAGAGTCATCATCAGAATCTCAGAAACATATCCACACATGCAGTGAGGAATCAGCGGACAAAGAATTTAATGACCTGTGCACATTATATCGAGATAAAAATATTCACAAGTTGAAGGTTCTCGAAGAGAGTAGTAAACTACAGTTACTTGAAACTCATGGTTCACTTGAAATGCTACGAAATATTGCAGATGAAATTAAAATCTCTAATATTTCTGAAGTTTTAATCGAACCACTTGTTGTACTTGCAGCGGAGTCAGGAATGGGGAAGACAATTCTGCTCTCTCACATAGCAGAGGAGGAGAAGAAGAAGCACAAAGACAAATGGGTTGTCTACGTACAACTCAAAGACGTCGCTAGGAAACTTGTCAACATAAATTCAAAGAGCTTTGGTGAAATTTTCGCCAAGGAAGAACTCGACAAAGCTTTCTTGCAACATTGCATTGAAAAAACAGGAAAGTTCATTCTTCTCTTAGATGGATACGATGAAATTGAGAAGGACCAAAGGAAAAACATAAGTGAAGTTGTAAAGGAGCTAAAGTCAAAATCACTTGGTCAGGTAATTGTAACAACAAAACTCCATTTCCAAGAAGAGTTAGAGAATGAAGCATCAACATTCGCTTATCGCCTGGAGCCCTTGACAATAGAGGTACAGGAAGAATTCCTCGAAACAACTTGGGTTAGTGATCTGGGGCTTTCTTCCAATAAGGAAAAATCAAATGATGTACATGATTACGTGAAAATTCTCTTGAAATGTTTCTCTGAGAGTACTGATGAAAGAATTGAAAGCTTGATAGGAATTCCCTTGCAGTTGATGATACTTAGGGAAGTGTATAGAGAAGATTGCCGAAAATATGTTAACACAAAGAAGTTCAATATTATCAGTAATATTAACATATTAAAACTCTATGAAAGTTTTGAGAAAAAGAAATGCCTTAACTTTGCAAAGAAAGAGAAAATAAACGCAAAATCAGACTCTATCAAGAATAATATAGAGAAAATAATATTTCACAATCACAGAAGTGAGAGTACCAAAATGTCTCTGAAAGAACCGATGCTAAGCGGTAAGTTTTCTTGCAATTGCTGCATGAAAATCAAACCAATGGAACTTCCACTGCTTGAGGAAAAGCATATTCTTGACATTGGAATTCTGCAGATGATGGACAAGCAAAAGACCTTTATTCACGACACATTTGCTGAATACTTTTTTGCGTTGCATATTGTATACCTACTTTCCAAAAGTAAATATTGCAAGGAATTCATCACAAAAATGAGAGAAAGCTTTTGTACAAATGATTATTCTCTCGTACGGATGTTTGTTAACATCGATTCATCTTTACCACGAATCCACAGGGCTGTGTTATCAAATGACCTAGAGAGCCTCAAGAAGGAATTAAAAGATGCTACTGCAATTCACAAGAAAGATGCTTTGGGAAGAACAGCGTGTCACATAGCAGCTACACACAGAAAGGTGCAGGCCCTTCAACTCCTGCTGACTTCAGGCTCCAATGTTGAGACAGTAGATAAACTTAAGTTTACACCAGTAGACGTTGCTATAAAACTAGAGGACTGGGAAGTTTGTTCACTCTTCCTTTTCAACCAGGTAAAGTTCAAATTAAATCCAGAGAACGCACTTACATTTGTGAAGGATCTCTTTTACAAATTGAATCTGGAACTGAATGTCAAGGATAACCTTTTTACATCGATTGACAGTTCTGAATGTTTGCACATCAGTGATTGGCTTTTGAGGGTTCTGACCAATACTGATCTGAAAGATAATGTAAATATACTTCTGAAACATATTAAAAAATGTCATTCAAATGTTGAGAGAAAAGACCGAATTTTGAAAATACTAATATTCTGCATGCCCTCATTAATAGAGAAAGCAATAGAAAAAGAAATAAGTATTGTAATTTTAGGAATAAATTCTTTGAGTAACAGAGAAGAAATCATTAGGAATACCTTTTCCAGTATTTTAGAGTCTTGGATTAACAAACAGAATTTCCTTCATAAGGCAGCATTGCTAGCTACTTTGCTAAATTCAGCAAAATCACTGGAGAAAATATTCCAAAACCTTGGCCCTGACAATGTACATTTTCTAATTACGCGAAAATTTGTGGAAGGTAGGACATTAGTGCAATTGGCTAAAAAACTGAAGTTAGAAGATTCTCAGACATTCCTGAGGGAACTTAAAAAGGAGGTCATTCATTCCCTGAGTTCTCAGAGAGTTTGATTCAAGATAATCGGGTTTACTTGGCAGTCATGGAGGACGACAGTTTTTTTCTCCTATATACAATTAATTCGTAAGAATTAAGCAAACGTATTTATGGACATCATTCCCTAGGGTTTAAGTGGAAGGATACTTCTGGGCGAGATCACCATTATTAATAATAATTAGAAAGATGTTAAGTGCAAACAGCATCATTGATTGCATCGTAAACATACATTCTCAATCATTCACTGTAATGTCAACGCCATTATTTTATATTTCTGAATTCGGAAATGATCATCGTTTAAAGTATTACCTTATATTCCGTTTAAGGAGCAGGACAGTTTATAAATGAGCTGTCTTAAATTCTTAAGAATACTCCATTCTAATGACAAGTGCTCTTGTGGCGAACGAATTAATAACATGTGTTGCTTGCAATGGAGGAAACGGCTGTAGGAGGAAACGGGATCATTTTTGTTACAGAAAATAGAATTATGTGCGAACAGTTGGCTTTTTGCAATGAAGAAAGAGAACATTGATTTAGCATATTTGATAATTTCTGATCTGAATCATAGAAATGATTCTCATATTCTCAATTTTTTTTTTTACAAATTTAACATCACTAAGTTGCTGACCAAGGCAGTTTATTAAGAAATAAAAACACTTAACAAGTAACTTTTCAACCCTGTATCAGGGTCTTCCTCAGACGAAGAACTAAACTAAAATGATGAACTATACTACACACAGAAAGATTACATACACATAGCAGGGTCACTAGCCACACTGACAGGTGATTGACCCATTAGTCAACTGTCAAGAGGTGATATGTTTGATTCCTTTGGAGAAATCTTCCTAGATAAGGACTGTCAACTTGATTTGTTGTTGTGTGGCTAGTGACCCTGCTATGTGTATGTAATCTTTCTGTGTGTAGTATAGTTCATCATTTTAGTTTAGTTCTTCGTCTGAGGAAGACCCTGATACAGGGTTGAAACGTTACCTGTTAAGTGTTTTTTATCTTAATAAACTGCCTTGGTCAGCAACTTAGTGGTTTTAATATAAAAACAAGGCTTAATTATATTAAAATTTAAAATGTAAGGGGATGCTCATTATTCTAAAGGAGAGCAAATGTATATAGTTTAATTTTTGTAAAAATGTATTGTATGGATACCGAAAGTGAAAATGTTTCTGCTGAAGTGTTGAGTATTAAGGTGATATATAGTGAAAACATTGAAAGTTACAACATTTAAACTATTTATGCAAATAAGAAGTAGCAATATTTCGTGATTCTCTATATCCGGTGGTGACTATTTGAATTGTGAAGTACAGGTGGTGGTGTAAAATGATGTTGAGGACACATTACTGTGGGAACAGGAATAAGATACAGAAGGTGAATATACGGAGTAATGTCGCTACCGTAACACAATGAATGCAATGTAAGGCAAAGAATGGCTATCAATGAGTCAAAAACAGGTTCAAGCAAATATTTACTGAATTTTGAACAAAACTGAATGAGTTGCCTTCCAATATTTATTTTGTAAATAGACAGTTTTATTAGGAATTCCAAATGTGCAAGTTTATGATAGACTCCCTCTACTTTCCAACTCTGGGGATATTAACATACTATTTCCTGTTTTAAGAAGAGTTTGTTTGTAGATAATAGATGCGTACATGTAATTGTTTTCTTTGACTGTATATGGTCAATATAAAATTATAATAGTATGGAAATAGTTGTGACAAAGACAACCTCGAAATGTGAGGTCAGATATTTATGTAAAAGTGTTTAATAATCTGAAATTATTGTATGTAAGAATAATTGTATGTATTCACTATAATAGTATTTTTAAATGTTTTCACAACATTATATTTGATCTTAGACTGCAATTAGTTCGCTATTTTATTAAAGTCTACCTAGTCAGTAAGGATGAAGGCTTGGTTGCATTGAAAATGCTAATAATGTAAATACTTGAATGTAATTGAATTTTTTTTTCATTTATGAAACTAGAACCATGCGGCTCAATTATGTGAAGTTTCACAAACAAAATATTTCTTCAAATATTAACAAGACATTCCACGAAAAGTGGTCCAACACCATTGTCAATAACAAAATGAATTAATATGGAAATTATTAAGGTTCATGCATAAGTTCGTAACGTTTTTCATCGTTGCAAAAAGTTTTTATTTTTAATTTAATACTCATTTGAGATTAACACAAGACAGAAATTAATCAGTAATATATGTTACTCCTTTGTGTATGACTGTCTACCAACGCTGGGGCAGTTTTTCGATTCCACGCCTGAAGAAATCACTCGATTTGGGGTAAAAGCGTCATCAAGCTAAGTTTGAAGAGTATTTCCATTACCAAAGAAGTTTCCGTGAAGATTGGTGGATTAAGAACCGAGAAGGTGGAAATCCGAGGATGCAAGATCTGGAAAGTAAGGAGGATGTGGAATAACCTCCAAACAAGCTCGTAAATAGAAGCTTTTGTAGTGTGGCAGTGCATTATCGTGTTGCAGCAGCACTTGATGCAGTCTTCCTGACCTACTCATTGATTTGTGTTCCTTTTTAAACTAAAGCGTGCGGTATCCTGAACCTTACCCATGGAATGCAAATGTCGACAGTTCCTCACATTTGATAATTCTCGGGTCGACTGACGTGGAAAATCGTGGATTAAAATGTTTAAACGGTTTTCATTAAAACCCGATGGTCTTCCTGAACGTGGAGAAACGCTTAAGTCAAAATTGTTCTCTTTGTAACTACAAAACCATCTTCTTACCTTGCTTTCTCCATTCTGTACAAGGCACAAATGTTTCGAACCGCCTCCCCAGCCTCTGCTTCTATTATACTCTAGACAGAAGAATATGTCGGAAGTGTTCGTTTTCTTCCACTTGACACCTATTGTTCTTTAGCAAACAAACAAAACTGTCTTCTTTTAAATCTGTAAATTTCGATGGTTATTCACAAGCACAATAATGCCTCTCCAATTGATGCACGTTAAACGATAAACAAACTCCTAACATCGCAGTGTTGCAATACGAAACACAAACGCTTCGAACTTATGCATCAATAAAATATTATTGTTTTTAATTGCATTAAGGTTTAGATGTTTGTGCATGGTAATAGCATCTGCAGCCTATATGCTTCACAGACAAAGTCAAAATTTGCTACATTTTTAAAGCGTCACACCCGAAACGTACTTTTGTGAATGCTTTTCATGCATTCAGCTTGTGTCATCATACTCAAGTTTTTTTTCATTTGTTAGCAGACACCACAAAATGCTTCAAAATTCAATGATACCAGTTCATTATGAATATTTCAATTTAATGTCTACAACTTTCAATTTTGTGTGTAAAATGTCACACACGTAACGATGGAATGCTCCTAACAGTAAATTAACACCCTTCATGAAATTCTTCCTACAGGATTTTTTTTTCTAAATCAAAAAAACAATATTGATTGACTGTCAATACTTTTGTCGATCTGAAAATTTTGAATACCAAGTAGCCAAAGTATTTCTAAACCCTCAAAGTATTATCTACCAAGTTATCCTAATAACTTAGATGAAGTGACGACGCCATGAAAAATGAACAGGTAAGTAAATGGGTCGAAACTATTTCCTGGATATGGGGAATCACATTTATGTGCTTGTACACCATACAGAAAGCATTTGGGAGCTAAAAGAGTATTGATTTATCTACTTTCACTTCCTTCCTAGGAGGAGGTAGGAGAAGAGAAATAGTTAACGACCCCTTTTCCCTCTTAGGAGCCGCCACTGCTCAACATGACTCGGAAGTAACTTGAACTGTTATGAGGGGTTACGATTGCAATCGAAGAACTTATAAAAAATCTGGGTAAAAACTACACCTGCACATCCAGTTCATACGCTACTGATAACTAGCGTAGTCATATAAATTTTAAAAAAATTACACTTAGATGATTTACACCTTACATTTTCACTAGGAATTCTCGATGGCTATTTTATGCGAGTTGTAAGATGGAATTACGAATAGAGTCTAAGCAGTAGGAATTGTGTTCTTTGGGTTTCACCGTGGGCGGTGAATTCCGTAGAATGAAAGGAATGAACACACGCTAATTTATTAACTGTTTATATGTGATCAATTTATTTTTACCGTTTCATTCAAACTATTGATTCGTAGTCGCCTATCTTCTTCTAAAGGCTGTTGTAAGTTGTTGTGTGGGTTGTTTGTAAGTGTGAGCGACATACTGATGCCGTCTGCTGGTTAGTAGGACCAGCACGAGAACAGATGCCTCTTCCGGATCATACTAACCAGCAGACGGCATCAGTAAGTCGCTCACACTCGGTATAATTCGTGACACTTCGGGAAAAGTAGCTCTCGGCATCCTTCGTAGATCTTCGGCATAGGGAACGCATGTCCGCTACCCATTCCAGATTCATAGTTTCTTTCCATCTAAATCTGCCCAAGATATATTTATATTGTAATATCGTTTACAGCGAATTTTGTGTTGTGAGTTGTCCCAGTGAATTCATGTAGTTTTTTCTGGAATTTATATGAAAAACACAAGTTTCAAAATCATACCTAACAGTTGACCAAATCACTTAGGTTGAATTGACTCGAAGGGAATGAATCCACAGAACTCATTCCGGGTCTTGCGGCAGCCATAGCTCTTGTCCAGTCTTACGGCGGGTGCCCTACATGCTGGCAAAGGAAGTGGGAAGCGACCAATCCAGCGCGATAAGAAACGCAGCAGCCTGTGGAACACCACATACTCCCGTGACATCGTAACTCTCGGCGCCACCGCTGTCGTCTGGTTGGTCTGCGGTGTGTTCTCCTCTCCCCACTTCCCTTTGCAGCATAAGGGCCGCCTGCCGTAAGACTGGACAAGAACTATAGCTAATGGTGCGGAGGAGAGTGTAAACGAGTGCTGAAAACACTCTTCATCCAGAGTCTGAAATGGAGATGTTTTGAACAGGAGAGATTGTGTATGATGGTATACCAAGGCCTAATTTTGACTCTACCGGGTGTAGTAAAGAAACAAAATGTGTTCGTCATTTTAATCCAAACCAAAGTGGACTAATAGGTTGGCAGCAGAAGAGCATTAAAACTCTACTGTTGGCTTTGAGTCCTATTTTCAAATGAGTTTTACTTTTAAGTTCACTTTATGCACAGACAGGCTAATCGGGGCTAGCCTACAGTTTAATGTGGGATTCGAACCACTATGTGCCTCCACTGGGTATCGAACCCGGGACGCCTTCATTACAAGGTGTCAACGTTACCACTATGATATCCGTATGCCCTATTTTCAAATGAAGAGGGTGTGTGGAGCAGTTCAGGTTTCGATGACGTGATCAATTTACTTAAACATCGCAGCTTTATCAGCAAAACCAAACTTACATCCGCGCTGAAATTCTGCGGACAACAAATGGAACTGTGGGAATAGACTTGCGGGCTCCGTTACTTTGTAACCCCATATTTTTGTACCATCAAAACTCATTTGCCAAATTTTGTACTATTTTTGTTCTACTCAAAAATGCTAAAAATAAGTTTTGTACCACTCAATTTACCGTCGAAAAACAATAATTAATTTTGGGATTACAGAGTAACGTCTCAACCTCATCATCAGTTTCAGATAAGTTATCCACATCAAAATATTGTACTATTTATGTACCATTTTGTACCACTATTTAAAAATTCATAAAAATCAGATATCCACTTATTGCAAAGTAGTGTGTATAAAGGTGAGTTTTAAAAATTAGTACAAAATAGCATAATATTCTTCGAAGCAACTCGAGACGGTACAAAAATAATGGTTCCAAGGTACAAATTTTCCCGCCTTTTTTGTGGCTGTTTCTGACGGGTACAAAATTTTTAAATAGTGGTACAAAATGGTACATAAATAGTACAATATTTTGATGTGGATAACTTAGCCGAAACCGATGATGAGGTTGACACGTTACTCTGTAATCCCAAAATTTATTTTTCATTTTCGACGGTAAATTGAGTGGTACAAAAATTATTTTTAGCATTTTTGAGTAGTACAAAAATAGTACAAAATTTGGCTAATGAGGTTTTGATGGTACAAAAATATGGGGTTACAAAGTAACGGAGCCCCTGCAACGAGACGAACAGCGAAAACTGGAGATAATGGTTCAAAATGCGAAGTTAAAGTTTGAACAATTAGTTGATAAAAAGGACACGAAAAAAGTTTACCTTGAGACACTTTCTATTCTTTTAAATTAAGTTATGGTCAAAATTTTACTTCGCTAGTCTCTCAGAAGTGAACTAAGTGTCGCTTATTCCTCAGATGAATATACAGTGTACAAAAAATGTGTTTTATTTTAGGAAAAGCACTTCTTCATCTTCAGGTTTTTTATCTGAACTGTTCATGTTGTCAAGTTGCGTGTATTGGTTTCAACAATTTTGGTGTGTATATTCTATCCCGGGTATCTCTGGAGGAAGCGAAGGAAAATATATCTCTGCGTAAGTAGTGACGCGAGACGGCTACACCAATGAACACGTAAGAGGGAACGGCATTGCTTGTTTCATTTGTTGTTTCAAGTCCACTTTATGCACAAAAAGGTTAATTGGGACTGGACCTACAGTTTAAAGTGGGATCTCAACCACTGTGTCACGTGCCTCCACCGGGTATTGAACCCGAGACCACTTGATTACAAGGCGATGACGTTAACACTACGCTATCGGGAAGGCCTGGAACGGGATTACGTTCTACGGCCCTGCTCCACAGATCTCGGGGATAGAGTATAGTTGTAGCACTGAACGTTCTTTTTCAGTACTTCGCAGAATTCAGAGTTACTGTAGAAACATCCAAGGGAAGTAATTGAGAAGAAGCTGCTAAACTTGAAGTGAAAATGAACATGAAGTCTACAATCTAGTGAAAGAGGAATTCATAAAGGAGAAGTTAAAATAATAATAATAATAATAATAATAATAATAATCAATGCTGATGATTATGATGATGCTTGTTTTTGTATCTTACGTCATGTGCTTCACTTCTTGTAGAAATCACGGACAGTCCCTGGAATTCACAATGCAATTCAACAATGCTTTACTGTTCACGTGACCTCGTAGGTAACGTTCATACATATTTCCTTCATGTAATTGTCGGTATTTCCTATTTTTGATTCGTTAGCTTTCCTTTGTTTTTCTTTGCTTCAGTTTTCTTATTTTGAATCAACAAAGAAAGAAAAATGGGAAAAATCACTTTTACCCTCACTGTTATGAACTTGATATCAGCGTGAGTGCTTGAAACGTGCAAAATTAATCGACAAAATTTTTACGAACAAGTAAAATTATTGTTGTTCTATATCATATACTTTTTACGTGATAGTTTGAAACTGAGATACTATGATCTTCTGTATGTAAGAGGATATTGGAAATCTGAAAACCGCCAATTAGAGGTTTCAAATTACACTTGAAGGGCTTGGGTGTGAAACATGGTACGTTACATTTTGCTCATTTTTTAGTCACAAAGTAAAATGTGATATCCTTCAATTTTCGAGTGAAATTGCCATGTCATACAATTTGCATTCAGTGAAGTCTTCTGAAATTGGTAAACACAACACGAAAACAATTTATTCACGGTAAAGCTACTAATAACCTTTTTTGCTTAATGAACTCAGAAATTACCAAAATGTCGCTTACCATGTATTACACCCGAGCAAACATTTTATTTTCTCAACGAACACTTGGCGCATAATGCCACATCAACACTAAAAAGTAGACATTTTGAACTGCAAGTTTGCAACCCTGCCTAAGTATGTCTGGCGAATGTAATAAGATAACTTTCGATATCAATTAGCTAGCTATATTTGGCTTTTGGCTAATCGCGAAGATAAGGAGAATTGATGATATGATGAAATTGATGAAGGGACACTAACCAAGAACACTCATACCCAGCCAGGGATTCCAACCTGGGTGATTGATTCAGGCCCGTACCCAGGATTTCTTTGAGGGAGGAGCCAGATCCGAAAATGTGGATCAAAGAGAAGATCCGAAATGCGTTGGATTAATTGAGTTAGGTCGTCTTTCTACCGTTTTTGTTTAATCGCCACGATGAAGATGAGAGATGATAAGATGAAATTTATTGACTTCACAAAGAAGACCCATGCTCAAGCCGGGATTCTAACATAGAACCCACGGCAGCCTATCATACTGTGCTAACCACTCCGCCATGATGGTCGACGAAATGCTGCTGAGTATTAGATGTGACCACCGATGTTATGATAGTATTGCAGGCAGAGCTAAGCGTACACCTAACGACAAATGTAATACGTCCATGACTACACACAGAACCCAAAACGTGTCAATTGACACATATATTTTGATTTCAATAACACGTTAACGTGCATAAACTGCAAATGATGCACCTTTTAGTGTGTCAAAATACACATTGAAATGTATTAAAGTGTATTTTTATGAGATGAAGTCCCGTGTGATGCACTAAAACGCCAATTTGGAAGATCAGACAAGATCATTTTGAAGATAACAAAATTACACATTTAGCTGTGTCAATTGATGCATTAAAAGTTGAAAGTTTGTTATCTTCGAAATGATCTTGTCTGATCTTCCAAATTGATGCATTTCAGTGCATCACACGGGACTTCATCTCATAAAAATACCCTTTAATACATTCCTATGTGTATCATTTGCAGTTTATGCACGTTAACATGTTATTGAAATCAAAATATATATGTGTCAATTGACACGTTTTGGGTTCTGTGTGTATTTTCATTCCATCTATTTTCCACAGCGAGATGGTCATGGATTGAAATTTTAAAAAAAATGAAAATAGTGAAGCACAATTTGCCTACTATTATCTTTTCCGTCGGCTGTATAATTGTAGGTTTGCAATGTTATGGTCCAAAGTAACGGAAAATAATAAACTCATGGATAGACAAAACTAAAATTAATTCCTGTTGCATACTGCAGACTTTTGGAGCCTGTCTGTCTATATCTCTCAACAAATAACGGATTCACTTAAGCAAGGACAAATTTGAAATTCTTGAATAAATTGAATAACCTGAAAAAAAGTCAATGTCATTTTCTTAGCAGGCCTCCCCGATGGCGTAGTGGTAGCGTCGTCGCCTTGTAATCAAGGGGTCCAAGGTTCGACAGCCGATTAGCCTTACTGTGCATAAAGTGGACATAAAACACCTTCTCAATCAATCATACGTTTCATAGGTTCACATAATAATATTTCAGATTTCGAGGGGGGCCATGGCCCCCATGGCTCCTCCCCTGGGTGCGGGCCTGGATTGATGATTTGTGGGCCTAATTAGACGTCCGTTCTTTTTTTAATAATAAACAATTCAATAAGAAAGAAAAAAAAAGAATTTTTATTTTAGATATTTTAAGTCAATTTCTATATATTCCAACTAATTGAATATATATACAATATAATATTGTATAATATTATAATTTGCGTTATATATATTATACAATATAATACAATATATTCCAACGAAACTGGTTGTGTCAACCTCTTCACGAAATTGAATCAGTGTCCAAAATTTGTAACGTTTCGATAATACCACGAGCCTGGCCCCACCTTGGTCGAAACTCAATCAATCTCGCCAGGCAAGGTTTCAGGTTCGAATCCTTGCTGGAGCATCTTAGTTTCTTTGAATGGGAGTGTTTCTTTATGAACTTTTCTCCGATCATTAGTCATCCTTATCGCTGTGACTAACCAAAAGCGATAGAAGTGCTGTTGACACAGAAAAATGGAAATAAAAAAACAGCACATGACAAACAATATTATTACAGAAAAACAGAGAACATTCTTCGCTTTTGAAAATGTGATATTTTTCTTCCCAATTTGTGTTTCCTTTGTAATTACTGTGGGAAGTTATGATATGAAGAGTGCAAAGAAGCTACAGGTTACAATCTTGAATATTTGCTAAGAAAAATATGTGTGTTCATTGTCCTCTTTATCAGAATATTGTAGCGAGAGGGTTGTTTATAGGATGCCTTTCAGGACTGAACAAGCAAGGCATTTGTTTTCAAGAGCACATTTGAGACACTGGCTATAGTTAAAATTCTGGAGTTGTTGCACAGCCTGTCTCGTACCCCGAGGTAATATGTGAGACAAGGAACGAGCAACAGAAGATATTTATTTATTTATTTGTCATCTACAGAGATAAGATATCTCCAATTGCAGAGGCATTGAAACAACATGAATAATGTAAATATAAATATCAATGAAATTAAATACATTGCTCACACATTACATGAAAATAACTATAACATAAATATAATTACAAAGATTACTGACGTGCTCATATAAAATAGTATATACTATCCATTAACCAACAACCAATATTATCATTAGAGACTACAGAGTACAAACATTGATAAGATTTGTCCAGAATAAATATAATCATAATAGGAAAGAAATAACAATGAAATAAATTCATACACATATTAATGTACATATATCCATACATACATATATATACATTATACATATACATACAATGTACTATTAACCAATTGTGAAAGTTTATCTGTCAAGTGTTTCTTTTATGACATTTTATAATCTAAAATATTAAAATTAAAATCAATATATGGATTTGTTGATTTTAGTCTATTGTACGTACGTACTACTCATTCTAATTATTGATGATTGTTTTTACTATTTAGTTTTAAGGATCATGTATAGCAATACATTTCTTCTTTTTAAATTGTATGTACTAGCATTGAAGCGTATTTGGTGAAGAAACTCTCTATTATCCAATAATTAAGTTATAATTATATAAATTTTATAAAACTATAATGCGATTGGAGGATACTGTTGCATTTCCTTTGGCAGCATGGTACGATTGGCAGATGGTACAGTCATGTTAGAAAAATCTGTCGCATGGAATTTTTCTAAGTCCAGCGTTAACGAAATTATGTTGGTAGCTCTGAAACAAGGAAGTTACTCCAATCAGAGTAATGTTCGATTCGGAGGAGCAGGAGGCGTGACTCACGGTCTTGTCCACAGGAAGTTCAACCAATGCAGCATTTTCAAATATGAGATAACGTCCTCATTGGTTAAATATTGTTTGAATAACGCGAATCAGCAGAAAGATTGCGCAAAAGTTTACTTTGTTGCTTTAATTGCCTTTTATCGTTTCAAATTAGTATTAAATTGTCCCAATTATAGTTCACGAACTTAATATATGTATTCATGTATGTGATTCACAATGATATATCACTCATTAGACAAATTTCCACATTGTTTTCACTACGTGAGATGACATTTCTTTTACATTTACAATAAAATAGTGGTTTGGGTGTAATAACAGTTTTCATTAATTAATTTAGAGATTAATTTTAATTTGTTCGGTTAATGATTAGGTTAATTCGTTATTTTTTACGAAAAGAGAAATCCACAGCTGAAAGAAAATACTCAAATTGCATTATTGAGGTCAAGAGTTCGTTTTAACATCACGTTTTTGCACACATAGGCTAAACACGACTCGGGATACATTTAAATTGGAATCTGAAACATTATGCGACCTGGCTGGAACTCGGAAAAGGACACACCGAATTACAAGACGTCGATACATTACCACTATGGTCTGGCGAACGCCAATAATGAGGGGCTGTGGGAGTGGGAGAGGGGTGACGGAAAGTAGAAAATAAATAGTATTTCTTGGGGTATTTAATGTTATATTTATACACATACAAACCTAAGAAAATATTTATTTTGATACATGTGTGTGGGCGGGGGAGGGGGGAAAGAGATGGACAGAAATATATTGGGAGAGATAAGACGAAGAGGTGATTGTAGAAAATGTTTTATTTGACGTTCAGTAATAAAAACAATCAAATCTATAATGATTATCTTGTAAATACCTTATTTAATGTAAATTTATTTTAGAAATGGGGGCGGGGAGCTGTTTGTTTAAGTTCAGTGAAGGATAACAAGTGGAGACACATAGGGGTTCGTTTCTCACTTTAAACTGTAGGTCCAGGCCCGATTAGCCTATCTGTGCATAAAGTGGACTTAGAATCCAGTGTATGTCCTATACGCCTTCATGGCGTGGTGCTAAGCACAGGGGAGCACTTTACCTTTTTTTTAGAATCCAGTAGGAAAATAACGTCGATCTAGTATTTTGGTTTGTATATGCGTTGAGACTACTAAAATTACCAATTCTTATAATAAGAACCCTGTTCTCGTCTTACCATTATGAAAGAGAGAGACAGAGAGTTAATTTTATAATGTTTCGTTGTTAGTTTCAAAGAACAGTAATTCAAATAGTAACAATGGGAACGAATAAAACGTATGAAATTTTTTTGCCACCGTGGGGATTTGAACCAATGACCATTAGAGTGACAAGCCAGTGCAATAACCACTACCCCACGAGTTCGTTCCTTCTTACGGCATGGTTATAAGTTAAGACCAATTCGATCAATGTGCATTAGAAATATAATCCTCACCCGCCCCTTTTTAAACAACACACCCAAACGATCCTTTGTAGCAAATGATATAAAGGTGGTATGAATGTCACAAAACATTTAAGCAAATTCTACCATATTGATGACGCAATCGTTTTACATGGAGAGGTTAGAGCTTCGTAAGTTGAGGTTGTGGTTTGACTGTAATTGTAGGATAACCCATAGGTATTGATAAGCCAAGGCTCTAGTGTGCACTAGATTGGTTCATTTGTAGTGACGTGCTCAGGAATTTGTAAAGAGGCATGTGAATATAAAAATGTGTTAATGCTTATATTTTAAACAATAACTCATATTTCAATATCTCTCTGACCATCTCATTATCTCACTTAGGAACTAATTAGTATCGCAGGAGTCCTACTGAAAATAAATCTCACGTGACAATGACAAGAAATTAGATTTACGGAAGGAATAGTTTCATATTTTAAAACCTCGAAGGGCCTTGGGCTATCTCCCGACTGTCACTCTCCCTTCCACAATCCTACCTAGAGTTGTGGAGATCTTCAACTGGCAACGAGGTGACGTTGGTCAGCACGTCGAACTCTCAGCCGTTATAGAAGATGTCTAAAACCGTGTTACACCAGTCAATCGTAGCTCCCCATTTTCCTCACTATGGTGGGTTGCCAGCGGTCCTATACATAACAGGCCGAGAACCCAGGACGACTCGAATCCATGCCGTCCCACTGCAGTTGGAGTCCAGAGCACAGAGTCTTAGACAGCACCGCTACGGAGAAGGAGAGATTTCATATTTTGTTTCTTATAAATGTCGACAATACATTAAATCAAATACGCACCAAAAATTAGTGGAAAACATAGCCGATTTTATAAGAGATTCGAACCTTCAATATTCACTCAACTAGGCTGCTATTTTTAACAATTTCCCATTTTCTCACTCAATAACCTTCGTTGAACGTTTGTCTTAAGAGTCGTTAGCAATCTTGTAAACCTTATTAACCTATCTGCTGTCTATCACAAATGTATTTTACAACCTGGAGTATTTTGATGTCTGCAATTTAGAACTTGATTTTCGTGGTAAGTAATTCTCTACCGTCTACTATAATAAATAAATCAAAGTCTTCATATCTCATATTTTGTAAATGCGAAATGCCATTGTTAAATGTTACAAACGATTTCTCATTCCACCGTTAATTCCAAATTTAGCCACAGCCACCGCGTATTTGCATTCTGGAAACCAGCGTGAAATGTGTTTTCCACATTTACAAGGTCAGGTGAACCATTACCAGTTGTATTGGATGCCTGTGAACATGTTTCTTCATACGTCATGGTAGTGTGGTGGATTTCTTCCCCTTCCCCCTTTTACCTTGAACGGTAGTAATGCCCGACTGGGCACGACGAATCAATCAAAGAAATGCAGACTGTCTAGTAAATCCCATGCCATGTATTATTTCGAGCTCCTTGGTTTTTTAAAGTGAAATAAAAGAAAGTATGTAATATAAATTCATAATGGTTGACTTCTTTGGGTATTATTTCATGTCTCTTTTCTACTTACTCCTCTGAAACTTTTCAAAAAGATATATAAATACAAAAAAAATAAGGAGGAATGAAATTAATATTTACAGCCAAAATATTAAGCTTAACATATTATACACTATACTGAATAAATTATTTTCACTTGCAATTTCTCTACTGTACTGGTTTCAGTAGATCGATAGGTGTTTTGAAACATCTGTGTTAAGATTTGTTAAATTTGAATTACAATTTGTGTGCATCAAAACTTAGGGTATTTTGAATCCGTCACGCTATACGGGGTCCAGCCCCATATCATGACTAAAATAAAAGCGTGTCTGAAAACTAAAATATCCTTACCTGGGTTAAAAGCTGAACCTGTAAAGGGACAGTCAGCACAAACAAGGACAAAACACAGGACAACAAACACACAGTCCTACGAAGTTTATACTAACAGTAGGTCCAGTCACCAGAGCCTCGTTAGTCTGCAAAATGCAGTTCAGGGTGTACTATATGGAAGTGAGGTTGGTTTAGATTTTAAATAGATATGAAAACAAATTGTTAGTGAGGAGGAATTAAAAGTTATATTTACAGCTAACATGCTGAGCTAAACACACTACAAGGGTATAAGGGATGACCTTCCACGAAGTATGTACACCCAATTGTTGCTTCCACGTAGTACACATTGGACTTCAGTTTGCAGACGAACGAGGCTCTGGCGACTGGCCCCATGGCCAGTATAATTTTCTGTGTTGTTATGTGTTTGGTCCTTGTGGGTGCTGAGTGCCTCTTTACAGCCTCAGCTTTTAACCTAATTCAGAATATTTTAATATTTTAGTTACAACACAACCTTACAGTTATGTTATTTTAGTTCTGGTAAGGGGCTGGACCCCGTATATAGTGACAGGTGCTGACGTACTCAAAATTTTGATTTCAAATTCAAGCACACTACATGCAATATTACATGTAATACTGAAGAGAATATTTCACTTGTAGTTCCTCAACTGTAATTACACATTAGTCCTATGAAAGTGTTCAGTAAAAAATCATTGATTTTGAGTAGATTTCCGAGACACACAGTAGAGTACTACAATTGATAGCAGTAGATTCTGTCTACTGTAAACAGTGGAAATTACGTAGGCTTATAACGACGATGAGAAAGAAACAGAGGTAAAGACAATGATAATGAAATGAAGAAGCGACCTGGAGCAAACAGGAACGTAGAATGTCTGGTAGCGAGACGAAAGAGTTAATCAAGCGATTGTAGCGTCAAATTTAGCTTAGAGCTGATAATTGATATTTCTACATGCGCTCAACATGTAAGTTACATACAATGAAAGAATTGAATTGAGTTTACGTCTCACGTGATATGAGTCGAAACTATTGTCGCACATTGAACTTTGAAGTGGATCAATATTCAATTCGATTAATTAGTGAATGGTGATATGCTGAGATTTTGTAGCAGATGTGCCGAATGGCTGCCAGTATAATAAGTTACGAACACATTAATTTGAGTTAATATATTTCAACAATCTTATAACGTGCGATTTTGCATGAAATTTTATTACTTGAATCTACATCACTTCATTGCAAATGCTACAAGGCATTTTATGGGGTGTAAAAGTCTCTGTTCGATTCCCCGTTCTGTTAACCCTGCGATGTTTATTCTTTATTAAACCGAAAAATTATTTATTGCTTTTTACTTATTACGAAAATTCGTATATTCTTTTCTTTGCGAAATGTAGAGAAATATATTGTTTTTCATGCTTTTACAAGAATACAACTATGCATGGTGAACAAAAAATTATGTCAAATAAATACTATTCACGAAATGATGTCAATAGTATTTATTTGTTTTGTTTCTTGATAATTTTCCCTAAAATAAAAATGTATAACTCTCGCTGTACATGACATTTCGTCGATTATAACACATGGATCATTTTTATGCAAATATTTGTAAAATGATGAGAAATTCAAAAACATATTCTGAAAAATTATTTTCAAAAATAACATTGAAAAATCATTAGAAAGGAGTGTTATTTTTTAAAAATTTATAACATTTTTATTTCTTTAAATTATTAATTAAATACAATACATAGTTGCTCTATATAATAATAATAGGGGTAATCGAACAGAAGTCAAACCTATAAACTTCGGAGTGTGATACCGATAGCCTATCACTGAACCACTTTATCATCATAAAAAAAATGAAGTTTCTTTCTCGAAAATTACTGGCTAGTGCACGCTGGAACCTTCCCATACCACTATCTACCCTACCACTAAAAGAAGCCACGTCACAACCTCAATTTTCGAAGCTGTAGCCTGTCCATGTAAAAAGATTGCGTCGTAAATATAGTAGATTTTGCTTAAATGTTTTGTGACATTCATGCCACTTTTATTTCATTTGCTACAACGAATCGTTTGGGTGTGTTGTTTATAAAGAGGTGGGTGAGGATTATATTTGTAATGCACATTGAACAAATTGTTCTTAACTTATAACCATGCCGTAAAAAGGAACGAACTCGTGGGGTAGTGGTTATCGCACTGGCTTGTCACTCTAATGGTCGTTGGTTCAAATCCCCAAAAAAAATTCATAAGCTTTTTTCGTTCAAATTGTTACTGTTTGAATAAGTGTTCTTTGAAACTAACAACGAAACATTATAAAATTAACTCTCTCTCTCTCTCTCTCTCTCTCTTTCATAATGGTAACATGAGGACAGGGTTCTTATTATAAGAATTGGTAACTTTAGTAGTCTCAACGCATATACAAACCAAAATACTAGATCGACGTTATTTTCCTACTGGATTCTAAGTCCACTTTATGCACAAATAGGCTAATCGGGCCTGGACCTACAGTTTAAAGTGAGATACTCATATTTGAAAATGCTGCATTGGTTGAACTTCCTGTGGACAAGACTGTGAGTCACGCCTCCTGCTCCTCCGAATCGAACTCAACTCTGATTGGAGGATCGTATACTTCACGACATTTCCTTGTTTCAGAGCTACCAACATAATTTCGTAAGACGTTGGACTTAGATAAATTCGATGCGACAGATTTTTCTAACATGACTGTACCACCACATGAAAGTTTTATACTCAACATATTTTTAGTTTGTAAACTATAGTAATCCATAAATGTTGTTGACTGAGATTGCAGTGCACAGCGTAGTTGTCAACTTAATAAATGTTTGCTTTCTTTCTTTTCGATACACGAAACTGATCACTAGATGTCGGATTTTAGGTTTTTAACCTATTTTTACCTTTGCAGGTAAATAAGAAATAACAAGTTATATCAGCATTTCATTAAAAAAACTGAAGAACTGACGAAGTTTTATAGTGCCTAAAATAACCTATTTTGCTTGTTAGAATCTAATTTAGGTATAGACCACCAAGCAACGCATAATTAGAATTAGATGATCATCCTGCAGATATTAAACTTTCTTTTAGGTTTTACAGGATTTTTTATATCCCACAGAAGTGTTTACTCGGTGACTAAACAATTCATTGACTGTCATGTTTGAAACATGTTTTCTGTCGATTCCCCCCTCCCCTTAAAGTTTATAATGTTTTTTCAAACCTAAATAAAATAAAATGTCTGATGCCACTATTACCTGCAGACAGTGGCTTTTTGCCCCTCACTATGGTTTCTTAATGCTAAGCCTTGCCATCTAAAAGAAAGTAAACTGTCCTTGCTCCCCCCCCCCGTTCTAAGTTTTTGCCCCCCGTCGCCTACTGTCTGCACAGTCTAAATAGCCCTATGGTCTTACTTTCGCGTCAGTTCGGTTTTTTGTGGCATTCAAGCCTTGCGAAGTAACGTTCCAGCATTCAAATTTTCACTACTGACTACGTTTCTGTTGAAAAATAATTTTCAGCATATAAAATGATCCTCACAGACAAAATGTGAAGTTCGACTGTTGAGAGCACGAAAAAAGATTCAGGGTTGTCAGTAGGACCATGATAAAATTCAAGGGTACAAGCAGATGTTTATTTTAACGATTGTATCTAATCAGTATTTTTCAGGAATTTTGTACCATTTTAAGTTCTTTCGTAACCTTCTTCAGGATTTTTCGACCCTAATTTAATATTTTTAGAACCTATTTCAGGATTTTTAGAACCTATTTTAGGATATTTAGAACATATTTTAGGAACCTAAAAGCACACTTTTTAGAACTTATAAATGCGATGTATACTGATCACACACTCCTCTACTTATCTTACATCTACCTGCTTAGAAGTTGGTGACCGCAGCGCTAGAATTGGAGTGGGGTGATGTTTGTTCCCCCCTTGGAGCTAACTGGAGGAATGCTCGATGCTCCTACGTTTGACACAGTGACAATCAGACAACGGGGGGATGATTAGAATAAAGTTGGTTAGTTGAGTGGTATCCTCGCAACTTCCTTCTTTTGGAGCACTAGGTGATAATGAGATGATCTAATGGAAAAGACAGTGGGACAAAACTTACGACTAATTGAATGCCTTAAGATTAGTCAAAGCAAGTGCAACATTGTTCCAGATGTTACTGACAACTAATCTTTGTAAAGAAGAACTAGTATACTTTCATTATTTTTTGATTCCGGTATTTCGCTCGTACATTTTCAGTTGTTTTATTGATTACACTCAAGTTAAGGATTAATTTTCCTAACTGTTAAATAAAATATCATGGAGCAGTTTGGAAATCTAAAAACGATAGTAAAGTAAAAAATGTTTGTGGAACGTACACGCATAAAATCAATTTTGCAAATATAAAGACTGACCAAAGGTTCTTCGCCTCGAATCCAGGCGACCAGAAGGATGTTTGGTTTAATATGAGCTTCTCCTCGAATCCAGGCGACAAGAAGGATGTTTGGTTTAATATGAGCTTCTCCTCGAATCCAGGCGACCAGAAGGACGTTTGGTTTAATATGAGCTTCGCCTCGAATCCAGGCGACCAGAAGAACGTTTGGTTTAATATGGGCTTCGCCTCGAATCCAGGCGACCAGAAGGACGTTTGGTTTAATATGAGCTTCCCCTCGAATCCAGGCGACCAGAAGGACGTTTGGTTTAATATGAGCTTCGCCTCGAATCCAGGCGACCAGAAGGACGTTTGGTTTAATATGAGCTTCGCCTCGAATCCAGGCGACCAGAAGAACGTTTGGTTTAATATGAGCTTCGCCTCGAATCCAGGCGACCAGAAGGACGTTTGGTTTAATATGGGCTTCGCCTCGAATCCAGGCGACCAGAAGGACGTTTGGTTTAATATGAGCTTCGTCTCGAATCCAGGCGACCAGAAGGACGTTTTGTTTAATATGAGCTTCGCCTCGAATCCAGGCGACCAGAAGGACGTTTGGTTTAATATGAGCTTCTCCTCGAATCCAGGCGACCAGAAGAACGTTTGGTTTAATATGAGCTTCGATTCGAATCCAGGCGACCAGAAGGACGTTTGGTTTAATATGAGCTTCACCTCGAATCCAGGCGACCAGAAGGACGTTTGGTTTAATATGAGCTTCCCCTCGAATCCAGGCGACCAGAAGAACGTTTGGTTTAATATGAGCTTCACCTCGAATCCAGGCGACCAGAAGAACGTTTGGTTTAATATGAGCTTCCCCTTGAATCCAGGCGACCAGAAGGACGTTTGGTTTAATATGAGCTTCACCTCGAATCCAGGCGACCAGAAGGACGTTTGGTTTAATATGAGCTTCGCCTCGAATCCAGGCGACCAGAAGAACGTTTGGTTTAATATGAGCTTCACCTCGAATCCAGGCGACCAGAAGAACGTTTGGTTTAATATGAGCTTCCCCTCGAATCCAGGCGACCAGAAGGACATTTGGTTTAATATGAGCTACCCCTCGAATCCAGGCGACCAGAAGGACGTTTTGTTTAATATGAGCTTCGCCTCGAATCCAGGCGACCAGAAGGACGTTTGGTTTAATATGAGCTTCTCCTCGAATCCAGGCGACCAGAAGAACGTTTGGTTTAATATGAGCTTCACCTCGAATCCAGGCGACCAGAAGGACGTTTGGTTTAATATGAGCTTCGTCTCGAATCCAGGCGACCAGAAGGACGTTTGGTTTAATATGAGCTTCTCCTCGAATCCAGGCGACCAGAAGAACGTTTGGTTTAATATGAGCTTCACCTCGAATCCAGGCGACCAGAAGGACGTTTGGTTTAATATGGGCTTCGCCTCGAATCCAGGCGACCAGAAGGACGTTTGGTTTAATATGAGCTTCGTCTCGAATCCAGGCGACCAGAAGGACGTTTTGTTTAATATGAGCTTCGCCTCGAATCCAGGCGACCAGAAGGACGTTTGGTTTAATATGAGCTTCTCCTCGAATTCAGGCGACCAGAAGAACGTTTGGTTTAATATGAGCTTCGCCTCGAATCCAGGCGACCAGAAGGACGTTTGGTTTAATATGAGCTTCACCTCGAATCCAGGCGACCAGAAGGACGTTTGGTTTAATATGAGCTTCCCCTCGAATCCAGGCGACCAGAAGAACGTTTGGTTTAATATGAGCTTCACCTCGAATCCAGGCGACCAGAAGAACGTTTGGTTTAATATGAGCTTCGCCTCGAATCCAGGCGACCAGAAGGACGTTTGGTTTAATATGAGCTTCTCCTCGAATCCAGGCGACCAGAAGGACGTTTGGTTTAATATGAGCTTCGCCTCGAATCCAGGCGACCAGATGAACGTTTGGTTTAATATGAGCTTCACCTCGAATCCAGGCGACCAGAAGAACGTTTGGTTTAATATGAGCTTCCCCTCGAATCCAGGCGACCAGAAGGACGTTTGGTTTAATATGAGCTTCGCCTCGAATCCAGGCGACCAGAAGGACGTTTGGTTTAATATGAGCTTCGCCTCGAATCCAGGCGACCACAAGAACGTTTGGTTTAATATGAGCTTCGCCTCGAATCCAGGCGACCAGAAGGACGTTTGGTTTAATATGGGCTTCGCCTCGAATCCAGGCGACCAGAAGGACGTTTGGTTTAATATGAGCTTCGTCTCGAATCCAGGCGACCAGAAGGACGTTTTGTTTAATATGAGCTTCGCCTCGAATCCAGGCGACCAGAAGGACGTTTGGTTTAATATGAGCTTCTCCTCGAATCCAGGCGACCAGAAGAACGTTTGGTTTAATATGAGCTTCGCCTCGAATCCAGGCGACCAGAAGGACGTTTGGTTTAATATGAGCTTCACCTCGAATCCAGGCGACCAGAAGAACGTTTGGTTTAATATGAGCTTCGCCTCGAATCCAGGCGACCAGAAGAACGTTTGGTTTAATGTGGGCTTCTCCTCGAATCCAGGCGACCAGAAGGACGTTTGGTTTAATATGGGCTTCGCCTCGAATCCAGGCGACCAGAAGGACGTTTGGTTTAATATGAGCTTCTCCTCGAATCCAGGCGACCAGAAGAACGTTTGGTTTAATATGAGCTTCGCCTCGAATCCAGGCGACCAGAAGGACGTTTGGTTTAATATGAGCTTCACCTCGAATCCAGGCGACCAGAAGGACGTTTGGTTTAATATGAGCTTCGCCTCGAATCCAGGCGACCAGAAGAACGTTTGGTTTAATGTGGGCTTCTCCTCGAATCCAGGCGACCAGAAGGACGTTTGGTTTAATATGGGCTTCGCCTCGAATCCAGGCCACCAGAAGGACGTTTGGTTTAATATGAGCTTCGCCTCGAATCCAGGCGACCAGAAGGACGTTTGGTTTAATATGAGCTTCGCCTCGAATCCAGGCGACCAGAAGGACGTTTGGTTTAATATGAGCTTCGCCTCGAATCCAGGCGACCAGAAGGACGTTTGGTTTAATATGGGCTTCGCCTCGAATCCAGGCGACCAGAAGGACGTTTGGTTTAATATGGGCTTCGCCTCGAATCCAGGCGACCAGAAGGACGTTTTGTTTAATATGGGCTTCGCCTCGAATCCAGGCGACCAGAAGGACGTTTGGTTGAATCTAGGAGCTTTCGATCTGAATAAATTTGTTGTGTATATTTATATAGTTCTTTGTTTTGTTTTCGTTATATCGAAAAAAAAAGAGAAGTGTAAATTGTATGTCAAGTCCCGCATACTGGCCGTGCGGTGTAAGGTGTCTAATTTTGGATCTTACTACGGGGCGCTTGCAGGTTTGAGTCTACTGGGAGAAGGTAACAACTTTTATTCTGAGATTTCGATCAGTGTATGGAACTGGTGGCCACCCACCATCGTGAGGAAATTGGGGAGCTACGAACGAGTAGCGTAACTCGGTCATGAAAATGTTTATCAACGACTGAAGTTTCGTCGTGCTGACCACGCATCACCTTGTAACTGGTTGGATGATCTATCAGATGGAGTTATTGACTAGGATGATGTGGGATTGGAGCCGGTAGTTTAGCAGGTAGACGCGGGCCTTCAATGTGCTGTTGCGCCATGGGTTATTAACCGTTTGTGAATTACATAAGTTTTACATGAAATGTTGATTGACGTTTGGTTTAATATGAGCTTAGTCATATCTTGCTGCATGACTTATGCAGTTTTAGTTCAAGAAATAAATTTTGATTATGTTGTTAAGATCTTGTCTATTTTGCTTAATGTATTCTATTATTGAAACCTCTTTCAATATTTGTTGTTCTTATCGTTTTACTCCTAAATATTTTCTTTATCATTCATTAGCTTGTATTTATTCCGCTTGTTGTTTACAGAATATTAAAACAGAATAAGATTATTGTTTGTCCTACCATCTCTCGTCTGATTTTATTATTATTTTAATAGTAATGTTCATTTATTTTTAAATAAAATTTGGAATTTACTTACCGACTTATTAAAATTATCTCTTATATCGACAGATTCCCAGATAATATTTCCCTTTCATCTGTGACTATTAAGCGCGAGTGAGAACATTTTTTGTTTAAATAAATAATAGTAGGGGAGAGTGGGGCAAGTGATCCCTTAAAAAAGAAAGGTCATAGTGTGCACATTATTTATTTGAGATGAAACAAACTTTTACCAGGCTACACGTAGAACAGTTACGAACATTTTTATCTAGTTCAAATACAAAAAATTAATTAACTTCTCTGTTAAAAAATTGAAATAAATCAAGTCTGCATGTGGGTGCACTTGCCCCACCGGGTGGGGAAAATGAGACCAGCCACATACAGAAATTGAACAATAAAACTTGGAAAATAACTTTCACCAGACAAACATTCTAAATCACTTAAATCATGTGTCCAGATTAATGGAATGTGCTGGAGAGTCCTTCAGACAGCAAAATTAACTGACAAAAGGAATGAGTGGGCATTCCCCAGAACGAAAAATTTAGCTCAATACACATGGAGGCATTGTTGTTGAAATTAAAGTATAACTGTAGTAATGCAACAAAAAATAATCTACCAGTGAATCAATTAAACTTGAAACAAGTGCGACTGTCTAAGATTCTAGATGGACGCCACATGTTTTATTTACTAGATTCCTGTATGCGAGTTTAATAATGCTACATTCACCGGATGCCAGTATGAGGTTCATAAAGAGATATTTATGCAATAAATATATTACAAGTGTTAAAATGTATTGACAAAATGGAATGTAAGTAGATAGTAAATGTATGTCCCACCGCAACCCTGATTTTTTGACCTCTAAGAAAATCGCACCAAAACCTCAAAAACTCACTTTCTCTCCACGCCTCATTTATTGCGCTGACGATGTTTCACAGCGCAGAAAAGCAGTGATGAGTAAATGCACTTTCTCATCCTTGAAGGATGAATGCACCTTATCGTAATTTTCCAAGTCCGGGACCAATGTTTATATATCGTGAGCTTTGTAAACCTCTCGGGAACGATGTGATCTCTCTGCCACACAAACACACACACGCACACACACACACACACGCACGCGCGCGCCTCTCATTATTTCTGTATTGTGACGCAAGCAAACAAACAAATAATAATTGTTTTTTTTTTTTAGGATTCCTGGCCCCTATAACCTCGCCAGGGTGCGTGGTGCCCAACCGAAAAAAAGGTTCTAACGGCTGCGGTTAGATAACCACACCTCTGTAGAGTTTCACGTGTTTCTTTTTTTTCTCAAACTTCCATGAAACTCTACAGAGGACCTCCGTAATGCATGCAACGTGTACTAACGACTCTAGTGTTATTTGATGTTGTATTTTTGATATATAGAGTTTTATTGTGAGATAGATAAAAAAATATGTTTATTAATAATATTTTCTTGATGAAGATGGAGAATGTGTGTTACAAACAAATAAAGTTGCATGCTTTTTTTTTCTAATGTGTATGTGTATGTGTGTTTTGATGTTCGACAGCATCTGAAACGATAAAGTAAAAAAATAAATTTATTGTTAATTTTCTCATGTAAAAAAAACAAGAAAATTTTGTGCAAATTCTGATTGTAACTGATTGTCTAGTGCTATAGTGCAAACTGATGAAAAAAAACAAAAAAAAATGCTTATTGTAACTGATAGGATGAAAAAGATATTGTAACTGATCTGAACTAGTGAAATTCGTATTGTGCTATTGTAACTGATTGTGCTAGTACAAAATTCTTATTGTAAATGATTGTGCAAGAAAAGATGTTAAACCTGTTAAAACTGCTCCGTGACCCTCTCGTTCTTCACGTCGTGGATGAAGGATTTCTCGGCGACCAGGATGACGCTGCATAGAGTATCGGCAGGCAGCGCGTCTTGGAACTCGCAGACGACCTTGGTGTTGGTGCGATCGTTGACCACGACCTGCTTCCGCTTCGTCGTGTTGATGACGGACCTGGGTCTGTGGGTTTTGAATTCGCTGGGCGTGTAGTACATGTCCACGCTTCCCTCGGTCACGCGCTTGTAAGAGGTATAAGCTTCGTAAAGTTTGAGATAATCATCTTTGGACATGTCGAGGTTGTAATTTTCGCGCGGGAACACTTCGTTCCTTCCATTCTTGAGATAAACGTTCTTGATCTTGCAGTCGTCGAACTTGCTGGAATCTTTTTCCTGATTCTTGTCCCTCCCGGTCTGAAAGAGCACTACGACGAAATCTGGCATGTCGAACTGTATGTTGTTGAACTGCGTCGTCACGTCGAATTCCATGTGACTTCCGGACGCTATCTTCTGCACGCACTGGTAACCGTGAAAGTGAATGGGCACCTGTGGACTTTTCAAGATCTCCGCTTTGTACTTGAGGGCGTAATTCGTTTCGTATTCCACAATCGGCATTCTCAACTCCATGCTCCGGATGACGCACTTGGCTGCTTCGGGTAAAGTGTTGGGAAGCGGCGTGCCGTCTGCGTTCAAGTTGGTGTATCGCATCAGTGCGTCGTTGTCGTTGGCCGCTCTTCGAAATGTGATTCTCAGTCCTCCCTTCCACATGATCTCCTTGTAGTCCGAGAAGAATCCCGGAAGCAGACGCATGGGAAAGAGCACCGTGTGACTTCTCGTCGATATTTTGGTTCCCGCTTCGAATCCTCCCGCCTGATAGTATGCTGCGTCCGTTTTGGATAATTTCAATGTTCCCACTGCCGTCGACGTGATGCCTGGATAATCGATTCTGTCGATGACGGTACCGTGTTTCCTCACCTCCACCTGCGAGAACAGGTGAGGCACGAAGTTGTCCACGAGTATCAAATTTGCTGCTGCTGCGGAGAACGCGTCTCCGCTTGCCTTCTTCACCACGTCGAATTGAAGGTAGAGGTCCGCTCTGTGAGGATGAACGAACCCGTCGCCTACGTCCACGTCGTATTCGATCTCCCGGTTCGCTTCGTTCAAATTTCCGAGCATAGGTTCTATTCATACTTTTACTCACGTATAGGTGTACATGATGAATCCGCAAACAGATTTTTCCTAAGTCTTACCGTTTCCAAGATAACCCCACTTCCGGTCGCCATTTTCGATTTCCGAACATAGGTTCTATTCATATTTTACTTACGTATAGGCGTACGTGATGAATCCGCAAACAGATTTTTGCCAAGTCTTACCGTTTCCAAGATAACCCCACTTCCGCTCGCCATTTTGCATTTTCGAACATAGTTTCTATTCATACCTTTTCTCACGTATAGGCGTACGTGATGAATCCGCAAACAGATTTTTCCTAAGTCTTACCGTTTCCAAGATAACCCCACTTCCGGTCGCCATTTTGGATTTCCGAGCATAGGTTCTATTCATACTTTTTCTCACGTATAGGCCTACGTGATGAATCCGCAAACAGATTTTTCCCAAGTCTTACCGTTTCCAAGTTAACCCCACTTCCGGTCGCCATTTTGGATTTCCGAACATAGGTTCTATTCATACTTTTTCTCACGTATAGGCGTACGTGATGAATCCGCAAACAGATTTTTTGCTAAGTCATGAATTAGAGGGTTCTATGACAACCTATATTAATTCTCGTAAGAGAACAGAAAACACCAAAGAAAAAAAAACAAAACAATACTGTGGTCACTACAACAAATAGTCTTCTTCAACCCCAATCCAACAACCCAAAAATCATCATCCTAACTAGAACCATGTAACTATCTACCATCTGTTAGATGTTTTGTGAACTAAGTGGTGCTTTGTTTGTGTGTACAATGCTTTTTGCACTTGGTTATCATCACCTAACATGTTATTAATTGTTTTTTTAAAATTAATTACAACTGAAAAGTAATAATTAATATTATCTAAAGTTACTAATTAATATTATACAAGTAATTGATATAATTTTTTTGTTCTTGTTGCTAGTGTTGGGTAATTATAGTTGTTGCAAAATATAAGCTCTCGCGTATGACAGTTTCTGAGTTTTGTTGGGTATATATAGACGAATCGAAATTTTACTTGTTATGTTAAATTGTATGTTAGGGTACATGGTAGGAGAAATCATTGTATATTAGAGCGCTCTTTTAATGATTTGCCTATAACTGCATACAGGCAGCCGTAAATTTAGCATAAAATATCCTGATCCTGTTTCTTCTAGCATGTACGACGTTTGTTGTGGTGGGCTCATTGGGGGAAATGTGATTCTCCCAGTATGTCATCTGACTTACTAGCATATGCGATACGAAGAACAGGTGTGTATGTGGCTTACTAGGCTTAAGCTCATGGTAATGAGGTCCTAGTAGCTGAAACGTTGTCGGGGTATTTTTTTTTTTTTTTAAGCATAGCAGTGTGTTTTTTCGGTTATTTTAATATCAGGCAACAATGTTAGAAAATGGCCCCAAGAATACAATTTAAAATCACTAATGTGATATGAACCTTTTTTTTTTTTTACTTGTGTGTATTTGAATATGAAAGTGAGGTACTTTAAATAATTGAGGGGAACAATCACAAATAAGCTTGCAACGGTATTGGGAGGTGTCACGAGTTCAAATTTTAGACGATTTCTGTTAATCTGCTAAGGCGATATCAGTACGAAAATTTGTAAAAAAAAGAGGCAATTTTAGCTAATGGCAACGATGAGGAAGAATAATGATAATTATGATGAAATTGATGTGTGGCACTTAGAAAACAAAACTTCAAAGTGTATTGCACCAACAGCTACCCCCTCCCCAAATACAAGGCAGTTAACAGAGGTGTATTTTTGTTGGTTTACGAGTCTGAGGGCTTAAGTTAGTATGTTCACTATAGCTATACATATTAAAAAAATGAAATGACCTGAGCAATAAAATATAACAATACCGATTCTGGCTTTTTGTCGGATGACGTAGTGGTAACGTTGTTGCAATCCCACACCCTGATGGTGTATAGACTTAAATGTTTTGCTTAATATGAAATATTGTTAATGGGAATGTGTTGTTTCTAATGTTCAATATAGAAAGCAGATAAGAAGAAAAGAAATGTTGCAGGTAGATACGGAGCCTCAACCCGAACACATATATGATCAGACAGGATGTCAACAATGCATTCATAACTAACATGTGATTATTCAAAAATTGAAATAGTGCAGTGGGAAACAATCAACTAACTAACTCTCTAGGCTTTTTAAACCCGAAGAGAGCAAAATACAAGCACAAGCTTAAATAATTAAATAAGTTCGAATGTTTTGATCTAGGTATGGATGCAGACAGGTACTAAGTTTTGTGTGTGAACACAATTGATAATGGAAAATCCCCTTCAATATAATAGCATAGTGGTAATGTTGGTCTTGCCTTGTTCCTATCGATAACATAGTGGTTACACGAAATAAATAAATAAAAAAAAATAAAACACTGTCCCCTATTAAGAAATACTTCTCGAAATTATTCAACTACTTTTTTCTCTTCCTATCTTCGTAACTAAAAAAAATGTTTTGTCAAATGTTTGGATGACTATGAAAATATTGAAACATATGATGTAATAATAAAACGTTGTTGCATTGTAATCAAATGAATTCGTTGAATATGTAGAATATGGTAGGATATATCTTAAAATGTTAGAAGCTTCCAAAAAAAAAAAAAACTCCTGTAGGATTTTCCGTGTAGCAGTGAGACACACTAACTAACTAACTAACTAACTAACTAACTAACTAACTCCCTAGCCTTCTTAAACCCGAAGGTTCAGCAACACAGGCCTTCTATTTGTCTCTATCTTGAGCAAGTTCTATATAATCTTTTCCATCCCTACCGATTTTCTTTAGGTCCATCTCAACGTTGTCCCTCCATCTTCGTCTTGGTCTTCCTACAGGTCTCTTAAGTAGGCTAAATTCAGGAAATGCATGTTACTTTTTCTTCATAAACTTTTGTCTTCTTGTTTAATATCTAAGATACTAAATGTTAAAATATCCAATAACAGTAATTGTGCCTGTGGATGCGAAAACTTGATCCCTTGCATTGACATTGAGAGTATTTGAAAATAAGATTCTTAGGAAAATATTTTAAAAGGGGGATGATGAAACAAGTGAATGGTGAAGGTTACATAATTTAGAAGTATATAATTTATGTTAGTTTCCAAGTATTATTAGATTGATGATTAAATCACAAATACTTAGGTGAGCACGAATGAGAAAGGAGATTTTACAGGAATCTTGTTGGGAAACCTGATGGTAAAGGACCAAAACGAAGATGGAGATGAATCTAAAAGAAATCTGTAAAGATTGTAATAGAATATATATAAATTTTGCTCAGGATAAGTACAAATTATTACTGTATTACTACCTTTATTACATTAAATATTAATTAATTAATTAATTCTCTAGCACTCTTGATTCTGAAAATTCGTGGTTACAGTTCAATTTGTACTTATCCTGAGCAAAATTTATATATATTCTATTACAATCTTTACAGATTTCTTTTAGATTCATCTCCATCTTCGTTTTGGTCCTTTACCATCAGGTTTCCCAACAAGATTCCTGTAAAATCTCCTATCTCATTCGTGCCCACCTAAGTATTTGTGATTTAATCATCAATCTAATAATACTTGGAAACTAACATAAATTATATACTTCTAAATTATGTAACCTTCACCATTCACTTGTTTCATCATCCCCCTTTTAAAATATTTTCCTAAGAATCTTATTTTCAAATACTCTCAATGTCAATGCAAGGGATCAAGTTTTCGCATCCACAGGCACAATTACTGTTATTGGATATTTTAACATTTAGTATCTTAGATATTAAACAAGAAGACAAAAGTTTATGAAGAAAAAAGTAACATGCATTTCCTGAATTCAGCCTACTTAAGAGACCTGTAGGAAGACCAAGACGAAGATGGAGGGACAACGTTGAGATGGACCTAAAGAAAATCGGTAGGGATGGAAAAGATTATATAGAACTTGCTCAAGATAGAGACAAATAGAAGGCCTGTGTTGCTGAACCTTCGGGTTTAAGAAGGCTAGGGAGTTAGTTAGTTAGTTAGTGCAAAATGGCGACCGGAAGTGGGGTTATCTTGGAAACGGTAAGACTTGGCAAAAATCTGTTTGCGGATTCATAACGTACGCCTATACGTAAGTAAAATATGAATAGAACCTATGCTCGGAAATCCAAAATGGCGACCGGAAGTGGGGTTATCTTGGAAACGGTAAGACTTAGGAAAAATCTGTTTGCGGATTCATCACGTACGCCTATACGTGAGAAAAGGTATGAATAGAACCTATGTTCGAAAATCCAAAATGGCGACCGGAAGTGGGGTTATCTTGGAAACGGTAAGACTTGGCAAAAATCTGTTTGCGGATTCATCACGTACGCCTATACGTGAGAAAAAGTATGAATAAAACCTATGTTCGGAAATCAAAAATGGCGACCGGAAGTGGGGTTATCTTGGAAACGGTAAGACTTAGGAAAAATCTGTTTGCGGATTCATCATGTACACCTATACGTGAGTAAAAGTATGAATAGAACCTATGCTCGGAAATTTGAACGAAGCGAACCGGGAGATCGAATACGACGTGGACGTAGGCGACGGGTTCGTTCATCCTCACAGAGCGGACCTCTACCTTCAATTCGACGTGGTGAAGAAGGCAAGCGGAGACGCGTTCCCCGCAGCAGCAGCAAATTTGATACTCGTGGACAACTTCGTGCCTCACCTGTTCTCGCAGGTGGAGGTGAGGAAACACGGTACCGTCATCGACAGAATCGATTATCCAGGCATCACGTCGACGGCAGTGGGAACATTGAAAGTAGTGTAGGTGGCCGGGTTCACAAACATCAAGTGGCTCTCGAAAAAACCTTAAAAACTCACTTTCTCTCCACGTTCCGCGCCTCATTTATTGCGCTGACGATGTTTCGCAGCGAAGAAAACAGCACCAAAACCTCAAAAACTCACTTTACTCATTTGGGGATCGCCAAAATCTCAAAAACTCACTTTTATTAATTGAGGTTCGCCAAAACCTCAAAAACTTATTTTCTCTCCACGTTCCGCGCATTTATTTGTTGCGCTGACACAGCGTGATGAGTAAATAATGTACTCTGTCATTCTTGAAGGAAGAATGCATCTTATTGTAATTTTCCAAGTCCCGGGCCAATGTTTATATATATCGCGATCTTTGTAAACCTACCTCTCTCTCGGGAACGATATATCGTGACCTTTGTAAACCTCTCTCGGGGGGAACGATGTGCCACACACGCGCGTGCCTCTCATTACTTCCGTATTGTGACGCAAGCAAATCTAGAAAAACTACAATTTCGTTCCCTCTCCTCTCTGCGTGTGCTATCAACGTTGACACAATGACGCAAATTCAACAATACGGAGGCCTTGGGACGACGGAAGTTATACTTCCTGGTTGTTTTTTTTTTTTTTTTCAATAGCCGAACAATGGACTGGCGTATACAATTTGTTTTGTTTATATTTCAATACACATGATGCTTAGGTTACAGCAGGTTGTTAACATCAGCTCTGGCAACTGTTGAGAAATAGTAACGTCAGTTAGCAGCATAGGTAGCAGTGATGCGATGCGATGCATTAACTTGTGAATTTTCGAACTCGCAAAATGATGTGGCTGAAATGTAGGGAGAGAATGTTCTAGAGAAGATTGTCTCAGATTTCTATTGGTCCACGTTGCGTTGGCTAACATTTCACTTTTGACCTCATTAGAAAACCGTATAAAACTTAAAGCGCTGGTGTAGAAAGTTCTATTTTATTTTGAACGTCAGTGAAGAGCATTTCCGCAGTATTTTCCAAAAGTAAGTAACTTTGTTTCTTAGCTTGCATGAGTTGGCTTTGATTTATAAGTATGGCATTGCTTTTGTTGAGTTGATTCTTGAAACTAGCCAAACAGATATAAGAGATTGTGGAAGGAAGGTAACTTCCTGAAAAACCAAACAGCTCTTATGTATTGTGGAAGAAAATATACTCACAAAACATGCAAAAAGAGAGAAAATATAGAAGATGTTTCATGTCTCTCTCTATGCTTTTATATATTTGAAACATACATCTTGGTAGCTGGAATATCTTTTTTCTTCCGGGTGCTGTTGTTGGTAGGTAGGAAATATGTGTGCAGGGCATATTTCAAAAAAATAAATGTGTTAAATTGTTAGAGGAAGGCAAGAAAAAATGGAGGAGAGTTGCGTGTTTTTGATATCTAGTGGAAGTACTGATTGATTGATTGAGTTGGTGTTTTTTAAATCTATTTTATGCATATTAAGGCTAATCGAGACTAGACCTACAGAGTTTTAGTGTTATCCGAACCACTTATGCCTCCACCGGGTATCGAACCTGAGATCTCATGATTACAAGGAAACGACGCTACCGCTGCGCCATCGCAAAGGCTAGTGAAAGTACTGATTGATTAATTAAAATTTAATTTCATGATTGCAACACAGAACTTAATGATTGATTCATTGATTTAGTTTATTTTACTTCGCGTTTTGTACTTGTTGGCTAATTTGCGAAGATGGGGATGAGTGATGAAATGGATGAATGGACATTCACAAGCCCGACCGGGATTCGAATCCGGGACCCTTGGCGTCGCAGCGCGATGTGTTAACCACTCGGCCACAGGGTCGGGCAAACACGGACATACATAAAAAATTAAATGTTTGGTGCTGATCACATCACACATTACCAACTATGTATTGGACTTCCCATATGCACAGATATGAATTTATTTTTGCTTGATGTAGTGCAAATATGTCGTCTGGGGCCCTCCCCTATGGCGCAGTGGTAGGTTTGTATTCAAGGGTTCGATACCCGCTGGAGGCACAAGTGGTTCGGATAACACTTTAAAACTTTGTAGGTCTAGTTTCGATTAGCCTTATTGTACATAAAGTGGACTTAAAAAACACCAACTTAAATGTTGTCTGGTTTGGGTGACCTGGACCTGCAGTCTAAAAAAATATTATGGTATTATTATTTCTGTAATTATTTGCAATCTTGGCCAGGGAGAGAGGAGGAGGAAAAAAATAATATTTTTGTTTCAATATCGAGCCTATATTTTAAATTTATACATGTGTGTATGCGCGCAGGGAGTAATTTTTTTTTGATCGGGTGGGTTGTAAGGTGAGTGAACATGTAGGAAAAGTACTGGTATATTGATTGATTGATTGATTGATTTAGTTTATTTTACTTCGCGTTTTGTGCCTCTTGGCTAATTTGCGAAGATGGGGGTGAGTGATGAAATTGATGAATGGACATTTACAAACAACCAAGCCCGAACGGGATTCGAACCCGGGACCCTTGGCGTCGCAGCACGATGTCCTAACCACTCGGCCACAGGGTCGGGCAAGTACTGGTATATACATAGACCAAAGTTACATGGCTCTAGCTCAATTAGGAGCCGAGAAAATCAATATCTTGGAAAACGTCTTAAGACAAATATCTTAATCTTTAAGAAAGTCGACTTCCGGTATCTCAAGATGTTACTTCCGGTTTGTCAAGAAAATTTTCTTAAAACAAAAATCTTAAGACGTTTTCCAAGATATTGATTTTCTCGGCTCCTAATTGAGCTAGGATGATGATTTTAGGATTGTTGGATAGGATTCGACGAGAACTATTCGACTAGCAAATAAAATCAATTCCACCCCCTCAAGTTTCGGAAATACAGACAATTTTTTATTTTTTTGAGAAACTTGATTTGTCGGCTTAGTTTTTACTCTAATTCGAACATTTTAATAGCATTCGATACAAAATTAGAAGTACTCTACAACCTATTGGAGGGATGATGACTAGTGCCTGCTGTTTTCGAGTTATTTTGGATTAAAATTTCAAGATGTAATTTCTAAGATGATTTGTAATTCATAAACTATGGGTTGGAGGAAAACGATTCTTGCTTTATCTGCTATTGCCCGACGAATACTATAAACATAAACAAAGCTTATGGTTTAATTTTAAAAAATGGCGACCTTAAAATAACTCTGTTTTCTGAAATTATGATTTATACTTCATACGCCAAGAGGGCTGAGGGTTAGAAAAAAAAAAGTTTGTTTGGTAGAATTATGTACACATAATATTTTTGTGTTTTCTATACACAAGCTTAATTATTTTTTTTCCAATTATTTACAGGATTCATTAAGAAGCAAGAAGTAGCATATACATAAATAACACACACCAAACCCAGCACCATCACGAATTAGCCTTCCAAGGTTTTTTTTTATTGCACAGCATTTATTTTGTGGCACTCTACTATATATATAAAATAACATACCCCACAAATATTTCATTATAGCGAATTAGCCTTCCAAGGTTTTTTTTTATTGCACAGCATTTATTTTGTGGCACTCTACTATATATATAAAATAACATACCCCACAAATATTATTTTTTTCAACAAGATGCAATCTGTGAAAATTTGCCCCACTTGTGAAACTGGTGTTTCAAGGAAAAAATTCCAAAGGCACTGTCGTACCTGCGTACCTGGTAAGCGTGTGACCGCTACAGAACCATGTCCCAAGTGCGACAAACATATTACCATTAATAATTTAAAAAGGCATATTACATCATGCAAAGTCGTCGGAGCACCTGTTCCACAACCGTCGACCAGCTCGACCAAGAGGAAAGCGGAAGCCGACTCGCCACCATCCGCCAAACGTGTCAAGCCTGTGGCGAAAGCGAACCAGTCTGCTTTCGAGCGTTTGTTAGAGGACTTTGTCCTCACTTCGGAGGGCTCATGCGACGTGCGTAGCTTTTTGGAGAACGTGCAAGTCAAAATTATTTCCATCCTCGACGATGCGCTTGCAACGCACTCCACCAAATTCTACGCATCGCTACGTTGCCAGTACAAGAAGCCGTCTGATGAAATTTACAGCTTCTGCCACAACACCAACGCGAAGACGCTGCATCTGGCGGATGTCGACAACCTCGAGGTCATCTACAACAAGTTTGCCGAGGAGCTGGTGGCAAAGCAGGAGGAACATCAAGCGAAGGGCTCGGGGGGTTCGCTGTGTGGGGAGCCTCACGAACTGTGCGTCAAACTTTGCAAGTTTGTGCCTCTCTCCGCCTCCAGCTACGTCCCCTTACCACCTAACATTGTGGCAAAGAAGGCCGTTCTGAACATTCAGAACAGTGACGCCAAGTGCTTTCTCTGGTCGGTGCTGGCAGCGTTGCACCCTGTCGACTGGAAAGAACAACCACGCCGCGTTACCCACTACCTACCCTACGAGCCAGAGCTGGAAGATGCCATGGCTGGGATCGACTACCCGGTGGAGGTCCCGGACATTCGCAAGTTCGAGGCTCGTACACACAACCCGCGGTTGGCCATCAACGTTTATGGCCTCACTGACAAAAATATGGTGTACCCTATCCGGGTGAGCGACGTAGACGGCGATGGTGCGCGAGAAATTCATCTTCTGCTCATCAAGGACGAGACTCACCATCACTACACCCTCATCCGTTCCCTCTCTCGGCTTGTTTCGAGCCAACGGAGCAAAGACAAAACCCACATACAAGTTTGTCGCAGGTGCTTGTCTACATTTCGTAATCGAGAACAGCAGGATTACCAGCGCATCAGAGGTCCCAACATCGCTGCCGAGAAGCTCGCTAACCACAAGCTCTACTGCAATGCCAACGAACCGGGGGTGGCAGTCTTACCCAAACCTGGCACCGTGGAGCGTTTCCACATGCACGGTGCCATGGTAGAGCACCCCGCTATCATCATCGCGGATTTCGAGGCCTTCCTCAAACCACTGTCCACTTGCGATCCCGATCCCGAAGTTTCCTCCACCACCCCTTACCAACTCCACGAGGCATCCAGTTTCGCATACGTTGTGGTGCGACGAGACCAACACATCGCCCCCGAGCCCTACGTGTACCGTGGTCCCGACGCAGCCAAACACTTCCTCGAGAGGATGGTTGTCGAGGCCATTGAGATAGAGAAGATACTGTTGGCCCCCCAAGTCTATGCTCCCACTGTCTCCCGACGATCAACGTAGACACGACGAGGCCATCGCTTGCCCTGTCTGCGTCGAGGAGTACACCGCCAACAATCGTAAAATCAAACACCACGATCACTTCAACGGTAGGTACGTTGGTCCTTGGTGCAACGGATGCAACCTCATGGCCCGGGACCCGCGATTTATCCCGATCTTCTTCCACAACGGCTCGGGGTACGACTTTCACCACCTGATCAAGCATCTTTGGTACGACAACGAGGGAATCAACGTTCTCGCCCAGAACGAGGAGCGTTACATCAGTGTGAGCAAACGAGTGTCGATCCCGGGATCACGCTCTACCGTCGAGCTTCGCTTCCTCGACTCCCTGAGGTTCCTCCCGGCAAGCCTCGATGCTCTCGCGGGGAAGCTTAGCGAGGAGCAAATACTCATCACCTCTGCGAATTTTCCGAACTTGGACGCCGGTCTCTTCAGGCGTAAGGGGGTCTACCCCTACGAATACGTCACAGACCCTACCAAGTTCGAGGAGACGTCGCTACCTCCCCAGGCGAAGTTCTACAGTCAGCTACGAGGCTCGAACATCACCGACGAAGAATACCACCATGCCCAGTCCATGTGGCGCGAGCTGGGTTGTCGAACTCTCGGGGACTACCACGACGCGTACCTCAAACTTGATGTGACGCTCCTCGCCGACGTGTTCCAGACGTTCCGTGCGACCGCAATGAAGATCTACCAGCTGGACCCCGCCTACTTCTATAGTCCCCCCGGGCTGGCGTGGTCAGCCATGTTTCTGGTGACGAAGATCGAGCTGGAGCTTCTTTCCGATTATGACATGGTGCTGTTTGTGGAACGCGCTATCCGGGGTGGCATGGTCCAGGTGTCGCAACGGCACGCGCGCGCCAACAACCATCACATGGCTACTGGCTACGACTCCTCCCAACCGTCGAGCTACATCATGCACACGGACGTGAATAACTTGTACGGGCACTCCATGATGCAGCCACTCCCCTTTAGAGGCTTCGAGTGGGCTGATCCTTGCAAATTCGACGTTGAAGGTTTCGACGATTCGGAACATGGGTTCTTCGCCGAGGTGGACCTTGAGTTCTCCGAGAAGCTGCAGGATTTGTTCTGCGATCTTCCCCCTGCACCCGAGTTCAAGTGTCCACCCGATTCCAACCAGACGAAGCTCGTCATGGATTTCGAACCCAAGAAGAATTACGTCCTGCACTACCAGAATCTCCGGTGGTTGATGCAGCGAGGGGTCACGGTCCACGCAGTTCACCGCATTCTCAAGTTCGAGCATTCTCCGTGGTTGCGTCCATATATTGAAGTCAACACCAAACATCGCACCGCAGCCACGTCCGAGCTTGATAAGGATTTCTTCAAGCTCATGAATAATGCGGTGTTTGGCAAGACCATGGAGAATGTACGGAATCGCGTGGACATAAAATTGGTGACGAGGAAAGAGCGATGTCGTCAGCTTGTCGCGAGTCCATTGTTCAAGTCTCGAACAATCTACAACGAGCAGCTGGCTCTGATTCACATGAAGCAAGGTGAGGTGAGGCTCACCAAGCCCATCTACGTTGGAGCCACGGTTCTGGATCTGAGCAAACTTCACATGTTCGAGACTTACTACAACATATTACGTCCACACTACGGCCACAATATCTCGCTTCTCTACACGGACACGGACAGCTTGGTGTACCACGTCCGCTCACCCGACGCGTACAGGGATATAGCCGCAGTTCTATCTTTGGTTAACCTCTTCGACACATCAGGCTATCCCCAGCCGAACCAGTACGGCATCCTGGCTCGAAACAAGAAGGTGCCCGGTAAACTCAAGGACGAGAAGGACGGGGATGTTATTCTTGAGTTTGCAGGACTTCGGGCCAAAGCCTATGCAATTCGGGCCGAGGGGTCTGTCGCCAAGAAGGCCAAGGGTGTAGGTAGGCAGGTTGTACAAAAGCATCTCGCATTCGAGGATTATGTTGAATGCCTGAAAACTCGCTCACCTGTTCTACGAAAAGAGTATCGAATCCAGAGCGTCAACCATAAATTGACAACCAACATTGTCAGGAAGATTGCTTTGGATGCGCACGATGATAAGAGGTGCATCCTGAAGTGCGGAATTCACACACTGCCGTGGGGGCACTATCGCTTAGCAGAAAGCAAAACCTGCAACATATGCCCATCTTCAACAGAAGATTCATAAAAAAAAAAAACTTTGACCGTATTCTTAAATAACCAGCATGCCTATGAACTTGTTCGGATACAGAAAGCAAACCATCATGGAAACTGCACCAACAAATTCCAATAACCTCTTACCTTCCGTGTTATCTAAACTTAATGGTCTACTAATCGTTCACCTCAACAGTATATGGACGAAATTGGATGATGAAATCGGCAAGATGTTTTACGTCTTCAATAACAATTTACATTTCTACGAAATTCCGATCGACGGGAAACTTCAAATCACCGTGAATCCGGAAAACGTAGGCGAAATCAAAATATCTACCGGCAAAAACATTTTTCGAATAAAGCACGACAAGATGCTTTCTAACATTACGTACGATGTTTCTGCAGGAGATTATCTTTACGTTCAACTCCTAGGAGATTACGACAAACTCATTCCTCTCTTCGTAGAATTACGTATCGTCTATCCTATTATAAATAACCGTTAACCAAAAATGCCTAACGACATTTTCGGCAACACCAAGCGTGTAGACCATGCAGAAGAGATTCTCATGTTGGACGTCCGAATTAAAAAGTTGAGGAGCGATTTGATCGCTTTGCAGGAGACCTTAAACAAAAGTTTAGAGTCGGAAATCGCTACGCTCCAAACGCAATGTCTCGACCCCATTCTGAAAATCGATTCCGAACTGAAAACGCTCATAAAAAATTACGTCGACGTACCTTCTTACGACAACGTTCAAAATATACAGTTCAGCGTGGATTCGCTTCAAAATGATTTGGCCAAATTACAGCAATTTCAATCGAAAAATGAAGATTTGGAAAAATTGAAACTCGAAATCGAAGAACGAACTTCCGCAATAGAAAAGAATTTCTCTGAACTTCAAACCGTCGTGAACGATATTGATGCGGAACGCTTGCACGTCGTCGTTTCCAAATTACAAGAAGAATTCACCGGCACGTTGGAAGAAATTAAATCCAAGTTGCAGACTTTGGAAGATACAATGACGAACCTACCATCGTCCGACGAATTGCAGGTTATCGGTAAAAGCGTCGCGAACATAAAAATTCAATTGGAGGCCTATCAAGATTTCGAACACATTCAAACCACTATCGTTACGCTTCAAGCGTCTCTGGAGTTGATCAACGAAGAGATTAAAAATATTCATGCTGAAACGAGTGCGTTGACGAGCATTCAAGACACGTTAAGCACGGTTCAGCAGAAGATTGAATATTTAGAAAATTTGAACGTCGAAACGAATCTTGCTCATTTTCATCACGTCCTCGACAACATACAGGGTGACTTGGAATCGTTACGGACGAGCGTACCTTCGAGCGAAGATTTGGAAAAATTGAAAACGGCGGTGACGGCACTATCCGAATCGAGCGACATCAAAAGTTTGTTGAGCGATCTCGAGAGTAGGGTGGCCAATCTACCCACCTCAAAAGAATTACACGCTTTGAAAAGAAACATATCTCGAATGCTGAAACGACTGGAAACGGAAACGGCGAACGTGGAACAGATTCGAGACGAAATCAGTTCGCTGGTGTCGACGTTGCCCACTTCGCAGAGCGTCGCGGATCTTCACACGGAGTTTACCGAGATGCGAAGCATCGTGAGCGATCTTACCGAGAAGAGTTCGAAATTGAATCAAGTTGAGAACCTTCAGAGTATTGTCGTCAACATCAGAGATCAAATTGGAGTGCTGGAATCCACGCAGGAATCGACGCTGGCCTCTTTCGGTGCCAAGCTGCAAGAACTCAACGAAAACTACAAGCAGTTGAACGTGGAAGTGAAAATCAAACCGTCATTTTCTACCGTAACGGATACCATAGTCGAGCATTTGTTGCCCGTACAAAATACACTGGGACAGCTTCACAGCAACCTCGTTAGCGTCGATACTAAATTCGCTAAACTGCATTCTCTGCAAGCCATCGAAATCAACAGCGTACCCAATCAACAGAGAATCTCCACGTTCGTCGAAGGTAACAAACTGTACATGTTACATCCTTATCATCCGTACTACAAGTTTCTCCTCGATGGCACGATTCAGATAAACGAATTTTCGTACTGGTCTCACGGCAGAAAAGCTAGCGTTCCCACCATGACCTTGATATCGAATCGTGGTGTCCAGAAAGCAGGAAACATTCCTCTGGCACGTTGGAACGAAACGCGCAACATATATGAAATACACGAAGACGAAGATCTTACCGTTTTCGACGTGAGTGCCGGCGATAAGCTGATCATTCAAAACACGAGCGAGGTGCCACCTTCTTTGAATCCCATCACGCTCGTGCTTCTCTTCAAACGTAAGCTCTAAAAAATGTCTAGGCAAGACATCGTCGAAGAATTGCATAAACCTGCACGCCGCAACTACGAACGTTTGGCGGTGGTAACCAAGGGCATCGATGACCTCTGGCAAAGTGACCTCGTGGAGATGAGTAGCGGCAATTTGAAAAACGTACATAAATTGAACAAGGGCAACAAGTACCTCCTCACCGTCATAGACACATTTTCGAAATTCGCATGGGCTCTGCCGTTGAAAGCCAAAACGGGAACATGCGTCACGGAAGCATTCAAATTAATTTTTCGCGAAAGCAACAGACGACCACGGTTTTTGCAAACGGACAACGGTAAAGAATTTTACAACGCCGTATTCCAAAAGTTTATTAAAAAACATGACATTCGACATTATTCGACTTTCAGTCACATCAAAGCCAGCATCGTGGAAAGATTTAATCGAACCTTGAAAACACACATGTGGAAACGATTCACGCTTCGGGGAAATTACAAATGGGTCGACATTCTGCCGGAACTCGTCGATACCTATAATGATACGGTACACAGAACGATAGGCATGAAGCCAGCTGACGTTACGAAATCTGACGATCAGCGTTTAATTTCTACAGTTTACTGTCCAAAGTACATTCCCACGACTACCAAAAAATCAAAATTCAAAATTGGAGACCAGGTGAGGATCAGCAAATTCAAACGCACCTTCGAGAAGGGATTCACAAAAAATTGGAGCACGGAACTTTTTACGGTGGTTCGAGTTTTACCCGGAAACCGACACACATATATAATAAAAGATAGTAGCGGCGAGATTTTGAAAGGAAGATTTTACGAAGAGGAACTCTCTAAAACGAAACATCCTAACACGTACCTCATCGAGAAAGTATTGCGTAGGAAAGGTGACAAACTGTTTGTCAAATGGCTGGGACTTCCGGAAAAGAGTTGGATCGACGCGAACGAAGTGATCTTGTGAGTACGTGGAACGTGGTGAAGCGTCTACCGGATTCGGAAAGTCAAACGAAAAAAAAAGAACGGCGGGTTGCTTCCCGACAACATCCGCTGTCTAATCGTAGGTCCTTCGGGGTGTGGGAAAACGACACTGCTCGTGGACAATTTTCTCCTCGCACCGAATTGGTTAGATTGGAAGAACAGGCACCTGTACGTGTTCTCGAAAAGTTTGGAGCAATCCAAATACCAGCAACTGATGAAACTGTACGATGGTCTGGACATTGCAACGTTCGCATCTGAAATCATTCCACTCGACGATTGCCGTGAAAATTCAGTCGTTGTGTTCGACGACGTCATCCTGGAAAATCAAAATGAAATTCGCAACTTTTTCACGCAAGGTCGTCACAAAGGAATGGATTGCTTTTACCTAGCTCAAACGTTTTCCAAAATTCCAAAACAGTTAGTACGCGACAACGCTAATTTCATATGTTTGTTTCGTCAAGATCACACCAACCTCAAGCACGCGTACGATGACTACGTAGGCGGAGACATGAACTACAATCAATTTTCGGAACGCTGCTCCCACTGTTGGAACAGTGACGATTTCGGATTCGCGACGATCGACATGACGAGGAAACCCAACGACGGAAAATACAGAAACAAAATCAACGACTTTCTAAACGTTGCAACGTTGTGAGAAACGACGTGTATAAATAACGTTATGACGAAACGAAAAATCGAAGACGAAAATCTTAAGCTTCGCGATTACCTCGCGAAACGCTTCAAAGGTTGGAAATCCGAGAATCGCGGATTCTACGAAGAGAAGAAACGTCAAGATCAACCTGTGATCGATGCCATCAGTGGTCTAGGTAAAGAAATTAAAAGCGTCACGGAACAAAATAAAAATTTGATCAACGAACTCGTGCCACTCGCAGCTAAAAGTTACACCGTACCCACGCCCATTTCGAGCATTCCTTCGACGCCGTTCGAACTGAAGGAAGTACCACGACGTCGAGCCATAAGCAGCACGTCTTCGGATAAAATCGAGTTGGGACCTTTGGCACGAGACTACCTGAGCACGGGGAAATTCGACAAGGATGAAGTGTTCGGATTGTATCCGAGCATGGAAACCAACGAGGGTGTGGTGTGGAAGATTGGGAAATCGAAGGTGACCTTCGAAGGCAACGACATTAAAGTCAATTTAGGCGATAAGGATAGCTGGAACAGGTATCCGGGTACGGTGGGACTGTGGGAACTCGTTGCCAAAAGCAGCCGAAGGATTACACCGACGAAGATTACCAGAGTTACAAGGAAATTTTGATCATGACGGATGCCTTGTACCAAAACAACGACGCCTCGCAGAATAGGGTGAAATCGAGCAGCGGCGAGAAGTACAGGAATCTCATCAAACCGATATGGAACCAGGTCAAAACAGGCAGCGGCGTCAAACTCTACAACACGTTACCCAAAGAATTCGTTTGGGTGGACGACGTGCGCAAGCTCATAGACAGGTTGTTGGTTATTGCAGGAGAGGAGAATGCAGGCAATCGTAATTTCTACAACGAGAAGGTTGGCATCGTGGACATGATCAGCGCCAAACTTTCCAACTTCATCGTGAACGACGACAAGGGCATAGGGTACCTCATTAAAATTATCAACACGCTGCCTCCGAGATTCTGGAACGTGGCCGAAGGAAAGGGACTCGTGAACGACATCATCAACAAGTTACCTTTCGAGATGCATTTACCTGGCTACCAGTACTGCGGACCGGGTACGAAACTCGAGAAAAGATTGGAGAGAGGAGACAAGGGTGTGAATCCGTTGGACGCCGCATGCAAAGATCACGACATCGCCTACAACACCACTCGCACGGATCTGGATGCACGTCACGAAGCAGACAGAAAGTTAGAGCGCGCAGCTTTCAAAAGATTCGTCAGCAGAGACGCTTCGTTGGGTGAAAGAATTGCAGCACTGGGCAGCACCATCGCCATGAACACGAAACAAAAATTTGGGTGGGGTGTATAAATAAATAACATACAGTAAAAAAATTATAACAACAACATGTCTTGCATAACCGACTTACCACCCGAACTGCTATGTAAAATATTCAAACACGCTTGCGAGGATGTAGGGAAACTTTTACACGTAGCAAGAACAACTCCGAAATTTCGCATCCCTTATGAAATGGCTGTCAAGGACCATCTTCGGGAGATCAGTGGAATGAGGTGCGGTGATCTCGACACCCTTCTTTCGGCTGCAGGGGAAAAATTAAACAAGAGAATGGACGAACTGCACGAGGCGAGGCAGGGAAGAAGACGATATACTGATGATTGGCGTAGATCTAAACAAGGGACGGAAGATATTATCACGCACATCATCGCGTTTTCCGAAGCACGAACTTTCTTCCTCTGTTAAAAAAATAATAATATATATACATGTCGAAAACTTGATATATAAATAACACACATCGTGAAAAAAAAATAATCTTCGGTATATATAAATAACACACATTGTGAAAAAAATTAAATTTCTATAACACACTAAAATTTCTCTTCGATATGAGTGAAAAAAACATGAGTGATCTCCAAGCATTGAAACAAATGCTAAATTTGTCAGTCGAATATGTAAAAATTCAGGAATTGGAAGTCGACAAACCTTACACGATAACTTCCGGTTCAATCGTTTCTACCCAGTATGGTCCCAAGGTGCGTCTGTTGCTCAACGCACAATACAGTCTATTTTTACCAGATCGATACGCTAACATGTTATCCGACGAGAAGCTAGCTATTTTAATCGAGAACAAAACTCGAATCGTGTACAAGGGTACAAAGGAACTTCTTGGTAAGAAAACGAAGCACATAATAGAATTTGTTTAACGACGCTGCGCGGAGTATATATCCTTGAAAAAAAAATTACACGAAACAAAAAAAATCTCGGAACATACATATATATATATAAATAACATACCTTGAAAAAAAATTACGCGAAACAAAAAAATCTCGGAACATTTATATATATAAATAACATACCGTGAAAAAAAAAAAGAAACATGAAGCCCAAGGGTGTTGTGTACCAAATACCATACTCCAATCTAAAAAATCTAGGTGCCCTCGATGGGTTACTCACCAAGAAACAACGCGAAAAGAAGCGTTCTTGCTTGACGAAAGGACACGGAATGAAATTGCTTCTCAGCACTCCACAATTGAAAAGATTGCAGCGTTCGCGGAAACAGCAAAAGATCGGAGGTTTCATATTCAGCATCCCGGCCATCCTGGCAGCATTGGGGGCTGTTGGAAGTTTGGCCGACGGTAGCGCCGCCATCGCAAAAACCGTCATCGACTCGAAGAAGAACAAGGCGGAATTGGAAGAACAGAAACGTCACAACCTGGCCATGGAGAAGAAAGGGAAGGGCGTGATGAAAAAATTTAAAAAAAAGAAACAACAGCACTCACCAACCGAGACATTGAATCTCTGATCGAACCGTTACAAATCAAAAACTTCAAAGGAGTTTTCATGTCCGACTCGTTACCTTCAACCGTTAAAAGTAGAGAATGTGGAGTAGTCAACTTGGACAGTCAAGAAAATCCAGGCACGCATTGGATATGTTACCTCAAAAACGCCAATGATAAAGCATTCGTTTTCGATTCTTTCGGAGGTGTTCCACCTACAAATTTAGTCCATTACCTGAAAACGAACAAAACCTCTATATACTACAACGACGAACGCATTCAAAATTTCGGAGACGAGAACTGCGGTCATCTCTGCCTCTCCGTGCTCGCGTTTCTCTCTAAAATAAATAACCCTACGATCGAAGATTTCCAGAAAGCACTGTGGAACCTCAAACACGATGGGTGTGTTCCATCTCACGAGCGAATCTTCGATCTTGAAACTCACGCTGCACGACGACATCGTCTATCCTAAATCCGTGGCTCTGCGTGCATTCTACAGCATGTACCTCATACCTAACGTCACGCATCACAACAACAAAATTAGCGTCGGAAGCGAACATATCGTCGTCACGCCAGGTCAATACAATCTTTCCACTTTGCAAGCTCAGTTACCCAAGGGTACGTACCTTTCTCAAAATTCGGTCACGCACAGAGTGGAAATCGTGTCCGCGTTGGAGACCGTGGACCTGGGCACCATGGGAGAACTTTTAGGTTTCGAGAACGACACAAAACTCGAAGCTGGCATCAAGCACACGGCAGCAAACATTCCTAAATTCTTGGCCATCGAAACTTTGAACGTACACTGCAACGTGGCGGAAGGCATGATCACGAAATCCTCGGACGGAGGGTTGCTGGGAAGTCACAAGCAGACGGGAATCATCGCCACGTTCAAACCAAGTTCCGAGTTCATGGAACCGATCATCTACACACCCTCTTCGCCGATCTATTTTCCAGTATGTCGCAACCGCATAGACGACATAGAGTTGGTGGTGACGAACGAGAAAGGAGAGGTGGTGGATTTCGCAGGTGCAACGACCACTGCCATCGTGGAGATCAACGTATAATAAATAACACACACATAGTGGGAAAAAAATGGAGCAAATCGAAAGTTACGAATTGCAATCTTTTCCTCCGAACAGTCGCACGTTCGCCAATCTCAACGAAGCGAACAGGGAGATCGAATACGACGTGGACGTAGGCGACGGGTTCGTTCATCCTCACAGAGCGGACCTCTACCTTCAATTCGACGTGGTGAAGAAGGAAAGCGGAGAAGCGTTTCCGCCCAATGCAAATTTGATACTCGTGGACAACTTCGTGCCTCACCTGTTCTCGCAGGTGGAGGTGAGGAAACACAACACCGTCATCGACAGAATCGATTATCCAGGCATCACTTCGACGGCAGTGGGAACATTGAAATTATCCAAAACGGACGCGGCATACTACCAGGCGGGAGGGTTCGAAGCGGGAACGAAGATATCGACGAGAAGTCACACGGTGCTCTTTCCCATGCGTCTGCTGCCGGGATTTTTCTCGGACTACAAGGAGATCATGTGGAAGGGAGGACTGCGCGTCACGTTTCGAAGAGCGGCCAACGACAACGACCCACTGTTGCGATACGCTACTTTGGGTCCGGACGGCACCACGCCGCTGCCCAACACTTTACCCGAAGCAGCCAAGTGCGTCATCCGGAGCATGGAGTTGAGAATGCCGATCGTGGAATACGAAACAAACTACGCCCTCAAGTACAAAGCGGAGATCTTGAAAAGTCCACAGGTGCCGATTCACTTTCACGGTTACCAGTGCGTGCAGAAGTTGGCGTCGGGAAGTCACATGGAATTCGACGTGACGACGCAGTTCAACAACATACAGTTCGACATGCCAGATTTCGTCGTTGTGCTTTTTCAGACCGGGCGCGATAACAATCAGGAAAAAGATTCCAGCAAGTTCGACGACTGCAAGATCAAGAACGTTTATCTGAAGAATGGACGCAACGAAGTGTTCCCGCGCGTGAATTACAACCTCGACATGACCAAAGACGATTACCTCAAACTTTACGAAGCGTTCTCGGCTTACAAACGCGTGACCGAGGGAAGCGTGGACATGTACTACACGCCCAGCGAATTCAAAACACGCATGCCCATGACCGTCGTCAACACGACAGAGCGGAAGCAGGTGGTGGTCAACGATCGCACCAACATCAAGGTCGTCTGCGAGTTCAACACTCCGTTGCCCGAGGACACCGTGTGTAGCGTCATCCTGATTGCAGAGAAGTCCTTCGTCCACGACGTGAAGAACGAGAGAGTAACAGAACAGTTTAACATGTTTAACATCTTTTTTTGCACAAATAAGGAATTTTTTGTACTAGCACAATCAGTTACAATGGCACAATACAAATTTCACTAGTTCAGATCAGTTACAAATGTCAATTTCATCAGTTATCAGTTACAATATCTTTTTTTTGCACTATAGCACGAGAGACAAATCAGAAAATTTGCACAAAAAAATTTGTTGTTGTTTTTACACAAGAACATTAACATTAAAATTCTTTCTTTTTTTATCGTTTCAGATGCTGTCGAAACATCAAGAACACATACACACACACTAGAAAAAAAAAAGCATGCAACTTTATTTGTAACACACACACATACATTCTCCATCTTCATCAAGAAAATATTATAATAAACATAATTATTTTTATCTATATCTCACAATAAAACTCTATATCCAAAAATATTACAACATCAAAATAACACTAGAGTCGTTAGTACACGTTGCATGCATTACGGAGGTCCTCTGTAGAGTTTTATGGAAGTTTGTGAAAAAAAAAACACGTGAAACTCTACAGAGGTGTGGTTATCTAGAACCGCAGCCGTTAGAAAACCTTTTACTTTTTTTGGTTGGGCACCACGCACCCTGGCGAGGTTATAGGGGCCAGGAATCCTAAAAACAACAATTATTATTTGTTTGTTTGCGTCACAATACGGAAATAATAAAAAGCACGCGCACGCGCGTGTGTGGCACATCGTTCCCCCGAGAGAGGTTTACAAAGGTCACGATATATCGTTCCCGAGAGAGAGGTAGGTTTACAAAGATCGCGATATATATAAACATTGGCCCGGGACTTGGAAAATTACAATAAGATGCATTCTTCCTTCAAGAATGACAGAGTACATTATTTACTCATCACGCTGTGTCAGCGCAACAAATAAATGCGCGGAACGTGGAGAGAAAATAAATTTTTGAGGTTTTGGCGAACCTCAATTAATAAAAGTGAGTTTTTGAGATTTTGGCGATCCCCAAATGAGTAAAGTGAGTTTTTGAGGTTTTGGTGCTGTTTTCTTCGCTGCGAAACATCGTCAGCGCAATAAATGAGGCGCGGAACGTGGAGAGAAAGTGAGTTTTTAAGGTTTTTTCGAGAGCCACTTGATGTTTGTGAACCCGGCCACCTACACTACTATTGAAATTATCCAAAACGGACGCAGCATACTATCAGGCGGGAGGATTCGAAGCGGGAACCAAAATATCGACGAGAAGTCACACGGTGCTCTTTCCCATGCGTCTGCTTCCGGGATTCTTCTCGGACTACAAGGAGATCATGTGGAAGGGAGGACTGAGAATCACATTTCGAAGAGCGGCCAACGACAACGACGCACTGATGCGATACACCAACTTGAACGCAGACGGCACGCCGCTTCCCAACACTTTACCCGAAGCAGCCAAGTGCGTCATCCGGAGCATGGAGTTGAGAATGCCGATCATGGAATACGAAACGAATTACGCCCTCAAGTACAAAGCGGAGATCTTGAAAAGTCCACAGGTGCCCATTCACTTTCACGGTTACCAGTGCGTGCAGAAGATAGCGTCCGGAAGTCACATGGAATTCGACGTGACGACGCAGTTCAACAACATACAGTTCGACATGCCAGATTTCGTCGTAGTGCTCTTTCAGACCGGGAGGGACAAGAATCAGGAAAAAGATTCCAGCAAATTCGACGACTGCAAGATCAAGAACGTTTATCTCAAGAATGGAAGGAACGAAGTGTTCCCGCGCGAAAATTACAACCTCGACATGTCCAAAGATGATTATCTCAAACTTTACGAAGCTTATACCTCTTACAAGCGCGTGACCGAGGGAAGCGTGGACATGTACTACACGCCCAGCGAATTCAAAACCCACAGACCCATGTCCGTCATCAACACGACGAAGCGGAAGCAGGTCGTGGTCAACGATCGCACCAACATCAAGGTCGTCTGCGAGTTCCAAGACGCGCTGCCTGCCGATACTCTATGCAGCGTCATCCTGGTCGCCGAGAAATCCTTCATCCACGACGTGAAGAACGAGAGGGTCACGGAGCAGTTTTAACAGGTTTAACATCTTTTCTTGCACAATCATTTACAATAAGAATTTTGTACTAGCACAATCAGTTACAATAGCACAATACGAATTTCACTAGTTCAGATCAGTTACAATATCTTTTTCATCCTATCAGTTACAATAAGCATTTTTTTTTGTTTTTTTTCATCAGTTTGCACTATAGCACTAGACAATCAGTTACAATCAGAATTTGCACAAAATTTTCTTGTTTTTTTTTACATGAGAAAATTAACAATAAATTTATTTTTTTACTTTATCGTTTCAGATGCTGTCGAACATCAAAACACACATACACGTACACATTAGAAAAAAAAAGCATGCAACTTTATTTGTTTGTAACACTCATTCTCCATCTTCATCAAGAAAATATTATTAATAAACATAATTTTTTATCTATCTCACAATAAAACTCTATATATCAAAAATACAACATCAAATAACACTAGAGTCGTTAGTACACGTTGCATGCATTACGGAGGTCCTCTGTAGAGTTTCATGGAAGTTTGAGAGAAAAAAGAAACACGTGAAACTCTACAGAGGTGTGGTTATCTAACCGCAGCCGTTAGAACCTTTTTTTCGGTTGGGCACCACGCACCCTGGCGAGGTTATAGTGGCCAGGAATCCTAAAAAAAAAAAATAAAAAAAAAATTATTTGTTTGTTTGCTTGCGTCACAATACAGAAATAATGAGAGGCGCGCGTGTGTGTTTGTGTGGCAGAGAGATCACATCGTTCCCGAGAGGTTTACAAAGCTCACGATATATAAACATTGGTCCCGGACTTGGAAAATTACGATAAGGTGCATTCATCCTTCAAGGATGAGAAAGTGCATTTACTCATCACTGCTTTTCTGCGCTGTGAAACATCGTCAGCGCAATAAATGAGGCGCGGAACGTGGAGAGAAAGTGAGTTTTTGAGGTTTTGGTGCGATTTTCTTAGAGGTCAAAAAATCAGGGTTGCGGTGGGACATACATTTACTATCTACTAATGTAGATTTCTGTATTCACCATAATCCTTATAAAGATAACACCGAAAATAAGTACAGTACCTATAAAATCGTCAATTTTCAAGTGAGCGTACAACTTCTTCGCACACAGCCTTTCCAGCTTCCATGACACAAACTAGCTTCTCACGGAGTCATTTCCTATCATGGTCTACAATTTAGGTAGGATGGATGCACTTGCCCAACCTGTCTCACTTACCCCACCCTCCCGTATATTTTAGTATCAACACAACATTCTGTAACTAAATAGAATAATATTTTATATAGCGTTTAAACCATATGTCTGCGTTTATTTTTTTTGATGCAGCTCCACTCTTATACCACCACCGTAGAGTTAGGAAACACACATAACGCCATAATTCAATATGGCAGACACCAATATGGCGGACGTCCGCTGGAACGCACCTATATGGTTTCCCCTACGCCTAACCTGTTTCTATGGTCATGGTCATCATTTGTACCAAGCCTAACTCCTTTACATTTTATAGGGGGTGCTAAGGGACTTTTGAATCATCCTGTAAATTTTTACAAACATTTTTTGTCTAAATAGAGAACAAATATAGTTAAAATAATTTGGTTTTGCTTTCGTTTAAAAAGCAGACACTTTTGGCTTTCCAATCAGGTATATTTGACTTTTTACCTCCCATGGAGTACAATTTGCAACGTGCCACCACTCGTAACTCCAGGGTATGGAGATCCGAATTGGCAACACACCGCTCCTTGCTCCGGCTGGTCAGTTGGGAGCACCAGTTCTCACCCAGGGATCGGGATTAAGACGATCCACCCTTCCTCCAGGAAGGAAACCACCGAATTGCGACACGTGACAGTAAATAAAATTCCAAATACTTTATAATTAAAATGTCCAAAATCTTCAATCACGAATCGCGCGCGTACATACTGATTCGCACAAGTTAAAAGTTATAATTTGTTGGGTCATGCACGCTCGCAGGCAGTGATACTCGTAAGCAATTTATTTAACACGAGAGTCCGCGCACCGCCTTCACAGTTAATAGCATGACCTCAACTGCTACAGTAAGCTAAAGTTCAGGTTGGCAACAATTAAAAATGCCAACGTGGAAGTTTTTACATCGTCAAGAACACGAATCGTGGTTCCCCCACTCCTAACATAAACAGCCAATAGGAAAACGATATTTTATTGAAAACGAGGGAGAAATACTTTGCTATAATATTACAATGTTAAACTATATAGAAATAACTAAACTGATTTTATCAAATAAATCATATTTGCCCTTGCACATAAAAATGATTAAATAAAGATTTAGTTTATAACGAAGACAAATTACTTTAATCTTGTACATTGTTGAACAAAAATCGATATTAAGAAGAGATGTATTTAAATTGTGCTTGAAAAACAATGAAAACGTTGCATATATTATTTGGGATAATTATTAGCCTATAAATTCTGAATAAATATTGTAAAAATACGCGAATAATATTATAACATAAGATAAAACGTAAATATATACATGAATTATAAAAACAATTAAGTATAAATAATTTAATCCAAGTTCTTAACTTGAAAGTATACGAATAAGATTAATGCCAATATACAACTGAAATCTGCCTAACATGGCGGTCGTTACAAATTTTACAAGCATTTAAACAGAGGGCTCAATATTTTTGACGTGAATAGTAGCCTGAGAGAACAAACTCATGGATTTTAGTGCATTACTTGGGCTTCAATTTGGTCAGTGTTTGATGTGGAAATGCCTAGCTTGGGGGACGCTTGGTTCTGTTTGGGGATGGAGAGGGGGTTGCTTCTATGGAGACAATGAAGAAGCAGGGAGGATGCTTATGCAAGTTATCCTATCTAGGATGATGCTTTGAAAATTTTTCTTAACTGATGTGTAGAGCTAGGAATTTTAGGTGCAAAAATTTGCCAATAAAGGTGCAAAAAAGGTGCCAATATTTGTACAAAAAAGGTGCTAAAATAGGTGCTAATTTTCAGATGTAAAATTTATTGTGAGCAGTGCATACATATATGATTCAACTTGTCTGGATAAACACATAGACTATTCTCTGGTTTTAAATCGTTTAATATAACTAAGCAACGAAAATTCTCTAATACATTAGAAAGCGACATAAAGGAAAACATGCTTCTTCTTACTTGCTTAGAATTAGTCATCTAGAAAACTGTTAAAATAGATTACATTCAAAATTTCTATGTTCTTCTGAGTGAGGCTACATCTGCGGTCACTAAGCATATACTTGTAAGTTGAAAAAGAACGTTTAACGTCAACAGACACAAGTGGTGCGTATTTTGTTTTCAACCAGTAATCCACATCCTTGTTGGTTGCAACTTCTTGAACATCAGGGTTTTTGGCTAAACTTTGTTCTAACTTATCTTTCCCGACCCCTTGCAGCTCTCGTTGCACATCCATCAAAACAGCCCACTGTGCTTCCTTTTCAGGACACTGCTCCTCCAGTTTTGTGATTGCCGTAGTAAGGAAATAGAAGCCATGTCAATATAGAGTTCATTTTGCAATTCCTGTTTTTTGGCTTTTTCTACAGCTGAGGAATCACTAGGCAAAGCATCTAAAAATTTCGATATTGTATGGAAATTATTGCAAATAAACACTGCAGCTTTTAACCATGTATTCCATCTAGTGAGGATGGGAGAGGGTGGTAGTGGGAGTTTCGTAATTTCTACGCACTTCTGTATTCTAGAAGGAGCCTTTTTCAGTATTTTCTTAATGCTAGAAACAAATTAGTTCACATATGTACTATATTCATCTTTAAGAGCTTCACCAACTCGATGCAAAGCATGAACAATGCAAGTCACATGTTTTAAGTTAGGATACATATTCTTCAGATTAGAAAATGCAGCTAACATGTAAGATGCTTGATCTGCAAGAACTAACCACACACTATCATATTTTACGCCCTCCGGCCACAATACAAAAAATGCATCATTGAAACTTTGCATTACACTTGCATTATCTGTTTTGCCGAGAAAATAAGTTTTTAAAAGCATGGGTTTCACTTGATGTTCATTGAGAGGTGCTACTAAAATGTTCAAAACGTACCTGTTTTGCCTATCTGTGGTTTCATCTAGTATGAAATAGACAGCTACTACTTGCCTGATCTGCGAGATTTTAGCTTCATAAAGAGGTTTAAGGTAAGATTTCCTTAAGGTACTCTCATCTGGAACTGACTTCGCAGTATATTTTTGCAAATATGATTTCATGGCAGGATTGTTAAGTTTCGAAAGAGGTATTCCACACACTATAAATGTCCTTGCTGTCTAACTGAAAAATTCATTTGTATTTCTGGAACTCTAAGATGCAAGCACCTCACCAACGAATTGCTGTCGCTTCCTACCTTTACCATCTCATAGTTCTTTATTCCTGACGTGCTTCCCACTTTGTAGATGCTGCACAACCCGAGTGCGTTGATGTTTGTCATCAACAGCAATAGAAATATCACACACATCACACCTCAGAACAGATCCATCACTCTGAATGCCGTCACCGCTAAACTGTTTAACAATGTCCTGCAGTTTCCCAACATTTACTTTATGTTTTGGCATGGTGAACAAGCAAATCCGATGCATCGATCAGTCGATCACAGACTGCAGTTACCTTGCTCGCTGAGATGGGAGAAGGAAACGAAAACAAAACAGCATTCCTGCAACAATTCGTAAACAATACAGCATAGGACAAAAAGAGCACAACTTCTAGCAATTGTAACGCGTCATTGTTGGCACTGTTTAAAGTCCGCGCGCTTACTACATTAACGTCCAAGAACTGAAGAAAGCCGATTCATTGTTGTGCAGTAAACAAGAATCGCTTGTCAAGAAGCCGTGCCTCGAATGTAGGTGGGGTTATACAGCATGCAAGTTGTATTTAAAAAAATGATAAAGATGCAAAAAAGGCGAAAAGGTGCAAAATGTTCTGAGATTGTGAAAAGGTGGAAAAGGTTCTGAGATTGTGAAAAAGGTGCAAAAAGGTGCAACCGAAACACCATGAGTAGAGTTCAATACGTGCTTATTTTGGGGGTGAGTCACTTTTTTGCCCATTTTCACACAAAAAAATTTAAGGTGCAGAAAATAAAATTCCTAGCTCTACTGATGTGATAGCATCATCCGCGTCACCCCCTCCCCGCTCCCACTAGCAGCACTGAATTTAGTAATAAAAGATTTCCAAATATAACAATCACGCCGAACAACGTCCAGGTAAAGAACAAACTACTTACATTTCTGTGGTTTCCACTCGTTGCTAGCGGATAGCATAGTGACTAACTCCGTCTGTTTGTCTTGTAATGTTCCGGTGTAGACACATTCTGCAGTAGTTCGAAGCCTACTCTAAATTTAGGTCGAGACTAAGCATTGGCAAACTTTAACTTAGCCCTATCGAAGATTTTCTTTACCTTATTCCATATGTAACGTATATCTGTATAATGGAAACTGTGGATTTATACTAAGGGACGCCGAAACCGGCTGTTGAGGGGACCGGCCTCTATAAGGGGCCCAATGTATAACTTTCAACACGATTTCATTTTGTAACAAAATATTATTTGTGTGATGGAAATTTCATAAATTATTTGAGAACTCTGTGGGAAATTACGCAGGATCTGCTCTGAAATGGGAGTTTTAATCCATCTCAGTATTTCTTTTTCCAAATACACAGTTAATGAAGGAAAACGCATCCTATATTATGGTTATGTGCCAGAATAAAGGAAGAATCCGGAATACTGTAGCAATCGTGTTCTTGAATGTGTCAGTCCATCGAAAAATAGGCGCCTTTGTTTTCCACAAGAATGTAAGCTACTTTTAACTTCCATTGTTGGCGTCTGTTGTTGTATCGGTTAACTCACCTAATGAACAAAATTTGGAATGTTTTGGCTATCGCTTCTATTCAAAAGAAACAAAAGAAAGGAATGAAAGAACGAATTCATCGTCTTTGTTCAGATCAGTGAATTGTGGTGGATGAATGATGTTGAGAAAAAGGGTTGAAAGAGGAGATCGGAGCAAAGAAAAGCTCAAACACTGACTAATTTGAGGAAGAAATCAAAACATATAAGTAATAACTTGGTTTACACGCCCTTGTGTAAAACTTAATTGGCTTATTAGACACATTGATCTTATCAACATATTAATTATGAACTTTATTAATATCATAATTATTACATAACACTTGGCTCACCCATCATGAAATACAGTGACACTAATGACAGCAAGTATGAACTTTTTTGCGTGTCAGATATCTTAAAGTTATAATGTTCATTGGCGCAATACTTTGCAATGCTATACAACAAATCGACAAATAAAGAAACAGCAGATGTGGTTGCTACAGGAAGGGAAGCACAGTGTCAATCGCATGTTTCATGTCATCCAGTGACCATGGCTTTTTGATGTACACATCGTTCTTCAGTTTCCCAGAGGTAGAAATCTAACGGTGTTAAATTGGGAGACACTTCTTACATTGATCAGAAGAAAAATTGCTAACTTCTGCCACTTTAGGTACACTAATGCCTGCCGCCCGATGGGCTGTGATGGAACTAAAAACAACTGAATTCCTACACACACTCGCACGCTCACTAAATGTAGATATTGCAAATGCAAAACGTCTAGTCAAGTTACTATCTTTAATAGTTTTTCTGTTATTAACATTAAAAGAGTGTAAACGCTATTGTGGGACACACTGTAGAGTTTCTGGAATGGAGATATATACACAACCAGAGGCGTAGCAAGGGGTGGGCGAAGTGGGCGACCGCCCGGGGCCTCGCGCTCCCAGGCTTATACGAAAAAAATATATAATAATTAGAAGTGAGAAAATATGTGAAAAAGTTGGTAAATATCTGTTATATCGGAGACACATTTCTATCGGATATTTTCAGTTTTAAATGGTTCGTACTTACCAATTGTGTATTGCGGAACATAGTTGAAGGTGCCATTATGTTTTTTACACGAAAATAACTTCGATTTTTCACATTACGAGTAATTCCTTTGGGTCCTTTCTTCCGTTGCGGAACATGCAATATGGCACGCACAGCTGTGGATCATTGCGCGTCGTACTTGTGTTTTGTTGATTTAAAGTAGGTATGCAGTGTTTCAACCTTCTTATCCGAAAAATACCTACTTTTGTGTTCAATATGTCATCACAAACCATTGACGGATAGCCCCAAAAACCATTTATGATAGCCGCAAAAACCATTGACGTATAGCCCCAAAAACCATTCACGATAGCCCCAAAAACCATTCACGATAGCCCCAAAAACCATTCACAATAGCCCCAAAAACCATTCACGATAGCCCCACGAACCATTTCTGGCAAGGTTAGGTTAGGTTGGGTTAGGTTAGGTAAGCATAGTTAAAAAAATAATTTAAAAAATTCTGGTACAAAAAAGGCACGTTTGGAAACACTGGCGAGACCGCGTGACTTTCGATGCTCGCGCCATCTGCAGGTACATAATGGAAACAATGGCATAATGTTGTCGCTTTGCACAAAATGCAAGTTTATTAGTGCAAGTTTATTATATCAAAAGTGCTTATTTCTTGTTGTGCAGCATTCTAAAAATACCTCCATGAACTTTCAAAATAGGTATACTACAGAAACTCATTTCCGTAAGTAGTTTCTTCTGTAAAAATGAAGAAATGTGTTTCCGATATAACAGACATTTACCAAAAAGTTATATTGTTTGCCCGGCAATGAAAGTAATACAGAATACGTTACATGTTTACCATTTGAGAAGCCACGTCTCTATAAACAAACTAAGAATAAAAGAATTTTCCATTTTATCAATTGTCTGTCTATTAATCATTCGTTTTATGCGCTTGGAAGCATTGTTGGAAACCTTTGAACATAGAAAACGCCGGTTTCTGTCTCCGACGGTATGCTTGGTTTAAGCTTGACGAAAGAATTTGAAACACACACACACACATAGGGTTACTAAAGGGCTCCTCGATGGCGCAGTGGTAGCGTCATCGTCTTGTAATGAAAGGGTCCCGGGTTCGATACCCGGTGGAGGCACATAGTGGTTCGGATCCCACTTTAAACTGTAGGTCTAGTCCCGATTAGCCTTTCTGAGCATAAAGTGGACTTAAAACAACAAATAAATCAATCACATAGGGTTACTAAAAAATTTAATTCTCGAAAGATTTTACGGCAGTGTGTTATATATTTATCTGAATTTTGATATCATGAAACTCAAACGAAAGAATAGTCTTACTTATTGTTACAAAATTGCAACCTACAGTGGTAGATGTCGCAATGCATTGCAATCCAAACCTTACGCGGCACGGCGACATAAAAAGAGACGGGCAAAATCCAACAATTTTTCTTTGTTTTGGAGTTCTGTCAAACACAAGCGTTATTGCAATTGTTGTAACTGTAAAATCAAATATCCTCTCCCTCTCTCTGTCACATGAATCGCTATTACCAAAAGGTAGCCCTGGGAAACAAAAATTTAAGCAATTCAAAGTTCATAGACACACATCCAAGAAAAAACATCCAAGCGCATTAGGCACCTCTAATACAAGACTACTCAAAATGTCACAACTCTTCTAGATATTGAAAATTGCGAAATCATTTGCCGAAGTCTGAATCTGGAAGGGATCCCCCTCCAATCCTGGTACGACATTATACGGAATCCAACACAACTTAATAAATCACCAAATCAATAAGTGTCTTTGACATCGTGTCATTCTAATGAATGAAGGGATCTGAACCAGTTGTTTATGCAATTAATTGCTGGGGTGATGTTAATTGGTCATCATTCATCCTTGATGAAACCACTCGTCATTAGCATGGCGATTTATCGCTTGGCAATGCGAAAGGTACACTATTACACTAGGAACTAGACTACAGAAAAGACAATGGTCACTCGTTGTGTTTTGTGAACCGTTGAACCTGTATCATGGCTGGGTGTAGGATAATTACCTGTCTATCTGAAGTCTTTAGCTGAATCACAAATAATCGAAGTCCTCTGTAAGCTTCTCTCTTATGCTGACCAAAGCGTGCTTGCACCACTGACCTCCTGCCTTGCTGACCACCTTCTCTCTCTCAACTCAAACCCAAAAGTCCATCACTACCTAGCTTGTCTCACCTCTATATTCCCTGGTCATCGAGCTCTTCCTCAATGCCGAATCGTGTTTATTATAATTGCTACCATGCAAACCGCTGACTCTGTAACCAGAAGTATTACCTGTTCCTGAATGCTCAGGAGGTTTGCATGGCACAACACAATGCATTGTAAACATGCCTAAGAGGCTTGAGACAGCTGAGAAAAACAAGTGAATGCCCTGGTCAACATGAAGCGTTCAGAGAGACTTAAATAAAATAAACATACAATCTTAGGGATTGTTACGATATGTTGCTAGAGCAATATAGGATATAATTGTAAACATTAGTGAGAATTCCAGGTAGGAATGTGTTCTACATTTTTCACAGTTGCCCCCCCCTGCCCCCCTCTAGCTACGGGCCTGTGTCATAGTGCAAGTGAATTACATTGTGTTACTGCTATAGAAGATAATTCGAGTTCCTGTTCGTCAGTAAGCAAAGACTTGAACCAAGTTTCAAAGATCTAGGTAAGTGGGTATTACCTGTAAGTGATCAACAGCGCTGCGAAATAGTACGCAACGGTCCATTGCGCCCTTTGCTGTGAGTCGAACAGTACCCAAAGGATGATCAGAGTAGACATTTTAGTAATTTTCACTATCACAGAATAATGAAAAATTGCGAGAACTTGAACAGACGTTGGTTAGTATATTCCGTCTCTAACAATTGCGTTTATTGTTTTTCATGTAGATTATTCTCTGTAACACAGACCTCCCTAGTGCTAAGCGGATGTCATGACTGGAAACATATGAGCAGTCTGTTACAGAGACATGAAAACAGTGGAAGTCACATCAACTCCATGTTAAAGTGGCTTGAATTAGAACAGCGTTTGTTAGAAGGGAGTTCTATTGACCATGTAACACAGTCACGTATTCAGGAAGCTAAAAAACACTGGCGCGATCTCTTGGAAAGGTTGATAAGCGGAAAACAATTTTTGGCTTCTCATAACTTGGCCTTTCGAGGACATAGAGAAACATTATCTACAGGAGGAAAAACAGGAAATTTTATAGATTTAGTGAAATTGCTTTCTAAATATGACCAGTCTTACAAGAACATTTCAGGCGTATTCAACAAAACAAAATTCACAATTACTATCTAAGCCCTGAAATGTAAAATGAACTGATACAATTAATATAATACAGTACAGTATATTATTATTATTATTGTTAAAATTTTGCTAAAGTATGACTGGAGATTTTGTATCGAACAACACTGTGTTTCAAATTTAGAAAACGGAAGGGGGCCTCGCATTTTAATCTCGTCCAGGGCCTCGCGATATGTTGCAACGCCACTGTATACAACTACAATAAACAGGAGGCTGTCTTTGTGTAGAGTGACAAGGAGCATGGTGTCGCGTCTGCAAACGGCATTAAATGGTCTAAGCCTGTATCTATCTCAGAGAACTAAAAATTCTTTGTGGAAATACCAATAAGATAACGACGGACCATTAATTATCTAAATTGAGCTATTCTATGACGGTAAAATGAATTACGAAACTTGTATTAATTTATTACGATATTATCCGCAATAGTAGATATTCCAGGATCCGATGAGTACCCACGTTGCCTAGTTAAGGCAACAATTTAATAACAGCAGAAAGATGATTGCTTTTGACGCTGTATTCTTCTTGCAGGGCTGAAAGTAGTTTGTTCTTTGCATCGCCTCAAGAACTATTCACGAAGAACGATCACCCAAAAGCGTCTTATTTCTGTTATTTCTGAAATATTTCATTGACTGTATTTACGCTCTGCTTAGCTTTGTTCCCCTCAAATGTCTGCAGAAATAGGCGCCTATGCTTATTTATTTATTTATTTACGACTTTGTTTACATGCATTAATGTCTTCTCTTCCACTTAACCATTAATGACAGGGATCATTTTTTTCTTTACAGTTAATTGTATACAATTCAAAAATTAGAAAAGATTAATGAAAAATAAAGTAATGAAAGTAAAATGAAAATAAAAATGAAAGCAATACAGTTTCTACATGGGCACACACGCACACACGCGCGCGCACACAGACAGACATTTATAAACAGGGTTGTTGATCTTCTCATCTCAAAAAGGATCAAGATCATGACTCTGTGTGGTGGCCCTACTCCCACATCCCTTATGCCTATGTGCCTTAATGACATATTGCTATGTGCAGGGGAATGTTTTGTTTTAATAAATAGGGAGAGATTGTAACTTGTAACAGGCTGATAGTTTCTGAATAGATATTAAATTGTATAGTCCATCAACTTCAATCATCCTTGTAAATACTGAATATCTTTGCTTGTTGCAAATGAGAATGTGTTTTTACGAACATATCATTTTACAAAGGTAGTATTACATTACACAGAAAGTGTTATTGGTAAAATAGACAAAAAAGAAGTGTCATATAAGTGTGGAATTAAAATAATGTTTTTCTAATCTCTCTACCTCTAAAAATTAAGTTAAATTAGGCATAGATTTCCTGAACTGATCTTTACACACTTTCCTGGCAGGAGGTTTTTGTTCTCATCAGTCATACCACAAGTAACCAAAGTGGTAGGCCCAATGTTGGGTCAACCATATTAAGAATGGTGGGCCAAACGTAAAAACATACCGTTGGGCAATGGTAATTTTGGCCATAGTTCCAATGTCTCGTTGAGCAAACATACTGAAAACTAAAGTAAAGATAGGTTTGTGTTCTGATACATAAGTAACTTATCGTGATAAATTCATATTAACATAATTATAAGCAGGGTTACACTGGCTCAGCCAGATGGACCTGGGTAACTTGACATGTGGGCACATCCGAAATCTAAATCAATTTTTACTTGTTTATAACGGTCAAATATTGAGTAACAGGTAATTAATCTAATTGCCCGTTATTAAGAATTAATTACAATTGGTAATATTAAAATACGTCGCGAATACAGGTGTATAGCGAACTGCCTTAGCCAACACTAACTTGCTCAACCACCGTTTTTCGCACGAATTCGGATTTACATGCATTCTTATGGGGAATAGCAGGAAAAGAGCAACTTCTAAACCAATGGACCGAATTGGATGAGATTTTAACCAGCAGAAGACCACATCATGAAAGTACTGATTCCAAGATTTGAGCCTAATCAGAACAGAAATACGGGAGTTATGAATTATTAAAGATTCGTCGCTGGATTCAATGGAAGACGGTATCCTGGTGAGTCTTCCCTTACTGAACGTGTCGAATACAATAGCCGAGGATTTAACCTAATCTCTGCACGAGGGGCTGCTACCAGAGGTTAAGGACCGGAGTAAGCGTTGACCAGGATAGGAGGACAGCGGTCAAAGCACCAGAAACAATAAATGAATACCTAAACACTGAGGCTAGAGCGTCACTTCGTTCAAATCTGTAATAAAAGAAATGATTCGGAATAGCGAAAAAACAGTTTTGCCTAGAATCACCACCGGAGTGTGAGCTACGCTCGACCTAGCTGCGAGTCGCAATCAGACCCGTGGTCTGGATTTGTTTTTTCCTCGAGTGAGTGTTTTAGAGCCATGGAGTAGAGCAGAGTAGATCCAGGCGTGTCGTTTCCCCCTCGCCGTCAACGCATTCGTGCACATACGTGTGGTATGTGAGAATAACGCCAGACACGTCCACCTGTGTCAATCATCCGAAACAACGTCCTAAGTAGCAGAAGTTAATAACATTTAATAGCCATGTGAGTCCATGTGAAACCGTGAAGGATTGACCCATTACTGCGCTAGTTGTCGTATGGAGTCGACAGTGTACGTGTACCGTCATGGACGTCCCTGTGAAGTGAACGGGTGAAGCCAGAATCCGATGATGCCAGACGGAACTGCCGGGAGATCCACTTTCGCCAACCAGGATAACCGCGAAGTGCAGACGTCTTCCAGAACTGTAGGACCACTTTCACCCAACCCAGGTCAGAGGGAATGCCGCGAAGGTAAGATCTAACCATGTGCGTGTGTGAGAGAGATGACGCCAATCTACCGCGAATCTGCGTAAATCAAATCATTGCATAACTTAAATCAGTGCTAAGGCATAACTAGACATCGGTATTCCGGTGGACTAATCACGTTACAGATCAGAGTTTATGTTAACAGCAAACAATAGTTCATTGAAATATATTTATACCTTCAGAAAAGATAGAAGGGGTTCGCACAAGGAACAATTATTCATTTTATACTTAAAATCCTAAACGGTAAATTGTAAACGGCAATGTAGCCAAGAAATAGCATGAGTATAGTCAGAGTATTAATTAATCTAACCTTTGTAATTGTCATATTGTCGCAATATGCCATGGAATGAGTGTATGAATGAGAGATCGAGTGAAAGAGGGCAAGATGTACTGTGTATTTATCTGTGCTTTAACATATGTGTATATTCAGAACCACCGTAGTATTATGTAACGTCATTTCAGGTAGTTAAGATCAAATCCTCCTAGGTTTATTCTCGGTAACTCCGACTGTAGGCACTTATCCTGACCGTATTATAATTCATGTAATGTTTAACCCGCGTGACAGGTGTCACGTGGAGCGATTCTTCGTTGTTGCGTTGCTGAGTCTGGTTGAGTTGATCCTGTTTCAGCGCGTGATAAAAAATTGGCGCCCGAACAATCGACGAGTAGGCAAATAAGAAAATAGGCAAGTAAAAAAGTACGCCGAATAATCGACGAGTATGCGAATAGACAAGTAGGAGTAAAAAGTAGGCCCGAATAATCGACGAATAGGCAAATAGAAGAGTAGGCAAATAGGAAGCAAATAGGTATTAGGCTCGTAGAACGATGTTACAAGCAGGCTAGTAAGGAACCTAGAGGTCAAGAGTATTCTAATTAGTTGCTTATCTACTCAATGTGAATTTTATTAAGGTTGATTGTAATGGTTAACAATCAGTTCGGTCTATTACCCAATGGAATCTAATACTTATTTTTTAAAGATAGTCTTCAGCCTACGAATGTCTACGACAGGGTACCAGAATTAAACGCTAAGGGAAAAATAAGATTTTTTTTGGTAAATTAAATAATTGCAACCCGTAACTGCAAATCCTGATAAGAATCTATAAAGACGTGTTCATTTAAAGTATTAATGTGTAATTTGTACGGTGATTTTAATTAACTGAATATGCAATCCATGTGTAGCTAGAACCATTTTGTGTGTTTTTTATTGGTGTAATTGTGAAAATAATTTGTCGCGACTATAGCATTTATCCAATAGCAGAAATATTAGAGGATCTTATTATTTTATTAACTTTGGGCGTGGCGGTATGAACCACGGAAGCAGGTGAGGGAAGCGATCCCAGGGATCTGAAACTAGAAACCAGGAAAAGAATTTTGATTTTTTCCTTCGGCGATAGCCAGCCAGAAGAAGAAGAAGGGAGAGAGGCATGCAAAGGATCACTCGACGCCGCCAGCGATTAGCCGACAATACGATGGACCGCCCAGGGGTTGAGCATTCCACAGACGCAGGCGCTTCGTCAACCGGCAACGTCGATAAGGATCTAGGGAAAGATCAGTCGGTAACAGGGTTGCCAGTTCCAGAAAAGATGGACGTACAGGCCATATTCTATCAGCTAATTAGTTATATCCACGCCAAAGATGAAGAAAGAGAACAGAAGAGGAAGAGAGAAGAAGAAGACGAAAGGCGGAAGATAGAATCTGCCGAAAGGAGAGAGCAGGAAGAGAGGAAGGAAGAACGCCGAAAACAGAAGGAAGAAAGGGAAGAAAGAAGAAGAAAAGAGTGGGAAGATAGAGAAGAAAGATTGGACCGCCGTTTCCAAGTACTGCTATCCGAAAATGACCAAATGAAGGAGAAAGTACTTCAGTCGGAGAATGAATGCCAAAAGAGACATCAAGAGACGAACAACAATGTAGTCACAATGGAGAAAGAGCTGCGTGTGGAGTTACGCCAGGTTCATGAAACTATTTTAACGTTGGATGAAAGAATGACCGAGAATCAGACGGGCATAACCAGCCGATTAGAATGAATGAAAGAAAGGGAGATTTCGGAAGGACAACAACGAAGGAAACTGAAAGAGGCGACACGGGAATTGAATAAGGGTTTCAAAATCACGCAACGGAGAAGAAACGAGAACGAAGAGAATAGCCGATTGGAGACAACGTCCAGTGATTCAAACCCAACTCCTTTGCTCGTCGCAGCAGACGTGACCAACCAGCCGACCTGTCAATCAACACCAACTTCCTTGGGTCGCCAAGCAGCACGTGACGTCATCGGCCGGAGCGGGAGTTCGCCGAGCTTGAACGCTTTCGCCCAGCAGGAGACACGCAGTGTTTCCAACCCGGAGTCGAATACTCGCGGAATATTCTCAAAAGTCAGCCTAGATCATTTCCAAACGTACAACCCCGATCGCGACGAGACTTTACCGTCAATGTTCATAAGGGACTTCAAGAGAGATTGTTTGTTGTACGGAATCGATAGCCCAGACTACTTGAGGCTAATGTTAAAATTACTCAAAGGGAATGCAAGGATCTGGTTCGAACAGCGGAATCCACAATCCCATAGTTTTGAAGAGTTTGAACAGGCATATGAAGTTCTCTCCAACCCAGAGAAACGGAAGCTCTATGACCGGGGACCACAGTTTTTGAGCAACGAGTGGAAAAGCACATTGCAGGACTACGGAGTGAGAGTAATGCTAACCGCCTTTTATCCCCAGCGAGGTCCATTCAAAAATCACCGCCCACAACGACAACACTTCAGAGACGATCGGGATGGAGAAAACACGATATGGCAACACTGCCGGGGTCAAAACAACCCGAGACAAGTTGAGAGGAATCGTGCTGTGAATGCGGTTAGAACAGTCGTGTCCCCGCAGACTGGTGCTAATTTACCCGACTGGAATAGACCGTCTACTAGCCGTAACTTGAACCCACTCTGCCCGGATTACCAACCCAGACAAGTAGACTGAGGCAAGAACAGCGATCTCTGGAGCAGACAACCGATATTCAAGGCCCGACGGGAGACTAGCAGACTCCTTTGTCAGTCCGGCTCATGTCAAAGGAGACACTGAAGAAAATATTGCACTAGAGCCACCCCGATTATAAAGTAAACATTAGGGAGATTAGATATTATTTTTTATATTAAAAGGCAAAAAATGTAGACATTTCTTATAAATAATGAAAGAGGTATGCAAACATATGTGTGAGAGGGAACAAATTGCAAACCAAATATTTACTTATATCTTATTTAGCTTATTATTCACTATTCACTTATTATGTATAAAACTACAGGGTGTACCCAAAGTTAGTATGTAAGTGGTAATATACGTTGAGATTTCGATGTTAAAATGTACATTGTATTGTATTCTTGTATACTTTATTATATTCGTTTATATTTTCATAATTATATCACAATTGCAGGAAGTATAATTTCATTCTAATGTTGGGTTGAAAGTTATACGGTTCAGGGTTCGAGTCCCTATTCAGACGCCTAAGTGCGCAACCACTAACAAATATCATTGATATGTGGTATGATTTTTTTTCTGTCACTCGCAAGTTCGCTCTGAAAAAAAATCATAATTAAAAGGAGGGGAATGTTATTACGGTCAAATATTGAGTAACAGGTAATTAATCTAATTGCCCGTTATTAAGAATTAATTACAATTGATAATATTAAAATCCGTCGCGAATACAGGTGTCTAGCGAACTGCCTTAGCCAACACTAACTTGCTCAACCACCGTTTTTCGCACGAATTCGGATTTACATGCATTCTTATGGGGAATAGCAGGAAAAGAGCAACTTCTAAACCAATGGACCGAATTGGATGAGATTTTAACCAGCAGAAGACCACATCATGAAAGTACTGATTCCAAGATTTGAGCCTAATCAGAACAGAAATACGGGAGTTATGAATTATTAAAGATTCGTCGCTGGATTCAATGGAAGACGGTATCCTGGTGAGTCTTCCCTTACTGAACGTGTCGAATACAATAGCCGAGGATTTAACCTAATCTCTGCACGAGGGGCTGCTACCAGAGGTTAAGGACCGGAGTGAGCGTTGACCAGGATAGGAGGACAGCGGTCAAAGCACCAGAAACAATAAATGAATACCTAAACACTGAGGCTAGAGCGTCACTTCGTTCAAATCTGTAATAAAAGAAATGATTCGGAATAGCGAAAAAACAGTTTTGCCTAGAGTGTGAGCTACGCGCGACCTAGCTGCGAGTCGCAATCAGACCCGTGGTCTGGATTTGTTTTTTCCTCGAGTGAGTATTTTAGAGCCATGGAGTAGAGCAGAGTAGACCCAGGGGGGTCGTTTTCCCCTCGCCGTCAACGCATTCGTGTACATACGTGTGGTATGTGAGAATAACGCCAGACACGTCCACCTGTGTCAATCATCCGAAACAACGTCCTAAGTAGCAGAAGTTAATAACATTTAATAGCCATGTGAGTCCATGTGAAACCGTGAAGGACTGACCTATTACTGCGCTAGTTGTCGTATGGAGTCGACAGTGTACGTGTACCGTCATGGACGTCCCTGTGAAGTGAACGAGTGAAGCCAGGATCCGATGATGCCAGACGGAACTGCCGGGAGATCCATTTTCGCCAACCAGGATAACCGCGAAGTGCCACAATGGAGTGCAGACGTCTTCCAAAACTGTAGGACCACTTTCACCCTACCCAGGTCAAAGGGAATGCCGCGAAGGTAAGATCCAACCATGTGCGTGTGTGAGAGAGATGACGCCAATCTACCGCGAATCTGCGTAAATCAAATCATTGCATAATTTAAATCAGTGCTAGGGCATAACTAGACATCGGTATTCCGGCGGACTAATCACGTTACAGATCAGAGTTTATGTTAACAGCAAACAATACTTCATTGAAATATATTTATACCTTCAGAAAAGATAGAAGGGGTTCGCACAAGGAACAATTATTCATTTTATACTTAAAATCCTAAACGGTAAATTGTAAACGGCAATGTAGCCAAGAAATAGCATGAGTATAGTCAGAGTATTAATTAATCTAATCTTTGTAATTGTCATATTGTCGCAATATGCCATGGAATGAGTGTATGAATGAGAGATCGAGTGAAAGAGGGCAAGATGTACTGTGTATTTATCTGTGCTTTAACATATGTGTATATTCAGAACCACCGTAGTATTATGTAACGTCATTTCAGGTAGTTAAGATCAAATCCTCCTAGGTTTATTCTCGGTACCTCCGACTGTAGGCACTTATCCTGACCGTATTATAATTCATGTAATGTTTAACCCGCGTGACAGGTGTCACGTGGAGCGATTCTTCGTTGTTGCGTTGCTGAGTCTGGTTGAGTTGATCCTGTTTCAGCGGGTGACATGTTCACAGAGAGGCAAAAATATCATGTCATTCTTTTGTGCTCTATTTGTTGTGATCTTTCAGAGTGTAAACTGTCTACAGTTATGAATCCAGGTGGATGATTCAGTTCCTCAGACAGACCTTATCTTACTGCCACATAATAAACAATCAAACTTGGTAATTCACGAACTTTCACCACTAATACTAATTTTACATGTAGTATTTTAAAATGTGGATTCCACCAAATATTTTGAAAGGGTCTCCTTACGATAATAACTTAAGAGCTAAGAAATATTTTCACTCTGAGGTGAGGTGCTGAGGTGCTGGGGTGCACACCCATAGACCCAGACCACCAGCCGCCACCGCCTACTATTACTAATAATAATAATAATAATAATAATAATAATAATAATAACAACAACAACAACAACAAAAATGCCTATTAAAATAACAATGGTACTTATATTATTAATAATATTAATAGTGCATTTTTCTGAGAAGAAAGGGTTGGGCACTTTTCAAGTTGCACAAATAGACAAATCAGAACTGGATCTGCCCGTTGTCTCCCCTGTTATCAAACCCGGGATCACTTAATTACAAGGAGACGACGTTACCACTTTGTCTTCCATATTTTTATATTTGTCAACAATCCTACACACGTAATCAAACTAGTATTACTCTTATGATTATGCTAGAATTTATTTATCAATATTTAATTTCATGTTAATTCATGCATAAAATCTTAAATACTGTAAAGATTTACGAGGAAAATTCTTCGGCTAAGGGCATTGACTTAAAAAAAAAAAAAGTACCGTGACATGGTTTCACAAAGGTTCAGAACCATTTCTCTAGTGTTTAGGTATTCGCTTTATTCAGGCTGAAAAGTTTAGCGTATACAGTTTGAGGTCAGTGCATATTATTTCTCAGTTTTCTCGTGCACAACATGCCTCTCCCAAGTTTCAATAACTTGCACAAATTTTACAAAGCAGTTTACATGTAATAATGTCTCTTGTTACGTTATTTTCGGGTGACTAATAAACTGATTAATTCAATTATATCGGCACCATCATGCAAACTGAGCAAAGTAACCAGTGTCGCTTGCCGCATGCATCTTGTCTCTTCAGTGTGAAACACTCGTGTCGCGTGTTGCATGTTGCATGTTGCGTGTTTCGTGTTGCGGTGTGAATTCTCCCTTATGGTCAGGGACTGCGAACCGAATTTGAACTCGAACTGAAACATGCTCCAGTTCGACTTATAGTTCGCACTCAAACCTGAACTGAAATGTTTCGCTACATTCTGGTGCACCATAACCCTCCGTGTACTTTCAGTTTCAGTTCAGTTCCGGAATGAAACTTCATTGTGAACACTTTTGGTTCGCGCCCGAACCTGAACTGAAATGTTTCGCTACATTCTGGTGAACCATAACCCTCCGTGTACTTTCAATTTAAGTTTTGTTTCGGAATAAAACTTCGTAGTGAACAATTTGGTATTTTGGGGGCTGCCAGATCCGAATATTTGGAAATAGATAAGATCCGAAATGCCATTAAGGCAGTGTTTCTCAATTTTTTGCCTGAGAGTCCCCCTTTACATAATTGAATATTTCTGTGTACCCCCTGAATTCTCAATATTTTATATACCTAAAAATTGTATGAAATAAGTGTGAAAAATGACACCAAACACGAACTCATTGCTTCCAATACGCTACATAATAATATGGATACGTAGTTATTACTGAGTGGCAATATGTTTGTAATTCGTATATCTTGGTCGTGTTTGGTGTCATTTTTCATTTTATAGCCAAGATTTCAATTATAAAAAAATAAATGTAATATGGTTATAACATAAAAAAATAACATTGTTGATTCAAATAGTCAGTAGGTGACTCACTAGTCACTACGTCCGTCCGGTCCAGTTTCTATTGCGTCACCACCTGTAGTAAGGGTACAGGAAGTATGTATTTTCCAACAGTGCCTTACAGCGCATTGCATTCCCGTTCCCAACCAATCACGTGGCCTCCTACCCGACTGCCATGCCATCAAACTGTTTAAATCCAGGTACTATAAATAACCCTGTTCATACAAGATATTAATCCACACCCCTTCCAGAGATGCCGAGGAGTAAAGACCTCGGACGTTTGCATACGCCGTGGTAGAAAGGGGAATGTACGCTTGTGAATGCCCCAGTCATGGATCAGGGGAAACGGACGAAGAGAGCCCGCAAAGAACGACTTCCAATTCCCTCAGAGGGGGATGCAGCCACCAGTAGCGAGCCCGACAGCGACCGACAGACCGCGTCGCTGCACAGACACCAGCGTGGAAGTAAGACTAGTGGTAACGCGCCAGTTACCCCCCCCCGCTCAAGAAGACACGCAAGACGCCTTGCATAACTATATTCAATACGACCAGCGCGGAGATATCAAATATGCTCTGCACGCTCACTGAAAACCGGAGCTACTACCGATATACTCGAGGGAGTTGTAGAGTCACCCCCTTCGACCAGGAGGACTTCACGACTATCTGTGACTTCCTCCGCACCAAAGGAATTGGCTTCGCCTATGGGACATCTGCAGCGGAGAAGCTTAAGTTCCTGTCCACAGTGTGAGCAGACTTAATACAAGAGATCGGAACCGGCAGAATCCTGCCACCGAGAGTTCGAGTCATAGCAAGACTAGGCGACCACTACCTTTAGTAATGGTCGTCTTGCCTAATGTTCCGCAATCTCGACAGATTTTTAAAATCGACAGTATCGGCTCATTTTTGACCAGAGTGGAAAAATACCGCTCTACCCAGATTCTACAGTGCCACGCGTGCCAGCGGGTCGGGCACGGGCAGCGGCACTGCTTCACTACACCCCGCTGCGTCAAGTGTGCCGGGCCGCACAAGTTTGCTGATTGTCCCGAAAAGGAAATGGAATCACCACCTAAATGTGCCAATTGTAGCATGCAACACTATGCCAGCTATAGGGGTTGTCCCCTATTCAAACGGATCAAGGAAGAGGCACGGACCCAATCTCACCGCCAGCGCCCAGTTCCCGCGAGGCCCATTCGACAAGACGTTCTCGTGAAAACGCCCGCCTGGGAATATCGTCCACGTCTTACCTCTAGACCGGCCAATCAGAAGCCAGAACCACGCAGGGGAGACCGACGTCCTCCAGCAGCGAGACAGACTACCAGCCAAGCTGAGAATTCGACACCAGATTCCCAGGTGGACCACGCATCTCTACTGGAACTACTCCGGTTACTGGCGCAGCCTGATGTCATCCCTGGACTGCTACAGCTCGTGCAGGGACTCCAAACCATCCGGAATGCACCGGATCGCTCGACTCGGCGAAGGGAACTTAACCGACTCGTCGACGCTCTGGTACCATAGGGTACCATGTGTTGTCTTGTGTTCGTCTATATTTAATGTTATACCTGTTTCCTGACCCTGTACACTCCCAAAGAGTCAGCCTTGCCACAGTTGCGGGAGGGCTCGCGGGGGTGTGCCATTGATGTAAAAAAGGTTCCCCCCTTTCTTACGACCTCGCCATTTTAGTGCGGGGGGAAAGGGGTAACCGAAATGTTTACTTCCATTGTATTTGTGTATTGAGATTGTAGTTAAATAAACTTGAAACTACTTAAAAATAATGCCCAGTCCACGACGAAAAAAAAAAAGATATTAATCAAATCCAATTCAAGAAAAATTTCTCATTGTCCAAGAGTGGTGGTCATTGGTTCTGCGGTCACGAAAGAAGTTTGATCGACACACTGTCGGCTTAAACCACAATACATTTTCTTTCAATGGGTAACTGGGGAAGGCAAGTGCAAGGCGCATTTTTCCCACTTTTCATTGTGGTTACTCTTCGGAGGGCGCATTTTTCCCACTTTTATTGCGAGAGCGCACTTTTCCCGGGCGCATTTTTCCCGACACCGGTGGTTTTGGCTGCACCAGCCACCCAGGTAAGCATAGAGCGGTTGTTCTCAAGTGTGAAGTTTGTAATGTCAGATTTGAGGTACAACCTTTCCTCTCCAACACTTGATGATCTCATGGTCTTGCGGACGAATGCTTTATTCCAAAAGCGTTCTGATCAGCACTTGCCAGCCTTAAACCGAGATGAAAATTCTTTCAGTTCCTCTATTAGCTCCAGTAGTGTTTACGAGTTCGTCGAGGAGGAAGGTGAATAGTCATTGTCTTTCATGCTCACATGTTTGCTGTCGTTTTTCATAATTCTCGTTTGGAAAGACATTTAAAAGATTAACATTGTAAGATTTATGTATGACCTAATTTCCTTTTTTATTCAAAATTTAAATAATAGCTGTTAAAGTGCAAATACTATGTTACATACGAGGAGGAGGAACTCGTACTACAAAATTATGACATGTATCATTTACAATCAACCAAAGTTTGTGAAGCATATTTTTAAGTGCTTTTTCTTTAATCCATGGTTATTTGTAGGTGTGAAAATATCCATCGAGGATAGATGCTTATTGCGTTTTTCATAAATTAACAGTTCATACACTATTTTATTTTAATTTTCTATTTTCAGGAATTCAGAAAACCAAACAAAATTGTGTAATTACATACAAAAGAGTAAATGCCATTTTCCATGAATTGGAAAATTTGCTGCCATAGGAAAATCTAATGTGTATTAATCTTATTGATGTAGTTTTGCGCGAAAATGTACACACTTACGAAGCTAGCTAGCTACAGCTCACATAGAATTTTATCTGTTTTATTAACTACAATTTGGTTGCTGTACTGTGATGACATACGCTACTTTCATAAATGTATTTGTTTAACTATAATTTGGTTACTGTACTGTGATGTCATACGCTACTATCAGAAATGTATTTGATTAACTACAATTTGGTTACTGTAATGAAGATACGTAACTTTTTCCACAGTTAATTTTCATCCCATTGTTTGATGCCATTTTGAACTGAATCAACTGCGGTAAAAGTGACTCGGCGGATTCATATAAACTTTTCGTTTTCATTTCACAGATAATTACAAAAGAGTACAATTGTCAGTACAATGTGAGATACAGTTCTTAAATGAAGAAAATGTAAAAGTTACTCAGTATTTTTCTCGATCTCAAACATAGCAAAACGCGCCCAGATCCTTAACATTTGGGTCTGGAAACGGTTTAAGTTCGAGAACTGCAACTGAACTGAAAACTTTCATTCCGGGCCAAACTGGAAGTGAAAGTTCAGACCAATCAATGACAGTTCGGGTAGATATACTCCGGTTTCGTTCCAATTTTAGTTCGAGAACTAAAAATGAACAGAAGGGTTTCATTCCGGGCCGAACTAGAAGTACAACCTCAGATCATTCTAGTTACGGTTCGGATAGATATGCTCCGGTTTCATTCCAGTTTCAGTTCAAGAACTGAAAGTGAACCGAAAGGTTTTATTCAGGGCCGAACTGAAACTATAACCTCAGATCATTCCAGTTACGGTTCGGACATATATATTCTGGTTCCATTCCAGTTTCAGTTCGAGAACTGAAAATGAACCGAATGGTTTCATTCCGTGCCGAACTGGACGTAAAACATCAGATCATTCCAATTCTGGTTCGGACATATATACTCCGGTTTCATTCCAGTTTCAGTTCGAGAACTAAAAGTGAACCGCAATGTTTCATTCCGAGCCGAACTGAAACTGAAACTGAAAGTAGGTTTCAACTGCAGTCCCTGCTTATGGTATCGCCTTTTCTCGCAAACTTTTAGTACGACGAGATTATTGTCACTGTTCTGCATTGGCAGCTTGGAAGGAAGTCAAAACTCCCGAAGCCACCAAGCAGCAGGTGTGCCGACTGCCGATGACGTCATCTCGACAAAGCACCTATCGCTAAACTTTCGCTCACGCTCTAGTCTGTTGGTAGGCTCGCTAACCGGACTTGGGCAAGATGGGGATGTTCGGAAAGTAATGTCTCTACTGGTTAGCCTACCTATTAAAATTGAGCGCCTTTGAGATTCCTTGACAGATATGTTTTATGTTTTGTTATGTACTTCTCAAGTAAAATTAACAACTAAAATGCTTCGAAACTGGAGACGGGGCTAAGTCCAGAATGAGATTTGCAAATGGTGACGAGACTGTGAACGAGGCAGGTGGCTTTATTCACGAGATTCATCTCTTCTTGTACCGGTACTATAGCTACCGAACCTACAAAATGTTTTGGGTAGCAATAATTGCTTTTTCTAATAATCAAATTTGGTGATCGTCGCTAAGCAACGTGTTGCCAAAATGGCGAAAATTGTGAAAGCAGCCAGCTGACGTACCAAACATTGCAACTACGTTCGTCAGCGCCGGAGGCGAGGATGTCTGTACAAAGTTGGACCCCGCACTTCAGCGTAGGCGGTAGCACAACGTCTGCGGATCGTGGAAACGATCGAGAGGCCGGGGTGATTCCTTTGGCCGCATTCCCCGTGCAAAGCAACATGCCGGCGGACTCCCGAACACCTTGGCTAGATGCTGCGCGAGAGAAGACGAAGTTTGCTACCCCTTGGGTCGGGGTTCGGCACCGGGCGCTGTCTCTTCTACTCCACCACTCACCCCTTGGAGGCTGCAGGTCCGAGGGGAAGGGCTCTTGGCGGGAGCCTGAACAAACGCCGGTGGTAGTCAGGAGTTTCCTCCAGCCCTGCCAAGAACTTTGCAATACGACGGAAATCGTGGTTCCTGCAAGTTTGACATCGTTAGCTGTCTGCTCCGATGTAAATAGACATTGTACTCTTGTAAATATCTGTAAATATGTTCTGTTAAATGTGAAAACTTGTAAATATGGACTTTGTAAATCGTGTAAATACCTGCACAAATGTAAATATTTATGTAGAGTGTAATTAAATAATGTAAACATTGTAAAAATGTAAACGTGATACATACTGACGCGTATGTAAAAATAAACATTGTAAGTCATACATGTTTTTCAATTCAAATCCTTAAAAATGTCCCTGTGAATTCCATTACAAAACTAAAAATAAAAGCAAAATTACACTCCTTTAAACGCCAAGTTTAAACATTCGAAGTTTGTAAAATTACTCGCATCTCCTCAACGAAACTGCTAAACGTTTGAAATCTTTTTGAACTTCGGTGTGAAGGTTATTGATAAGCAGAACTCCAATTACTCTCTCTTATTGTATAATGAAAATATGTCTTGCACAGAAAAGATTGGTTTATTTCGGATTCAGCAATACAGAATAACGCAGATACCACATTCAATTTCTTAATATCAGACTTAATCTTAATATCATTCATTTGTATAATATATTCTTAACCATTGTTACCATTAGATATATCGTCGCACCAATTCCAGACCCACGAACCTGCTAAATCTTACTTTTGATATAAAACCATTTTAATATTCCAGTTTCCTAAAAAATGATTTTAAAAAAGTTTTACATATGGATAAAGGATGTAGGTAATATGTGAAACTTATGGCTGGCTGTTTATTAGGTCATATAGCCTACGTTTGGATAGGAATCTATCAACAACAAAAAAAATCAGAATCTTCACTTAAGTGAAAAATCAAAATTTGCACATTCGTGGTTTTGGCATTGGTATATCGGTATATGGTATCGAGAAGAGTATCATTCTGGTCTCGAAATTCAAACGAGGTCTAAATCAGCGTTCAAAAATCGAGAGCAGACTTTTCGAGATTTCTCGAAACAAAAGCTAGTCTCTCGTATGATACTGTAGTAAATGAGAATCAAAAATAGGATGAAAATTTTACCTCGAACCAAAAGTGCGACTAAATTCAGACAGTGGCAGCAATTAGTGGGTCGCCGCCCAAATGTTTGGCAGTTTTCCCCCCGCACTATGGCATCTTAATGCTAAGCCTTGTCTACCAAGAGAAAGTCAACTGTCCTTGCTCCCTTCTGTGTTCTGAACTTTGCGATACGTGAATCAGTGATATCTGTGCAGCGTGCTTTCCGTGCGAAGTTCCATGTTGAAGCTCCACTTGTGAAGAACATAAGACGTTGGTATAAGCAATTTGAAACGAATACCTGTAACCTCAATCACTACAGACATGCTTGTTAGAGTGTGGGAAGAGCTGTCTTATCGTTTGGATGTGTGCCGGGTCACAAAATGGTCACACATTGAACATTTGTGAACCAAAAAAAACTGTGAGTGTTACTCTTTAGTTTAATATATATATCATTGTCGTACGCCAAATATGTATGAAATAACAGAGGTTCAAAACTAGGACATTCTTTTTTGTACACCCGCTATATTCAGGATATATCGAAATTACATATTAAAATTATAATTAGAAATATCATCTACTTACCTCATCTAACTAGGAACGAATACATTTTAATCTTCTTCAAAGCAAAAAATAAATCTTCTAACTCAGAACAGAAAATTTCCAGAAATAAGGTAATCAAAAACTGAGTATCGGCGTATGAGACGCACCCTGTTTTTCAGACCTATTTTTAAAGGAAAAAAATGCACCGTATACACCGGCAAATACGGTACATCAAACAGTGAGGGACTTTTCAGACCGAAACTTTAAAGTAATAACTAGAGCCCGGAAGTTCAGGCATTTATTTTCGTTAAAATAGGCAGGCAAAAAGGTATTTATAATGTGGTAAATAGGCACTAAAAATGAAAAAAAGGCAAAATAAACCGAAAAAAGGCACATTTAGAAGTCGCTTACTTTTATCTATAATTTTTGGCAAAATGTTAAAATCTAAATTGGGAAGAGCATTTCAATTTTCTCCGTCTTGATTGCACATAACTACAAGGTGCTTTTTAAGTTCTAAACATTCATAGATAGTCGTCTGTCTGTCTGTCTGTCATAATAGAAAATGATCTTTCTACTTCGACAGAAGTTATTGGAGCATACATATAACAAGCTAATGTAGCTGGACTCATTTTGGTAACAGCATTTTCACCTTTTAGAATATCACAAATTGTTTTCAATTGTTTCAAGTCCTCATTTGCACTCACTACCCGTTAGCACTTTTCCGCAACAGCTCACCCCTTTTCTCCTGGCACTTCCATCATCTGTTGCATAGATTCCTCGAATATTTTCATGGATGCTATAATTGTAATTGTCTCTGGCAATGCACCATAATGTGCAAAAGTAAACTTGAATAGCACAGGAGTTTTTTCACTTCACGAATTGAAGCCGCTTCATTTTCTGGAAGAGCATCGATCACCTCACTGATTTTTTGAAGGTTGTTAGCATAATATATAGCTGCTGATATCCAGGTTCCCTATCTCGTCAAGACTGGTTGCTGAGGTAAACTAAGCTCAATCGCAACTTCCTGAAATTTTCGGGTTCGAGAGGGAGATTTCAGAAATATTTTCTTTGTGTTCGAAATCAACCTGTCCACTTCAGCAGTCAATCGTGCACAAGAAATGTTAACTGAAAGGCAATATCCTGACTCAGCATGAAATACTTTTTTCTCACACTTTTCTCCTTCAGCAATGTTGAAACATGCGTGAGTTCAATATTACTTAAATAAGGCGAAAATTATTCACATAATAAACGGAAGAAAAATAAATGCCAACAACGTTTTTTGGGAGAAAAATAATTTATATACACATTTTTTTTTAAAAAAATGTCAAATTTCATTGAAAAAGGCAAAAAAGGCATTCTAATTAAAAATAGGCAGTGGGGTCCCAAATAGGCAAAATAGGCAAAATGAAAAGGCTTCCAAAACATTCGAAACAACACAAGAAACGTATATCCGGAAAAATTATCAATATATGCAGTAGATAAAAAGAGGCTTTTTGCCAAACTTCCGGGCTCTAGTCATTACAGTAAAAATTGGCATCTCTGAGAGTCCGATCTGCCACCTTCCAAAATATTTTTTCTCAATTATTAAGGGCCGTGCCCTTCCGTCCCTACGCTTTCGACGCCAGTATTGCCATGAAGCCAGAAGTACACCCAGCGTAAAGAAATTATTGTAGTTTAGTGTAACATAAATAGGGGACAGTGCCAGTGGTTCCAACTTAAATCAGCCCGTGGGGCTCGAACCCACTCAATAATTTGCCTGTTATATTTTTCTTTTTAGAAATGTAGTCTCTGCGATTATGAAAAGTTTTCATCATTATAGACTGAAAGAATTCTCGCAAGTTTAATTACTAACCGTTTTCAAAATGTTACAAAATTTTTATATGATACTTTTCAGTGTCCTATGTTATTTAAACCATCAACGGTGATCGCTATTAGAAATCTAAGGGAGAATTGATAGGCACTAAAACTCTCAAAATAAGCAGGCAAATAAGAACAAAATACAAAATAGGCACTAATCGTCTGCACATCGCGCTACAGGTTCGATTCCTGGCCTGGGCATGGATGTTTGTGAGTGTTCATTCATCAATTTCATCATGTCACTCATCTCCATCTTCGCAAATTAGCCAAAAGTGGCACAAAAAGCGAAGTAAAATAAATCAAATCAAATCAAACTAAACGTGCTGAACATTTTTCATCATTTTCATGGATTAGGCACTAAAAAATCTGTTATCTTCGAAAGTAACTAAACAGTCACAAAGGAACACTATAACCTCAGGGACATAGTGGTTCGGATCCCACTTTAAACTGTAGGTCTAGTCCCGATTAGCCTTACTGTGCATAAAGTGGACTTAAAACACCAACTCATTCAATCAATCAATGAATACCACTCAGAAATGTCACGAGACTGTTTTTAAACATAAACGCCTACATTATCTGGCCAAGGAACAAGAAAAGGCATTTTATGGCAAATTCTTTAGCCTATTATTGCATAAAATTTAAAACAAATCTCCGGGATCAGCCCACAAATTTCCTAAAAACTTGTCAAGAACGAGTGGATGCACGAGGACAACATTTCCAACATCCCCCGTGACAATTAACGTGCTTATTTTGAATGTAATTGTAACTGTAATTCTGAGAACTTGAAGTCATTTAGAAGCTAGCGGTTTCCATAGCGGAGGTATTGATCGCGATTTTACGGGAGTTGGCGTCCGAGCGGCCGCCAAGCGTGCCGCCGTCAGGCGCACAAACGGGAAAGAAAGACCCTATATCCCATTTCTTTACACGTTCCAGAGTTCATATGCGATTCGCAGCATACGGTAATTATGTACAAGTTCAAATCATCCACTACTGCGACGATAGAACTTTATCAAGCGTTACGCTGTACTGATAAATGTAAATCAAATATTGGCCCCCACTTTCAATGTGCATAATGGCGGGGCCACAATTGCTATTTTCCAAAGATTGTTTTAAGTCCATATTATACACAAATAGACTAATCGGGACTGGGCCTACAGTTTATAGTGGGATCAGAACCACCACCTGCGTCCAGCAATGATCGAACCTTGGTCCTCTTCATTGCAACAGCAGTAGACCCTAAATTGTAACTTGAATCCCGAATAGAACTATATATGTTCCAGTAATACCTAATTCTGAGTTGGCAACACTGTCATTCATTCTTGATAAAACTACAATGTCATCTATCGTTTTCGAAATTATTTTATTTTAATTTTATGTACATGTATCTGAGAGAAATAACTTTGTTACACTAAATCAAAAATATTCTTTCGCCGCTGATCATGTGATGGTACTTTCGAGTTTGTTTTAGCCGTAAACTGTATCTGTCTTCTACACTCACAAATAACAAGTATTTACTTTCTTTCTATTGTAGATATGAATTATAAATTAACACGGAAGCGTTGAGATTAAGAACGCTGTATCAGTGTCAATATTTTTAATATTGTTGATTTCAATTTGTTTCTTTGTTTGATAGGAAGTTTGATTCTAAAATGTCGTGCTAAAGGAACACAACTGAGTTTGTATCTGGTTATTTAAAGTGAAATAATACCTTGCGATGTTAGTCTGTGCTCTTTTAAATTCTTGCAACCTAAGTTACATAATATTATGGAAACACATTGGAACACTGAGGACTTGAAATTCACTTTTTAAATTGCATAAAAGTGTGCTCATCCTTCTCGTAACGTATGTTGTTATTCAGTGTGATGTACACTCGCCTCAATTAGTACTCCGGCAGTTTGTTTCTTTGTACAGCATATTTGCAGAAGATACAATTCAATCTAGAAATGTATCAATATACGCTGTATAAAACACAAAATATTACTAACTTTGTTGACCCAGGACAGTTGCAAAGCGCAGTGTCTCTCCCAACAAGTATATGAGTAAAGAGATACATTAAAGAAAACAGTTTTGCATACTTTTTTCACCTCCTGCTTTACTTACAACATAATATTTTCAAATCTACGTAACTTCAACTACTGGTTATAATGTATAACACTAATCGTACACAAACTGACACTTATTTTGTTCTACATGCTATGTATGGTACATCTCAGTGAAATCACATCCTTTTAATTTTTGCAACCTAAGTACAATGGTTGCAGGTCCAAAAGTTCATTCTAAGGAAAAGTTTGCTTTTGCACTCTTGTGATGTTCGTCTTGGGGAATCTAACGTTGGGGCTTTCATCTTCTACAACTTCAACAAGGAGTAAACACATTCGTCCCAGTTCTCTGTATGATGAACGGATAAATGCAACAGTTATTCTAGCCTAGCCCTCATAGGATAGAATACCATGAAGCAACCCTCTATATTTACTCGCCTCGTCACTGGTGTCAGATGATTTTTTGGTTGCCTGGCGTTGGCGTTGTGTCGAAAATGCAAGAAGAAATACAGTGTTGCAATCTGTGTACAAGATCGTAGGATAAATTTTTTTTCCATCATGTTCCCCGACGCATTCACGTATCTGTCGCAGCATATGTCTCGAACGGATATAGGCATTCTACTCACAGCCCTCATAGGGTAGAATACCATGAAGGAACCTTGTATATTCACTCGTCTGTCACTGCTGATTAGATTATATCTGTTTTTGCCTAGCTTTGGTGTTGTAGAGAAGTACAAGGAAGAAGACAACTGTATACAATGCTGAGGATACATTTTTTCATTACCCTGATGTTTGGTTAAGTTTCCGACATATTCTTTCCAGCATTTTTTGTCTCGAACGGATGGAGAAAAAGTATGTCTACCCTTAGCCTCAATAAGGTACGATACAAAGATGGTCACATCCACTCGACGCTGGTGATGGTTTTGATTTTGCCTGTCGTTGAAACCGTAATTCTACTCATAGTCTCAATATGGTAGGGTGCAGGTAAAGAAGACAATCACAACTGCATACAATGCTTCACTTTAATGTCTGATGTAATTAGCGATGATTTCACTATTAGTCCTAGCATTCCATGTCTCGGATGGATGGAGGCAATAGTAAATATACTCATAGCCCTCATAGAGTACATTACCATAATCAAACGATGATCACCCTTCTACATCCACTCGTCATGCCGCTGGTGATCACGCCTTTGCGATTAGACTGTTTACCTTTGCTTAACGTGGTACTTCTCCATAAACAACAGGAACTAGACAGTTTGTAAACTCATGACAATGGTTTCCTGATAGACAATTCCTTCTGAGGAAACATTGAACTTATTCTTGGTTTGCTCTTCCTGAGACATTGATCCTACACATCTTCCACACTGATAATATGCAAGCAATCTGTTTCATGAACGAACGAGCATAACCGTAACACTCCCCTAAGCCCTCTTAGGTAGGTTACATCGAAGTAGTTGTGCTTTCTCATTCAACATCCGATCATCTCGCTGTTGGTGTTAACGCCTCACCGAATTAGATTCATCTCCTGCAATTGGCTTTTGTGTTGGTTCACGCCTACAAATCTTGCATCTTTCCTATTGTACTAGTGGCATCAACTCAAATTTACTATATGTCCTACTTGTTTTGATGAAACACTGCGATGTCTATTAGCTTTACCGAGCTGAACGTCACTATTTCTACTCATTAACTCGGCACAGTAAATTTTGCTGTATTTACAGGTATATATTTTTTAAAGCAAGGAGGTATGGCTATTTTAACTGGAGGAGCTGCAGGCTGCACAGCAGCAGCACCTGCGAAGACACTGCACGAAGTTCGAGCGTTTCGTTGGCTTCTTAATCTTTCTTCTGAGCTTTGCTCCAGTCACAATTTCCCGGTAGCTGTGTTTAAGCTCGTCTACCACGGTGTCCTTGATTTGTGCTACTGATCGATTTATGCACTTCTTAAGCTGTTTCGATTGAGCAAGACTTTCCCCCTGCCGTTGTTTCGCTTTCAATCTCATAGTATCTTTCAAATTCTCCATTGCTCTTGCTTCTAGAGCGCTCTTGAACTCATTCAATGTCTGAGAACACTCGTCTTTCACTCTAGATTCCATATGCTCATTTTCTAACTTCCTTTGGAATGCTCTAGTCGTTTTACATAAACTTTCCCGAATGGTCTTGAACGCTTCCTGTGCAAAGTCTAGTTCGAACGCTTCCACTTCTTCATCCACAGGTAGCATAGCTTCGTCGCGTTGTGGTGGCTCTTCACGTGAAGAGTTGTCTGCAGAAGCTTGTAACAGTTGAACTTCGTCATCCGCTAATTGCTGTTCACATGGCTGCTCGTCGATGTCGATTATCTGGCGCCTATCTTCCTCGACAGGACGCATTGCCCCGTGGAGCTGTGGCAACTCTTGTTGGGGAAAATCTTGGGAAACCTCCGCAATGGGAGGGCTTTCTGCTGTAGCAAATAACGGCTGAACTGTTTCTTTGCCTCCTGATTGTGGTTCAAATGGGCGTTTGTCGACCTCGAGTTTCTGGCATCTAGCATCCTCCAAGGGACGCAAAGCTTCGTAGTGTTGTGGTAACTCTTGTTGGAGAATATCTTTGGAAACCTCCGGAAGGGGAGGATTGTCGGTAGTTGCAACATATAATAACTTCTTACCTTCGTTCACCGCTAATTGTGGTCCAAGTGTTTGTTCGTCGACCAGGAGTCCCTCAAGTCTGGCTCTCTGGCGCATGGCTCTCTCGAACCTGAATGCCCGGCGGCTTGGTCGAGGCTGAATCTCGACGGGCTCGTACCGCAACCGAATAGACTCCAGCGAAGATGATTCTTCGTCATCAGATTCATCCATTCTGTCGGAGAAGTCCGACACGCTCGAGCTGAAGAATGGGACAGGTCCCTCGACGTTGTCCCAGTTGAATGCAAGAATTTCATTTTCGTCATCATCATACTCTAGCATCTGTGCATTTTCTTCGACCGGTACCTGAGGTGCGTCGTACTCAAGTTGGCCAAAGAAAATGTTGCCAGGGGCAACGTGTGCCTGTTGCACGTTCTCTGGATGAATCAAATCCTCGTCCGCTGCTTGGCCCTCTTCTGGAAAAGCCTCGTGGGCAACAGCTGCTTGTTGAAAGATTGCGGCTTCGTCGTCGACTTCAAAGGCTTGAGGATGATCGTTGGGCAGTCCTTGATCGTTAACCTCCACAATGATGGGTCCGTCTTGTTCTTGTGGCATACACCCGACAGTTGTGTTCAGTGTGTTGACTCGCAGCTCTGCGAACTGAAGAAGGAGAAGAAACTGAGTCACCATCTCGTAGAACTCGCATTCCCCAACCTCACAATGCGGGCAGCTAGAAGCCATTCTAGTAAAGGTGTCGATCACGTAAGTTTTCGCAGCGTTCACGTGCTGCAGAAGGATGTCTTTGTACTCGTTGAGTTCCATATCAAAGGCGATTTGGGTACTATTTTGTGAGAGGAAATATTTTGTGCGTGCTCTATTTAAAAACTTTCCGCTCCCACTAAATTCTAAGCAACGTTGCTCGCAATAATACGACCATGATTGTTTCCTACAAGGCATGAGTAACAATGCACGAGTATCCATAATGAAGAATGATCATTTACACTTCGATTCGTTGCTCCTTTTTACGTGGTAGTAAGATTGGAACGGGGTAACAAGCTCCGCGCTATCAAGCCCACCGTTGGCGCATTGGACAGAGGCGTCTCACTCATTGTCATTTTCTGTAAGGGCTGGACCCTTCTCTGTGTCGTGTATGTAATGTTCTTTTTTGTGTTTGGCATATTCTTCTCGAATTTCATCCATGTTGGGAGATTATGACAGTATTTTAGCAAATGCTTTGTTCATTTTTAACCAAATTGAGGTAAAGGTGCTATCAAATAGCTCTGTAAAGAGAGTTTCTAACTAGGAATTCTACAAGAATGTAACGTGCTTTTTCCATCCATTACAAATATGTTTTGGTTGCATATGAAGGTAAAGAACTTGCTGAAAACAAGGAAATCTTGCAAAATCAAAAAATGGACAAAGCAATTTATTTTCCTGTGGTTTCAGCTGTTCGAGAAGTGTTGGCCTTTTACACTGTTTCTGTGCAAATTTTTAAACTATCCTTATTTCTTTATTTGTGTTTGTCCTGTGTAGGTCCATTGTTTTTTACATCACCTTTTTAACTTTAAGGTAACGGTTTTAGATATGGTGATTTTTTACACCCACCCACAAATTTTAACTCAATCACTCAATCTCGGTACAATGCTTTTTAGTATGGAAACAAAATTTGTGGAACCGATTGTAGCGAAGTGAGTATCCTGGCGTTACAACCAGCTCTCCCTAAGACTTCTTGATAATGTCATACGAGAAAGCAATCTCCCCACCCGAATCATATCAAAGATTCGACCATATTCAGTGTTATTCTTAATTATTCTTTTTCTTTCGTTCATAATGCGCATTATAAAAGTTTTAGTACATATTTTAATGGTTGATATAATTACCAATTTTTTTAAACTTGAGCAATTTCACATTTATGATATTTGTAAATTTTATCAAAGCAGATTATTTCATTGTTGACAATTAGTTACAAATATGTTCTTCTCAGTTTCGAAATTAAATTTAATGAAAGCCATAAGAGATAAATTTCAATTGAAGTTCTTAGTATTGTAAGCCTTATGGACATTTAAAGACATCTTTACAAGCTTGTATCAGGAATGTAAGTGAAACTTCAAGGGTTATAATTGATGTTTTAGACATATAAAATTCAACTTTATGTAAGATACTATTTATCTCAGAAATGTTGCCATTGTAAGCAATTTAATTCTGCATATCACAGCTGTATGTTTATCTTTTGTATCACCGGAGGCGCTCTCTCGACATATGGGAGCCTCGAAAACTAATTCTGGGGCATTTTTATCACCGACTCTGATGGGTTATCATCAGGGATGGACGATATCGCAATATATCGTTTTAATGATACGATATTTTTCCGTATCGTAATATCGGCGATATATATTCTCCACGATATATATCGCCAAATATCGTGACGATATATCGCCGACACTATATATATATATATATATATATATATATATATATATATATATATATATTGCCAAAATATCGCCGACACGATATATATCACCAAAATATCGTGACGATCTCCTGGACGCTACTTTTTCAATATCGGGATATATCGTCTGAACGACGTATCGCACAACACTAGTTAACATCTCAAATACTCAGCTCCCATTATGGGGGGATTCAAGAGCTTTGTCTTCCTTCTCAAATTAACTTAGAGATTGATTGACTGATTGATTTATTTGCTTTATTTTACTTCGCTTTTTGTGCCACTTACGACTAATTCGTATCAATCCATAGGATTATTCTTTATTTTTTATTTTGACTTTTTCTAAGCTTCATTTTACCTAAGTTCATTCACTTGTTTACACCAGCTGTCCATAACTCTCGGTATTTGAATTATGCACAGTCGAGTGTTAAGCAGACTTCCACTTCGTGATATATTGAGGCTGCAAGGTTTACAACAGGTAAACAAGGAGTAAGCAGCTTACAATAATAGGTAGGAAAAAAACTCACTGATCAGCGTATAGGAAGTCTTGAGTAAGAGATGTTGAGAGGAGGAAACAGACTGGCAGGGAACTCACTTTGCGATTAGATTGAAAACCGAGACAAGCACCTTTGGGGAGAGATTGGAAGGAGGAGTTATCCTGACCTAGGTCAAGAAGCGACGAAGCCTAGAGAGGGCTCAGTTTTATTTTACTCTAAGTTACTAAATTCATCATCATTCTTCTAAGTCTAGTAACTTTAGATAAGAGGATTTTAAAAGTTCAAAGTGTTACCGACATACCCCAAAAAATTAACTCATTCATTCATTTACTCAACATCCTTCAATGTTAATCTTCTCTTTGACTGTACTGAGTTGCAAAAGAGAGGACAGACAAAGTTTTACCTTGGTTAAAATATTGAAGTAATATTGGTTGATAGCTTAGCCTTGAAAACTGTATTGTTATTAGTTTTCTGTTTTTGCAACGTAGTGTTCAGCTGTAAAATAAAAATGGTTGTTATTTCTTATGATAATCTAAACATTAATTATAATAATATGCTTGATACATGCCTGGTTATAGATGTTGTAGAATGTATTTAGACACACTTACTGTAGTTTCTGAAACTCTCTCCCCAAGTGAAGTACTGAATCAATCTTTCATGTAACTTGGAATATAGTATTGAAATTTGACAATAAGTTAAGTAACACAACTATGTTTAAGCACTTCTATTATAAGATTCAAGTCTGCAGATATGTTATGATTAGGTCTTGGAAGTTGAGGAAATATCCTTTTCTTTCCTAGTGTCCGAAGAGGAGGCCCAACATAATATATGTTCATTTTGGGTCATTGTAGGCCAGAAAAAGGTGGGTTTTATTTGTCCTTTTTTGCCTTTTTCGGCATTTTTTGGCTTATTGGTCCTTTTTTAGCCTTTTTTAGGTCTTAATGGCTTTTTTTGCAACTTCACCTCCTTTCGACTGCGTTTTTACTGCTCATTCTCAATTCGAATCATCATCAGATCATCACCATCATCTCTTAAACATCCTTTCTGTAGTAAAGAAATATATATATATATATATATATATATATATATATATATATATATATATATATATATATATATATATATATATATATATATATTTGAACCATCCCTGAAACGAGAGAAAAACATTTTTGGACGACTGAAGTAGGTACGGTACAAGGTCCTTTAACCGTAACTTGTCTGGAAGGTTGCGCTGTAAGTGGCAACTTTCTCTTGTTTTGAAGCTTTCAGCACGGTGTATACGACCATATACATTAAATATGTAATTAAAACTGGTTATTAATTAATTTGGATCACATTTATACGTCCTTTTTTCCGTTTTTATTTCCTTTTTTATATTTGTAGGTCTTTTTATAGGTGTTTATTTCGTAATTTATAAGTTTTCAACTTCCGAGCCCTAGTTATGATAAAGAACGTATACTCCTGCAAGCTACAATGTAAGTGTGCTTCCGAAAAAAAACTTTCTTTGAAATAAAAACACCTTGCTTGAAAATCAGATAAAAATTGCCTCTTGTAAAATCTGCAATGGCGCAAGGAAAATGTACTTAGGTCGACGATTGTTAGCTTTTCCTTAACAGGTTGAGAGCAACAGGTGTTGAAGACAGGCAAGCATACAATATGTTGCTGATTATAATGACATGCTAGCTTTTCATCTTCTTTGTATCAAGGTTCGGTAATGAGCAGATGGATTTGTAAAGTTTGGTTGACGTGAAAGCTCAAATAAACTTACATGTCAACACTCGAGTGGAGAATCTCAGAATAATAGATTCAAAATAACTGACGATGATTACTAGCCAGAAATTTCTTTTTGAGGCAACTAGGATAAGTGTAATGCAAATATGCAGATTTGTAAACATTGTATTTATTTATTACCGAGTTTACAGCTACTGCTGCTTTCTCCCATAACAATTGATTTGATGTAACAAGTTTCATATTAATAATTATAACATGCACAATAACAAAGTCAAGCAAAATTATAAAATTAACTACTGGTTAATATATCAAATATCTTTGATGTGTGGATGTAATAATGTAAACAACATTTAAAAATTTAAATCTGTGATTCATTGAATTCCTTAAAAAGATAGTAAAATATATTATACTTTTATACTTGGTGCATGCAAGTTTAATCGCAACTGTATGTGACTATAGTTCAAATCACAAACCCTGACACCTTCTGTAAACAAAACCACCTGCATGCAGAAAGCATTGCAAACTCATAGAAGTAAAATAATCCACACGAAAATCCAGCGTTGTTACAGGATTCATTACGTAAGGTAAAACAATGGCAAATTTGTAGTATGGGATACGCTGCCGCAAATGACGTCTCACTTTAAACCCAATGCTCTTTCTTTTTTTTTACTTATTGCTTCACCTTTATGGATAACTCTTTGCACCAGTAATCATTTCCGATAAATTTGGCTTCTTTCTTTGAATATATTTTACTTGCATTTTTTAGACAAAATTATATAACATGGTAATGTATATTTCTAAGGTTTGATATAGATAGGAGTGTATTTGAAATTTGTTTGTACATTTTATGTAAATTGTATCTTATGTAAATAAAATATATAATGGGCATAAACAGCCATATGCATTGCTGTAAGTCCAATAAATATATTGATGATGATCAAAACAAGACAAAAAGTTCGTAAATTTATTGCGGTTGGAAACTTTGACAAGCATCCTAATAACGATTTTTGTTCCGCCAAATATAGTGCACTTCGTAAAATAACTTGGTGACATGGCAAGGCAAGATAAGTGTGAACATTTTGTAGTAATATAACTTTCAATGAGCTTAGAGATTTGTGTACATAATGATATTTTATAACATTTGTTATTTTCTAAAAATAATCATGTGAACAGCAAGGAAGTAGTGCAATTTAGTAATATTGCCTGACTTAGCCTTAGAAAAATAACATGCCGAGTTCTATGCGTGAGGGAAAGTCTCCGTTTATTCCGAGCTTGTTTTCAAAACACCAGCAAGGACAGCCTTTGAAAAGGGGTGAGAAACAGATTCTACTCAATATTTTTGTAACGTTCTGTCAGTAGTATCCTGAGAAACCAGTAAATGAAGTGGTTAAGTTGGTATCCCAGTGCAGTGGTGTGTCAGTGTCTGCAGTTTTAAGGGTTATGAAAGAGAGAATGGCCGGGAGAGTAACAATGTATGCGGCTGCATATTCGTCTGATGTTTTGAGAACGGGTTCTCACATTCAGAGGCTCTTATATAAAACGAATAAGTGCGGCGAACTATGAGTGTAACAGCAGATGATTGCGGTCATGGATCAGCTGACGCGGAGTGATACATCGAATCGGTGAGACCGTTTGTTTACAGAAGGTCTCAGGAATGGTGATTTAGACCTTAGTGCCTTTCCAAGTTTTCTTTTTCATAGAGTAGAGAATATCTAGAACATGAAGAAAATTTGTTTTGAACCTTTTTCAGTTTGTCCATCTCAACAAGTATGAAATTTTTTTGAGTGTGTACTTACAACTTGTCTAATTAACCTCCCCGTGGCGATGGCGCACTGGTAACGTCGATGTCTTGTAATCAACAGCTCTGGGTTCGAAATTCCATGTATAATCAAAGTGCCTCGTGCTCAATGGCCGGTGGAGACACGTAGTGGTTCGCCGGCCCCTGTGGCGGAGTGGTTAGTACATCGCGCTACGACGCCAGGGGTCCCGGGTTCGAATCCTGGCCTTGGCATGGATATTTGTGAGTGTCCATTCATCAATTTCATCATATCATCACTCATCCCCATCTTCGTAAATTAGCCAAAAGTGGCACAAAAGGAGAAGTAAAATAAAGAAAATCATATCACATGTAGTGGTTCGGATCCCACTTTAAATTGAAGGCCCAGTCATGATTAACCGACTGTCAACATGTCCAGTTCTATCACGCGATAGTAAACGTAGTGCATTTCTTGATCCATCTGAATGTAATTAATAAATTTACAAGAGGTTGTATATGAGTTCACCCGAACGTATTGCGTTTTGCATTGCCTTGTTTTGAAATTTGTGGTTTGATGAAAAGATTTCCATTGCTCTTGATCAGTCTGGGATGGTTGCCGAATCTTTCATTGCCGAGTATGAATTACACCAACAAGGGGATAGTAAAATAGCGTAATGATCTGCTAAGTACTTGTATTCTTTCTGATATATTGGTTCATAAAAAATTGCATCTACTGTTTATTTTGTTCGAGCATTCGGTTAGTTTCTATATAAGGATTTTATAGTTGGAAAGGCAGTGCTGTATCTAAATTAAATAGCAAGGTTAAACTAAATCTATCAGTATTTATTTAACATAGAAGAAGATACTTTTCTGATCATTTTCAATTTCGGATGGATTTAAATATGTGTATTTACCAGTGAATAGTATAAATCAGTAACCTACATATTTTAAATTAAATTGTAAAAGTAACTCTTCCATCTGTTCCACTGTTTCAGATGTCTGGATTCAACAAAAATATTTTGAGCGTAAATATGAAATATATTACAATTTTTCATTGGCTTTTGTTTTGCGCAAATCACTGTAAAGAGTAGTTTTATACAATCTGTGATATAAATGCAGACTGTAACGGCCGTGTCAGTGATGACGCATTTATGTTGAACTGGTGGTTGACGACCAACTTGTGTGTGAAACTCTTGGCATGATAGAACAAAATGAAATTATCTAGAATGTAGGCGGGTATTTTATATTTTTTTATATTTTTATTTACGTACTTATAGTTTCAGATACAGTACTGAAAGATGATTTTATACTGTAGCAACAAGAAAAAATTAAAATAACAACAGCAAAACAAGACAATTCAAGATGGCAGAAAAAAAATGTTACATGTATATTCTTACTGATTGTCGGAAACTGTGTTCTGACAAGAAAATATCAACATTTACAGGCAAGTTATTATACAGTGGGGGAGCTCTCTCGAGAGAGACCCTTGTAGCGGGAATGTGAAAGAGCTTTACGTTGCGGGTTAGCCGTGCGGGTACTCGTAGATGAAATTGGTTGACAAGGAATTCAGTTTTAATTTTGCCATTAATGATTTTAAGCAAAAATGTCATGTCTGCTAGTTCGTGACAAGTGTGTGGTGAGTGGATGTTCAAAGTAGACATAATATCTGTTTGATGGAGGTGTCTGAGAGAAGGAATTCTATGGCGAGCAATTGCGAGGAAAAAGCTGAGGACAGAATCAAACCTGGGAAGATTAGTTTTAGAAGCCATAGTCCAGATGGGGGAGCAGTGTTCAAGAATGGGAGAGATAAAGGATTTGAAAAATATGCTAATGGCTGATTGGTTTTGCATTTCAGGGAACCTATACAGAATGCCAAAGAGACGCATAGCCCGTTTAACAGTATATGTAATATGACCATTGATGTTTAGCTTTTCGTCGATGATAACACCAAGATCTTTTTGAGAGGAAGCCTTTTTGATGGGACGGTTTTCGAGAGTATAAAAAGAGAGCACTTTGTTCCTTTTTAAGGAAATGGTGAAGCAGGAGCATTTTAGAGGATTCAATTCAAGTTTCGACTGGCGACATCACAAAAGTAGTTCTGTAACAGCTTGTTGTAGGATTAGTGAATCGCGTTCAGATGAAATTTCTTTGAAGAGTTTACACAGTCGTCGGCACAGAGAAGTACATTTATGGGAAGAGAAGACAGTCTGTCGGGCAGATCATCCATGTAAAGAAGAAATAAAAGTGAGCCTAAGACACTCCCCTGGGGGACACTAGACAAGACGGGTAGAAAGCTGGAAGAGGAGCCAAAGAGTATAACACGCTGCTCTCGTGCATGCAGATAGGCTTTTAGCAAAGATAGAAGTTTGCCATGGATGCGAAATCTGGATTGTAATTTATAAAGAAGGAGATTATGGTTGATTTTATCGAAGGCTTTTGAAATGTCCAAATATATAACATCAAGCTGGGAATTGTTTCAGATATAATGATTTAAAGGAGAGAAAAAAAACAGTTATGGACCCCTCGGTAAAGGGATTTCAGTCCTCATAGACACATAATTATTTTAGTTACAGTAAAAGTTTGGCCTTATATAATATCTCAAATAGTCGAAATGTTAAACATTTCGTGTACTTTATCCAGTAAGCCTTAGTCAAAAATACAATACCAGTGTTACATACATAAAAAATAAGCAAGTTTTGATATTCTAGTGGCACATAATAAGTATAAAATATCCTTTAAAATATTCTGACAGATAGTTGTGGGTTATCTGAGATCGAAATTTTCAGGCCCTCTCTCCTACAGAAATAGGCTCTAGAATTCACTAAGCCTCAAAATAATATTGGGTACATAAGATAAAAAGCAGATGGAGAGTGGTGCTGATCGCATCATCTCCAAAACAGCAAAAACAAAAGTATATGGAGCTCTACCTGATATATTTAGGAAACTTTACCTAGTATAACAGTAACAAAATACTCAGAAAACTCTAAAATAAACAAACTTTCCTACGTAGAAGGCGTAACCTGCCCTAAATTAATATAGAAATACAAAACCGAAAATGGCATAGTGGAAATCAATAAACCATAATAATAATATTAAAGTAAAGTAAAGTAAAGTGCTCCCCTGTGCATAGCACTACGCCATGAAGGCGTATAGGGGGTGTGGGGGTAATAATAATAATAATAATAATATATTCTGTGGCTTAAATTGTAGCTGAAAGTACTTTTTCTTTATTGTTTTTGAAAATATTTAAATAAATACTAAACTCTAAGTTAAAAATTTGTAAATGTATATGTGATACAAAACAAAATAAATAAAAATTAATACAAACCCTGCAAAAGAATCAGTAAAAAAGTTGAAAACATCTCTTTGTGCATCCAAAATATAATAAAAAATCCTTCCTGACTGGATTAAATTGTGTTATTTGAGTAATAATAAGCCTAAACTTGTAAAATAAACAGACAAAACTCGACAAAACATACCTTGTGTATCGAAAATGTAACTAAAGGTCTCTCCTGAACAGATTGAATTGTGTTATTTGAGTAAAAATAAACCTAAACCTGTAAAATAAACAGACAAAACTCGACAAAACATACTTTGTATGTCGAAAATGTAACTAAAAGTCTTACCTGAACGGATTGAATTGTGTTATTTGAGTAAAAATAAGCCTAAACTTGTAAAATAAACACACAAAACTCGACAAAACATACTTTGTGTATCGAAAATATAACTAAAATTCTTTCCTGAATAGAATGAATTGTGTTATTTGAGTACAAATAGGTATAAACTTGTAAAATAATAAGTTAAAAGTTTAAAAATATCTTTGCGAGTCTAAAATATAATAAAAAATGTTGCCTAAATAAATGAAATTGTGTTATTTGAGTAAAAATAATAAGTTGAAATTTCAAAAAAAATATCTCTGTGCGTCTAAAACAAACTAAAAATGTTTCCTGAATAGATGAAATTGCGTTATTTTGGTAAAAATAAACATAAACTTGTAAAATAATAAGTTAAAATTTGAAAAATATCTCTGCGAGTATAAAATTTACTAAAAAATGTTGCCTGAACAGATGAAATTGTGTTATTTGAGTAAAAAAAACATAAATTTGTAAAATAATAAGTTAAAAGTTTAAAAAATTCTTTGTAAGTCTAAAATATAATAAAAAATGTTTCCTGAATAGATGAAATTGCGTTATTTTGGTAAAAATAAGCATAAACTTGTAAAATAATAAGTTAAAATTTTAGAAAATACCTCTGTGAGTCTAAAACATCATAAAAATGTTTCCTGAAAGATGAAATTGCGTTACTTTGGTAATAATAAGCATAAACTTGTAAAATAATAAGTTAAAACTTTAAAAAAATACCTCTGTGAGTCTAAAAGATCATAAAAATGTTTCCTAAATAGATCAAATTGCGTTATTTTGGTAAAAATAAGCATAATCTTGTAAAATATTTGACAAAGTCAAAGTTTGGTAAAAAATAAACTCAATATTATGTTAAAAACACGCAGTAACTTAAATTTACTAACTAAATCTATAATCAAAAGGTCCTAGGTTCGTTACCCCGTGATAAAAGCAAATAGTGAAAACTTTAGGCCCCGTCCCAGATAGCTCTCCCTTCTTCCCCTTGACTGCGCATTCCCAGACATCCTTTGTTGTCTGGTTCAATCCCTCCCCTGCCCTACGGCGTTGCATACCTTTCTCCTATTCTTGAGTTCTAGTTGACTTTGGAAAAACAGGTTCTGATTTGTCAATGGGGTTCTTTCTTTGTTCTGGCGTTCTGACTTCATTTGACCTTGACCGCACATCCCCCAAATTCCTTTCTCCTCTATCGGAGTTCATCGTCTACTGTCTAGCGTGTCGAACCACCTTCTTTCATAACATAATAACATTATTACATAGTACACTGTAATTATTACAGTTACATATCGGGGGTTCGAGTACCGGGACCGTCCTAAATCATAATTGGACCTGTACCTACACCCATTAACACAATTCATAGCGATTCATAAACCGTAAAAACTTATTTTCAATATTATAAACATTAATTATTATCGTTTTATACATTACATACTTTCCAGTAATGAATATAAAATCATATGCATAACGTTTAGTGACACTAATTACCTTCTATATACATACTTTTCATAAAATATATAATTATATATTCACAAAAGTTAAAAATATGCAAATACATAAATGTAAATTATTCTAATGATATGCAAATGTATTCTAAATTATGCAAATTAGTTCTTAATTATATGCAAATAAATTCTAAGTACATGCAAACAAATAAACACCCGTGCACTAATTGCCACTGGCGGGGTCAACCACTACTTACACACACACACACACACACACACACACACACATATATATATATATATATAAGTAGTGGTGTATATATACACACACCCACACTGTACATATACTTATGTAGGCCTATATGGCATATTAATAGTTTGTTAGCTTTTAATGGTTTGATAGAAAAAAATCGTAAGTTTTGGGCCCCGCCGAACTGATCAACCTAGCTACGTCCCTGCCTAAACCAAAACTTCAGCAAAGAAACTGATGATATTTGTAAGTGAGTTTATTTATTTAATGTTTATAGCATGATGAAAGAACTCATTTGTAATATGCATACTCAGTAGTCGTCATGTCCAGGGACGTCGGAACTTATTTCGGAGTGAGGGGGGGCAAGTTCTTAAATCCACCAACCAAATTTTTACAATCTATTTTCCTACTTTACCTAGTATACATATTATATATATATATATATATATATATATATATATATATATATATACACATACATACATACATACATACATACATACATATTAAAAAAGGTAAAGTGTTCCCCTGTGCTTAGCACAACGCCATGAAGGCATATAGAGGGTATGGGGGTAACGCCCAACACTTTCTTGATCCGGTTGTGAGTGGGGGTGATGTGATCAGCATCACGCCCCTGACCGCCTTTACCCCCCAGGGTTTCACCCTAGGTACCCATGTCATTCGACGCTGGGTGGACGCCGGGACCGCTGTGTGTGTCTGTATTTGTTCCGGCATAGCTCTCGAACGCCTGGAGCAATATCAACCAAACTTGGTACACGTATCACTTTCAATCTCGAAAAAATACTATAGGGGTAAGACACCCCTGGCACCCCTAGGGGAGGGAGTGGGAAGGGGGACACATGAAAAAATAATCGAAGACGACAGATATTAATGTGGAATCCATAGTTTTCGGGGTCGATAAGATGAATAGTGACTCTCCGAATGCCCTTCAACTCCAAGTTCATTTTACACTATTGTTAGAATTCATTATTTTCCTGTCTAATAGAAGATTGGGATAAATAAATACCCAGGAAACGCCGGGCAATCAGCTAGTTATTAAATAAATGGAGAGACGTTGCTACTCGATCCACCGTATCAGTGAATATCTAACACAATTCAGTGGCGACTCTTGGCATTTTTGGAGTGTAGGAAGTTATGGTAAACAGATAGAGGAAAGTTTTCGAAAATGCGTTCAATTACACAGTGACATGTATCGCCTGTACCTTGGATTAGCCATTGGATTTGTAATGTTAGCTGCAGGTCCTCTCTGGCTGCCATATGTGGATTAAGAACAGCTTTGCCAATACCAACCTCCTGATAAGAAAAGGTGCTGTTTCAACTCATAAATTACGCTAAATGTGATAAAATTTTGCTAGAGTTTATTACTATTATACAATTATTATTAATTTCTTATTATCATTTTCTGATGACTGTAGTAGTTTTAAGTTCAATTTTATTTTGCTATTTTGGAGTTGTGAACTGCGTTATTGATTATTTATTGTAGTTAAGTAACATTAGGAATTTCGACCATTCAAACAAAAATGGGTTTAGCATAGTGCTTGAAAAAAGTTGAAGAAAATTCCATGACTGGTAACGGCGTCTGTTTGTTTTATTTGTGACCTCCAACTTTCTACTGATTTCCTTTTATGAAATGTTCCTCCCTTGTTATATCGGAGAGGATAAAGAAAAGATGAAAACAAGAGAATGGATCAGGGCCTGTAAAAGCTTTTCCCTTTGTCGGCATACTTCCTTTTGTTTGAAACGAGTCCGCTAGAAAAGTACAAACAAGATCTGGAGATTTTCTTAAAAATACATATTTCCTCAAAATATCTTCATTAGAATTCAATTTCTCTGTTTCCCAAGGACGCCCGTCTTTGAGGTGATGCTGGATTTTCCATTATGCCAAACACAGAGTGCTAGGTGCCAACGAAGTTTAAATTTTGCTACTTTTAGAACCACTATGCTAGAGTTGGCATCACTGTTGAGGAACCCACGGACCCTTCTTCGCGGACCGTTTAACTGGGCAACACCCCGCGTACCCCGGCCCTCCCTTGCACTACCCTGCACACATCTGCCTGTAGGATGACGAGAAAGGTTCCTCAGCGGCAGGCAAAGATCTGGAACGAGCGGGTGATAGCTAGCACATTGACTCTTGACAGTCGAGTAGTGAACCTTGATTGCGCTCACAATTTTATAACGCTCATTAAACTCTTAAAAAGTAGAAAAATGGAAATAAGTATAAATGAAACTGTAGGAAGTTCCTCCCTTCCTACATGTAGGAATCGCCACTGACACAATTGTCGTTCATTATTTTTCTTATATTTTGTACATTTACTGTACTGAAAATCATAGTTATTGTATTTTGTTCTTAATTTTTAAGCAATCGTTCAAGAAAAGACTTTACCAGCAAGTGCTAAATTTTACTCATAAAGATTATATTCTGTGACCACAAATAAAACTATAAATTTTGGAAGCTGTGGATCCATTTATTCTTTGGATTAAATGGTAGAATATAAAAATATAATCTGGTTTCTTTATTATACACTATTTTTTTCAATGTAATGCAGATTTTACTGTGGTTATTACTTTATTTCTGTTATTAACAATGAGAATAACATTTAATTAGATATTTGTAAGATTTCGGGGGGCTTCAGCTCCCATTGCCCTCCTCTGGCTAAGTGCCTGGACACCCATGGTCACTTACTGAAAGGGCTGGACTCTCCAATGTACCTTGCATGTATCCTTGTTTACGTCTTCGGCATATTCTTATTGAATGCGACGATTTTACTTTCGTGAGACAAACTTTAAATCTTCCCAATTCGCGATTAAAATTACCACCTGAGCGCTAGTGTCGCTTCCGATATGGCCGCTCTATGTAGGCTAAATCTTTGTTGTTTACATTCAGTTAGTAGTAAGTATAGCGTGTGGTCATGGCCCATGGAAGAAACGTTGAAGTTACGCGATATTTTCAAACATTGCGAAAACGTTGTGAACACCAGGAATTATAACGATGGCGAAGCTGTGCTGATAACCAAAATTAACACAGAAAACGCAGACGAAACTAATGTATACACACTTCACAGCAGTGCACCTCATGTTGTAACTGTGGTTCTCGGAAATTATTGAAAATAGAGCAGTTGAAATTGACCTGTACTTGTAAAGCTGGGGCAGGAGAAAATTGCGAACATATCCTTGCAGTTCTTTCTCGAAAGAGGAAGACTGGTTTAATAATAATCAAGATTTCATGAGCAAGCTATCCTCACTGAAAAAGGACATCATACTGAATGAAACAGCAGCATTAGCATGTACATTTTCCTTTTCTGGTTGCATTTGACATTAATTCATTCTCAAACTATTTTCAACTTCTAACTTATTCGACTTGCACCTGTTCCAAATTTCACACATACATAATACATAGATGCATTGTGTTAGACGCTTCATGACTTTTTTGGAAAGAAAGTGTTATTTATAAACTGCAATTTAAAACTTTACTCTCATGGTAATATCACAGACTAAGAAGTCTGTGGTAATATGTATTTATTTCTCGAAAAATAAAGTGAGCAGACTCGTGCATTCTTCGTAATTTCCTTGCCGAATTTCAATGATATCCCCCCTGCCAGTCTTCTGTCAATCATTTATGTTTTCCATGATTTATTTAAAAATTATATTTTGTTGATTCCACGGGGTTGAAACACATGAAAACTTTTCATTTGTTCTGACCCATAAAACGATTTAGAGCAAAACAAAATTGAACAGTAGACCTTACTCTTTCGCATATTCCCCATGCTTTAAACGACTTCAACATAACGTATCCTACATAGAGTAGTTCCTGAAAATCCCACCAAGTGGCATATCGGATAATTTAAATTGCGAATTGTTTATGGTCCATGTTGGGAGATGACGACAGTCCTTTAACAAATGATTTTAGTTTTTAAGAAGAGTGAGCCTATTACACTGTTTCTGAGGAAGATTTCAATCTCTCTTTACCTTTCTAATGATTGATTGATTGATTTGGTGTTTTAAGTCCACTTTATGCACAGTAAGGCTAATCGGGACTGGGCCTACAGTTTATAGTGGAATCCGAACCACTATGAGCCTCCACCGGGAATCGAACCCCGGACAAGGCGACGACGCTACCACTGCGCCATCGGAGAGGCTCCTTATGGACTTTAAACTTTTCTCAAGGAACTCTTCACACCATGGGCGCCCGCAAGGGTGAGCCAGGGGAGCAGTTACCCCTCTCCTCCATAAGATTTCTGGAAAGAGTTAACGTAATTCGAATGGTGAAATTGAAGATATATTTTATAACAAAATGTATTGTTTTTTGTGACTTACAGGCCGTAAGTTATAGCAATTATTATTATTATTATTATTATTAGTAGTAGTAGTAGTACTTGAAGGGCTCAGGTGTAAAACATGCTAAGTGACATCTTGGTCATTTCTGACTTCACTAAGAAAAAAGGTTATTAGAAGCTTTACTGTAGATAAATTGTTTTCGTTTTGTGTTTACCAATTTCAGAAGGCTTCACTGAGTCCAATGCAAATCGTATGACATGGCAATTTCACTAGAGAATTGAAGGATGACACATTTTACTTTGTAAATCAAAAATAATCAAAATTTCACTTACCATGTTTTACACCCGTGCCCTTCATTTGAAATAGGGTCACATTTAAGCTTACAGTCTATTTTAAACAGCTTTTTGTCCTACTTGAATTAATGTTAAGTAAACAGTTATGCAAATTGTATGTAGATGTACAGAATATGGAAATTACAAAATTACAAATGTATGTAAGCGGCCCCGGCCCCACCCAGCGTCGAATAACATGGGTACCTGGGGGAAACCCTGGGGATTAAAGGCGGTCAGGGGCGTGATGCTGATCACATCACCCGCACTCACGACCGGATCAAGAAAGTGTGGAGCGTTACCCCCACACCCCCTATACGCCTTCGTGGCGGGGTGCTATGCACAGAGTAGCACTTTACCTTTACCTTTTTTAACGAATGTATGTAATTTTAAAAAAAAACATAAGTAGCAGTAGTAGTTAATAGCAATGTAATAATAATAGCAATAATAATAATAAAAGTAATAATAACAACAACTATAATAATAATAGTAATAATAATTAAAGTTTCTGTGACTCCCCACCTGCGGGCGCTCTTGCTTCACACCCCTTTTTTTACTTTAATTTGGTAATTCGTGCTTTTTTCTTAAGTCTCCTTTATGCACAGTAAGGCTAATCGGGACTGGACCTACAGTTTAAAGTTTGACCCGTTGATTACAAGGCAATGGCGCTACCACGTCTCCATCGTGAGTCCCTTTTCTTAACTTTAAATAAAATGTCCTTTAGATAAGAGGATATTACGCATACACTTTGAAGAGTGTAAAATGTCCATACGTGCCGACGCACTCAAAAATTTTAACTCATTCATTCATACCGGGCAACAATTAGGATAATGAGAAATAATGTTCGTAACATCAACAATGATATTATCTCTGACATAAGCTGCGTGGTAACAAAAATGACAGCGTGAATAATAGTAAATTCAAATTTATAGTGTACAAGATGATTGTAACTATTATGTTTTTGGCAATATTGTTCTTGCACTTCACAGGAATCCAAACAGTTCCCTATGGAGGAGGTGAAGAAGAAGAGTGCGTAAATATACTAACATATAATAGAGTATGGCTTCTAATGTTACAGCTTTTATGTAAATAACACACATTTTGTTCCACTTCGATGGCCTGGCGCTTTCGACTCACAATCTATACTCTGTCTCGGGAATCTCTGGAGCGAGAGAATAGCCCCGTTTAGTTCGCTGCACTTTTTGGCACTAGGTGTAAATGTATTTTATTATAAAACATAAACTAAACGTAACGTTTCAACCTTCTAGCAAGGTCTTCTTCAGACTCTGCACCAAGTACAAATGTAACAAGGTACAAAACAGGACGATATATATACACAAACATTACTCCCCTTCAGACTATTAGAAAGTAGTTCTGGAACAATCTAGCAGGTGGCTTTCCCTTGTCAACTGTACTTTCACTTGAAAGAGAATGTCGCTGGACTCTTTATCTCACGCTCTATTTCCTTCATTCTCCTTCCTTCTTCTCTCCTCTTTCTCTCTTGTCATTTCCACTCTTTCTAACACCTTCTTCCATTCTTTGTTTATCTTCAGTCCCCCATTCCAGTTCATTGTGTCTTCTTCACCTTCCTTCTCTATTTCCTTATAATAAAATAAATTTCTGCCTTGGTCAGCATATTGAGTTTTTCATATCATGGAAACAAGGCTTACTGCTGTTATAACTAGGTGTAGTGCAGGTGTATCCCTGCGTCAGGCTTGTGCAAGAAAATAACGTTCAACCAAGTAGACGGATAGCGGTGTTCAAGTTCAGAAGATTCAAAAAACGCCTCCCAGCGAATGCACAATATAGAGAATATCTCCAATTTCGTTAATATTTGGTATAGCTACTAACTAAATTTGGCCTCCTAATCACGAATCTGTTGTTAAAATGCAGGGGTCACGTCTGGAAATCGTGAAAAAAGGTGATGTAAGTTGATTTTTTTTTAAAGCTGTATCGCATTGTTTTACGAACAAAATTTTAACTAAGCTTGCCTAACCTAACCTAACCTTACCGGAAATGGTTCGTCGGGGCTATCCGTCAATGGTTCGTGGGGCAACCCGTGCATAATGTACTGATCAGGCCAAAATTAGTTAATATTCCAAATATTAACGAAGTTCTTACCCTAACCTTACCGGAAAAAGTTTCGTGGGATATCAGTTAAATCTTTTCCCAATCAGCAAATATTGTAACAAAATATAAGTTTTGTAGCACTAGCTTCCTCACTGCGCAAGACGCCATTTGTCTAGAAGAACGCTCGAACACCGTTGCCAAACCTACCTCTAATCAAAGTCACTCCTTTGTTCCGCCATGCTTCAACGATTAATGATCTTCAAGTAACGAAGCAACAACTAATGCTCTACAAGTAACGAAGGAACAGAATGGCAACGCCGTAGACAGCGCAACGAATGCCGATCATCACTTGTTCATATCATCAAACATGGTTGTTATGTTTATGTATGGAGAATGACTGCGGTAATGAAGAACGTAATTTTGCAGCATATATAGACGTAAGTGTACAATTTTTACACGTGACCCCCAAATCTTAACTCCAGATACGTTACCAGGACTGCATATTTCGTGAGTATAAGAAGTAGGGAAGGAATTGGAGACATTCTCTATATTGTACATTCTTACCAACGCCTGTCTGCTGCTTTAAACGTTCATTTGATTAGCTAGCATGCACCACGTGACCATACACCACAGAATACACCACCCCAGAGCGTGTGCAAACGGTGCAGACTCTAAATACATTACTTGACACCAAACCAATGAAGTAGACCAGTTGGTGTTGCACTTTGTAACGAACTAGACGCTTCAGTGCAAAGAGAGTCAAAATCAGTGACGACGCCAGAGATGGGCAGGGGGGGCAAGCGCCCCCAGTCAGACACTTCGCCCCCCCTCGTCCGCCCCCCCAACTTAAGTTAATTAAATATCGAATGGTAAGAGTTCATTTATAAGAGTATTCCGATTTTCACCGCGTCTAAGTAATGCATTCTGCATGACATCACTTTTCCTGCTTATAATACCAACTTGACTAACAAACATTAATTTGTTTTAGTATATACGAGATGTGTGTGTGACTTTCAATCAAGATTCGAGCGCCGACCTGGCCATAGGCGATTTCTCATTCATTTATGTCCTGTAATCGTTACGATTAACCTAAGTTTTAACCAGTTTTATGACCTAGAAAATGCGTTGTATTTGGATGATTTTAAAACATGAACATTCTGAGGACCACAAAACATCATCTGTAGTACGGGCAAGTTATTCTAATCGTGGATCGTTAGTGACAACGCTAATTAGTAAAATACATTCAAAGGTGATTCAAGATTTGGTTGGTTGGTTGATTTGGTGTTTTAAATTCACATTATGCACAGTAAGGTTAATTGGGACTGGACCTACAGTTTGAAGTGCCTCCATCGGGTATCGAACCCGGGACCAAAGGTGATCCAAGAATACCGACACTACATGTCAGTTGTTGTGAATGCATCGCGGATTCTCACTATTCAGGGTTTTGCTTTTCGAGATGATGAGTCTGATGCAGACCTTAACAAAGGTAATTTCTTCGATACTCTTGAAGTTAATTTCAAAATGAGGGTATATTATTCGGAAATGTATTGAACTTGAATATTAAAATGAAAATGGCACTCAAAACAAATTAATCTGCGTTATGTCCACACTTATTCTCAGCAAATAAACCAGGAAGTGGAAGAAGCGAAAGTATTCACACTGATGTCAGATGAAACAAAAGACATTGCGAGAAAGGAACAGGACAGATATTTGTATCGCGGGAAAGTAAAGGAACGCTTTTTAGGATTTGCCACTCTTCAATCATTAGATGCAGGTTCGCTCTTTCTCGTACATATCAAAATCCAAGAACTTCTTCCCAAGAACTCCATAGGTGCCTGTAATTGTGCAGCACAAACATACGTTGGAGTGGTGGAGTGAGAGAGAGGTGAACCAGGGTCAGAATATTTCTTGAATTATCAGATAACTGTAATCTTTTTCAAATTTTTATTCCTGTGATAACATTTCCCTGAAAGATGAAACGCAGATTTTGCCCAAAACTCTTCCGCGATACGAAGATGGAACAAAAGTACTCCACTTAATGGATTTCTTCGAAATCCTAGGAAAGTATAAATTGGAATTTTACAACGTTCACACTCTGGTTGCATTCTCTGTAACAATTCCAGTTTCCAATGTAGCATGTGAAAGAACCGTTTCGTGTTTGAAACTTTTGAAAAGCTTTGCTCGAAACAGGAAGCTGAATGTCAGCTGCCTCATTTGGCTGTCCTTGCTATTGAGAAGGAATGTCAAGTTCTGGACGTACCGAAGGTGGCCAATGTGTGACGATATATCTCCGACATGATATATATCGTCAAAATACCGTGACGATATATCGTCGACACAATATATCGCCTGGATCATATTTTTTCAATATTGCGATATATCGTCTGGACGATATGTCGTCCAAAACTAGTCTCGAGGCCTGAGTTGCCCCTTGCATGTGAAGCCTGTTATTCTGTGAGAATATAAGCTTGATTCATGAATGCTAAAGTTTTTCCTGTGTTTTTTTCCAGTGCCGAAGAGGAAGCTGTTGAATAGTTCAACAGAGGCCGCGAGATTCTAGGAACAGAGATCAACCGGGATGGCCTGGCGTGTGTGGAGAAGCAGCGGTGTAGGGTGTGAAAGGACAATCTGTGGCGGTGTAATTCACCAACAAGAAATCTTATGGACATGGCTTTAGTTAATCCCACCGCAAATAATAAGTAGTCAACATTACCGTCCAGTAAGAAGTATGGTGCATCACAAAATATGCTGTGATTTATATAAACGCACACAAGATACAGTGCTGGTCAAATGTAAAACAGAATTTATTTTCATTTATTAACTTAATTTCCACGCTGACTTATATAAATTATTCAGTGTGTCTGTACACCTTTACAGTTTATTGATTATTAAAATATTCTATTGAATTCTCAGTGGATACTAATTTGGACTGTATGATTTTTTCGAGAAAGAAAGAGAAAGAAAGGGGCTTGGAAATTTGGGAGAATAGGCAGTGGACTTAATTAACGAAGACAGTCCTTATCTGTACTGATTCGATCAGTGTGCTCCAGAGTCTGGAATCGCTGATTTACAGACATCCTGTAGTGCACCGCATCCTTTGACGGCTCATGTTACTTCAGTTATTTACTGTGCATTGGCCTGTATTGAAATAGAGTACAGCAACTTGGAATTTTGCATGTGATAATAATATGAAAATCATGATTGAAATTGTACAGAAAAAAATTTTATTTCATTTTCGTAATTTAAATTCAGACTTCTTAGACTGAATTACGAATATTATAATTTATTAGAAAAACTTAATATTTCTTACCTCTTGGAAAGAAGACATGCTAACGATTACAATTTTATTTGCAAATTAATAGATCGAAAACTTGATATTCCCTGCTTATTATCTAAAATTATTACTCGTCACTACGCACTCAGAAATAACTGCTCTGCAATTTCTGTCAATTACCATTTTAGAAATAATATATATTCTAATTATCTTATATCACAATATGATAATAATCTGCTGGAGTCTAATGATTTTTTATTATTAAAATAGCTTGTGTATTTTTATTATTAACGTGTGTTTTAGTTTAAGTGGTTGTATTGTAATTTTTAATTTTAAAAATTTGTTTATCATGTAGTATACTTATTTAATTTTTGTTGTGTATATTGTCTATCTATTGTAAGAAACTGCTGAAAAGGCTTGCATGCTGTTTTTCAGCAGTTGAATCGAATACTTAAATAAATAAACAAACATCCTTATCTGCTAGTGTTCAAGTCTTCTGGGACTTATTCAGGGTTGCTCAGACCCGTAGCGATTGGCAGGCTAATCCTATCAAAGCCTATCTTTTTTTTAAAGGAAAAAGACGACAAAATCAGAATGTGCGACGGAGAAATTTACTTGCAGAGCTAAGGGGGAAAGGAAAACATACGTGTTCCATTGAAAATTTCCAAGTGATGAAGTGACCTGAAGATAGATACTTTGGAGGTCACCACGTGAAAATAGATGTCGCCATTCAACTCTGTACATTTCGTTCCCTGTTCAAGCTAATAATAGTAAAAGGCTATTCGAGATCGTCATTGCACCAGCAGACGTTAAATAATTTCTCAATGTTGTCAAAGATATTGCAAAATTGGTCAATTTTCATAGGATAATTGGCCATTTTTCCTTCTTCGAAAGCAAGAAAAGTTAAATTCTATTTTTTTTTCCTTCTGAGATATCAGTCGAGTTTAAAAAAATTGTAAATTTCACTTCGAATATTGTGTAAAACATAGCTTATAACGATGTTATTTTTTTCATGCAGAGTTGAATAATTTCAAAATACAAGTTTTTCTACTGAGAACCCACTATTATTTATTTTAATTTGTTTTTTTTACTGTTTTATTTTTTTACATCTAGGCTTGTATTATTATATTAAAATCAGGAGTGAAAACTACGAATTTTTAAATAAAGGTAAGTAATTGCTGCCACAACAATTTTAAGCAATCCCATTGGCTGACGTTACGTGACGTCATTAGTGTGAGGTTAGGTTAGGTTAGGCTAGATAGAAGAAGAAGAAGAAGTATTGTGGTACTAATTGCAACCTTAAATACAGTGCGTTCGTTTAGGCTCTGGGCCGAGATAGCGCGTGAACAGGGCGCAGATGCCGACATTTTCGTCCCGTAACGTCTCGCTTATTTACGCATATATCTTTAGCATGTAGACATTTATATTTAGATCGCATAAAGAGCACTAACCTGTGTTATATAAGAGTTGCTCAAAGTTGTTCACGCTCTATCTCGGCACAGAGACAAAACAAACGCACTGTATAACCTACATTTTTTAAATAAGTTTATATTTGTTTGCTCATTTCAAAAATTGTAGGACGTAAATATCAAAATATGGAAGGGGGAAGGGGAATGGTGCCAAACCACAATCTTGCCTAGGGCGTAAAAATATATAACAACGGGGCTGGGGTCCCCAGAGGAACGAAGCAGCCGATGCCACCACCAACTACATTCACAGATCAACAATTGGCAAAACTATAGTGAATATTATAGACTAAATACCTTTAGTATAATTATTTTCCAGTCGCAAATATTATTTAAACAACACTTCTGTAGGATTTTTTTTCTAGAGGGGCTGGAATTGTAAAGGTGGATAGTACATACCTGATTTCTTAGGGGATGGTATTACCAATAAGATATTTAGAACTTTCTACTCTCAAAAATGGCATAGGGGGACATTTTAAGGGGCTTTGCACTTACCACTCTGGTTTCTCCCTAGTTCTTCATTGCCTTTATTTGAAAATATTTATTTACTTAAAATTTCGGAGGGGAACGAGACAAGAACCATTCGAAACTTGTCGAGAGGATAGCGAAAACGAGAATGACTTTTTATAAATCGAGACGAGACGGAACTTGGTGTCCGAGACTATAATGTATACGAATACAGAAAAAAAAACTTACCATACGACTTATTCAGATTATTTCTAATACCATATATATTGTAATTGTAAAAGTTAATCCGTTAGTGACAACTGTAATAATGTACAGACGGGATCAAATGAAATGTACTTCCCTTTTCCTACCAACTCGGAAGCGAGTTGGAAACTCTTCATTGCTCCTGTATAGATAAGAAAGTGGGGGAGGGCAGTAGCAGACAAGGCCAGCACGCAAACTTGTTTCCAGCAAGCTTTCTGTTGGAGTCTTGGCAGTTTATGGAAGGATTTTGTGTTCCTACCCCCCCCCCGCCCCTCTCTCTCCTTGTGTTTGTGTGTGTATGCGTGTGTGTGTGTGTGTGCGCGCCAACACCTGTTTCATTTTAAGTTTGACGTATTTTATTGCATTGTGACTGGGTATGAACCAGGTTAGCAATGCATACATAATGAAGGATCAAAAATACAAAAATTCATGGCATGAGTAGTTAGTAGTAGTAAAGGTAAGGCAAAGTTCGTCGTCCGTATAGAACCGTACCATGAAGGCACATTTAGGGGATGTGGCAGTAGGGCGCCGCATATTCTCGAGTTCGGCCATTTTGGAGGTCAATGATCAGCATCACGCTCCAGCCGTTTTTACTCCCCAGGGATGTAGTTGAAACGAGAAAATAAAAATGTTGTTCATTTCGCGTATGTGACAGTATTCTTTGGATATTGTCTTGAAAGTGTCTGTTAACATCCTAACCCGCAATTTTGTTTAAGGATAAAACTGGCTGAAGGCCGCGAGTGTTCCTGAGAAGTAATGAGCATATCACATAATGCGCAATAGTTTGGCTCGCGTTTTTCGAAAATAATAATAATAATAATAAAAACAAAATATACAAATCAATTCTACGAATGCTTACGTCATTGTGACCATGGAGTGCATTTTGCACACTAACGAGGATCTGGCGTCTAGACATAAGGTCAGTATAATGGTCTGTGGGGTTTGGACTGTGTCCTATCCATCTACGTTTGTAGTTGTCCTTTCACAACTTTCATCTTAACACACCTTTCATTATCCAAAAGTGGAAGAAAAGCGAAATAAAATAAATAAATCGGTTATTGTGTCCCTGCGTTTTTTCAATTTATCACCATGACCGAAAATTAATGTTTCGCTGATGTAATGCATCACTATAATCATGTGAATTATTTTCCGTCATCATCGTGTGCTTAATCATTCCTTAAAGCATAGACTCTAACGCTGTTGTCCTTAGTGTAATTGATCTTATTGTGTGGAAGTTTTGATGTAGGCAAAATAATGGTTAAGAATAAATCACAGTTGATTGTTCGAAATTTAAAAAATAATAATTCCGAGGTGACGCATATTAACTGTTCTTAGTTCGATGTCAAAGAACGATGTTTCCTATACATTAAAAAGGATTCCGGCCTCCGTGGTAGAGTGGTTAGCACAGGTTGCTTAATGACCGGCCTTGGCATTGTGTTCATTCGGTGTCTCATTGTGAGTGTCGCTTCATTAATTTCATCATTTCATCTACCATCCTCATCGTCGCGTTTAGCCAAAAGTGGCACCAGAAGCGAATTAAAATAAAACAAATCAATCAATCAATAGAACATAGGGTCTCCGGTTTCATAGAGCAGTATACAAAGCACTCGGTCATGGAGGCCCTCAAAATTGAAATAATATTTGCAACAGAAAACCTGATATTAGAGTATTTTAAGAGTTTAGGCATATTAAAAATTCACGTCAACCAACAACAATTTCACCTGTATTGTGTGATATATGGTTCTGCCCTAACAATTGATTGATTGATTTGCTTTAATTTCACTTCGCTTTTTGTGCCACTTTTGGCTAATTTGCAAAGATGGGGAAGTCATGATATAATGAAATTGATGAATGGACACTCAGAAACATCCATGCTCAGGCCGGGATTCAAACCCGGGACACCTGGTCTTGTGTATTGGACCGGTGGCCATCCACCATCGTGAGGAAATTGGGGAGCTACAAATGAGTAGCGTGACACGGTCACGGAAACCTACAACGACTGAAGGCTTGTCTTGCTGACCACACGTCACCCCATAATTCCCACCTCGGCAGGTGGAAGTGAGGTCGGCAGTCGGTAGGTAAGACCTGGTCCTCACGGACTGTTGCGCCACGGGTTGTTTTTATTATTACAATTTTCAAATAAAGCTTTATCGTTATATATTACCGTATTTCATCGCATAATCGTCGCACCCTGTTTTTCAATTCAAAGAGAGAGAGAGGCGAGGGGGGGGGGGGTGGTAGGAACACAAAATCCTTCCACAAACTGCCAAGACTCCAACAGAAAGCTTGCTGGAAACAAGTTTGCGTGCTGGCCTTGTCTGCTACTGCCCTCCCCCACTTTCTTATCTATACAGGAGCAATGAAGAGTTTCCAACTCGCTTCCGAGTTGGTAGGAAAAGGGAAGTACATTTCATTTGATCCCGTCTGTACACCGTGATTACGTAATGTTTAGGATGAAATCCATGTTTCGAAAATAATTTGAACTCCCTTGGAAAATTTTCTCATGTTTTCCCATGTAGGAACTACTCAAAACACTAATGTACGCAGGGGGAGTTAATGGGGCTGCAGCCCCTACCGAAATCACAAGTCTAAAATTAAACCAGGAACGAAATCAAGAAGAACCGAAATTGTCAATGCAAATTCCTCTAAAATGGACCCCCGGTTACCATTTTTGTCTTTCAAAACCTTTTACATCGAAGGTTAAGAATAATAATTACGAAATATTGTATGTTGTATCACACTTGCCCAGAATGCAGTTATCTCGTGACATCCACCTATACAATCCCAAATAATAATAATAATCCGTACAACAGTGACTGAAAATAATCTAGTATGTCCATAAATGATCGTGTGTCCATGTCGTTACACACACACTCATTTTATTAAATGAAATTTTATTAGCAGTGGCGTAGCAACATATCGCGAGGCCCTGGGCGAGATTAGAATGCGAGGCCCCCATCCGTTCTTCAAATTTGAAATCTCAATATGAATCGATACAAAATCTTCTGGGATACGTCAGCAAATTATCATATTCAAATAATAATAAATTGCTGAAGAAAATAATTTTTAATAATTTCACTCACCCTAAAAATATATTTTTTGTTTTCCGGGAGCTGGAATATGAAGCTGTAGGAAGGAATGAAGAACTGCTTATGTTATCCATTGCCTTCTTGAGTTGCAAGCAACCCAAGCATTTAAATGCCTCGCACTTGCTTCATGGTAATAATAATCCTTTGCGCAACAGCCCTGAAGGGCCTTGGCTTACCTACAGACTGCCGGTCTCCCTCCCACGCTTTCCTTCATCACCTCTAAGCGTGGAGATCTGCAACCAGTATTGGAATGGTCGGGGGGTCAGCCCGACGTATCCCCAGCCGTTATAGTAGGTTTCCGGGACCGGATTACGCTTACTCATTCGTTAGTTGGTGATTAAAATCGGGAGTTCAAAGTCGAGAGAAAGAAGAAAAGATAAGAGAAATTGCTTTTAATTCTAGAAAAGAAGAAATGGGTAAAAATGTTCAAGCAAGTTATCGTGAATATTTGCGTAAATGTTTCACATGAGAAATATGACAATAATTTTTATTTTTTCCAAGCCACCTTAGGCTTAGAGCCCTTAGGACCTGTATGTTACGCCTCTGATTGGCGTATTGTAACGTTTAACTAGAATTTAAAGCCAGATAAAAACAAAATGTTTAAATTTTATTGCCTACAAAAATTAGTATTTTCCATCTTTTATCCCCTCACTTGGATTTAATATATTATTTGTATCAACTCCATGACACCTGAGGCCCGGGGCGGTCGCCCACTTCCCCCACCCCTTGCTACGCCACTGTTTATTAGTAAGGCGTACCGTTGTGTACCGCCACATGCACACAGTACAGAAAAAGCACTTTGTGTGTATGTGTGGGTGTATGTATACGTGCATGTCCCCCGCGAAAAAAAATACATACGCCTGTAATAAGACCACCACATCTGCAGAAAGTCTGTCAGTCGAACACATCACAGTAAAAGTTGCGTGTAAACCGCATATTACGACCGCATGTCATGTAAAGACCGCCACTCTTCTTCACTTCCAATTAGTTAACACAACGTCGTATAGATGGCAGAGTTGTGATCCAGACTGAGAAAGTACCATTTGGAAAGTATATTGGTAGTGCCTGTGGCCAATTCTGGAACTAAAACTCTGGAATGAGAAATTGTTGAGACAATGATACTGCTAATATGACCCCAGCCGGGGTCCCACACCTGATTTAAATTATACTTGATTACTAGTTCATAAGACAGCTTGTGGCCTCTCCGATGGCGCAGTGGTAGCTAGCTTCGTCGCCTTGTAATCAAGGGGTCCCGGGTTCGATTCCCGGTGGAGGCACATAGTGGTTCGGATCGCACTTTAAACTGTAGGTCCAGTCCCGATTAGCCTTACTGTCCATAAAGTGGACTTAAAACTCCAACTCGATCAAACTCGATAAGACAGCTATGCCTCTGTTGAAAAATAACTAATTATACTAATTAGTCGCGCACACAAAAGTGGGTTCCATTATGCTGGTTGAATCTACAGAAAAATTGAGAATGGAAATTTGATTGAATATATGATCTAGTATTATAATTAATATGTTGATGAGATTCATATGTATATTATTTAGATGGAGCAATTACTATTATTAGTAGTAGTAATAGTAGTAGTAATAGTAGTAGTAACAGGTAAAAGGATGATGTTAGAATGGAGACATCCATTATCTAGCTTATTTCTAGTGAAGCTCATTAAAAATTGTATAAAACAGCTGTCCTACCAAAGAAATCAATATCGAGAACAATTTTAAGTTGATTGATTGGTTGCTTCAAGTCCACGTTATGCACAGAATGGCTAATCGAGACTGGACCCACAGTTTAAAGTGTAATCCGAACCACTATGTGCCTCCACCGGGTATCGAACCCGGGATCTCTTGATTACAAGTCAATGACGCTACCACTGCGCCATCGGGGAGACCCTTAACAATTTTAAGTGTATTATTTATTGAATATAGGGGGGCAGGAGGACAGGGGGCATTCCCCCCAGCCTTGGATTTATATCAATTCTAGGGGAGCAAGGGGGGGGGGGGCAAACATTGACGGCCAAGGGCACCTGCAGTGGGTACAGATGTTAAATTGCCTCCCTCGATTTCATATTTTATGTAAATAAAAATACAATTCCTACAATTTTCTTGCTAGCTTCGCTCGCAATGTATGCTCCTCTTAGTCTTAACAAGTTCAAAGGCCATAGCTAGGGGCGGCGGGTGTCGAGCCTGGGCGCCGAACGATCATAATAAAAAAGCTGTAAATGAGATAATGCCATAGCAGCCAGTGAAATTTTTTACGCCCTATGAAATCAATAATGTTTTCAGTTTGCAAAAGAAAAAATCTTATTTTCTACGCTCGCAACTTATGGTTGTTTTCTGTAATGCATTGTAAATTACCAGATAGTTAAATATTAAGACTTCTCTTAATAGATTTTGTCTTAAATGCATGAACAAATGTTCTGATGACAAGGAGCTTGCACATTTGAGAGACAATTTATTAGGAGTATAAATTTTGCTGTCGGTTTATTATGAGGTGGATGAATTGATTATGTAATGTATTTAAATAATATATGTTGTTTACATATGTATTAAAGAAGCTTTGAATACATATACAATTTAGTGTTAGCATGTTGCATCATATATTTTCTAATTTCCACGTTGCATATGTGTTAAACTTATAGGTGTACATGGAAATTATATGTTATATGTAAAAAGGAGAATTATATCGTTTGAAAACAAATGACTTCTACCCCTTTCTTGCGTAACTTACGAGGATAATAGCGTATTTGATACTACTACTACTACTACTACTACTAATAATAATAATAATATGACATTATTATCGTCCTTATTGTTAATATTATTATATGACATTATCATTGTTGTTATTATTATTAACTATTATTATTATTATTATTATTGGTACGTTTAACCTGGTACTTGCCCCCCCTGACGAAACAGTTGTTGTTGTTGATTTGGTGTTTTAAGTCCACTTTATGCAAAGTAAGGCTAATCGGGACTGGACCTACAGTTTAAAGTGGGATCCGAACCACTTGTGCCTCCACCGGGTATCGAACCCGGGATCTCTTGATTGCAAGGCGACGACGCTACCACTGCGCCATCGAGGAGGCCCTCCCCTGACAAAAAATCGTGGTTGTGCAACAGATGAACTTTCACTCACACTGTCAACGCAAATCTGTATATTTGGCCTCCCGGTGGAGTAGTGGTAACATCATGGCATTGTAATCAAGGTATCACCCCCACCTTCGGGCGTGATCAAGAAAGTGTGGGGCTCTAACTCTAACTCCACACCCCCTGTACGCCTTAATGGCGTGGTGCAAAAGCACAGGGGAGCACTTTACTCTTTTTTACTTTACGTCCGCCTGTCTGCCTGTCACGTAGCTCCAACAATAAAATATCAACACTTGCTATATTTTTTAATGCTTTTATATCTCAAAAACTATCCTAACTATAAATACGAAATTTGGTGCATTGGAATAACTGTGAATTTTGTACGTACAAGACGTGATCTTCACCTTTCCGATCGGCCCGTCCATTTGCCTGTTCTAGGCAACAAACAAGACCAATGGATATCTATCGACTTTTCGAAAACTACTGAAGATAGAAACATAAATCTGGATGTTTGTTAGTGTCCATTCATCAATTTCATCATATCATCACTCATCCCCATTGGCACAAAAAGCGAAGTAAAATAAAGCAAATCACTACTACTTTGTCTAATACTAATCTGATAGTGTGTCTATCTGTGACAAACAATCAAAAGTCGACTATAGTTATAAATCGATATTAAATAATATCTTAGCTAGTATCGATTATGTCTATTCAAGAAACTTTAAATTTTCCAAACATGAAATTTTATATAATGATTTCGGATTCAAATGCTATTTAACTTCGATACAGATTATCCTCATATGAATTCGTTAGAAATATATAACAAATAAACAAGGGGATGTGCCAATGAGAATATCACAGTCACGTAATAAGAGCAGTTTCTTCTTTGACATAAGTTTCTGTGACTCAATTCTCTATTTCCTTAAGGAATTCACGTATGTGACATTTGAAGTGTAGAACATCTGCTGGTATGATTTCCACCTTTGCTCTGATTAATGGCTCCTGTCACGAAACTTGGTTGAAGATAGATTCGCAAAATATGATTCAAAATATGGTCGAAAAAAATTTATACTTTCCTGTTTTGGTAGAAGAGGAGAAGACTAAATCGAAAGCTTTCGAGTCACGAGAATTGACCATTATGAAGCATAGCAAATTAGTTTGAGAGCAAAACCACATAAACATTAATTTGTTATTACTTAATGTTAAACCCGGAGACAATAATGTACATCTATTATGTTTCTTAAGTCGTGCAGACTGCATTGCAATGACCGTGACCGTATGATTTGTGAATGAATGATACAATCTTATACAATATATAACGGTGTGCATTACGTAAAATAAATGAAGATCTTAATAGAAACATTAAAAAGAACTTATGTTTCTTTATATGTAGATAAGCCTTCTGTGTTTACAATTAAGACTCTTCAAATATGAAGATTGTCATAATAAAAATAAAAATTGTCCATTAAGAAAACAATAGATATCTTAATTGCATCATCAAAACATACATACGTCCTGTTTATTTATTTTTTCACTCTTTAATTCCATTTCGCGTTTCTTCGTGCGTGAAGGTCGAAACTTTGTCAGAAAGCAAACATTATTCGTGCAATTGCATGAACTAACTACTAATCATGATTGGATATTCTCTTAAGAAGTTATCAGTATTAGCACGATTGGCTGCTAAAGTCTGTCCCATTCTTGTACTAACGTTACAGGAACGTTTATTCTAGTTTTTTGGACTTTTAACCACTGTTATTTTTTAAAAGAGATTTACCTACGTTTCGGAGGCTGAATCTGCCTCCGTCTGCAGGGTAGCGTGTAGTCTGTTAGGTCACATAAATGGTTGCCTAGGAGGATTATTCTTGGTGGCCTAGGCTCCACCGCGTCTGTCGGTCACAAGGACCTCTATATACAAAATAATTGCCAGGTAAGATTATGAGTGGCCCAGGCTCCACTTGTCAGATGACCACGTCAAGGTCGCGATCAAGGCTTCGTGTGGCACCGTTAGGTTTCCACCTTGATCTCCGGAAACTGGACCGCCCCGGATTGCATGTTGACGTAAAGCGGGGTTGGTGTGCAATGTGTATGAATAGTCTATAGAGACTATGCGTGAGATCTTATGTGTGTGGAGGGATAGTGTCCGAATTTTGTACTCTGGCCCCGTTGTTGTTAGTGATTATTGTAGTTTGTATTTTGTACAATTAGTTCACCAACCCCGCTTTACGTCAACATGCAATCCGGGGCGGTCCAGTTTCCGGAGATCAAGGTGGAAACCTAACGGTGACACACGAAGCCTTGATCGCGACCTTGACGTGGTCATCTGACAAGTGGAGCCTGGGCCACTCATAATCTTACCAGGCAATATTTTGTATATAGAGGTCCTTGTGACCGACAGACGCGGTGGAGCCTAGGCCACCAAGAATAATCCTCCTAGGTAACCATTTATGTGACCTAACGACTACACGCTACCCTGCAGACGGAAGCAGATTCAGCCTCCGAAACGTAGGTAAATCTCTTTTAAAAAATAACAGTGGTTAAAAGTCCAAAAAACTAGAATGAATAAATCACCACTGATTAGCTACAAAGAAGAAAGGAACTTTTACTGTTCACGCCATCTTTAACAGGTGTAGTTGCAAGACATGCTACTTTTGATCAACTGCTCTGCTCTCGACTCTCGATATATTAGCCCTGTTTATACTCTGTCCGGGAATCTTTGGAGCAAGCGAATGAAAACAAGCCCTCTGCACATGTAGGACTCAAGAGGGCTCGACCAATAAACGCTTGGAGGGAAAACGCGGCTGCACCTACCAGATTTTTGGAGCAGTGCACACTGCTTTGCTCCTTCCACTACCTTCTTCCCCTTCTGTACCGTTATGCGCGGCCTTGCTCCACAAATTACCGAAACATGGTGTAGTTCGCGCAACACACAGTTTCTATTGAGTTTTGTTCTAAGTATACTTTTATGCACAGAGAGGCTAATTGGGACTGGACCTACAGTTTACAGTAGGAATTTTTGAGGGGGTCAGGCCATTGATAATAGTTGAACAATAGAAATAATAAAGCATTAATATTATTGCTACGGTTACAAATGTTATCATACAATAATAAATATTATAAACTAATAAAAATAAGCAAACTTTATTCGAAATTATTATTATTATAAATGGGGAGATTTTAATACTCCATCTACCAGGCGAGCAGCACTTTCTATTATTTTTAATACATTTCAAACTGTTAATGCACTGAAATTCACACTTATTGTATTTTGTTAATAACATTTACGCGTCTCGGTCAAGAAAGGCTTTAAAAGTTAAGAAAAAATACTCATAAAAATTATGTTGTGTGACCTCTCTCCTAAAACTATATTTTTTGGAATTTTGAAAATTGAGGAACTATCTGTTCTTTGGATTAAATGGTAGAATATGAAAATATAACGTTGTTCCCGCATTTTTCAATATTTTCCATCTTATGCATTTTTAACTTTGGTTATTCTGTTTATATACTAACAAAATGAACTTTCTTTTAGTAACTATAAAAATAACAAACTTTCTGCTTTTTTGTAACTTGAAATGAACGAACCCGTCGCCCATGCTGATTGCAATACATCTCCAAATAAAGATAAACTGTTATTTTTTTAAAGATGTATTCAGTTCAAATTGAATTGAAATAAAATTGTAACTATATCGTGTAACTTATATTGATAGTTGTCGCCGGGTTTGTGGTGAGAATGTGTTAGCACACCCCTCGTGTTAACATCCACTTCGGCGCCTTCCAAGACACCTAAATGTCAATCTCACATGCATGTAGGACACCCTGGACTTCATTTAGCACACTAACGAGGCTCTGGTGCTTGGACATGCATCCAGGATAATCTTGTGTGGGCCTTAATCCATTTCATTTATCATTTATCATTTTCAAAGGTAAAGTAAAACATCCCTTCCTTCCGCACCCTCTACTTTCATGCTAATGATTAGAGAAAATAATGGAATGTATGATAGTATGTACGATTATTTTAATCAGTGGCCGAATTGGAAATGAATTACTGCCGGTGTGCTTGTATGCACAGGCCTGTATTTTGTTACATTCCCGCCCCCCTCTATTTTTGATGTGATTTCTTAAATAATATATCGATTCTCCTTCTCTCTCTCTTTTATCACCACTGAGATAGAAATGAGCGAGTACATTGTTGGTCATTTCCGTAGTTACTTGTGTGATCAGCTTCAATAAATAAGTTCGAATATTAAAAATGTACTCGGTATGCTTTTTGGCATCTTAATTTACTACCGGTATGCCATACCGGCTCAATTCGATCACTGGTTTTTTTAATACATATTGCAGTAAAGCGATCTCCTACATTTTCGTGGCTGTAGATATCCAAAGTGCAATTCAGTCTCGATTGCTTCTGTATAGTAACACAAATATTTTAAAATTTTGTCAAAAATAATCTTATTTTAATGTATTAATTTTACATTTTTATTTTTCATATATTAGTTTCTCATATACAGGGTGCATCGGCGTTCATAGCTTATTTTGGCTTGCGTAGTACAATGACGTAATGTATGAATGCTTGCCATCTCGTGCAGCATTCGTGTACTAATGAGGTGCCATTTCGATTGTTAGAGTGAGATGGATCGGTGGAGTGTACAGCATCGTGCCTTTGTTGTGGAAAGTTATTTCAAGAATAATGACTCTGTAATTGCTACCCAGCGTCTATTTAGGCAACATTTCAACGTGGGACGTCACGGGAAAGTTCCAGATAGACGGACCATTCTGAGGTGGGTTAGTGCATTTCGATTAACGGCCGCTGCGTGTAATCGTAAACCAGGAAGAAGTGGAAGAACTGTGCGGACACCAGAAGCCGTGGAAAATGTTCGTGCTGCAATATTGCGTAGCCCAAAAAAATCTGCTCGCCGACATTCGCAAAATTTGCAAATGTCAGATCGCTCATTCAGGAGAATATTGCATGAAGATCTCCATTTTCACCCATATAAGCTGCAGATTGTGCAGGAAATTAAGCCTCGCGATTGGGTTTCACGAGAAACATTCTGCTTAACGATGCGTGATCTCCTTCGCCAAAATCCCGAAATGTTGGACACCATCATGATGTCAGATGAAGCTCATTTCGAGTTATGTGGTTCAGTGAATAAACAGAATTTGCGTTATTGGAGTGATGTAAACCCGCATGAACTGCACATCAAGCCATTGCATAGTTCTCGTGTCACAGTGTGGTGTTTAATTGCTTCGTTTGGGATTATTGGCCCTTATTTTTTCGAGAATGACATCGGTCAGGCTGTAACTGTCACGAGTGACCGCTACCTAATTATGCTGCAAGACTTCGTTCTTCCTCAACTAGGGATGTTGAATGTGGATATGGAACAATTATGGTTTCAACAAGACGGTGCAACCTCGCATACAGCCAGAATTTGCATGGCTTTTTTGCGACAGACATTCCCAGGAAGAGTAATTTCCCGTTTCGGTGACATCTCCTGGCCGCCACGGTCACCCGATCTGTCATGTGCCGACTTTTACCTTTGGGGGTACCTGAAGCAAGAAGTTTTCCAAACACGTTGTGCCACCATTCCTGAGTTGAAGGACCGCATAAGAACTGCCGTCGGCAATATCCCAGGGAATATGTTACGACGAGTTATGGAAAGCTTCCAACGTCGCCCGGATGAATGTATTGTGCAGAGGGGGCATCATTTGAGAGGGGTTATATTCAAACATTAATCCACCCAATTGGACAATGACTTACACTTTATCAAATGGCATACCTTTAACTATTAATTGACATAATAACTAATAAATAAAATGCATTTACTTCCTCATGGTGTGCTATTAATATCCTACTATGAACGCTGCCGCACCCTGTATATTAGTAACGTAACGAAATTACTTATATAATTGTTTTTGGACCTCCCCGATGGCGCAGTGGTAGCGTCGTCGCCTTGTAATCAAGGGATTCCGGGTTCGATACCCGGAGGAGGCACATAGTGGTTCGGATCCCACTTTAAACTGTAGGTCCAGTCCCGATTAGCCTTACTGTGCATAAAGTGGACTTAAAACACCAAATCAAAATTATATAATTGTTTCTTCTACATATAATATGTCAAGTAAGTCAACTTTTGTCAAAGTTTGTTTTAAGTCAACTTTATGCCAATATAGACAAATCGCGACTGGACATACAGGCAGTGCTGTAGTTCCAAAATGTTCACAGGATATACGCTAAGTCTCGTGTTACAATAAGTAGGGACCATCTTTCCATTAACTTTGGATTATGTTTCCATTAAAATGGATAAAATCAATTAACTTTATAAACAGAAAAAGGAAAAATTTTATTTTGTTCCGTTCCACCCGTCTTTTAAAACTGAAATACAAAAGATCTCAATTGTAGGGTTTAAGGAAAAGAGCCTTTACAAGTTCGCCATCAATTGTTGCAGGAAAGAGAGACATTAACATTGTTGAGACTCAAAATCTCGTATAATGTTAAGTTAAACTTCTATACTGGTTTTGATAAAAAGGTTTTATTTAGTCAAGAGCTGCACAAAGATATCAACCAAGCTAGCGAAAGTTCCGTTAAAATTAACTGTACAGCTTTTAACAATTTTCTTATGTCATTCAATTGATGGTGATAGAATGCTGATATGCATCTTTATTCACACCCTCTCCCCTTCTCAATATTATGTTACCGATCACGTGAAACCAAAAGTATATTTGACCATAATAAGCTACTGGAGTTATGATCAATTTACATAAATATACGAAAGTAGAAGGTAGTTGCACTGTAGCAGGGCCCGGATTTTGATGAGCTGATAATATCTAAAAAATGATCTATAAAATGACCTAAAAATATCAATAAAATAACCTCAAAATATTAATAAAATGACCTAAAAGTGTCTTAAAACTTTTGTATTTATTTCAGGTTATAATAGTACTGCATTCTGTAACGTTAGAAGTGAAATTTCAAGGTGTGTGTGAATTTTAACTATAATAATCTGTAAAAATCTTGACTTATTCAAAATTATTGCAGGCTCCTCCCCGATAGCGTAGTGGTAGCGTCGTTGCCTTCTAATCAAGAGGTCTCGGGTTCGATACCCGAGGCACATAGTGATTCGGATTCCACTTTAAACAGTAGGTCCAGTCCCGATTAGCCTTACTGTGCATAAAGTGGACTTAAAACAGCAAATCAATCGATCAAATCAAAATTATTGCAGTAGGTAAGGTCGAGCGGCATGTTGCTTTGTTCCTACAATCACGTGCGATAGATTTTTGTTTTCGCTGTTACAGACATCAAAGTCAAACATTTCAATTTCTGGCTAAAAATGATTGAGTGAAACTTAATGCATTTACATTACTTTTTTTGCAAATACGCAAGAAAAAGACCAAAAAATAAGAACAATGCGAAAAATAACGTAAAACTTGAAAAAATGACAAATAATGACGTAAAACTTGAAAAAAAATTACAAATAATGACGTAAAACTTGAAAAAAAATTACAAATAATGACGTAAAACTCGAAAAAAATTACAAATAATGACGTAAAACTTGAAAAAAAATTACAAATAATGACGTAAAACTTGAAAAAAAATTTACAAATAATGACGTAAAACTTGAAAAAATTACAAAAATTACGTAAAACTTGAAAAAATGACCTAAAACTTAAAACAGAAAATATGACGAAAAATGCACAATAAAATTAACATTTTTATAATCAGAGGTTCATTTTCAGGATTTTAATACTTATGAGCAATGCATACTGTATAAGGAAAAAAAGATGACGTCATCAAAATTCGGGACCTGCTAATAACTAATGTTAACAAGACGGTACATGACGTATACCGCCGTATGCCTTCGACAACAGCCTTGCTTACAGGTGAAAGGGGGATCTGAACCAGAGTGCAATTTGCTTCTGGGTTCGAACCCGGGACCCATTGGATACAAGGTGACAGCAATATCACTATACCTTGTAGGGGGGCTATAACTTTGAGAAACACTGACATTTCATCTTTAATGCGTATAAGGCAAAAAGAAATGCCTCATGATAGTTATAAAATATTAAAAATAAATCATTCAAGCATAAGTATAATCTTAATTGCACTTTTTTATAATTTTGTTACTTTACGTCTTGCTTGCTATTGCTTTTGGACAATCTTGACATTGATGATGAATGGTGGTTAGATTTAATTGAGGAATTGGCTTTTTATTTTAATTGTAAAGGTCGATATTATATAGTTGTGTTGTAGGGAATAGGATACACGATAAAATACAGTATTTAGTAATTGCCATTTTACGCTTCGGTTTAAATGTTGTTAAAAGTCGAATAAGGTTATATACAGGGTCATTTTAAGGGGCGTTTCATTTATCACTTTGGTTTTCCATAGTTCTTTACCAGGCACATATCTAGAAATACATTTAGGGGGAGAGGGGGGTCCGACTTAATAATAATAATAATAATTAGAATATTTATATTTAATTATATTAAAATAATATCAATTAGATATGTAAATTTAATATTGTATTGTTATTTTTACACGAATAGGTAAACAGATTGTGAAGGAATAGAGATATTACAGCACATATTTATTTTCTAGCTTACATGCACATAGTTAAGATCGCTTCAATTTGTATAAAAGGACCTGCTTTGGCAAGGATATTAATATCAAATAGATAAAGAATTGAATATTTATTGATTAATAAAAAATTAGTTACATCCAATTGACGAAAAGAAAAGTTCCTGTTTAATATTTTATTGATATTATAGTAAGTAGTAGTGTGCATAAATCTTTGGATTTGTCCTTCAAAGCCATACAATCCCAATTCCTTGCCTGCAAAACTAAGTAAATAACCATAAATTATAGCAAATGCTAAGCAAGTATATTTTGATTATTTATTTTTAGTACTTGGTAAGTCTTTTAGGGAGGGGGGCCGGACCTCTTGGACCCCCTGCAAATACTTCCTTGTTCTTTACTGTTTTCACTTAACATTTTAAATTACTGAAAATTTCAGAGGGGGTTGTAGCCATATTAGCTCCCTCTACATACGCCAATGCTAAATTCTTGGGATCCAGTTCTTCCTTCCTGCACCTGTGTCGAGAAAATCTACATCTTTGTACCTGACCACTGTCCGGAACTGATTTCTTCCCCAGTCTTCATTCTTTACAACGCTGAAAATTGTTTGTATCGTCGAACAATGGTACGATTAGCCTACAATGCATGAATATGCAACAATTCTCTGCAACAATGACGAGCGAAAGCAAATTCTCGCTTGATAGAAAAAAGCAGGACCTAACGAAAATTGAATTTCATTGTGATCCATCCCGTTTCAAATCGTGCCTTTAACTTTCGACGCCGGGATCTGCCTCTTGGAGCAGCCTTGGCCTTGAATTTTAAGCAAGAGGAAACAAACTGGGGCGAGGAATCAGGCCTAACAGAGATCTCGTTGTTTTTCGAGCAGCCAAGAGACACTTTTCTTCTTTTTCTTTTTGTCATTGTTTCGGTCGGCTCCCACCGCTACACGCTCGGCTGATCGCACGATACATAATAGCCGTGGAGGATCTCCTCCTAGCAGCGTGAGGTCGATCGGAGCTGTTTGTTTTGTTCTCGACTCTTTTCCAATAAAAATTTACACTACTAACCCACTTCCTCGCCAATCGCAGAAGACAGGCTTCAGAGTTGCCATCCGACATGTTCAACAGGGACCCAGGAGTTGGCACTGGAAGGAAACGCACTCTTTCTGGCTTGCAATGCGGAAGTTGCCACGCCGAGAACTTCGGCAGCTGTGAAGCATGTTGAAGTTCAAGAATTATTTATTCATTCATTGATTATTTACTTAATATTTCAATAAATAGACACTTGATAGTCGATAAATAATACGTAGGCATGTAAACTTTGGCTTGGCGTCAGTAGCAACGACTGGGTGATAAAACTGGAGGGAGTGGCAACGTTATTTTACTTTTTCTTGTCAGACAAGGCTTAGCATTAAGAGGCAAGAGGGGATTTATAAAATTGGTCACCTAGGCTATCCTTTGTTTTGGATCCTGCCCAGGGCCGGATCTCTGCCGCCCCCATACCGTTTATCAATAATGAAAAAAAACATTATGTTCTGTATTACTATTTTTACTATTAACGGCATGCATTATTAATTAAAACATAGTTAGATACAAAAAATGTAACAAAGAAATATGACATAAATTACATTTTAACATTTACCTTGTGAGTCTACCCGTGATTTTGAATTCCCCTTCAGCTTAAGGTTCGTCACATGTGTTTTGTGTTGAGGTGAATTTTCATGTTGCTGCACACTTTTTGAGGCATTTTTTTCAATCGTTAAACCCAGAAGTAAAAGATATTTTCGTTTTTCGGTCACCAAACAACAAACATAGAATGCAGAAAACACAGCCCTTGGATTCTGAATAAACCAGCCAATGTCTCGTTTGTTTTTCTCCATTAGTCAAATTTCGGATAAAGATATGATTAGAAAGGTACCTATCTTTATCAGGGTATGTTCTCTTAGATTTACTGAGATCTATTTCCAAGTTCTGTTTTACCCCATGGACAGCTACGTAGTCACGAATTTGTTCATCAATTTTCCACAATGCTGGATCTGTACTTGGCACTAGATTGTGTTTTTCAGTAACACTTACGCTAACACTGCCACTAGTTTCAAGTTTACCAGAGTTCGCCATTGCAACTGAAGAATCATTAGGGGATCCGTCACTGATGACTGATGCCGAAGCCTGAGATTCAATGGATGAATGAGGAGCATCTGTAGAATTGACAGAACACACGCTGGGCTCATCAACGGCACTTTCCTCACTTTTTTCCTGATTATATTTCTGTATAAAGAAGAACTGATTTTCGGAACCTTCTTCAGAAATGCTTCCTGCTTTTCATCTTTCTCCGCTTTTCTCTTTATGTATTGTGACCCACTGAGTCTCACTCTTTGATCACTCATAATGAGCGTAATGACGTTTTAAACTTCCCCAACAAACGCACGTCGGACACTGACACACGTGAGACGCGGCACACCACCTACTTCTTGAATACTATTCTCGAGCAACTAACAGTAGAATAGTACAATGCGAAACTCCTTTAATAATGCTTGCGCCGACAGTTTAATTCTCAACAATTCAACGCGAATCACATGCTTTTGATATGCGGCCAATTCCGGCAGTAACAAGGAACGGCGTTCCTCGAACGCAGCCAAGCCGGTGTTGTCTTTCAAAAGCAAGCGGAAGGCTCCACGTTCTTGCCGCAATCGCCGACCCGGCTCAGCACAATACTGTACATTGGAAGCAACAAAGTCGGTAATTAAAACAACAAATTAGTAAACTAGTTCCGAGCCCTGCTAGCCTATCTCTCTTAAGAAATATTATTCGTTAACTTATATTTACAATACAACTACATTAAGTAATTCCATTGGTGTGTCCGGAGAAAAAAAATGGAGACAATCCCAGAATTAGGTATTACTTATCAATTTAAAACAAACAATGGTGCCGTCCCTACCAAAGTGCAGCTCTAGGCCCGGGCCTATGAGGCCTATTGGGAAATCCGGGTCTGATTCCTGCCGACATTATTATTATTATTATTATTATTATTATTATTATTATTATTATTATTATTAACAGTTTCGTTATCATAGTACTTCCATGTTTTTAAAATATACTAGACACATCTGATTAAAAAATATTAATTTAACTTCGATAAAACAATGCACTTAGATTTAGTAAGAGAACACTCGCCTAAAACTGTTTCCTTCTGGCTTTCATGGAAGCAAATTGATGAATGAGAGACTCAAAGTCAATTTCTTGCAGATGTTAGCATTCGCTGTGAAGGATGTAAAAAGTAGAAAGTCTGTTATGCGACGACGAATTTCTGAGAGCAGTTTTAATTATTTTTAGAACACTGAACGACCGCCCTCCATTTACATGTTATGGTAAAATACTCACAAAAAATATCAAAGAAATGTGAAAAATTTGGGAAAAGCGCTGTTAAATGTTTTTCACGAATAACTCTTAAATAGCACCAGCCGAATTCACTCCATGCTTTGCTTCAGTCAAATGTAAATCCTTTAAAAAATCTTGAAAGTAGATGGTCCTTGTCAGTTCTGACTCCCCAGCGTCTCATTTCTGGGCGGTCCCTAGGTTGTAGCCTAGGATAAATCCTATAGAGAGACCACAAGGAAAAGAACCTTTGACGAAAAGTCTCCTCGTACCTGCGGGTCTGCGCAGGTTGTCTTGCTTGTTGTTCCACTCTATTTACGTATAGTATAGCCTAGTGGTAAATCCCCAGTTAAGAGGCCAAACTGCGGAAGCAAAAAGTGGCAAAAAGTGGAGGACAACTGCTCCCACCTACGTCTGCCTAATAGTCGCCAGTGCTTGACATTTACTATGCAAATGATACAAGTACTTGATTTATTATAGCCAACCTCCGTGGCGGAGTGTTTAGCACAGCGCGCTACGACGTCAGGGGTCCCGGGTTCGAATCCAGGGCTACAAATGAGTGTTTTTTGTGAGTGTCCAGAGGTTTTAAAGCTGAACTTGTAAATGTACCTATAAGAATGTAATTATATATTCAATTTTGTAATTTTGTATCTCCAATGTTGGCATAGTGATATACCCGCTTGTCATATCATGTTTATCACTCAAATAATAATAAAATAATTTATTATTATTATTTGCAGTATAGTTGCACTGAAACTTACAAATTACGTTTTACTAACTGTATTAAACAGCTTCTTGCCCTGCGTACATACTACATAGAATGATGCTAATTTATAAATACACAGAATATTGGAAATTATCAAATAAAGAAAAATACGAATATTTATTATTTAAAATCGTAAGAAGAAATGTATGTACAGTCACGGACACTGCTGGGTTGTAACAATTCCATTGAAAGTCAATGTATTCATTACAACCCAGAAGTGTCCGTGACTGTACAAGCAGTGTCTTTACTAGCTTATAGGAGCGAGGCAATGATGTAAATGTATTTTTTTCTCTTATGTAATACTGAACCTTAATTTCAAATTCGAGATCTATGTACTACAATGTAATCAGGCCAGGGGGGACTCGGGTGCTCAAGCCCCACATAAATCCTACAAATGTTTCGTTGGTTTATAAATCTGCCATTTTTTACAATTGTTACGTAGCTGCAGCGCGGCTGCTGATAAGGAGTGAGCCCCCACCCCCACCCACGAAATAAAATTCATGCTACGGGTCTGAATGCAATAACCTTTACCGGTGAATTTTGAAATTGTTCGTTGTTTAGAGACTTCGGATACGGGTTGGTACTACTGCATCGCCTTTCCCCCTTTGCCTGGCAAGCGGTAGGTGGCGGACCGAGGCCTGTTGGAAGGAAAGTAAACGCAGGAATCGTTTCACACCTCAACAGAAGGAACATCAGAGTGACTGACAGCTCACGCGTTTCTCACAATGCTGCGAGCTGTGCCGGCGAGCTGCTGTTGAAAGTGAAGCCTTGTGATAGTCCGGTGTCGTGTAACAGTGTTCGTTGCGAATATCACACAATGCCTTTTGATGGCTTGGAACCGTTAGGCTGATGTGCGTTGATGACAGTGAATTGTTGCAGAAATTATGATTGTCTTCATCAATTGACATTGAGGAATACAAGAAGTGCAGTGCTATAAAAAATAAGTGTTGTGTTCGTTAACTATCGTCCTGCAAATCGTGTTCAATGTGTGCTGCAAGGAACCAGTGTACGTGGATGTTGACGTATCTATTGCTTCTGCTCGAAGTTTTGGTGTTGTTGCATGAAGTTGTGTCAGGTAAGTTTCATTTCAGTCTGTTTTGATTAAGGTAGGTGAACCAAAGGTGGCCATAGTTAAGCTTGTAGGGTCAGAGGCCCAATTTACGTATTTTTTGCTCTAAATTTAGTTTAAATTCCCATAATTACGAATATACACCCTCCCTAGATCGAAACTTCTCGATAAAAGCTGGATTGGGAGACTCGTGATCTTGGTATCAAAGGTTCTGGATTCGATTCTCAGCATAGATGTTACTTCACCAATTTCATCCAATTAATAATCTATCTTCATCGTCGCAATTAGTCTCAATAGACAGAATGGCGACGGAAAAAGAAAAATACGAAACGCGTAAAATTTCAATGTTTAGTGTTCTCGTTAAATGGGCCGGGGGATAACATTCAGTCTACAATACGTAGTTCTACTAATTGGCATTGTATACTTATCAGAAATCAATTGACAGATTCCACATCAAATCAGGTAAGTGTTGTTTATTGGTTTATTTTACTTCCCAAATCTGCCACTTTCGGCTAATATAAAAGATGAGGATGAGTAATGGTGACGAAATTGATGAAGGGACACTCACAAAGAACACCCATGGCCGGACCGGGATTCGAACACGGGAACTCTGGAGTGGTAGCGCGACTTGATAACCACTCCGCCACGAAGGCCGACAGGTAGGTGTTGTATCTTGATCTCTGGGATATTGACAATTTTTGATGAGCGGGTGCGTCTCCTATGTATTTTTAACCACTACAAGTCTTTGGTACGAAGATACAATTTGTCCTATTGTTAGCTCTTATTTACGAAATACTATTTTTCCATTTCCATGTATACTGGGAACAAATAAATCTATCAATTTCATTATTTGGTCTTATGTTTTAAGATAAAGAATCAATAATCTGAACAAATTAATCACTCGCGAACACTTTCTGACCAAATATTCCACTTTCGAAGTTGAATAGTAAAAAACACGCCATCCTCCAAATCGTTCTTGTTCAATTTCGGTTATTTTGAGTATCCATGTGCCTTCTATATCCCACAAAAGTTGGTGATGGCGTTTTTCCCCATGTGGAAGAAAATAATATTGAAATGTGTGTGTGTGTAGGCTACCAGAATGTTTGCTTGTCTGTGTCTCGTGTTGCATGCTAATCGGGACTGGATCTACAATTTAAAGTGGGATCCGAACCAATGTGCAATGTGTCTCCTACCGGGTATCGAAACCAGGACCCTTGACAACTAGGCGACAACGTTACCACTACGCCATCGGGAGGCCCCAAAATTGATTTGTGTTGGATAATATTTGACAAGTAACTTCCGAGTGAATACAAGACCATAAATCCGCTGGAGGCACATAGTGGTTCGGATCCCACTTTAAACGGTAGGTCCAGTCCCGATTGGTCTGTCTGCATAAAGTGGACTTTAAAAAACAAACTCAATCAATGAAGACCATAGGATATTCAAAAACCTATTTCAAGGGAACTGTCAAGAACGAAGAAATTGCATTCGCTTTGGAGTTTTTCTTGTGTAAACGCAAAAATAATATTCATCTGTGATTTGGCACACCCTCAAAACACCCTGAAACATTTTACAACACTCTAAGTGCTTATCTAATTACATATATCCTGACAACCCTAAAACCTTTTCACGACAAGTCCATATTTTTTACAGTAATAAGGGTGTCCGGAATGGCACTGATGGTTTTTAAATGTGTGTGGTTTTAATATGGGCAGAAATAGGGAAGAAAGAAAACATACATTTTGAAGGAAAACTCAAAAAGTCTTGTTCAGCAAATTTTCATAGTTGTACGACTACCGATGACGGCGCTAGTATCGCCGAATAGAAAAATGGCGTCGGTACTCGAAAAGGCGCAATGCGTGTGGTGGTTTGCAGAGACAAAAAGTGTTGTTCAAGTGCACTTTAACACTTAATGAAGTTATAGTTATAGGCCCTTTCTTTTTCATTGAGAAAACCATAACAGGAAATGTGTTCCTAGACATGCTCCAAATCTTTGCAATTCCCCAATTACAACATTTGCAACCTCAAGTGATTTTCCAATTGGATGGTGCCCCGCCACATTGGAGCCTACAAGTGAGGGAGTATCTTGATACGGAATTTCTGGAACGTTGGATAGGTCGTGATGGGCCAATTAGGTGGCCACCACGCTCCCCTGATGTAATCCCTATGGACTTTTTCCTGTGGGGGTATGTGAAAGACATTGTGTATTCCGGTGAAAAGGTTCGTAACCTTGATGAACTGATGACCCGTATTCGAAATACGATTGCTTCTGTCACACCTCGGATGTTACAGAATACGTGGACAGAGATTGAATTGAGGCTGGATATTCCCCGAGTCACAAATGGAGCTCACGTGGAGTTATACTGAGTTACAATGACTTGTAAGTAATAACAATAAAACATTTTGAGTTTTCCTTCAAAATGCATGTTTTCTTTCTTCCCTTTCTCTAACCATATTAAAACCACACACTTTTAAAAACCGTCAGTCCCATTCCGGACACCCAAGGGTAATACATTACTTATTGTTACTTTAACTCCAAATTTACCTTTTCATTCTTATTCAAACGTTGTAACGCCTCTGTAATTCCTCGCTTTGTCAAGTTTAGGGATGTTTGCATGGATCAACATGGAGAAAATGTAGTGAGTATGGGATGCCTATGTAAATTATCCTAGTGGGGGTGCTTTATGAGAAATCGTGACGATGGTGATGAATTGAAATAGTTAAAGGAGAAAATACAAAGACCAGTGCATTCTTTGCCTAAGATTTGAACACAGACCTGTGAATCTTAAGCAGAGTACTTTCTATAGTAATGCTCAGTGTGTTATGTTCTACTGGATAGTTTGTTATAAATACACCAAAATTTATCGTCACAAGACTTTCTTGCGTGTTTTGTACTAAATTAAAGAAAGACAAACATATTTGTTGTCAGCTTCTGTAGTTTAGTGGTTAATATACAGTGCCTTTTTCGGTGAAGCTGCCCGTGGAGCGGCGGCTATCTCACCGGTTAGTGAGAGCACGTCTGCCAGCAAACTGGATGCACTATATGCGTAACTGGAACTTGTAGCTATGTAATGAAATAAGCCCACACAAATACATTGACAGTTACAATTAAAATGAGCACATATCTTGTTACAAGAGGTGTTGAAAATTATATTCTCCTGCATCCAAACATTTACGGTATATTTATAGGAACTTTTCCTCTAACACGTATCAGTTCCTCTTCCGAAATTGCTTCAATTTCTCTCTTCATACAGAAGGTTGTTTCACGTTGATGGTAACGATTTCGATCTCCAGGGAGCAGCACGTAGGCACAGCACAGAGCAGCCAGCGCCAGTAGGACGACAGTACTGTGTGTTGACTTGCAAAGACGAAAGACGATGGTTGGTGTGTGAGTGAGTGTTTATATGGCACCAAAAATTCCAGTCTTTTGGGAGGGGTACATCTGTGCCCTTTCCGACGTTGGTTATAGTTATAGCCAGATAATTAAAGAGTACCACATGAAAGCATTCCATGTGTCAAAGAAGGGCATCAATGCAGTGTTGAATCGCCATAGAGCTTGCACCGTACCTGTTGCTGGAACCAGTCAAAGTGGGCCTCGGACATATCGGAAGCCCAAGCGTTCCTCCGATGTTGTGCGGAAAGTGAGATCCTTGGTGCGATGTAAAAACCCTGCAACGCAAAGAGTGATTGCACAGGAAGTACAATGTTCCCTGCAACTGTAAATTGCATCATAGGCCAAGATTTACAACTTGTGCGGAAGCACAAGGCTCAAGTTCATAAGTTGCGTGCCACACATGTCCAGGAGAGGAAGGCCAACAGTCGGAAGCTCTAAGAACGCCATCTGGCAGGGGACCGCTGGAAGTATGTGGTGTCCCTAGATGAAGCATGGGTGTATCTGTCGGGATGTGGTAAAAAATAGGGCCATCTACTATCGTCCACATGATGCAAGAGATCGATCTGAGTGGGTACGTGAATGTGCTGAAAGTTTTCCAAGCGGGTTCATGGTTGTTGGTCGTTACTGCCATAACGGCAAACTTCCACTGCGCAGAGTGGAAAAAAAGGCTAAAATAAATGCAGCCTATTACCAGACGAATATTTTGGAGCCACTTTACAGACATGATATTCCTTCTCTCTATGACAGCGACACATCTCGTGTTGTCATCCACCAGGACAAGGCTTCCAGTCATACGGCAAAGTTAACGCAGGCATACATGGATCGGATGGCACGTGAAACGGGCATTCATGCAATCCCCTTTACAGACATCCCTGTGAAATCCTCCGATGCCTCTTCCATGGATTTTTGTGGGTTTCCGTTGTTGAAACGAGCCTTGGGAAGCAGACGGACCCGCACAATTGAGGGTCTTTGGAAAGCTTGTCAGGAGGAATATGATCGTTTGTACCAATGTGTTCTTCAACGAAGTCTCCTCCAATGGAAACTCCGCTGCAGGCCATTGCTGCAAGACAGGGGTATCACGTGGAGCACCACCGCTCCTGGAGTCACGGTTTTTCTTAAGGTGAGGTGGGTTCTAACTTTGTTACCATGGACGTGAAACGACCTTCTGTATTTTCTTTCGATTCTTCGAATGCATGGCTTCAGCTTGGTATCTCGCCGCGCAGCAGTCATGAACATGTTTGTTTCTTGTGCAAGGCGACGGAGTGAATTTTGAGGAGTATGTTCCAATCGTGTTCCAATGTCGTCTAGTTTCTCCTCAGTAAGCACACTCCGTTTTACCCTTCGCATCTTATCAAGAACTGACCCTGGACACCAGCTAACTGGATACTAAAGCACTGACGCGTTCAGTGCCAAATCAGCGTACAGCTGTGGGTCTAAATGCCAGCATACGCGCTCTCACTGCCCAGAGCGCTAGCCGCCGCTGCACGGGCGACTTGACCGTGAAAGGCACTGTAGCTCGCTACAAAACCCTTGGCCTTAGGCTTGAATTTTGTTTGTCCCTCTACTTGCCACCTCGACCCTGGGTGAGAACGCCCCTGAGCTTCATGAACGACGTTCGATTTCTCGGTTTCATTTTTAATATAAAATTGCAATCTCACCTTCGCCATCTTAACTTTTCTTGTCTCAGGATGTTGAACCTTTTACGCGTTACAAGTTTTTGGGTGCTGATAGAACGGTACAGTTCTGCCCGTACCGTTCACTTACCAGGTCGAAGCTCGATTATGGCTGTGTCTATTCGTCTGCCCGTCCTTCTCGATTTCGCACAATGGACATTGTTCATCATGCTGTTATTCGTTTGTGTTCCGGTGCATTTCGTACCAGTTCAGTTGTCAGTTTGTATGTTCATTCATGTATACCCTGTCCCGTCTGTCTCTGTAGCAAAACCGCACATAGAGACAGAGAAGGAGGGGAGATCGAGTTCGCAGAGCGAAGCAGTACAGCTCACCGCTCACGAGAAGATCCCCAAATGAGGGGAGAGGGCGTGCAGAGGGACAGGGGAAGACCGGTCTATTTGCAGATTTTAGGGGTAGCAGGAAGTCTTCCGCTGCGGTCATTGTCGTTGTGGAAGTGCTTGTGCGTGGGTGTTTAATTATGATTTCTTTGGGATTTTTCGTGGTTTTCGTGGTGTTGTAAGAGTTATGGTAGTTAGACATTATTTAGCCGTGTTGTGTCGGAATCGTTCGAATAAAAGAAATGATCAACAGTGTCGATATGAAACAATCATCCCGAGAATTTTCATGTCAAACCTAGACCGACATTGTTGACATTTGTAGCTTTGCACATTGTAAGTGCAAATAAACGTTCTCCGCTTTCGTAATTCTTTTTATCTTTTTTTCTTTGCCATTTGCTTAGAAGGCCAGTACTGTAACAGCCAATTCCGTCGTTGAAAATATCTTAAACATTGTAGTTAGTACAATCGGCAGGCTCATCATTTAAAAAAATTAAAAAATCGGTGTACTCTGTCGAGAAATCAACACCAGATTGACGATGATCATACCTTTACCGCTAATGTGGATACCCCCTGACCGTGCGCGGAAAGTGATTTGAGCGTAGATGTGAATCAGCGCTTGTTTCTGACCCAGGGTGCACTCCCCCAACCCTAATAGTGGAGTCGCCTGCCGCTACGTCACTTGCCTTCCGTCAGGGATCTTCTCCTGAGCGGTGGGCTGTACACGCTGCTCGAAGGGTGGTAACTCAGTCGCTTCCCCCTCCACGCAATACCGTTGCCTCTTGCGTGTTGATTGGTGGAGCCGTCTCGCGTCACTACTTGCGCAGAGTCATGGTTTCGTTCGCTTACTCCAGAGATAGACTGGACAGGGTATATCTACGAAGAGAGCGACTTATTCTGAACCACCACCTCCTTCTACGCTCGATGCTTTAGCATCCGTCACACCACAGAGTCCCAGACGACAGTATTTAATGAATTCAGCATTCCATGTCATCGCGATTACCCTAGAAAGGTGGAAAACCTATTCTAAATAACAAAAAATGCAAATATAAAATTAAAATTAATAACTCGAACCTGCTTAAAGTATTATTGATTTGCATTTAATCGAATTGTTACGTGTTTTTATTTATTTTTTTATTTGATTTGCTTTATTTTACTTCGCTTTCTGTGTCACTTTTGGCTAATTAGCGAAGATGGGGATGAGTGACGATGTGATGAAATTGATGAATGGACACTCACAAATATCCATGCCCAGGTCAGGATTCGAACCCGGGACCCCTAGCGTCGTAACACAATGTGCTAACCACTCCGCCACAGGGGCCAGCGTTACGTGTTTTTAAATAGGTAAGATAATATTTTACGTGAATTGGATAGATTTAGGACAATTGTGTTTCATGAGCGATGCACAGTAAGTCACACCAGATATTTTCTACACTGGTGGATCACCATCCTAAGCAGAGACAAGATGACTATTCTCTGTGAGAGGACTGTGTCTGTGCCAAGAGCGGGAATTGAAAGAGAAAAGCATTGCATATGGTTTACGAGGAGAAACCGATTTCTTCAATTCTCATGCGAAAACATCGCAAGTGATACAGCTTCAGAAATTATTCCCCACGCAGAGATGAGATAGAGTCATCGTGTGATTGCACCTGTTATCCAGACATCATGGAATTATTTACTGCTACTTTCTCTTATACCTTATCGCCGGCCTCCAGGGCAGTTTGGTTAGCACGAAGCGCTACAATGCCAGGGTTCCCGGGTTCGAATCCCGGCCTTGGTGTTCTCTGTGAGTGTCACTTCATCAATTCATCATATCATCACTGATCCTCATCTTCGCGATTAGCCAAAAGTGGGAGAAATACGAAGTAAATTAAATCAAAGCATTAAATCAACCAAACAAGCATATGGGACAAAATACGATGCGTTGTGATCAATTTTCCATCGCCTAAAATGTGTACTTTCACTCAGAGGTTATTACACATGATTTCTGACCCAAAATCCTCAGCAGGGAAAAGAAGGTTAAAAGAAATAAGTTAACCTATTTATTCGGTGAACAAGAAATACATTCGAATCTACAAGAACTGACTTAAAAAGGATTACCGGGTCTAAAATTACAAAGAGTTTTATTGATTCGGATTCATAAGTGATAAAAATATGAAATTCTTACCTCTGTGGACAACACTATCCTCTCAGTGAGCATCTCGGTCCAAGGACTGGACATCCACGGAGAAGACAAAATGTTTTATTTTTCAAGTAAGGTAAACAGTAATTTCCAGATAAGTTATGTACATTATGTTTTATCACTAAAATCATAACTATTAATAATAATTTGCAAAATTTTTCCATCTTGAGAAGCTTGTCCACGGATGTGATATGAACAAGGTTGGAATATCAGAACTGAATCCCAAAAATCTCATGCAAGGGGCAAGACAAGCACCTCCTTGAAATCAGAATGGCTTTCATTCCCTCCAGTGTTATGATGTGAAGTTAACAGTGCCGCTGTTTGTAAATTTTATGGGAACTTTTTACCAGTGTCCACGGAGTGAAGTTTCCCATGGGACATTATATTTTAATATTCTACTCAATATTGTAATATTTTTTTACATTATTTGTTTATATTCATAAGGGGTTCTTACGTTGCCAATTAATTAATTGCAATAACTTGTAATCTGAGGGCAATCAATCGCAACTTAACTTGTCTAAAGGAAAGGATGTTCAAATAATACATATTCATAAATTTGAAATGCAGACAGTCCACAGAGGGAAAAATCTACATATTCTGTATAAAATTCTGAACAGAGAAAACATTATTTCTGAAAGAAATAAAGCTGAAGGATCTTGTAACTAATCACTAAATTAATTCCTACTGAAAAACATGTTTACATAATTTTAAAACATTTTTTATAACAGCCCGACAAAGCTTCTTAGAATGACCCACATGAAAGAAGTTCTTCCTGTTGTCAGTAATCTGAGGGCAATATGTTCATTCTGCGTTTTCGTAGGGCCTCATATGTCAGTTGCCAGGGACTCGACTGAGCCAGCACGACCCTGCCTTTCAGTAGACATTAACATTTATATGCAAGCACATATTGAGTATGGGTTATTCTCTTGCCTCTTCTCCATATACGCAGATGATATCCGTGTGCCATTGCGGTGGACGACCCTCTCAGAAAGAGGACTCAAGCTCGTTAAACTCAACATTTACTACGTCACGGGTTGATTAATCTCAATAGCTAATTGAATGGCCCTATCTGCGGTCGGATTTTTTCATCTCGTTTGTTAGTGACGGCAATTATGAAACGAAGGTTTGCAATCTGCTGAGGGTCTTTTAACAACTGTATCAAGGTTAATGGTGTTTATTCTGAGTGAATTCAGCTCACTATTCTTGGATATTTCTCTATGTGGGCGGTGAAGAAAAAAAATTAAAATGTCATTAATTGGGTTTAAAGTAGGGGCTGGAACTCAGGGCAAGAAATGTCGATAGCTTTTCTGTTAGCATTGCTCTGGATTTGATTCGCAGATGTTAACCGTTACCGAAGTAATATCCAACCGTTATGTTCCTATGGCGGAAGTTGCCTGTTGAATAATAAAAATAACATCGTCGTCCGATTATGACTTGCAATCTGTGTTTCAATAGTTAGAGGTTGGGGAGGAACTAGGGAATACCCCTATATTTTCTATCTCAGACTCTGTCTTTATTAAATATGCATCTGCATTTTTCTTATTCTTGGTGAGTTTTGTGCCATTTTGTCGAATCGCGACGATGTGCATGTGTGGTGATTGATTGATTGAATTTGAGACCTAACTTAATAACGTACACATTTTTCGTATGAAGTCAGAACACGAAGTTGGTCTAGCGTAGTGCAATAAAGGAGAGCCCTGTGCCACCTCAGCCCTTCAGACAGCGAATTTTGGATTCTGACCCAGGTATAGGAAGTGGTATCTCCTATAGGTGGACACGTCGTTAAGGCTCGGCTGAACCTTTGGCATGCAAATGGGCGACTTTTTTCAAATTTTCCTCTCCATTCGAAATACTTCTTGGATATTACAAAATATGAAACATTACATCAGCTTAGAATTCCTTCTAGAGCATTGTCGTGAATTTTTATGTAGTTTTCTCTCATTGTTGTCTAGATATTATCAATAGTTTAATAGACTTATGTAATCACAAAACTATTGATAATATCTAGACAACAGTGAAAGAAAACTACACGAAAATTCATGTCAATGCTCTAGAAGGAATTTTAAGCTGATGTAATGTTTCATATTTTGAAATATCCAAGAAGTTTTTCGAATGGAGAGGAAAATTTGAACAAATTCGCCCATTTGCATGCCAAAGCTCCAGCCGAGCCTTAAGGTGTCCGAGCAACCACGATATGAAGGAGAAGGCTTAGTACTTACATTCCATAATGTTTTTAAGTTTGAACTTGCACTCACTCACATAATTATAAAGGGTGATTCAAAAAGGACTTTACCATTTTGAAAGCATATAGAAATTTATTCAGATAACTTACAGAGTCGGTTGAGGTGCCATTACAAAGCAAAACACATCAATGTCATACAACATTCATGTTGGGTCGATGTGCCTACCATTTGTAATGCGGCATACATCCCACCTGAAGTCGATTTCATTCCAGAATTTCACCACTAAGTCAGGCGTCACTTCTGCAGCGGCGGCGTTAATTCGAAGTCTCAGCTCAGCAACATCAGCAGGTAAAGGTGGTACAAAAACCCCATCTTTAATGAAACCACACACAAAAAAAAAATCTAGCGGGGTCAAATCTGGGGAGTGAGGTGGCCATGCAACCAGTCTCAACGAAGGTTTGGTGCCAAGAGTAAATTGTACGCCTACTAGGAGGCGCCTTACGATACTCCGTACGAAACTTACGTTGCACTGCAGTTGATGATTGCATCTCGTGAAACCAAAACACACAGCGAGCACGTTTCGCACCAGTAAAAGTAGTCATTTTCAAGAACAATGCTGACAGCGCTACTGGTGGGTGAGTTACGTGCTAATGGACTACATGAGTCAAAACTTGATGTGTTTTGCTTTGCAATGGCACCTCAACCGACTCTGTAAGTTATCTGAATAAATTTCTATATGCTTTCAAAGTTGTAAAGTCCTTTTTGAATCACCCTGTATTTAGTTCATGAACTTTCTCTTTCATACTACGTGGAGAAGTGATTTAATAGTGAATCGTTGTTCCTTTTGGTTATCTTGAAATGCGAGAGACTCGTTTAGTTTACTATTTGTTCGGTTAAATCAGTGTCCACCAAACTGGCCAATTGAGAGGAGACAATGTTATTTTCAGCGAGTTTATCTAAAAAAAAAACTATATTTATGTAGTCTTATGTAGTCTTTCACATTTTGAAAATAAAATCACATCAACTGAAACAGTGTTGTATCTATACATTCGTAAAAAATTGCGAAATAAGTAGACCTCTAACTCTTGTATCTTCCATTGTGTGTACCTACAGGTTCGTATGCATTAAACAAGTTAGTTTAACGTGCATAGTGCATATTATTATTATTAGTTGTAATCATGGGCGTATTTAAGGGGTGTTCAACGGGTCAAACCCCTCCCCCTTTTGACTTGGTAAAATTACCAGATTACCTGTTCTATCCGCTTGTTCATAAAAATTTCTTCGGACTTTTTATATTCTCTTAAATTGGAGACGTATAAGACGGGATACGGATGGAAAGGAAATTACGTAATTCCACACACCAGATGGGACTGCAGACCAAATGTCTGCAAGTTCCTGACAGATTCGGAAATATATATATATATATATATATATATATATATATATATATATATTCCTTCGAGTCTTCTTAAAGGAATTTGGTTTTTAAAATCGCAGTGCAAGAAAACCAGGGAAACACCGTAACATTCTCAAGTTGTTTGACACAAGATGAACAGAAAAGTATCAATACTAAATAGCGTGACTTTTGGAATTGTATTCACTAATTGTAGAGACTTTATAGAATTTACTAGTAGAAGATAAATATTTCAGCAAGCTTTTCAGTTTCTTCACTGTGTAACCTGTGGGGAGTTTGAAATATCTCCACTTGTTCATGCAGTGAAAGATTATGTTGGGCACCTCAAAAGGTGGACTGTTCAGTACTGTGAACATGTCAGTACTAATAGAGATATTAAAAAGTTCCGAGAACTTTAATGAAATTTATTCCAAAGCAGAGAAACTACTTAGAGACTATGATGAAGAAATATAGAGACCTAGAACATCCAGCCGTCAAATCTGAGGGAGCAGTACACCAGCTGAGAGCACACAAGAATATTACAAAGTAATCCTTCGTTGTACATTTTTGGACCATTTTGTAGTAGAATTGAACTCACGTTTCTCTGAACAGTCAACACATTGCAAAATCGAGTTGAGTTGGTGGGTTGGGTTGAGTTGAGTTGGAGTTTTAAGTCCACTATATGCACAGTAAGGCTAATCGGAACTGGACCTACAGTTTAAAGTGGGATCCGAACCACTATGTGCCTCCACCGGGTATCGAACCCGGGACCCCTTTATTACAAGGTGACGACGCTAAACCTGCGCCATCGTGGAGGCCCTCATTGCAAAATTGCAACTTATTCCAAAAATTTGAATGGCTATCCCGCATTCATTGGAACAGTGTGTCAAAATGTATGATGGCCTGGTTGATAGATTGGATTTTGATAGCCTGGTCATTCCTAGGCCTGGAATGATATAATTTATCCTGGTGTCCCGAATAGTTTCTTCGGGATGCACAAATGTCTTGGAATCGGGTAAGATAGAAGAATTGATTAAGTCTATACTTTCCAGAGCTTTATTTATATTTAAATTCGTAGTATTAAAATTCTCATTTTACTAAACAATTTAACTGTACATTGAACCGCTTCCTCTCGATAATAATAATAATAATATCGTTTTTATTAGAGCGGGCGTGTTTTAGCCTCGAGGGCCGCTCTTACAACAGACCCTTGTCTGGGTGATTAATGCAAAGTAAAGTAAAATTAATGTACAAATGGAATATATGAACATACCCTGATTACATGTAAGCTGGATGAACACTGAATATAAAAATATAAATTGAATAGAAATAAGAAAGAAAAAAGGATTATATGTAGAAACTAATGGGCATAGATATTTAATGTTCGTCGCTTTCGTCCCTAGTACATATACATGTATGAGGTCAGCTGTAACAATGAATGAAACGGCAATAGCAATAATTATAATAATGATAATAATAAATTGAAAAGGCAAAGGGAAATTATGAAATTTAGAATGCTAATAATTATAACAAGTTACACGAACCGAGTAGCCAATTATTACAATGTATATATATTTATAACAGAAAAGTTGCTCGTGATTATGTGCTTAGCTGCCTTGCTAGTAGATGATATTTAGTTTCTTTTTAAACTGTTTATGACACTGGATGGATGTTAAAGAGGTTGGAAGGGAATTCCATTCTTAGTTGGCAGATACGGTGCACGATCTTCCGTAGGTTGTTGTATTATGAACTGAGACTGACAATAAGTTTTTCCGTCGCTTTATATGTTGATGCCTGCTCGAATTTGTATTCAGTTTCTATAAAAGATATCCAGGCTGCTTCCTGCTTAGTACGTTATACGTAAACGTCGGATTTTAGGTTTTTAACCTATTTTTTCCTTTACAGGTATGTAAGAAATAACAAGTTACGTCAGCGTTTCGTAAAAAAACTCAACAACTGATGAAGTTGTATAGTGCCTAAAAAACCTATTTTGCTTGTTAGAACCTATTTTAGGTTTATGCGCCTAAATGAAGTATTTCTTTTAGGTTTTTATATATTTTTAAAGGTTTTACAGGATTGTTATGTCACACAGAGGCATTTGCTTTGTTTAGTCACGAAAACATTCAATGATGAACTTATTTAAAACGTATTCTCTGTCGATTTCCCTTCCTCCAAGTCCATGGTGATTTATCAAAGCTCTAAACAAAGCAAAATGTCTGTTGCCACAGTTACCTGTACAATCCAAAGTGGTCTGATTTGTGTGGTCTTGCTCACTTTCGCGTCACTTCGGAGCTTTGTGGCATTCACGCCTTGCAAACTAACATTTCAGCATTGAAGTATGCACCACTGTTTCTCTTGAAAGATCATTTTCAGCATATAAGATGAACCTCAAAGACACAATTGCGGAGTTTGACTGTGGATAACATGACAAAAAATTGTTGCCTAATTATACGGCGAAGAGTGGATTTTAATAACAAATTTCCAATGGTAAGTTCTGCCATCGCCGTAGGGTTATGCAACACACATTACGTTATGCAAAATAGTTCGTATTTCAGGATATAGGTGTCCCATTTTCATTGCCGGTGACTATACCTAATCAGCATTTTCAGGAATTTTGAACTATTTCAAGTTTTTTTTAACATACTTCAAAATTTTTGAAGCCTAACTTAAGTTTTTTAGGATATTTAGAACCTATTTTAGGGTTTTTCGAATCTATTTTAGGATTTTAATAGCCCATTTTGGGAACCTAAAAGCACACTTTTTAGAATCTAAAAATCCGATGTCTAGTTATGTGTTAAAGTTATTTAGCGAAATTCTTTGTGTTAAGCCAATTCAAACGGTCTAAGTATTTTGAAATGTGGTCCCTTTTTTGAGCTTGTAAATGAATCTCATGCATGCATTCTATAGTTTTGTAGCTTATTAGATATGGAGCTGCTGCATTCAAATTCAAATTCAAATTCTTTATTTGCGTGGAAGAGGTTCAGCGTGAGGCTGTTCTGCCACCTAACCCGTGTCATCGATTACATTTAAATTTACATTTCTTATACATATGTTATTACAGTATTAATACAGTGTACAATAAACTGTATGATTTAGTTACAAAATCTATTGATAAAGTAATTGTAATAAATGTATGAATAAAATGATACAAAAATTGTGAAAAGACAACAACATAAAAATAAAATAAAATATTAATTTAAAAAAAAATATGTAGACAAAATACATAACATAAACATATAAGTTATATCATAGTATTTGAACACAATCTCTGCTTTGCGAAAAGAAAATTATTTACTTCATTTCGGAAAGATTTTATTTTAGATATGCTTAGGTAGATATGGTCTTAGGTAGGGCACTCCATATTTTTGCAGCAAAATATGAAAACGACGACTGATATGCCTGTGTGTTGCAGAGTGGAAGGTTAAATTTGAAATTATTTCTTGTATGGTGGCTGTGAATACTGGTGCGAGGGATCAACATGTCTGCCAGATACGACGGCTTGCCAGATGTAATAATTTTATGTATAAGGCAATATGTATGCAGTAGTCGCCTACGGTACATATTGAGGATATTCTTATTATTTATTGAAGGTAAAATATGTTCACACCTCGGGATGCAAAATATGAACCGCATGCACGCAACTATGGCTCCATAGATTAACCGTGATAATACTAGGCTTTCGCACATTTTCTCTTAACCTCAGTGTCTACAATATTCTTTAAGTAGTACATGCAAAGCTGGAAGAGATTTTACAAGAGTTATGGAGTTACAAGAAGATGCTGCAAAGATATCTGACTTCACGATAGCTAGTAGTAGCAGGCAGATGGATTCCCGGCTGCTAGTAGCGCTGAATTTCAGTTAACATTCTCTGTCATTATATAGTAAGCTGCTTCCTGTAAACAGTCAGTGCTTGGGTACCTATCTGTTCAGTCCGCAATTGTCAAATAAAGTTTCGTCATTGTGAGATAGCAGCTCATTATGGCACCGGAAAGGAATTGCAAGATTAATGATGTACTTCGAAGTGGATTTCTGTTTTTTTAAGAAGTGTAAAGAATATGATAATGGATATATACATGTACAGCACATCCCCCCCCACCTCTCCTCGCTCCCCAACAAGCTTCAGGTCAGTAGTGTCCCGGATTTTTACTAATGAAATACAGCAACCCTAACCATACCAAACGTTGACCCCCCCCCTTTACGTCAACTATATATACGCCCATGGTTGTAATAATAGTATTAATAAGTATATCGAATCATTAATCCAATAACCAAGAATAATCGTTTATTTTTCCACACAATCACCCTGCTTTTAATTTGGTTCTTTGTATTTGCACTGACGCGATGATCAATTCCTTTAAGGACCTATTTTTCGATAGAAACGATATAGAGTTTGAACTCCATAATTGTTTAAAGTGGTCGGACAAGATTAAGCGTGTTCTTCGGAGTTGTTCTGTAGATTACGTCTTCCACAGCAACAGTTAACCAGAATCTATATGATATTTGTACAATAAAAGCTTCTAAAATTAATAATACTCACATTCAAGCACTACATAAAATCCAAAGAAGTTCGATTTACTCGTACCTCTATCCCCAAAGGTAGAAATACAAGCCTTAAGACATTGCGAGGATAATCACCCCTCTAACTGAAAAGGGAGGAAAAGAGACTCTGCACTACACTGCTCGCATTTCCAACTGCCGGCTGTGAAAGAACGAATCAGCGAGCAGTTGAATTCTCTTCGACTGACATCGGCCATTTTCGAGTCACAAGGCACCGAAAACTTCTGGCGGGACGAAACAAACGAGCGTCAGATAACCGGATGTTGCCAAACGTACTGTTTACGAGAGTGTTGACCAGCGCCGTTATTAGATGAAAGTACAATAGTACAATTAATACACAAAACACCCAATCACTGTACCAGAAACTAATAGAAAAACTGACAGCAGACGTACGCTTGGCAACGTTGCAACGGGAGAGCGATGCTACCCCTACAGCTACAGACGATTGGTGGACAGATGGATCTATGTAGCAAAAAGTAGGTAGGCCGCCAGTTGGGCCCGCAATCAGTATAGAGTGATGAAAACTTGCCCCAGTGTGAGGTGAGGATATTCTAAAGTCACTCCAAAACATGAGTTGCCATACCTTTTTTCCCGTTGTTCGTTGTAATAAAAAATTAAAATAATCCATTTGTTTGTTTTGAATGCAATGAATGGTTAGGTTTCTCATAGTGACGACCTTCCAAGAAAATCTCCAATTTTTCAGCCTGTTTGTAAATATGAACATTTTTAAAATAAAGACTATTTGAGTTGGGTATTATTCGAGTTAAAATATAATGCGAATAACCTGAATACACAGAGATAAAAACTTTCATCTATTGTTCTTCTCTAAGAACAGCAGTAGCTTATATCCCAGCCAACGTCTGTCGGTGTTTAATATTCATAATTTTTTTTTTGCATGTAGATTTAGATTTAATTTGCATGTATTTAGAATTCAGAGTCGGGTACCTCACCGAACCTACAGTTGCACTCTTTTACATGAACAATAGTTACATGGTTCTTTTAAGGAGACAACTATGCTCTACGGGTTAGCTCTTTTAAGGTGTCCAAGACGGAAGAGATGGTTATTATTGTATATTGTTATGGCGGAGCAACATATTGCGGGGCCTGGGCGAGATCATAATGCAAAACCCCGATCCGTTGTTTAAAAATTACCTCTTAAAGTGCATAGATACAAAATCTTCAGGCATAAGTAAGCAAAGGTATTATGTAATTTAAATACCGTATTTCTTCGAATTCCAGGCGCATCTTTTTCTCGGGTCTTTGATCTTGAAAATTTAGGTGAACCTTGGAATCGATGGCGTATTGATCAGAGTACGTTTGCATAAGCAGGGGTCAAGAAGGCCTGAAAATTTTCACCTGCTGCCTGAATTTTCAAATTCAGTGCTAAAAAATGTGTCTTTTTTTTAAAAAAAATATTTCTACTTCGCTTATGGAAATTTCAATAACTTTTTTTATTTTAAATAACGAGCACAGTATGTGTTTTTTAATGTTTGTGTGTTTTCTGTATCACGTGTAACATTACATCATAATAATAAACATGACATTATATTTTTTCACTGTTGCTAGCAGAATTTTAAATGTGGCGATATGGTAGAGTCGGCCATATATTAGAATTTTTGCATAGTTACCCCCACACCCAGTATACGCGTTCATGGCGTGGTGCTAAGCACAGCGGAACACTTCACCTTTTTTTAACCTTTACATAGTATTGTTAACATTTTTACTAAAAGGAGTTTCAAAATAACGAGTTGATATGACAATTATACCAGTATGTTATTTAGTGAATTCTAAACAATTTGAGGTCGTAAGCACGACTTTCAGGCAATATTGATATGTTCGATACCCGAGACCTCCGGATCAAAGCGAGATGAGTCGACCACCCAACACGCTCGGATACCGTGACCGGCATAAAACTGTTAAAACTTAATGTAAATACATACTTTTCAATAATTGTTATCTAAAAAAGAAATGACCAGACACAAAAGACATAAAAAGACTGAAAAATTTTCTAGACGTTTTTCATGTTACATTTCTTTTGCATGAGGAATATAATAGCTGCTTAAAAACTGCTATACAGAGTTACAGCCTATAAATGAGATGTACGAGTAGTAACCTAATACATGTACCAAATAGTACTTCAATCAGGACATGCATCAGAAATCAGGCCAGTTTGTGTCGCCATCTTCACTAGAACAATCAAAGTATAAACAATATTCAGTTCTTGTGATACTTGTTATTTTCTTCTGCTACAATTTTGAAGTTCACAAACATAAGAAAAACTATATTAGTCCTTTAGACCCTCAATATATTACAAGAGTCAAATGAAAATCTTAGAAGCCCAATAAAAATGATATGGCAGACTGTATATAACTCAAATTTACATGAGGTATCAAGTATTATTTACAAAACGACTAATTAAGTTAGCTTCAAGACACCATCTTTGTTAAGAAACAAAAACAAATGAAGGTTTTTCATTTGACTCTACCTTGTATACATCTGTTTATTCTCCTTTCATCTATGCCTTTTTTCGTGTTCGTATTCTCTCTCTCTCTCTCTCTCTCTCTCTCTCTCTCTCTCTCTGTGAGTGTGTGTGTGTGTCTTCCTTATTCTTCCTTTCACATTTTTGTAATAAACCCCATTCTTTTCATATTCCTGCATGATTGCCTTCGATAAGACCATAAAAAATCTTAATTACCTTCAAAATTAAAGAAATATATATAGTGTCATTCAGCAATATTGCGCGACACATTCCAATATTTCGTATTGCGCTTTGTTGAAACTGTTGCTTCAATATTGCTAATCTGTCTGTTCATAAAGTGTGAACGTTTTGCAACTATATTCAACTGAATATGTATCCGAAAGCAGGTTGAATAAAACATGGTGTTACCTAAGGTTAGGCACACGTCGTATTTACGGGCCGTATAGTGTATATATAAGGCAAGCAACTTGTTAAAACAATTCCACCCTTTACGTATAAATTGAGGCCAAAAATACAGGCTGGATTGGGACTCAAACATGGGTGTCTGACATACCGTCATTTTCCTACCATTAGCATCGCTCGGTAGCTCAGTTGGTAGAAGCAATTGCGCAGTTCTAGTCGAGCCTGTACTTCTTGCTTCAATTTATAAGTAAAACCGTCTTCGCCTTGCAAGCAAGGAATCCCGATTTCGATACACGCTGGTTCTGTACTATTTGAAATTGTAGGACCAGTCTCGATTAGCCTATTTGTGCATAAAGTGAACTTTAAAAAATAAAACTCAATCTAGGTAAAAAGTAGAATCGTTTGTTTCAGCAAGTTGATTACACACACACACACATACGGATATGTTGTTGAAGTAATACTGTCAACACATGTGCTTTACAGCCGACTTCCGTGGGGGAGGGGTTAGCACAACTGGGCCATAGGTGCTCTTTGTGAGTGTTCTATCATCAATTTCATCATATCATCACTCATCTCATCGTCGCCACTAGCCAAAGACAGCAGAATAGCGACACTAAATAAAAAAATAAAAATTTATATGGCCCGTAAGTATATCATCACACACACACTGTTATGTTATTGAAGTAATCCATTCAAAATATATGCTTTACACAACTAGCATTTAAAAAATTGTCTTCATGGTAAATGTCCTGATACCACAAGATACTACGAGACAAATCGAAAAGTCTTTTCCCCTATTTTTTTCAGTCGAAATATTAGTGTGATTGAGAAACCGAGATATACATTCAATGCAATAGGGCTTTCTTGGAACGACCCACCACCGTTAACTCTCGGCTGCTCCGCGGCACGGCACTGCTGTCAATTTGCAAAGATATAGAACTCAACACGTCCACGTCGTATGAGCAGCGAAGTGTTATTCGTTTTCTATGGAGCTAGGTACGAACGCCCATCGAAAACCATAGGGAAATTCAGCCGACGTATGGGGACAAGTGTCTCGCTTTGAGAAGTGTGCGGTGGTGGTGTTGACATCAGGAAAAAGCGCCAAGTGATTATCGATGTGGACAATGTGGTTATCCTCCACGATAACGACAGTCCTCATGTGGCAAACATGACCATCGACTTCAGTCATTCAAATGGGAGATTCTGGAGCATGCACAGTATAGTCCAGACGTCGCCCCCAGTGATTTCCACTTGTTCGGTCCACTGAAGAAGTTCCTGGCAGGACAGAGGTTAATTTGCGACGACGAAGCGAAGACTGCTGCCCGGCGGTGGTTCCACTATAAACCGGCCGAATTCTACAACAGCGGCACCTCCAAACTGCTGGAGCGATGGGACAAATGCCTGAGCCACTGTGGTGACTATGTGGAAAAATTATGCAAGGTACATAGAACAATTCCTATATTTTGATTTCCCTGCATGTTTATTATTTCGGCTTAAAAAAACAGGGGCAAAAACTTTTCGATTTGCCCTCGTATAAAATATAGACTGAAGAACAAGCTTAAAAAGAAATCTTAGTCACCCTAATATCCTTGGTAAAGAAATTTGATCGGTTCAAAATAATGCTGCACAGACCTAAACTTTGCACACGATAGAATTTTCAAGCATTTCCAGCATTTGCCTTTCCAGTAATCCCATGTGAATCAACTTCACATTCTAAAGCGAGTATGTGCAGGGTGTGAGATACCTGTCACCAGGAACTCACATGAATGCTTGCCCCGTGTGAATTTAGGGGTGAAAGGATCAGCCACTTTCCTTTTCGCCTTCCGATGTAATAACCCTCTGTGGAACGTCTTAAATCCGCTTCGCTGGTAATTAAATTGTATTCACTCGACAGCCTCATTGTTACCGTGATTACAATCGCAGGCATGTATGCGTGTTCGCCGGCTTTCGCTATCTACAGCAAGAGATTCACAGGCTTTATTTCCCACTAGCTCGTGATACTCTATCCCGCGGGTGTCCAGGGACACTGTTATTTTTCTGATTTTTTTCCTTACCTAACTGTAAGCATGTTATCTGTATCTTGCACGAAGTATAAGCCTGGGCAGTCACTTTTTTTTTTTTTTTTTTTTTTTTTTAAGTATCCGACTCGATTTAAGAGTATTTGAAAGTAAAATCCTTAGGAAAATATTTGGACCTAAAAGGGTTGTTAAAGGTCCATGAGCCGATACATTCTAATATATTATATACGTATCCGCTGCAGGACCGGAACCTTTTCTCTCGCATAATTGCTTGGGACACTTAAAAGATGAAATCTATGTATTCAAGTTGCGCATTAAAACTGATCCGGAAGAAACGTTCCTGTGCATCGCATTTAAACTGATTCGAAGAAGGTTCCTGGACCGTATTTAAATTCATACGGAAAAAAGGTTCCTGGACCGTATTTATAATCATACGGCATAAAGGTTCTTGGACCTTATTTATATTGATCCGGAATAAAGGTTCCTGGACCTAATTGAAATACTTTAAAGATAAAAAGGTTTTTTACGGTCCAGAATCCATATATACTTGCTATTTCTTCTGCTGGACCGGAATTGAACTTATTTACAATTCGTGGACCTTTAACCCCACCCAACCCTGGGATTCTGTTACAGGACTGAAACCTTTTTTCTTGCAAAATTAAAAAAATCGGTACAAGATGCGCATTGTATCATTTCAATACGGAACTTGGACCATATTTAAACAGGTCCGGAAAAAAGATTCCTGTATCGCATATAAATTGATCCGGAAAAGAGGTTCCTGGACCATATTTAAATACTTTACAGATAAAAAGGGTTTTTTACGGTCCAGAACCCATATAATGCTTTTTGATTTTCTCTACTACATCGGAATTGAATTGATTTAAAATTCCTGGTCCTTTAACAACCCTGCCTAAAAGGGATGAGGAGACAGGTGAGTGGAGAAGGTTACATAATTTAGAAGTACATAAATTGTATTCATGTCCAGATATTATTAGAATGATCAAATCAAGAAGTGGGCAGGCCATGTGGCACGAATGTGAGAGGAAAGAAGAGTTTACAGGATTCTTGTTGGGAAACCTGATGGTATGAGACCAGTAGGAAGACCAAAACGAAGATGGAAGGATAATGTTGAGATGAACTTAAAGGAAATCGGTAAGCATGAAAAAGATTGGATTGGCCTGCACAGGATAGGGACAGATGGAAGGCTTGTGTTGCTTCAGCCATAGACCTTCGGCTTATTAGTGGAGGGGGGTGGGATGGTAATATATTTGTCTTCCGTAGGATTTTTGTGGTACAATAATGGGAGTTAGTTTTTCTGAAAGGTATTGGCACAAGGAAAACGACTATGGATGTTGCCAGTCCCAAAAATTGTGCGGGGGGGATTCAAAATGGCCGACAACTCGTTTCACCGAAACAGCAATATCTTCATCATTTATACGACTACAACAAATTTTCAAAGCTTTAAATACTTCTTGATGCAGTTTCTACAATTACTAAAATATTGCGAATAATATAAATGAACCTGTTAGCCTCTTACGGATTGCTTAATATAGCTCTTCTGGTTTCCGTTGAAGGGTTACTTTCTGTTACAGAGTATAAAAAATATTTTAGAATGAAACAAAATATTCATTGTGTAGCTTTCATTGTGTTATTTTATTTAATTATGCCATCATCATAAATTTTAGATACAAGGACAGAAAAACTCCATGGCATCATATTGATGTATTTGTTTGTTACCGAAAACACAATGAAATGAATTAAATATTATAATAATCTGTTTCAGAAGATCATTACTACAAAGTGTTTGAAAACATCCAAATAAAAATAATGTAAAATAATAATTACACTTATTAATCAGTTTCACTGTCTTCATCTGAACTATTATCCCCATTCCGGTTAAAACAGTTATTTACATCATCGTCGGGGTCCACACATTCACACATGTCAGTGCATGGAAAGCCATGACGTCTGCATTTACATACAAGTGTTGAACATCTACTCTTTTTCCATGAACATTTCACTAGCTCCAGAATGGCCTGTGGGGCAGGTTGCATCGTGTTCATCTGGGGTACAAATGTACCGTTTTGTCTTTCCCATCCATAACCATCATCTGGCTGTGGAATCTTCGGATTCGCAACAACATCATTCCGCCATCATACCATGGCTTGATAATTTGCTCTCAATATAGCATAGCGAAGAGCTGACTGTGTTGGTGGCATTTTCTCTGATTCGGCAATTTTCTTTTGAAACAAGGTAAACCGGACAGCTCCAACATCCGATTTTGTAGAGTTTGGCATGTAAAGTTTGCAAACAAAACGTTCTAACGCATCAAAAATACCATTAGATGGTGTTACATCCAATCCCAAGTTTGCAAAAGCTTGCAAAATATTTGTATCACATTGCTGAAATGCTTTCCAACATGAAAGTTTACCTTTACCAGCGAAAGCTACTGTGGTATCGCTTCCAGTGAAGGCATGAAACCCAGGCAATGCATTCACTTTTTCTTCGCCTAAAGCATTGTAGATTGGTTTTAGAGCAATCTGTCTTTTCTTCTTACCACTCCCTACAATACACGATGTTCTAGAACATAGCATGGGGTATCGCCGAAGAGCCAATATAACAACATCTGTATCTGGTGAGTGAATATCAATAGTAGAGGCTCCTCGTAAGGTTGCATTAGCAGCGTGTAATATCAATTTTGTATCAGCTTCCTCGTGTGAGCTTCGTAGGTGCTGTACTGTGATGTGAGTAGCTGCAACTTCTTCTCGCCATGCCACAATGACATGTAGTTTCAGTTCTTTAAACCGACTGATAATTTTATTTGCCAAGTAGGCAGTTAACTCTTCTTTAGTCTGCACACTAATAGACAGCAATGTTTTCATGGTAATGTTCTTTATTCTGTATTGTCAATGATATGATATGCGACTGATGCACTTCCTCCGAGACGTTTTTGGCGAGTTGCATTCTTCAATGAAACCGGATTATTGTATCTATCAAAAACAACTTTCACCTCGTCATAGGAGTATAGTATGTGTGGAATCTTTTAACGAAATTATTGGACAAATCTTCACAAGTATAGATATAATGAGGCTTATCAAGGCTCTGCAAAAATGCCATACCATCTACAATTGCAACACACATGTGGTTGGGCGGCTCTGGATCTTCAGGTGCTTGGTCACCAATTTGAGATTCTAGAATTGCAAGAAGGTCGCTCTTGCTATTTGGTGAAAGCAGGTTACCTTCAGGTGTGAAGAGTGCACGTGGAACAGCCGAGAGCTCATAATTAGATATAGCGTCTCTGAGATCTGCAGTTGGTTACATTATTTTGTATGCGAGTTTCAACAAACTTGTCATAAGCTCCCTGACCAATGACATTTCTGTCACAAACATATTTCTTAATGTTTCTTTAAATACATTGCCTTGGTTCTGTAGCACCTCAGCAAAGTTATTCACATTACGTTCATGTAGATGTAAAAAGGCCTTTGTGTCTTGATGATGTCCACTACGCTGTTTGGAAACAATGCCTGCCGTTGCTTTGCATTCTGCAGCAAGAATAGCCATAGCAGGTGCAATTAAGAAGAATCTTGTTCTGGCTGATGGTATTCGTGTTATACCAATTAATTCTCCACTCACTTTCATGGTACGGTTCATATGTTCTAGAGCATGATCTGCCCCTATAGCACAGAAAGGTATGATGTTTCTGTTCACAACCCGATTGCCTCTTGAAAACTCATGGAACAATTCTGGATTTGTTTCTGGAAGAGCTTGCATCTCTGCCAAACATAGTGGAATCATGTCATGTGCAAAGAAGTACTTGACTAATACATCAAGGGAGGATAAATGAAGTTGCCAATCACCAGTTCTGACAGACTTTATCAATAAACACAAGTCTATCACCATTTCGATATACAGCAACATTGCCTTTGCATTTGGAACAATTTCAATTTTTCATCAAACACTTCCATTTTTGCATATAAAGGGTCTTTCATTAAGAGTGATACTTTTTAAATTTTTTTAAAAAAATAAACCACTCAACGTATCAAAGTAAATTGTGCTTTATTTTGAAGCTTAGACATTGCAGTTATGTTCTGAACAAAATATCGTTCAAATGTCCACCACGGCTTTGAACACACTGACGCACACGAAGCTCCAATTGTTAATCACTCTGGCCAACATTAGTGGCGTTATGTCTGCGATAGCCTGACGAATGTTCGCCTCCAATGCTCCAAAGTTAGTGGCTTGTCAGCATAGACCTGGGCTTTGATGTAGCCCCAAAGAAAAAAATCCATGGGTGTTAAATCACACGACCGTGGCGGCCAATTCACACATCCACGTCTTGAGATGATCCGGTCGCCAAACTTCTCCCTCAGAAAATCGAGCGTAGCATCAGCTGTGTGGCACGTAGCGCCATCCTGCTGGAACCACATGTTTTCAATATCTATGGTGTCAAGTTCTGGCCACAGAAAGTCGCGTAACATGGATCTGTAGCAGTTGCCATTGACGGTAACGGTTCTTCTCTCATCATCTCGAGAGAAATAAGGTCCAATGACGCCGCCACGCCATAAACCGCACCACACAGTGAGTTTTTCGGAATGCAATGGCACCTCATGGACCACTTGTGGATTCTTCTCGATCCAATAACAACAATTTTGTGTATTGACGAATCCACTAAGACAACAATGCGCCTCGTCTGAGAAGATGATTTTTCCACTGAAATCAGGATCAGTGGAGCCATCGTGTGCGTCGGTGTGTTCAAAGCCGTGGTGGACATTTGAACGGTATTTTGTTCAGAACATAACTGCAATGTCTAAGCTTCAAAATAAAGCACAATTTACTTTGATACGTTGAGTGGTTTATTTCTCTTTCAAATTTTAAAAAGTATCACTCTTAATGAAAGACCCTTTATATATCTTTTGATTCAAGAACTTGCTTTAAATGGCTGCATTGCTTTCTTTATGTACTATTTTTTCCAGTACTACTGCTAAATGCGTGTTGTAGGTTTGTAAATGATCTTTGAATGTCATCTTTCAAGGTTGGGTTCTGTGCATAAAATTCTTCCATGTACTGTGAAAATCGTGCCTGGACACTTATCAAATGTGCTTCAATTCCTCTTCTCACGTGTTTTCCAAGAAGAATTGAACTTGTTGTTGTAGATCCATACAAGCCACTCTGAATCCAGGCCATATCCAATCCACTATTCTCTGCAAAAGCACTAATACACCTCAGTGCTGTCATTACTATGTACAGTTCACCTGGTCTGAGCACAATATGATGAAGGTCACTTCTGATTATTTGTAGCTGTTTTGCTGGTATATACAGACCCATATTCATTGTAATTACTGTTTTCCTACCATTCCCCATTACTGCATAATTAATGCTCTGAGCCTGAAGTAAAACGGTAAGCAGTGTACTCCATTCTGTTGATGGTGCGTGAATCAGTGGTGCAACATGTACTCTGGTTTGTGGTAGTACATTACTCATGTGGGAATTGTATGCGGACCACTTAAAAATTAGGTTAACTGTGCAATCACGACTGACACTATTAATGTCTTCTTCACTAGCAATATATTCTATTGAAGCATGTAATGTCTTTGCTATGAGCCATGACTTTATTTCCTTAACACCTAGATTGTCTTTCATTGATGAAAAATTAGTATATGTTGGAGATTTCGGGGTTTGTTTGGTTGGCATACTGCATTCTTTCAATAATGTCACGCTGTCTGGAATTTCTGTTAGAGCTCTATTGTTTGATGATTTGATCAAGTGAATAGCTGGTGAATTATCATCTGATTCTTTCTGTTGATAAATGGCAAGGGCAGTTGCATGTGTGGTATTCTTCCATTTAGTGTATCCTCCATGCAATCCACGTTGTCCACTGCGAAGAAAATATATCTGTCCTTGATGATATCTGCCGGCACATACACTCCCTGGTTATTTCTGATATCATCTATTATCGTGTCAGCTATTTGTGCTTCACATCGTCGAAGTCGATCATATCCAATTGACAGACCATAGCCATGCAAAACCTCAATGACCTTCTTGTTCCTTACAGATTGGTGAACTGACAATCCTACAGCTACTTGCTGAGGCATTACACGTGTAGACTGATTATTTGTAGTTGTTGTACATTTCACTTGTCTCTCATTATATGTCATGGATATTGCAGTTTGTGATATGCTCATGAGATCCTTGTTAACACTTGATTACTTACGTTCTGAAGACATATGTTCAACAGTACCACAAATAAGCCATCTGAAAAAAGAATACACTTCTCGTGGCACATGTTCTTCTGTTGCTTCTAATGATCCTGTGAATTCCCACTTCTTAGTGTTCATTATAAACTTACTAAGATAACTAGCAGCATCATACAAACTCCTCATAGTCAAGTCCAAATCTTCATCATCATTCTGTGATGTCATAGCAATATCTCGTGCATGCTTCATACTAACAGTTTCAGGTTGATTTCTTTGTGATAAACGGTGAAATTCAGTATCTGTAACATTTTTCTGCAGCAATTTCTTAATTTCTTTCCTTGTTATAGATGGATAAGCGACAATATTCATAACACGAATGTTTTCATAAGTGGTTTGCACATCAGTCATACTCAAGGAACCAGTCTTTAAACACTCTTGAATCATACAGATGAATTCAATCTCTGATACAGCTTCAGGGGCTGTAGAGATATTGGGTGCACTGGTATCCGGACATCGTAGTACATGTGTCACATTATTTGCCCAGAACGGCAAATGGTATCTAATGTCGATAGCGTGACCATCTTCAGGGTTGATTGCTGTATTGAGCTTTATCTGGAGGGCTTCATTTCCACTTTTAGCAATAGCATCACTCAGGCATTTTTGAGCATGATCAACCGACAGCTTCCTGAGGGAATTTGAATGTGTCTGACCACCATTACAGAAGAAGCTTTCATCTTTGTTGAATGGAATGCAATGCGAACGTCTTAGTCTTCGTGTGCTGCTTTCCGTCACAGTTGGTGTTTGCTGATTTTGCCTTTCATAGCGCTTTTTCATACGCTACAATTTTCCCTTGTGAGTGACATTTTGATAACAACTTCGGTGCCATGATGCCCTGTTGTCTGCCAGCATGGCAGCAGTCATTCCACGTAGACGAATATTAGATGATACATACTTCACGTTTTCGTATTCAGCATTCTCTTGCACACTTTGTAAAACCTTTTCATGTGTGGTGGGGTTTGTGATTAGTCCTTCGGTTAATTTCTGTTGACATATTATACACAGTGCATAATTGATTTCCATTTTAGCCTCGTTTCTGGTTCACTGAGATCCATCTGAAAAAGAAAGTTTTTTTGTATTTAATTATGCATAACATGAGCTTGTTAAAGCTTTTTTTTAAATAAATATGTAGCGTTACCGCTAGTTTTTACACAATTCACATTATTCCTAATAATCATAATTGTATAAACTGCATCAAGAAGTATTTAAAGCTTTGAAAATTTGTTGTAGTCGTATAAATGATGAAGATATTGCTGTTTTGGTGAAACGAGTTGTCGGTCATTTTGAATCCCCCCACCCCCTGCACAATTTTTGGGACTGGCAACATCCATATTCGTTTTCCTTGTGCAAATACCTTTCAGAAAAACTAACTCCCATTATTGTACCACAAAAATCCCACGGGAAACTACATGCTCCTCCACTATATAGAGAGTTAGTAAGTTATGGAATGCCCAGACACAATTTTGGCTTACAATGAATTTCTTATGTCCAACGATGAAAGAAATGTGTGTTTTGTTGTGCTAACGTAATTTCAAGCAGCTGCGGTAGCTCAGTTGGTTTTCGGAGTGGTTAGTGTAACTCGCTACGACGCCATGGGGGTTCCGGATTCGAATACCGGTTCGGACATAGATGTTCGTATGTTTTTTGGCCCCGAATGATAAAGTTGAGAATTGAGAATTGATCTTTGGATTGTATCGGGAAAGATGAGAAAAAAAAAAATAGTAGACCAGGAATTTTTCTAGTCCTTTCCATTTTTTGCGTTCCTCTGAGGCTCACCCAGCCTTTTTGTATCAATGGGTACATGGGGGCAATCCTGAGGGGTAAAGGCGGTCGCGCCGTGATGCTGATTACATCATCCCATCCAAACCGGTCGAGATCAAGAATATGTGGAGCCCTATACCTCCACATCACCCCACATGCCTTCATGGCAAACGCACAGGAGCATTTTTACCTTATTTTAACTTTACCTAATGTAATTACAACACTTTTACGATATTTCTAAATGTAACCATGCGTTTGACACAAATATATTTCAAAATCCGGCGGAAATTCTCGCTCGACACTTATTTACGTCATCATCATCATTATTATGTAATTTTGTTGAATCGCTTGATTAGTACTCAATAGTTGCAAATATTCCTCGACTTCTTAAATTATAAATATTGTTCATCTACAGAAAATAATGACCATTACAAACCTTCATTCACTTGGTTAGGAATTTTCATCACAATTTCCATGGTATCATATATTTGAGTCATGTCTTGAAGCTCGAATATCTTATTTTTCCAAATTATTAGTTACATAGCCAGGGCTTATATTTCTAATATTTTCACTTGCGAAACTTCATTTTTCCTAAGGTTATGCGATTTAATATACCCCCTCCCCTTAAAATGACACCAAAACCCTTTCTCTTATATAAAACGGATTGTGTTTTGTACATGTTTCTCCCTGAGGTACTAAAAATCCTGTCAAAGGTTTTCCTAATTAAATCTGACTGAAAAGTGTCTTATCTAAGTAGATTTATTTAAATATTTCATCAACTTTATATCAAATAATTTGAAATCAGTGTAGTCTTATTTTCAAGAAGAATAACTACTAATTTCATGTTTTTCAAACAATGCAATATTTGTGTGTATTTATGTGTGTAATATTCCGTGTACTTGATGTACTACTTGGTAAAATATATGACAATTATGGTGCGGAATTTGGATTCTGTCTTCTTATTGGCTCGCTCTGGATCCTGTTGTTCTTATTGGCTGTATCTTTGTTTTTACGGAGGAGCAAATTCCAGGCGTGACTGACCTGGAGTTCGACGTCCCTGTTGAGATTGTCGCTTTCCGTGATATGGTTATGGCTTCGTTTACTCGTCGGCCCCAGTACCCGGCACATTTGGCTATTATTTTGATGTTAGCAAATAAAACCCTGTGTCCCTCTCTGTGATGCTGTGTTCTGCGACAGGGACGGCGCCAGGGGTGGGCACGGGTGGGCAAGCGCCCACCCAAAAATTTCTGTGCCCACCCGATTGCCCACCCAATCAAATTCAATAAGTACATATTCTTGGAGATATATGAATAATTCGATAAATAACTGTATTCTGGTGTTCATAACATGTATATTTTATTTGTAAATATTATCTATGCTTGAAATATTCACATATTATCAAACCATAAAAAGCCAATTTTGTCATTAGAAAGTGAAAGTAAATACTAGAGCTATTGAAACAAATACTGTGATTAAATTAATACTTCCATGAATAAAAGCAGTTAGTAGCTTAGGAGGCTCAAAATTATGCAGGGTATGATCAAGATGAGATCAGAATTTAGATTGAACTTGAGAACTGCAGCTCCGGGCCTCCACATATTTATATAAATCCCGGTCTGGGTATGGTTAAAATAATCTCTAAATAAACAAATAAAATCATCATCTTAGTTTTACTTCCTCCGGCAACACAATACATTATTTTGACTAATTAGCTCGGCATTAAAATTCCAGAAGTGTCCTTTTTTTTTATTTCATTACAATTTTTATATACTTGTTATCTTCAAATATCAATATGGTATGCGAAATATCAACTTTATATTCATTCTACTAATAAGAAGGATTCACAATAATCACTACAATACTGCAGTGAATAAATTTTAATAAACTAGTTATGTATGGAAAAAGCTACAGAATTATTAAATTGCTAATGAGTGACTTATTCTATTTAGAAATCCTCGTCCCACACATAAATTTTGCCATATGAATCAGCCGAAAATGTCAACAGAATCTGTAGATGCAGCTGAAGTAAAGAAAAAAAAGTTATGTCACGAAGTATCCAGAAGACGATTTTATTAGTTTGTTTTTAAATCCACTTTTATGCTCAGAAAGGCTAATCGGGACTAAACATACAGTTTAACGTGGAACCAGTGTGCATTGTGCTTCCACCAGAGGAGGGGGAGTCGAACACAGGACCTCTTCATTATAATGCGACAGCGTTATGCCTTTGGGGGAAAATATACAGAAAGAACTCGCACCAAACGTGGCATTTTATCACCACAGAAGATGTGTCCATTTTAGTAGGGTGATTGCCTGAGACAAATATTTGAGACTTTCGGAAAACAACATCATTGTTCACGAAATTAGCTGCCTTGATCCACTAATGAAACGCTGTGCAATTGAAACTACCATCTCAACTTTCTAAGAGGTATGAACTAATGCAACTCCATTTTTGGAAGAGTAAGTTGTGGTTGATTTGTTATATTTAACCTTTAAACAACCGAGCCGGTTTTCGAAAGTAACCCCTCTTTCGCCGCGGCCTTTGCGCGCGATTTTTAAATTTTTACACTTATTTCAGAAAAACGTTACATCTCTGAGACTATTTGAGCAATCTACTTCGGATAACTTTCGTTTGAAAACAAAATCATCGGAGCACGCGACCGTGCACAATTCAGAAAGCCCAAGTGAGAAAAATTGGGTTGGGAGGGGCCAAGTCCCCAAATTTCAATGAAAAAAAATTTGCTGTTCGCTCCCTCTTCTCCCGTTATTTTGGAAAATGGGCGCAAACTTTTGCATTGTTTTCAAAGAATAGACTTTCTGCAACAAAGGGAACTTAACTTCTTTCAAGTCTCTAGTCATACAGGCTGAAATATGACGCAATATGTATAATCCTGCATTTTGGCAAAAATGGCTAATTTCCATATTAGAGAATAAATTAGTATATCTCGGAGACTATTTGAGCAATCTACTTCGGATAACTTTTGTTTGAAAGCAAAAACATCAGAGCACGCGACCGTGTACAATTCAGAAAGCCCAAGTGAGAAAAACGGGGTTGGGAGGGGCCAAGTCACCAAATTTCAATGAAAAAATCTGGCGTTCGCCCCCTTTTCTCCCATTATTTTGGGAAAAGGGCGCAAACTTTTGCATTGTTTTCAAAGAGTAGACCTCTTGCAACAAAGTGGAACTTGTTTCAAGTCCCTAGTTCTCATACAGGCTGAAATATGACGCAATATGTACAATTTGCATTTTGGCTAAAAATAGCTAATTTGCATATTAGAGAAAGGGGGAGGGGGTTTGTTTTCTTCCACATGACATTTCAAAGTCTTTTCTCAACATCTGTCAGCGTTTACAACCTCACATACAAGTATGAAGGTCCTAAAAGCACGTGAATGTTGTAATCGGCACCATGAGTCATATATGACCCATTGGCTGTTTTCGCCTATACTTTCTATGGGTCATATATGACCCATTGGCTGTTTAAAGGTTAAAGTCATTTTTCTGCTAATTTTGATAATGACGACGATAAGGTTCAATGGTGATTAGATTTAAAGTTACGAAGGGGCGAAAACAAACACAAGCTGACACTCAAAATACACACCCTCATAAATTATTACTTTGACAGTGGTTCCAAGCGCCAGGGACTCGTTGCCTGAAAGAATCAAGTTTCCAGGGTGTGCTGCACAGCATAGAGGTTGACATTCTAGTGTGTTCGAATTACCCAAATCATTATGAAAAATAGATGAATTATTACTGGCACGGTGATCAACTTCGATGAATTCCTTGTGTCCTAAATCATTTTGTTACCTCAAAAAATATGTTCATGTAACAAACCATACGTGTATTGCTTCTCCCGCATTAGTAACATGACAGTTCAGAAAATGAATAGCAACTTAGCTAATAATCTCTTCAATTCTGAACAGATTTTTCGATCTTACTTGTTTGTGAGGGATATTCTGTCAAAATAGCCTTTCATTAGCCTAGGAATACTTCATGGACAATGAACAAAGAATTTGATTTCCGTGTGTTTTTTAAATCATTTCCAATAAGACGTTCATTTTAATCCAAACATTTAGTGGCGGTGATTAGGAGGAGCGGGAAGTGGGGGATGCAGTACCCCCCGGCACATTTTGCCACTTTTTGCTCCCGCACTATGGACTCTTTATGCTAAGCCTTTTCTACCAAGAAAAAGTATATTGTCCTTGCCCCTCAAATGTTGGCACCCAATCGCCGTTACTACAAACATTCAGATAGATTTTTCAGTTGTACAAACCTTGTAAGCTAAGGAAAGTGACCCCCAAGGAGTAAGAAAACTCTTTCAGTGAAAAACGCCTACGATGAAAATACTATGCTCAGGAACATGCATTTAAATTACGAGAAACTTCACGATTATCTACCGTCGCACTTTCTATCATTGTCGCCGAATACATAAAATCAAGTATGTGCCTTGTATTTGCAACACAAGCTTAAACCTAATTCACATTTATTTCACTGTATTAAAACATGCATGAAATAATGTGATTAGAATGTATGGCTGGGGTATGGCTGCGCATGGGTAAAAACACTTCCTCGAAATAATTGTGTCCATCAGAGACAAAACGAAAGTAAATGGAACAAGATGGGAGAATAGATTAGAAAAGAATAAAGAGGAAAACAAGGAAAGGAAAAAGAAGTAAGAGGAAAATCGGTAGTGTAATAGAGAGGTGATACATACGTCTTACATACACATACGTATATACTATATATGGTCTTACATTTATACTGCCCACCCTAATCTATCAATAAGGAGCTTCTGCCCACCCGGTCGAAAATTTCTGGCGCCGCCCCTGTTCTGCGAGTCCTGACTTTTCAGGTTGGAATAATCTGATGCGCTGATGTTCATTGCGTCGTTGTTCAAGGTGTCCCGTACTCGCAAGGAATATGGTATACTCGTGGAATCCGTAGCTCCAGGTTATCCTTGACTGAGCGGTTACTACGTGTCGTGCGAGAATTCTACTTAATTTTCCAATTTTCAATTGTCATACAATAGTATAACGTTAAGAAAAGTTTAATTTATCCAGTTGTGGATGCTTGTTAATCGGGATCATGTTCCTTTTGAGTTTAGTCCTTAAGCTCTGTTAGGACTATCTTTGAATTCCATATTCAGTAAAAATGGTTACAAAGGAAAGTCGAGACTCTTTCTATTCTGAAATATAGGATATTTGCTGGCATTACTCTTCCATTTACTATATATGGAAGGAGCAGAGGATGATTGTGCTTGAGATGGCAGATGCCTGAACGAAAACTACAGAAGCTACATATGTTCCTTCGGTTCTAATGTTATATTATGCATGTAGAAACTTGCAACCTGTAGGCTGAACAGGCCCATTGAGTGAAGATTTACGACGGCGAGGAAAAACGTGAGGATGATCTACATGTAGGAATGCTCCCCGGGGGGAGGCTGCTTCAGTCCGTGGCAAATTCACTTTCTACATATTCGTCGAAAGCTCCTTTGAGGGGCAATTTCTCCGCCTCTTGTCCCCGCACGATTTTTCCCTCAGCCACTCCTCAGTGAAAATCTCCACCAAACAAAGTCTTCGCCGGGCTTTCTATTTTCGAGTAACGGATTCCCATTACGTATGCAAAATAGGTTCAGGTAGTTCAAGCCACTTTATGAATTACTTTTCTTTTTTCCCCGTATGTCTTCAGTTTTGTGCGTTGTCACGCGAACGCATCTCATTATTGTGGGTCAAGAGCGAGAAAGCATCTTGAGCCGGGTGGATAATTTCTCCAACAGTGTTTGCAAATGACTCATTCGCTAATTGCGAGAAAATTTTTCTTTCTGCAAATTCTACCTCTTTAATGGAAGGTTTGCAAAAGTCATGCTGCTGCAGTTTACATCAAACAGAAAGGACTCAGACCTTGTCCTGCTTCCCTCTTAAATATACTCCAAGTGATCTTAGCTTTTCTTTTTAATCTTAATGCACAATTGGGGTTAATTTCTAATGCCTGTTTCGTTTTTCCAGTAATTTTTCATCGATTTTATATCTCAAAGATAATGACCTGATGGATTACCTATTACTACCTCTCTAGATTAATCACGATGATGGATGAATGATTAACTAATGAAACAGATGATGGGATTTACACACATACTTTACCGGATTCGAACTTAGGACCTCCTCTTAAACGTTTTAGTGAACAAAATGCATAAAATCTATTTGATACACCAGAAACGCATCGATTGATGCACTGAAGTTGTTTCTTTCCCTTTGCCTTTGCCAAGATTTAGGTTTACAGTTTGATGTATCTTTGTATATCGCTTGGGAAGATAATGTCAAAGTGGATCAAATGATGCAAGTGACTATTTCTTTCTAGGTCCAACTGTACTTTAATTCATTAACTGACGCGTTTTTGATGCATCTTCCTGTATCTTTATCGATGATGCATTTGGTCTGAGTTACAGAAGTTTTGTTTTAGCTTATGCATTTACTTCTCTGTATTTATAAACTTAAAAATATGCAATAAACTCAGAAATATGTAACATAACATTGTACTTCGCAGGCATGTGTATTGTTTGCTTCATCACATATAAATACAAATAATGTACCGTATTTGCCGGCGTATAAGACTTTTTTTCTTTTAAAATATGTCCGGCAAATATGATAATTAAATAATAATCCGGAAAGTATTCATTACACAAGAATGCTACAATAATTGATCACAAAATAACCTTTGATGCAGAATTTAAAAGGCTTTCAATCACTTGCAGACCTCCATGGCAGAGTGGTTAGCACACCGCTCTACGACTCCACAAGCCCGGATTGAAATATGGGTCTGGGCATGGGCGTTCTCTGTAAATGTCTCTTCATCAATTCCATCATATCATCACTCGGAGTAAGCGAAGTAGCTGCTCGTAAAGTAAACCAACTGAATGAATGAATGAATCAATCTTTCAATCACTTCATTTAAGGTACAACATAAATGTATTGTTATTTCTCAAACAACTGCCATAACAGGAAAAACTAGAAAATCCAAACAGCGACAGTTGCGGAGAGGACTAAAATAACATAAAGATAATCCTGCCATGTCTTCAGTACAATGAAAATAAGGAGTCGGAGCCCAACAAGGGCTGACATTCAAACACAAACACAACCCTCAAGGACACTGACTTGACTTAAACAAAATATTCATTTGCGGGAGTAGAGTAGATAAGAAAAATAGTCTATTCAAGACAACATTCGAAACCATTCGATTTCCATTGATTTCTCAGAAACTATTAACGATAGAAATATAAAATTCGGTGAACACAAACATCTACCTAACATTTACCGAAGGTAATACAAAATATCTTTCTCTGATTGTCTGCCTGTCTATGACAATCAACAATCGATAGATATATCCGTATGTTTAACCTTAGATATTACAGAACTAAATGAAACTACAAACATGAATTTTGGTGTCAACTGAATTCTAGAAACTTTCCCCGATTTATCCATCCAATTGTCAGTTCATTTCACGAATAGCACCATCGGTATTTCTTGATTATTTGGAAACTACTACAGATACATATGTACAGTTTCATGAACAAAAATAACACCAGGCGCTGGTATAGTTAGATATTTATTATGCCGATCGCTCTGTCCACCTGACGATATTGGATGTAAAAAATTGGCAATAATCGGCAATGCAGCAACCTATCTATGTCCGTATAGATACAAAAATAATGGACGCAGTTTGACGTACTGCAGCCCAAGGATGGTGCGGTTTTAGTTAAAAATGTAATTGTTACTATTTGTGTACTGTAATGAACGTATCCTAACCAATGGATAAGTTCATTTCTTAAGGAGGTTGGGATGTGTCACTGAGAACAACCTCAACATGAGGAAATTTGCATCATGCTGGGTTCCCGATATTGTCACCATTTTTCCATCGCAAGCCACTTGATAAGCAGTGCTAAAGAATAGGGGGGAACCCCGAACCTCCACCAGCATACATTCAAGGGTATGCACTTAGTGCACTGGTGCCTTTAACATAAACCAGGGAGTCATATCCGCGGATTTTTTTTGGTTCCCCCTTTTTCATTTTTTTTTCATTTCATAATTCAGTACAATACAAAGATACCACAAGACAATACAATATACTGGATCGGATATTGGGATAACCAGAACAATATACTGACTATTGTAAGTAGTAGAGTTGATAGTGGATGAGTAAAGTACGAAATGAGGGTATATCAAATGTTGGATAGTGATCTAGGAGAAAAAAATGATTAAAGAAGAAATCGAGTTAGCTAATGAAAGAAGTAAGAAACTGTATCTACTGGAAGCCAGCAAAAAAGAGAAAAAGAATATAGAAAATAATAATATAATAATAATAATAATAATAATAAATGCAAAGAATCTAAATGGGAATAATCATCAGTAAGATTAAAGATGGTTATTATTGGTTATTGTTGATTATTAGATCTTCCTGGAATCATGAGGATAGAAGTCCTGGGGAGTCGCAGGAAGTTTGGTTATTTCAGTCGTGGAATGTGTAGAGGGTGCATGTGAACAAGTGGTAAAGGATTATAATTTAGTGAAATTAGATATGTTAGTTGTATGTTATCACATGAGATGGTGGTTATTGAAGTTAGCTAAAAATTAAATGCTAGGTTACGTATAGTATTAAGTTAGTAAGAGTAATGAATGATTAGTGTTATTGTCACCATTGTGCAACCATCAGATACGTTGCTACAGGCTTCATGCAAGTTTTGATGACATTCTCATGCATTTTTGCCACGGCCCACCTGGATTTTGATCCACATCGCTGTTCTACCTTTTAAAACATGTTTTATGGCACTACACAAAATGGTGTTCATTTCAAATTCGTATACATCCACAACAGCACTCGCTGCACCGACCACTTTTGGCACACCACACATCGACATGGTCCTCAACTAACAATACTCAACGACTGATAGCACGTGTACGGTGTTATCACCTCTTCCTGACAGTGTTGCCTCTTTAAAATTTATAAGCACATTCATGATTGCATTATCACATGACATTTTCTTCAGTTTTACGAACATCCCTTCACTAGTAGCATAGGCGTAGCAAGGGGTGGCCGAAGTGGGCCACCGCCCAGATTTTGTGGGCGATAAGAACATTCTGTTTTAATCTGGTAATAAATTCTAATTAAACGTTACAATTTGAATAAATACGTAAAATAATTAATATTTTAAACAAACCTGGAGGTAGCAGTCTGATTTTAGTATTTTGGATTTTAAATTGCCTCCAAAAGGTAAACAAAATGAATCAACTCAAAGAAACGAAAAACCTTACATTAAAGACACTATGAAGAAAACACTATATTAATTCTAATAGTAATACATAAACAATATTTTTATTATTATTTAAAATTGATAATATTTTGCTGACATATGCCTGAAGATTTTGTATCGATTCACATTGACATATAAAATTTCAAGTGGATGGAGTAATCACATTATAATCTTGCACAGGGTCTCGCGAAAAATTGCTACGCCAATGATTAGAAGTCCCACGAATAGAAAAGTAACAAACATACCCATGGACATCAGCAGGTTTTTTTATAGAAGGAGAGGGCACCAACAAGGTACATATTCTACCATAATAGTGTTGCCCTCGAAAAAAGCAATCCTTTAGCTTGAAGTTGTATTGTTCCTGCAACGCCATTATATTGATTAACATTAATTACTGTGACTGAAATTAATTTATGTGTGCGAAATGTGTAATTTTAGGTTAATACTAGTTTACCAGGGGGCGTGTCCCCTTTTCTCCCCCCTTCTTTCCGGACGTGCATGAACATATCCTTATTTTGAGGGCATTAGTTCAATTTCGAACTGTTTTGCATCAGCAACGCAGAAAATTCTGGTTGAATATTTAGAAGCAAAACAAAATCCTTTTATTGTCTAAAATCCAGATCATCACATTTGACAACCATGTGGACATAAAAGAATCTCTCTTTAGCACACTCGTGCCAATTTCCATGTCATGATGTAACTGCTACGTTCAACAAGTTGATACGTGTCTCGTCTTAAAGTCAAGTCGTAAAAGTTCACATAAAAACAAAGCGTGAGAAAGAAGTGGTTGTTTACTTTGTCAAACTGGTAATTTCTCCCGCATGAATAAATTTAGTCTAGCCTTTATATAAGCTTGCACGGACATGCTTCATATGTGAAGCGAGAGAAAAATACAACAGTTATGTAAACGTGGATATCATTTACATCTTGCTGTTGGAATGTTCATGCATTGTTGAAGAAGAAACAAAGATGATTTTCGGTGAGAATACCACCCACAAGTTTGAATTTGAGGAAAGAATAAGAACTCTCATACAACAGAAAATAATATCGGAACGTATGCAGTGGTTTTATGGCATACAACATGTAACGCGTGTGTTCAGGATACATGGCATTTGCATTTTTCAACAATATTGTTTTTCCAGACGATATACTGTGCCCGGAAGTTTACCAAATTAAGGCGAGGTTCTCAGCATAACGCTTAAGAAAAGCAGACTTTCACCACTTAGTTACAGGATGAGCATTTTGATGGACAATTTGAACCAAATGTTGGACGACATCTCGTACTAGAAGAAGTCAAGGTTACGTGCTTATGTCCCCGAAAGAGCACATTTTGGCTATTTGTTCTAAATGGTCCTGTCATTTAAGTCTGTCTGCATCTTAACAAACAAACATCCTTTCTCCTCTTAACGGAAGGAAGTTCCCGTGACACTTGGAAACAAACGCCCATTTGAGAGTCAGGCGGATGTAATAAGAGCATACTCCGACCTACGGTGTGGTCCGGTGATTCCGTGAGTAGGGAAGAATTAACTCTTGTGGCCTACAATTTCTGTCCCCAATGTTTCTTTCCAAATCACCTGTAATGGGACACGGCCTTAACTTTTTCATCCAAGTGGCTCCGAGAATACTTGGAAGATTAGGGACTTTCCTCCGAAGGCACGACAACGGGCGATTAGGCACTTGACCATGAAGTACGAGTGGTATTCAGTTTCCTCCCGAAGACTCCAGCGTAATGAGTAGTTTCCGCCATTACTTTAATAGCTAAAGCTTCTGTCTTCCTTCGCTTCGAGGCTGCAGATTCAACTGCCCATTACTTATACCGTTCGTAATTCGCTGTTATGTATGTTATCTGAATCAATCGTATAGCTTTGATAAATTAAGCACTTAGACATTAAAGTACTGAATGGGACCATTTTCATTCACTCGTACTCTACGGAATCTCTTACGCTAGAGCGTTTACAATGTAGCAGGCGTGTCGCCTGATAATGTTTGCACGAGCACGCGAACACTCATGTAAAATACTTTAAATTACGTATACATTAAAGGTACACACTCGTATTTGTTCGCAAAAGTACTTTGTTTGATGTTCGAGTATATACACACTATTTACTATAAGCTATAACGCGACTTCTTTGACTTTTGATAACTTTTCTAGGTAGTTGGTAACACTGGCTCTCTCGGTGTTCATCGGACGCGTTGAACACAATTTCTGTGCGTTTTGCAGCTAAGAGGCTGGTGGCCACTATACCTCAAAGTTGTTTACTTCGTGGTCCGAACCGCAACACATTTTTTACATTCGACACCAGGGTGCAGCACATACAAAGGTCCTTACCTCCATGGATCTCCCTTTTACGCCACGTAGTATCCAACTTTATTTAAAGTCACTAAATCTGGATAATTTCAAATTCCAGCTGGTGCTGAAATTCACTGAATAGCGACGAGTGACTTTTTTTTGGCAAATTTAGGTGTTCTTTAGAAACTAGTCTGCTTCAGTTACATAATATCTTATCAGGTTTTCATGTGCGTCTGAAGGGCCATTCAGACCTGTGCTAATTTTTTTTATGCATTTTGCACTTTGACATCCACACGGTAACCGACTTTCTTCGTACATGGAAATTATCTCTCACAAACTTAAATTGCAAAGGAAATGGCCGACCACGCTTGCATCAATTCAACACGCACTTATCTAGTAACGGTGAAACATACACTATACCTAGAAATAGTAAATGGCATTATCACCTAATTAACCGTTAGTGAAAAATTATCAACTGATATTAGTTGATAATTTTTAGTATACTCTACGTCAGGGATCGCCAAACAGTCGATCGCGAGCTACCACTAGCTCGCGGGGTCATTTCCAGTAGTTCGTGAGGGGTTTAGCTAGAACAGATTATAGATAAAAGGGCAATAAGCATCTGGACAACTCGTTCCAATATCTGTGACCCAAACCTAACAAATATTGTGGATGAAAGTGAGTGTCGTCCTTCTAATTAGAGTTTACGAGCTGTATCTTTGCGGGCAAACCCTGCCCAAGACCGGCTGCGCAGTAGCAAGGGGGAGGAGCTACCGGCTGCGCGTCATAATCCTTGCGTTCTATCCTTGCTCTCGACCACCCAAAGGGCGAGTAGGTGGCAACTACATAAAAGTATCTCTCTCACACACTGCGCGGAGTAGCCAAGGCCACCCGCAAAGATACAGCTCGTCAACTCTAACATGGTGAGAAGCAAGAAGATAATGATTAGGCACATTTTTTAAAATTTTACTGTGTTTGTGAGAAAAGTATTTACGTGTTTCGAACTCTCTTTAAGAAATGACAGAATGTTACAGATAAATTAAAAATAATAAAATCATGTGATTTTTTTTTTTGTTATTTAGCGTCGCATTTCTGTAATATTTGGCTAACGGCAACGATCGCTGAGGATGAGCGATGATATGATGACATTGATGAAGGGACGCTCAAAAATAAAAACACTTTTCATGCCGGGATTCGAACTCGGGGCCCTGGCGTCTTATTGCTGTAAAAAATATTATACAGTAAAACCCCGTTAATCCGGACTATTGACCGGTTTAACGAAAGTCAGGATTAACTTAAATAACCTAAACGAACAGTAGAAAGTGCATTAAAACTCCGTTTATAGCAGCAAAACACGTTTATTATGGTGTATTTATGGGTATAGGCCTAACTACACTATACAGTACAGAACAAAGTCTGTGAGGAAACAGAATTTCATCAGTGGTTGACTGCCTTTTCTTTGGGAAGTTCTCTTGTTGACTTCTAGCCACATTTAAAATTCTGCTTTTTTTGCCTGTCCGGATTAAGCGATGTCCGGCTTGTCGGGGTCCGAATTAACGAGGTTTTACTGTATTCTTTTTATGAAGACGAAAATATAAATTTCAGAAAATTAGAGATACATTTTCGCTGTGTATAAAATTTTCATTTTGAAGTTAGAAGTTGAAATAAACAATGCATTAAATTTATCTCAATTGAAATATAACTAACTAGTCTTTCAATATGCATATAAACGCAATGCATTAAATTTGATAATTAAATCTCTGATTCAATATCAAAATCTTATTGCGAACACACGAATGTGAACGGCACGCGACGTCACTGCAATGGAGTAATCATTTTAATGTGACACTAATTGTGAACACATATGTAAAATATCCGTCCTCGCAGTTTCAACCCACAATCATCTATTTCATTCTCATATATCACTACATTGGTAAGATGGACTAAACAACATTTTAAAATGGAGATGATGACTATGTTCACATACGTTTCAATTTCACTGAGTGTCTCACTTCACGATCTATATTTGAGGGCCCCCACTATCACAGACAGATTACGGTTATACGTGTACTACTGGGCTTCGAGCGTACACCCCTCGTTTTGCTTGTTCGAGCGTTATTCGCTCGAGAGAAGAGGCTCTCGATTACCTAGAGTTGATTTTACTTCGCTTTTCTGCAACTTTTAACTAATCGCGAAGATGAGGATGATCGATGATTGAGGAAAATGATGATGGAATACTCACGAAGTACACCAATGTCTAGACCGGGATTCAATAACCACTCCGTCATAAGGTCGGCGAGTTTGTAATTCTAAGAAAAAGACAGTTTCGTGTTACATCTCTAAGGGCCCGGATCTTGATGACATTTCATCTTTTAGCTGGTGCAACGTAGACATTGCTAACTACTACAGAAATCCTGAACACCCTTCTCAGGTTGAAGAAATGTAATTTTTTGGTAATCTTTTACCATTTTTAAAATTTTGCGTCATTTTTAGGTCATTTATTGAATTTTTGAGTCATTTTTAGATCATTTTTTTAAAATTTTGTATCATTGCATGCTGAAACATAAGAAGTTCAACAATTTCTGTTCTATATTCAGTAGAATGTTATCTTGTGGTAGTTATTGTGTGTTTAACTACCAGCGCAACAAAGCAACATGCACCTTTAATGCAGTGAAATTATTTTTTCTCTCCAAATGTTTTTCAATTAATACTTGTGCTTTGACTGGATAGAAAGTATGGATACCTATTTTTTTGTGTAATACTCTGATATTTGTGAATTCTTCCCAATGTTATTGATTGTGATCTATAAAGTAAGTGTACAATATAAATATATATTCTATTTTCAATAAGCAGATTGAGTTTTGTATGAATTTTTGGGTCATTTTTCAAAGATTTTAGGTCATCAACATCCGGGCCAAGTAATATTTAGTTTATCATTTCATGCACTTGTGTTTAGGAATCATTAACCGCTGCAAAAAACTTAACACCTTGTTTATAATTTGCAACTTTCATTGCGTGCTGTAAGTGGTAGAGAAACCATAGGGGTGCGCCCCCTCATTGACCCATCCCCTCCTAGCCACCCTTCAGAAAACAAGTAAAACTAGTTAATGAGTGCTCTTTAACCTGGAAACTCATTTTAAATGGTATTTATATGTGCACATTAAACGTGACGCACCCCCAGTAACACGTTTAAATTCAAATTCTTTATTTGCCTGGGTGAGGTTCAGCCTGAGGCTGTTCTGCCACCTAACCCGTGTCATGGTTTACATTTCAATTTACATTTCTTATACATGTGTGGTTACAATGAGTTTGTGACACTTGCCCGTAGTTACATTTGCACGGAGCTGAATTTAGTGACTGTTGCACGGAGAGGTCAATGTCCATGACCGTTTAATTTGCGACGATCACGCTTGCACGGAAGTGCAAAATAAACTCGTTCCTCGCCAGAAACCTTGGAAACTCAATCTCCAAAATCTATACAGAAGAAGTTGGACCGGTCCATCGTGAAATCCTCCACCCTCGATTTCGCTAGGGAATTATTTTTCTTTACGAAGATTGTGTGTTGCAAATTCTGGAAAACAAAATTCTGGAAGGGGAAACAAATATTTACGAGTGTACAGTCGTTTAAATTGGAGACACAGCCGTTTAAAGTTGCGAGATGGAAGTCTATTGCGGCCATGTCAGTTTCGTAGCAGCCACCCGCACCCGTACCGATGGATATATAACAGTCGCTTTTTCAGGGCTAAAAAAAAAATCATTATAATTGCCCCCCGATTCCGGGCTCCGCCCCTGGGGTAATTGACCTACCTCCCCCTACCGCTACCACGGCCCCGCCTCCGCTCTGGCTACCCGCCTTTTTCTATATAGTCCCTTTAAAGGCATGTTAGAACCTGCCCAACACTAAATTTTCTACTTCACGATGACCAACGTGGACCTCAGGACAGAGTACTTGTGTTTGGCAGCGCCAAAGAAAGGGAAGCCTTAACGTCGTCTTTTTTTTTTTTGTTGATGGAACATTCAAAAGTTCCAGTAAGCAGTTCGGAGTTCGGACAACTCTTCTGCATCCATGCTGATCTGGGAAGTTAGTGAACACTTTCCGAGAAGACGCTGAATACCATGGTCACACTTACGATAGGATAACTCTCAATCAGGACGGCAAAAGAAGAAAGAAATCTGCAATTAGGTCTAATAAGATTATAAGTGACGCCTTGAGGAAACTTGAAGAGAACGGAAGTGTGAAAAAATTTCTTAAAGCAATTGCTTATATTCAGAAATTGGAGTAATCGCCTGGATAGTGTAAATTTGTAAATAATGTACATACAAATGAACTGTTTCTATTTGAACAAAAATGAACTGAAAAAGAAAGACGATGCTTTCCACTGGAACCAGAAAATCCGAGATCCCACCTTCTCAGCGCCGTCTTACTTTCCGTGCAAGTGTCACATCCAAAATAGTGATTCAGCCAAGGTCGATTGATCTGGGGCAGGATTCGTGCAAGTGTCACTCCGTACAACTGTCACTGCAAGTGTCCCCGAACCCTGTTACAATATTAATACAGTGTACGTATAATAAAATGTACGATTTAGTTACAGAATGCTACTGTTGATCAAGTAATTGTAATAAATGTTGTAGGAACAAAATGATACAAAAATTGTGAAAGACAACATAAAAATAAAAGCAAAATAAAAAAAAGATGTAGACAAAATGCATAACATAAACATACAAGTTACATCATAGTATTTGAGCACATTCTAAAGTGGGTTCGTGGGGTGGGGTCATAACCTCTCTTTGGTCCAGTTTTTTTTCTCCTTGAATTGTTTATTTTATGGACCGTCAAAAGGCATGAAAAATGGGGGCTGACTACTATAAAAATAATGCGTAACTCGCCCCCTTTCGAAAATCATGAACACGCTACTGCTCATCCCCAAAAATATTTTCTTCCAATTTGTCTCCCTGGTAAATTTTATTCTACTTCTCAAAAGGCAGTCGAATATCAACCTCACTTCTACGTAGTATATCCTGGACTGCATTATGCAGGTCAACGAGGCTATAGCGTCTGGACCTGCAGCCAGGAAAATCCTTTATGGGAATTGTGTTGTGCAGAAAGCTTATTTTTAGTTAATAACTGAATTTAAGTTTAATTAGTGCTTATTCGGGAATAATAACCAAAGTAAGAATTGCGTTAGATTGAAAAAAAAGTGAGCGTAAATTACACAACCCAGATTTTGTTTTCATATTCTACCACTAAAATGAAATACAATGGTTCCACAGTAGCTGTGCAGAAGTGAATAACAAAGTAGAATTACTGTGCATTTCAGTACACTAACTGTATACAATGTAAAAAAGTAATAAAGTAATAAAGGGAATGAGTTGTACTGAATTTCCACTCATCTGGTGAATCGAGTGGAGAAGCCTCTCCAAGGATATAATTAGTATTATTACTAATATTGTTATTATGGAATGAAATTGGTTCATTTTAACAGTTTTTAATAGTTATTATTGCATATTAATAATTTTAACCATGATAAAATCTACCACTATTATTATTTACCAGAAACATAACTATATAAACACATGCAAAACTTTATATATTTGTGTAGATATCAGACAGCAAAAATGTTCACTAAACTGTCGCGAAGAAATTAAGTACGTCAATTTGGACTATTCAATTTGATCGTATTCACGAGAACTCCGTGCATCCTAATCTTGCACTAAAGACAGTTTAATAATAAATGATTTTTAAGTACCGTGCCGGTACTTAATAAACATTTATTATTTAAAAACTTCACATAATGATCGCATCCCACTTTTAGCAAAAAAGAAAACAACATTGGTTTCAAATCTGCGATGATTATACGGTGATATATAGGAACTGTAACTCATTTACTCTTAAAAGTGACTTTCCGAAGACCATTAAATTATTATTTTTAATAGAAAGACTGAAGGGGCAATAAAAATATGTATATTTATATTGCCTTAAAATTCTACTTGGTAGATCTATAGTCCACCGACATTGTTTTACAGCTCTGGTTGTTGCTGAGGTACGGATGATGGACAAGGACGGACAGACAGACGTGACTGGTTCATTGTGATACATTTTTAAGTTTTGCTGATAAGTAGTATAAAATCAGTTTTGTGTCCATGGGGGACAAAGTTACCCCAAAACATTCTTCTACTTCTTTTTTCTTTTTTTTTCACTACGCCGTCTGCCCTGTAAGAAAACTTTCCATTTGAATAATACCGGGGCACTGAGTGATCCTTGCGACTGCTTATGTAGCCTAAGTAATTTTTATCATTATTTATTTTTGTTTCTTTTCGTATATACAGTAAAACTTCTAACGGACACCTCTATCTAAATTACGGACATTTTGAAATTCCCCGGCAGAAATACATGGGGTTTAATTTAAATATTACTTCTCAATAACGGACATTCTTAATAACGGACGCGGACACTGAAAACTACCTCCCCAACGCAAATAAAACTTCTTAATAACGGCAGCCTGAAAGAAAAGGTCGCCATTCCTGAAATTCCACACAACAATGGCCAGTATTTCGAACTAGCGCGCATTTTCTCATGTTACACCGAACGTATTTCTTTTTAAAAGTGTAGACAGTATTCTTTGTGGTTATCTTGAGAAGTGTGTCTCACTTCTGCTACAATAGCCAGTATTTCGAACTAGCGCGCATTTCCTCATGTTACACCGAACGTATTTCTTTTTAAAAGTGTAGACAGTATTCTTTGTGGTTATCTTGAGAAGTGTGTCTCACTTCTGCTACAATGGCCAGTATTTCGAACTAGCGCGCATTTCCTCATGTTACACCAAACGTATTTCTTGTTAAAAGTGTAGACAGTATTATTTGTGGTTATCTTGAGAAGTGTGTCTCACTTCTGCTACAATAGCCAGTATTTCGAACTAGCGCGCATTTTCTCATGTTACACCGAACGTATTTCTTTTTAAAAGTGCAGACAGTATTCTTTGTGGTTATCTTGAGAAGTGTGTGTCACTTCTGCTACGATGTCGCAGAAACGCAAACGACTGACTTTAAAGGAAAAAGTTGAAGTCATCAACATTATGTTCGTAAAGTACGTACTGTTATATGCTTATCCTATTGTGTAACATCATACACTTTTTCTGTATAGCGGATTCTTCTTAATAACGGACATTTATTTTTTTCCCCCGGCCTGTCCGTTATTGAGAAGTTTTACTGTATTATTAGTTTCATCACCTATCGCTTGTTAGCAATAAAGTTTAATTTATATTTAATATTTCTATATAGCTATTCATCATTCCATTTATCGGATGAACAACAACTTATTATTGTATGATTGAAAATAAATGACATGACAAAAAAAGCGCGTGACATGGCGCAGATGCCGGCATTTTCGTCCCGTAACGTCGCGCTTATTTACGCACATATCTTTATCTTGTAGTCAATTGTATTTATATTGCATAACGAGTAGTAACCAGTGTTATAAGGATTGCTCAAAGTTGTTCACGCGCTATCTCGGCCCACAGCCAAAACGAAAGCACTCTTATTTGCATAAGCGAAAATAAGTAAATGTAATAAAAATGTTTAAACTCAAAGATACAAATGTATTATGTAACAACAACAACCTATTATTGTATGAGTGATAGGAAATAAAACAATAAGCATTTGTAAATTCAAAGGCACTAATAAAGAATGTAAGAACTTCTCTAAATAACGATATACATTTATAAATGAAAAAAACAACAAAAAACGGCTGCGGTCACAAAATACCTCGCACACCTATTCATATAAAAAAACATGGCGGGCCCGCCGAAGGGTTAACGTTTAGTAGTACGTATAACTGGGATGGGGATTCTAGTGTACAAGAACATTATTGTTATTATTGCCTTTAGAAATACCGTTCGGGCTACATGCCTATATATTCCAACTATGGTAGGGATATAATCAGATAAAAGACGCTACGTTGCAAACGTTTTCCCTCAAGATTGCTGCCAGCCTCAGCAAGTGTGCCCATTAGCCAGCCATTCACGAGCCACTGAAAATATGGTTCAGTAGCGTTTCGTCCAAGTTGCAGTTCGTCCGAAAGCGAAATTCGTAGAAAAATGCTACAGTTCGTCCGCGACGGTTTAATGAGTTACGTTTCGTCCGAGCTTGGATCCAGAAATTTTAGTCATGGCAGATGGCAGCACTTTCTTACTAGCTGACGACTGTGAAGGTGAGAGGTTATTAATATTTGCAAGTTCCAGAGGCAAAGAAATATTAAAACAAACAAAAAAAAAAAAATCTTGGATGGAATATTTAAGAGAGTTAGCAAGCATTTTACTCAGTTGTCCACAGTTCACGTAGATTTAGGAAGAGACAAATGTTACGCCTGCAGTTTTTGCGTTGCTTCCTGACAAGAAAAAGGTTACCTACATTCGCCTATTTGAAGTTATTCTTTAAGTAGTACCGGAATGGACTCCTGAAACAGTGAACATTGATTTCGAGGCAGGAGCTATTGAAGCAATCAAACACATCTTTCCAAGAGCTAAAGTACTAGGTTGTTTTTTTCCATTTTTCACAAAGTCTGTGGAGGAAGGTACAGAACATTGGGCTTACGAGTATGTACAAATCCAATCAGAAAGTTCGAAACTCCATCAGGATGTGTGCTGCCTTAGCATTCTTAAAGCCGACGGAAGTGGGGGAAGGATATAACTTAAAATATCCATGGATTATCAGTGTGGGTCCATGGGTCACTTATGACCCCCTGTCGTGCATGCCGAGTGCGAGGCTATACGGCAGGCCCACCTCTATTTTCATAGAGGTGCCAATTAATTAAAAAAGGCACGCAGTCCTGGCTGGGGCTAACAATGGACCTTATCGCACTGTAAACCTAAGCAATGAACAATATGTTTTAAGGCTTCATTAAACACTATTAGGATGGTAGCCCTCGGACGAAACGCTACTCGGTCAGGTAACCGTAAGCTGCCTGTTCCTGGAATTCGGACGAAACGCAACTCGGACGAAACGCTACGCCACGTGAAAATATATCCATGATGACTATTAATACCTCGCGATCCCACTACATCAAACAAAACGTCATTTTGCAGAAATGCTATTTAATATAACAAAGCTTTCAAGTTGTTCAAATGTTCAAAAAGGGTGTTTACCTTTGACACAATTGGATTGTTGTGCGAGGTCTTTCAACGGCGTAGTGGGGGGAGTGCTCATTGGCTTCGTCGCTCAACGCCATTTCAGTTAAAATGGAGCAGTTCCCTGGCCTCCTCGCTCCCCGGATCTGACGATGTGTGATTATTTGCTCTGGGGCTACCTCAAATCAAAAGTGTATGTTGAAAGACCTCACACAATTGGTGATCTCAAGTTAGCTATTCGCAACGAAATAGCGGCAATTCCGAATTAAATGCTCGTGAGGGCGACGTCCAACTTAAAGACAACGCTACATGAATGTGTAAGGAATGGAGGTCATCATTTATCATCATGTATCAGACACGATTTTCAAAACAAAGAAAAATTATTGTAAACACTGAAAATGGCAATTATTTTTGTAGCAATTTTGATTATTAAACCTTGCATTACATTAATTGTTTTCTTTATAAGCACATTTCAAAACCGGCAGCTTTTTCTGCCGGTCCCTGTATAATAATTATGTGTCTTCAGGCAGGGTGTAATGTACACAGGGACCATTACATATTATTATAATATATTAACGTCAATTATAATCCCAATTAATGTAATTTTATGGATTCGGGTTTTAAGAATATATTTATGGTGTACACAATTGCAATTTATAATCATTATCTGTCTTTCTGAAATATATTCAAATTTTAATTTCTTAGTTTTATCTTATATGTCTTACAGACAGCCAATGCTGTGCTATTGTCCGAAGCATAACAAGCATGAGTGTGTGACTCGAGATGAAGAATTTGTGGAACCCTACATACACGCCCAATATAAAGGGTGTCCGAATTGAAACGTCCTAATCGCAACTGTCTGTAACTCCACATGTATCTGATGTATCCAAATGAATTATATATCAATGAATACACATAGTCATAAGGTTTCCGTGAGCAAAGTAGTAATTAGTACATTTAGTACATTTAGTATATTTCTACATTCGCCCCACAAAATGGACGGAGAATGTCGAGCCGATACTCAATTTTCCGCCAGGTTGCCTGTAGCATGTGTAGTGTGACTGTCCCAGTGGCAACTGTAATCGTTTCACGAAGCTGTCCCATACTGTCACTTTGGTTGAATACACCATGTCCTTGACATACCCCCACAGTATTAGTTACTAACTTGAGATTTAAAGACACATTATTACTTCGAATTCTTTCACCACCTGGGATACAAGGAAACAGCGTCATCTTTCTTTCTTGTAACTATTTCAAATTTTCACTGTTATACTACCATCTACCACTTGGCATACGAAACAAAATGGTCGCATATTTCATATATATTTTATTTTAATTAAAGCATTCCAATCCAGACACCCTGTATATTATATTAGTTGTGTTCTACCAGTAATTGAAAAGCCACAACGTAAATAGTAAATAGAAGTGCAAATTTTTATATTTTCCTAAAGACACCTCTTGAAATCAGTAACGTAAAATTGGACCATTTGCGCATTGTACCTCCAGTTATGGATTGTCCCAAGCGTATGTATACTATACCAGTATCATATGGATAGGTTAGGTTTGTTTCCATTTTATTTTTAATTTTTTCATTCAATTAAATAACATTATAAAACAATATAGTATAAACAGAGAATTTTACAGGAAACGAATACATATGAGGTACTATGACCATAATTTTGGTGCTCGTGATTTTTTTAAAAAAATTCCTATTTCCTGTTCAATAAGCCATAAAGTACTGTGTGCTCTTTCCTAAAGGAAGCTACTTAATAGGCTAAAATACAGGGTATCTATAAAAGAATTCCTGGGTTTTGAAGCTAAATATTTTATTAAAAACTGAAACTCAGGCAAAAGTAAATACATATTTTTGAAGGTAATGTTATCAAGTTTTGTTTACAATTTAGTAAATTCCAATGTGTGCCTGCCCCGTTTGTAGCACGGCACACATCAAAACGATAATCGACTTCTTGCAACGTCCTGGCCAGCACGTCTGGGGTGATGGTTGCCACAGATGCGATATTACTTTGCCTTAGATGGTTAACATCTTGAATTTTCTCCGCATAAACCATGTTCTTCACATGTCCCCATAGGAAAAAGTGTAAGGGAATAAGGTCCGGACTTCTTGGAGGCCATGGAATAGGCCCTTTTCTTCCAATCCACACTTCCAGTTTCTTTAAACGCCTTAAGCCATGAAGAATGGTTTTGTCCGAAGGCGTAACACCACCATACTCGCGTCGAAAGTTCCGCTGTAGTAATAACAGATCCAGTTTCTCCAAGTCATATCACACACTGCGCCTTCGGTTGTGGCGTCGTCGTTGCACTGAACTGCACTTACTGGGTTCGGCTCGGCCACTTCAAGGTCAACGCTGCGCAGCGTTGCCAACCTTTGTTGGAATAAACTCCAAACGGCGTGAATAAAACTTGATGAGCTACTGATTTCAAAGTAATTAACTAACCTGAGTTATCTAATACCGTTTGCACACTAGGATTGTTTAAAACCCAGGAGTTCTTTTATAGATACCTTAGGCTATATATCATCTGCTACAATTGTGACCCATCTCACATGAATTTAATATCCAGTATCTTTTAGGAAACTAAATACATCGATTTGATCTGAGATGCAGGTCATGTTGTCAAGTTTCTTCCAAAACCTTGCCGCGTAGTAAACAGCTTCCGTTTGCATATTCTCCACCATTCAACGAGCTGTCCCACAAAACTCTTTGGAACAGTTCCGACTCTAAGTAAAACCTTTGATACAGATTGTTAGGAATTCTCTCTTAGGGAGATCCAATAAAATTGTCACGCATTTGGCGTTTGGCTTGTAAAATAGTTCAGTAGTTCTATAAACTCCGAGGGAGTGGTCAGTAGCGAATAAAAATTCTGCGACATATCCTTGTACGTGTATCTGAAACAATGTTTGTAGCCAAAGCTCGTTGATGTATGCATTAGTTACGTTTCCACAAACATTCCACTCTCACACATTTTGTATTCTTCCAGTGTGTTTTTCACCTATACGCTGTTCCTACGTAGTTCCGAAAAAGGCTGACTAACGAGACTTTCCTCAGTTGCTTCATATTTTCTTCTCCCCTAGCCTTTTAGGTTAATCGCGACGATGAGAATGAATGGTGGTTATATGAAATACATTAAGAAACCAAAACAAATACGAATGCCCTGTCCGCAATTTCGGTCGAGAATCTTCAAAATAAGACTGAGAGTCAAGAATATAATGGGCTTGATAAATTAATATATTTAGTTTCTGTTACTTCGCTTTTCTGCCACATTTGGCCAATCGCGAAGACGAGGGCGAGTTATAATTCATTGGTCGAGACGATGCTTGTGCAGAGACTCGTTTTCGTTTGCTTGCTCCACAGACTCCTTGGACAGAATATACACTCTCTTGTCGCACTAAATGCAGAATGGCGTTGAATTAATCCCCTTCACGGTTTTTTGCACCACGTGATGGCAGTCAGTTTTAATTAGAGAGTATAGTATAAGTTGATATATTCCAATACAATTTAAGTCACCGGACGCCCAGTGATGTTCATTCCAAAAACACCAGCCAAGTAACTAGTAAGATGCCGAAGCTCCCTTCGCTATGATTACAGCATTTACTCTTCGAGGCAGGCTTTGCACTAAGTTCTGGTATATAATAATAATAATAATCCGTGGCTTGACAGCCCTGGAAGGACCTTGACCTATCTCCCGACTGCCAGTCTCCCTCCCAAAATTTTCCTACAGGTGTGGAGATCTTCAACTAGTAAATGGGGTGACGTGGGGTCAACACGTAGAACCCTGAGTCATTGTAGGAGATTTCCAAGACCAGATTACGCTACTCACTCGTAGCTCCCCAATTTCCTCACGATGGTGGGTTGCTACCGGTCCTATACACAGGTCGAAAATCCAGAGACTGAACCCAGGCGGACCCGAACCCATGCCGTCCAGCAGTCTGAGACTGCCACGGAGGAGGAATTCCTGGTATATTGCGGGTGATTTTTTTCCCCCATTCGGTCCTGTAGCCTTGTGAATAGTTTATGTGTGGTTTTCGACCGAGTGGGTCTGGACGCAACCAACGCTCCAGTTCATCCCAAATATGTTCTATGGGGTTCCAGTTGGGGCTTTGAGCGGGCCAGCTAAATCTACCTGATTGTCCTCAAACCACGATGCAATGGACCCTGCTTTATGGGCATGGGCATTATCGTGCTGATAGAGAAAAGGGCCCATTCCAAACTGTTGCCACAGTGTGGACGGCATGCTATTGTGTAAAATGCCCTCATGTACACTATTGTTCATGTGCCATTGACCAAAACTAATTGCCCGAGCCCAAACCAGGAGAAACATACACTACCGCCACTTTCACTTGTATGTCCAGAGACTTTTGGCTATGTAGTGTAGTTTTGCTTCATGATAACGTCGTAACGTTTATAAATATGTACATTATATTGAATTTCGTTGTTTCAGATTGTGGCGTGAGCAGGTTCTTCAACCACCGCCAGCCCCGATGGGTCCCTGGGAGCAGCCGTAGGAGTCACATGCTGCTGCTGGACCCCACCAGGATGCCTGGGAAGGGCCGCATCGTCAACGGGAAGGAGACCCCGAGAGGGGCCTGGCCATGGCAGGTGGGTACTTGCTATTTACTTTCATGTGATTTCCAAAGAACAACGTGCTTCTTTTTGTATTTCAACACAGGCACTGTAATTGAAAGCAAATGGAAAGTTATTACTTACACTTATTGTATCTTTTGACACAACTTGTTACTAAAACAACAATATTAGGGGGGACGAGGGGCAGTTTCCCCCCATTTTTCACTACTTTTGTCCCCCGCACTATCCTAAAGCTTATATGCAAAGGGAAATATACTGTACTTGCCTGCCCCCCCCCCCCGGTTTTGGAACCCAATCGCCGCCACTGGTTAAACGTTATTGTTATTTACTTCCCTTAGGACGATGCAGTCATCCATTGTCCACCTCCGCAAAGAGTCCTACGGTGCCAAGGGGCCCTTGTTCGAATCCCTGCCTGGGCGAGGGTGTTCTTTGTGAGTGTCCCTTAGTTAAATTCATCATATCATCACTCATCCTCATCCTCGTGATTAGGTAAAAGTTGCAGAAGAGCGACGCTAAATAAAAATAAAAAACTAAGTAACATCTTACTTTTCTTTGTAACAGTAACCTTACGTTTCAAATATTTAAGACAGTCATCTAAGTTGATAGCAAATTGAAAGTTATTACCTTTTAAAATAGGTAATTGTTACGAAAGTAACAATAGTAAAAGTTATTATCGTTTACGTTACTCACTAATTAATTTAAATCAATTCGCTGTGAATAATTAATTTAAAACCTACGCTTCCCCTCTTCTCATTTCTGTGCAGTCATCTGGAAAATATTTTCGAAAAAAAAGTGGAGCTTCTGACCTACGTGGCGGAGTGGTTAGCACAGGGCGCTACGTCGCCAGGGATCACAGTTCGAATCCCAACTTGGGCTTGGGTGTATTTTGTGAGTGTCTCTTCAATAGTTTCATCATCTTTTCACTCATCCTCATCGTCGAGATTAGCAAAAGTGGCAAAGGAGCGATGTAATAATCTAGTTCAATCAATCAATCAGTTGGAAAATAAGAAGAATAGAATGTATTTTTGTGTTGCTCATATTTAGGAGTATGTGATACTTGCGCGGACAGATTTTATTCGCTTTTTGCACGGAATGATCAGTGACTTTGGAAACCCCAGGCTGGACTTGCCAACTCTAATGAGAATAATATTCCGTGAGATTTCTTTACAGCCTGCAAATCCTTTAGATTAAAATATTCTGGAAGACTTATTTCCCTAATATCAGCTGCCACCTGTTAGTAGTTTTGCTACTGCGCATACAAAATTGAATTAACTTAATCAAAACAACCTATCACCCAAAATTTGTAAGCAAACAAAACAACGTCAATATACTTAATACAGACTCATCTGAAGCCGTAATTCTAATTAAAAAATCTTAAAAGTGAGATCCCATAAATTTATTTATACCAAAAACTAAATTAAAAACTGAGTATTTTAAACACTTAATCCCACTGTAACATAATGAACTTAGTTCGAACTAAAAAAAAAAAAAAAAAAAAAAAAAAATTGGTGGAAGGAAATAAAGAAGCCTCGAGACTTTTGACGCAACAATACCTTTATTTTCGGTCCCGGGTTCGATCCCCGGCCGGTTCAAATCCGGGAACTTTTCTAACGATGGAAGCGGCCCCGGCGCCCACCCAGCGTCGAATAACATGGGTACCTGGGGGAAACCCTGGGGGGTAAAGGCCGTCAGGGGCGTGATGCTGATCACATCAACCCCACTCACGACCGGATCAAGAAAGTGTGGGGCGTTACCCCCACACCCCCTATACGCCTTCATGGCGTGGTGCTAAGCACAGGGGAGCACTTTACTTTTTTTTTTTTGCAACTCATGTAGATTCTTTGGCGCAACAATGTGTTTGATCTATCTATTTCTTCCCCTCTAATTTACTTAAACAATGACCAGTGGCAACGATTAGGGGGGCGTCGGGGTCTAGTTACCCCCACAATTTTTGCCACTTTTACCACTGCACTATGCTAAACCTTATCTACAAAGGAAATTAAACTGTTCTTGCCCCCTCAGTTTTGGAACCCAATCGTCGCCACTGACAATGACTCATTTTTCACGTTCTCCATGATATTGTGATGTTTAATTGTTTGGTTTGCTGTAAAAAAAACTCGGCAAATGCATACCAAAAGAAAGAAAATATAACGTTAATAAATATACAATATACTAACTCGCGTCATTCCTGGAGATAACAAAGTTTGTCCGGGAGACCAACAGAGCGAGTTCGATTCCGGGAGACTCCCGGCACTTCCGGTGGGGGAGGAGTGCCAAACCTGGGGTAGAGGGCAACTGCGACTAGAGAGGTGCAGAACGAGAGGTGTGCGGAGATACTTATTTACATTTAATCAGTGGAGAAGCGTGGCACTGGAAGGTAGGCACAGGCGTGCGAACGGGTATGGTGGAGGGAATGTGATCACGGCTGTGATTTTTTTGCAATGTTTTGCATGTTCAAATATAGCGCTTACTAACTAAAATATACCATATTGCCTCAAACTCATCCTAATTATTAGACATTGTAACAGGACTGCCTGTGCATCAGTTGTTCAATAGATGCAAATCGTACACCCAACGGCAAAAGAAACAGTAGGCGAATAGTCCACCATTATTTTCATTCGATCTGTATTACACAATGTGATGACAATGAATTGAAATAATGACGTCAATAACCAGAGGGCAATGCCTGCTTCGAAACATCATAGTTTCATTCCTCAAAACAACATAGAATATAGAAAAAAAATAATGAAAATAGCGTTGGACAATTTGCCTACCATTATCTTTGCCGTTGACTGTACACATAGTGGATACTGGCGATGCAAACATGACCATTCCGTGTTCGCCTTGATGGGTCAATTTTTTTGTCTGGTGTGCTTAGTTGGCACAATTTCTACGATACAATACTGACCTGTCATATTTTTATTTGAACTTCATTTCCTTTTTTCTTTCCCGGCAGGTGTCACTAGAGTTGATGCACCCGAAATTCGGCTTCATCGGTCACTGGTGCGGCGGCGTCCTCATCCACCCCCAGTGGGTTCTCACGGCAGCCCACTGCTTCCGCAAGTAAGTTAGAATCTTTTATATTCACAAATAAGTGCATAATGAGAAGTAATAAATATTTTCACGTCCGTCCTTACCATTTGCGTCAAATTTTCAAAAACATTGGTTAAGTTCAGCTCAAACACACGTTTTAAAAAAATAGCAATAAATAATATATGTCAGGCGATTACCTTCATTTATATGAATAATCATAATAAATTTTATAATATCGATATGATCAAATATTAGTATAAATAAGATAAATTTAAAGTTTCAGTCTGAGTTTGAATTGTTGTTTTAAGTCTACTTTGTGCACAGATAGGCTAATCGGGAATGAACCTACAGTTTAAAGTGCAATCCGAAACACTGTGCAATGTGCCTCGAACTCGAGGCCCCTTGATTACAAGGTGTCGACGTCGTAAAAGTTGGTGTCAGTGACTATTGAAGTAATTCTAGATATAGTGTTTGAAACACGTGAACCTGAAATATAGTATTTTCATTGTCGGAGAATGCAGTTGATTCATGGTGATAATGTGATATTCTTGGTCATCTTCTTCGTCCACAAGCTTCCAGAAGATACTGGAGAAGGTTCTTCAGCAACTAGAAGCCGATCCACTTTTAATCTTGAACAAGAAGAAATCATTTTTTAGTAATATGTTATGTGATTCACAGTCCATTAACGTCGTTATATTGCGAATATAGCTGTGACTATATAATTCGTTGGTACGTCTTACTGCTATGCAAATCAAAACCTGATTTCAGTTATCTTAATGTAATAGGCCCAGTTATTGTTGTTGCAACAAATTCGTTACCGGTTGATTTTTCAGCTCTGGCAACTTCATTCGCGAAATACTTTAATCCTTCTTGTAGTTCAGTGGCATGCACGGTTTTGTTCGGCAAATTATTTATTCTATGACTAATTTCCACCTTACATCCTACGTGAATAGATGCTGTGCGAATGTTGTCAGTAGTTTCAAGTTTTTAAACTCTCATTGGCTACAACAATGAGAATAAACATCATAATGGGCAAATTACTTGGTGATAGTTATGCATGTTAATCCACAATTAACGTTGTTTGGACCTGTAATTAGCTCGTTTATTAAAATAAAACTATTAAACGTTACCATCGAATGTGAAGCTTTATGTTACATGTTTATTGTAGAATTATTTCTTTTGTAATCTTTGTTATTTTGGGGTTCATGATTTTTAAATAAAAAATAATGTGATGAAAACTTTTATCTGAAATAAAAATAAAACAGACTGCTTGTTTTCACAGTTAAGTTGCTATATTAAAGAATGTAACATTGATAACATCCATTGTATAACTGATTATTTTTTGTTTTACAAAAAAATTAATCATTGTTATAACTGTATCTTTAATCAAACTAAAAATAAATGTCTGATGAAGGAAGCGTGTGTTCTCCTGAAACGTCACAACAAAAGAACTGCTTTTCTATACTTGTAATAACTGTAGACTACAAGAGAAATAATTCTACAATGCAAGTAATGCGTACATAAAAGAAAAATTACATGTCTATTTCCTTGCCCTTCTAAAGGCACGTTTACCACACTAAAAGAGTCTTTATTTTTAATATTTAGTGGAAGTGTTGGTGTTTTCCCATACCTCTCCCTTCGTGTTATTTAAAGGAGATGCTCCAATATGTCTTGCTTGGAACTACAATCTGCGAAGGTAACTTTCTTAGTGCCACTTTTACCGTCCTAACCTTGTACGTACCTTACCTTTTACTAACCTAACCTTGGATGGTCTATGAAGTACAAGACAGTAAATACAATAAATTTTAGGTCGTATGGTATTCATTTTTGGACAATACTGAATGATTTACCTAAATATCTGATTAATTCGTAAACTCTTGTTTGCAGACGACTTAAAAGTTCTATAAAAGAATAACAAGTGCTGACGATTGTGTCTCCCTATCACGACATAAATAGGTTGAGTGCGTGTTGCTCATGTAAAAAGCTTTCCCTAAATGTTAAGAAATGCTTTTCTGTTACCTACACCAAGCAAAAAACAGCTATATATTACTAGTATAAAATAAATAACGGAAAAGGCAAGAGATCTAGGAATATCTTCTGATTCTAAATAAACTTTCGCTTATCATCTAGAGCAGTAGTTCCCCAAGAGTGTGCCGCGAAATGTTCCAATATTTTAACTGAAATTCAATCAATGATATGATTGTTCCAAATATGTGCTTATTTAGCACTTTTTACACATAAAATATCTTTGAATTTTAAATATATGGGAAGCAACCTAACAACACTAACTGAGCGTTGCAAGTGTTAAGTAGGCCTACATTGTGACTTGGGCGCCGCGAAAAAATCTTGAAACACTAAGGGAGCCGTAAAACGAAAACGTTTAGGAACCCCTGATCTAGTGAAAATAATAAGCGAAGCCTACAAGCTTGTTGGATTTATTATTCGCATGGACAGGGGTTTCAGAAACATACAAACACCAAAAATAATATATTATTCTCTAGTGCGTACAAACTAGAATTTGGCTCTGTCGTAATATGGAACACTGAAGCTCAAAAACATACCAAACATGTACAGTAAAAATTTTTGCTGTGCATGAAATACGTATAAACTGGCGAGTACCCTAGATTAGAAACATATACTAATTCTACATGGACAGACTTGACCACAGAAGGACGGCTCGAGACCTTATTGCCAATTTGGAAAATGTTTAATGGCAAACTCCTCTCTCCTCTGTGGATTTCAATATTTACAATACGAATTCCGAATATTAAAACGCGACCTAAGCTAGTAGTACCGGATCTACAAACTTTAGATTTCCTGCAAAATTTTACCAAAGAAAATTACCACCTCCACTGGAGGTAATTTTGCACACGAGAATCTTTCACTGTTATGTACATACTCAATAGAAGCAATGATAACTGTTCGAAATCTCCCGATCTACCATTGCCTTGTATGTACAGAACATGTATGTGTGTATTCGTGTATAAGTTTATGTTTCTGTGTGTACACGTGCATTCCGTGAGAAATTTCTTCTACGAAATGCCATTTAAGTGCATCCTCTTGGAGTTACATGTGTGCGAAATACTTTGTCGGCAAGAAACAATATGCGGAAAATAGTAGGAATGCGAGTAATGCACGACTTCGAATAACTGCGTGCGATTGTTAGTATTCGCAATTTCCTACGCGTTTCTGCAGCACAATTTTGCTTTAAAACTTGTTCGCGATGTAATTAGCAAGTTCGGTTAAACGTGACGGCAGTAGTCGTGGGAGACAGTTTCTCTCAGGCAATAAATATACGGTTTCACCCGGAAATAATTGCAAGACTAATGATTTTTGTGCCAGATTGTGTCGAATGGTATAGTGAATAATATATTAAAAATCCGCCATCCAAATGTTTGGGGAAAATCCGCCATATTGGAAAATAGCGGCAAAAATTCAACTTAAAAATTAAGGTATTACGTTCTCACCAATATCATAATCGCGCTACGTCGCCAAAGGTACCTGATTCGAATCCTGGCCTGGGCGTGTATGTTTGTGAGTGTCCATTTATCAATTTCATCATATCATCACTCATTCCCATTAGCCACAAGTGGCACAAAAGCGAAATAAAATAAAGCAAATCAATCAACCAATATTATAAGAAATGTAACACCTAAATTTAGGGAAACACGTTACTCTGCATTAAGCTACATATCTCCTCAACCCCTGATTCTAAAGTCACGAAAACCTATCTCTAGAGGAAATCATAAACTATGAATTTGGTTCAGTGAATGTAGGACATAAATTACATAGTTTCTTACATATTTGCTGTTTTTGTGTCAGAAACCAACTTTTACGATAATTCTATGCTATGTGTGTAGAAAATAAATAGTTGCCAGTACTAAAAAGTCAGACTATACACATGCATGGCACATTTTAAAAAGAGCGCAATTTGTTGTTTTAAAAGAGAGAGAATGAGAATCAATGTGTTATAAAATCACAAGAGTAATGGATTATATCAAAAGACAGGTCTGTGCATATGAGCATACCAGCAGTAATTTATTTCCAATTCGGCCACTGCCTTTCCGATATAATATTTCCGATTACGTGAAACCAGAAGTATTTGTTAGTCATAAGCTTACTGGAGTAATGCCTAAATTACATGAATAAATATAAACGAAACGAAACAAAAGTAGAAGGAATATTCTAATGAGTAAGGTTCACCTATCCACAAGAGTTTCCAGCCAGTGACCTGCAGAATGTGTTCGTTGCTCCCTTCTTGATACTTGGCAGGAAGAGTGGGACGAGGCAACGAAGAACAAGCTTCGCGTCATGAAGACCACATGGCTTTCCTCTTACGCCCTCCCGTCGTGAAGAGGTAATTGTAACTCCCTTCGTATTGGACACAGCCGTCTCATTCATGCTGCAAGGGCTGAACTCTCCAATGTGTCGTGTCTGTAACATTATTTTAAGCTTTCGGCATATTTTTATTGAGTGCTTTTGTTTCCTGGTCGTAGTGAACGGCACGCCATACCGGCACTTCTTCGTGATTATTTATGATCATATCACATTATTTTGAGTAGTTCTCATGATGAACAAACCAACTTGAAGAGTAACGGAACATTTCTCCCCAGAGAAAGAAACACTGTTCTATTGAATGTGCCGATTTTAGATTCCTGAGAGCTTCAGACAAACTTTTAATCTTCTTTACTGTTTATTTTTTGTGTTGGGAGGCAATGACAGTGTTTTAGCAAATGTTTTTTGTTTCTTTTTAATATATTGTGTTTGTCCTGTGCGGGTCGCTTTACAACCTTGCACTTTTAAACTTTTTCAAGGAGTTCTTTACACCCCTTTTTAACTTTCAGGCAAGTTTAGATCAGAGTATACGAGGAAATATCTTCTTAAGGGTGCAAAATGGCCACACGTGCCGACGTACTAAAACAAAAACTCATTCATTCATTCTAAAATAATGCAAGGGAAAAGTCCAAAAGTTTCCAAACAAGCAGCTACTTTCGGGTTTCACTTACTGGACACCACATTGAACACCGTCGTCTACTGACGTCAGGATAAATGTTCTCGATGTTACGTTAAATGCATGTTAGGTTTAGAGCTCTTTGCATAAATAATGCCTTTTTGGTCCAGCTCCCAAAAAACTGCAATGCATTTATGCTAAAATAACTAACTAAACCAAACAAACCTAACAACAACGAAGGCACTCCACGTTGACGTCAATAGACGACGGTGTTGAGTATGGTGTGTGATAAGTGCCTTGCCGTCGATCGACATAACAAGCAATCCATTGAAACGAGTAACTTACCCATTTGGACAATTAATATCAACACTGCTGTCCACGTTAATAGCCCCGTCTAGTTCGCTGCACTTTTTGACACTAGGTGTAGTGCAGGTGTATCTCGGTGTCAACCAAGTAGACGATAAACGGTGTTCAAGTTCGGAAAATTCAACAAATGCCTGTCTGCTGCTTTCAACGTTCATTTGATGAGTTAGCACGCACCACGTGACCACACATCACGTACATTACACCTCACCAGTACGTAGTGCAAACGGCGCAGACACCAAATACACTACCTGACACGAAATCAACGAAGTAGACTAGACGGTGTTGCTCCGTGTAACCAAATAGACGCGCGAGTGCAGAGAGCCAAACGGTGCTGTGAACTAGATGGGTCTAACGACTGTCTGCAAACTTCTGTTACTCATTCCGGAGGATAGTTAGCTTGCTATAACTAGACATCGGATCTTAGATTTTTAACCAATTTTACCTTTACAGGTATGTAAGAAATAATAAGTTGTGTCAGCATTTCGTTAAAAGACGCAACAACTGATGAAGTTTTACAGGGCCTAAAAAAATGTTTGTTATTTATAGAACCTATTTTAGGTTTATGCGCATAAATGAAGCCTTTTTTAGGTTTTTATATATTTTTTAAGGTTTTATAGGATTGTTATGTCACACAGAAGCATTTGCTTTTTTTGGTCACGAAAAATTTAAATGAGGAACTTGTTTCAAAGGTACTCTCTGTCGATTTTCCTTCCTCCAAGTCCATGGTGATTTATCAAAGCTCTAAACAAAGCAAAATGTCTGGTGCCACTGTTACCTGTACAATCCAAAGTGGTCTGATCTGTGTGGTCTTGCTCACTTTCGCGTCACTTCGGAGCTTTGTGGCATTCACGCCTTGCAAACTAACATTTCACCATTGAAGTTAGGACCATTGACTGTGCTTTGTTGAAAGATTGTTTTCAGCATATAAGATTGTCCTCACAGACAAAATTGCGGAGCTTGACTGTGGATAACATGAAAAGAGATTGTTGCCTAACTAGCTAATAGCAAATTTCCAATGATAAGTTCTGCCATCACCGTAGGATTAGGCAACACACACAACGTTATGTATTTCAGGAGATAGGTGTCCCATTTTCATTGCCGATGACTATACCTAATCAGTATTTTTCAGGAATTTTGAACTATTTTTAGTTTTTTTGAAGCTACTTCAGGATTTTTCGAACCTAATTTAAGATTTTTAGGACCTATTTTAGGATTTTTAGAACCTCTTTTAGGATTTTTAGAGCCTATTTTAAGAACCTTAAAGCACGCTTTTTAGAACGTAAAAATCCGAGGTCTAGCTATAACATAACCGCTACTTTTATTTCAGAAGGTCGCATGAAATCAAGACATTTCGATTTTTACTCTTCCATTTATCACTGGAAATGGGATTCTGTGTCCGTGTCACTTAACGTCTGTCGTTAGCAGCGACCGAGTAATTTATGCTGCTGTAACGAATGCACCAGTCGGCAGCTGTTGCATGCAATTAGCATTCGGCGCAGGATGCGTGTTTACTTTCTCCTTTGCCACCTGGAAGCCGAAGTCTTCTTTTCCCTTTGAAGAAACCGGTCGACAACCATTACCTGGCGGCGGCTCACTGAATCTTCTTGTCATCTCCGGCGATAAGAGTTGGAAGAATGTCACTTGGGTCCCTTCTCCGCGGACAGGCGAAAGTTCTGATATCAAAAGTTTCAGACACATTGAAAGGGAAGCTGTTTGAACAAGGTTTCGCTTCTGGAGGTAGTTTTGTCTTGTTAAGACCATGAGTATGGGCGTATGCAGTTCAGAACATAGACTGTAAAAGGTGGGAAAGTCAAATGTTGATTCAGGTCCTTTGTATACAAAAAAAAATGTCACTTGCTCGTCATTCAAAAGTAGCGAATTGTATCCGCCCTTTTCGGTAGAAAAGGTTGCCTGCAACAAATGACACTCGGTACCAAACATCTGTGCTGAATACACTGCTCCTGAAGGAATTCCCAGAAATTCACCCTTAATGATGCAATAATATTACACGAGTTTACAAGCCCTTATAATTGAAGGTTGAATACAGTGGTGCCAACCACGTAAAGGGGGCCATGGGGTCCGAGCACACCCAATAATTTGTCGTTTATTTTTATTATTATTATTATTGTTAGTAGTAGTAGCAGCAGCAGCAGCAGCAGTAGTAGTAGTTGTTGTATAGTAGTAGTAGTAGTAGTACAGTGGAACCTTGATAACTCAAAACTCAACATCTCAAATTCCTTGATAAGTCTAATTTTTTGTATCCCCTTGAATTGTCCATAGCACTCAATACTAATTTTAGCTCAACAACTCGAATAAAACCTTGAAAAGACGAATTTTTGCACAGTTTATGGGAAGCCGTTCGAGCTCAATAACTCGAAGGTAGAGTATGAAAAGCCTCTGTGAGTCGAAGTTAAATTCTAATCACCTCTATAACTTGAAGTTTTAGTCGCACGGACCTCAATAAGCCGAAGTGTAGGGTGCGTACGTACAATGTCAGGTGATCAACAATACTATACATACGTTATAGGCATACGTAATGCCGACGTTCAGAAGAGTGAGTAAACTTTAGACCTCTATAACTCGAAGTCGGCGATTTTGGCCCTCAATAACTCGAACCTTGGTAAGTCGAAAGCCTTGATACCTCGAATTTTCTTTCTTTTTCCCCTTAAGTTCGAGTTATCAAGGTTCCACTGTAGTATCGTGATTCGCAGTGCTTATTAAAACCAGTCTACATTGAAATTGCATACACACACACACGGAGGTCGGAGAGTCTAGCATATTACGAAAAGGAAATCAATAAAAAGGCCCAATGGCAATAGAGAGTGTTTGCAACCCAAATAATCCTTAGAAAACATTATTTCTCCTGTAAATTTTATTAATTGGAGTTACGTCCCTCTGGTTCTCACGCGACGATATGTTTCTATCAGATAAGATTCTAAAAAGAGATGACATGCTGTGGAAATAACACAATGCTATTCTTTACTTTGCAGCGACCTCTTCAACTTGCCTTACGGTCCTCTCTGGACTGTAGTGCTTGGAGAGTGGGACAGAACCAAGGAGGAGAGGTCAGAACTTCGACTTCCGGTACACAAAATATTTCTTCACGAACGATTTAGAAATTTTCAAAACGATATAGGTACGTATTTTTTTCTTGATGGTTTTTCACATTCCTTTTCGCCGACCCCGTAGCGGAGAGGTTAGCACATCGCGCTACAACGCCAGGGGTCCCGGGTTCGAATCCTGGCCTGGGCATGGATGTTTGTGTCTATTCATCAATTTCATCATATCATCACTCATCCGCATCTTCGCAAATTAGCCAAAAGTGGCACAAGAAGCGAAGTAAAATAAAGCAAATCAAACTAAACAAACATGCCTTTTCTTTAATTGAAACCTAAATGTGATGTTTTACAAGAAAACATAATGTTTATTAAGGAAAGTGACTAATCGTGACAATGAGGATGAGTGATGGTATGATGAAACTGATGAAGGGACATTCATAGAGAACACCCATGCCTAAGCCGAAACTCCTGGCGTCGTAGCACGCTGTGCGAAATATATTTTGAAGATGAATGAAATAAATAAAAACACATTCATAGAGTACAAGGGTTCTCTTACAGTTCTTCTTAATTTATGATTCAGTAAAATTTAACCGCCTGTAATGAATTCTTCTCATTACTTTATGTATACAGGGTGACTGAAAAATTCCGATAAACTTCAGGAAGTGATTCCTGACAGGAGAAGGAAGGAAAAAGTATATGTGAACATATGTCCGAAAATGCACAACCTGTCGTCGTGCCGGGAGTCCCTCGTAAGAGCACTAGTTGCCTAACAGGGGGAAAGAAATGCATGCGATGGGCCATTTTCACAAACGAACCAGGTTTCCAGTTTCTCAAAATGGCCATGTACTTTCATATAAATGTTTATGTTCTTTGTCCTGTCAGGAATCACTCTTGAAGTTTTATCACCCTGTATAGAGATAGAGATGTTGAAAGTTGCTGCTACTGATGGCTAATTTCCTTTCAGCCCTCATGAAGCTCTTCGAGGAGGTGAACACGACGGGCGACTACGTGAGGCAGGTGTGTCTGCCGGAGACCCCCGCCACGGAGACGGAGTCCTTCAGGAAGAGGCCCTGCGTGGCCACCGGCTGGGGCCATTCCTCCCTGGACGGGCCGCTCTCTGACAAGTTGCTGGAGATCCAGGTCCCCGTGCAAGACAATTCCATCTGCATGCACAAGTACGGGGTCAAGGAGTATGGCAACGTCAAGATCAAGATGAGCCACATCTGCGCTGGACACTTGGACGGAAGCTCAGGCACATGCGTGGTAAGCTGCTGTTTATATGACTGCAAATAAAATGTGGGTGCATCTACATTTAGGCTATTCCTCCCTTATATTATATCATCTTCTTCCTCTTCTTCTTCCTCTTCCTCTTCTTCCTCTTCTTCCTCTTCCTCTTCTTCCTCTTGCAGGTCTGGATAACCAAAGCCCTTTCTGCGACTACAAAACTTGATCACTCCATCGGCGATATGGTCTTACTAAATTTATTTTCCCTTTTAGCCTGTAATTTAATAATTTTCGAGACAAGCGTCTATCTGGCATCCTCCGAACAAGTTGATTCCACTTTAAGTGATATTTTTAAAATTTCTTCCACCATTGCTACGACCTTTCATTTATTTCGGATTTCATAACTTCTAATTTTGTCTGGTAGGGTTACTCCACTTAAAGACCGCAAAAATATCATTTGTGAACAATTTATTCTTGTTTTATCATGTTGACGAAGAGTCCAATATTCACTAACGTTTTGAAATTATGTTATGGTAATTTGAATATATTTTCTTATTTGTTTTCCAAAATTTCATTTCAAAATTCCATTTAATATATTTTATTAAATTTTTCTCAACACATTTTTGATGTTCGAACTGTGAAATATGGCTTCCCAAATTTACAAAGTCTGTTACCTTTCTCTAAACACTAAAATCTCCCTACCTAAGTTAAGGCTCGGCTGGACATTTGGCGGACACCCGCGAAATCATTTTCAATTTTCCTCTCCGTACGATAAAAACCGCTATAATATTCCAAAATGTGAAAATTTACACATGCTTTGAATACTTTCTAGAGTAGTGAATCTTTCAATAGTTTCGCGGATTCGTAATCCTGTTAAATTACTGCTAATATGTAAAGCAAACCACAGGAATATTCACGTAAGTACTCTAAAACAAATTCTAAGCATATGTAATTCTTTTTGAGATTTTGGAATATCACCGCAGTTTTACATCAGCCAAGCCTTAAAAGCTTAGTGCTCAGCGCATGTAACTACCAGAGAGATTACAAAACACAACCCTATACTCACTGTCGGCCTACAGTTTAAAGTGGGATGCGAACCACTGTGCCATGTGCCTCCACCGTACTCTACGTGGAAGTGAGGATACATTTACGTTCCTTCGCAACGCCGTTATTAACAAAATTCCCATATCGAGTAATCGTATCGGTTAGAAATTTCATAGCAATATGTTGACAACGCAGTATACAAACCTCTTTGAACCCTTAAACAGAGCCTAGAAACTCCGAAACGCTCTCATTCATGAATATTTCTTGCCATGACATCTTACCATGATGTCATTATCAACAAAACAGAATAATCTCACGAAATAAACGGGTCTTGGCAACTTCACTAAAGCAGAGAACACATTACATTGAATCACATATTTGTATTTCCCTGTAGTAGTACGTACAAGGCAAGTAGACAGGTAGTTGTTCTCGCCACTTTCTAAAAGAAAGGTAGAACAGGCTTTATTTTCTGTATTACTTTTACATTTACTTCGTTTAGATTATTCTCTGGTTCATTTGTATTGAAATTTTTAGCTTTGAATGTTAAAGTTTGAAATGGCTATTTTACTAGCAAGTATAGTATGTGCTTTTCTTTCGTGCTTGCATGCATTTACGTAGTTCGACTTTTGAGGTCTCTAACGAATTTCACACGGCCATGAGATTTTCGGTCGGTACTTTGAAAAAGGATTGTAATTTTGGAATAACTCCACACTGTTTTTTATGGTTTACGTAATCACACTTGTAATCCACTATTTTTTTTCGGGAACCTCCTGTCGACCAATGTAGGCGACTCTAATTTCTTTGGATTCAATATCTTTAAGTGTAACGACAGGCAATAACACAATAGTATTGTTTTTAATATTATTTAAATTGATATCGTTAAAAATTTTGTAACAACTCTTCTTGACGAAGTGGGATATGGTTTCTGTCAACATGCAGATTTGTGAAAATAGGATACTTTTGAAATGGTGATTCAGTTGCATACTTGATTTCCACATGAAACATTCTGATGGTGTCTGGTTAGTGTGACCATAATATTTTGACCCAAAAACGGGACATCCTAAGGGAATCCTGAAAAATCGGCTACGCCTAATTATAACATTATTATTATTAAAGTATGGGTCACATAAATTATGTATCATAAACAATAAATGAAATATGATCTACCGTTGTCGAAAGGTATTAATTATTGTAATCTCGGTATAGTGTTCCTGGTCGCTTCTGCTCAACCTTTGATGTTAGTCCTACGCTGAAGTTGAGGAATGCCAGAAGTATCTGCCAGAAGAACCAATCTTCTTCAGAACCACAAATATTTTTCGCTAACCGTTCATAAAACTCCCCACATATCTGACACAACACACAATTCGTCTTTGATTTTGTGCCAAGATGCAGGAAGGAATTGAAACTGTTGTCGCATGTCCGTATTGAAACTACATGTACGCTTCTTGGCCATGCTTATTCATTCGCAAATCAATATAACTCGCGACGCATCTGACGTAAACAGTGAACTGCTGCCTGCTCGAAGGTGAAGGTGCACATGTACAAAACATAAAAAGAAAACGAAAATAAGGGTGGTTATTTGTTATTGCTTCTATTATAGACCATATAAAATAGGCCTACACTCTACAGATTCAAATTACTTATGGGTCTAATGTAATTGGCAAATTTCAAATACTTACTCACCATCATTCATACTTCTGGGATGATTTTTCTTTCTTGAGTATGTTTAATTCGTCCTTTATTGCCAGTCCAAACTCTTCACAGGTCATGTCCACATTGGATTTCACTTTCATTACTTGTTCGAGTGTTGACACCAGGAGTGTACTTTTTCCTCGTCAATAAGTTTTAATAATACTGAAGAGTCTTTCACAATCAACATTTGTACCAGGCAGAGTAAAGAAGAATGTTATAAGAGGCACAATCACTTTTAAATTTGACCCAGCCTGTACTGACCTCCACTTACCCATCGTTGTATCTTTTCTTTCTCCCCAATTTTCTAGATGTTTTTCAATGGCTTTTGAAATTGAACAGTAAGTGTCAAAAATATCATTATCATTAAATTCCAATGAATTTGAAATATGTTTTGCTGGTTGATGGAATATGAAAATGACTTGAAATTGTTCATTGGAAATTCTTGAGTCAAGGAGTAAATACCTCAGTTTGTTGACATCTTGACGTTTTCCGTTCTGTGGATTTTAACGCATATTTACCCGTAAAATAATGAATGAAATTAAATAGCAAGGAAAAGAGTATATTTGGGGATTTTTGCAAAGTGAAAAGAGTATAGAGTATATGAACCTCTAAAAGAGTATAATACTCTTAAAAAGAGTATGTCTGGTCACCCTATATAAAGTGCTTGAAATGCAGTCCAGTTGTTTTGTTACGGTGTTGCCATGACGCTGGTTTAACAATTCCTTCAACATTTGTTTAGCCGTACGATCCTTCCGGCATTCAACCAGTTCGCATGTTATTCCAAGAACTTACGGGCCTCCCCGATGGCGCAGTGGTAGCGTCGTTGCCTTGTAATCAAGGGGTCCCGGGTTCGATACCCGGTGGAGGCACATAGTGGTTCGGATCCCACTTTAAACTGTAGGTCCAGTCCCGATTAGCGTTACTGTGCATAAAGTGGACTTAAAACAACAAATCAATGCAATCCAATCCAAGAACTTACGTACAATTTCTACCAAATGGCGCTGATGCCAGACCTGTCTGCAGGGGTGTCCATCCCCCCTCCAGGCCCATGACGCACTACCCCCCAAAAGGTAAAACATTCCCACCCCCCTGTTTATGCCGAATTAATTTCTCAAATTATTTTTGTCGGACAAAATTTGCGGAAAATATAATACCAGAGATGCAACCTCGAATTTTTGTCTGGGAGGGGGGGGGCAAGTACCAGGATAAACGTACGAATAATAATAATAATAACATTAATAATGGCTTTATTATTATTATTATTATTATTACTACTAGTAAGTAGTATCAAAGACGTTATTATCCTCATAAATTTCGCAAAAAGGGGTGTAGAAGTCTGTACTAAAGCATTTGTTTGGAACAAACGATTTGAAATATTTTTTCAACACCGTCAATTTCACATTAGCTAGTAACGAAAATCAAGCGCACAAACCATTTTTTTATCGCAGAAAATGAATTCCGAAGATACATGTGTAACTTTCATGTACAACATACTTTTGACACATATGCAACAAGGAGCGACAAATAAGAAAATACATATGCAACAAGCTAACACTAAATTGTGTACGTATTCAAACCTTATTCAATACAAATATACAACACACATTATTTAAACCCATGACATTACAGAAAACAAGTAGATTGTGGGCGAAGCGAACAAGAAAATTTTTAGATCCAATTTTTGCAATTGAAAACAATATTGATTTAATAGGACGCAAATAATTTCACTGGACGCCATGGCATTTTCTGTTTTACAACCTTTTTTCATTTAGATCATTCGGCGCCCATGGCCGACTCCCGCCGCCCCTAGCTACAGCTCTGAACTTGACGAAAACGAGAAAGGCAGATAATGCGAGCGAAGCAAGTAACAAATTTTACAAAATGTAGTTTTATTTGAATAACATTTGGAATCCAAGGGGGTAATTGCTCCGCTGTGCCCCACCTGCAGATGCCCTTGTCCGTCAATGTTTGTCCCCCCTTGCCCCCCTAGAATTGACTCTACGTACTACGTTCAATACGTTTATCTGTGTTCAGGCTGTGCGTGAAAAAAATTGCAATTTTACGGCAGACATGTTTATTCTTTTAATAACAAACATTACAAACATGGCCGCGGTGGCTCAGACAGTCTCGTTCGGGACGCGGTAGCGAGCAGACGTGTGCGTGACTACTCCCGCTGCGAGTTCCGTGAGTCAGCTTCCTTACGCGACTAGCGTTCGTCTTGGTGAAAATTCAGTGAGTAAAATGGTTCTGAAACGCGTAAATACGTTGAAATTGAACTTTCAAACAGTAACACGGAAACCCACTACATTGGATCTTCACCGATGGATCAGCGAGACCTTAAAAGTTACTCCAGAGCAGGTACTAAGTATTGAAATCGACATGTATCATAAGTGTGTATATTTAAAACTGTTATCGAAAGTACTGTGTGAGCAATTGTTATTCAAGTCTGGTGGTATCTACAAATATTCTGATGTGGATGGTGATTACGAAATAGAAGTGACTTGGGCAGATCGCGATTATGTGACGGTGAGAATACATGTTGTGCCAATCGAATTTAGTGACGACCAAATACGAACAGTGTTAGCACAATTCAGGACGATAATCTCACCACTGGTAGACGAGAAGTATTCCGATCAGCATATATATCAAGTCCGGACAGGTAGAAAAATTGCGAAGATGACCTTGACAAAGGCCATCCCGTCATACATTACGATAAGTGGATCACGCTATTGGGTTACCTATAATGGACAGGAAAAAACGTGCGCCATTTGCGATTCCCCATCACACTACGCCAATAGCTGTAACGAGCGTCGCCCTAGGGACACCAGAGCAACCGCGACGGTATCCAGTTTCGCGACAGCCCAAAGGACGAATCTGGTTAGGACTACCGTCAGCCAAGTACCAGTTAGTGACCGAGGACCGAAGTATCAACCCTCTGTCCTCTTACTCCCCAGTGCCGAGAATAGCGACACCAACGAAACCCCCCCGACAAAGTCTCTCCAGACCGCCAATGAGTCAAATGAAAAAGATGACCTTGTGCAACCAGGTATGCAGTGTTCTACAGGGACAAAGGAAGGAATAGAAAATGAAGATGCGTCATCCACATCCCCAACCCCTATTGAACAACCTTTGGAGGTTTCCCCCAATTTGACAGGCAAAATGTTCGCTGAGAGTGAATTTCCATCAGTCAATACACGACGATCCCGGTCCAGATCAACAACGAGAGGAGGCAACCCCCCATCCGACCATATGACACTGAGGCCAAAAAAGAAGAAAAAGGGTGAAATGGTAAGTAGATCAACAGTTGTAAGCAATGATTCCTCAAGTGCCAATAATATTGGAAATACTCCTACCTCTGACTTAGATGCCCAAAACCCAGCAATATTAGGGGCAGTAATGGAAGAACAAAGTGACATGGAGGTGACCCCCGACCCATCTCGTGACTGAGAAAGTGATGTTCTCCCCTAGGGTAGCAAGTGGAAAAGTGTGGAATATGAAACGATTTTCAGTGTGAACATACAACATGTTAACGAGAGTAGTCTATCTGTTTTTCCCCCTCATGATAATCATAGTTATGAATACAACTGTTAGAGTAGCGACTGTGAACATAAATAAGTTAAGTTCCACGACGAAACAACGCGCTTTAGGGGATTTTCTAGTACAATCCTCAGTGGATGTTGCTCTTCTGCAGGAAGTGTGTGTGACTCAGCTTGAATTACCAGCCCAGTATATGTCATATCTAAACCCCACGTGTCAATCACAAGGAACGGCTTTAGTAGTCAAACAAGGCTTGCCGATTTCACACGTTATTCAGCATCCATCTGGCCGTATTATAGGTACAAAATTAGCAAACATTTGGTTATTCAACATATATGCTCCGTCTGGAAATACAAATCGTCAATTGAGAAATGAGTTTTTTGGTACTGATGTAGCAGCAGAATTGCAAGGGGGAAAAGAGCATATAATATGTGCAGGTGACTTTAATTGTGTTTTATATCCACAGGATCAACGGCCTGGTTTCTCCACGTCTAATACTTTACAAAAAATAGTTCACGGTTTTAATTTTGTGGATGTTTGGATTGCTAAGCATAATCGAAAATTAGGGTATACATATTTCCGAGACAACTGTGCATCACGTTTAGATCGTTTCTATGTCACTCCCCAATTAAGTCAAAATGTGACATCAATACAACTCACTCCCACGTGTTTTTCCGACCATTTAGCTTTAATTATGGGGATAAATTTGGATATCCCTCAGGTTCCGAAAGGGTACGGATATTGGAAATTGAATACTTCTATTCTCCTAGAGCCAAATTTTAAAAATGCGTTTCATGAACAGTGGAAAAAATGGGAAATTGATCTAGAGAAAAAGACAGATATTATAGGTTGGTGGGAAAAAGTTTTAAAACCTGGCATTAAAAAATTTTGTATTCAATTTTGCCAAGAACGATCCAAAGATTGGAATCTCAAATATAACTTCTATTACAGTGTGTTGCGGGAGCTTACTAAAGACGCAACGAATGGTAAACCAGTGCAAACAGAGATAAAGCAAATCCAAGCCACACTATTACGTATGCATTCTCAGAAACGTAATGGTGTCAAAGTTAGGAGCAGACTCCCCCATTTAGATCGCCATGAAACCGTATCTCTCGCTCATGTTATACAAGAGAGAAAAAACGCGAAGAGACAACAAATTGGTACAGTTCAAATGGACGATGGACGTGAGTATACAAAACTTTCAGACATTAAGAAAGTAATTTATGACCATTATAGTAATCTCTATTCGAACAAAAGAACTTATGGTAATGCAAATGCTGACGAATTTTTTGGAAATATTCCAACAGTGTTTCATGATACTAATAGAGATGGTTTAGACAATATCTTAACTATGGAAGAAGTACATAAAGCAGTAATGGGGGGGAAACCTTTCTCCTCCCCTGGAATTGATGGACTTCCCACTGCTCTCTTTCAAACTTTTTGGAATTTGATGGGGAAAACAATAACAAAATGGGTAAATGCAGTTTTTAGGAATCACATTACTGGTAAAACATCAAATACTGGTGTTATTGTATTAGTGCCTAAAATAGCGCAACCAAAGAAAGTGTTTCATTATCGTCCCATAACTCTACTGTGTGCAGATTACAAAATATTTTCTCGGTGTATGATGCAACGGCTGACTCCTTATGCTGAACAATTAGTTGGCAAGATGCAATATTGTTACGGTGAACACAAAAATATATATGGTGTGTTGCAAACACTCCGTGAAGTAATTGCGAGTTCAAACTCCAACTCTGCTAATGCCAATCACGCAATTTTAGCTGTAGATTTCCAACATGCTTTCGACTCTGTTAATCATGAACATATGTTCAATGTTTTTGGTAAACTTGGCCTAGGAGGTAATTTTCTAAATGCCTTACAAGGTTTGTACAAACACGCCGAATCCAAAATTCAAATCAATGGATTCTTAACGAATCCCTTCCCAGTGTGTGCAGGGGTTCGACAGGGAGATCCTCTCTCTATGTTGATTTTTTGTGTCTCGCTCATGCCTTTGTTAATATCTTTAGAAAAGGAAATATCTGGTATTACAATTAACAATCAAAATATTAAAGTATTGTCATATGCTGATGATGTCACTATTTTAGTTCAGTCTCAGACTGACAAAAAAATTATATATCAACAAATGGAGAAATACAAACTGATTTCAGGTTTAACGATAAATTATGAAAAAACTCGTATGATGTATTTAAATTCTACAAATCAAAACAGATCTCAAGAAAATTTTCAAGTGGTTCCAAAACTTAAAATACTGGGAATAATATTTACTAGGTCAATTAGACAGATGCAGGAATTAAATTATAATCTGGTAATAGGAGCTATTAAAGCTGTTTTATGTAAACATAAACTTAGGAATTTAAGCTTAATATCACGTGCAGCTTTTGTAAATATGTTCGCGCTCTCCAAGGTCTGGTTCCTGGCGAAGGTTCTTCCACCAAGAAAACTAGACCTTGCGAAACTGAAGAGTGCTGTGAATTGGTTTATGTGGTCTGGACATATCCTTCGGGTTAGTCATGAAACAATGTGTCTACCTGTTGAATGTGGCGGATTAAAGTTGGTTCATGTGGCAACTAAAAGTCAAGTACTGATGATTCAGGCTAACATTGCAGCAATGGTAAATCACTCCGATGGTCTGACAGGTACGATTCTAAAGCAATGTTTGAACACTATTGTGTTAGAATATCCAATTGATGTAAGCACTATTCCCAAACAGTATCAATACTTGGTGGATTCTATTGTAGAAATATGCTATACTTTGTTATTATCGGACAACTTTCAAATACCCACTGTAAAAAACATATACAAAATTAAACGTAAGACTATGCACCATAAATGTAAAATAATGTTGAAGAACCCTCGTGTTCTTTGGAACAGAGTTTGGATAAATGTACATGCAACACATTTATCAACAAAGATACGGTCTGCATGGTATTGTATTGTTCACCAAATCTTGATAACTGGAACGCAACTTCATCGATTCCGATTAGCGGAGAATCCGCAGTGTAAATGGTGTAATGTAGATGAAAGTATAGAACACTTAATCAGTGAGTGCAAAATTAGAAAATCAACGTGGGAATATATCACGAAAATGATTAGTATAATATGCAGAACAAGCCAGAGGCAAATTACGATTGATCACCTTTTGTGTCCAAGTTTTACATATTACCCGAAAACAAAGTTAAATAGTGTGCAATGGATATTAGGGAATTATGCTTGGTTTATTACTACCTATAAGAAACAGGATTTTCGTGAGAAATTTGAAATATATATGCATCAAGAATATCAGCATATTTCTTCATATGCTATGCATACTACGTATGCAAATTTTTTAACTGTTATGCATACTATGTAAATAAAACCTAAAAAGTCTGTGTTTGTATTCTGAAAATGTAAAAAGGAAATAAAGGAAATAAAATAAAAAAAAAGTCGGTAACGCGTCTGACTACTATGCTGAAGGTCCCGGGTTCGATCCCCGGCCGGTTCAAATCCGGGAACTTTTCTAACGATGGAAGCGACCCCGGCGCCCACACAGCGTCGAATAACATGGGTACCTGGGGGAAACCCTGCGGGGTAAAGGCGGTCAGGGGCGTGATGCTGATCACATCACCCCCACTCACGACCGGATCAAGAAAGTGTGGGGCGTTACACCCACACCCCCTATACGCCTTCATGGCGTGGTGCTATGCACAGGGGAGCACATTTACCTTTTTTACAAACATGATCCTAAATGTTGCATCATCACTGCTTAGACTGTTTACTCGTGCCCAATACAAAATTATACTTACAATATTTTCTTCAATTGATTCAATGTGACTTAGATGAAGGAACCAGAAAATCACAGTTGTACAGGGTTATTAAAGGTCCAGGAACCATAAATTCTAATGGGTTCCGCAACAGGACCGGAACCTTTTTCTCGTACAATTTAAATTCGGTCCAAGTCGCGTATTGTTTCATTTCAATACGAAACTTGGACCAGATTTAAATTGATCCAGAATAGAGGTTCCTGGACCGTATTTAAATTGATCCGGAAAAAGGTTCCTGGACCGAATTGAAATACTTTACAGATAAGAAGGTTCCCTACGGTCCAGAATCCATCTACGCTTGCTAATTTTGTCTCATGGGCCCGAATTGAATTTATTTCAGATTCCTGGACTTTTAACAACTCTGATTGGTAACTTATGTGCCTTTTACCGAACCACGCTGGCATTGGTAGTGGTATCTTTTGAATGCTGCTGACTATTGAATATTTTGTCTTTCCTTTTCCCAGGGCGACTCAGGTGGTCCTCTTCAATGCAACCTGAAGGACGGCCGCTGGTACCTTGCAGGGATCACCTCCTTCGGCTCCGGCTGTTCTCGACCAGGGTTCCCGGACGTTTACACTCGCCTGACGTACTACGTCCCGTGGATACGGGGGAAGATGCGGAAGTACTGAAGAAACGGAGTGTCGATACCAAATTCAATGAAATCTCACTTATCACACAAGCCTCAAACAACTTCCCCCGCCATTCCACTTCTGGCATCAGCCGAAATGCTTTCATGTTAAGCTTGGGGTGGGGGGGGCTATAAAATTTGGGTGGCCCTTAGACTATGCTTTGTTTTGGGTCCTGCCGACATTATTAGTAACAGATTTGTTACTAATCGCATGGTCTGTAAACTAAAACATAGACACATCTGATTAAAAATTATTAATTAAACTTCGATAAAACAATATACTTGAATTTAACGCAAGGAACTCCTTCCTTCTACCTTCCATCATGAAATAAGTAAGTAAAGGACTTGGTATGTTGTTTTATTTTGCTATTATCACAATACGCATTAAGAAATTTTAATACACTAGTCAATGGTCTTTGTTATTACTGCCCTTCAGCGTCTCATTTTTGTGCTGCCCCTCTGTACTTGCGGTTCCTAGGCTATAGCCTAGGATAGCCTAGTGGCAATTCCCGCAGGTTTAGGCTAAATGCCTTCGTTGTTAGGTTAAAGTGTATTTTTGCTAAGAGGCCTAAACCTAACTACAAAGCCATTCCGCGCTGACGTTAGAAGGCGAAGAGCAGGGAAGTTGTTTAAAGTTTGTGCAATAAGTGAGACTCAAATCAATGCTGCAAGATGGTTTCTGTGAAGCCCTGAAACAGCGTCAAGAAAGATATCTGTAATAGTTTCCGAAGAGACTCAGTGATGTACAAGCAAAACGTTCAGGCTGGATTGTGAATTGTGAACCATGACAAAACATGAAAATAGCTTACCAGTACCTTATTATGAACGTCGTTTTGCTCAGAAGACTATGATGTCGGGTGTTCTTGAACTGCCATGCGTGGCAGGTGTAGTGGCATTAAATCTGTGATGAGCATCGTAAAATATTTAAAGACACTTAATATATTCTGTCATGACAATAAATATTATTTTTATAACCGAGCTTCTAATTTACGTAAGTAATGAATACATGAGTGCATCTGACTGGGTACCATCTGCAAAAATGGCTGCTTTTGACCAACTTTCCCCTTTTGTAACTGTGTTATCCATGGAATATCAAACTCAAAAAGTTATTTTACAGGCACTCCTCACTGGGTACTCTTTATGCTCTTTATCACATTTTTATAATGTCCCCCAACAGAGAAATTGGGGCTCAGAATTTGAAAAAAATTAATACCAGCATTTTCAAAAAGCTATAACTAAAAGAGTAAACCAGTAACAGAACTAAAATATTTTCTGCTAAAACTATGGATGTACGTACATTCACCCGCAATACAAATTGGACGTTATGTGGGTTGCCTAACTGTACGGTGATAAATGGATCTAAATAGGAAATTTTCAATGGCAAATTCTGCCACCGCCGTATAGTTAGGCAACACACACAACGCATTGGAGCGAAGCTATTATTTCAGGATATAGGTGTCTCATTTGTATTGCTGGTGACTGTACATCTTTCTTATAAAAATAATTATAGCTTTAATATTACGGTATTTTCATAATTGGAAATACTAAACGTTGTGATTTTTTAGTCGCGGATTTTTTAGTTGCTAAAATCTTAAAAATATTTTTTTGTTCTAAATATAGAGGAAATATGTAGCTAAAAGTCAAAAATATTTTCATTCAAAATGACTGACTGTTTCGCACTTGTTCCTCCATTCATATTGGGGGTTAGGCGTATAGCTGACAACTCTGCACTGTAAAAAAGCCATGTCAAGAATCAGCAATATAAGGCCATGGATGTTCCCAAGGTAAAATATTCCGGAGGTAAAATAGTCCCCCGTTCGGATCTCCGGGTGGGGACTACTTTGGGAGGTCCCTGGACTAAGGATAAGATCTACGTTAGGAAGAAGGATATTAAATTAGGCACTTTGAATGTTCTGAGCCTTTACCGGCCTGGGGCATTTCAGTGTACAGTTAATGAGATAGTTAAGTATAAATTAGATGTAGTAGCTGTACAGGAAGTTAGGTGGCCAGTAGAAGGGAATTGTAAAACTAAAAATTATACTTTTTTCTATGGTGGTACTGAAAATCATAATTTTGGAACAGGCTTTTTCATAAATAATAGAATTATCTCTGCTCTTAAAACAGCAGAATTTATTAATGATAGGATAACATATGCAGTTTTACAGGGTAGGTGGTAAAAAATTATTTTAATAAACATACATGCACCAACGGAAGATAAAGATGATAATACTAAAGATGATTTTTATACAGAGTTAGAACAAGTCTTTGATAAATTTTCTCAGTATGATATGAAAATTCTGTTAGGTGACTGTAATGCACAGATTGGCAAAGAAGAGACATTTAAACCCACGATTGGTAAAGAAAGTCTTCATGAATTAAGTAATGATAATGGTATAAGATTGATTACTTTTGCAACCTCAAAGAATTTAATTGTGAAAAGTACCACTTTTAAACATAAAGATATCCATAAATATACCTGGTCTTCTCCAGATGGTAAAACTCATAATCAGATACATCATATTCTCATTGATAAGAGAAGGCATACTAGTATAATTGACGTTCGTACACATAGAGGTGCTGACTGTGCCAGTGACCATTATTTAGTAGTTGCTAAATTAAGAGAACGACTCTCAATGATAAATCATAAGCAACAAAATCTAAAAGTTCTAAAATTTGATACAGGAAAGTTTACTGATGAAAGAATTAAGAAAGATTACCAAATTAAACTGTCAAATAGATTTGATGTTTTGCAGGATTTAAATGATGATGAAAATATAAATGAAACAGACGTAAATAAGAATTGGGAGCACATACGTAATGCAATAGAATCAGCAGCTAAAGAAAGTATAGGATACCATAAACCGAGAAAAAGTAAGCCATGGTTTGATAATGAATGTCATAATCTAATAGAAATAAGAAATCAGGCTAGACTTAAGTGGTTAAATAACTCTGATGATACACATCTAAACAATTATAATAGAATAAAGCGAGAAGTTAACAGCACGTTTAGAAGTAAAAAAAGAGATTACTTGAAAAGCAAAATTAACGAAATTGAAACAAACAGCAAAAATAAAAATATCAGAGATTTATATAAGGGTGTAAATGAGTTTAGAAAGGGGTGGCAACCTAAAGTAAACTTGATAAAAGATAAATACGGTGATTTTCTAGCTGACCCAAGCGATATTCTAAATAGATGGAAGAACTACTTTAATGACATTTTAAATGTCCATGTAGGAGATAAATCAGAAGTAAATGAAGTCCACACAGCACAACCTTTAGTTCAAGAACCTAACTTGACTGAAGTTAAAGATGCTATTAAAAGGCTAAAGAATAACAAAGCACCTGGCATTGATTTAATACCAGCTGAGTTAATTAAATATGGTGGAAATTCATTAATATGTCAAATTCATAAATTAATTTGTTTAATATGGAATAAAGAAGAAATCCCTCAACAGTGGAAAGAATCCATAATTGTTCCTGTGTTTAAAAAAGGTGATAAAATGAACTGCAATAATTACCGTGGAATTTCTCTACTCTCAACAACATATAAAATATTATCTAACATTCTTTTAACAAGACTTACCCCATATGCTAATGAAATTATAGGTGATTATCAATGTGGATTTAAACGCAACAGATCAACTACAGATCAAATTTTTCACATCAGACAGACACTTGAAAAAAAGTGGGAATATAATCAAAATGTCCATCAGCTATTCATTGATTTCAAAAAAGCATATGATTCGGTCAAAAGAGAAAAATTATATAATATATTAGTAGAGTTTGGAATACCTAAGAAGCTTGTTAGTATGATAAAAGTATGCACCAGTGAAACAGAAAGTAAAATTCGTGTGGGTATTAATATGTCTGACAAATTTACAATTCATGATGGGTTAAAACAAGGAGATGCATTATCTCCATTGCTCTTTAATTTTGCCTTAGAATATGCTGTTAGGAAGGTAAAAGAAACTAAAGGAGGACTAAAATTAAATGGTGTGACTCAGTTGTTAGCACATGCAGATGATGTAGACTTACTGGGGGATGATGTGAATACAATTAAGAATAATGCTAAAATATTTTTCAAAACTGTTAAAGAGATAGGTTTCGAAGTTAACAAAGAGAAAACTAAATATATGCTTACAGGCCGAAACCAAGTGTTAGGTAATAATCAAAATCTAATTATTGATAACAACTCGTTTGAACCAGTTTCCAAATTCAAATACTTAGGAGTAATATTAACAAATGAAAATTATATTAAAGAGGAAATAAAAAGTATACTTAATTCAGGAAATGCATGTTACTTCTCTCTTCATAAACTTTTGTCTTCTCGTTTAATATCTAAGAAACTAAAAGTTAAAATATACAAAACAGTAATTTTGCCTGTAGTATTATATGGATGTGAAACTTGGTCCCTTACATTGAAAGAGGAACATAAATTACGAGTATTTGAAAATAAAATCCTTAGGAAAATCTTTGGACCTAAAAGGGATGAGGAGACAGGTGAGTGGAGAAGGTTACATAATTTAGAACTACATAATTTGTATTCATGTCCAGATATTATTAGAATAATTAAATCAAGAAGACTTAGGTGGGCAGGCCATGTAGCACGAATGGGAGAGGAAAGAGGAGTTTACAGGATTCTTGTTGGGAAGCCTGATGGTAAGAGACCTGTAGGAAGGCCAAGACGATGATGGAGGGATAATGTTGAGATGGACCTAAGGGAAATCGGTAGGGATGGAAAAGAGTATATAGATCTTGCTCAAGATAGGGACAGATGGAAGGCCTGTGTTGCTGCAGCCATGAACCTTCGGGTTTAAGAAGGCTAGAGAGTTAGTTAGTTAGTTAGTTTCGCACTTGTTCACACTTTTTTTGCACAGTTTCTTCGTAACACTTTAGGAGGTAGTGTTTACGTAATGTGGTTTCATCGGGTGGCGCAAATTGTATGTTTTGTGACAGGTTCTTTCTTTTTAGAACCCGATAATTAATTTTCTTTTCCATGATGTCCACTACCACATTCGTAACTTGGCGGGGGCAAGGAAGAGCACATGCCCCCTCAAAATTTTCGGGTTTATTAAAATTTACAACTTAGGGGAGGAAAGTAATAAAGATAAAAAATAAACTTGTAATTTCAGAAACGTCACAGTTATTTAGCAAGTAATCCTGGACGCTGTTTTTATGGGATGGGTAACTTTTCGAGTCTCTTCCCCCAAAGTGAAGCCCAAGGTTTGATTGTACCCCCTCAAAATTAGGCCCCAAGTTTGATTCTGTTCCCCTCAAAATTAGGCCCGGTTTAATTCTGCCCCCTCAAAGTAAGGCCCAGTTTAATTCTGTCCCCTCAAAATTAGTCCCAGTTTGATTCTGCCCCCTCAAAATTAGGCCCAGTTTAAATCTACCCCCTCAAAATTATGCCCAGTTTGATTCTGTCACCTCAAAATTAGTCCCAGTTTGATTCTGTTCCCCTCAAAATTAGGCCCAGTTTGATTCTGTCCCTCAAAATTAGTCCCAGGTTGATTCTGTTCCCCTCAAAATTAGGCCCGGTTTAATTCTGTCCCCTCAAAATTAGTCCCAGTTTGATTCTGCCCCCTCAAAATTAGGCCCAGTTTAAATCTACCCCCTCAAAATTATGCCCAGTTTGATTCTGTCACCTCAAAATTAGTCCCAGTTTGATTCTGTTCCCCTCAAAATTAGGCCCGGTTTAATTCTGTCCCCTCAAAATTAGTCCCAGTTTGATTCTGTTCCCCTCAAAATTAGGCCCAGTTTAAATCTACCCCCTCAAAATTATGCCCAGTTTGATTCTGTCACCTCAAAATTAGTCCCAGTTTGATTCTGCCCCCTCAAAATTAGGCCCAGTTTGATTCTGTCCCTCAAAATTAGTCCCAGGTTGATTCTGCCCCCTCAAAAGTTTGCCCAGTTTGATTCTGCACCCTCAAAATTAGGCCCAATTTGATTCTGCCCCCTCAAAATGAGTCCCAGTTTGATTCTGTTCCCCTCAAAATTAGACCCAGTTTATTTCTGCCCCCTCAAAATTAGTCCCAGTTTGATTCTGCCCCCTCAAAATTAGGTCCCAAGTTACGCCCATGTCCACTGCAACAAATGTTCTACTTAAATCTTAATAATACTGCTAACACTTAGAACGTTCGTCATTTGAACATACTGACTGTCCTACTAGAACCTATTGTGAACGCACATGTAAAGCTACCGCAAAGTTTGTTTCCTGACAAATGTTGGGTGACTTGGGAACGTTCTTCCACACGAATTGCCTGTCACAAAACAACACATGCACCACTTCGTTAACGTTGAAGGACTAAAGAGAACCGCCGCCACAAACGTGGGTGGGGATAAATAGCGGGCGAGTTGTTTTCGTTCAATGACACTCAACCTTCAGCCAATGGGCACAGCTGTAATTCTGCTCGTCTACTCCATGTGGAGCCCTTGAGCCAATTGGCGCAGCTGTCGTTCTGCTCGTCTACTCCACGTGGAGTCTCAGTCACATGACTGCGGATACGCTGTTGCCGTACTTTACAGTTTCAATATGAAGAACGTGGAAAGGTGGTTGTGCGCGGAGGTACAAGATGGCGTAGAGTAGATGTGTGGCAACACTGTGCGGTGAATTTGATTGTTGCAGCTGGTGGGCGCGCTCTGTCGACTTCACAGCCAGCCGATCGTTAACGTAGCTAGCGCGTCGACTATACGCATTAACTTCAAAATATAGAGTGTTCAACTTAAAACAGGACCCATCCTAGAAACATCATGAGAATAAATGTATGGGGTGAAGGGGTGATCGTTCCAAGTAGTACACCAAATTGTCAACTTCACTTACATAGTACACCTTGGACTGCGTTTTGTAGACTAACGAGGCTCTGGCGTGTGGACCAATTAGGGTTCTAAATCGTCCTGGTTTGTCCGGGATTGACCAGGAATCGTTTTCCTTGTCCCGGAAGAATTTTTTATATTTCTGGGACGCAAAAAGTCCCGGAATTACAGTAATTAGTAAACGAGATTTTTCAAATGATTTTTTTCTTCTTGCGGTAGGTGATCCTCATGCGCAGCATGTTGCAACACTGTGTACATTCTCCGCTTGATTTTATCAACAACGAAGCGTTGTCAGCGTCATCGCACAAACGTGAAACGAAGAAGCAAGAGAACGCGACTGGTCGGGCTTGTTACTACGCGGTGTGTGAGTGCCAAGTACTGGACTATTATTATTGTGATTTGCGAACTATTTCTCTTGTGTACAAGTGTTTTTTTTTCTCGTCGAGGATGTCTCTAAGGCCGGTATCAGATTCGAGTCCATCGCCCAAGAAAAAGACACTTAAAAGGTGTTGTATTTTTAAGGACAACTGGCTAAAAGAAAAATAGGAATGGAGTAAATGGATTCGGAAAGTGAACGATTATACTTCTGAGTGTAGGTTATGCATCCAAAGCTAGGGTGACCAGACATACTCTTTTTAAGAGTATTATACTCTTTTAGAGGTTCATATACTCTATACTCTTTTCAATTTGCAAAAATCCCCAAATATACTCTTTTCCTTGCTATTTAATTTCGTTCATTATTTTACGCGTAAAAATGACTTAAAATCCACAGAACGGAAAACGTCAAAATGTCAACAAACTGAAGTATTTACTCCTTGACTCAAGAATTTCCGGCATGAGTTTACAATACCGGACCACTCTCCAATTTCTATAAAATTTCGCCTACTTACTAATGTCGGTGTCCTGATGACGTATCTGTAGTTCATATTTGGCGGTCACGCGTTAAAATTGTACATTTACGTGTAGAACTTGTAAAATAACCTTGCGATTTACCACGGTCATTGTCCATACAGAGCAATTCGGAACCATCTTTCTTTCGCAATTCGTTAATGGTCTTCCTCTACGCACAACAATCTTGCTACCTTCAATATTAACGTCAGACGAGGAATGCCTACGAGGTTAGGTTAGGTTCCATTAGCATAAATACAAAGAAAAATTAATATTTTGGCTAAGAGAACTATGCCTTGTCTGGCCTAACATGAAAAAGCACTCTTCCGTGACGTCAGAACACTATGTTGCTAAATGCTAAAGTGTTGTGCGATAAGTGACACCCATTCGGGGAAAGTGGCGTGTTCCGTGGAGCTACTGTTCTTATGGCAGGGTTACGTTACGTTAAGAATACATAGTTTATTTAGCTTTTTCTCGATTTCCATACTCGACCGCCAATTATTACATGCAGATTCGTGATTAGGAGTTCACAATTAGTGAGTAGGCGAAATTTCATAGAAATTGGAGAGTGGTCCGGTATTGTAAACTCATTCAAAATAGATATTATGTAGTCACAAAATATAGTTATATTGTGCAAAATTAGTGTAAAATAAAAAGGAAGTTTTAATTTTGCATAATTTCCTGGAAAATTAGACTGTCATGAAGTCGCGCGGGATTTCTGCGCACTCCGTAAAATAACGAAAATGCATGCGCACCTTCAACCTATCGACTATACTCTTTTTGGTCAACAAATATCTGGTCACCCTATCCAAAGCTTCAGTATAAAGTATGAAGGAAAACGTGCTATACAGGTACATTGTGCTTCAAAAAAACACAAAGACAATTTAGCTAGTACTAAACAGAGTAATATTTTATCCAGATTTTTTGTTAAAAAAGAAACCAAAGAAGAGAATGTTTTAACAGTGACATAAATAGTTATCAGCATATCATGGTGTCTTTCACGGCATAAGCTGTAATGCACAAGATTGCGGAAATAAACTGCTACCGAAACTCACATCAGATTCAGAAATTGCAAGCAAACTAAAAGTTCAAGCATTATTGAGAATGTTTTGGGGCCCCATTCACAAGAATGTCTCGTTCAAAATTTAAAAACCGAGAACGGTTATTTTAGCATTAGTTCGGATCACTCAAATGTAGGAAATAAAAAATTATTTCCTCTAACTGTTCAATATTTCAATCCTAAAACTGGGGTGAATCATGGGGTTCTAGATTTTTACCAAGATTCAAATGAAAGTAGTGAAGCTATTTGTAATCGCATCACAACCATTTTAAACAACAATGACTTGGATATAACCCATATTTCTACATATTGGGCTGACAATGCCTCCGTAAATTATGGGAAACATGTTTCAGTTTATCAGAAGTTACTGTTACATAACAAAAACATTAAAAAGCAAACTGAAAGTGCCACATTTTAAATAATTGCGTAAAGTCTGCCGTAAAAGCAGTTAGGTATATTAATATCGAAGCATTTGTCATTAAAGTGTATAATGAATTTTCCTCATCTGCCAAACGAAACGAGGAGCTAAAACAATTATTTGACTTTGTTGATGTAGAATATAAAACAGTTCTAAGACACGTGCCTACACGTTGGCTTTCATTTTATCCTGCTATTGAACGCCTTCTGTTAAACTGGAAAGCTCTTAAGCCTTTTCCCAAGGAAAAGGAAAGTGCAGTAACATGCTGTGGACAGTATTCAGTGGAAGTGAGGATGATGATTCCATTCATTTGTGTACATTATGGTACATTATGCAAACAAGATAAATTTTATGGCAGTGAAGCAAAAAGGATGCTAAATAATATGAAAAATGAAGACAAAAGGAAGTTCGAAACAAGTGCAAATGCTTTTTTTTTTAAAAAGCGCTAATGTACATTTCAAAGTGGTATAATTTTGAAGATTCAATTTTTAAGAAAATTGCTGTTTTGTCTTTACACAACCCATCCACATGGGAAGAAATTGAGGAGTCGATTAACTGTCTGCAGATCATCATAAATTTAGATCAGCTGTACGAAGATTTCTGTGTTCTGAGAAGTACAATAGGCTCACTCAATAAAGAAACTGTGGAAGAAAAGTTGATATCTTTCTTTGAAAAAGCTCCAGAATGCAAAGAACTTCTAAAATTAGTATCATTTGTGTTGTCAGTGCCTGTTGGAAATGCATTTTGTGAGCGAGTGTTTAGTGTAATGGGCTATATGTATACGGACACGAGAAACAGATTAAGTGAGAATCAACTAAAAGCTGAAATACAGGTAAAAATAAACTACAGGTAAAAATAAACTACAACATGACCTGCATGGAGTTCTACGATTATGTGAAGGGTAGGCTTGACTTAGTGAAAAGAGCCAAATCTCAAGATAAATACAGGTTTAAAGTATCAACTGTGATGGCTGCCTCTGCCACATCCAGTACGAGTGATACAACATGCAACTGAAGCATGTCCCTGCATTGTTTGTAAGTATCAGTGTCAGATTATTAAAATAGCTTAAAAATGCATTCGGACTTTTTTTTAATACTCCTAAGATTTGGGGGGAGGGGTTGTCCTTGTCCCGGAATTGTTCAGCTCAGAGTTGGGAACCCTAGGACCAACGGTCAGTATAATCCTCGTAGGGCTGAGTGTGTGTTGTCCTGTGTTTTGTCCTTATGTGTGCTGAGTGCCCTTTTATAGACCAGCTTTTAACCTAATACTTTTTTGTTATTTGGTTTATTTTACATCGCTTTTCTTCCACTTTTGGCTAATCGCGAAGATGGTAATGAGTGATGATTTGATGAAATTGCTGAATGGACACTCACAAAGAAAACCCATGTCCAGGCCGGGATTCGAACCCGGGACCCCTGGCGTTGTAGCGCGTTGTGCTAACCACTTCGCAACGGAAGCAGGCAACTTTTAACCCAGGTAAGAATATTTTAGTCGCTCGACGTTACAGTTGTATTCTATTACAGGAATGCTTTATAGCAGATACTGGAAGTGCCCGCCGTTTTCATCCAAAAAATGTAATCTCATTGCATGGTTGCCAGGTGCATGTAAGTAACACTATTTCTATGAACAATTTTCCATGTTTATTTTTTATTGTTTTCAGTAATTGAATGATGTACAGTTTCGAAACACACTCTTGTGGCATTGAAACACCAGCAGTGTTGCCAATGCACAGTCTTAATTTCTAAAAACAACGATTTTCCTAGTTCCCCCTTAAAGACGCCTCATCCGATTGGCTATCGGTAGAAATTAACATTTCTTTTTTTACTGCCATACATGCCGAGCTAGTCCACCTAACCAAACTGAAAATTACCGACGGCATGTCCGTACATGTGTGTTATGTGCCATTTTTCATGCTTTCTAAAAAAAAATCATTTACATTTCCCGTTACATCTGGCAACACTGCGTGAACACTAATGAAGTCCATTCATTGGGCCCCGGTTTAAAAATATATGAGTGAACAGGGCTTCAATTTGGTATAAGGATTATATGTGTACCACTTCCGGTTCAAAAGTTGTGCTATCCCCAACTCCGGGTTTCGGTGTAAATGGAACACCCTGCAGTTATATTTTAGTTATGGTAAGAGTTAGACCACGTATAATGTGACAGATGCTAAATAGCTTAAATGCTGACGCACCCAAAATTTCAAATTCAATCAATAAATGTAAATATACATGCAGCAAGGCTATGAACTGCCTGACAACACCTTAGTAGGTTTTAGCGTCCACGGTTGTTTCAAAGAACAGGAGCCCATTATTCGTCGAGTTGGCATGGCACATCAGACTCCAATTTCCCAGGAAGCAGAGGAGACTCGACAAAGAGGGACAGGTTGTCAGTGCTCTGTGTACGGTTATTTTGACTACGGACATACCCACTGAGATGAAACTATGTTTCGTGTGTGAAAAACGCCTGATCTAAAGTGGAAATGTCCCAGGAATGAAGTTCTTGAACCATTGGCAACTTCTCGTGTTCAGGTCTGGACTGGCCCACCGGGACATTTCACCAAAATCCCGGTACGCTTTCTCAGTGCCCTTCCGAAAGCACACATTCGGCGCCTTTTTCCCCCCAACTGCTCAAAATTGGGCGCCCTTTTGAGGAAAATTTACACCGCCCTCTTGGCAGTCCCAGTCCGGTCCTGCCCGTGTTCAAGGGCAGCTTCCCCCAACAGACTCGTTACAGTGGTTTCTGCTCTCCCCACTATACTCTGTCCCAGCTAACTGTAGGCAAACGAAAACAAGTCTCTGCGCAAATAGTGACGCGAGATGGCTCCACCAATGAACACGTGAGAGGAACGGGATTGCGTGGAGGGGGTAAAGCGACTGCAGTTACCAGCCTTCCCAGCAGCTTGTATGTACTGCTTCGCTCTGGCCACACGATTTCCTTCGCTGATAAAGGTAAAATTAAGAATTTTTATTTATTTATTTATTTATTGAACTCAACAGGTACATACCTAATTACAGAGCCCATATGAAGGATACATAATGAATACAATTTCATATATTTCTGTAATATAGAGATAGAAATTATATATAAAAATATATATGCATATAAATACATTTAAAATTATATATATATATATATATACACACACACACACATACACACACACTTTATCACATTTCATTAGGAAAATATGTGTTTATGCTTAGGCCATTTTGTTAATAGTGGTTTTAATGAGGTCCCTTAGGTTCATAGAAAAGATGTCAATTGTGTTATTCTTGATTAGCAATTTATTGTAACTGGTGCACATTCTCCACAATGGAAAGTTCTTTTTAATTTACGATCTAGCATTCTTTATAAGAAAAACTTTATTCTTGAGTCTAGTTTTCGACGACGGGATTCGAAAATTTATCTGGCAGAATAGATGTTAAGCACCTACTTCGTGATTTAACAACTTCCACAAGAATACTATTTCCTGTAACGATCTTCTATGACACAGCTTTGTAAACCGACTTTCATATATTACGTTGTCGTAGTGTTCAAATGTAAGGTCAACTTTCTACAATTTGTATTTTAAACTATGCGAAATAAGACTACGTAGATTGCATTGCAGTCTGTGGACGGCACTCCAAAGCAGCAACAACAAAATGTTTACCTGAAAATCCGCTCCCTAGTGATTTTCCCTTAACGATTCATTCTCATAGTCGCCATTAGACAACAGTGGCAGAAAAGCAACATAGTTTTAGTTCTTAAACTTGCAAGCAAAAATCAATGCAAATAATCCAACATTTTCTCAATATGGAGTTTAAAAATAGTTTCTCTGTATCAGTGGCAACGTAATACTAAGCTTGAAAATTGACCGTCGAGAGAAAAGGTCTTAATTATGGATGATTGGAGCAAGAACATTGGGTCCGTGGTTTAATGAAGCCAATCTCAAATTGCACGTGCGTGCTCTGAGTAACCGACATTTAACGTGCCCCGCTTGTGGGCACCAAGGAACCAGTCACGGCGGGTGGCCTAACGGTGACCCCGAGGGAATCGCATCGTGACTACCAACAGGCAACTGGATGAAGGCACTTGCTTACAAATTTATGGTTAACCCATTTTTCTGCAGTGAAAGTAAAGCAGTTTCACCAACCATGGATCTGCGATTCAAGAAACGAAACCCAGGATCACATCAAATGACTTCATTCAGGTTTAACATGAGGATTAACCATAGCTTACCCTATGTTGAGTATACATGTTTATTATTTATTAATTATAATAATTACAAAAATTACCTTCATTAATAAAAAAAATATTAACAAATTATTGCATGAGTGTCAAACACACATTTTACCATTCGCAAAAGCTCACAAAATACACTATAATTTTTATTAATGCTTTTTTTTCTTTATAGAGGAGCATTTGTTTATTAATTATAATTATTTCAAAAATTACAACAATTACCAACCAACTGTATACTGTTACTGGTATGAGTGTCTGAAATAATACACATAGTGCCTTTTGTCTTCTATTTACATTACGTTTATGTTGTTATGAACAAAAGTAATACAGAAATATTGAGAACACCATGAGAAACAATGACATCTATTTTCAAATCTTTATAGTTTTTTTACAATTGAAAAATCTTAAAAATAGAGGTGATGGGAGTGGCAGCCTCCCCCCTCTCGGGTAAGCTAAGGTTAACCTCAAACAATTGGAAAGTGGTATTTTTATTGTTGATTGCATTACGTACGTTGAAACTTTAATCTTTCTGTACCAGAGCTCATTGGTGGATTTAGCAGGAGGGGCACAGATCCCTAAAAGAATGCTTACGTATCATGAAAGGTATTGATAACATTATATTCAACAACAAACAAAAATGTTCGATAATCCTTTACAGGTACACACAGAACACAAAACGTGTCAATTTACACATATACTTTGACTCCAATAACACATTAACGTGCATAAACTGCAAATCATGCACTTTTTGGTGTGTCAAAATGCACACAGAAATGCATAACAGGGCACTTTTATCAGCCGAAGTTCCGTGTGATGCACTAAAAATGCATTAATTAGAGAGATAAGACAAGATCTTTTCAAAGATAACAAAATGACACATTTAACTCTGTCAATTGATGCATTGAAAGTGCATTTTTTCTTTGAAATGATCTTGTCTGATCTTCCCAAATGATTCATTTTAATGCATCACAAGGAATACCAGCTGATAAAAGTGTCCTTTTATGCATTTCTGTGTGAATTTTGACACGCCAAAAAGTGCATCCTTTACAGTTAATGCTCGTTAATGTGTTATTGGAGTAAACATGTATCAACAAAGTTTAGCCCAACTACATTAATCATGACGAGATTTACAAGACAAGATTGTTTCTCTCATTATTTGCTTGATTTTGTCTAAATCTAAGATTGTATTCACTTGGCTTTGAAACTTCTATAAGCTTCAACGTAATACGTGTTCACTGTATTCCTTCATATCTGTTTCCAATTTTCCATCTTCTTTGATTTTTCAAATACCGTAACATTATCAGCAAGGAGTTTATTGCAAATAGTGTTAGATCTGATTGCACTAATTAATGAATCAAAACAATGGATAGAATCTCGCCATAATCACGTTGCTTTCCACCTTTCTCAATATGCTCACAAAATCTTATATTTGTTCGTCATACTCTTGTACACATTTTCTAAGCTTCAATCTTTGCACTATTTAGTTACTAGATTGATTATAATAAGACCTTAAACTTTGTGCAATATTTTGGCAGAACATTTCAGGAGGCAATGTTGGTGCAAATAATTTACGCAGAGCAAACCAATTTCTCGTTTGTCTTGTATGTAGACAGTAGTTGTTTTACGAATCCGTAGATTCTTCTTGGAATAAAGATCATTACAAGAATTTACAGCAGCAAATATTTAAAACTTACATTCTTATTTCAATATATATGAACTTCTCACATTCAAACAACTTTACACATAACTGAATGTGGATAATCAATTACAACGTACCAGAATTCAAACACTTACCATCACCGACTTATCATCAGGGGACGGATTTATATGTAGTAAAAATGTGCTAAATATGCTAAATATGTGTACAAATATTTAGTTATTTTCACCAAAACATTGAGTTATATATGGACTTAAAATTGTAAAAAAATACTTTTCTAATAATATAAGACACTACGCAAGCTACATCTACACTTGCATTGACATTAATTGTAATACAACCCAAAATGTATTTTCATTTTCTGTTTCCAAACAATGAATAACATAATTTTGTTGTATTAGTATAGGAACGTGAATTCCTTCTGTTGTCTCTTAAGATGGATTTATATTGAATAAAACTGCGTTCATTATCGCAAGAAGTAATGGGAGTGTATTTGAAATGTGTCAGTTATTCGCAAGACATTCACCAACTCTCTCGGTCATACTGAGACATGTAGATATGTACTTATTGCGCGAATATGGAGTATATGTTGAGAAATGTTCTGGAATATGGAAACAAAATGTAAAAATGACGAAAATATGTTTAATATGGCGCAAAACCAAATATATGTACAAATATGGAATATAAAAACTGAATTTCTTGAATCTACATGCCATGATTCACAAGGATAATACAAAATACAACTGATTTCAGCTTCGTGCATAAATATGTACGTACAAACATATAAATCCGTTTCCTGGTTATCATCCAAAAATTCTACGAATTACTTAGATAATATTTCATTTTTGAAACAACACCAATTTTATAAGTGTGTCGAATAACAGCTACAGAATAAGATAGACTTACCATTACCACATGAGTTACCCGAGGCTGCGCTACATTGATTCGATTCTTGTCTATCATTATATGTATTTGTTCTTCGGGGTTGGAATTTTCTTCTGTACATCACAATATTTGTTAATTTTGACGATTAACTTAATTTTTTAACCACTCTTTAGAACATCTTCCATTTTTTTAGTTGCTTTGCTGAGCCTGGATTCATCTTCACTTTATCACCTGCAAATAGGAGAACTACCAACTGGTACAGGTGCCCTACAACGCCGTCAACGTCTCTACCATCTGTGGGGGCCTCTTTTGTTTACAGTTGGAGAGGGACTTGTACCGCTTGTACCTTACGGTCATACGCCGAAGAACCAACTATGCGTCCTACGTACATGCACAACAAACAACTTTATCTACTCGACTATCGTGTTTCTTGGGTCGCAAGGATCGTTGGTAATCTATCTCTGCAAACTTGCTGAGGAAAGTCTACGACCCAAGAACACCCAAAAAACGTAGCATACAATGACAACACACACATAGAACAACTTTATCTACTGGACTATCGTGTTTCTTGAGTCACAAGGCTCGGGGCCACCCTATCTCTGCACACTTGCTGAGGAAGATCTACGACCCAAGAACACCTAAAAAACGTAGCATACAATGACAACACACACATAGAACAACTTTATCTACTGGACTATCGTGTTTCTTGAGTCACAAGGCTCTAGGCCACCCTATCTCTGCACACTTACTGAGGAAGGTCTACGACCCAAGAACACCTAAAAAACGTAGCATACAATGACAACACACACATAGAACAACTTTATCTACTGGACTATCGTGTTTCTTGAGTCACAAGGCTCGGGGCCACCCTATCTCTGCACACTTACTGAGGAAGATCTACGACCCAAGAACACCTAAAAAACGTAGCATACAATGACAACACACACATCGAACAACTTTATCTACTGGACTATCGTGTTTCTTGAGTCACAAGGCTCTAGGCCAAGCTATATCTGCACACTTACTGAGGAAGGTCTACGACCCAAGAACACCTAAAAAACGTAGCATACAATGACAACACACACATAGAACAACTTTATCTACTGGACTATCGTGTTTCTTGAGTCACAAGGCTCGGGGCCACCCTATCTCTGCACACTTACTGAGGAAGATCTACGACCCAAGAACACCTAAAAAACGTAGCATACAATGACAACACACACATAGAACAACTTTATCTACTGGACTATCGTGTTTCTTGAGTCACAAGGCTCTAGGCCAAGCTATCTCTGCACACTTGCTGAGGAAGGTATACGACCCAAGAACACCTAAAAAACGTAGCATACAATGACAACACACACATAGAACAACTTTATCTACTGGACTATCGTGTTTCTTGAGTCACAAGGCTCTAGGCCAAGCTATATCTGCACACTTACTGAGGAAGATCTACGACCCAAGAACACCTAAAAAACGTAGCATACAATGACAACACACACATAGAACAACTTTATCTACTGGACTATCGTGTTTCTTGAGTCACAAGGCTCTAGGCCAAGCTATCTCTGCACACTTGCTGAGGAAGATCTACGACCCAAGAACACCTAAAAAACGTAGCATACAATGACAACACACACATAGAACAACTTTATCTACTAGACTATCGTGTTTCTTGAGTCACAAGGCTCTAGGCCAAGCTATATCTGCACACTTACTGAGGAAGGTCTACGACCCAAGAACACCTAAAAAACGTAGCATACAATGACAACACACACATAGAACAACTTTATCTACTGGACTATCGTGTTTCTTGAGTCACAAGGCTCTAGGCCAAGCTATATCTGCACACTTACTGAGGAAGGTCTACGACCCAAGAACACCTAAAAAACGTAGCATACAATGACAACCCACATATAGAACAACTTTATCTACTGGACTATCGTGTTTCTTGAGTCACAAGGCTCTAGGCCAAGCTATCTCTGCACACTTACTGAGGAAGGTCTACGACCCAAGAACACCTAAAAAACGTAGCATACAATGACAACACACACATCGAACAACTTTATCTACTGGACTATCGTGTTTCTTGAGTCACAAGGCTCGGAGCCACCCTATCTCTGCACACTTACTGAGGAAGATCTACGACCCAAGAACACCTAAAAAACGTAGCATACAATGACAACACACACATAGAACAACTTTATCTACTGGACTATCGTGTTTCTTGAGTCACAAGGCTCTAGGCCAAGCTATCTCTGCACACTTACTGAGGAAGGTCTACGACCCAAGAACACCTAAAAAACGTAGCATACAATGACAACACACACATAGAACAACTTTATCTACTGGACTATCGTGTTTCTTGAGTCACAAGGCTCGGGGCCACCCTATCTCTGCACACTTACTGAGGAAGATCTACGACCCAAGAACACCTAAAAAACGTAGCATACAATGACAACACACACATAGAACAACTTTATCTACTGGACTATCGTGTTTCTTGAGTCACAAGGCTCTAGGCCAAGCTATCTCTGCACACTTGCTGAGGAAGGTATACGACCCAAGAACACCTAAAAAACGTAGCATACAATGACAACACACACATAGAACAACTTTATCTACTGGACTATCGTGTTTCTTGAGTCACAAGGCTCTAGGCCAAGCTATATCTGCACACTTACTGAGGAAGATCTACGACCCAAGAACACCTAAAAAACGTAGCATACAATGACAACACACACATAGAACAACTTTATCTACTGGACTATCGTGTTTCTTGAGTCACAAGGCTCTAGGCCAAGCTATATCTGCACACTTACTGAGGAAGGTCTACGACCCAAGAACACCTAAAAAACGTAGCATACAATGACAACACACATATAGAACAACTTTATCTACTGGACTATCGTGTTTCTTGAGTCACAAGGCTCTAGGCCAAGCTATCTCTGCACACTTACTGAGGAAGGTCTACGACCCAAGAACACCTAAAAAACGTAGCATACAATGACAACACACACATAGAACAACTTTATCTACTGGACTATCGTGTTTCTTGAGTCACAAGGCTCGGGGCCACCCTATCTCTGCACACTTACTGAGGAAGATCTACGACCCAAGAACACCTAAAAAACGTGGCATACAATGACAACACACACATAGAACAACTTTATCTACTGGACTATCGTGTTTCTTGAGTCACAAGGCTCTAGGCCAAGCTATATCTGCACACTTACTGAGGAAGGTCTACGACCCAAGAACACCTAAAAAACGTAGCATACAATGACAACACACACATAGAACAACTTTATCTACTGGACTATCGTGTTTCTTGAGTCACAAGGCTCGGGGCCACCCTATCTCTGCACACTTACTGAGGAAGATCTACGACCCAAGAACACCTAAAAAACGTAGCATACAATGACAACACACACATAGAACAACTTTATCTACTGGACTATCGTGTTTCTTGAGTCACAAGGCTCTAGGCCACCCTATCTCTGCACACTTACTGAGGAAGGTCTACGACCCAAGAACACCTAAAAAACGTAGCATACAATGACAACACACACATAGAACAACTTTATCTACTGGACTATCGTGTTTCTTGAGTCACAAGGCTCTAGGCCAAGCTATATCTGCACACTTACTGAGGAAGATCTACGACCCAAGAACACCTAAAAAACGTAGCATACAATGACAACACACACATAGAACAACTTTATCTACTGGACTATCGTGTTTCTTGAGTCACAAGGCTCGGGGCCACCCTATCTCTGCACACTTACTGAGGAAGATCTACGACCCAAGAACACCTAAAAAACATAGCATACAATGACAACACACACATAGAACAACTTTATCTACTGGACTATCGTGTTTCTTGAGTCACAAGGCCCTAGGCCAAGCTATATCTGCACACTTACTGAGGAAGGTCTACGACCCAAGAACACCTAAAAAACGTAGCATACAATGACAACACACACATAGAACAACTTTATCTACTGGACTATCGTGTTTCTTGAGTCACAAGGCTCTAGGCCAAGCTATATCTGCACACTTACTGAGGAAGGTCTACGACCCAAGAACACCTAAAAAACGTAGCATACAATGACAACACACACATAGAACAACTTTATCTACTGGACTATCGTGTTTCTTGAGTCACAAGGCTCTAGGCCAAGCTATATCTGCACACTTACTGAGGAAGATCTACGACCCAAGAACACCTAAAAAACGTAGCATACAATGACAACACACACATAGAACAACTTTATCTACTGGACTATCGTGTTTCTTGAGTCACAAGGCTCGGGGCCACCCTATCTCTGCACACTTACTGAGGAAGATCTACGACCCAAGAACACCTAAAAAACATAGCATACAATGACAACACACACATAGAACAACTTTATCTACTGGACTATCGTGTTTCTTGAGTCACAAGGCCCTAGGCCAAGCTATATCTGCACACTTACTGAGGAAGGTCTACGACCCAAGAACACCTAAAAAACGTAGCATACAATGACAACACACACATAGAACAACTTTATCTACTGGACTATCGTGTTTCTTGAGTCACAAGGCTCTAGGCCAAGCTATATCTGCACACTTACTGAGGAAGGTCTACGACCCAAGAACACCTAAAAAACGTAGCATACAATGACAACACACACATAGAACAACTTTATCTACTGGACTATCGTGTTTCTTGAGTCACAAGGCTCTAGGCCAAGCTATCTCTGCACACTTACTGAGGAAGGTCTACGACCCAAGAACACCTAAAAAACGTAGCATACAATGACAACACACACATAGAACAACTTTATCTACTGGACTATCGTGTTTCTTGAGTCACAAGGCTCGGGGCCACCCTATCTCTGCACACTTACTGAGGAAGATCTATGACCCAAGAACACCTAAAAAACGTAGCATACAATGACAACACACACATAGAACAACTTTATCTACTGGACTATCGTGTTTCTTGAGTCACAAGGCTCTAGGCCAAGCTATCTCTGCACACTTGCTGAGGAAGGTATACGACCCAAGAACACCTAAAAAACGTAGCATACAATGACAACACACACATAGAACAACTTTATCTACTGGACTATCGTGTTTCTTGAGTCACAAGGCTCTAGGCCAAGCTATATCTGCACACTTACTGAGGAAGGTCTACGACCCAAGAACACCTAAAAAACGTAGCATACAATGACAACACACACATAGAACAACTTTATCTACTGGACTATCGTGTTTCTTGAGTCACAAGGCTCTAGGCCAAGCTATATCTGCACACTTACTGAGGAAGATCTACGACCCAAGAACACCTAAAAAACGTAGCATACAATGACAACACACACATAGAACAACTTTATCTACTGGACTATCGTGTTTCTTGAGTCACAAGGCTCGGGGCCACCCTATCTCTGCACACTTACTGAGGAAGATCTACGACCCAAGAACACCTAAAAAACGTAGCATACAATGACAACACACACATAGAACAACTTTATCTACTGGACTATCGTGTTTCTTGAGTCACAAGGCTCTAGGCCAAGCTATATCTGCACACTTACTGAGGAAGGTCTACGACCCAAGAACACCTAAAAAACGTAGCATACAATGACAACACACACATAGAACAACTTTATCTACTGGACTATCGTGTTTCTTGAGTCACAAGGCTCTAGGCCAAGCTTTCTCTGCACACTTACTGAGGAAGGTCTACGACCCAAGAACACCTAAAAAACGTAGCATACAATGACAACACACACATAGAACAACTTTATCTACTGGACTATCGTGTTTCTTGAGTCACAAGGCTCTAGGCCAAGCTATATCTGCACACTTACTGAGGAAGGTCTACGACCCAAGAACACCTAAAAACGTAGCATACAATGACAACACACACATAGAACAACTTTATCTACTGGACTATCGTGTTTCTTGAGTCACAAAGCTCTAGGCCAAGCTATCTCTGCACACTTACTGAGGAAGGTCTACGACCCAAGAACACCTAAAAAACGTAGCATACAATGACAACACACACATAGAACAACTTTATCTACTGGACTATCGTGTTTCTTGAGTCACAAGGCTCGGGGCCACCCTATCTCTGCACACTTACTGAGGAAGATCTACGACCCAAGAACACCTAAAAAACGTAGCATACAATGACAACACACACATAGAACAACTTTATCTACGGGACTATCGTGTTTCTTGAGTCACAAGGCTCTAGGCCAAGCTATCTCTGCACACTTGCTGAGGAAGATCTACGACCCAAGAACACCTAAAAAACGTAGCATACAATGACAACACACACATAGAACAACTTTATCTACTGGACTATCGTGTTTCTTGAGTCACAAGGCTCTAGGCCAAGCTATATCTGCACACTTACTGAGGAAGGTCTACGACCCAAGAACACCTAAAAAACGTAGCATACAATGACAACACACACATAGAACAACTTTATCTACTGGACTATCGTGTTTCTTGAGTCACAAGGCTCTAGGCCAAGCTATATCTGCACACTTACTGAGGAAGGTCTACGACCCAAGAACACCTAAAAAACGTAGCATACAATTACAACACACACATAGAACAACTTTATCTACTGGACTATCGTGTTTCTTGAGTCACAAGGCTCTAGGCCAAGCTATCTCTGCACACTTACTGAGGAAGGTCTACGACCCAAGAACACCTAAAAAACGTAGCATACAATGACAACACACACATAGAACAACTTTATCTACTGGACTATCGTGTTTCTTGAGTCACAAGGCTCGGGGCCACCCTATCTCTGCACACTTACTGAGGAAGATCTACGACCCAAGAACACCTAAAAAACGTAGCATACAATGACAACACACACATAGAACAACTTTATCTACTGGACTATCGTGTTTCTTGAGTCACAAGGCTCTAGGCCAAGCTATCTCTGCACACTTGCTGAGGAAGGTATACGACCCAAGAACACCTAAAAAACGTAGCATACAATGACAACACACACATAGAACAACTTTATCTACTGGACTATCGTGTTTCTTGAGTCACAAGGCTCTAGGCCAAGCTATATCTGCACACTTACTGAGGAAGGTCTACGACCCAAGAACACCTAAAAAACGTAGCATACAATGACAACACACACATAGAACAACTTTATCTACTGGACTATCGTGTTTCTTGAGTCACAAGGCTCTAGGCCAAGCTATATCTGCACACTTACTGAGGAAGATCTACGACCCAAGAACACCTAAAAAACGTAGCATACAATGACAACACACACATAGAACAACTTTATCTACTGGACTATCGTGTTTCTTGAGTCACAAGGCTCGGGGCCACCCTATCTCTGCACACTTACTGAGGAAGATCTACGACCCAAGAACACCTAAAAACGTAGCATACAATGACAACACACACATAGAACAACTTTATCTACTGGAATATCGTGTTTCTTGAGTCACAAGGCCCTAGGCCAAGCTATATCTGCACACTTACTGAGGAAGGTCTACGACCCAAGAACACCTAAAAAACGTAGCATACAATGACAACACACACATAGAACAACTTTATCTACTGGACTATCGTGTTTCTTGAGTCACAAGGCTCTAGGCCAAGCTATCTCTGCACACTTACTGAGGAAGGTCTACGACCCAAGAACACCTAAAAAACGTAGCATACAATGACAACACACACATAGAACAACTTTATCTACTGGACTATCGTGTTTCTTGAGTCACAAGGCTCTAGGCCAAGCTATATCTGCACACTTACTGAGGAAGGTCTACGACCCAAGAACACCTAAAAACGTAGCATACAATGACAACACACACATAGAACAACTTTATCTACTGGACTATCGTGTTTCTTGAGTCACAAGGCTCGAGGCCAAGCTATCTCTGCACACTTACTGAGGAAGGTCTACGACCCAAGAACACCTAAAAAACGTAGCATACAATGACAACACACACATAGAACAACTTTATCTACTGGACTATCGTGTTTCTTGAGTCACAAGGCTCGGGGCCACCCTATCTCTGCACACTTACTGAGGAAGATCTACGACCAAAGAACACCTAAAAAACGTAGCATACAATGACAACACACACATAGAACAACTTTATCTACGGGACTATCGTGTTTCTTGAGTCACAAGGCTCTAGGCCAAGCTATCTCTGCACACTTGCTGAGGAAGATCTACGACCCAAGAACACCTAAAAAACGTAGCATACAATGACAACACACACATAGAACAACTTTATCTACTGGACTATCGTGTTTCTTGAGTCACAAGGCTCGGGGCCACCCTATCTCTGCACACTTGCTGAGGAAGATCTACGACCCAAGAACACCTAAAAAACGTAGCATACAATGACAACACACACATAGAACAACTTTATCTACTGGACTATCGTTTTTCTTGAGTCACAAGGCTCGGGGCCACCCTATCTCTGCACACTTGCTAAGGAAGATCTACGACCCAAGAACACCTAAAAAACGTAGCATACATTGACAACACACACATAGAACAACTTTATCTACTAGACTATCGTGTTTTTTGAGTCACAAGGCTCGGGGCCACCCTATTTCTGCACACTTGCGGAGGAAGGTCTACGACACAAGAACACCTAAAAAACGTAGCATACAATGACAACACACACATAGAACAACTTTATCTACTGGACTATCGTGTTTCTTGAGTCACAAGGCTCTAGGCCAAGCTATATCTGCACACTTACTGAGGAAGGTCTACGACTCAAGAACACCTAAAAAACGTAGCATACAATGACAACACACACATAGAACAACTTTATCTACTGGACTATCGTGTTTCTTGAGTCACAAGGCTCTAGGCCAAGCTATATCTGCACACTTACTGAGGAAGGTCTACGACCCAAGAACACCTAAAAAACGTAGCATACAATGACAACACACACATAGAACAACTTTATCTACTGGACTATCGTGTTTCTTGAGTCACAAGGCTCTAGGCCAAGCTATCTCTGCACACTTACTGAGGAAGGTCTACGACCCAAGAACACCTAAAAAACGTAGCATACAATGACAACACACACATAGAACAACTTTATCTACTGGACTATCGTGTTTCTTGAGTCACAAGGCTCGGGGCCACCCTATCTCTGCACACTTACTGAGGAAGATCTACGACCCAAGAACACCTAAAAAACGTAGCATACAATGACAACACACACATAGAACAACTTTATCTACTGGACTATCGTGTTTCTTGAGTCACAAGGCTCTAGGCCAAGCTATCTCTGCACACTTGCTGAGGAAGGTATACGACCCAAGAACACCTAAAAAACGTAGCATACAATGACAACACACACATAGAACAACTTTATCTACGGGACTATCGTGTTTCTTGAGTCACAAGGCTCTAGGCCAAGCTATCTCTGCACACTTGCTGAGGAAGATCTACGACCCAAGAACACCTAAAAAACGTAGCATACAATGACAACACACACATAGAACAACTTTATCTACTGGACTATCGTGTTTCTTGAGTCACAAGGCTCTAGGCCAAGCTATATCTGCACACTTACTGAGGAAGGTCTACGACCCAAGAACACCTAAAAAACGTAGCATACAATGACAACACACACATAGAACAACTTTATCTACTGGACTATCGTGTTTCTTGAGTCACAAGGCTCTAGGCCAAGCTATATCTGCACACTTACTGAGGAAGGTCTACGACCCAAGAACACCTAAAAAACGTAGCATACAATTACAACACACACATAGAACAACTTTATCTACTGGACTATCGTGTTTCTTGAGTCACAAGGCTCTAGGCCAAGCTATCTCTGCACACTTACTGAGGAAGGTCTACGACCCAAGAACACCTAAAAAACGTAGCATACAATGACAACACACACATAGAACAACTTTATCTACTGGACTATCGTGTTTCTTGAGTCACAAGGCTCGGGGCCACCCTATCTCTGCACACTTACTGAGGAAGATCTACGACCCAAGAACACCTAAAAAACGTAGCATACAATGACAACACACACATAGAACAACTTTATCTACTGGACTATCGTGTTTCTTGAGTCACAAGGCTCTAGGCCAAGCTATCTCTGCACACTTGCTGAGGAAGGTATACGACCCAAGAACACCTAAAAAACGTAGCATACAATGACAACACACACATAGAACAACTTTATCTACTGGACTATCGTGTTTCTTGAGTCACAAGGCTCTAGGCCAAGCTATATCTGCACACTTACTGAGGAAGGTCTACGACCCAAGAACACCTAAAAAACGTAGCATACAATGACAACACACACATAGAACAACTTTATCTACTGGACTATCGTGTTTCTTGAGTCACAAGGCTCTAGGCCAAGCTATATCTGCACACTTACTGAGGAAGATCTACGACCCAAGAACACCTAAAAAACGTAGCATACAATGACAACACACACATAGAACAACTTTATCTACTGGACTATCGTGTTTCTTGAGTCACAAGGCTCGGGGCCACCCTATCTCTGCACACTTACTGAGGAAGATCTACGACCCAAGAACACCTAAAAACGTAGCATACAATGACAACACACACATAGAACAACTTTATCTACTGGAATATCGTGTTTCTTGAGTCACAAGGCCCTAGGCCAAGCTATATCTGCACACTTACTGAGGAAGGTCTACGACCCAAGAACACCTAAAAAACGTAGCATACAATGACAACACACACATAGAACAACTTTATCTACTGGACTATCGTGTTTCTTGAGTCACAAGGCTCTAGGCCAAGCTATCTCTGCACACTTACTGAGGAAGGTCTACGACCCAAGAACACCTAAAAAACGTAGCATACAATGACAACACACACATAGAACAACTTTATCTACTGGACTATCGTGTTTCTTGAGTCACAAGGCTCTAGGCCAAGCTATATCTGCACACTTACTGAGGAAGGTCTACGACCCAAGAACACCTAAAAACGTAGCATACAATGACAACACACACATAGAACAACTTTATCTACTGGACTATCGTGTTTCTTGAGTCACAAGGCTCGAGGCCAAGCTATCTCTGCACACTTACTGAGGAAGGTCTACGACCCAAGAACACCTAAAAAACGTAGCATACAATGACAACACACACATAGAACAACTTTATCTACTGGACTATCGTGTTTCTTGAGTCACAAGGCTCGGGGCCACCCTATCTCTGCACACTTACTGAGGAAGATCTACGACCAAAGAACACCTAAAAAACGTAGCATACAATGACAACACACACATAGAACAACTTTATCTACGGGACTATCGTGTTTCTTGAGTCACAAGGCTCTAGGCCAAGCTATCTCTGCACACTTGCTGAGGAAGATCTACGACCCAAGAACACCTAAAAAACGTAGCATACAATGACAACACACACATAGAACAACTTTATCTACTGGACTATCGTGTTTCTTGAGTCACAAGGCTCGGGGCCACCCTATCTCTGCACACTTGCTGAGGAAGATCTACGACCCAAGAACACCTAAAAAACGTAGCATACAATGACAACACACACATAGAACAACTTTATCTACTGGACTATCGTTTTTCTTGAGTCACAAGGCTCGGGGCCACCCTATCTCTGCACACTTGCTGAGGAAGATCTACGACCCAAGAACACCTAAAAAACGTAGCATACATTGACAACACACACATAGAACAACTTTATCTACTAGACTATCGTGTTTTTTGAGTCACAAGGCTCGGGGCCACCCTATCTCTGCACACTTGCGGAGGAAGGTCTACGACACAAGAACACCTAAAAAACGTAGCATACAATGACAACACACACATAGAACAACTTTATCTACTGGACTATCGTGTTTCTTGAGTCACAAGGCTCTAGGCCAAGCTATATCTGCACACTTACTGAGGAAGGTCTACGACTCAAGAACACCTAAAAACGTAGCATACAATGACAACACACACATAGAACAACTTTATCTACTGGACTATCGTGTTTCTTGAGTCACAAGGCTCTAGGCCAAGCTATATCTGCACACTTACTGAGGAAGGTCTACGACCCAAGAACACCTAAAAAACGTAGCATACAATGACAACACACACATAGAACAACTTTATCTACTGGACTATCGTGTTTCTTGAGTCACAAGGCTCTAGGCCAAGCTATCTCTGCACACTTACTGAGGACGGTCTACGACCCAAGAACACCTAAAAAACGTAGCATACAATGACAACACACACATAGAACAACTTTATCTACTGGACTATCGTGTTTCTTGAGTCACAAGGCTCGGGGCCACCCTATCTCTGCACACTTACTGAGGAAGATCTACGACCCAAGAACACCTAAAAAACGTAGCATACAATGACAACACACACATAGAACAACTTTATCTACTGGACTATCGTGTTTCTTGAGTCACAAGGCTCTAGGCCAAGCTATCTCTGCACACTTGCTGAGGAAGGTATACGACCCAAGAACACCTAAAAAACGTAGCATACAATGACAACACACACATAGAACAACTTTATCTACTGGACTATCGTGTTTCTTGAGTCACAAGGCTCTAGGCCAAGCTATATCTGCACACTTACTGAGGAAGGTCTACGACCCAAGAACACCTAAAAAACGTAGCATACAATGACAACACACACATAGAACAACTTTATCTACTGGACTATCGTGTTTCTTGAGTCACAAGGCTCTAGGCCAAGCTATATCTGCACACTTACTGAGGAAGGTCTACGACCCAAGAACACCTAAAAAACGTAGCATACAATGACAACACAAACATAGAACAACTTTATCTACTGGACTATCGTGTTTCTTGAGTCACAAGGCTCGGGGCCACCCTATCTCTGCACACTTACTGAGGAAGATCTACGACCCAAGAACACCTAAAAAACGTAGCATACAATGACAACACACACATAGAACAACTTTATCTACGGGACTATCGTGTTTCTTGAGTCACAAGGCTCTAGGCCAAGCTATCTCTGCACACTTGCTGAGGAAGATCTACGACCCAAGAACACCTAAAAAACGTAGCATACAATGACAACACACACATAGAACAACTTTATCTACTGGACTATCGTGTTTCTTGAGTCACAAGGCTCTAGGCCAAGCTATATCTGCACACTTACTGAGGAAGGTCTACGACCCAAGAACACCTAAAAAACGTAGCATACAATGACAACACACACATAGAACAACTTTATCTACTGGACTATCGGGTTTCTTGAGTCACAAGGCTCTAGGCCAAGCTATATCTGCACACTTACTGAGGAAGGTCTACGACCCAAGAACACCTAAAAAACGTAGCATACAATGACAACACACACATAGAACAACTTTATCTACTGGACTATCGTGTTTCTTGAGTCACAAGGCTCTAGGCCAAGCTATCTCTGCACACTTACTGAGGAAGGTCTACGACCCAAGAACACCTAAAAAACGTAGCATACAATGACAACACACACATAGAACAACTTTATCTACTGGACTATCGTGTTTCTTGAGTCACAAGGCTCTAGGCCACCCTATCTCTGCACACTTACTGAGGAAGATCTACGACCCAAGAACACCTAAAAAACGTAGCATACAATGACAACACACACATAGAACAACTTTATCTACTGGACTATCGTGTTTCTTGAGTCACAAGGCTCTAGGCCAAGCTATCTCTGCACACTTGCTGAGGAAGGTATACGACCCAAGAACACCTAAAAAACGTAGCATACAATGACAACACACACATAGAACAACTTTATCTACGGGACTATCGTGTTTCTTGAGTCACAAGGCTCGGGGCCACCCTATCTCTGCACACTTACTGAGGAAGATCTACGACCCAAGAACACCTAAAAAACGTAGCATACAATGACAACACACACATAGAACAACTTTATCTACGGGACTATCGTGTTTCTTGAGTCACAAGGCTCTAGGCCAAGCTATCTCTGCACACTTGCTGAGGAAGATCTACGACCCAAGAACACCTAAAAAACGTAGCATACAATGACAACACACACATAGAACAACTTTATCTACTGGACTATCGTGTTTCTTGAGTCACAAGTCTCTAGGCCAAGCTATATCTGCACACTTACTGAGGAAGGTCTACGACCCAAGAACACCTAAAAAACGTAGCATACAATGACAACACACACATAGAACAACTTTATCTACTGGACTATCGTGTTTCTTGAGTCACAAGGCTCTAGGCCAAGCTATATCTGCACACTTACTGAGGAAGGTCTACGACCCAAGAACACCTAAAAAACGTAGCATACAATTACAACACACACATAGAACAACTTTATCTACTGGACTATCGTGTTTCTTGAGTCACAAGGCTCTAGGCCAAGCTATCTCTGCACACTTACTGAGGAAGGTCTACGACCCAAGAACACCTAAAAAACGTAGCATACAATGACAACACACACATAGAACAACTTTATCTACTGGACTATCGTGTTTCTTGAGTCACAAGGCTCGGGGCCACCCTATCTCTGCACACTTACTGAGGAAGATCTACGACCCAAGAACACCTAAAAAACGTAGCATACAATGACAACACACACATAGAACAACTTTATCTACTGGACTATCGTGTTTCTTGAGTCACAAGGCTCTAGGCCAAGCTATCTCTGCACACTTGCTGAGGAAGGTATACGACCCAAGAACACCTAAAAAACGTAGCATACAATGACAACACACACATAGAACAACTTTATCTACTGGACTATCGTGTTTCTTGAGTCACAAGGCTCTAGGCCAAGCTATATCTGCACACTTACTGAGGAAGGTCTACGACCCAAGAACACCTAAAAAACGTAGCATACAATGACAACACACACATAGAACAACTTTATCTACTGGACTATCGTGTTTCTTGAGTCACAAGGCTCTAGGCCAAGCTATATCTGCACACTTACTGAGGAAGATCTACGACCCAAGAACACCTAAAAAACGTAGCATACAATGACAACACACACATAGAACAACTTTATCTACTGGACTATCGTGTTTCTTGAGTCACAAGGCTCGGGGCCACCCTATCTCTGCACACTTACTGAGGAAGATCTACGACCCAAGAACACCTAAAAACGTAGCATACAATGACAACACACACATAGAACAACTTTATCTACTGGACTATCGTGTTTCTTGAGTCACAAGGCCCTAGGCCAAGCTATATCTGCACACTTACTGAGGAAGGTCTACGACCCAAGAACACCTAAAAAACGTAGCATACAATGACAACACACACATAGAACAACTTTATCTACTGGACTATCGTGTTTCTTGAGTCACAAGGCTCTAGGCCAAGCTATCTCTGCACACTTACTGAGGAAGGTCTACGACCCAAGAACACCTAAAAAACGTAGCATACAATGACAACACACACATAGAACAACTTTATCTACTGGACTATCGTGTTTCTTGAGTCACAAGGCTCTAGGCCAAGCTATATCTGCACACTTACTGAGGAAGGTCTACGACCCAAGAACACCTAAAAACGTAGCATACAATGACAACACACACATAGAACAACTTTATCTACTGGACTATCGTGTTTCTTGAGTCACAAGGCTCTAGGCCAAGCTATATCTGCACACTTACTGAGGAAGGTCTACGACCCAAGAACACCTAAAAACGTAGCATACAATGACAACACACACATAGAACAACTTTATCTACTGGACTATCGTGTTTCTTGAGTCACAAGGCTCGAGGCCAAGCTATCTCTGCACACTTACTGAGGAAGGTCTACGACCCAAGAACACCTAAAAAACGTAGCATACAATGACAACACACACATAGAACAACTTTATCTACTGGACTATCGTGTTTCTTGAGTCACAAGGCTCTAGGCCAAGCTATCTCTGCACACTTGCTGAGGAAGATCTACGACCCAAGAACACCTAAAAAACGTAGCATACAATGACAACACACACATAGAACAACTTTATCTACTGGACTATCGTGTTTCTTGAGTCACAAGGCTCGGGGCCACCCTATCTCTGCACACTTGCTGAGGAAGATCTACGACCCAAGAACACCTAAAAAACGTAGCATACAATGACAACACACACATAGAACAACTTTATCTACTGGACTATCGTTTTTCTTGAGTCACAAGGCTCGGGGCCACCCTATCTCTGCACACTTGCTGAGGAAGATCTACGACCCAAGAACACCTAAAAAACGTAGCATACATTGACAACACACACATAGAACAACTTTATCTACTAGACTATCGTGTTTTTTGAGTCACAAGGCTCGGGGCCACCCTATCTCTGCACACTTGCGGAGGAAGGTCTACGACCCAAGAACACCTAAAAAACGTAGCATACAATGACAACACACACATAGAACAACTTTATCTACTGGACTATCGTGTTTCTTGAGTCACAAGGCTCTAGGCCAAGCTATATCTGCACACTTACTGAGGAAGGTCTACGACTCAAGAACACCTAAAAAACGTAGCATACAATGACAACACACACATAGAACAACTTTATCTACTGGACTATCGTGTTTCTTGAGTCACAAGGCTCTAGGCCAAGCTATATCTGCACACTTACTGAGGAAGGTCTACGACCCAAGAACACCTAAAAAACGTAGCATACAATGACAACACACACATAGAACAACTTTATCTACTGGACTATCGTGTTTCTTGAGTCACAAGGCTCTAGGCCAAGCTATCTCTGCACACTTACTGAGGAAGGTCTACGACCCAAGAACACCTAAAAAACGTAGCATACAATGACAACACACACATAGAACAACTTTATCTACTGGACTATCGTGTTTCTTGAGTCACAAGGCTCGGGGCCACCCTATCTCTGCACACTTACTGAGGAAGATCTACGACCCAAGAACACCTAAAAAACGTAGCATACAATGACAACACACACATAGAACAACTTTATCTACTGGACTATCGTGTTTCTTGAGTCACAAGGCTCTAGGCCAAGCTATCTCTGCACACTTGCTGAGGAAGGTATACGACCCAATAACACCTAAAAAACGTAGCATACAATGACAACACACACATAGAACAACTTTATCTACTGGACTACCGTGTTTCTTGAGTCACAAGGCTCTAGGCCAAGCTATATCTGCACACTTACTGAGGAAGGTCTACGACCCAAGAACACCTAAAAAACGTAGCATACAATGACAACACACACATAGAACAACTTTATCTACTGGACTATCGTGTTTCTTGAGTCACAAGGCTCGGGGCCACCCTATCTCTGCACACTTACTGAGGAAGATCTACGACCCAAGAACACCTAAAAAACGTAGCATACAATGACAACACACACATAGAACAACTTTATCTACTGGACTATCGTGTTTCTTGAGTCACAAGGCCCTAGGCCAAGCTATCTCTGCACACTTGCTGAGGATGGTATACGACCCAAGAACACCTAAAAAACGTAGCATACAATGACAACACACACATAGAACAACTTTATCTACTGGACTATCGTGTTTCTTGAGTCACAAGGCTCTAGGCCAAGCTATATCTGCACACTTACTGAGGAAGGTCTACGACCCAAGAACACCTAAAAAACGTAGCATACAATGACAACACACACATAGAACAACTTTATCTACTGGACTATCGTGTTTCTTGAGTCACAAGGCTCTAGGCCAAGCTATATCTGCACACTTACTGAGGAAGGTCTACGACCCAAGAACACCTAAAAAACGTAGCATACAATGACAACACAAACATAGAACAACTTTATCTACTGGACTATCGTGTTTCTTGAGTCACAAGGCTCGGGGCCACCCTATCTCTGCACACTTACTGAGGAAGATCTACGACCCAAGAACACCTAAAAAACGTAGCATACAATGACAACACACACATAGAACAACTTTATCTACGGGACTATCGTGTTTCTTGAGTCACAAGGCTCTAGGCCAAGCTATCTCTGCACACTTGCTGAGGAAGATCTACGACCCAAGAACACCTAAAAAACGTAGCATACAATGACAACACACACATAGAACAACTTTATCTACTGGACTATCGTGTTTCTTGAGTCACAAGGCTCTAGGCCAAGCTATATCTGCACACTTACTGAGGAAGGTCTACGACCCAAGAACACCTAAAAAACGTAGCATACAATGACAACACACACATAGAACAACTTTATCTACTGGACTATCGTGTTTCTTGAGTCACAAGGCTCTAGGCCAAGCTATATCTGCACACTTACTGAGGAAGGTCTACGACCCAAGAACACCTAAAAAACGTAGCATACAATGACAACACACACATAGAACAACTTTATCTACTGGACTATCGTGTTTCTTGAGTCACAAGGCTCTAGGCCAAGCTATCTCTGCACACTTACTGAGGAAGGTCTACGACCCAAGAACACCTAAAAAACGTAGCATACAATGACAACATACACATAGAACAACTTTATCTACTGGACTATCGTGTTTCTTGAGTCACAAGGCTCTAGGCCACCCTATCTCTGCACACTTACTGAGGAAGATCTACGACCCAAGAACACCTAAAAAACGTAGCATACAATGACAACACACACATAGAACAACTTTATCTACTGGACTATCGTGTTTCTTGAGTCACAAGGCTCTAGGCCAAGCTATCTCTGCACACTTGCTGAGGAAGGTATACGACCCAAGAACACCTAAAAAACGTAGCATACAATGACAACACACACATAGAACAACTTTATCTACGGGACTATCGTGTTTCTTGAGTCACAAGGCTCGGGGCCACCCTATCTCTGCACACTTACTGAGGAAGATCTACGACCCAAGAACACCTAAAAAACGTAGCATACAATGACAACACACACATAGAACAACTTTATCTACTGGACTATCGTGTTTCTTGAGTCACAAGGCTCTAGGCCAAGCTATCTCTGCACACTTGCTGAGGAAGGTATACGACCCAAGAACACCTAAAAAACGTAGCATACAATGACAACACACACATAGAACAACTTTATCTACTGGACTATCGTGTTTCTTGAGTCACAAGGCTCTAGGCCAAGCTATATCTGCACACTTACTGAGGAAGGTCTACGACCCAAGAACACCTAAAAAACGTAGCATACAATGACAACACACACATAGAACAACTTTATCTACTGGACTATCGTGTTTCTTGAGTCACAAGGCTCTAGGCCAAGCTATCTCTGCACACTTGCTGAGGAAGATCTACGACCCAAGAACACCTAAAAAACGTAGCATACAATGACAACACACACATAGAACAACTTTATCTACTGGACTATCGTGTTTCTTGAGTCACAAGGCTCTAGGCCAAGCTATATCTGCACACTTACTGAGGAAGGTCTACGACCCAAGAACACCTAAAAAACGTAGCATACAATGACAACACACACATAGAACAACTTTATCTACTGGACTATCGTGTTTCTTGAGTCACAAGGCTCTAGGCCAAGCTATATCTGCACACTTACTGAGGAAGGTCTACGACCCAAGAACACCTAAAAAACGTAGCATACAATTACAACACACACATAGAACAACTTTATCTACTGGACTATCGTGTTTCTTGAGTCACAAGGCTCTAGGCCAAGCTATCTCTGCACACTTACTGAGGAAGGTCTACGACCCAAGAACACCTAAAAAACGTAGCATACAATGACAACACACACATAGAACAACTTTATCTACTGGACTATCGTGTTTCTTGAGTCACAAGGCTCGGGGCCACCCTATCTCTGCACACTTACTGAGGAAGATCTACGACCCAAGAACACCTAAAAAACGTAGCATACAATGACAACACACCCATAGAACAACCTTATCTACTGGACTATCGTGTTTCTTGAGTCACAAGGCTCTAGGCCAAGCTATCTCTGCACACTTGCTGAGGAAGGTATACGACCCAAGAACACCTAAAAAACGTAGCATACAATGACAACACACACATAGAACAACTTTATCTACTGGACTATCGTGTTTCTTGAGTCACAAGGCTCTAGGCCAAGCTATATCTGCACACTTACTGAGGAAGGTCTACGACCCAAGAACACCTAAAAAACGTAGCATACAATGACAACACACACATAGAACAACTTTATCTACTGGACTATCGTGTTTCTTGAGTCACAAGGCTCTAGGCCAAGCTATATCTGCACACTTACTGAGGAAGATCTACGACCCAAGAACACCTAAAAAACGTAGCATACAATGACAACACACACATAGAACAACTTTATCTACTGGACTATCGTGTTTCTTGAGTCACAAGGCTCGGGGCCACCCTATCTCTGCACACTTACTGAGGAAGATCTACGACCCAAGAACACCTAAAAACGTAGCATACAATGACAACACACACATAGAACAACTTTATCTACTGGACTATCGTGTTTCTTGAGTCACAAGGCCCTAGGCCAAGCTATATCTGCACACTTACTGAGGAAGGTCTACGACCCAAGAACACCTAAAAAACGTAGCATACAATGACAACACACACATAGAACAACTTTATCTACTGGACTATCGTGTTTCTTGAGTCACAAGGCTCTAGGCCAAGCTATCTCTGCACACTTACTGAGGAAGGTCTACGACCCAAGAACACCTAAAAAACGTAGCATACAATGACAACACACACATAGAACAACTTTATCTACTGGACTATCGTGTTTCTTGAGTCACAAGGCTCTAGGCCAAGCTATATCTGCACACTTACTGAGGAAGGTCTACGACCCAAGAACACCTAAAAACGTAGCATACAATGACAACACACACATAGAACAACTTTATCTACTGGACTATCGTGTTTCTTGAGTCACAAGGCTCGAGGCCAAGCTATCTCTGCACACTTACTGAGGAAGGTCTACGACCCAAGAACACCTAAAAAACGTAGCATACAATGACAACACACACATAGAACAACTTTATCTACTGGACTATCGTGTTTCTTGAGTCACAAGGCTCGGGGCCACCCTATCTCTGCACACTTACTGAGGAAGATCTACGACCAAAGAACACCTAAAAAACGTAGCATACAATGACAACACACACATAGAACAACTTTATCTACGGGACTATCGTGTTTCTTGAGTCACAAGGCTCTAGGCCAAGCTATCTCTGCACACTTGCTGAGGAAGATCTACGACCCAAGAACACCTAAAAAACGTAGCATACAATGACAACACACACATAGAACAACTTTATTTACTGGACTATCGTGTTTCTTGAGTCACAAGGCTCGGGGCCACCCTATCTATGCACTCTTGCTGAGGAAGATCTACGACCCAAGAACACCTAAAAAACGTAGCATACAATGACAACACACACATAGAACAACTTTATCTACTGGACTATCGTTTTTCTTGAGTCACAAGGCTCGGGGCCACCCTATCTCTGCACACTTGCTGAGGAAGATCTACGACCCAAGAACACCTAAAAAACGTAGCATACATTGACAACACACACATAGAACAACTTTATCTACTAGACTATCGTGTTTTTTGAGTCACAAGGCTCGGGGCCACCCTATCTCTGCACACTTGCGGAGGAAGGTCTACGACCCAAGAACACCTAAAAAACGTAGCATACAATGACAACACACACATAGAACAACTTTATCTACTGGACTATCGTGTTTCTTGAGTCACAAGGCTCTAGGCCAAGCTATATCTGCACACTTACTGAGGAAGGTCTACGACTCAAGAACACCTAAAAAACGTAGCATACAATGACAACACACACATAGAACAACTTTATCTACTGGACTATCGTGTTTCTTGAGTCACAAGGCTCTAGGCCAAGCTATATCTGCACACTTACTGAGGAAGGTCTACGACCCAAGAACACCTAAAAAACGTAGCATACAATGACAACACACACATAGAACAACTTTATCTACTGGACTATCGTGTTTCTTGAGTCACAAGGCTCTAGGCCAAGCTATCTCTGCACACTTACTGAGGAAGGTCTACGACCCAAGAACACCTAAAAAACGTAGCATACAATGACAACACACACATAGAACAACTTTATCTACTGGACTATCGTGTTTCTTGAGTCACAAGGCTCGGGGCCACCCTATCTCTGCACACTTACTGAGGAAGATCTACGACCCAAGAACACCTAAAAAACGTAGCATACAATGACAACACACACATAGAACAACTTTATGTACTGGACTATCGTGTTTCTTGAGTCACAAGGCTCTAGGCCAAGCTATCTCTGCACACTTGCTGAGGAAGGTATACGACCCAAGAACACCTAAAAAACGTAGCATACAATGACAACACACACATAGAACAACTTTATCTACTGGACTATCGTGTTTCTTGAGTCACAAGGCTCTAGGCCAAGCTATATCTGCACACTTACTGAGGAAGGTCTACGACCCAAGAACACCTAAAAAACGTAGCATACAATGACAACACACACATAGAACAACTTTATCTACTGGACTATCGTGTTTCTTGAGTCACAAGGCTCTAGGCCAAGCTATATCTGCACACTTACTGAGGAAGGTCTACGACCCAAGAACACCTAAAAAACGTAGCATACAATGACAACACAAACATAGAACAACTTTATCTACTGGACTATCGTGTTTCTTGAGTCACAAGGCTCGGGGCCACCCTATCTCTGCACACTTACTGAGGAAGATCTACGACCCAAGAACACCTAAAAAACGTAGCATACAATGACAACACACACATAGAACAACTTTATCTACGGGACTATCGTGTTTCTTGAGTCACAAGGCTCTAGGCCAAGCTATCTCTGCACACTTGCTGAGGAAGATCTACGACCCAAGAACACCTAAAAAACGTAGCATACAATGACAACACACACATAGAACAACTTTATCTACTGGACTATCGTGTTTCTTGAGTCACAAGGCTCTAGGCCAAGCTATATCTGCACACTTACTGAGGAAGGTCTACGACCCAAGAACACCTAAAAAACGTAGCATACAATGACAACACACACATAGAACAACTTTATCTACTGGACTATCGTGTTTCTTGAGTCACAAGGCTCTAGGCCAAGCTATATCTGCACACTTACTGAGGAAGGTCTACGACCCAAGAACACCTAAAAAACGTAGCATACAATGACAACACACACATAGAACAACTTTATCTACTGGACTATCGTGTTTCTTGAGTCACAAGGCTCTAGGCCAAGCTATCTCTGCACACTTACTGAGGAAGGTCTACGACCCAAGAACACCTAAAAAACGTAGCATACAATGACAACACACACATAGAACAACTTTATCTACTGGACTATCGTGTTTCTTGAGTCACAAGGCTCTAGGCCACCCTATCTCTGCACACTTACTGAGGAAGATCTACGACCCAAGAACACCTAAAAAACGTAGCATACAATGACAACACACACATAGAACAACTTTATCTACTGGACTATCGTGTTTCTTGAGTCACAAGGCTCTAGGCCAAGCTATCTCTGCACACTTGCTGAGGAAGGTATACGACCCAAGAACACCTAAAAAACGTAGCATACAATGAGAACACACACATAGAACAACTTTATCTACTGGACTATCGTGTTTCTTGAGTCACAAGGCTCTAGGCCAAGCTATATCTGCACACTTACTGAGGAAGGTCTACGACCCAAGAACACCTAAAAAACGTAGCATACAATGACAACACACACATAGAACAACTTTATCTACTGGACTATCGTGTTTCTTGAGTCACAAGGCTCTAGGCCAAGCTATATCTGCACACTTACTGAGGAAGGTCTACGACCCAAGAACACCTAAAAAACGTAGCATACAATGACAACACACACATAGAACAACTTTATCTACTGGACTATCGTGTTTCTTGAGTCACAAGGCTCGGGGCCACCCTATCTCTGCTCACTTACTGAGGAAGATCTACGACCCAAGAACACCTAAAAAACGTAGCATACAATGACAACACACACATAGAACAACTTTATCTACTGGACTATCGTGTTTCTTGAGTCACAAGGCCCTAGGCCAAGCTATATGTGCACACTTACTGAGGAAGGTCTACGACCCAAGAACACCTAAAAAACGTAGCATACAATGACAACACACACATAGAACAACTTTATCTACTGGACTATCGTGTTTCTTGAGTCACAAGGCTCTAGGCCAAGCTATCTCTGCACACTTACTGAGGAAGGTCTACGACCCAAGAACACCTAAAAAACGTAGCATACAATGACAACACACACATAGAACAACTTTATCTACTGGACTATCGTGTTTCTTGAGTCACAAGGCTCTAGGCCAAGCTATATCTGCACACTTACTGAGGAAGGTCTACGACCCAAGAACACCTAAAAACGTAGCATACAATGACAACACACACATAGAACAACTTTATCTACTGGACTATCGTGTTTCTTGAGTCACAAGGCTCTAGGCCAAGCTATCTCTGCACACTTACTGAGGAAGGTCTACGACCCAAGAACACCTAAAAAACGTAGCATACAATGACAACACACACATAGAACAACTTTATCTACTGGACTATCGTGTTTCTTGAGTCACAAGGCTCTAGGCCAAGCTATATCTGCACACTTACTGAGGAAGGTCTACGACCCAAGAACACCTAAAAAACGTAGCATACAATGACAACACACACATAGAACAACTTTATCTACTGGACTATCGTGTTTCTTGAGTCACAAGGCTCTAGGCCAAGCTATCTCTGCACACTTACTGAGGAAGGTCTACGACCCAAGAACACCTAAAAAACGTAGCATACAATGACAACACACACATAGAACAACTTTATCTACTGGACTATCGTGTTTCTTGAGTCACAAGGCTCGGGGCCACCCTATCTCTGCACACTTACTGAGGAAGATCTACGACCCAAGAACACCTAAAAAACGTAGCATACAATGACAACACACACATAGAACAACTTTATCTACTGGACTATCGTGTTTCTTGAGTCACAAGGCTCTAGGCCAAGCTATATCTGCACACTTACTGAGGAAGATCTACGACCCAAGAACACCTAAAAAACGTAGCATACAATGACAACACACACATAGAACAACTTTATCTACTGGACTATCGTGTTTCTTGAGTCACAAGGCTCGAGGCCACCCTATCTCTGCACACTTACTGAGGAAGATCTACGACCCAAGAACACCTAAAAAACGTAGCATACAATGACAACACACACATAGAACAACTTTATCTACTGGACTATCGTGTTTCTTGAGTCACAAGGCTCTAGGCCAAGCTATATCTGCACACTTACTGAGGAAGGTCTACGACCCAAGAACACCTAAAAAACGTAGCATACAATGACAACACACACATAGAACAACTTTATCTACTGGACTATCGTGTTTCTTGAGTCACAAGGCTCTAGGCCAAGCTATATCTGCACACTTACTGAGGAAGGTCTACGACCCAAGAACACCTAAAAAACGTAGCATACAATGACAACACACACATAGAACAACTTTATCTACTGGACTATCGTGTTTCTTGAGTCACAAGGCTCTAGGCCAAGCTATATCTGCACACTTACTGAGGAAGGTCTACGACCCAAGAACACCTAAAAACGTAGCATACAATGACAACACACACATAGAACAACTTTATCTACTGGACTATCGTGTTTCTTGAGTCACAAAGCTCTAGGCCAAGCTATCTCTGCACACTTACTGAGGAAGGTCTACGACCCAAGAACACCTAAAAAACGTAGCATACAATGACAACACACACATAGAACAACTTTATCTACTGGACTATCGTGTTTCTTGAGTCACAACGCTCGGGGCCACCCTATCTCTGCACACTTACTGAGGAAGATCTACGACCCAAGAACACCTAAAAAACGTAGCATACAATGACAACACACACATAGAACAACTTTATCTACGGGACTATCGTGTTTCTTGAGTCACAAGGCTCTAGGCCAAGCTATCTCTGCACACTTGCTGAGGAAGATCTACGACCCAAGAACACCTAAAAAACGTAGCATACAATGACAACACACACATAGAACAACTTTATCTACTGGACTATCGTGTTTCTTGAGTCACAAGGCTCTAGGCCAAGCTATATCTGCACACTTACTGAGGAAGGTCTACGACCCAAGAACACCTAAAAAACGTAGCATACAATGACAACACACACATAGAACAACTTTATCTACTGGACTATCGTGTTTCTTGAGTCACAAGGCTCTAGGCCAAGCTATATCTGCACACTTACTGAGGAAGGTCTACGACCCAAGAACACCTAAAAAACGTAGCATACAATTACAACACACACATAGAACAACTTTATCTACTGGACTATCGTGTTTCTTGAGTCACAAGGCTCTAGGCCAAGCTATCTCTGCACACTTACTGAGGAAGGTCTACGACCCAAGAACACCTAAAAAACGTAGCATACAATGACAACACACACATAGAACAACTTTATCTACTGGACTATCGTGTTTCTTGAGTCACAAGACTCGGGGCCACCCTATCTCTGCACACTTACTGAGGAAGATCTACGACCCAAGAACACCTAAAAAACGTAGCATACAATGACAACACACACATAGAACAACTTTATCTACTGGACTATCGTGTTTCTTGAGTCACAAGGCTCTAGGCCAAGCTATCTCTGCACACTTGCTGAGGAAGGTATACGACCCAAGAACACCTAAAAAACGTAGCATACAATGACAACACACACATAGAACAACTTTATCTACTGGACTATCGTGTTTCTTGAGTCACAAGGCTCTAGGCCAAGCTATATCTGCACACTTACTGAGGAAGGTCTACGACCCAAGAACACCTAAAAAACGTAGCATACAATGACAACACACACATAGAACAACTTTATCTACTGGACTATCGTGTTTCTTGAGTCACAAGGCTCTAGGCCAAGCTATATCTGCACACTTACTGAGGAAGATCTACGACCCAAGAACACCTAAAAAACGTAGCATACAATGACAACACACACATAGAACAACTTTATCTACTGGAATATCGTGTTTCTTGAGTCACAAGGCTCGGGGCCACCCTATCTCTGCACACTTACTGAGGAAGATCTACGACCCAAGAACACCTAAAAAACGTAGCATACAATGACAACACACACATAGAACAACTTTATCTACTGGACTATCGTGTTTCTTGAGTCACAAGGCCCTAGGCCAAGCTATATCTGCACACTTACTGAGGAAGGTCTACGACCCAAGAACACCTAAAAAACGTAGCATACAATGACAACACACACATAGAACAACTTTATCTACTGGACTATCGTGTTTCTTGAGTCACAAGGCTCTAGGCCAAGCTATCTCTGCACACTTACTGAGGAAGGTCTACGACCCAAGAACACCTAAAAAACGTAGCATACAATGACAACACACACATAGAACAACTTTATCTACTGGACTATCGTGTTTCTTGAGTCACAAGGCTCTAGGCCAAGCTATATCTGCACACTTACTGAGGAAGGTCTACGACCCAAGAACACCTAAAAACGTAGCATACAATGACAACACACACATAGAACAACTTTATCTACTGGACTATCGTGTTTCTTGAGTCACAAGGCTCGAGGCCAAGCTATCTCTGCACACTTACTGAGGAAGGTCTACGACCCAAGAACACCTAAAAAACGTAGCATACAATGACAACACACACATAGAACAACTTTATCTACTGGACTATCGTGTTTCTTGAGTCACAAGGCTCGGGGCCACCCTATCTCTGCACACTTACTGAGGAAGATCTACGACCAAAGAACACCTAAAAAACGTAGCATACAATGACAACACACACATAGAACAACTTTATCTACGGGACTATCGTGTTTCTTGAGTCACAAGGCTCTAGGCCAAGCTATCTCTGCACACTTGCTGAGGAAGATCTACGACCCAAGAACACCTAAAAAACGTAGCATACAATGACAACACAACACATAGAACAACTTTATCTACTGGACTATCGTGTTTCTTGAGTCACAAGGCTCGGGGCCACCCTATCTCTGCACACTTGCTGAGGAAGATCTACGACCCAAGAACACCTAAAAAACGTAGCATACAATGACAACACACACATAGAAAAACTTTATCTACTGGACTATCGTGTTTCTTGAGTCACAAGGCTCGGGGCCACCCTATCTCTGCACACTTGCTGAGGAAGATCTACGACCCAAGAACACCTAAAAAACGTAGCATACAATGACAACACACACATAGAACAACTTTATCTACTAGACTATCGTGTTTTTTGAGTCACAAGGCTCGGGGCCACCCTATCTCTGCACACTTGCGGAGGAAGGTCTACGACCCAAGAACACCTAAAAAACGTAGCATACAATGACAACACACACATAGAACAACTTTATCTACTGGACTATCGTGTTTCTTGAGTCACAAGGCTCTAGGCCAAGCTATATCTGCACACTTACTGAGGAAGGTCTACGACCCAAGAACACCTAAAAAACGTAGCATACAATGACAACACACACATAGAACAACTTTATCTACTGGACTATCGTGTTTCTTGAGTCACAAGGCTCTAGGCCAAGCTATATCTGCACACTTACTGAGGAAGGTCTACGACCCAAGAACACCTAAAAAACGTAGCATACAATGACAACACACACATAGAACAACTTTATCTACTGGACTATCGTGTTTCTTGAGTCACAAGGCTCTAGGCCAAGCTATCTCTGCACACTTACTGAGGAAGGTCTACGACCCAAGAACACCTAAAAAACGTAGCATACAATGACAACACACACATAGAACAACTTTATCTACTGGACTATCGTGTTTCTTGAGTCACAAGGCTCGGGGCCACCCTATCTCTGCACACTTACTGAGGAAGATCTACGACCCAAGAACACCTAAAAAACGTAGCATACAATGACAACACACACATAGAACAACTTTATCTACTGGACTATCGTGTTTCTTGAGTCACAAGGCTCTAGGCCAAGCTATCTCTGCACACTTGCTGAGGAAGGTATACGACCCAAGAACACCTAAAAAACGTAGCATACAATGACAACACACACATAGAACAACTTTATCGACTGGACTATCGTGTTTCTTGAGTCACAAGGCTCTAGGCCAAGCTATATCTGCACACTTACTGAGGAAGGTCTACGACCCAAGAACACCTAAAAAACGTAGCATACAATGACAACACACACATAGAACAACTTTATCTACTGGACTATCGTGTTTCTTGAGTCACAAGGCTCTAGGCCAAGCTATATCTGCACACTTACTGAGGAAGGTCTACGACCCAAGAACACCTAAAAAACGTAGCATACAATGACAACACAAACATAGAACAACTTTATCTACTGGACTATCGTGTTTCTTGAGTCACAAGGCTCGGGGCCACCCTATCTCTGCACACTTACTGAGGAAGATCTACGACCCAAGAACACCTAAAAAACGTAGCATACAATGACAACACACACATAGAACAACTTTATCTACGGGACTATCGTGTTTCTTGAGTCACAAGGCTCTAGGCCAAGCTATCTCTGCACACTTGCTGAGGAAGATCTACGACCCAAGAACACCTAAAAAACGTAGCATACAATGACAACACACACATAGAACAACTTTATCTACTGGACTATCGTGTTTCTTGAGTCACAAGGCTCTAGGCCAAGCTATATCTGCACACTTACTGAGGAAGGTCTACGACCCAAGAACACCTAAAAAACGTAGCATACAATGACAACACACACATAGAACAACTTTATCTACTGGACTATCGTGTTTCTTGAGTCACAAGGCTCTAGGCCAAGCTATATCTGCACACTTACTGAGGAAGGTCTACGACCCAAGAACACCTAAAAAACGTAGCATACAATGACAACACACACATAGAACAACTTTATCTACTGGACTATCGTGTTTCTTGAGTCACAAGGCTCTAGGCCAAGCTATCTCTGCACACTTACTGAGGAAGGTCTACGACCCAAGAACACCTAAAAAACGTAGCATACAATGACAACACACACATAGAACAACTTTATCTACTGGACTATCGTGTTTCTTGAGTCACAAGGCTCTAGGCCACCCTATCTCTGCACACTTACTGAGGAAGATCTACGACCCAAGAACACCTAAAAAACGTAGCATACAATGACAACACACACATAGAACAACTTTATCTACTGGACTATCGTGTTTCTTGAGTCACAAGGCTCTAGGCCAAGCTATCTCTGCACACTTGCTGAGGAAGGTATACGACCCAAGAACACCTAAAAAACGTAGCATACAATGACAACACACACATAGAACAACTTTATCTACTGGACTATCGTGTTTCTTGAGTCACAAGGCTCTAGGCCAAGCTATATCTGCACACTTACTGAGGAAGGTCTACGACCCAAGAACACCTAAAAAACGTAGCATACAATGACAACACACACATAGAACAACTTTATCTACTGGACTATCGTGTTTCTTGAGTCACAAGGCTCTAGGCCAAGCTATATCTGCACACTTACTGAGGAAGGTCTACGACCCAAGAACACCTAAAAAACGTAGCATACAATGACAACACACACATAGAACAACTTTATCTACTGGACTATCGTGTTTCTTGAGTCACAAGGCTCGGGGCCACCCTATCTCTGCACACTTACTGAGGAAGATCTACGACCCAAGAACACCTAAAAAACGTAGCATACAATGACAACACACACATAGAACAACTTTATCTACTGGACTATCGTGTTTCTTGAGTCACAAGGCCCTAGGCCAAGCTATATCTGCACACTTACTGAGGAAGGTCTACGACCCAAGAACACCTAAAAAACGTAGCATACAATGACAACACACACATAGAACAACTTTATCTACTGGACTATCGTGTTTCTTGAGTCACAAGGCTCTAGGCCAAGCTATCTCTGCACACTTACTGAGGAAGGTCTACGACCCAAGAACACCTAAAAAACGTAGCATACAATGACAACACACACATAGAACAACTTTATCTACTGGACTATCGTGTTTCTTGAGTCACAAGGCTCTAGGCCAAGCTATATCTGCACACTTACTGAGGAAGGTCTACGACCCAAGAACACCTAAAAACGTAGCATACAATGACAACACACACATAGAACAACTTTATCTACTGGACTATCGTGTTTCTTGAGTCACAAGGCTCTAGGCCAAGCTATCTCTGCACACTTACTGAGGAAGGTCTACGACCCAAGAACACCTAAAAAACGTAGCATACAATGACAACACACACATAGAACAACTTTATCTACTGGACTATCGTGTTTCTTGAGTCACAAGGCTCGGGGCCACCCTATCTCTGCACACTTACTGAGGAAGATCTACGACCCAAGAACACCTAAAAAACGTAGCATACAATGACAACACACACATAGAACAACTTTATCTACGGGACTATCGTGTTTCTTGAGTCACAAGGCTCTAGGCCAAGCTATCTCTGCACACTTGCTGAGGAAGATCTACGACCCAAGAACACCTAAAAAACGTAGCATACAATGACAACACAACACATAGAACAACTTTATCTACTGGACTATCGTGTTTCTTGAGTCACAAGGCTCGGGGCCACCCTATCTCTGCACACTTGCTGAGGAAGATCTACGACCCAAGAACACCTAAAAAACGTAGCATACAATGACAACACACACATAGAAAAACTTTATCTACTGGACTATCGTGTTTCTTGAGTCACAAGGCTCGGGGCCACCCTATCTCTGCACACTTGCTGAGGAAGATCTACGACCCAAGAACACCTAAAAAACGTAGCATACAATGACAACACACACATAGAACAACTTTATCTACTAGACTATCGTGTTTTTTGAGTCACAAGGCTCGGGGCCACCCTATCTCTGCACACTTGCGGAGGAAGGTCTACGACCCAAGAACACCTAAAAAACGTAGCATACAATGACAACACACACATAGAACAACTTTATCTACTGGACTATCGTGTTTCTTGAGTCACAAGGCTCTAGGCCAAGCTATATCTGCACACTTACTGAGGAAGGTCTACGACCCAAGAACACCTAAAAACGTAGCATACAATGACAACACACACATAGAACAACTTTATCTACTGGACTATCGTGTTTCTTGAGTCACAAAGCTCTAGGCCAAGCTATATCTGCACACTTACTGAGGAAGATCTACGACCCAAGAACACCTAAAAAACGTAGCATACAATGACAACACACACATAGAACAACTTTATCTACTGGACTATCGTGTTTCTTGAGTCACAAGGCTCGGGGCCACCCTATCTCTGCACACTTACTGAGGAAGATCTACGACCCAAGAACACCTAAAAAACGTAGCATACAATGACAACACACACATAGAACAACTTTATCTACTGGACTATCGTGTTTCTTGAGTCACAAGGCCCTAGGCCAAGCTATATCTGCACACTTACTGAGGAAGGTCTACGACCCAAGAACACCTAAGAAACGTAGCATACAATGACAACACACACATAGAACAACTTTATCTACTGGACTATCGTGTTTCTTGAGTCACAAGGCTCTAGGCCAAGCTATCTCTGCACACTTACTGAGGAAGGTCTACGACCCAAGAACACCTAAAAAACGTAGCATACAATGACAACACACACATAGAACAACTTTATCTACTGGACTATCGTGTTTCTTGAATCACAAGGCTCTAGGCCAAGCTATATCTGCACACTTACTGAGGAAGGTCTACGACCCAAGAACACCTAAAAACGTAGCATACAATGACAACACACACATAGAACAACTTTATCTACTGGACTATCGTGTTTCTTGAGTCACAAGGCTCTAGGCCAAGCTATATCTGCACACTTACTGAGGAAGGTCTACGACCCAAGAACACCTAAAAAACGTAGCATACAATGACAACACACATATAGAACAACTTTATCTACTGGACTATCGTGTTTCTTGAGTCACAAGGCTCTAGGCCAAGCTATCTCTGCACACTTACTGAGGAAGGTCTACGACCCAAGAACACCTAAAAAACGTAGCATACAATGACAACACACACATCGAACAACTTTATCTACTGGACTATCGTGTTTCTTGAGTCACAAGGCTCGGAGCCACCCTATCTCTGCACACTTACTGAGGAAGATCTACGACCCAAGAACACCTAAAAAACGTAGCATACAATGACAACACACACATAGAACAACTTTATCTACTGGACTATCGTGTTTCTTGAGTCACAAGGCTCTAGGCCAAGCTATCTCAGCACACTTACTGAGGAAGGTCTACGACCCAAAAACACCTAAAAAACGTAGCATACAATGACAACACACACATAGAACAACTTTATCTACTGGACTATCGTGTTTCTTGAGTCACAAGGCTCGGGGCCACCCTATCTCTGCACACTTACTGAGGAAGATCTACGACCCAAGAACACCTAAAAAACGTAGCATACAATGACAACACACACATAGAACAACTTTATCTACTGGACTATCGTGTTTCTTGAGTCACAAGGCTCTAGGCCAAGCTATCTCTGCACACTTGCTGAGGAAGGTATACGACCCAAGAACACCTAAAAAACGTAGCATACAATGACAACACACACATAGAACAACTTTATCTACTGGACTATCGTGTTTCTTGAGTCACAAGGCTCTAGGCCAAGCTATCTCTGCACACTTACTGAGGAAGATCTACGACCCAAGAACACCTAAAAAACGTAGCATACAATGACAACACACACATAGAACAACTTTATCTACTGGACTATCGTGTCTCTTGAGTCACAAGGCTCTAGGCCAAGCTATATCTGCACACTTACTGAGGAAGGTCTACGACCCAAGAACACCTAAAAAACGTAGCATACAATGACAACACACATATAGAACAACTTTATCTACTGGACTATCGTGTTTCTTGAGTCACAAGGCTCTAGGCCAAGCTATCTCTGCACACTTACTGAGGAAGGTCTACGACCCAAGAACACCTAAAAAACGTAGCATACAATGACAACACACACATAGAACAACTTTATCTACTGGACTATCGTGTTTCTTGAGTCACAAGGCTCGGGGCCACCCTATCTCTGCACACTTACTGAGGAAGATCTACGACCCAAGAACACCTAAAAAACGTGGCGTACAATGACAACACACACATAGAACAACTTTATCTACTGGACTATCGTGTTTCTTGAGTCACAAGGCTCTAGGCCAAGCTATATCTGCACACTTACTGAGGAAGGTCTACGACCCAAGAACACCTAAAAAACGTAGCATACAATGACAACACACACATAGAACAACTTTATCTACTGGACTATCGTGTTTCTTGAGTCACAAGGCTCGGGGCCACCCTATCTCTGCACACTTACTGAGGAAGATCTACGACCCAAGAACACCTAAAAAACGTAGCATACAATGACAACACACACATAGAACAACTTTATCTACTGGACTATCGTGTTTCTTGAGTCACAAGGCTCTAGGCCACCCTATCTCTGCACACTTACTGAGGAAGGTCTACGACCCAAGAACACCTAAAAAACGTAGCATACAATGACAACACACATATAGAACAACTTTATCTACTGGACTATTGTGTTTCTTGAGTCACAAGGCTCGGGGCCACCCTATCTCTGCACACTTACTGAGGAAGATCTACGACCCAAGAACACCTAAAAAACGTAGCATACAATGACAACACACACATAGAACAACTTTATCTACTGGACTATCGTGTTTCTTGAGTCACAAGGCTCTAGGCCAAGCTATATCTGCACACTTACTGAGGAAGGTCTACGACCCAAGAACACCTAAAAAACGTAGCATACAATGACAACACACACATAGAACAACTTTATCTACTGGACTATCGTGTTTCTTGAGTCACAAGGCTCTAGGCCAAGCTATATCTGCACACTTACTGAGGAAGGTCTACGACCCAAGAACACCTAAAAAACGTAGCATACAATGACAACACACACATAGAACAACTTTATCTACTGGACTATCGTGTTTCTTGAGTCACAAGGCTCTAGGCCAAGCTATCTCTGCACACTTACTGAGGAAGGTCTACGACCCAAGAACACCTAAAAAACGTAGCATACAATGACAACACACACATAGAACAACTTTATCTACTGGACTATCGTGTTTCTTGAGTCACAAGGCTCGGGGCCACCCTATCTCTGCACACTTACTGAGGAAGATCTACGACCCAAGAACACCTAAAAAACGTAGCATACAATGACAACACACACATAGAACAACTTTATCTACTGGACTATCGTGTTTCTTGAGTCACAAGGCTCTAGGCCAAGCTATCTCTGCACACTTGCTGAGGAAGGTATACGACCCAAGAACACCTAAAAAACGTAGCATACAATGACAACACACACATAGAACAACTTTATCTACTGGACTATCGTGTTTCTTGAGTCACAAGGCTCTAGGCCAAGCTATATCTGCACACTTACTGAGGAAGGTCTACGACCCAAGAACACCTAAAAAACGTAGCATACAATGACAACACACACATAGAACAACTTTATCTACTGGACTATCGTGTTTCTTGAGTCACAAAGCTCGGGGCCACCCTATCTCTGCACACTTACTGAGGAAGATCTACGACCCAAGAACACCTAAAAAACGTAGCATACAATGACAACACACACATAGAACAACTTTATCTACTGGACTATCGTGTTTCTTGAGTCACAAGGCCCTAGGCCAAGCTATATCTGCACACTTACTGAGGAAGGTCTACGACCCAAGAACACCTAAAAAACGTAGCATACAATGACAACACACACATAGAACAACTTTATCTACTGGACTATCGTGTTTCTTGAGTCACAAGGCTCTAGGCCAAGCTATCTCTGCACACTTACTGAGGAAGGTCTACGACCCAAGAACACCTAAAAAACGTAGCATACAATGACAACACACACATAGAACAACTTTATCTACTGGACTATCGTGTTTCTTGAGTCACAAGGCTCTAGGCCAAGCTATCTCTGCACACTTACTGAGGAAGGTCTACGACCCAAGAATACCTAAAAAACGTAGCATACAATGACAACACACACATAGAACAACTTTATCTACTGGACTATCGTGTTTCTTGAGTCACAAGGCTCTAGGCCAAGCTATATCTGCACACTTACTGAGGAAGGTCTACGACCCAAGAACACTTAAAAACGTAGCATACAATGACAACACACACATAGAACAACTTTATCTACTGGACTATCGTGTTTCTTGAGTCACAAGGCTCTAGGCCAAGCTATCTCTGCACACTTACTGAGGAAGGTCTACGACCCAAGAACACCTAAAAAACGTAGCATACAATGACAACACACACATAGAACAACTTTATCTACTGGACTATCGTGTTTCTTGAGTCACAAGGCTCGGGGCCACCCTATCTCTGCACACTTACTGAGGAAGATCTACGACCCAAGAACACCTAAAAAACGTAGCATACAATGACAACACACACATAGAACAACTTTATCTACGGGACTATCGTGTTTCTTGAGTCACAAGGCTCTAGGCCAAGCTATCTCTGCACACTTGCTGAGGAAGATCTACGACCCAAGAACACCTAAAAAACGTAGCATACAACGACAACACACACATAGAACAACTTTATCTACTGGACTATCGTGTTTCTTGAGTCACAAGGCTCTAGGCCAAGCTATATCTGCACACTTACTGAGGAAGATCTACGACCCAAGAACACCTAAAAAACGTAGCATACAATGACAACACTTACATAGAACAACTTTATCTACTGGACTATCGTGTTTCTTGAGTCACAAGGCTCTAGGCCAAGCTATATCTGCACACTTACTGAGGAAGGTCTACGACCCAAGAACACCTAAAAAACGTAGCATACAATGACAACACACACATAGAACAACTTTATCTACTGGACTATCGTGTTTCTTGAGTCACAAGGCTCGGGGCCACCCTATCTCTGCACACTTACTGAGGAAGATCTACGACCCAAGAACACCTAAAAAACGTAGCATACAATGACAACACACACATAGAACAACTTTATCTACTGGACTATCGTGTTTCTTGAGTCACAAGGCTCTAGGCCACCCTATCTCTGCACACTTACTGAGGAAGGTCTACGACCCAAGAACACCTAAAAAACGTAGCATACAATGACAACACACATATAGAACAACTTTATCTACTGGACTATTGTGTTTCTTGAGTCACAAGGCTCGGGGCCACCCTATCTCTGCACACTTACTGAGGAAGATCTACGACCCAAGAACACCTAAAAAACGTAGCATACAATGACAACACACACATAGAACAACTTTATCTACTGGACTATCGTGTTTCTTGAGTCACAAGGCTCTAGGCCAAGCTATATCTGCACACTTACTGAGGAAGGTCTACGACCCAAGAACACCTAAAAAACGTAGCATACAATGACAACACACACATAGAACAACTTTATCTACTGGACTATCGTGTTTCTTGAGTCACAAGGCTCTAGGCCAAGCTATATCTGCACACTTACTGAGGAAGGTCTACGACCCAAGAACACCTAAAAAACGTAGCATACAATGACAACACACACATAGAACAACTTTATCTACTGGACTATCGTGTTTCTTGAGTCACAAGGCTCTAGGCCAAGCTATCTCTGCACACTTACTGAGGAAGGTCTACGACCCAAGAACACCTAAAAAACGTAGCATACAATGACAACACACACATAGAACAACTTTATCTACTGGACTATCGTGTTTCTTGAGTCACAAGGCTCGGGGCCACCCTATCTCTGCACACTTACTGAGGAAGATCTACGACCCAAGAACACCTAAAAAACGTAGCATACAATGACAACACACACATAGAACAACTTTATCTACTGGACTATCGTGTTTCTTGAGTCACAAGGCTCTAGGCCAAGCTATCTCTGCACACTTGCTGAGGAAGGTATACGACCCAAGAACACCTAAAAAACGTAGCATACAATGACAACACACACATAGAACAACTTTATCTACTGGACTATCGTGTTTCTTGAGTCACAAGGCTCTAGGCCAAGCTATATCTGCACACTTACTGAGGAAGGTCTACGACCCAAGAACACCTAAAAAACGTAGCATACAATGACAACACACACATAGAACAACTTTATCTACTGGACTATCGTGTTTCTTGAGTCACAAGGCTCGGGGCCACCCTATCTCTGCACACTTACTGAGGAAGATCTACGACCCAAGAACACCTAAAAAACGTAGCATACAATGACAACACACACATAGAACAACTTTATCTACTGGACTATCGTGTTTCTTGAGTCACAAGGCCCTAGGCCAAGCTATATCTGCACACTTACTGAGGAAGGTCTACGACCCAAGAACACCTAAAAAACGTAGCATACAATGACAACACACACATAGAACAACTTTATCTACTGGACTATCGTGTTTCTTGAGTCACAAGGCTCTAGGCCAAGCTATCTCTGCACACTTACTGAGGAAGGTCTACGACCCAAGAACACCTAAAAAACGTAGCATACAATGACAACACACACATAGAACAACTTTATCTACTGGACTATCGTGTTTCTTGAGTCACAAGGCTCTAGGCCAAGCTATCTCTGCACACTTACTGAGGAAGGTCTACGACCCAAGAATACCTAAAAAACGTAGCATACAATGACAACACACACATAGAACAACTTTATCTACTGGACTATCGTGTTTCTTGAGTCACAAGGCTCTAGGCCAAGCTATATCTGCACACTTACTGAGGAAGGTCTACGACCCAAGAACACCTAAAAACGTAGCATACAATGACAACACACACATAGAACAACTTTATCTACTGGACTATCGTGTTTCTTGAGTCACAAGGCTCTAGGCCAAGCTATCTCTGCACACTTACTGAGGAAGGTCTACGACCCAAGAACACCTAAAAAACGTAGCATACAATGACAACACACACATAGAACAACTTTATCTACTGGACTATCGTGTTTCTTGAGTCACAAGGCTCGGGGCCACCCTATCTCTGCACACTTACTGAGGAAGATCTACGACCCAAGAACACCTAAAAAACGTAGCATACAATGACAACACACACATAGAACAACTTTATCTACGGGACTATCGTGTTTCTTGAGTCACAAGGCTCTAGGCCAAGCTATCTCTGCACACTTGCTGAGGAAGATCTACGACCCAAGAACACCTAAAAAACGTAGCATACAACGACAACACACACATAGAACAACTTTATCTACTGGACTATCGTGTTTCTTGAGTCACAAGGCTCTAGGCCAAGCTATATCTGCACACTTACTGAGGAAGGTCTACGACCCAAGAACACCTAAAAAACGTAGCATACAATGACAACACACACATAGAACAACTTTATCTACTGGACTATCGTGTTTCTTGAGTCACAAGGCTCTAGGCCAAGCTATATCTGCACACTTACTGAGGAAGGTCTACGACCCAAGAACACCTAAAAAACGTAGCATACAATGACAACACACACATAGAACAACTTTATCTACTGGACTATCGTGTTTCTTGAGTCACAAGGCTCTAGGCCAAGCTATCTCTGCACACTTACTGAGGAAGGTCTACGACCCAAGAACACCTAAAAAACGTAGCATACAATGACAACACACACATAGAACAACTTTATCTACTGGACTATCGTGTTTCTTGAGTCACAAGGCTCGGGGCCACCCTATCTCTGCACACTTACTGAGGAAGATCTACGACCCAAGAACACCTAAAAAACGTAGCATACAATGACAACACACACATAGAACAACTTTATCTACTGGACTATCGTGTTTCTTGAGTCACAAGGCTCTAGGCCAAGCTATCTCTGCACACTTGCTGAGGAAGGTCTACGACCCAAGAACACCTAAAAAACGTAGCATACAATGACAACACACACATAGAACAACTTTATCTACTGGACTATCGTGTTTCTTGAGTCACAAGGCTCTAGGCCAAGCTATATCTGCACACTTACTGAGGAAGGTCTACGACCCAAGAACACCTAAAAAACGTAGCATACAATGACAACACACACATAGAACAACTTTATCTACTGGACTATCGTGTTTCTTGAGTCACAAGGCTCTAGGCCAAGCTATATCTGCACACTTACTGAGGAAGATCTACGACCCAAGAACACCTAAAAAACGTAGCATACAATGACAACACACACATAGAACAACTTTATCTACTGGACTATCGTGTTTCTTGAGTCACAAGACTCGGGGCCACCCTATCTCTGCACACTTGCTGAGGAAGATCTACGACCCAAGAACACCTAAAAAACGTAGCATACAATGACAACACACACATAGAACAACTTTATCTACTGGACTATCGTGTTTCTTGAGTCACAAGGCTCGGGGCCACCCTATCTCTGCACACTTGCTGAGGAAGATCTACGACCCAAAACACCTAAAAAACGTAGCATACAATGACAACACACACATAGAACAACTTTATCTACTAGACTATCGTGTTTTTTGAGTCACAAGGCTCGGGGCCACCGTATCTCTGCACACTTGCGGAGGAAGGTCTACGACCCAAGAACACCTAAAAAACGTAGCATACAATGACAACACACACATAGAACAACTTTATCTACTGGACTATCGTGTTTCTTGAGTCACAAGGCTCTAGGCCAAGCTATATCTGCACACTTACTGAGGAAGGTCTACGACCCAAGAACACCTAAAAAACGTAGCATACAATGACAACACACACATAGAACAACTTTATCTACTGGACTATCGTGTTTCTTGAGTCACAAGGCTCTAGGCCAAGCTATATCTGCACACTTACTGAGGAAGATCTACGACCCAAGAACACCTAAAAAACGTAGCATACAATGACAACACACACATAGAACAACTTTATCTACTGGACTATCGTGTTTCTTGAGTCACAAGGCTCGGGGCCACCCTATCTCTGCACACTTACTGAGGAAGATCTACGACCCAAGAACACCTAAAAAACGTAGCATACAATGACAACACACACATAGAACAACTTTATCTACTGGACTATCGTGTTTCTTGAGTCACAAGGCTCTAGGCCAAGCTATATCTGCACACTTACTGAGGAAGGTCTACGACCCAAGAACACCTAAAAAACGTAGCATACAATGACAACACACACATAGAACAACTTTATCTACTGGACTATCGTGTTTCTTGAGTCACAAGGCTCTAGGCCAAGCTATCTCTGCACACTTACTGAGGAAGGTCTACGACCCAAGAACACCTAAAAAACGTAGCATACAATGACAACACACACATAGAACAACTTTATCTACTGGACTATCGTGTTTCTTGAGTCACAAGGCTCTAGGCCAAGCTATATCTGCACACTTACTGAGGAAGGTCTACGACCCAAGAACACCTAAAAACGTAGCATACAATGACAACACACACATAGAACAACTTTATCTACTGGACTATCGTGTTTCTTGAGTCACAAGGCTCTAGGCCAAGCTATCTCAGCACACTTACTGAGGAAGGTCTACGACCCAAGAACACCTAAAAAACGTAGCATACAATGACAACACACACATAGAACAACTTTATCTACTGGACTATCGTGTTTCTTGAGTCACAAGGCTCGGGGCCACCCTATCTCTGCACACTTACTGAGGAAGATCTACGACCCAAGAACACCTAAAAAACGTAGCATACAATGACAACACACACATAGAACAACTTTATCTACGGGACTATCGTGTTTCTTGAGTCACAAGGCTCTAGGCCAAGCTATCTCTGCACACTTGCTGAGGAAGATCTACGACCCAAGAACACCTAAAAAACGTAGCATACAATGACAACACACACATAGAACAACTTTATCTACTGGACTATCGTGTTTCTTGAGTCACAAGGCTCTAGGCCAAGCTATATCTGCACACTTACTGAGGAAGGTCTACGACCCAAGAACACCTAAAAAACGTAGCATACAATGACAACACACACATAGAACAACTTTATCTACTGGACTATCGTGTTTCTTGAGTCACAAGGCTCTAGGCCAAGCTATATCTGCACACTTACTGAGGAAGGTCTACGACCCAAGAACACCTAAAAAACGTAGCATACAATGACAACACACACATAGAACAACTTTATCTACTGGACTATCGTGTTTCTTGAGTCACAAGGCTCTAGGCCAAGCTATCTCTGCACACTTACTGAGGAAGGTCTACGACCCAAGAACACCTAAAAAACGTAGCATACAATGACAACACACACATAGAACAACTTTATCTACTGGACTATCGTGTTTCTTGAGTCACAAGGCTCGGGGCCACCCTATCTCTGCACACTTACTGAGGAAGATCTACGACCCAAGAACACCTAAAAAACGTAGCATACAATGACAACACACACATAGAACAACTTTATCTACTGGACTATCGTGTTTCTTGAGTCACAAGGCTCTAGGCCAAGCTATCTCTGCACACTTGCTGAGGAAGGTATACGACCCAAGAACACCTAAAAAACGTAGCATACAATGACAACACACACATAGAACAACTTTATCTACTGGACTATCGTGTTTCTTGAGTCACAAGGCTCTAGGCCAAGCTATATCTGCACACTTACTGAGGAAGGTCTACGACCCAAGAACACCTAAAAAACGTAGCATACAATGACAACACACACATAGAACAACTTTATCTACTGGACTATCGTGTTTCTTGAGTCACAAGGCTCGGGGCCACCCTATCTCTGCACACTTACTGAGGAAGATCTACGACCCAAGAACACCTAAAAAACGTAGCATACAATGACAACACACACATAGAACAACTTTATCTACTGGACTATCGTGTTTCTTGAGTCACAAGGCTCGGGGCCACCCTATCTCTGCACACTTACTGAGGAAGATCTACGACCCAAGAACACCTAAAAAACGTAGCATACAATGACAACACACACATAGAACAACTTTATCTACTGGACTATCGTGTTTCTTGAGTCACAAGGCCCTAGGCCAAGCTATATCTGCACACTTACTGAGGAAGGTCTACGACCCAAGAACACCTAAAAAACGTAGCATACAATGACAACACACACATAGAACAACTTTATCTACTGGACTATCGTGTTTCTTGAGTCACAAGGCTCGGGGCCACCCTATCTCTGCACACTTACTGAGGAAGATCTACGACCCAAGAACACCTAAAAAACGTAGCATACAATGACAACACACACATAGAACAACTTTATCTACGGGACTATCGTGTTTCTTGAGTCACAAGGCTCTAGGCCAAGCTATCTCTGCACACTTGCTGAGGAAGATCTACGACCCAAGAACACCTAAAAAACGTAGCATACAATGACAACACACACATAGAACAACTTTATCTACTGGACTATCGTGTTTCTTGAGTCACAAGGCTCGGGGCCACCCTATCTCTGCACACTTGCTGAGGAAGATCTACGACCCAAGAACACCTAAAAAACGTAGCATACAATGACAACACACACATAGAACAACTTTATCTACTGGACTATCGTGTTTCTTGAGTCACAAGGCTCGGGGCCACCCTATCTCTGCACACTTGCTGAGGAAGATCTACGACCCAAGAACACCTAAAAAACGTAGCATACAATGACAACACACACATAGAACAACTTTATCTACTAGACTATCGTGTTTTTTGAGTCACAAGGCTCGGGGCCACCCTATCTCTGCACACTTGCGGAGGAAGGTCTACGACCCAAGAACACCTAAAAAACGTAGCATACAATGACAACACACACATAGAACAACTTTATCGACTGGACTATCGTGTTTCTTGAGTCACAAGGCTCTAGGCCAAGCTATATCTGCACACTTACTGAGGAAGGTCTACGACCCAAGAACACCTAAAAAACGTAGCATACAATGACAACACACACATAGAACAACTTTATCTACTGGACTATCGTGTTTCTTGAGTCACAAGGCTCTAGGCCAAGCTATATCTGCACACTTACTGAGGAAGGTCTACGACCCAAGAACACCTAAAAAACGTAGCATACAATGACAACACACACATAGAACAACTTTATCTACTGGACTATCGTGTTTCTTGAGTCACAAGGCTCTAGGCCAAGCTATCTCTGCACATTTACTGAGGAAGGTCTACGACCCAAGAACACCTAAAAAACGTAGCATACAATGACAACACACACATAGAACAACTTTATCTACTGGACTATCGTGTTTCTTGAGTCACAAGGCTCGGGGCCACCCTATCTCTGCACACTTACTGAGGAAGATCTACGACCCAAGAACACCTAAAAAACGTAGCATACAATGACAACACACACATAGAACAACTTTATCTACTGGACTATCGTGTTTCTTGAGTCACAAGGCTCTAGGCCAAGCTATCTCTGCACACTTGCTGAGGAAGGTATACGACCCAAGAACACCTAAAAAACGTAGCATACAATGACAACACACACATAGAACAACTTTATCTACTGGACTATCGTGTTTCTTGAGTCACAAGGCTCTAGGCCAAGCTATATCTGCACACTTACTGAGGAAGGTCTACGACCCAAGAACACCTAAAAACGTAGCATACAATGACAACACACTCATAGAACAACTTTATCTACTGGACTATCGTGTTTCTTGAGTCACAAGGCTCTAGGCCAAGCTATATCTGCACACTTACTGAGGAAGGTCTACGACCCAAGAACACCTAAAAAACGTAGCATACAATGACAACACACACATAGAACAACTTTATCTACTGGACTATCGTGTTTCTTGAGTCACAAGGCTCGGGGCCACCCTATCTCTGCACACTTACTGAGGAAGATCTACGACCCAAGAACACCTAAAAAACGTAGCATACAATGACAACACACACATAGAACAACTTTATCTACGGGACTATCGTGTTTCTTGAGTCACAAGGCTCTAGGCCAAGCTATCTCTGCACACTTGCTGAGGAAGATCTACGACCCAAGAACACCTAAAAAACGTAGCATACAATGACAACACACACATAGAACAACTTTATCTACTGGACTATCGTGTTTCTTGAGTCACAAGGCTCTAGGCCAAGCTATATCTGCACACTTACTGAGGAAGGTCTACGACCCAAGAACACCTAAAAAACGTAGCATACAATGACAACACACACATAGAACAACTTTATCTACTGGACTATCGTGTTTCTTGAGTCACAAGGCTCTAGGCCAAGCTATATCTGCACACTTACTGAGGAAGGTCTACGACCCAAGAACACCTAAAAAACGTAGCATACAATGACAACACACACATAGAACAACTTTATCTACTGGACTATCGTGTTTCTTGAGTCACAAGGCTCTAGGCCAAGCTATATCTGCACACTTACTGAGGAAGGTCTACGACCCAAGAACACCTAAAAAACGTAGCATACAATGACAACACACACATAGAACAACTTTATCTACTGGACTATCGTGTTTCTTGAGTCACAAGGCTCTAGGCCAAGCTATCTCTGCACACTTACTGAGGAAGGTCTACGACCCAAGAACACCTAAAAAACGTAGCATACAATGACAACACACACATAGAACAACTTTATCTACTGGACTATCGTGTTTCTTGAGTCACAAGGCTCGGGGCCACCCTATCTCTGCACACTTACTGAGGAAGATCTACGACCCAAGAACACCTAAAAAACGTAGCATACAATGACAACACACACATAGAACAACTTTATCTACTGGACTATCGTGTTTCTTGAGTCACAAGGCTCTAGGCCAAGCTATCTCTGCACACTTGCTGAGGAAGGTATACGACCCAAGAACACCTAAAAAACGTAGCATACAATGACAACACACACATAGAACAACTTTATCTACTGGACTATCGTGTTTCTTGAGTCACAAGGCTCTAGGCCAAGCTATATCTGCACACTTACTGAGGAAGGTCTACGACCCAAGAACACCTAAAAAACGTAGCATACAATGACAACACACACATAGAACAACTTTATCTACTGGACTATCGTGTTTCTTGAGTCACAAGGCTCGGGGCCACCCTATCTCTGCACACTTACTGAGGAAGATCTACGACCCAAGAACACCTAAAAAACGTAGCATACAATGACAACACACACATAGAACAACTTTATCTACTGGACTATCGTGTTTCTTGAGTCACAAGGCTCGGGGCCACCCTATCTCTGCACACTTACTGAGGAAGATCTACGACCCAAGAACACCTAAAAAACGTAGCATACAATGACAACACACACATAGAACAACTTTATCTACTGGACTATCGTGTTTCTTGAGTCACAAGGCCCTAGGCCAAGCTATATCTGCACACTTACTGAGGAAGGTCTACGACCCAAGAACACCTAAAAAACGTAGCATACAATGACAACACACACATAGAACAACTTTATCTACTGGACTATCGTGTTTCTTGAGTCACAAGGCTCGGGGCCACCCTATCTCTGCACACTTACTGAGGAAGATCTACGACCCAAGAACACCTAAAAAACGTAGCATACAATGACAACACACACATAGAACAACTTTATCTACGGGACTATCGTGTTTCTTGAGTCACAAGGCTCTAGGCCAAGCTATCTCTGCACACTTGCTGAGGAAGATCTACGACCCAAGAACACCTAAAAAACGTAGCATACAATGACAACACACACATAGAACAACTTTATCTACTGGACTATCGTGTTTCTTGAGTCACAAGGCTCGGGGCCACCCTATCTCTGCACACTTGCTGAGGAAGATCTACGACCCAAGAACACCTAAAAAACGTAGCATACAATGACAACACACACATAGAACAACTTTATCTACTGGACTATCGTGTTTCTTGAGTCACAAGGCTCGGGGCCACCCTATCTCTGCACACTTGCTGAGGAAGATCTACGACCCAAGAACACCTAAAAAACGTAGCATACAATGACAACACACACATAGAACAACTTTATCTACTAGACTATCGTGTTTTTTGAGTCACAAGGCTCGGGGCCACCCTATCTCTGCACACTTGCGGAGGAAGGTCTACGACCCAAGAACACCTAAAAAACGTAGCATACAATGACAACACACACATAGAACAACTTTATCGACTGGACTATCGTGTTTCTTGAGTCACAAGGCTCTAGGCCAAGCTATATCTGCACACTTACTGAGGAAGGTCTACGACCCAAGAACACCTAAAAAACGTAGCATACAATGACAACACACACATAGAACAACTTTATCTACTGGACTATCGTGTTTCTTGAGTCACAAGGCTCTAGGCCAAGCTATATCTGCACACTTACTGAGGAAGGTCTACGACCCAAGAACACCTAAAAAACGTAGCATACAATGACAACACACACATAGAACAACTTTATCTACTGGACTATCGTGTTTCTTGAGTCACAAGGCTCTAGGCCAAGCTATCTCTGCACACTTACTGAGGAAGGTCTACGACCCAAGAACACCTAAAAAACGTAGCATACAATGACAACACACACATAGAACAACTTTATCTACTGGACTATCGTGTTTCTTGAGTCACAAGGCTCGGGGCCACCCTATCTCTGCACACTTACTGAGGAAGATCTACGACCCAAGAACACCTAAAAAACGTAGCATACAATGACAACACACACATAGAACAACTTTATCTACTGGACTATCGTGTTTCTTGAGTCACAAGGCTCTAGGCCAAGCTATCTCTGCACACTTGCTGAGGAAGGTATACGACCCAAGAACACCTAAAAAACGTAGCATACAATGACAACACACACATAGAACAACTTTATCTACTGGACTATCGTGTTTCTTGAGTCACAAGGCTCTAGGCCAAGCTATATCTGCACACTTACTGAGGAAGGTCTACGACCCAAGAACACCTAAAAACGTAGCATACAATGACAACACACACATAGAACAACTTTATCTACTGGACTATCGTGTTTCTTGTGTCACAAGGCTCTAGGCCAAGCTATATCTGCACACTTACTGAGGAAGGTCTACGACCCAAGAACACCTAAAAAACGTAGCATACAATGACAACACAAACATAGAACAACTTTATCTACTGGACTATCGTGTTTCTTGAGTCACAAGGCTCGGGGCCACCCTATCTCTGCACACTTACTGAGGAAGATCTACGACCCAAGAACACCTAAAAAACGTAGCATACAATGACAACACACACATAGAACAACTTTATCTACGGGACTATCGTGTTTCTTGAGTCACAAGGCTCTAGGCCAAGCTATCTCTGCACACTTGCTGAGGAAGATCTACGACCCAAGAACACCTAAAAAACGTAGCATACAATGACAACACACACATAGAACAACTTTATCTACTGGACTATCGTGTTTCTTGAGTCACAAGGCTCTAGGCCAAGCTATATCTGCACACTTACTGAGGAAGGTCTACGACCCAAGAACACCTAAAAAACGTAGCATACAATGACAACACACACATAGAACAACTTTATCTACTGGACTATCGTGTTTCTTGAGTCACAAGGCTCTAGGCCAAGCTATATCTGCACACTTACTGAGGAAGGTCTACGACCCAAGAACACCTAAAAAACGTAGCATACAATGACAACACACACATAGAACAACTTTATCTACTGGACTATCGTGTTTCTTGAGTCACAAGGCTCTAGGCCAAGCTATCTCTGCACACTTACTGAGGAAGGTCTACGACCCAAGAACACCTAAAAAACGTAGCATACAATGACAACACACACATAGAACAACTCTATCTACTGGACTATCGTGTTTCTTGAGTCACAAGGCTCGGGGCCAAGCTATATCTGCACACTTACTGAGGAAGATCTACGACCCAAGAACACCTAAAAAACGTAGCATACAATGACAACACACACATCGAACAACTTTATCTACTGGACTATCGTGTTTCTTGAGTCACAAGGCTCTAGGCCAAGCTATCTCTGCACACTTGCTGAGGAAGGTATACGACCCAAGAACACCTAAAAAACGTAGCATACAATGACAACACACACATAGAACAACTTTATCTTCTGGACTATCGTGTTTCTTGAGTCACAAGGCTCTAGGCCAAGCTATATCTGCACACTTACTGAGGAAGGTCTACGACCCAAGAACACCTAAAAAACGTAGCATACAATGACAACACACACATAGAACAACTTTATCTACTGGACTATCGTGTTTCTTGAGTCACAAGGCTCTAGGCCAAGCTATATCTGCACACTTACTGAGGAAGGTCTACGACCCAAGAACACCTAAAAAACGTAGCATACAATGACAACACACACATAGAACAACTTTATCTACTGGACTATCGTGTTTCTTGAGTCACAAGGCTCGGGGCCACCCTATCTCTGCACACTTACTGAGGTAGATCTACGACCCAAGAACACCTAAAAAACGTAGCATACAATGACAACACACACATAGAACAACTTTATCTACTGGACTATCGTGTTTCTTGAGTCACAAGGCTCTAGGCCAAGCTATATCTGCACACTTACTGACGAAGGTCTACGACCCAAGAACACCTAAAAAACGTAGCATACAATGACAACACACACATAGAACAACTTTATCTACTGGACTATCGTGTTTCTTGAGTCACAAGGCTCTAGGCCAAGCTATCTCTGCACACTTACTGAGGAAGGTCTACGACCCAAGAACACCTAAAAAACGTAGCATACAATGACAACACACACATAGAACAACTTTATCTACTGGACTATCGTGTTTCTTGAGTCACATGGCTCTAGGCCAAGCTATCTCTGCACACTTACTGAGGAAGGTCTACGACCCAAGAACACCTAAAAACGTAGCATACAATGACAACACACACATAGAACAACTTTATCTACTGGACTATCGTGTTTCTTGAGTCACAAGGCTCTAGGCCAAGCTATCTCTGCACACTTACTGAGGAAGGTCTACGACCCAAGAACACCTAAAAAACGTAGCATACAATGACAACACACACATAGAACAACTTTATCTACTGGACTATCGTGTTTCTTGAGTCACAAGGCTCGGGGCCACCCTATCTCTGCACACTTACTGAGGAAGATCTACGACCCAAGAACACCTAAAAAACGTAGCATACAATGACAACACACACATAGAACAACTTTATCTACGGGACTATCGTGTTTCTTGAGTCACAAGGCTCTAGGCCAAGCTATCTCTGCACACTTGCTGAGGAAGATCTACGACCCAAGAACACCTAAAAAACGTAGCATACAATGACAACACACACATAGAACAACTTTATCTACTGGACTATCGTGTTTCTTGAGTCACAAGGCTCGGGGCCACCCTATCTCTGCACACTTGCTGAGGAAGATCTACGACCCAAGAACACCTAAAAAACGTAGCATACAATGACAACACACACATAGAACAACTTTATCTACTGGACTATCGTGTTTCTTGAGTCACAAGGCTCGGGGCCACCCTATCTCTGCACACTTGCTGAGGAAGATCTACGACCCAAGAACACCTAAAAAACGTAGCATACAATGACAACACACACATAGAACAACTTTATCTACTAGACTATCGTGTTTTTTGAGTCACAAGGCTCGGGGCCACCCTATCTCTGCACACTTGCGGAGGAAGGTCTACGACCCAAGAACACCTAAAAAACGTAGCATACAATGACAACACACACATAGAACAACTTTATCTACTGGACTATCGTGTTTCTTGAGTCACAAGGCTCTAGGCCAAGCTATATCTGCACACTTACTGAGGAAGGTCTACGACCCAAGAACACCTAAAAACGTAGCATACAATGACAACACACACATAGAACAACTTTATCTACTTAACTATCGTGTTTCTTGAGTCACAAGGCTCTAGGCCAAGCTATCTCTGCACACTTACTGAGGAAGGTCTACGACCCAAGAACACCTAAAAAACGTAGCATACAATGACAACACACACATAGAACAACTTTATCTACTGGACTATCGTGTTTCTTGAGTCACAAGGCTCGGGGCCACCCTATCTCTGCACACTTGCTGAGGAAGATCTACGACCCAAGAACACCTAAAAAACGTAGCATACCATGACAACACACACATAGAAGAACTTTATCAACTGTGGATAAACGCAGTACTATCTATCAAAAATAGAATAACAATATTTAACGTTTTATGGAATATGTTAATGCGTGGTCTCAAGATCAATACTTATCATGGCGGGTTAAATTATTTTGAAGTTTCGACAATTTTGTTGCCCTGACTTCCAGTTCGCGTTGTGCTCTTATCTCCGTGTCTTTGTTGCAATTCTTATTTTTTATCTCTTCTACTCTTTTTCATACTTCAACAGTGTTACTTGGATATGGGAATTTTGAAACACCGATTACTCATATTTCTAGAGCCAGTGTCGTGTTTGTAATGTCGTTTTAAGCATTCGTCACATTCTCGTTGAATGTGTCGATTTTGCTTACCTCCGGCAGACTTTTAACCTTTCCGGCTGTTTGTCATCCCTCTTGGGTGATGACAGCAGCATTTTATCAAATGTCGTTAGTTTTTTACGAAGAGCTGGACTCTTCCACCGTCTGTAAGGAGGTTTTTAGTTTGTTTCTTCTGACTTTTTAATGTGTTGTGTTTGTCTCGTGCAGGTCTTTTTACAACCTTGCACTTTTAATTTTTTCCCAAGGGGCTATTTACACCCCTTTTTAAGAATTAAGTCAGAATTTTAGATAAGGGGCTATTTCCCCATATACATAGAAGGGTGCAAAATGGCCTTAAGTGCGGACGCACCCAAACAATTTTTAAATCAATCAATCACAGCCGTCTAACGCATGGTCACCTGCTCCAAGGGCTGGATCCTCCGTTGTGTCGTGTTTGCAATGTTTTACTAAGCATTCGACACATTCTCGTTGAATGTGTCGATCTTGCTTACCTCCGGCAGACTTTTAACCTTTCTGGCTGTTTGTCATCCCTCTTGGGTGATGACAACAACATTTTAACAAATGTTTTTAGTTTTTTGCGAAGAGCTGGACTCTTCCACCGTCTGTAAGGAGGTTTTTAGTTTGTTCTGACTTTTTAATGTGTTCTGTTTGTCTCGTGCAGGTCTCTTTACAACCTTGCACTTTTAGTTTTTACCAAGGGGCTATCTACACCCCTTTTTTAAATTTTCAGTCAGAATGTTAGATAAGGGGACATTTCCCCATATACATAGAAGGGTGCGAAATGGCCTTAAGTGCCGACGCACCCATAAATTTTAATTCAATCAATCAATCAACGTATTGACTTTGGACTAGGTAATAGGAACGACCTAATTTAATCTATTACGAATATGACGAGTTTTATGTTGTAAACTTTTCATTAATTGTAATTGAAATGTTTTGATTCGGTAGAATAAACGTTCACCAATCCAAGTGGTCTCCAGACATAACGCTGCTTGATTTTTCTTCTCATTGGATTACAAGTCGCTAAGAATAATGTAACGCTCAGAACGATATGTACATAACATTCAAATAAGAGAAGGATTAGCCATTTGAATGAACTCGTATGCAACGCGAAAGGTTGAAATTCTGGGCACAACCACCTCAACACCATAATCCGACCATAAATACCATAGCCGAAAGAGATCCAAGAAGACTCATTCACAAAATGCCATTGAAAATAACAAATCTAATGACTATTGTAAAACAACTTTACATGTATATCTTACAGGTACTCACGCGTCATGCACTAGGACATGGTGCAAGTATTTGAACTCAGTTACATAGATACCGCTTTATTGTCAACAATGCCCAATTATTACGTTAGTATTGTTGTGCCTAGAAGAATTATGTACAATCATCCGCAATAATGAATTTCACATAGAACCTGAAATATTCAATTCTCTTCACGACGTTATGCGCGTTGCTTCATTCTAAGCCAGCCATGTCAAACTCGCGGACCACAAGGTATATTAATGCAACCCTACGCACATTTAATGCATTCACTTCTATCTATACATATGCAGGGTTATCCCGATCAGGGAAGGCTTAAGTGGTGGGCGACTGCCCAGGGTGCCGCCTTGAGTGGGCTCCAAACTAGGGTGTCCTCCATGCGAGCAGCTAGGAACAGCATTAGCAACTTGGAAATACATGCTAACAGCACCAAACCCGACCTGCCTATCCTATCCACGTATACTTATAATAGCTTAAATAGACAAAATTTAAAATGCCTATCATATTTACATGCTTATTTCAGATATTATTTGCCTGCGTGGATAGGTTAGTCAGGTCAGGTTTGGTTCTGTTAGCATGTATTTCCAAGTTGCTAAAGATGTCCTTAGCCGCTCGTTTCTCCGTGAGTTTTGCCAAAACCTTAATTATAATTATATAAGTATGGCTATTTGTTTTATAGAGAGGTGTTACAAACTAGTAGATATTTCATATTGGAAACAATAACACGAGATGAATAGAAAATAGTTTAGTAAAAGAAGCACAGATGGCACCACAAGGTAAAAGCATATAAATAAATGTTGGACGATAAGTATAATTTTAATGAAATTATAAGTATGTCAGAAAGATGTAAAAGACGAAAGTGATTAGACAATAGATGGAAAAGAAAACGGAAGTGGTTTTCATAATTCGACAAGTTCAAGCCTGTAGTCAATTGTTTTTGTTAGGCGCACATGTAGAAGTAGTCAACAAGTAGATATTTAGGGACTCGAGAAGCATAGTTCAATATAGCCTTTGCCTTCATTTCTACCATCCATCCAAGGATGAACATTCTTAATTTACTGCTCCATATCGTAATGCATACATTGAATTTAAGCTGAGAGGTTGCAGTTATCTTCATATGATTATGTAGGTATTAAATAAATGTATACTTACAATAAACATATTCTTTAACAGTAATACTCACAGTATTCTGGTTTACCAAACTTATACCTGGCAACAAAACAGGTGGCAAAGGAATCCACAACAAGGCCAATGCGCGGGAAAGCCTAACTCCCGCTTTAGACGAAAGCATTTTTCTTAACATTTGTGCCATGACCAAAAAGCTACCGTGTAACGTGAAAAATCTTATGGCTTTTCAGATGTCATGGCAAATTTCATGGCATTTCTGTTTCCGTAGCATTTTTCGTATTATAACCAATCAGAAGTGACCTCTAGGTCACGTGCAGGTGTAATGGCGGCCGCGTGAGATGTAAACAATGTATCACTTCAAATTATAAAAAGCCGATAACTATTGAACCGAGAGGAATAACGTTTCGTACAAAACGTTATTAGGTATAAATCAATGCGCGCTTAAATACATACTTTACAACGTTTACTGTACACGTAAGGAAGAATACTTTAGTTGTTTCAATTGTAAAGACCGTGCTCTCAGCATAGATGGTGTAACTCAACGTTGCCATTCGTGCTGTATATGTTAAACATAGTAATCGCAAAAGCTAGCCGAAAAGTTACATGAAATTCTTCCGTGTAAAGTACGTACTATCTGCTATAAGATTTTTGGAATCATTGCTTTCGTCTAAAGCCGGCCTAATGGTCGCCGCAGGGTAGTAAACGGATGGGTCCCCGATGCTCTCCCTGAATCGTGAGCAAAGAGTTCATGCTGACAGCAAAAAGTGTCATTTATCACTGAGAAAAACTCAGTGGTGTAGCAACACCGCTTCTTGTACTTGGAAAATCTGGCATCTGGACTCGGAAAGTCTGGGTTTGTTCTTTGACCGTGTGGGCTTTATGTGCTCTAACGGATATCAAACCCAGGACCCTTTGATCACAAGGCAGCTGGAGACTTATTGTTGGTTCTCACCAATTGAGGTAGGTCGAGGACCCTCGAAGAACCAAAATAGCGACGTATGACTCGAAGGGCCAATGAGCTCACCTTGCCCTCAAAAGCCCAGTGTGGAGGGTGAGTTGCTTGAGGGTTAAAATAAGCAAAGGGTAATAATAAATTTATTACAGAGTGGAACCATAGTTGGCGGCGTTATGGCAAAGATAAACATGTATAAAATGAAAAGGTTAGTATAGTGATCTTGGAAAAAATATGCAGCCATCAAAAATCAAAGAGTGTAGAACGTGCAAGTAAGTTTTGTTATTTTTTATGGTAGAGCAGTGGTTCCCAAAGTGTGCACCGCGGCTCCCTGAGGCGAAATGTTTCAATATTTTCACTGAAATGACACGTATTCCAAATATGTGCTTATTAGTACTTTTTATACATATAATATTTCTGAATTTGAAATATGTGTTTATTTTTTAAATTAAGGCAAGCAACCTAAACACACTAACTGAACGTTGCAAGTGTTAGATAGTGACTTCGGGGCCACAGAAAAATCGTGAAACACTAAGGGCGCCGTGAAACGAGAAGATTTGGGAACCCTTGTAGTAGAGTATTAAATGTCCTATAACTTGCGAAGAGGTAAAGCAATTCGAGTTGTCTTTAAAAAAAAGTAAAGGTAAAGTGTTCCCCTGTGCTTAGCACCACGCCATGAAGGCGTATAGGGGGTGTGGGGGTAACGCCCTACACTTTCTTGATCCGGTCATGAGTGGGAGTGATGTGATCAGCATCACGCCCCTGACCGCCTTTACCCCCCAGCGTTTCCCCCAGGTACCCATGTCATTCGACGCTGGGTGGACGCCAGTTGTCGAGTTGTCTTTGTAGCTCAATACTAGTATTTAGTTTAACAAATCAGTGGCGGCGATTAGGAGGGGCGTGGGGGGCAGTTGCCTTCAACCTTTTGCCAAGGGAAAGTAAATTGTCATTGCCCCCCGTTCTGGAACCCAATCGCCGCCACTGTTAAAAACATAGTTTGTATGTGCATCAGATGAATCACCGAAAGAGAAATCCACTTGAGAGTATTGCCTTCACTAAAATTCCAAACCGAGTGTCACAGGACAGGTTCTACAGTTTGGAGTGAGCAAGAAAACATAATGGTTATGTGTAAAGTGTAACACTTGATTGATATCCTTGGCTAGGCACATTAAATTTTATTGCAGGTGACTTCAGGACACAGTCCACTGGAACCCCATAGACATAATTAAAGTTCTACCTGCTTGACATTTCCAATAAAGCATGCTTTGAAAATAAATTTAGTATGATTTTCAGGGTCAAGATGGAGTTGCAGCAATAGTGAACGTCACCTAATGTTAAATTCTATTCATTCGCCTGACCAGAACCAGCTTTACAAGTCGAATAAAAAAATAAATGTTAAATAGTTTCAAATGTTCATGCTTTGCTTTCTTTGTTTATCGTTGTTTTAGTATTGTACTATCGTAGAATAAGGAAGAACATTTCAGGCGCGTCGGGAGGCAGTATAGAACTAGACATGAAACATTTTTGTCAAATAACGTAACTTTTATTGTAGATTTGATATTTCAACATGAGTTAAAACGCTTCTGTGAAATCCAGGTTAGAAAAGCCTCTTCAAACCAGAAACAATGAGGAAAGGTAAAAATTTATTTACTGTTGCAAATGTACTTATTTTTAGGTCATTACTTCAAACATCAAACATCTATCTCTATCTCTCTCTCTTTCTTTTCTCTCTTTTTTCTTTATCTAATCTCTATTTCTCACTATCTTTTTCTCTTTTCCTCTCTCTCTCTCTACCTTTCCCTCTCTTCCTCTCTTATTTTCTCCCTCCTTCTCTCCCTTTTATCTCTCTCTCTTTGTCTTATTTCTCTCTTTCTCTTTTTCTGGCTCTCTCTCTTCTCTCCCTTTGTCTTCTACTTTCTTTCTTTCTCTCTTCCTTTCTCTTTATTTCTTTCTCCCTTTCTTTCTTCATTTCTCTTTCTTTCTTATTTCCTTTCTCTCTTTCTTTCTTTTTCTCTTTCTTTCTTCATTTCCCTCTTTCTTTCTCTTTTTGTCTCTTTTTTCTCTATATCTCTCTCTCTTTCTTCCTATTTCTATCTCTGGCTCTTCTCTCCATCTTTCTCTTTTTCTCTCTATATCTCTCTTTTCCTCTCTTTCTCTTTCTCTCTCTCTCTCTCTCTCTCTTTCCCTCTCTCTTTGTGATTTACAATGACAAATTCACCTGTCAGTTTTCTTCTGAGAAAACGGAACTGCCTTATAATGTATTGCCCATCCAATCACTGCGCCTTTTACTTAAAAACCTGTCTTTCCTGCCAGATGTAATGCAAGAAACTTGAAGAGAGCCACCAGAAGAAAGCAAGCAGCTACTTTCTTCAAATGAAGTCATGATCTTCATCTATGGAATGTTCCGAAATTCTTTCATTTGTAAAAAAGTCACTTTTCCTTATGTGTCACATTTAACCCGCAGTTTATCTCAGCTTTGAAACCATTAAACCAGGTCTTTACGAATCCCGACACGTAGGCTGTCGGCTGCTCCACCTTTTAGATCTTGTAGTCCAAGCGACGAACTGAATTTTTAAGCATTACGAAGCTACTGATAGACGTTCTGCATGTATTACAGCAGACACAAATGAAGGAAGAATATGTTAGATTTTACTAGTGAAAGTTGTTGTTCCTATTGTAGTATTTTTCTAGTTTTACGTTGGTTTTCAACCTGATGCGGTTAATCATGAGTAGGGAATTTTATGTAATTATATGTGTATATATTTTTGTATGTAGCCAAGCAGAAACTACAGATGTCGCCGAATTACGATGTCAGTAACCATATATGTGAATTTCGTGTTACATATTTTTACATATTTTGATGTTTATTACATATTTCCGTTACATTACATATTTTTACATAAAATGCAGTGTTTGGGCTATGTTTCTGTGGTTTTGTTGAATAAGTTGCTATAATTGTGGGACAAACGCTCAAGCTTTGATTTCTCCAAAAATGAAAACCAAAAATAATAAAAATAAATTCTCAAAATGTATTTAGGGGTTTACTGTGCATCATGATTTAATTTGTTGTTTTAAGTCCACTTTATGCACAGAAAAGCTAATCGGGACTGGACCTACAGTTTAAGGCGGGATCCGAACCACTAAGTGCCTCCACTGGGTATCGAACCCGGGACCCCTTGATTACAAAGCGACGAAGTATTGTGCATCACATTGATATGGTATGTACTTACTGTAACGGAAGCACTTTTTATTTCTTTAACAAATAATGTGTTGTTACATTAAATGTACATTTTTATATGAGAACGAAACTTTATTGCTAAGTGTAAGTAGTGCGGTCTTCAAAGTATATTTTGCAAGTTATTCATCTTTAGTGTTGTGAGCAGTATCATTAAAGCTATTAGCAGTATACAAACTGACAATTCACGAAAGTTAAATCAACAAGAAAATAAAGAACAAAAGTGTGCTGTACTGTATCCTATATAAACTACAAACTACCCTTTACGTTTAAATGTTACTATTAAAAAAGCTTTTCGTATTTTTGTATTTTAAAAATACCTTCTCTATTATAACATGCCTTCTTTATACCAATTATGAGTATTCATCATTATAATTATCATCATCATCAGTGTTCTACCATCATCGGCATTTTTTTGTAGAAGTTAAATGATTTCATCCAAACATTTAATGGAAACATGGACTGTACATAATGTTTCACGAATATAAGCGTATATCCTGTGTCGCCCCAGTCGAATCTGGTCGTGCTTCCATTTGTAAAGCAGGAGCTCAACATCTGCACAATCTAGATGTGCATACATTATCTGTGCTTTGCACGAAATTGAACATTCTCGAATTAATCTGCAGTCTTTTAAGATATCAAAATTAGTTGTTATGTGATCATTTTCGGCATTGGAAAATATTTTAAGAAGGTATGTAATTTATAACTTTATAATTTATAATAAATTATAATATATATTATTATAAAAGCCTAAATTGCATGATGTAATTATGTAGATCCATGGATCCGTGTAAATTTCGACCAAGTTTCCTTGGTATTTTTTTAACAACCGTTCAGTATGAAAAGTGACCAGATTTCTGTATTTTTTGGGCTTTCTTACCGGGTTGCCGTTAGGCTGGTATAGAGGGGCCACAAGGAAAAAAACCTTGGACGAAAATTCCCCGCGTAGCTTTCCCTTCTTCCGTTCCGCTCGGGTCATAAGGAAGCATGGTCCACTCTCCCCCTCCCCTCCACGCGGGAGTACGGTGCACAGCAGTATATCACAGGTTAACCTTGCAGGGAGAACTACCCGTACCCTAAATGGGCGAATCGGCTTTTGCTTGGACTAGTTTCTCATAAACCTGCTGCTTATGCTCTGGGTTTCTTGCGATACCATCAAATTGTGAATAATCTTGAAGGGTTCCCCGTTACAGGTTTGTACGCAGTCTGCATCTGTCAACTTTATCCAGGATTGCCATTGGATAAGTTTCATTGCAATTGTGCATTAAGGAAAATAAATAAGACATATATTAAAAAGAGTTCCATAAACTTTTCATTTCACAAAGGAAAGTATAAATCCAGTGACCAGTCAGGGCCTGGTCATCTGTTTACCCTGTTAGCCCGCCTGAGAAGCCCGATTTGGGTAACCTAGCTGTGACCCACAGGCCCTAAAGGACCAGTATACGTGCGTGTCAACACTCTGCAAATTTTGGGAGTGCATCACTGGTAATACTTTAGGACTTCTGTTTCGAAAGCCCGAAAATATGGGCGATGAGACACGATGTGCTTACGACGTGTCATTCAATGAAAGGCTCGTTGGTCTGCCACCAAATGAAGAATATTTAAGCATTATACGAGACGATTGCAAGTCATCCCATTGTTATTACTAGAGCCCGGAAGTTTGGCAAAATGCCTCTTTTTTATCTACTGCATATATTGATAATTTTTTCCGGATATACGTTTCTTATGTTGCTTCGAATGTTTTAAAAGCCTTTTCATTTTGCCTATTTTGCCTATTTGGGACCTCACTGCCTATTTTTAATTATGCCTTTTTTTTGCCTTTTTCAATGTAATTTGACAATTTTTTTTAAAAAAAAATGTGTGTATAAATTATTTTTCTCCCAAAAATCGTTGTTGGCATTTATTTTTCTTCCGTTTATTATGTGAATAATTTTCGCCTTATTTAAGTAATATTGAACTCACGCATGTTTCAACACTGCTGAAGGAGAAAAGTGTGAGAGAAAAGTATTTCACGCTGAGTTAGGATATTACCTTTTGGTTAACAATTCCTTGTGCATGATTAACTGCTGAAGTGGACAGGTTGATTTCGAACACAAAGAAGATATTCCTGAAATCTCCCTCTCGAACCCGAAAATTTGAGGAAGTTGCGCCTGAGCTTAGTTTACCTCCGCAACCAGTCTTGAAGAGATGCAGAACCTGGATATCAGCAGCTATATATTATGCTAACAACCTTGAAAAAATCAGTCAAGTGATCGATGCTCTTCCAGAAAATGAAGCGGCTTCAATTCGTGAAGTGAAAAAACTCCTGTGCTATTCAAGTTTATTTTTGCACATTATGGTGCATTGCGAGAGACAATTACAATTATAGCATCCATGAAAATCTACGAGGAATCTATGCGGCAGATGATGGAAGTGCCAGGAGAAAAGGGGTCAGCTTTTGCGGAAAAGTGCAAACGGGTAGTGAGTGCAAATGAGGACTTGAAACAACTGAAAAGAATTTGTGATATTCTAAAAGGTGAAAATGCTGTTACCGAAATGAGTCCAGCTACATTAGCTTGTTTTATGTATTCTCCAATAACTTCTGTCGAAGTACAAAGATCATTTTCTACTATGAAAAACATTCTCTCTGACAGACGACTATCAATGAATGTTGAGAACTTTAAAAAAACACCTTGTAGTTATGTGCAATCAAGACGGAGAAAATTGAAATGCTCTTCCCAATGTAGATTTTAATATTTTGCCAGAAATTATAGATAAAATAAGCGATTTCCAAATGTGCCTTTTTTCGGTTTATTTTGCTTTTTTCATTTTTAGTGCCTATTTTTCCACATTATAAATGCCTTTTTGCCTGCCTATTTTAACGAAAATACATGCCTGAACTTCCGGGCTCTAGTTATTACTTACTCTACACACAAGGGGACTCAAAGAGTAAGTTAAATTGCGCTAGCGACAGTTCTATTTAACCTAATTTTATTCTGACCTCCGCGCTACCACGCCAAGAATCAGGGGTTCAAATTCAGGCCTGAGCATGTGTGTTCTTTGTGAGTGTTCCTTCAACAATTTCATCATATTGACACTCATCCTCATTAGTCAAAAGTGACAGAAACACGAAGTAAAATAAACAAAATCGATCTATTATTTTACGATTAATCACAGCAGTTGTGGCAATTAAGGGGGCATGGTGGGGGAATAGATGCCCCCCCATTTTCGCTCACGGACTATGGCCTCTTAATGTTAAGTCTTACATACCAAGATAAATTAAACTGTCCAGTTTTGCCACCCACTCCACAACATAATTGTTTGCACTAACTCAGTTTAAGAAATAAATCCTATATTTAAATATGTTTATTATACTCATGCTTCGAGAAATATTGATCGGCAAAATTACAGTCTATTTGACAGAGAAGAAATCGCGACATCTTCAACAAGGATCAAACTCGGCGACTGCCCGTAAGGTGTCTCTGGCCACATCAACAATTTTAATAGCCACGCTGTAAGTAGCTGCAAAATAGAATTAACAATTTTTCATGATTAAGTATTGAATTTTGCAAAGGAAAGATATGACTACGGAAAAACACGTGTTCATTGGTCACGAGTCACTACTTGCACAGAGACTTGTTTTCGTTTGCTTGCTTCACAGACTTCTGGAACAGCGTATAGGTCCAAAACTTTCTTGCTAATTACTAGTTATGCACTTAAAATACCTCAAATATGCACTAAAAAGGTGCAAAATATGCACTTTAGAAAAACACCTTACATTTTTTTAAAAAAAAAATTCTGTCAGTTACAGCATAAACCCTGCATGCTAAAGAGTTATTTGTACTTTTTCAGCTCACACGATTTAACATGAAATTATGGAAAGGTGTAGTTCTGAATTCTTACACACTCTCTCGTTTACTTTACACTGCTATTTTATAAATGAAAGCTTACTTCGGTTCTTTCCGAAATGGTCCGGAAAGCAGACTTCAAGTACGATCTTGTCGGAAGTGACGTCACTTACTGCAGTTCTAAAGCGCCAATTTAACAAACAATCGAGCCTGCAGCATGCAACACTTATCGTTGCAGGCTTGTTTACTAGACTCGTGCACTTGTTCTTCACTTGTTTGAAATCACGGAAGATATTGGTTGCAGTTCTAATGTTTGGAAATGTAAGTAACAGAATATTTAAAAATGCTATGTGATTTCTGTGGTGAAAAATAACTGTTTATAACGCGGGGAAAGCAATATGTTCTTAGTTTTATCTACTGATCGTATTTGGCGCTGTAGTCGAAGAGCAATTTGAAAGATTTTCGCTTCCAGTCCAAGGCTTCAAGACTGAACTGTGAGACCATTCTCAAAGGGTGTTCGCTTAAGTGATTGAGTTGGTGTTTTAAGTCCACTTTATGCACAGTAAAGCTAATGGGGACTGGACCTACAGTTTAAAGTGGGATCCGAACCACTATGTGACTCCACCAGGTATCGAACCAACGACCCATTGATTACAAGGCGACGACGCAACCACTACGCCATCGGGGAGGACCTCAAAGGATGTTGGCTTGAGGTACGGTCTTGCACGTTTCGGACATGGCCTTTGAAGCTCATATTCTCAATGGGGAGTCAGACTTACCCAGAACGATTGTGGCAGCGAGGAACGAGTAGATGACCTCCGTACTCAACCCAAGATAATAGAGAGAGACGAAGGTTGAGACAATGCCAATGAACAGGAGGACTATTGCATCAAGCAGTGCCAGGTAGTACCATGGGTGCATTAGCTTCGGATCTCCCTGCAAAATTCAATATTCGAGAGGTTTAGCACATGTGTGTTGTCAGTATACCGTAACGATCTATGAAATAATTAGAAACATCGATATAATGAACCTCCAAATCCAAGTTATTCAGCCATCATTTTCCAGACAGGAACTCGACAATCAGGAATGCGGTGTCAGACATTTCCTAAGCTCTACCTGGTCACCAAAGATGTAAACATGTAAACAGGTGAAACGAGGAAGGGGATAGAGGTAACTGATGCATTTGCTTAGTAAAATCGATCAGAATAAATATCTGAGAGGAAGAAGGTCTTGAGGAGTTTTTGAGCGAAATTGAGAGGGGCAGGACTACACTTTGATATAGGAAACGTCAGAGAGAGCTGCAAGTCAAGCTCTCGACGCACAGTACAGTTACGATCATAATTACTCACAGTGCGAGGTCCATCTCCAGGCAGAGACAGGTATATTTTTCCATTTACCATGTTGATGCAGTCTTAGGGTGTATAAAACTCAAGTGTTGTGTTTTGCCATTTATGTGCACATTTATCACCTCTCACACCTTGCCATGAAGCTTACCATGAATAACGAGTTGCTCCATAATCAAGGATGAATGATGAATGAGCTAAACTAACCCAGTTCGATCCCACGTATGGTACGATACGTACCATCACGGTCACTTCTGGATCGTAACGACCCCATTGACTTTCAGTTTATTTATTCATTTATTTCAAACACACAGGAACATGCCCAATTACAGTGTAACAAGCATTATGTAAACAGGAAAATAACATATAAACAATACAAAATCAAGTGAAAAATATGACACTTCAATCTACAACGTACCATGGCTGATTTCATAGTTACATTACTTGAATTAATGCTCTTTATAGTTAAATTTGAATATAAATTTCAAGTGTAATCAGCTTATATAGTACATGTAGTATTAGTAGTAGTGTAATAGAGATATTGAGTACTAATTTGCACATGAAAGTTAAACATAAGACAGAGGAACAGTATAAAACAGTATCTTATAACAAATAAGGTAATAAATTGGATATTTACACCCAGAAGTATCCGTAACAGGCCCGTAGCCAAGATTTTATTTCCCTTATCAGCACAGGCGTCGGCATATATATTTGTAGAGGGGGCAGGCCACTGATAAAACTTGAATTGTAGAAACAATAATAATTATTATTACCACGGTTATAATTGTCATTTTACAATAATAACTATTATAATTTATTAAAAATAAACCAATTTTAATCCAAATTTATTTTTGTTATTATTGTTATTTTTGTTCTTATTTTTATTAGTATATAAATGGAGAGACTTTCCACTATATGAGTGAATATTCAAACCAAGTGTTGTCCACTGTTCTTATATTTTGTACAGTTACAGTACTGAAATTTATAGTTATTGTATTTTGTTATTAAGTTCTACACATTCAGTTAAGAAAAAGACTTTAAAAGTTAGGGCCAAATTTTACTCATTAATTTTTTATATTGTGTGACCTCTCACAAAAGAAAACTATACATTTTGAGAGCTGTGGATCCATTTATTCTTTGGATTAAATGGTAGAATATAAAACTATAACCTGGTTCCTCTATTATACACTAAACTTTTTTTTCGATCTAATGTTTAATCCTGCTAAGGTAGTAAAATTAACTACCTCTATACAATATTTATATTAGATATTTGTAGGATTTCGGGGGAGCTTCAGCCCCCTTTAGCGCTACCCCAGGCTACGTGTCTGGTTCGTGACTACATGGTATGTCAATAAATTTTAATAGCACTGTTCCATTTATGATGTTTAATAATACTAATAATTGTATTTTCAAACTTTGTAAAAACTCTATTGGAAAAAATGTATAATATTTCACCGCATAATCGTCGCACCCTGTTTTTTCAGTCCGAAAATTGGTTTATAAACTTTCAACGAGTAATCGTCGAATCGGCGTGTCAGATAATGAAACAAATGAAAGCGGCGCAGAATCTTCGGACACAGAAGATTAAATTGTGTAAGTCCTATGATATTTCGACTATAATGCACAATTCAATAAAAACTAATGTGCGACAAGTAGCAAATTTTCAATGGCAACATCTACCACAGCCGTAGAGGTAGGCAACACACATTACGCTTTACAGGGAAGCGAGTATTTGAGGATATATGTGTCCCGTTTTTATTGCCTGTGACTGCACAACAAGGAATTTTAAAGAATATGCGATTGCTGTTGCTTCATTTTCAAGAGAACACTCTTAACATAAATTCATAAAACGGACACCTATACCAACTTTTCCTCTTACCTTGAAGGCTCCGTAGATCAAAGCGAGATCTGTCCCGTACTCTATCAGCGGAAATCTTAGACTCACGACATGCAGTGTGTTAAAAACTGTAAGAAAAAGAACGATAGTCACAGAACGGATAGGTGGATTGTCCCCCCCCTTTATACCTAGGATCCCCTCTTCCTAGATAGGTTCTCCAACAATCCACCTTTCTCCAATAAAATATATAACCATGCTATATATTTACGATTTTAATCACGAAAAATAATAGCCTTATCTTTAATATACTTTAACTGTTACTGTTAAAGAACATGTTTATTAGGTAAGTGTTTATTTAATACATACGTACATAATGACGTCAAAATATCAGTCATCTCTCAGCTTAAATTACTACACGATTTTTCAATATATTTGTTATGTTATGCAGCAGTAGCTTGAATTAATTCTTGTCAATAATAAATCCAACTCTTATTCTGCCGTGAAGGCACATAGCGGTTGGAACTAAAACTGTAGGTCCAGCCCCGATTAATCTATTTATTCATAAAGTGTACTTAATCCTTAATGTGAACCGTCTCTCAGACCGCGCTGAATGTATCTCTTACTTTATATCTCGCGACCCTCCAACCACAAATGATCCCTTCTCCATACCTCTCAGCGTTGTTAGAGTTGAGGTTTTAAGTCCACTTTATGCACAGCAAGGGTAATCGGGACTGGACCCACGGTTTAAAGTGGGATCCGAACAACTTGTGCCTCCACCAGGTATCGAACCCAGGACCCCTTGATTACAAGGTGACAACATTACCACTACGCCATCGGGGAAGCCCTCCATACCTTTCAGTTGGGCTGCCTCGTTTTTTTCTTTAAAATGATTGAACTCTATTTCCGGGGAGCGGTCTAACACAGTACTTACGTGTGGTTCAAATGGCTCATAACTAATTTTCAATTTCAAAATATTACATACTACATACTCTCTTCCGACAACATAAAAATGTAGAAATTTTAAGATTTTTGGAATTTCAAAAATATAAGGCACCTTCCCCTCCGGAGGACGGTGCCCCTGGTGGTCACATCTGAAAAACTCAATCACACACGTGTCCAATCCACAATGAAAATAAAAGGCACCCTCTTACTTGTAGTCGTTGCGTAGCACAGAATGAGTTTCTACATGCAAGACATACTAGGCATACGTATTCTGAATATCTGAACACAGGTATAAAGGCGAATATACAGTTTTCCGGGAATAAGTGATTCCTGATGGTGGAATCAGACTCCAGAACCATGCAACGATTTCTAAGATATGAAGTATGTTTCCACCTTCTGCTTGCCCTGTGGAGGCACCACAATTGTGAACATGCTGACATACGAGTTGCGTTCAAATCTTGAGGCTTCAATAACGAAAGATGCCATTCGTAGCACAAACCCCCTTTGAAAAATACACTTCCCGCGTCTGCTATGAATGAGGGATAATCATATGTTTGCTAGCAGTGGCGTGCCCAATGTGGGGAGGGTGTTGGTGGTGGTCATAAACCCCTCTCCTTTGGCCCAGAATTCATGAAAAAGAACGTCAAGGGTAGGAACGAATGGTAAAATTAGGGCTAAGAGAAGTAACCCCTTTCGAAAATCCTGCGCACGCCACTGATTGTTAGGTTAACGCAATAGTTAAGCATTTTGCAGAAGATCTATAACATTTCTGGTAATCTCTTACCGTTATCCATAATTTTTTTACCCCTGGTCGGAAGTTTTGGCAAGCTACTTGATAGATGAAGTTTTTCAGTTCGTTCACACAGAACGTCATTATAGAGGTTCAGCATCTGAAATGAAGATTATGCACCAGAAAGTTATTGTGTACATTTTTGGATGGGAAAATGAAAACGGTAGAAGGAAGAGCGGAAAGGCTAAGCTTTGATAACGAGAGCCGTCTGACATTGCAATATTACGAGATGGAAGGCAGAGAGATTCAAATCTTCGATTTTTACACACACACACACAAATAAATAAATAAATGCATACGCACAGAGAGAGAGAGAGGAATCCGAAATGTACTTTAGTAGATGAAGAGTCCAGGAGAAAATAATTTCCTGTTTTTACAGGAAAACAAATTCAAACTTTCAAGACTCATTACTTTCCCATTGTATATAATATTTCTAAACTTTCACATTCCTCAGAGCTTACCGAGTTTTTGGTCTTTACTGTTACATCATACAAAACCACTGACGTACGCAGAGGTGGGGCTGAAGGGGCTACATCTCCCTCCGAATTTTATGAGAAAATGTACAATTTTAAACAAAAGCAGTGAAAAACCTCAAGAATAAACAGAGTAAATGCAAACGCCTTAAAATGAACCCGATTGCCATTTTTGAGAGTGGAAAGCTTTTAATAAACAAAATATGTTATTATGTATGCCATCCCCCCCTAGACAGAGGCTATAAATTATCCACCTTTACAATTCTAGCCCCTCCATAAAGAAAACCCTGCGTACGCCAGTGTACAAAACTACATTGTCGGAGCTATGTGATGTCTTCGACAAAAGCGAATCGATAAAACTGTTCTTGTCAGGTGTTTCCCCTGTACTCTTTTGAATCGAATTACTATAGTAATGTGTAGTCTGATATTGTGTTATTCTAAACACCAATAAATATTACATAGCAACTTCTTTTAATTGATATTAAAGTATAGGGTTTTCCAATAAGAACGATATGATTTTACAATGAAATAAAATAAAAACTATTTCAGATACAACCAAACTTTTTATATTATTTTGAAGCATAGTTTAATACATTATGTTTTGAATAACACATCCTTTAAGTGTCCACCTCGACTTCGTGCACACGATGACTTTGTGCAATAACTCGGGCCTAATGTCACGAATGCAGCGTTCGATGTTCAATCTTAATGCATCAAGGGTTCGTGGTCTGTTTGCATAGACTATAGATTTCAAATCACCCCACAAAAAGCAATCTAAAGGAGTTAAATCACAACTTCTTGGAGGCCAACTACCAGTTGCAGTTCTTGAAATTATCCTTTCACCAACTGTTCTTGCAATACGTCGATAGTGGCATTAGCAGTGCGACATGTGGCACCGTCTTGTTGGAACCACATGTCCTCTAAATCAATTTCATCTAAATTTGGCTACAAAACATCTGTTAACATCAATCGCTACCGCTCACCAGTCACTGTAACTGCAACTCCTACCTTGTTTCGGACAAAAAAAATGGTCCGATGATGCCACCATGCCATAAACCACACCATACAGTGACCTTTTGCGGATGCAAAGGCTTCTCGTGAATCTCTTGTGGATTGTTTTCACACCAAAAACGACAATTTTGTTTGTTAACATATCCACTTAACCAGAAATGAGCGTCATCTGAGAAGATAATTTTTTGCCCAAAATTATGATCCGTTTCAAGTTTCAAAAGAACGTCTATATTCATTTTTTTTTTGGGGGGGGTAATAACCAAACGTTCTTGAAGCGTGTATTTTGCAATGAAGAATTGTCACAGTATACTAAACACAAATGGCAACTAGTGACAGTTATAACATTTGAAGCATAGTTGCCAGTTCATTTCAAAATCATATCATTCTTATTGGAAAACTTTTTATTAAAAATGTAGTTTAAATGTAGTAAATCTGCTTCAAGTCATCAAGTGTAACTTTAGTAATCTCTTGTATTTTGAATGTATAAAATGGGCTAATATTCTTGGATTACCATGTGGCTTACCCTCCGAGTTCAAAACGCTTAGTGTAAAGATCACAGAGCGGGGGGAGGGACTTTGAGTAGAGTGCCCCTCCCCTTTACTGCAATGTAGTAATTTGAAAAGATACTTACAAGGCCGATCACGCCAATGGAAACAGCAAGGATTCGAAGCAGGCTGACGTCCCTTAGGTTGCATTCCTGGAATGGAACGAGGGATTCACTTCAATGCAAATGTTCTATGTAACCAAGCACGTATTTACGTGGGGTCCAGGGATCCGGGCCCCCTCCAGAAATACTTACTAAGTTCTAAAATTAAATAATAAAAATATACTTGTTTAGAATTTATTGTATATAATCGAGAGTTATTTATTTCCGCCGAACTTGCTGGAAGGATTAGATTGGGATCATTACGGTTTTTCAATTGAAAATACCTAAGATTGTGCACCCTACTACTTACAATATCCCTTTTGTTGTTCAATAAATATTCAATTCTTTATCTTTTTTGACACATTTTATATATCTTAACTGCACATAAGCTATAATACGTTCCGTTATATATCTATTCTCATACCGTCTTTATTACATATTAATGTAACAATAAATAAACAATATTAATTAATTTACATGTTATTATGAATTCGCCTTAAAATATATTTGCGTAATCACTTAAATATTTATTATTATTATTTATTATTTCTGAGACACTTGGTTCGGACTCCCCCCGAAAAAAGATTTCTATGTTCGTGCCTACATATAACATACGAGACATTGCCTTAATTATGATCATAGAAGGATAAAATAGGGTGAAGAAATATTTCAAAGTTTGTCATATAATTCTTCACATACATTAATATTTCACTTAACCCTCCACCGGACGCGTTGGGGGACTTCGTTACCCAAAAACCGTGTTATATATATATATATATATATATATATATATATATATATATATATATATATATTACTGCTGACGCCACCCTACCGTCCGCTCTGCTTTCCTTCCATTGGAGTTTCTGCTCCCGACGGAGTGAGTCGCCGTTCTTTTGTCGGGTGTCATTTCGATTTGAAAGTCCCGTAGTATGTTACTAGAAACCATAACCAAAAATTTACACCAACCGATTTTCGTTAAAAGAATGGATACTTCCCTTTAAAGACTGTAAAAAAAGAAAGGATTCACTGTGCATGGAGAGACAGATGCACCTTATTGAATAGATGAATGACGTAATATTTTTCGGTGCTTCGGCCATCTTGCTATAGACCAGAGGCGCAACCACGAATTTTTGTCTGGGCAAGTACCAGGATAAACTTACCAATAATAATAATAATAATAATAATAATAATAATAATAATAATAATAACAACAACAACAACAATTACATTATTATTATTATTACTAGTGGTAGTAGTGGTATCAAAGACGCTTATTATCCTCAAAAATTATGGAAAAAGTGGGTAGAAGTCGGTGCTAAAGCATTTGTTTGTAATAAACGATTTGAAGTATTGTTTCAACACGTTGAATTTCACATTTGCTAATAATAGTAAACAAGCACACAAACTGTATTTTTGAATCGCAGAAAATGAATGATAAATGCATTCCGAGGATGATTATTTTTTTACATATAACATGTATAACTTTAATGTACAAGATATGTTTTACACATATGCAACATGGAGAGACATAAAATAAGAAAATACATATTCAATATGCTAACACTAAATTGTGTACGTATTCAAAGTTTATTAAATACATATGTACAACACATTATTATTTAAATACATTACTTTAGATCTAACTTTTGAAACTGAAAACAATATTGATTTAATAGGGCGCAAATAATGTCACAGGGCGCCATGGCATTCTCTCTTTTACAACTTTTTTTCATTTAGATCGCTCGGCGTCCATGGCCAACTCGCCCCTGTGGTTGCGCCACTTCTATAGACACGAAACATTGGAGGGTCCAGACCTTGCTGCATGTTACCAGAAAACTGTATTGTTCCAGGGACAGGCAAGCGAAAGGCGACATCTGTACATTTTATTAGAACTACGGTACAAAAGGTTTCATTTATTTCTGAGGTTCGTTTCCAAGTGGTACGAGTCGCTTGACACTTGACGCTTGTCATTTGTCTCTTTCATATGCGTGCGCACGGGGCGGCAAGGTGGGTAGTTGCCCCCCTTAATACTGCTAATTAGAAATTAAGTGTAGAGGAATATTATCGCCGTTATTATACAAAATTATACTCCCAAAGAAAAATTAAATATTTTCATTCTAATGAAAGTTCAAGTCGATTGCGTAGGGGGTACATTATTTACTATCTAATTGGACTATCACACTTTGTTATCTAACAAATTTCTTGTTATTAACGCTTCATAAAATACGTATATTGATATTAGCACTCCTACACTTAGGTGGTTAAGTGACTGGTTAGTTCATTGGTTGATTTTGTGTTTTAAGTCAACTTTATGCACCGTAAGGCTAATCGGGACTGGATCTAGAGTTTAATGTGCGATCCGAACTACGTAGCCTCCACCGGAAGTGGTTCAGTGCATCCGATACTACCTCAACGGCAACATGTACAAGTGTTTCTAGAATTCTGCACAATGGCAGCGATTAGGGGGCAAGGGGGCAGTTGCCCCTTCCACTTTTTGCCCCCGCATCATGTGCTCTTAGTGCTAAACCTTATCTGCTAAGATAAAGTAATATTTCCTTCGGTCTTCCTTGTCGCATAACAGTTTTGCTACCTTGTGTTCTGACATCAGACCGAGGAATGCCTTCGAGGTTAGGTTAGGCCTGTTAGGTTAGGTTCCATTAGCATAAATACAATGAAAAATTATTATTGAGGCTAAGAGAACTAAACATAGCTAGCCTAACCCAACAACGTAGGCATTTAGCCTAAAATTACAAAGCTTTCTCCCGTGAAGTCAGAACACAAGGTTGCTCAAGTGTTGTGCGATAAGTGAGACCCGCACTTCCATGAGCTGCTGCATCGATTCCTCGAAGACTTCCATTTATTATATAAGAGTTTCGCCCCTTTCTTACAGCTTTGTAATTGTTTGTGGCAACACGATAATGTGCTAATATTCAGTGGCGGCGATTGGGTTCCAAAACGGGAGGGGGGTCAAGAACAATTTACTTTAACTTGATACGTTAGGTTTAGCATAGTGCGGGAGCAAAGGTGGCAAAAAGTGGGGGGGGGGGCATAATCGCCGCCACTGGCTAAAAAATTACGTTTTTGAAAGAAAGATTTACATATATTTTTAAAATTTTGAAAATGTTATTGAAAATGGCAAAAGAACATTAAAATTAAAAATATATACAGTAGGGCAAAATAGGCAATGAAAAAGCTTCAAAAACATTAGCAACAACATAACTAACTAACTAACTCTCTAGCCTTCTTAAACCCGAAGGTTCATGGCTGCAGCAACACAGGCCTTCCATGTTTCCCTATCTTGAGCAAGATCTATATACTCTTTTCCATCCCTACCGATTTCCCTTAGGTCCATCTCAACGTTGTCCCTCCATCTTCGTCTTGGTCTTCCTACAGGTCTCTTACCATCAGGTTTCCCAACAAGAATCCTGTAAACTCCTCTTTCCTCTCCCATTCGTGCCACATGGTCTGCCCACCTAAGTCTTCTTGATTTAATTATTCTAATAATATCTGGACATGAATACAAATTATGTAGTTCTAAATTATGTAACCTTCTCCACTCATCTGTCTCCTCATCCCTTTTAGGTCCAAAGATTTTCCTAAGGATCTTATTTTCAAATACTCTCAATTTATGTTCCTCTTTCAATGTAAGGGACCAAGTTTCACATCCATATAATACTACAGGCAAAATGTTGTTTCTTGACATGTCTTTTTACAGTGCAGAGTTGTCAGCTCTACGCCTAACCCCCAATATGAATGGAGGAACTACAACATAAGACGAACACAAACACATTAGACAGCACAACTACTACACAAGACACACACACAAACACATCACAACTATAACAAAATATAAACACAAACACACCACAACTACTACACAAGACAAACACATACAAATTAGCCAGCACAACTACTACGCAAAACAAAACCAACATACTAGACAGCACAACTACTACACAAACATACTAGACAGCACAACTACAACACAAGACACATACATACACACCACCGATACTACACAAGACAAACAGAAACACATTAGACAGCATAACTACTACACAAAATAAACACAAACACACTAGGCACCACAAGACAAACCCAAAAACACTACACAGCACAACTACTGCACAAGACACACAAAAACATAACAACCACTACACAAGAAAAAACACAAATGCACAACTACTACTACACAAGATTATATATATATATATATATATATATATATATATATATATATATATATATATATATATATAAAAATTATAAGATTTAATTTCAAAATTAACACTTTCACATTTTCAAAATCGCTTTCATTATTCTTTATTTCATTATTCTTAGCAACAACATAAGAAAATTATATTAAGAAAGAATTTATCAATGAATGCAGCAAGGAAAAAATAAGGAATTTTTCCAATCTTCCAGGTTCTAAAAATAATTTCAAAGTTATTAAGACAAAATTATAAACGAGGTTCATGAGATCTCACGTCCCACAACATTTTTTTTTCGTTTCATCGGTTAAGGGTTTATTAGGCGCATTCAGAAAGTAAGTTTCCCACTCGCCCACAGGTGGCAGGCCATGCGTATTGAAACCGGTTTTGCGCATGCGTGAGAGGCATATGCCCTGGCTAGGGAATGTCCTAGAAGACGCTTCCCGAAAGTCCTCAGTAGCGTCGCGGGAGCGACGAAACATGGCGGCTCTTATTCCATCTCCCGCCGCTTGCGAGATTCGTTCGGTGATCAAGTTCTTGAACGCACAAAACATACAGCCGATCGAAATTCATCGTCAGGTGTGCCAGGTGTATGGACCAGACGTCATGAGCAAGCAGATGGTGCGTCGTTGGTTCAGGACATTTACTGAAGGCCGGCAAAATGTGCATGACTAGGCGCACTGCAGCTCTTCTGGATAAGTTCGGTTGGGAGGTGTTCGATCATCCATCGTACAGCCTGGATCTTGCTCCTAGTGATTACCACCTGTTCTTGTACCTGTTCCTGTCCGGTCAACATTTCCAGAGCGACGAAGAGCTTCAGACGGCTGTCACACAGTGGTTCGGCGCCCAGGCGGCGGACTTCTACGATGCAGGTATACAGAAGTTGGTACCACGCTATTACAAGTGCCTCAATTCCGGCAGGAATAATGTTGACAAGTAACTGGGCAAGTGCTGTATCTGTGGCAATAAATCATTGAATGAAATAATGTTTCCTTTTTGTGCACGACCCCAAAGAAACTTACTTTCTGAAGGCGCCTAATAATTTTGGTTCTGATGTGCTTACCAAGAATTCGCAGTCCATCGCCCTAACAGCGCCTCACAAGACGAAGGACTTCCTTTTGCTCCTGGGGTCGAGAGTTCACGAGGAAAAGTCAAAGTGGCCAGCTGATTGGCTGTTCACATTCATAGCCCGATTTTACAGTCCTGAAAAATATACGTATTCTAAAATTTCGTTCTCAGTATGGACAAGTCGGCTATGGACAAGTCTGCTATGGGCTGTTGAAGTGGTGACGTCACTAGCAGCCGATGTCCTTGATGTATGTTTCCAAACAAAACCTTCAACCCCGCTGCTACCATCTCTTTTCATTGGAAATATACAGGAAATGGATTGTTAAAGTGAGAGCAGTTAGCAAGCGAAATAGAAAGGTGTATCGCACATAAGTGTAAAGATTAGATTCTGGTAAAAATGTAGATATTTTACTAATTACTTACTGATGAAGAGAGAAATATCGCAAGAAAATAGGGTAGTATTTTTTCAAGAGACACGTGAACAATTTGCTATAGGATCATCGATATAGTCTTTACTACGATCTACGATATACATCAGCAGAACCCGGGATTTTATGTCTTATAAAATGGTAAAATATGTATGTAATTATGTCATAAAAATTGAAAAATATGTCATAAAAAATTGAAAAATATGTAAAAAAATGAAAAATATGTCAAAAATTGAAAAATATGTCAGAAAAATTGAAAAATATGTCAGAAAAACTGAAAATGTCAGAAAATGAAGAATTTTTTCCAGTAAAACCAAAAATATGCATATGGGGCAGTGGGGATGCCGGTGGGGATGCCGGTGATTTCCCTCCCACAAAACTTTTTTCCCCGTTATAAGAAAGAAAATTTTCATTCCTGCCAGGGATGTTTTCATTCCCGCCAAAGAAAATGGAATTGAAAGCATACAAGTAGAAAACCATTTTTTTTTACTATTGAACAAAATAACCACCTAAAAATCATTTAGGAAAACAGTGAATTAACCTCTAAGACAATTGTTTCCTGCTTTGCGTCTGCATTTTGGTAATGCATTGCCAAATAGGGTACAAAGGCCTACCGCCATGGCAAGAAGAGTTGATTTCTTCAGCCTTATTCGTGAGAGGTGCGTAGATCGCGTTTCTCGCCGCACTCCGTCATTGAGTTGAACGTGCAATAGATACAGTAAAACCTCGTTAATCCGGACTAATGTGGGGATAAGTTGACCGGTTTAACGAAAGTCCGGATTAACTTAAATAACCTAAATGAACAGTAGAAAGTGCATTAAAACTCCGTTTATAGCAACAAAACACGTTTATTAAGGTGTATTTAAAGGGCATAGGCCTAAATATACTATACAATACAAAGTCTGCGGGAAACAGAATTACATCAGTGGTTGACTGCCTTTTCTTTGGGAAGTTCTCTTCTAGCCACATTTAAAACCTTGAATTCTGCTTCTTTTTTTCATTTGGCCATTTGCCTGTCCGGATTAAGCGATGTCCGGCTTGTGGGACCCGGATTAACGAGGTTTTACTGTACTTGACCAAGTTTTCTCGGTGGTACTAGTTCAATAGCTTTTTGTGTATGAGTTTGGGTTTTCTTAGAATGTAAATATACTGGTTGAGGGGAGATTCTAAATTACGTTTAAATGTTATCATAAGATTTAACGTCCTGGGTAGGCTATTTAGAACTGGCAGGCAATAGTAAAGTTTTCTAACTCGTAACATACAAATTTCCATACCTAACAAAACCTCCCCCCCCCCGGAAAGAAAATAACAAATACGACACTGATTTGGGGGGCATCCCTCCAAAGCAAAAAACTTAATTCGCACACTGGCTTGTGGTATTAAATAAATCTCTTTAACGAAAGAATGTAGTTCGAAAATAAAATATAGGGAGATTCACTGCAATTATCCTAATTTTCATTTACAGATTTACACCTTTCTGGAAACTTTGTGGTGGGGCCGTCTCAACGTCAGTACTTGCGCAGAGACTTGCTTTCGTTCGCCTTATTGCCGGGACAAAGCATACACATTGATTGGTGCGTGGCTCATACGACAAGTGGGTTTGAAACTCCCGGACTCGATTGCCGATAGAGTAGAGGCTGCAATGTGCCGAATGTTATACAGTAAAGCCTCGTTAACACAAACTCGCTTTAAGACGAACACTCGGTTAACATGAACAAAATGTTGGGCCCGGCAGGGATGTATTATATCTTATAGAAAGTTTTATGGGTTAACGCGAATTTTGGTTACCACGAATTACGAACTGTTTATTAGTCCGTTGCGTGATTAGATCTCATTCAACACGAACTTTCAAAGTTTTTCATATTATTTTTTTTTCTGTTGTTCCTCTGCTAGGTATCTAAGAAATCGCTCAACAATCTCTATCATCTTGCCAACAATCAACTTACACAGTATTGTAACCAACAGATTCAGATCAACAATGTGTTCAAATGTGTTTTTCTGTTCTTTAAAACATAGCCAGTACGAGTAACATCAAGATTAAAACTTGGGTGCAATTGCTCTACAATCGCGTCAACAATGAGCTTATACGTATTTAACCAACAAATTTAGTTGTGTGTTCAGATGTGTTTTTCCATTCTTTAAAACGTAGCCAGTACGAGTTTGATCCGAATTGACCGCTGGTTTTACGGAAGATATGAGTACAGTTGGCCATGAAGTTACAAGGCATTTGCGTTCCCGTCTGCGACAGCGCAATATACAGAATTTTTTCACCAGAAAATGATCTACGAGTACTTTTTAAAAAGTTAATTACTGTAGTTCTGTAGTAGTGTTTTCTATGATGACATACATAAATGGTTAAAGTGTAGAAAGAACTGTATTTCAACAATAAAATTTGAGTCTCCGGTTAGCACGAATTTTTTTTAACACGAACTCTTGATTTTTCGGTCCCTTGTGATTCGTGTTAAAGAGGGTTTACTCTATTTACTTTTGACAGATTGTTGTGAGAAGCGAAAAAAGGTAAAAAAAAATAGAACAATTGAAACGTGTTTACTTGTTTACGTGCCTGCACAACAATGACGGAGAATATTTCCCTGGATAATGTTCGCACGGCTATCAATTGTCGGTGAGATAAGGGGGGCATTATTGTTTTGTACTAGTTGGTAAAAAAATACGGCATCTGCTTTTAATTTCTTCTGCCATAATTTCCTTATCCTCCCATCGTTTATAAACTATTCATTGCGCTAGAGGTACGAATAAATTATAAAATAACCAATTATATGCCAAACATTTACGAAATTATTCACATAAGCATTGAGTGAATGTAAACAGGTGTATGGTTCGAGAGAAATTCTAATTATTATTTCTGATGGCAGCTATTCCAAAGCATAAGAATATTGAGCATTTGACAAAGGAATGTCATTTCCATAAGCTTCTAAACTGAATGAAGATGAGAAGGCTGGGGAGTATTTTATGGACATTATCTACAAATGAGCCTACGTTAGAATTATGGAATCAAGCAGAGGCGCAACCACGAATTTTTGTGTGGAGGGGGCAAGTACCAGTATAAACGTACCAATAATAATAATAATAATAATAATAATAACAATAAAAATAATGTTAATAATAATGTTATACCATTATTACTATTATTATCATTATTGATTTGCTTTGTTTTACCTCACTTCTTGAGCCACTTTTGGCTAATTTGCTAAGATGGGGATGAGTGATGGCATGATGAAAGAGGAATGGATAGCCTACTCGCTAACATCCATGCCCAAGCCTGGATTCGAACCCAGGACCAACAATAGTATTACTATTAGTAGTGGTAATATCAAAGACGTTATTATCCTCGTAAAGTACGCAAAAAAGAAGTTTGTGCTAAAGCATTTGTGTTCGAAGAAACGAATTGAATTATTTTTTTAACACATTCAATTTCACATTAGTAACGGAAAACAAGCACATAAACTATTTTTGAAAGAAAGAAAATGCTTGATAAATGCATTTCAAATATAATTACTATTTACATTAACATGACCTTCATGCACGATATATGTTTCACATGTATGCAACGTGGAGTGACGTGGACGTATTCAAAGTTTCTTTAATAAATATTATATACAGCATATATTATTTAAAAACATTACACAACCAATTCATCCATCTCACAATCAACCAACAGCAAAAATTACATAAATTGTCTCTCAAATGTGCACGCTCCATTTCCTCAAAACAGTTGTTCATACATTTAAAACAAAATTAATTAAGACAAGTCTTATTTCTCTGTCTGGTGATTTACAATACATTATAGCGAACAAATATAAATTGCGAAGCGAAGCGAGAAAGAAAATTTTTGGATCCAATTTATCTGCAGGCTGAAATCAAAATTAATTTAATATAGGGTGACCAGACATACTCTTTTTAAGAGTATTATACTCTTTTAGAGGTTCGGGCCTCCCCCATGGCGCAGTGGTAGCGTCATTGCCTTGTAATCAAGGGGTCCCGGGTTCGATACCCGGTGGAGGCACAAGTGGTTCGGATCCCACTTTAAACTGTAGGTCCAGTCCCGATTAGCCTTTCTGCGCATAAAGTGGACTTAAAACACCAAATCAAACCAATCTTTTAGAGGTTCATATACTCTATACTCTTTTCAATTTGCAAAAATCCCCAAATATACTCTTTTCCTTGCTATTTAATTTCATTCATTAGTTTACGCGTAAAAATGCCTTAAAATCCACAGAACAGAAAACGTCAAGATGTCAACAAACTGAAGTATTTACTCCTTGACTCAAGAATTTCCTATGAACAATTTCAAGTGTAATTTTCATATTCCATCAACAAGCAAAATATATTTCAAATTCATTGGAATTTAATGATAATGATTAGGGCTGAGCCGATACCACTTTGAACCGATACCGATGCCGATACTCTTACCGATTCCCACCGATACTTGAAAATTGCAATAATTAAAATTTGTTCAAAATATTGATCAATATTGGTGTGTAAATATTCGGTTACCAAATATTCTCCTCCAATTATATGCATCAACATACCACGAAATTTGCTTTAGAATATTCAAGAATTGCATGAGAATATTAAAATAGATATTATGTAGTCACAAAATATATTTTTTTGTGCAAAATTAGTGTAAAATAAATTTGAAGTTTTAATTTTTCATAATTTCCAGGATAATTAGACTCTCAAGAAGTCGCGCGGGATTTTTGCGGACCCCGTGAAAGAGCAAAATGCATGCGCACCTTCAACTTATAGACTATACTCTTTTTGGTCGACAAATATCTGGTCACCCTATTTAATAGGATGCAAATAATTTCATGGAACGCCATGGCATTATATCATTTACAACTTTTGTGTCTCCCCGATGGTGTAGTGGTAACATCGTCGCCTAGTGATCAAGGAGTCCCGTGTTCGATACCCGGTGGGGGTACATAACTCACTTTAAGCTATAGGCCCAATCTCAATTAGCCTTAGCCATACAAATCAATATATCAATATTACACCTTCTTTCCATTTAGATCGTTCAGCACCCAGAGCCATCTCCCGCCTTCCCCTAGCTTAAGGTTCTGAACTTGATAGGACCTAGGACTAAGCAAGGCAGGGAATGCGAGCGAACCGAGCAAGAAAATTTTACGAAAAGTACTTTTATTTGCATAAAATTTGAAGTTCTGGACGGAAATTGACCCCTGCAGGTACACTTGGCAGTCAATGCTTGCCCCCCACCTGTGGTTGCGCCACTGGAATCAAGTCTGAAATCCACAAGTCACATTATTTTGTTTACATTTACTTCGTTCTTACACTGGATGGAGAATGTCACACACTGCAGTATTTTAAATATTTTCAAGTCGGGAGGGGAGATTCCAGTAAATTCTTTGGAAGGATAAGCATCGTATATGTAGCATCCCCACAAGGGATGAACAGTTGGAACCAAATGCACCCTTTATCCCCGTATCAAACGAATACCATTGAGACACAGGCACTCACACAGATTTACGAAGATATCGAGAGCAACCCAACAAATAATGCCACCCTGCAGTCAATGGAATCTGGAACTATGACTCATTTAATTTTCATATCGGCGATTGGGTGATTGGTAGGAGGGTGGTTCTCTTTATCTTTGCAACAAGTGTAGTTTCCTGTTTCTGGACGTCCTTGAACCACCCATGGCGACTGTGCTCTCGACACAAAGGACAATAAGATGGAAGATACACTTCAAATAAATGATTGCTCAAATATGTGCAAAAAAATATGCACATAAAGCTAAAATATGCATTTACATGCAATATAAAACGTCGTCAGATTGTTCTCAATCAAGCGAAATGAATAAATCCGTTGAAAGTGTATGAATCTCCGCCAAACATGCAAATTTGTAAAAATTCACCCCTAGTTATAACTTTCGAGAATTAAATTTATACAATATAACCCGGAAAAAAATAGATACGTCCATGGTTTCAACTTACAGCTTCCAAAAAATAGAATTCTATCATTTTCCTAATGCGAAAGAAATGGCCGGAGAATTTTATAGTCTGTTACTATGGAAATTCATTGAGACAACAATATTAACTTGTTTCATTTTCAATATGTTTAAATCATGAAGAAGGATATCAACATGCAACTTATGATGTGTTTTTCTTTTTATATGTAATCGTAATTATCATTGCGTGTGCTTCTGTTAACAGGATGAACAGAAATTTTGGGTCGGTGCATAAGTTCGTAGCGTTTTATAACATACGTTAACAGGAATACAATAATTAACGTAAGTACACAGGTGGTGAGATGAAACATTGTTATTGTAGTCTATCAATACACAGTCACAACAACACTCACTCAGTCAGTAGCGTAGTTGCCTCCATTGTCATGACTAGAGACCGGATGTTTAGGCACTAAAAACATATAAAATAGGCAGGCAAATAAGCACTTATAATTTTCAAAATAGGCATTAAAATACAAATAGGCAATAAAAAAGGCAATGAAATTTAACTCAAAATAATGAAGATCGACATACAAAAAGAATAGGTGTTTAAAAAATATAGAGACATACCTGTACATTCTTTATAGTTGCTTAAAATAAACCAGGAGCTCATCATTAGAGACAGCAGTTCAATAATGTACTTAATAAATCACTGCAAACAGGAGTCACGCAAGGCCAAAATTTTTCATTGAATAATGGCTACACACAATAGTCTGACAAAATAAATTGTTGGCTACTTCCAAACAGTACGCAAATTATTTAAATATACACTTTATTATTATTTCAGTTAAAAAATTTACACTATATATTCCACACAGCAGTTCGAATTAAGAAACTGCTTAAATGCACTTCACGTTTGTATTGTATGGTTTGGCAGTCTCTGAATAAGAAGCACGGTTGCACAAAAAGGTATTTCTTCAGGTGATCAACTGACAAGTTATGTCTGCGATCGGACAACACATTTTTTTTTAATTTAAAAAGATCTTTCAACCTCCACAGATGTTACCGGAGCATACTTAAAGCACGCGAGAACATGTGGATCTAACTCAGTTTGTATATTTTCACCTTTCAGAACTTCTTGAATTGCCCTTAATATGTCTAAATCCTTATTAGCTGCATAACTCGCTGACATTTCTCACGAACAGCCTGACCTTTAGCACCTGATACAGCACAAATTTGGTCAACTGCAGAATGAAAACGGTCCATAGAATTTATCAGTGTATCACTTCTCTCTTCCAGTAATGTTACTGTGTTTGGCAAATTTGAATAATGGGTGGTGGTGAATCCTAAGTCGTTTCGCACAACAGAATTGTTCAAAAGAAGCTGTGTTACGCCAATTGATGTTGCATCATCTTCAGATAGGGAATTAATTACTTCAGCCACATTCTGATAGTTGGTCGCGTAATGTACTGCAGCACATATCCAAGTACCCCATCTAGTTAGTATTGGTTGTGGAGGCAAAGCAAGTTCAGGTGCTGTTTCATTAAACAAAAGAACCCGGGATGGTACTTTAAGGAATGTTTTCTTAGCATTGGAAATTAAAGTGTCAACTTCGGGAAATGAAACACGAATATCCTCTGCAACTCGATGGAGAGCATGCGTGAGACATGTTATGTGTAGCATAGCGGGAATAATAACTTTAAGGGCCGTTGTTGCTTTGTTCTATATGGCGCTGCATCTGTTACAAACAAAAGCACATCTTCATGCTTAACACCATCCGGAAATTGAATGCACCGAGTTCAGTCATGTCCCAATTTTAAAGAAAATGCTTAAAATAGGCAATATCTGGCATTTATGAAATAATATAGGCAATATCGTATGAAATAGGCAAAATAGGCAAAATGAAATTGCCTTTAAATGAAGCTAATCCCTCCCCCCTGGCCTTCGCAACATTCGTTTTCATTATATCTCTAACAGGAAAGAATAGGCATTTTGCCTAACATCCGATCTCTAGTCATGACCATCTGCCAACGTTGGGGAGGAGTTCGATGCCTCGCCTGTAGAACTGCTGTGTTTTCAGCAGGGTTGTTAAAGGTACAGGAATTTTAAGTAAATTCAATTCCGGTCCAGGAGAGAAAATCAGCAAGCGTAAATGGGTTCTGGACCGTAAAAAACCTTTTTATCTGTAAAGTATTTCAATTCAGTCCAGGATCCTTTTCTCTGAATGAATTTAAATACGGTCCAGGAACCTTTTTCCAGAATCAGTTTAAATAAGGTCCAAGTTCCGTATTGAAATGAAACAATACGCAACTTGGATCGCATACAGACCTGACGATAAACAATTATCCACTTGTGAGCATGAGAGACAAATCCAGGTGCTGGCTGCCTCGAGAATCTAACCATCGCGCTACAACGCCAGGGGTCCTCGGTTCGAATCCCGGCCTGGGCATGGATGTTTGTGACTGTCCATTCACCAATTTCATCATATGACTCATCCCCATCTTCGCAAATTAGCCAAAAGTGGCACAAAAGCGAAGTAAAATAAAGCAAATCAATCAATCAACAAATCGAGTATCTAAGGTACAAGGTAGAAATGGGCAAAACGAAAACGCTGCAGTCACTTTATCCGTCTCCATGTAGTCCCATTCTATCGCGCGCGTTCCTTCCCTTGATTGTAGCAACACTTTCCGTCCCTGTTGTGATATTTGCTGGGAACACACAGCAGCCTCACCTTACCTCATCGACGGCTCCTATTGGCTTCGGATGCCGGAGCAACACGCGACGGGTTTGTTTGAACTCAATGTGACACCACACTAATATAGTCCATTGCGATATTTACAATCTACGTACAATCAACAGCAAATGAATTAGGAGAGAAAAGATTTTCTCGACGAGAAATGAGTTGGCAATGCTGCGAACACCGAGGCAATCGTGATAAGACGCTTGAGGAGCGTCGAGAAACTTTCCTGAAAAGCACAACTCAACTCCAGTATCGAAGGTCATGCTACACGTGGATTGGCAACTTTCGGGAGCATGCTGTCTGTCTACACAATTCTCACCAAATGCCTGTTTGAAGATGAACCTTCTGCTCGCATTTTATTTTTCAAATGTAGTTCTGACGTTGTAGTCATTTTACAATTATTTGTATTTGTTCTTATTTTGCGTTGTTTATGTCACCTTTACAATTAATCGAAACTATGAAGATGGATGATAATGAGATTGAATTGATGAAGAGACACTTAAAAAAGAGATTGCCAGACCAGGACTCGAACCCGGAACCTAAAGAGGATAAGGTGGGGAGACCTTCAATAACTCCCGGCCATGAACTGGAGTATAAAATTTGTAATTGCTCAGGAGAATTTTTTGTTCTGTTCATGACTAATACCTGCTTTCGGACACTTAATTTATAAGTGACACACTTCGTTCTGTGGGGACAAGCCACGTATTGTTTGAGAGGAGGGACACATCTCGTTCATATACTAGATACAATCATGGACTATACTTGAAATGTGACGTGCTAAACAATACTTTCGGAGATCAGTTGGACATAGCAATTTTGATATACAAGTTGCATTTTCTCTACTTACTCATTATGCCTCATAGATAATCTCGCAACAACGCAAAATGTTTTAATTGACTCGAATTCACAATGACTAATATATACTGGACCTACATATTTTAAATGCAAAATCTAGGTGACGAAAATATGCCTCAACACGAAATGCAAATGCAATGTTCATTCAATACACTAAAAAAGCTAACCAAAGCAGACATTTAACAACATTACACACGTAACGTTTCCATCCTCTAACAGGGTTTTTGTTGTAGTAAGATTCACATGGCGTAATAGGATTATCATTCACTACAAAGCAATAGCTATAAACATGAGATAATCTGAAATGAGGGGTTAGAATTCACCATAAGAGAAGTGCAGCAGGTAAAACAAAACACATATGTAAGGAAGAGGTGTGTAAGTTGATTGATTGATTTGTTGTTTTAAGTCCACTTTATGCACAGAAAGGCTAATCGGGATTGGACCTACAGTTTAAAGTGGGATCCGAACCACTGTGCATGTGCGTCCACCGGGTATCGAACCCGGGACCCCTTGATTACAAGGCGACGACACTACCACTGCGCCACCGGGGAGGCAAGAGATGTGTAAGTGTAAGTTTCTATGTGACAATTGACTGAGTGGTAGCACTAGACGATTTTACGTCAGGGATCCTAGGTTCGAATACCGGTCTGGGCATTGGTATTGTTTCTGAATGTTCTATTTATTTTATCTTCACTCATCTTCGTCGTCGCGATTGCCCAAAAGTGGAAGAAAAGCGACGCTAAATAAAAATAAAAAATATATGTGAAAATTAGAATGTTAATTAAGAGCTGATAGGTAAAATATATTCTATGAGCGATGTTCGATAGAATTTCTGTTAAGATGTCATACCTGTAAGAAGCAAATAGCGAAGTTGTGTTAAGGATTGAAGATAAGCTTCGATAACATGGTCACCTGGATTGTCTCGAGCTGAACCAGTAAATGGGCGATGTTTGATCCCCATGGCCATTCTGCAAAACGAATGCCAAAAGAGGTTCGTGTGTGGATTTGGTCAGCATGAAATTGTTGGGTGATGATGATAAGTGAATGGTATTTTTTCTGTTTTCGTTATTTTACGTTGCTTTTCTACCTCTGGATCTTGAATGACGAATAAATTAATTTGGTGAACTGATAAACACAAAAAAGCCAACCCCGTGGCTAATTGGTTAGCGCACGCGCTTCGAAGTAAGGTGAGGATGTGTCATTGTCTGCATCCCACTTCCATCTATCACATCTTCAACCTTCATCATTGCGATTATCCGAGACTGGTAGAACAGTGACGTGAAATAACAAAAATATCACCCTCGGTGTCGATTTCAAAGTTTGAAGTATTGCTGTTTCTGCATTCAATAGCTGCTCTAGATTGTGGCAGTGATGTGAAATGCTTCTGATTTAGAAATAGTAAAACGAGAAGAGCGATAGATATTCCTCTATTTTCAATTTTCTCTAAAACTATTTTCCCCGACTGTGGTGATAATTAATTCTATGTAGTATGAGAAATATACTTTAAATTAATTTATACTAATTTATGCATATCCAACTGATTAAGAGAGCCTCCACGATGGCGCAAGGAAATCGTCGCCGCATTGTAATCAAGGAGTTCTCGGTTCGATACCCGGTGGAGGCACATAGTGATTCGGATTCTAGTTTAAACTGTAGATCTCGTCCCGGTTTGCCTATTTGCGCATAGAACTCAGACTCAGAATGATTAAGGACTTTTCGAAATATTCTGTCTGTATCGGAGTGGCAACTTTCTTCAGAACGAAAATGAATTCGTAAAGCAATAATACGCACAGCACCTCTAATTACGCACTGCCATTCAACACGCTACTATTCGTAAATTCAGAATTATTATTTTAGGGTTCAAATTCTGGCATCTGAAAGAGGGACACTTGGCCCCAAAAGTTTCAGGGTTGTTAACATTTAGGCTACTAGTTAAGGATAGTTTTGTTAAGCTCCTGGGACCTGAGGAACAAAAATATAGATCTTTTAAAATGATTTCTCAAATTAAATGTAGAAATTATGCAGCACACTAGCCCAGGGACGCTATAGGCTTATTCATGGGATGGAAAAATTGTCATTTCCGCCCCCCACCCTCCTCGCCAAGCTGTATATTCAATTGACTTAGATTCGAGTGTTAATATTGGTTATGATTATTGGTAAGGTGATAAGGGGTTACATCATTCATTGAAACTTACGTAACTATGCTATTGGTTATACAGTATAAACAATAATAATGACAATTATCGTGCCTAGCACTCTGATTACTCTACTGGGAAGATAATTTACACCTGTAAGTTTTCCGAAACAAATACCCATTTCACTTCGTATGACAAGAATCGGCGATGAAATTTCGTAAGTAGAAATTCAGTAGCATATGCGGATACTAGACGTATTGAAAGCAGAGGTGTTCATTTGGAATCAAACTCCCTCACCCTCCACCGCCCTCACCCTCACAAGTCTTCCGGAGGGTGAGGTCTGCCCTCACGAGGGTGAACACCTCTGGTTGAAAGAATCAGGACGATGAGGATGAGTCATGATATGATAAAAGCACACAAAAAACAATGCCCAGGCCGGTATTTTTTTTTAAAAAAAGGAATACTCCTATTCGGTAGTATCCCCCGTCATTCACACATTTCTTAAACTTTCACACATGTCAATTTTTACTCTAATTGTTTCCCGGATATGAACGAGATGTACCTCCCAAAACGCACCGTCAAACAAAAAGCGGATTCTCCCCGACGAACACATTTTGGATCTAATACTACTCATAAATTAAGTGTCCAGAACCAGATATTAGGTATGAATATACGATGAAATACTCCTTAGCAATTACAAATAATTATAAGCTAACTCGTGGCCGAGAGTTGGAACGATGTGACTAAACTTCCCCGCTCTTGCTTCCGAGTTCGAGGCCTGGTCTCGGCATGGAGTTCTATCTCTGCAGTGTTTCCTTATCAATTTAATGTAATTATCATCCATCCTCATAGTTGCGACAAATTATAAATGTGTCATGGTAAAAACAAAGCAAAATAAAAAAAAATATTGTAACATTACTGCAATGTCAGAACTACATTGGCAAAAAGAAAAGTGAACACCAGATCATTTTCAAACAGGCATTTGGGGAGAATTGTGTAGAGGTAGACAGACAACATGCTCCCGAAAGTTCCCGATCGAAATGACCTTCGGTACTGAAGTTGTGCGTTGAGAAAACTTTGCTTGAGGCTCCTCAAGCGTCTTATCACAAATGCCTCGGTGTTCGCAGCATTGCCAACTCATTTTTCGTCGAGAAAATCTTTTTTCTCCTAATTCATTTGCTGTTGATTGTACAATAACTCTTCGACAGGGGAGTTTTTGCACGTGGCCCATGTGAGAACAACGGCGTTATGATTTATTTCCTGCGATACGGTTTCTACAACCGCAGTGTGACATTCCAGTGTAAACGTGCTCGCGGAAATTTTTAGAAGGCAACTTTTAATCGGTCAATTCTGGTCTACGAATTGTAAATAAATTCAATCCCTGACTGGAAGAGAAAATCAGCAAAGGTAAATGAGTTCTAGACAGCGTATAACCTTTTCATATTTAAAGCATTTCAATTAGGTCCAGGAACCTTTTTTCGGGATCAATTTAAATACGAACCAGGAACCTCTTTTCCGGATGAATTTAAATTTGGTTCAGGAATCATTTTTTCCAGAATGAATTTAAATTCGGTCCAGGAACCTTTTATACCGCATCAATTTAAATGCGGTCCAGGAACATTTTTTCAGGAAAAATTAAAATACGGTCCGGGAACCTTTTTCAATGAAACAATACGCAACTTGGACCGAATTTAAATTGTACGAGAAAAAAGGTTCCGGTCCTGTAGCGGAACCCAATAGAACCCATTAGAATTTATAGGTTCCTCGACCTTTAACAAACCTGGTTTCCAGTATATGGCATTAGCCCCGTACACAGCACAAATTGTTTTTGAGTTGAAGAAATCAGTTAGCCAAGTGTCAAGAGCAGCTTCATTAGGAAAGACTTCTCTTGATCCTCGTTATACTTGGTTAAACTCGAAGAGCAGAATGTGCCAGAAATGTTCAACTTTGTCCACTTTACACTCCATCTTGTTTCGTCTCGAAAATATAAAAAATTACTCAGAATTAGAATACACTGTGTTTTCACCAGGGTTTCGGAGCGGAGTGCGGAGCGTACTAAAGGAGCGCTCCGGAGCGACTTCGAAGCATCAGTTCTACTCCGCTCCTCGCTCCGGAGCGGAGCGTGGTACGACAGCACTCCGATCCGGAGCGGAGTGGTTCAACTTTTTGAGAGACACGCTCCGCTCCGGAGCGGAGTAGTTCGACTTTTTAAGTCGCACGCTCCGATCCGGAGCGGAGCGTGATACAACAACACTCCGCTCCGGAGCGGAGTGGTTCAGCTTTCTGAGACACACGCTCCGATCCGGAGCGGAGCGTGATACAGCAGTACTCCGCTCCGGAGCGGAGTGATTCGGAATTTTTAGACGCACGCTCCGATCCGGAGCGGAGCGTGAGACAAGAGCACTCCGCTCCGGGGCGTGGTGCTTTTGACAGCATGCTCCGATCCGGTTAGGAGTTTTCTTACACGAATGCTGTAATGCAACTATGAATAATGGGAATGTGCACATTAAAGCCGACTTCCGTGACGGAGTGGTTATAGTTTCCACGTACTCTAATTGTTTGTCTGTATGATCGCCCCCGCTTGGAGGGGAGGGAGAGAGGGGATCATGCTTCCTTATGGCCCTAGTCGAACGGGTGAAGGGGGAGGTGCGCGGGGACTTTTGGCCGAAGCTTTTTTGTTTGTGGTCGCTCTAAAGCACAGCACCCTACGACGTCAGGGATCCGTGGGGTGGTTCAAATCCCGGCATGGGCTTGTACTACATTGATACACTTGTATGTTGAATTGTATCTTCTGCAAATATGCTGTATAAAGAAACAAACTGCCGGAGTACTAAGTGAGGCGAGTGTACAATCTGTGTGTGTGTATCGTTCATGAATTTCATCATAACATCGATCATCCCCATCTTTGCGATTAGCCGAAAGCGACAAAGAAGAGAAGTAAAATGAACTTAATCAATCAATCAATCATGCACATTAAACAGTGGTAAAACAATACAAGAATGCTGTTTTGGCTCAATAGAGAGAGAGAGCTATAGTACGTAAATTGTTAATTTGATGTAAGTTGAAAAATATGAATTACGTAAAGAGTATTTCCGTATTGAGATGTACTATTTCGTATTGTGACTCTTAGATATAAGAGTTTGAATGTTGTGTGTTGAATGGGTTACGAATAATTTCAAGCAATCAGTTTTTCTGCTTTGCGGATTTGTCCGACCCACCTCCCCCATACAACAGATAGCTTCGTTTTGTGCCGTATTCAGTGTTCCTTGCAGATGACTCAGTGCAATCGGCTAGTGCATTGGCCTTGTGCCCATTTCAAGAGGGGAGTAGGGTGAAACAGGTACATAGCTTGTTTGGGCGTGCTTTCGGGGTTGAGAACTTCGTTCGCTGCGCTGTACGTTGCGTTCGACTTATCCAGTGTTGCCAGTTGTATTAGAATTATGCTACACCAATTCTGGCTAGATTGTTCTCTTTTAAAAGTATTACTTGCGCGTGTTGTTCTTCTCTTCACTGTCACATAAAGAAGTCTTTAACAGCTGTGTTCTCTTGTATCATTACATGCATATTATGTGTGCTTGTCAACGGTGATATATGGACATTTAATGAAATTTTTAACGCCGCTGATACATGGACGTCTTCATGATTTTTTTCCAGGAAGGGACAAGCAAGGCATTTTTCCAAGGGAGGGGGGACGATGACAATGAGGCAGAATTTCCCCAAAATAGTATTACTCCCTTTAAAAGAAAATCTTCAGTTTGAAGTTATCATGTTCCTGCAACGCCGTTGCAATAATTAACATATATTACTGTGACTGAAATGAAATTAAATGCGTGAAATATGTACTTTTTAATTGACTTTCATATCCGGGTGGCGTGGCCCCCTCCCTTCCTGACGTCCATGCATATGGAGAAATCATTCCAACCAGTCTCTGTTAATGGAATTATAAGGTGACTAGATTTGAGCAAGATCAACAAAGAAAAATCCGTAATTGTTAATTCTATGCATCATAAGCCACGAGAACCATGGAAGATCTGTAATGTAATAATGAATTGAAGGAAATCATGCGAGTTTTTATTTATAGTCTACCTGTTCAAGTAGGAATGGAAAGGTGCACAAAAAGAATTACAAAAAATGTATGTAAAAGAAAACCAAGTATTTCGATCAAGTTATTTCTCGTTGTAATCAACTATGACAAATTGTCCTTTCAACTAAGTATAAGTTTCAATTTGTCTTTTCCGGACTATTACCTTTGCCTTGCCTTTAATCGTATATTTCTCATGATCCGTAATTTTAAACAAATCCTAGATAAGTAAGTAAAAAAATAGGACACCGAAACTATGGAAAAGAAATGTACTGTGATAGAGAAACAAACACAAAGGAAACACCAATGACATTAACACAGGTCAAACCTACACCATTTGTCGTTGAGAGCTGCACTCACATCCACGAACTCGCAGAAATATTCCCATGGAATTCGTTATTCGTCTGATATTGAATACCCAATGATGCTTTCTGTTATGTAATAGACACTTATGAAGTGAATACATTATTAGGACTTTGCCAGATTTCAGAAAACACACACACACACGTACGTAAAAGATATAAATAAGATGTTGTTAATTTGGAAATGAATTTCCAAGTTGTATGTTTATGCTCTTGTGAATAGATGTAAAGGAAAGTGAAGTCTCTTATTGTTAAACAGAATTACAAATTTATATTTGTTTACGGATTACTTTATCACAATATACATTGCAATTATACATTCAACACATGTTGAAACAATGTCTTTTGTTATGGACTTTTGGTGGATTTAAGACTCAACAATACGCTATCGAGAATAGACCTACAGTTTGAATCCTACCTAAAGTTGGATTCGAGCCACTATGTCCCTCCACCAGGTATCGACCCCAGTGCCCCTTCATTACAAGGCGACGTTGTTACCACTATGTTATTGGAGCACAGCGCGCTACTTTTCTTTTCAGTACACATTTATCAATTCTCTCATTATCATTGTCGCGATTAGCCAAAATTCAAAACTAAGAAACAAAAATCAAATCAAATGCCATCAGTGAGGAAGGCACGTATTGCTCGCAGCCCTGTTTTCCAAAATGAAACCATAAAATTCAGGACATGCCCCTATCCAAGTAGGTAATATTACATTTTGTGTTTATCACGGTTATTAAGATTTATACATCTTGTTTCGACTGATCTGCTGACTACACATTGTTCATTACTGAAAACTTGCTTTCAGTTTGCTGTGTACAGCGTACTCAAAACAAAAAAAGATTAATTTTATACGTATACGTTTTCTGGCTTTCTAGACTCAGAAAGTTAAATATAGCAACATTCCATTCGTCGTATTTCCAAATTTTTGCAATTTTCTTATAACCACCAACCAACAACGTTAGGTAACGTTTCCAGGTTACTGCTTACAAACTTGAAATGTTAAGATATGGCAACCAGACATTTCTGTCTTTTATAAGTTCCCTATTTTGTAATTTTTGCAGTAGTATACGTATGTAACCATTAAATACCTGTTTTAACTTCCTGTCTTTAAAATTGGGGAAAATAATCGATATGACAACCCTGTATTTCATACTATTTAAATTCCCCTGTTTGGCTGTATACAAACAGCATTCCGATTTTCGACTTTATACCTTCATAAAATTAAACCAAATGTGGCAACTTACATTTTTGGTTAACCGGTTTTCAACTTTCTAGTATCAGGATTTTAAAAAAGTTAGATTTGACAACTCTGTATTTCAAATTAAAACGTTTCCTAATTGGCCGTGTTTACGGTAATATTAATAAGCATGATTCCATATTCAACTTCATACATTCAAAAATCGAAAAGTTAAAATTAGCAACCTGAATTTCCAATTACTTTAAACTTTCCTCTTTCGCTACATTCAAAGTATCATACATAACCAGCGTAAAAGAAAGTTAGATATGGCAATCATGCACCAGCGAGTGTTTTGCATGAACACCTGTGTGCCTTTTATCTTCCTCCGTACAAGTTGCTTCGCCTTCATCTGCGCGCTCTTGGCCTTTAGAAGATAAGGTCGAATGGATTCTCTCCAGTAGTTTCGCCAGTGTTACTCGAACCAATATTCCGGAATAACTCACTTCTCCCGCGGCTTGGACTGTAAAGTCGGGCCCATATGCCGAAGTGCTTAGCCCGAACCAGAAGTTGAACCGAAATGAGTTTCAGTCGCGGTCTCTGGTGGCAGGAAAGGAGAGTGGTTCCATTCTCTCAATTTATAAAATCACAGGTGGCACACCTGCTATTGAAATAAATTGTCCCCAGAAGTAGTAGTAGAGTAGTAAAAGTGATCATGAAAATGTAATAATAATAATAATAATAATATCGCTCTCTTCACGAAAGCATTCCAGTGAAGATCGAAGCTTCCCCTTGCCTCCTCCACACCCCTGGCCCTCCAGGTTTGCCACACTTCTTCTTCGCTTCATAGTTGACACATTGCGCGTTGTACGTATGCGGTTGATTGTGCCTTCCCTGGTGTATTGTGTAAGGATTATTCTTTGCTTATTGGCAACACTGTAGGTGAGTGACGTGATCTTGACTGGACTGTTTCCGTGGCGTTAGATTTCGTAATAATCAATTTTATAACATCAATAACGAGCGATGTTCAAATGCCGTACAAATTCCACAAACAAAATTAATAATGTACTCGGAACCTTTGATCGTTAGTTTTCTGTATACACTCGTATTACCCAACCTCGGAGCGCTCCGGAGTCGCTCCGGAGCGGAGTGGGCAAGTTCTTAGAATATCGTTCCTCGCTCCGGAGCGGAGCGTCACAAGGTATCGCTCCGCTCCGGAGCGGAGTGAACCGTTCCCTAGAATTTCGCTCCTCGCTCCGGAGCGGAGCGAGAAATTTTTCAACTTCCTCTGCTCCGATCCGGAGCGGAGCGTGTCAAGTTAGCGCTCCGCTCCGGAGCGGAGTGAACCATTTTCTAAAATCTCGCTCCGGAGCGGAGCGAGAAATTTCTGATTCCCGCTGCTCTGCTCCGGAGCGGAGCGGGCTAAGACATCGCTCCGCTCCGGAGCGGAGCGAACCAATTTTTAGAATCTCGCTCCTCGCTCCGGAGCGTGGGCAACAGCCGGAGCGTTGATCCGCTCCGCTCCGAAACCCTGGTTTTCACGAATACAAAACTACAAACTAAGCAATAACAATGGAATAATGGACAAGGAAATATTGGGAACGCAGTGTTGCCAACCCATAACGAAACGCTACGAACTTACGCAACGACCCAATAAATTGTCGTGTGAGAACCAGAGACACGTAACTCCAATTTATCAGGTTTACAGGAGAGGAAATAATGTACTTTTAGACCAGCAGCACGCCGGATCCGACGCGTGGCAACACGATGCGACGAGTCACAAAGTCGAAAAGTCATTTTGTTAGTTAGCTAAAATCTGATGGCAGATTTCGCCCATGTACGCAATAGGTCTAGGTCTGTATTTTATAATTTGGGAAGCGGGTTAACGATATAATATAATATAATAATGATATATATAATAACAGGTTACAGCAGAATCAATGCATCAATGTACGAGTATATGTATATCCAGGGTGTGAAATCACTGCAGATTGGTGGGGGGAAGGAGCAGACAGACACACACACATGAAAGGCGATGAGAAATGGAGAAGAAATATCAAGTCGGACTAATTTCTGTGTTCTGGGGATTGCTGGGTTCAGTTCAGTGTCGTTAGAAATGAGGCTCTTTGTTGCCCTTTTTTTTTGTGTGTGTGTGTGTGTGTGTGTGTGTGTTTTCCATATTATTCCAGCAAAGTATATTCGACTCCCAAACTAATTGTCTATTTTCGTTGTTAGAACAAAAACTCCCCCTCCCGGGAAAAGTTTTGTGGAGGGGAAATGTAAGGACAAGATCGTTGGTGAGGGGGAATTTCCCCTGTCCCCCCCGGGATATCGCACCATTTAGTATATATCACTGTGTTATGTTGATGGTGTTTGTTTAAACCTGTATTCGAACAAAACGTTTAAGCTGAGATATTATGTAGGTATTAAATATCCTCTGCAGGTACTTGAAACAATATCATCGCCATGATATTGTTCCGCAGTTCGGAAATTTTGGCCTGTAATTTTTACGATCTGTAATTAGGTGTCTGTGGCTGAATTGAATGGATTCGCGCATGTGCAGATCGTTTTGTCGTAACCTGCTCCTTGCGATATCAAATTCCCCAGACATTCAGTGTTTTGTCGCAAACCGTAGCAACGTGACTCGAGTCAAATGTTTCGTCCGGTGTGCGGCCGCCCTTAGGAATAATGTATTACTCTTAAATTGAGTCAGGAAATTGGAGATATGTGACAGCGCCCTTACTCTTAAGGATTATAAGTGGAGATATGTCGACCTGACTCTAAATAGAGCTCCTCAGAGGTGTTTATTAAAAAAATAAAATAAAAAAATAAACGAAAACAGCATTTTTGGATTTAATTTCCCCTGATTCTCACACAACAAAATGTGGGCACGGTAGCTCAGTCTGTAGGGCTCTGACTGCAACGTGGGCTACTTGGGTTCGATTTCCGTGGTGTAGATCGTAGGCAGAAACATTTATGTCGATGTCTTCGTATAGCGATTCCGAGTCTGATCCTTCTTCTCGTCGTGGGCGAGCCTGAGACTGAGCTGAGCCTGTTTCTTTTGCGCCACCCTGTATCAAAGTGCAAAAAATATAATTAAAAATGGGGAAATTAACCAACGATATGAGAAATGGTAAAAAAAACGTATTCAGAATGAAGTGTCAATATCGGATTATATCTCAGTCTACATGTCAAATATCAACAACAATAAATTTTATTGGACTTACAGCTTACATGTGGCTGTTTATGCCCAGCTACATGTCAAATATTTGCAAATCTCGTTGCAAGGTTGATATCTACAGGTTTGTGTCCAGATATCTTGTGGTATTTTTGTTGTTATAACGGAAGTATCCGAGGTTCACGTTGTTACATTACGGCTAAAACACGTACAACCACAGTAACAATCTAATTATGAATCAGTAGCGAATATACTGCCCTGTTCACAGTTGCAAACTATTACATGTGTATCCTCTGCGTAGATGAACACAATCGTCGGGGATTTTGTTTTACTACTATTTATATCCCTGTATTTTCAACCATTTTTGCCACTTGCCTCATAATGCCCAGAATATACATTATATTATGTGTTGCTTACCTTTGGAATTTAGAGTTCTTTCATTTCAATTTTGTCATCTGTTCAATATGTCACAGACAACTAGTACCAGAAGGACGAAGTGGATAGACTAAATTGCAGATGCCAACTTGGTAACTAGATTTGCAAATATTTGACATGTATTGACAAAATTCGATATGACCACTTCCACTTGCATTCTATTTTCTATCTACCATTTTTTGTAGCGTTTGTTTACTTCCTGTTAGGTTAGTTACAGAACGTGTTTTCTCGTCTTGTTTTACGGTACAAAATGTGGCTGATTGTAGCTATGTCATTTTTCACAAAATATGTGTGTTCCTGGCAACCCTGGAACGCATCGCTTCACGACAGGATATGACGTCACAAATGCAATCAAATGCATTTGCCATCCCAGGCGGCAAAATGGGCTTTTTTGAACGACTGTAGCGCCGAAATGATGCACCAACGAGAAAAATGTTACTGAGAAAAGTTGTTTGTTTTGATGTCCTCTATAAGTTTTCGTGGTCCGTGGGCGCCATTAAAATGACACCCTGTATGTGTGTGTGTGTGTGTGTGTGTGTGTGTGTGTGTGTGTGTGTGTGTGTGTGTGTATATATATATATATATATATATATATATATATATATATATATATATCTGTGTGTGTGTGTGTGTGTGTGTGTGTATCTCTTATCTGTGGTATAAGTAGTAGGAATTTTTCTTTTTTCAATAAGTCCCTAACGACGGCAATTGTTGTGTGAACAACAATTAAACCAGGTAATAGCAGTAATGAAACACAAAGTAATTGTTAAGAATTGTATTCATGGCAACAAAACTACGAACACATAATTATCCAAGAGGAACAACATTTTCTTTGTTTTTTTTTAGACACACGAAGTTTTACCTCCAACCGTTCCGCCAGATATATTGCTAACCCATCTGCATTTTGGGAAGAGAATTTACGGAACTACAAACGCAGTTGTCGGATAAAAAGAAAGGTACGAATTTCTTGATTTCAGTGTTAAATTAAACTGGTCTGCATATTGACATCGAACTCAAATTGTTTTTCGTTTTTTACCTGACTTCATTTATACTAGAACGGCGAAGGATCCGATAAGTCTAGAACAGTGGAAATGAGCCATTTTGACTCCTCATAAGTAGTGCATTTAAAAATAACAATAATTTTGAAATGGGAACATAATTTTATTTAATATTTACTGTGAGTTATATATTATAATCAAAAACATTTTGGTGGTTTGTGATACATTTTGATTACAAATTAAAATTAAAATCAACAACTGAACACTCCAGAAAACGCAACATTTCATGAATGAAAGTGCTACTTGAAGCGACATGTTCGGAGACGTCCTTCCTGGTCCAAGAACACTACATAATCCTCTCTGACACTACCTAGTACATGACGGCATGTAAACTGTGACAAGTGGGAACATGCTCAAGACAGCATGATACAGGAACCGCAACCTGACGCTGATATTGCACCAAGTGCAATAAGTGATATAAATGAAAATCTACAGGCATTCTAGAGTTTTAATCAATCATAGAAATAACAACCGTTTTTTTCTATCAAATAAGAATTTTTATAAATTGATGGGAAAAACTATAAAGTTATACTCATTATGTAAATTATGACATAGTATCACAAAAGGAACATACTATGCAATACACTTTATAATAAAACAAAAATAAAAAATACATGATGTTTTGTTTATATCACAATTTTTTACGTGCTGTGACTCTAGCGGCCTATATCTGATCCTCTTGTCAAAATAGGTTTTCAGACAGAAGCGAGAAACGACACAATTTTGCGAGATTCCATTGCTGTCAGTGGCGTGCCTAGGATTTTCGAAAGAGGGTGATGTGCCTATAATGTTTTTTAGTAGTCAGCCATCATTTTGACATATTTTCCTGCCTTCGTTTTTTTTAGAAATTCTGAGCCAACTCCCCCAGATATGACCTCCTACAACCCTCCTTCGGGCACGACATTAGTTGCTCTACAAGGAAGTTTTGTACAACAACAACGTAGCCTGTATTTATACATCACGAAATTATTTTCTGTCGATTGTCACATGTTTTCGTGTTGCACAATTGAGGTTTAAGTGAAACCTACAAATAAGAACCTTTCATTTCACAGTCCCGATAACACGAAAACATGTTAATCGATAACAAAAATTGCTTGCAATTGGTTGATTTGGTGTTTTAAGTCCACTTTATGCAACGTAAGGCTAATGGGGACTGGACCTACAGTATAAAGTGGGATTCGAAGCACTATGTGACTCAACCGCGTATCGAACCCGGGACCTCTTCATTACAAGGCAACAACGCTACCACTGCGCCATCGGAGAGGCCCTACTTAAAATTGGATACAATTGCATTTACTTCGGATTAAAAATTATAGATACTAGAGTTCGGACTACAATTAAAAATTAACCAGTAGGCCTACATAAAAATGAGTTAAATCAAAATTTAGCTTATTCAGTTCTATGCTAACCGAGCTGAGATGACAATTAATTGTATAATATTACATAGTAATCGTGGGTGATGTTTATTGTCAGCTCGTTGTTGTAGGTAAATTTGAAAAGTTGAAAAACCTGTCCGGAAAACTTTAAAGGGCTGTCCAGCCGGCCCTAATTGAACTAGAGTGAAGGCAATTGTAGATTCGGAATCTGTACGTCAAGACCTTTGCATAGAGTATATGGACGGTGGTCTACGGTCAAAATAACAAAAAACCAACATGGCGGCCAAGATGGCGGCCCCCATTGTCATGACGAGCTGAGATGACAATTACTTGTATAATATTTCATAGTAATCGTGGGTGATGTTTATTGTCAGCTAGTTGTAGGTAAATTTGAAAAGTTGAAAAACCTGTCCGGAAACTTTTAAAGGGCTGTCCAGCCGGCCCTGATTGAACTAGAGTGAAGGCAATTGTAGATTCGGAATCTGCACATCAAGACCTTTCCATAGAGTATATGGAAGGGGTCTACGGTCAAAATGACTCTAGAAGGTACCACATTTTCTACCATGTCCTCGTATATTTCTGTTACATTTAGCCTCAGTGTGTAAAACGGATTTGAAACAACGGTTCAATCCGTTATTCGGTCGGCCCCTCAAAAATTACCACATTTTTACAATGCCCTCCTATATTTCTGTTCCGATTAGTCTCTGCATAACACAAATTTGAAACATCGGTTCAATCTGTCATTCGATCGGACCTTCAAGAAAATACCACATTTTCTACCACGCCCTCATATATTTATGTTTCGATTGGCCGTAGTGCATAAAACGGATTTGCAATATCGGTTCAATCCGTCACTTGATCAATCGATCAGACCCCGAGAAGGTACCACCTTTTCTATTATACCCTCGTATGTTTATAAACAATTCCCGTTTCCCTTATGTTTTTACAATGAAATAAGTGCAGTTTAGCATTATATTCATTTAGAAGGCTGTATTCGTGCTGGATATTCTGGGCACAGTGTAAAACGGAAGTTGTGTGAATCAAGTTATCTCTTTCATGCAGCCCCAAGAGGACGTTGTGGTTATCTCAGGAATGATACAAGCAAGTTGCATCCGTTCCGTTATCCTACACAGAAGTGATATATTTGCATATGTTTTGACCATAACTGCAAAATTGTCATTCTTCCTCAACATCTTTAACGGTACAGCAGTTATAGTACAACGATGGACGGAGAGATTTTTGTAAGTATAGTTCTACACAATAACATTAATTTGTATGTGTAAACTGTTTATTACTCGGACTCAATATTCGATACAGGTTTTGGATATATATATATATATATATATATATATATATATTTACTCTATTTACAAATCATACTACCAACATCCGAACACCATGTACAGTGGCATCCATAAGTATTATGTTCATACTACCAACATCCAAACACCATGCACAGTGGTATCCATTAAAAGTTATTTTTAGAAAATGCTTAAAAAAATGAAAAAAGTTGAATTTTTTTTTGAAAAAGTTGAATTTTTTTAAAAAAGTCGATTTTTTAAAAAATAGTCGAATTTTATTTTTAAAAAAGTTGACATTTTTTTGGAAAAAGTTGATTTTTTTTAAAGAACGTGAAATAAGAGGGCCCTCAGTTACGGCCCTGTTTGCCCTGGACCTCAAGTTTCGAAGGTTCCTTTAGTTACGACCCTGTTTACCCTGGACCTCAAGTTTCAAAGGGACCCTTAATTACGGCCTCAACGTTTGCAGAATGATTTCAGTTATTTATATAAAATTGTCAATGGCAAAATCCGCTGCAACACACTTCTTGAGGAATTCCACATTGGAGTACCTATGCGCACAACCCGCAACACAAGATTATTTTATACAAAGAAACCTAGACTAGAAATTCATAAAAGATCTCTCTTTTACAGCCTGGCAACACAAAATGATCTCTTCTCAAGTATTGATATATTTTCCTCCGAGTTTGCCTTTCGGTCTTCTATCAGAAGAAATGCTTGTAATTAATATCACATAGTGCCATCTTTTACTTATTTTTTTTGATCACTTGCTATTCACTTTTATGTTATTTTGTTACTCTCAATTATTTTTTGCTTATTATTATTATTATTATTATTATTATTATTGCTTTCTCATTGTTGACAATTTCAGTGTAAAATGGCCACCTGTGCTGTATCTGGAATTTTCTCAATAAATAAATAAATAACTACAGTTGCTGACCAAGGCAGTTTCATTATACACTCAATTCATTTGTTTTTGGTTATTTAACGTCGCTTCTCTGTCACTTTTGACCAATCGCAACCATGAGGATGAGTGATGATATGATGAAACTAGTAGATGTTATAACACTAACCAGTTCGCGTTTTATACCAATGAAAAAAATAAATGATAATAAGATTAAAACAAAGCTAATCTCATAGGAGCAACTGCTCGAATACCACCAAGCAATGCATAATTATAATATTTAGAACTAACTTGTATATATTTAGAACAAATTTATAATATTTAGAACTATAAAATCTGCTTTGTATGGATAATAATTGAGTTTTATAAATATATTAATATTAATTTATGAGTAAAGTACAAGGGATGAGACGACAGGTGAGTGGGGAAAGTTTAGACAATTTAGAACTGCACAATTTGTATTCATGTCCAGATATTATAAGAATAATTAAGTCAAAAGACTTAGGTGGGCAGATCTTGTGGCACGAATGGGAGAGGAAATAAGAGTTTACAGGATCTTTGTTGGGAAACCTGATGGTAAGAGACCTGTAGGAAGGCAAAGACGAAGATGAACCTAAAGGAAATAGGTAAGGACGGAAAGGATTGAATATATCTTGCCCAGGATAGGGACAGATGAAAGCCTGGTTGATGCAAGCATAATCCTTCGGGTTTTATGAACAGTGACGTACGGTGACGTCGACACTTGGGGAAGCAGTCAGTGGCGTGCTCCTTTTCGCGATAACCAAATGTGGCAGAAAAGCGAAGTAAAATAAACCAAACCAACAACAATATGAACGCGCGTTTTCTTGTCCAAATAAATACATCCGTAAGAGGCCAAGAGATTAGTATATTTAAATAAAACAATACTAAAACGAGAGTGAGAGAAATCCTGAGCACATATTTCTAATTTAATCATTATATATTCCATATTTGAAAAAAAATAGAAAGAAAACATAACATCATTGTCTGCACATAACACGTTCCCATTTCATAAATAATAAAACTACATACGATATTATACATACGTCCATATTGTACAACGTGTAAAAGGTTGTGTAAATACAGAGAACATAAGTACTGCAGAAAATTTTACCCTGAGTTCTTTAGAGGATTTACAAAAAAATCTATGAGAAACCAATCCCCTATTTGTCCTATAGAAGATAGACTGGGGGACCTGAAAGCCTGGGCTTTCAACCATTGCAGCGGGGGGCGAGGGGTCAAGGGAGGTAAAGGTAGAAATCTTCCCTTTCCTTCGGCCGGCCGTTTCTACCTGGAAACTGGTCAGGCGGAGGAAGAGCGAGCTAGGGTATCCAGCCAGCTTTGCCCGCGGATCACACCGATGGACGAGAAGCGCGTGGAAAAAAAGTGTTGCATATGAACTGTGGCTTTAACAAGACAATATATATATTGTGGTTTGAATATAATTCGAAATGGGAGATTTATTGCTCTATCTCTGCTAGACTAGCTACTCCTCAGTGCACGTCACTGTTTATGAATGATAGGGTGTTCGTCTTTTTTTCTTTTTTGTTAGTTAGGCACATTGTAAATTGCTATTTCCGTATTATTTTCCACTAACACCTTTTTTTTTCTTTCAGCAAAAGTTGGGCTCCACCCGAAAAGAAATCCTCGTTATGCACGTCTTGGCAGCCCAGAGGAGTGATTGCACACGCTGGAACATCTTTGGACAACAATTACGAAGCTTATCTTCAATGCCAAAGCATAGATACGGAAAGTGACATGTGTACTGCATGTGCATGTAATGATACACGCACATTTTGAGGGAAAGATGCAATCTGGCGTGTGTGTTAACCCTACCTTACCCATGCCGTACCTTAAACTTACTTACCTGAAGGGAAGGAGGTCACAGGCCCACCTTTTTTTACATCACCAACATTAAATAAACATTTTTTATCAAGTCACTGTTCTTTTCATCTTTATAAGTTTAGTTAATTATTAATTATACCTAACTATTACAAAAATTACTATAATTTATAAAAAATAAAAACCAATTATTGAATGAGTGTCACACACATATTTTACAATTCACTAACTCGCAAGAACCATATAAATTTTTGATCATAGCTTTTCTTGTTTATTTAGGTGCAGTTACATATTAATTATAATAATTACAAAAAATACCACCATTACCAACCAATTGTACACTGTCACTGGCACGACTGTCTCGAATGACAATTATACAAAGATGGCGCCTGATAGGCCCAACAAGTGCGTTTTGCCTCCTAGCTCCGTTATGTTCTTATGAACAAAACTAATGCAGAATATTGAGAACACTCTAGGAAACAATGTAATTTATTTTCAATTTTTTAAGAAAATTTTCAGTTGAAAAATCTAAAATCTAGAGGTGGTGGGCGTTACAATCCCCCTTCCCCCTCAGGTAAGCTAGGGTTAAGTGAAAGTGTTTGATAGCATGTTAATATATCATCCGACAAGGAAATATACATAGATCCTCCTCGATGCCGTAGTGGTTACGTCCTGTCTTCAAAGGCAAGAGGCCTCTGGTTCGATTCCCGGTGAAGGCCCATTCCACAGTGGCTTGGTCTCCACTCTATCCCCTAAGCAGTTTCGATTAGCCTATCTGAGCATAAAGTGGACCTCAAACAAATTATCATCTTGACAGCAAAGTATTCCAGTGGCAACCCTGATTCAGTATTGCGTGGTTCCATACATGCAGGATAAACAAGTCCTCAACGATCAAGACTTTATTGCACCCAGTATAGCTAATAAAGGGCAAGTTGACGTTTTATATACAGACTTTTCAAAGGCATTCGACACAGTTCACCACGATATATTAATACAGAAATTAGCCAACAATAGCCTTTCTCCTCCACTTATAACTTTTCTTTCTTCCTACCTGTAGAACCACCGACAATATGTCGTGTATCAAGGCTGCAGATCAACGGAATACGTGGCCAGTTCAGGAGTTCCACAGGGGTCGAACCTAGGTCCCTTGCTATATTTAATTTTTATAAACGATTTGCCTGAACTACTCACAAAATCTGAGACATTAATCTTTGCTGATGATGTTAAAATATATGAAAATATCGAAAACGCTGATGACTGTACAATATTACATGAAGATCTGAATAACTTGCTTCAGTGGTGTGAAATTAATAAAGTCAGCCTAAATCTAAAGAAATGTAAACTTGTATCATTCACCCACAACAGACACCCTATTCAACATTCATACACTATTTCTACTGTGTTACTACAAAGTGAGAATATCGTTACCGACCTAGGGGTTACTTTTGACCAAAAGTTAACATTCCAATCACATATTGCCCGCATTTTAAGCGAAGCTCACAGAAATTTGGGATTTGTAATGAGAATGGGTAATCAATTTAGAAAAAAGGAAACATTTCTCTTGCTGTATTATACGCTCGTCAGATCTAAACTCGAATATGCTTCTCTTGTTTGGAACCCGCAACTCAAGAAAGATATCGAAAAATTAGAAAAGCTTCAAAATAAATTTCTCAGATATGGTACGTATCCAAAACTCACTCCTAGCAACCTATTACGCGAAATCCTTAATATTCCGTCACTCGACGAAAGGAGGCAAACAAGTCAAATAACATTTCTCTCCAAGCTTATAAATGGTAAAATAGATTATTTTAATCTGTTGTCGAATTTAAATTTTTATGTGCTAAACTGTACGTTAAGGCCCAGAACTGATCTCTTTCAAATCCCCCTTGGAAGAACCAAAATGACCGAAGCTGAACCAATGAGGAGAATGTGCAAGTTATTTAATTCAGTTTCTAAGAATAATCCAAGCGTAGACCTATTTAAATGTAATTGTAACATTAGATCTATTCGCTGAATTTCTGTATGTTTTGTTTTGTTTTGTTCATTGAATTTTGGTTTTCATTCAGCTTGTAAGGTTATATCCAATAGTTTAGAGTCATTTATTTTTGTTTTGTCTCTGTGTTCCCTTTGCTTCTATAATCTAATAGTTAATTCCTCACAATTGTTCTTAAAAGTAAAATGTATATTGACAAATTAGCGATAAAATTCGTCACCCGCATTTTCGTCACTCATATTTCTTGTTAATTTTCTTAGTTATGTTCTTGTTTATGTAATGGTGTCATCCCGTATTGAACACTGTAATTGGGCATGCGCCTGTTGTGTTTCAATTATAAATAAATAAAGGAGAGGTAGAGAGAGCGAGATAGATAGATATAAAGTGAGTGAACAGGGGCGGCTCAAAATAACTTTTTTAGCCGGGCGAGGTGGAGTTTTGGAGCCCACTACTTTCCACCTGGTCCCCATACTTTTCAATAAAACATGACCATGTCAGACATTTACGGTTTTAATGACGAAACATTGTAGGTTTATTTCTGTAAATAGTTCAAGTGTTACTAATAAAAACATATTAATTGCAGGTAGGGTATGTGTTTATTTAGTGCCTACATAATGAAATCAAAATAACAGGAATATCTTACCTCAAATTGCTGCATGATTTAGCATTTACTTACTATGTTATGTAGCAGTACTTCAAATAATTGTTGTCCACACAAATGCAAGTCTTTCTAAAACAAATAACCGCTTATTTAATCAGAAATAATGTTCTGGCGCTACTCAAGGGGATTACCCAGGATTGGCGTCCCTCTTAGGCTCATTGAACCGCCACTGTGAGTGAATGTGTGTACACACTATGTATTTTGCATTCTGTAGCGAATTTCCAGTATCCGTGAACGATTGTTCTTTTCGGTTGTAGAGAATGACCAAATTGCGTATTTTATATTTGAATAGCGAAATATACTTATGTTGGAACTTAGTACATGCGAATCGTTAAAACCTATGCACCGAATACTACATACATTTGCAACATGGAAGCCGTCAGATTTTTTTTTCAGGAGGGGCAAACTCAGGGAAAAGCTCCCTGTAAAAATTTGACTGAAGAAGTGACGGACTAAGACACCATTTTTTTTTTTTTACTTTTGGGCAGGGAGTGCGCCGTGAACGTCTTTTTTATTATCATTTATTTATTTTTTTAATTTAGTTGCATCTTGGATTTGATGGCGTTCAACTACCATCAAAAATATGATCGTGACCATTTATAGCAAGAATGAGTATAATTTATAATCATTATTTATCTTTATGCATAATAAAATACTCAAATTGTAAAAAAACCGTTGTTCCGTTTTCCAAACTAAGAAGCAGGCAGTTAAATTTTTAACGGTAGAAGATTGTAAATTTCACGGTAACTTCTAACACTGAAGCAGGTAAGTTTCAATTGTGAAACCCTGAACACATTATAAAAATTTGAGGTAGACGAAACTACTCTTCTACACTTTCTGATGGGTAATTTTTAGGATACTGTTGCTGTGAAGTGCAGCTAGGTCCTGTTGGCGTGAGCCTATGTATAGTTCACGTAAGGGGGGTGTTCAACTTTTGATATAATTTGGATAGCTATATTTCATAAGTGAAAATTCGGGACACAGCTGACCTCAGGCTTTTTTGGGGAACCGGGGGGGGGGGGTGCTGGACCCAAGCAAAGTTGTGTGTATGTACATATCCATTATCATATTCATTACACTTCTTAAAAAGAAACAGAAATCTATTTCGAAGTGTATCATTGACATAGGCGTGCGCAGACCCTCTGATTAGGGGGGGGGGGGACAAAAGCCTTGATGAAAGTTCAGTCTGGAAAGAAAAACCTAATTTTATCTCACTCTTTTAGTTTTATTGCCTTGAGGGTGTGTGTATATGCTATTATATATATATATATATATTATACATATTATTTAAATACATTACATAATCAATTCATCCTCCCCATAACAAAGCAACAGCAAAAATGATATAAATTGTCTCTGAAATGCGCGCACCTTTACCTCCGAACAACTGATTGATTGATTGCTTTATTTTACTTCTTTTTTTATGCCACTTTTGGCTAATTTGCGAAGATGGGGATGAGTGATGATATGGATGAATGGACATTCACAAACATCCATGCCCAGGCCAGGATTCGAACGCGGGACCCCTGGCGTCGTAGCGCGGTGTGCTAACCACTCCGCCACGGAGGCCGACCTCCGAACAAATGCTCCTGCATTTAAGACAAAACTGTTTAGCGGCAACAGTCTGAAGTTCTTAGTTGCTGTTATTTCTCTCTCTCTCTCTCTCTCTCATTCTAGCAATTGCAGTAAAGAAAAAGAAGTCAAATACGAGCAATCCAAACTTTTGCAAACTGAAAACAATATTGATTTAATAGGGCACAAAAAATTGTATGGGGTGCTTGGCATTCTCTAAACACTTTTTTTCATTTAGATCGTTCGGCGCCCAAGGCAATTCCAGGAAAATTTTTAAATTGAGTGGGCAATTACCCCTCTTTGCCCCACTGCAGGTTCTCTTGGCCGTCTGGAAGAAATAATGCAAGAAAGACGTAAAAACTAATGCCATCTCGAGTGTCCTTTTGTCCTGCTTATCTTAGATTCGGCTAGCCTTGCTTTCTGTTACTTAAACGTCCCCCCCCCCCCACAGAATTGATTTCCGTCCACAAAACCCCCCTTTCCCCCTAGTTGCTTTAAACTTTCATCAGCTTGAAAATATAATATCGTTAAATATCGGCAATAAGATTCCTCTACACTAAATTTCTAGGTGAAAGTATAATACAGTAGAATGGGTATCTGGAAGGGGGACAAGGATGGCCACACTTCCCCTTAGATAACGAATGTCAATATAAAAGTATACATTTCACACGTATAATTTGATTTCAGTTACAGTAATTTACATTAATTGTTATGATGGAGATGCGGGAATGCGATAATTTCAAATTCAAGTGGTGTTTTTTGAGGGAGCAACACTATTATCGGGTTAATATGTCCCATGGGAAAATACCTTGTTTGTCCCTCCGTGGAAAAATCTACGGACGTCCATGATTAGGGGGGGTTAATATTTCGTTTAGAATACTGACATGTTCACAGTGCACCATTTGAGGTGCCTAACATAATCTTGCATTGCATGAAAACAATTTGGTTAGAACAAATGAAGATGTTTCACACTCCCCACAGGTTACACAGTGAAGAAACTGAAAAGCTTGCTGAAATATTTCTCTTCTAGTAGTAAATTCTATGAAGTCTCTACAATTATAGCTCGACCACAAAGAGAAAAACCTTCCGTCCAAGCGTTCGCGCAACTTCCCTGCCGTTATCGGTGTTCGGGACAGTGTTGCAAGGTCAGATTTGAAAAATTCGGGAGATTGTTCCTTGGGAAACTAGAAGATCTGCTACAAAATCCGATGATCTAATAGTAGAGGATGAACGACGTTCTTGGGGGCGGAGGGGCGGCATAGTCGTGCGCACTGGGGAGGGAGGGCAAGGGGAGTGGCGCTCATTGTTTACGGTGTAAACGTCACAGATACTTTTGTAACAATGGTGTTAAACCCAGCACCCTGTGTTTGGCGAAAATATACCGAAGATCTCCATTTCAGGAGTGGACATGTTTCAAACAAAAGAAAGTAAACCGCCCGAGGGAACCGACCAACATCTTTCATCTCTTCCGCATTTTCCGGTTAGAGGGTGCGTGGAAAACACCCTCAAATTTGCCCTTTCTCAGCACCGACACAAGGGGTTTGCGATGCCTCTATTATCGCCTGGAATTTTTATGACAGGAAATGGTAGAAAGTTGTGTTCACAGATGAAGCTAACGTGCCGCCTTTCGTTGTCGGCGATTTTCCACAATCTTTCAAGTCGAATACTAACAATAAAAAAACAATTTGCCTTCTGCTGGTGTTCGGTGTACAGCTATCGATAGGGATGGGCACGCGTCCTGCACCATAATGAGAAAATGCATTACGTATGTGAAATATATTTGGTGAATTAGACAGCATGTCTTCCTCAATAATTCAAGATAGCAACGCTTATGCTAGGGTGCCACCCATCCTCCCCAGCTGCTAGAAATACACACACACACACCCACAAACACATACATGAATAACATAATTTGCCCACGCTACGAAGTCAGTGTTTCTACCTCGTAAGGCAAGGACGTTTCACTGTGTTTGTGTCACATAATCCATTTCATCAGTTTTTCATTCATCCATATTGTCGTACTTACCCGTAGAGGCACAAAAGCGACGTAAAATAACTAAAATAGAAATAGAGTTTAGGGTGGGATAAAATACAGCCATCTAAAAATAGTAATGTAGTAAAAGTAATAAAATAATGTCCTAGCACAATTGAGTAGAGTTTGACATAATTTCACAGTTCAAACCGCACTTTTCACGGCTGAGTGGAGTTCCACTCCACATCTCCCCTCATTGTTCAAGTAAGATGAGCAGGAAACGTGTTTTTAAGCTGGCCGTTGGAGGTTCCATAGCAATAGTTTATTAAGGAATTCTCCCGAGAAATCAATAGGCCTGGCAACGCTGACGTGAGCCAGCGCGAATGTTGCTTCCCCCGCCCCATAGACAACCCCTGCCCTTTCCCGCACCCGCCGGCGCGATGTGCTTCTGCGCAGGTTCTTTTGCTTGTGGTTCCACTATAGTGAACACAATTCCACAAGTCACGCTATTTAGTATTGATACTTTTCTATTCATCTTGTCTCAAACAACTTGAGAATGTCCCTGCTTTTCTTGCACTGTGTTTTTAAAAACAAAATTCCTTTAAGAAAAGCCGAAGGAAAAAATATAACTAACTTGTCAGTCCCAATGCAGTTTCTTATCACAGAAATTCCGAAACTATCAGGAAAATGCAAACATTTGGTGTGCAGTCCCATCTAGTGTGTGAAATTACGTAATATTCCCCCCATTCGTATCCCGTCCGATACGTCTGGAATTTAGGAGAATGAAATAAGTCCGAAGAATTTTTTTATGAACAAGCGGATAGAATAGGTAATCTGGTAATTTTATTGAACCGTAATGGGGGGTTGTACCCGTTGAACCCCCCCTTAAATACGCCCCTGCCTGTTGGTACCACATCAAGGTGCTCACAAATTTGTTGAAGTCGAACGCACGTTTCTGCAAACTGCCAGCATTTGCCCTGTCTTGCAACAATCCAAGCAGCAATGAACTAACTACACGTGTAAAATTTAAGACTGTCTGCGAAGATATTGTTAGATTTTTTAATTGTGCAGGATAAAATGTTAGTATGTTCAAATATGTAATTTATGGCATAACTAGTGCTCTTTTGTGTACATTAACAAATAGTTTTAATATGATTTTGAAGTGTTAGGGAAAGCGTCCTAAAGTAAACTGGCCACAGGAACTTTCATCTGTATCTGCATACGTAAGTACGAAAGGAGATAGGGTGAGTACTACACCGTGGGTACATCGCACGAGACACACGAACATTGTGTTTATAGTACTTTCTTGCAATTTTTACTGTGAAGAATTGTTCCCTCTCAGCGGTGTTCAGAACGTGTTAAGCCCAATATGCTTTATAGCGACGAAGATTTGAATATTTGTTAACATCCGTCATAGTGTGTGCTTTTTTGTTAGCTAAGGCAATAGCGTTAACTATCTCTAATGGTGACTATCTTTTATTTCTCTATTCACCCAGGTTAGGCTAGGAATTTACCGTTGTATGATTAAAAGCTTTTCAGTGTATTTCATAACGTCAGTGGTTTCGTAAATAATACTTTCGGCGCTCTAATGTCGCCTTAAAAATATGTCATTTTTACCTGAAACTAAAGTATCTCTCGAAGTTCGAAGACGACCCTCGTATACCAAGCCCTAAATACCACTCGTTTCTCTAATATATTGTGATAATGAGGCTTTCGAAGTAATATGCTATCCCTCTGTCATGCGGTATATCTCACACTTTCTGAATTGAAATCTCCACACTGGCTTAATCTGTGCACTTTGTGGTCAGTGGAGTGTGCTCTTCTGGCTACCGACTCTACTAACAGTGTAAAGCGTGAGCAAGAGTGTAAGCGATAGGTGCAGGGTTGTGATGACGTATGAAACTCGCTTGTTGATTGGCTGCTTCTGGAGTCATGACTCGTTCCCAAGCTGACAATGTACAGTGTCTCTCAAAAGTTTTAGGACAACGACATTTTAAACTAGGCAACCCAATTTACACAAGGCGTTGGTGGGTTGCGTGTAGAGTTAGGCTCAATTTCAGGGTTGCCACATGCACAATAGATATTTATAAAATACGCGAAAAAAATAAAAACAAGTATTATTGTATAAAATTATTAAAAATATCACTATTATATCGCAAGTGACAAAATTCTTTCTCAAAGAAAAATAGGTTCTCTAGTATTTCATCGCTAATGAGTCTACAGAAAGGAAATGAGGTGAGAGAAAACGAGAGGTGACAAAGAACAGGAGAAAGAGAAAGCGAAAGGAGAAGAGGAAAATTAGAGGAGAGAAGGAAGAGAGGATGGACGACGAGAGGAGATGTAGTGAGGAGAATGAAAGAAGATTATAGGAGAGATGAGGAAAAGAGCAAAGAAGATAAAAGAGGAGGAAAACGAGATGAGAGAAGAGGAGACGAGAAGAGGGGAGTGGGGAGTAGAGTAAAGGAGAGAAGAACGAAAAGAAGAGAAGAAGAGTGCAGTGGAGTCGGAAATCTAAGACAGGAAAGGAGATACGAGGAGTGGAGATGAGTGGGATGGAGATAAGATGCGAGAAAAGAAGGGAAGGCGATATCAGATAAAAGCAGAGCAGAAGGAGGGAAGAGAAGAAGGAGAAGAGAAGAGCAGAAGGGACTGAAGAGAAGAGGTAGTTGCAGAAAATATCGTCTCAGCGTCAAGAATTGATGCATTGGTCAAATTATCGACATGAAACATTCAATAACATTTTGAAATGTATTGGAGAATGGAGATTTTGTAATTTAATATTTCCCCTCCCCATCGTTAATTCCAAATTGAATCATTCAGTTTCACGCGGCGTGGACAATGAACACAATGGGATAGGTCTAAAACTTACGAAAATTTTCTGCCACCGGAAGGGTTTGAACCTACGACCATCAGATTGACAGTCCTGAACGGTAAGCACTACCCTACAAGCTTTCGCTCCTGCAAGTAAGTAGAAGGAGCTGACCAATGTGAAATGTAGATGCAACTCTCCTCCTACATGTAATGTGCAAGCAATACTTGTTTGTAACAAAGAAAACGAAGGTAGTACGACTCGGCGAAAACATTTAATGGAGAATGACACATGATGAGAACTTTTCATTCGATAATTGCGGAGGTATCCTTGCATTAAACTCGAGTGGGAAAAGGGGTAAAATTAGTATGTCCTGAATTGCCACAAATATAAATAGTTATTTCATTAATATTTGTCAACGTCTTGGAATCAGTACACAATTATCGTTAGAGTATCATAATTCCCGATCTTATAAATGAAAATATCCCTTTGAATGTGTGTCAATTCATTTATTTGTTTATTTTTTTATAAATTTCATATGCAGAACAATGTAGCCACTATACACTGCTATTACAAATAATGTTAACATGCTCTCCACACCTAGTATGGAGGATCGAACCTGGGATCGCTAGCAGCCCAATCGAGAACTCTAACCACTACACCACGCCCTTACCTTCGATTAAAACAACAATTTTTAAGTATTCTTTCCCTCCAATATTGTAAATGTTGTTGGGTATACATGTAGTTAAACTTTTACTTTAATTTTGAATTGCTTTCTTGTAGTATAGCAGATATGTTCGAGAAATTATTTTCGAAGTGATGAAAAAAAATGAGAATTTTGGTACGTACTTGTGAAAATGCGAGATATTTCTTCTAACGTATTATTGTGATTAGACATTATTAATGGAAAATATCTAGAGGTTTGAACATTGCAGAACGATATTATTTTCCTGTGATACTACAACAGACGAAATGCTTGTTTACCGACGCAAGTCTCTTGTTCAGGACAGTCTTATAAAATGTATTTGCTGTTCCGTAAGGTAACACGAAATAATTACACCATTTGCGAACTACCAAATCTGACGTAAACAGGCGGAACATTTTATTCATAAAATCACTTCAAATTTGACCGTATTAGTCAAGAGAGACTCGTGGGACACTGTGTTAAGGTGCTGGAGTGAATCCTTCTTATTTTTCTTCCTCGAAGAACAACAATTTTTAAAGTAGAGCAACAGTCGTTCCGCTCTTTCTTATTTCTTTTAAATTCTTCCACATTCCTTTAATTGGGTTAAAAATAAATAATAATATTGCTTGCGTTTCTGTCATTGACGTAGACCAGGCCCATACGAAGGATTTCTTTGAGGGAGGGGCCAGACCCAAATTATATATATATATATATATATATATATATATATATATATATATATATATATAAAAGAGAAAGAGAGATTACAAAATAGTTCAAATAGTGCAAGCGCCATTGAAAAGTCATGATAATTCTATGTTTAGAAAATAATATATTTATAAATTAAATGTTGCGTACTAGGAATTATTATTACAATATAGAACATGTCTAATTGTGAGTTAAGAAAAAAACAATAATAAAGAGACATTCTCGCATCACGATTGCAGTTCGAAAAAGTCGGGTCAGGGATTGAAAGTAACGCACTGTCCTGACTAAATCGGTGAATCGGACGTCTGCTAGCCTTGCATTATAAAACTAAAACCATCCAATATTGCAGACTGAAGTCTTTTGCGCAAGAAACAGATTCATTTATGTAAGAACAAAATTGAAATTTTTACACATTTCTAATATAGACGATGTTATTTTCTTAGTTATTGATAGGTTCACATTTAAATATTTCAGGGTTCGAAGGGACATGGCTCCCATGCCCCCCCCCCCCCTTGGCACTGGCCTGACGTAGACAGTGGGAGAGAGATTTTGGAGAATCTTTCTATTAAATGTATTATTTAAATCCACCTTATGCTCAGGTAGGTTTATTGATAATCCTGAACTTTTCGTTTAATAGATAATATTTGGTTTTAAACGACGGGAGAACATTGGTCGAATTTCCTTTCTTGCTCTTTTGAGAGAATATATACTTCTACAATAGCAATCGCGTTCGGAAACGGTAAAAAAAATGACTTGGTTTTCAAAGGCAGACAAGCTTGGTAGCGTAGCTTGCTCGCGTTCAAAGTGACTCACTCACGCTATTCAAGGCCGCTTCTTATCGCAAAACACTTGTGTCGATGCACAGTGTCTGCACCCAGCATGTTACAAGTGACCAGAGTCGAATTTTAAAGAGAATCTGAAGAATGATAGATTTCATCAGAGGCGGCTAGGTGGGCACTAGCTCAACATGCAATCAGCTATATCAGAGTATTGAACTACTTTTTACAGGATAACGTTTACAATATTGACGGGACAGAATAATTAAGAACTGTTGCTCCAAGGGCAACAAAGGGCGTAGTCTATTGGTTAGAGTTCTTGAAAGCATTGGTTGCGGTCCCAGGTTCGATCCTCCATACTAGGTGATTTTCTCGTCCTTTTCTTAAATCCCCTTCTATTAAACAAGAGCATGGTAACATTATTTGTAATAGCAGTGTATAGTGGCTACATTGTTCTGCATATGAAATTTATAAAAAATAAACAAATAAATGAATTGACACACATTCAAAGGGATATTTTCATTTATAAGATCGGGAATTATGATACTCTAACGATAATTGTGTACTGATTCCAAGACGTTGACAAATATTAATGAAATAACTATTTATATTTGTGGCAATTCAGGACATACTAATTTTACCCCTTTTCCCACTCGAGTTTAATGCAAGGATACCTCCGCAAATAAGTAGTAGTATTGGTGGTATGGAGAGCACAAGAAAGTATGAACCCCTCTCCAGCAGATTTGCTTACACTTAAAACAAGCTCAACATGAGCATATGAGCTTTTTGCTCAAGTGTGGAACCTCCTCTAATCCAAGAGTTTTGTAAAAAATGCCCTCGGGAATTTCTCAGAAAGTATGAACCCCCTCAGATTGATTTGTTCATACTTACAAAAGTTGCATCAGCTTGATTGTTGTCCATAAATTTGTTAAAAATATGCCCCTCTTGATATTTTTTTTGCCCACACATAAAAATAGGCCAAAACACACACACATACACACATATACACACCCACACCCACACATATTTACTTCCGGTCTAAGTTCAATTGGGCACCAGGCTCAACTTGTATATCTAGTATTAAGATAATATAATTCTTCTAGAATTGCTCCGTGACTCTCTCATTTCTTACATCATAAACATATGATTTTTCCCCAATGAGAATAACACTACATATGGTATCATCAGGTAATGCCTCATGGAATTCACAGATAATTTTAATGTTTGTTCTGTCATTCACCACAACCTGTTTTCTTTTTGAAGCATTGATGACAAACATGGGTCTCTGTGCTTTGAATTCATCTGGTGTGTAATACATGTCAGTGTTGCCAGTAGTGACCCTTTTGAATGCCGAAAATGCCTCATATAATTTGAGGAAATCATCCTTGGACATGTCTAAATTGTAATTTTCTCTAGGAAAGACCTCATTTCTGCCATTTTTAAGATATATGTTCTTGATGTTGCAGTTATCAAATTTACTTGAATTTTTTTCCTGATTGTTGTGTCTTCCAGTCTGAAACAGTACCACCACAAAATCAGGCATGTCATATTGTATACTGGAGAATGAATTTGTAGCATCAAACTCATAATATGTACCAGATGCGGGCTTCTGTACACATTGATATGTATAAAATTGCAGAGGAATTTGTGGATTTTTTATTATATCAGCTTTGTATTTAAGAGCATAACTGGCCTCATACTCAACAACAGGGATTCTTAACTCCATAGTCTGAATAATGCATTTGCCTGCATCAGGTAGAGTATTAGGCAGAGCTTCTCCTGTAGAGTTTATTGTACTGTACCTCATCAAAGCATTGTTATCATTTGCAGCTCTTCTAAATGTAATTCTTAAACCACCCTTCCACATAATATCTTTGTAATCTGAGAAGAATCCTGGCAACAGGCGCATGGGGAACAGCACAGTGTGGTTCTTAGATAATATCTTATCACCAGCCTCAAATCCTCCTATTTTGTAGTATGAAGCCTCGGTTTTGGATAATTTTAATGTGGCCAAAGCTGTGGAGGTAATGCCGGGATAATCCACTCTGTTTATAACAACGCCATGTTTTCTGGTCTCAATTTCAGAGAATAGATGCGGCACAAAATTATCTACAAGTCTTATATTTGAATTTGCCGGATAATCTGTTCCATCGAGTTTTACAACATCAAATTTGATGTATAGATCTGCTCTGTGGGGGTGTATAAAGCCATCCCCTACATCAAGATCAACCTCAATCTCTGTGTTGGGTTGATTTAAATTTGCAAATGTCCTCCTGTTTGGAGGAAATGATTGTAACTCATAACTCTCAATATTTTCCATTGTATGTATTTTTATTTAAATGTTAATCTCTATGATTGCAGTTGTTGTGGCTCCAGCAAAATCAACTAATTCTTCTTTTTCATTAGTGACCATCAATTCAATGTAATCTATTCTATTATGGCACACAGGAAAATATAATGTTGGGGATGGATTGTAGATGATTGGCTCCATAAATTCAGAATTAGGTTTGAATGTTGCAATGATGCCAGTTTGTTTGTGAGTGCCTATGCCATTTGATTTGGTGATCATACCCTCAGCCACATTACAGTGAATATTCAGAGTCTCTATGGCTAAGAATTTAGGTATATTAATAGCAGTGTGTTTGATGCCTGGTTCAAGTTTCGTGTTGTTCTCAAAGCCTAACAGCTCTCCTATAGTACCCAGATCCACTGTCTCTGTAGCAGATACAATCTCTACTCTGTGGGTGACAGAATTTTGACTTAACACTACACCTCTGGGTAATTGAGCATTTAGAGTGGACAGATTATACTGCCCTGGAGTGATGACAATTTTTTGATCCCCAACTGCAATTGTGTTGTTGTGGTGTGTAATATTAGGGATCAAGTACATGCCGTAAAATGCTCTGAGAGCTATTGTTTTGGGATACACTATGTCATCATGCAATTTGAGTTTCAATATTGAATTTTGGCTGGTGAGATGGAATACCCCCATGATGTTTCAGATACCACAAGGCTTTTTGAAAATCTTCAATTGATGGTTTATTTATTTGAGACATATATCTAAGAACAGATAAACACAAATGTCCGCAATTAACATCTTTGAAGTTTTGAACACGGGCATTATTGTAATAAAGATTAGCTGATTTTAGATATTTTACTAAATTTTCAGGTGGAACACCTCCAAATGAATCAAACACAAATGCCTCATTTTTTAAATATTTAAGATAACAGATCCAGTGAGTGCCCTGATTTTTGTACTCATCCAAATTAACAATGCCACACTCCTTGTTGAGTGGTTGTTCCGGTAAAGAATCAGACATGTACACACCTCTAAAATGTTTGATGCCCAGTGGCTTGATTAAAGCTTCAATATCTTGGTTCGTAAGCGGCTCTTGTTTTTTTTAAACTTATTCATGGCTCTCTTAACACCTTTGCCTTTTTTCTCCATTGCCAGGTTATGGCGCTTCTGTTCATCTAATTCTGCCCTATTTTTCTTGGCATCTATTACTGTTTTTGCTATGGCAGCTGATCCCCCAGCCAAGCTCCCAACTGCCCCGAGAGCAGCTAAGATGGCAGGGATGGTAAATATAAATCCCCCCACATGTGATTTTTTTCTTGATTGCTGTAATTTTTTTAATTGGGGGGTACTAAGCAACAATTTCATACCATGGCCCTTTGCAAGACAAGAGCTTTTTTTCTTGCGCTGCTTTTTGGTCAAAAGACTGTCAATAGTTTTAAGAGATTTGAGACCTGCATAAGGTATTTGATACATAACACCCTTGGCCTTCATTGTAGGTTTATTATATACATATTCACAACCCCCACCCCAGTTTTTGTTTGGTATTCATAGCTATGGTGGTTCCCAATGCTGCTATTTTTTCACTCAAAGAAGCATCTTTGCTTACAAATCTGCCAAATGCAGCCTCTTCTAATTTCTTGTCTGCAACATGTCTTTTGTCAAGATCAGAATGTGTGTTGTATGCTATGTCATGGTCTCTACAAGCAGCATCTAGGGGATTAACACCAGGATCACCTCTGTTTAATCTATGATCTAATTTTGTACCGGGACCACAATACTGATAGCCTGGAATGTGTAGTTCAAATGGCAGCTTGTTTATGATGTCATTAACAAGGCCCCGACCCTCAGAAATATTCCAAAATTTAGGTGGTAGAGTATTAATAATTTTTATGAGATATCCAATCCCCTTAGGATCATTCACTATAAAATTAGACAATTTGGTGCTTATCATGTCCATAATTCCAACCTTTTCATTGTAAAAATTGTGGTTCCCTGCATTTTCCTCCCCAGCTATCACCAGCAACCTATCTACAAGTTTTCTGACATCATCAACCCACACAAATTCTTTAGGCAGGGTGTTGTATTGTTTGATCCCACTGCCAGTCTTAATTTGTGACCATATGGGCTTGATTAAATTATTGTATTTTGCTCCACTGCTCGACTTGACTCTTTTTTGTGTGGGATCATTGTTCTGGTATAGGGCATCTGATTTTATTAATATTTCTTTGTAATCCTCATAATCTTGATCTGTGTAGCTGCCAGGTCTCTTTCTAGTCATGAGTTCCCACAATCCAGGTGTGCCGGTGTACTTAACAAAAGCACCTTTTTCTCCGAGACGAGATTCTGAATATACAATTATATCATCCCCCATAAATGTTACTCTGAAATTGCCAATTCTATGAATAATGCTACCATCAAGCTCTGTGTCAGCATATAAGCCAAACACCTCATCTTTGTTGTCTTTAGGTGTGGTTAAATATTTTTGAGCAAGAAGACCCAATTCAATAGGATCCTGAGTAGCTTCAATTCTTCGAGGAGCAATAGGACTAGGTGTATGAATACTGGAAAGTGGGGTAATTGGATAATCTAATATGTTCCTTGCAGCTACAGGTACAAGCTCTGTGATCAAATTTTGATTTTGTTCTGTAACAGTTTTGATATTCTTACCTAAATTATTAATAGCATCAATTACAGGCTGTTCTGTTTGTTTGTGTTTTTCATAAATTCCCCGGTTCTCTGATTTCCATCCCTTAAATCTTTTTACAAGATAATCTCTTAACTTAAGATCATCAATGAATGGTCGTTTCATGGTTATTTATATACGTCTCAACGTCTAGAAAATCGTTGATTTTATTTCTGTATTTGCCACTATTGGGTGTTCTTGTCATATCAATTGTGACAAACCCATAACTGTCCTGGTTCCAGCACCTGCTGCAAAACTTGGAAAAATCATTGTAGCTCAAGTCCCCACCTACATATTCATCATGTATGTGTTTGAGGTTGGTATGATCTTGATGAAACACACATATAAAATTGCTGTTGTCTCGGATCAGTTGCTTCGGTATTTTTGAAAAAGTCTGTGCCAGGTAGAAGCAATCAATGTTTTTGTGCCGGCCCTGTGTAAAGAAATTCCTAACCTTGTTTTGATTATCCAGTATAATGTCATCAAACACAAGAACAGAATTATCGAGACATTCATCAAGTGGCTTAACATCTGGTTCAAAAGTGGCTATATCCAATCCATCATATAGCTTTATTAACTGCTGATATTTTAATTGTTCCAAGCTCTTAGAGAAGATATACAAGTGCCTGTTTTTCCAGTCTAACCAGTTGGGTGCCAATAAAAAATTATCAACCATTAGTGTAGTTTTACCGCAAGCAGATGGCCCAACAATAAGACATCTAATATTATCAGGCAGCAAGTTGCCATTTCTCTTATTCTGCTGTTCAGGTTCTGGCAGCCTTTTTATAACATCCCAGGTGCTCATATTATCACTTTGTTTGCATCGATCCAGCTGTTTTCCGGATGACCCAGCCATTTGACAAGTAACTTGTTGCCTTTTCTGCGGATGATTTTTTCTATGAGATATGTGTCAGGCTGTTTAGTTTTGCTGAGCTCTTGTTCATAGAACCTGCCTTTGAGAATTTCTCCTCGGTGGTCTTTTATTATATATGTGTTAAGGGTCCCGGGTTTAACTTGAACCACTGTAAATAATTCTGTGCTCCAGTTTCTTGTAAAGCCTCTCTTGAATAAGTGCTTATATTTGCTTATTCTTACTTGATCACCCACCTTGTATTTGGCCTTTCTTGTTGTTGGCTGATATTTAGGATAATAAACAGTGCTGATCAATTTTTGCTCATCAGATGAAGTTACTTCAGAGGGTTTCATGTTGATTGTGGAATGGACCGAGTTGTTATATTTATGTAGAAGTTCTGGAAGAATATTAATCCATTTATAATTACCCTGCAGTGTAAATTGTTTATACATAAGATTTTTTAAGGTTCTGTTGAATCTCTCTACAATTGAGGCCTTGAGGTCACTGTAACTCGAATAATGTTTTATTGCCTGGCTTTTAATAAATTGTTGAAACACTGAATTATAAAATTCTTTGCCATTATCTGTTTGCAAATAGCGCGGGGATCTTCCACTCTGATTGATGATTGTCCTGAGGGCTTCTGTAACACATTTTCCAGTCTTGGATTTGAGTGGCACGGCCCAGGCAAATTTTGAAAATGTATCTATCACAGTGAGTAGATACTTGTAGCCCTTGTTGATTTTGTCTAAGTTTTTCAACTGTCCAGTTGCTAATTCAATCAAGTCGCTCTGCCATAAATCATCTATGCCCTTTGTGACTACTGGGAGCCTCTTAAAATTATGTCTGGCTTGTCTGTGTAATTCATCAACAATAATTTTTCTAGACATAATATGTAAACAAGAATATTGCAACTATGGGGTGTTCAGCAGCTGAGACTGCAGGATTTTCTAAATATAATTTGTCCCCTATGTGTATTTTAAATTCCAGAGAGCCATCATCTTCAACATATGCTGTTTCTAATGTATTGGGATCTGTAAAATCCTCTAATTCTACACTGGTGATTTTCACTTTTAAATAAAACTGGTAATAAAATTGTGCAGGGGACAGCATATATATTTTGCCACCTGGTGTAAATGGAGAATCATATTCTCTGTTGGGGATGCTGTACAATTCAAGAATTACTGTGTGCTTAGGATTCTCGATTATGCCTGTTATTTCTTTTTCTGCTGTGAGCAATCTGCTTGTTACAGATTCAAGGTGCTCATTGATAGTTCTAACAACATCATCGTGGCCTGGCTTGATTTTTATGTCTATAGCAAGTTTCTTGTATTGTTGCACAATTTCTTGGAGCTGGGTGGCAAAAACAGACAGAGCATTTGCTTGATTAGATTCCATGGTCCCTAGCTGTTGCTTGATATTGGCTACAATTTGCTGTAAATTTTCAACAACTGCCAATTTTGAATTTTGAGCAGTAAGATCATGGACCTGTCTTCTGATATCCTCAAACAAGGCATGCAGTTCATTAATATGTTGATTGGTTGGTAGAGTGGCAACTGTCTGAGTGAGTTGTTTGATCTCTGCCTGGATATTCTTGATATCTTCTGATTTCAATATGCGATTCACTGCCCTCTTAATATTTTTAAGTTCCTGTGATGTAGGCAGATTTGACACAGTATTTTGCAAAAATTCAAGTGCCAATTTCACATTGTTTAATTCAGAAGCATCAGCCACATTTTGCATAGCATTTTGGAGCAGGGCTATATCTGCCTGAGAGGGTGTTGATTGTTGTAAAATTTCAAGCTTTGTTTGGATATCATCGATCAAGTGATGAAAATGAGACAGCTCAGATTCAGTGTTGAGGTTTTCAAGCTTTGTGATTTGTTGCTGGACACTGACAAGGGTATCTACAATCCCAGGCAAGTGAGATTCTAATACATTTGCCAAATCACTTTGCACTGCTGCTATTGTACCTTCAAGATGGGTTATGGAACTTTGAATTTTTCCAAAATCTTCATATGTTTCAAGTTGCAGCTTAATATTTGCCACACTCCGAGTTATTGCATTCAAAGCATCAGAAGATGGCAAGTTGTTCATAAAATTTTCAAGTGTCTCAATTTTTTCTTTAACCTCGGCTATGGCATTGTTCAGAGGGTCCAGATTAGGTATTTGGAGTGACTGAATCTGTTCCTTTAGAGTGGAAATCACTAGATCAAAATCTTCTTGTGATTTTATGCTTTTGACAATTGTTTGGAGCTGTGCCTGGACATTATTTATCTGCTCTTCCAATTGTTGTTTCAATTGCTCAGAGTTGTTAGCCTGGGTCTTAAATTTGGCTTGAAGAGCTGCTACAGCTTCTTCTAAACTTTGAAAATTATCCAATGTGGCCAGATCAGTATATTTCTGAAGCAGCAATTTGAGTTCAGAATCAATTTTAAGAAGAGGGTCCATGCATTGTGATTGTAAATTTGTAATTTCTAATTGAAGACTGGCATTGAGTGTGGTTTGTAAAGCTTGTAAATCACTTCTTAATTTCTTGACTCTGACATCAAGCATCAGAATCTCATCACTGTGATCTTCATGTCTTGTATGGCCAAAAATATCATTAGGCATTTTGATTTATTGGTTATTTATTATAGAGTATCTGATTCTTAATTCTATAAAAAAGGGTATAAGCTTGTCATAGGATCCAGGGACCTCAATATATAAGCAGTCACCAGCAGAAACAGTATATACAGTGCCAGAAATCATGTTTGAGTGCTTAATTCTATAAATATTTCTCCCTACTGAAATTTTAACATCACCCTCAGGGGTTGTAATAAATTGTAATTGCCCACCTACAGGTAATTGGTAATGATTTAAATTATTGTTAAATATGTACAATATTTTGCCTGTCTCATCGTCAACATCTGTAAGTATGCTGTTCAGATGAATAATTAACAAGCCACTCAGCTTAGACAGCATATCAGAAGAGGCTTGTGGTGTTGGCAGCTCCATAATAGCCTGTTTTTTGAACCCAAATAAGTTCATAGGCATGTTTATTTATTCCAAATCATGCTCTGTAATTGGGCACTGATTCCCATTTTTCAAATCACAATGACCCCATGGTAAAGTATGTATGCCACATGATAAAATGCATCTCTTATCATCATGTGGGTCCAGAGCCACTTTTCTTACAATATTGCTAGTCAATGAGTGATCAACACTCTGGATTCTGGATTCTGATGTTTTGATTGAACTCTGGGATTTGATGCAATTTTTATAATCTTCAAATTCAAGCTCTTTTTCCACAGCTACTTTGCCAATACCCTTGGCTTTTTTAACAACAGCACTACATGTTTTAAAACTATACACCTTGGCACTTAACCCAGCAAATTCCACAATAACATCACCAAGTGTCTCATCTTTTAACTTGCCAGGCACTTTTTTGTTGTGGTGTTGAATATTCAAATGGCCTGGCAATTCACTGGTATCAAAGTATTGAAACAATTCAGGCTGGGCCATATCTTGATAAACATCTTCTGTTTGAATATCAAGAACAAAACTATCCGTGTCCATGTATATCAGTTTTACTCTATCACCATAAAAAGGTTTGAGCACATCATAATAGAATGTTAACATATGTAATTTGGACAAATCCAATATTGCAGCCCCTACATAAATAGGTTTATCAAACTTAATCTTTGTTTTTTCATGTTGAAAAGTGCCATGTGCTCATCATAAATTCTTCTGTAATTGAAATTAGGCTTTGCAACCAATTTTTTGCTCAGGCTGGGGTCAGTAATTATTTTAACATCGGTATGTTTTCTGACATTTTCAATTGTTTTGCCATATACAGAATTGACCATCAATTTAAACAAGCCCTTATCAAATTCGCTCTTTGCAGATGTTCGAAGCGCCGTGTTTGTATTAATATATGGTTTCAACCATTCTGAGTGCCTGAACCTCAAAACTTTTCCAACTTTGGTCACTTGAACACCATGTTTCATCAGGAACTGGAGGTACTTGTAATGTATGACATAGCCTTGTTTTGCCTCCAGTGTCATCATGAGCTTCTTCTGTTTAGAGCCAGGTGAGTACTGAACCTCGGGAATTGGGGGCAGATCAGAAAATTTGTTGTGCAAATCATCAGGAATTGTCAGATCAACCTCTAAGAAGAGGCCATTTTCACGGTCATCAAAGTCCTGAAGATCCTCAATATTGAAATCTTCGACCCATTCAAGCCCTGCATATGGCAGTTTTTGCATCATTGCGTGACCATAGAGGCTGTTGGCATCTATATATGTTATATAATTTGATGGCCGTGCTGGATCATAATCAGGCATATATTTGTTATTTGCTCTGGCATATCTCTGAGAACATTGCACCATGCCTCCTCTTATACCTTGCTCCATAAACAGATACATATTTTGATCTGGGATCAGATCCAATTGCTTTTTGGTGTTTAAAAACATTGCATCCCATCCTAGGCCCGGGGCACTGAAAAAATACACTGGGTCCAGTCCATAATTTTGCATAGAAAATTTTCTGAATGCTTGCATTATATCTGCTAAGAGGGTCACATCAAGTTTCAAATATGCCATGTGATAATCACCAAATGTCTGGCATTTTAAATTGTTCCACATCAATTGGGCATGGTGATAATCATCATCAGTGATTCCAGATCCTCTGATTTTGCTGTAAAACTCTTCTTGTGGTGGCAGGGAACACTCATCAAATTTAGAAAAATCTGTAACATAGTCATATGGATATACACCCTTCCGCCTAATTAATTTCAGGTCCTGATTTGAAAACAATGCACGTGTGATTTTGAATTGATCATCAGATAATTGACTGGCCAGTGTAGCCAGGCTAGCAGATAAAATTCTGTAAGAATCAAGAAATCTCATGTGAATAGGAACACCATTAACTTTGATTATCTTGCTAATAGATATATATTTCTCATCATTTTCAGCTAAAATATTTAAATTCTGCTTGTCGAACCCCTCGTACCTGATCAGATGATGGAAATCATAATTGGATGCCCCATGGCAAAATATGGGGACAAATTTTGGTCTCTTGATCTTAATATTACAGCTATTACACAGGGCCATTAAGAATTTACCATCTGTATGAGAATGGTGTTTCACCTTGATATTTGTATCTGAAAATTCACAATCACATACCGGGCATTTTTCTGCATTGTTGAAATCTTCAATCTGTTTCTCTGTTAAAGGCAACATAGGCTTTGATTTTAATAAGATGTTAGATGCTATGTCACGGCACTCATTTTCTATTCTATGTGCAAATATTTTGATGGCATCTGGTCCCATGTATGAATATTCTTTACTAACAACACCATCCTGTACAACCACATAGCAAAAGCTGGAAGGTTCATGTAGCTGGTATGGTGTAATAGAAGATTCTTCAGGATCTGGATTGCAGAATACAAGAGATTTGAGGTTTGATTCCAAATCATAGACAATATATGCCCGGTGTTCCAACAAGGCTTCAAACTTTTTGAATTTGCAATTTTCACTTGGATTGGGCATCACCATATGAACAGGTTTATGATTGCCACAGTATTTCAGATGCTCAATTGACTTGTTTTTGGCAATTTCTGCACTCTCTTTACGAACCCCATTCACCATTTTTCTACCATCAAATACACTTAAACATCTTCTGCACAACTTGAATATTCTATTAGATTTGTATAGTTGTGTTCTGACTAAAGCTTCAAGATTATGTATCAGAGTGTAATGATTTATGCCATCCCCTTCAATTAAGAGCAAATCAATCGGAACAGCAGAATCATCATCAAATGCACTAATTCTGAGAGGATCTATCGGGTCATTGCCAGTGGAACAAATATAAACATTAATAGATAATTGTTTGCCATTGATATCCTTGGCCTTTTTTTCAAATTTATCAATATTCTGAACAGACATTGGATATTCTAAACCCTTCATTGCATCGTCAAAATCATGTTCATGTTGTTTGTAATAACTTATTCTCTGAGGATTTCTTGAAACTGGATACAAAACAGCTAAAATACACCACAAAAAGCATTTCTGGTCGGTATTTTTAATATTAACCACGGCTCTTTTGTTTTTAATATTGGCAGGTAATGGCAAATATGTAGATCCTTGTAATGGGCTGAATTCAGAAATATTAACATATAACTTGTGTGAAGAGCCGCATAGGCTCCATCCTGATTCTTTTGCCTCAAATTCAGAGTGCTTAATATTCAATTGTTCTATCAACCTGCTTATTATTGTGTCTGAATTTGCATTTGAATATACCGGTACAGTTGCTGTTATGTGGGGCTGTGTAAATTTAGTGCCATTTGGTTTCTTATATTGAGTATACAATTTGAGGGACAGCTTATAAGAGCCATTTTGTGCATTGAGAATTGCCTGCAGATCAGAATTTATACTGTTCAAAAAATTCTGAATACCACATCTTGGCTCTGATACAAACCGATAATCCCTAAGTTGGGCATTAAAACTGCTATGGATGGGTGCATAGCATGGCTGCTTTGCTGCTCTGGCATTAAGAGGTGATTCGTGCTTTCTTTTCAGACCAGATGTAGATGCTTGTGGGGGCAATGTTGATGACTGTACAGAGCAAGTATCTTTATGCGTATATGTGAAATATTGCATGCTGTATTTTCTATGGCATTTGGGGCAAATTTTTGTGGGAGCTCTGCATTTGTCTGGGTTACAAATTTTTTGGTGCTTGGCCCAATTGGGGCTGGATATATTCTTATTGCATTGATTACAATATTTTTGATTCGGCATTTTTCTTGTTGTTTATTATATACAATTTCCTGGGATTCAATTCAAAACTTTATACTGAATAAAAAATATCAGTTGGGTTCAGCACTGTACTGTGTGTGTGTGTGTGTGTGTATATGTGTGTATACACTTAATATTTTGGCTTTGGTATTTATATAAAATTTCCTGGGTTTTAAATCTAATCTTTATGCTTAATCAGTTGGGTTCAGTACAGACAAAAAAACTGCATAGCTCTATGTCAATTAGTTCTTGAGATTTGTATTTAGGAACCACTTTGGCCCCCCTGCCAAAAATTGGCTTTTATTGTATCAGTGTATATTGTTTCTATGATCAAAATTCTATGCTTAATCAGTTGGGTTCAGTACAGAGAAAAAAACTGCATAGCTCTATGTCAATTAGTTCTTGAGATATTAATTATTTTGTATTTAGGAACCACTTTGACCCCCCTGCCAAAAATTGGCTTTTATTGTATTAGTGTATATTGTCTCTATGACCTTACTTGGGTTATTCCGCCAAATTATATGCTTCAAGTCTCCTATACTTTGGTGGAGCCTGTTCAGGTTCTATCCCCCACTTGTGGGTTCCATTGCCGATCCAGCAAAGGTGAGGAATCTGCACTGTGCCCTGGCTTATATAGTCTTTTTGGACCAATCAATACCTTGCTTGCTTTAGCTAACTAGAAAACACCACATTATCACATTATGTCATAAGCATTTAATCAATTAATATTGCAGAACATGATGCAATAGAAGTGTGCCGGGAAATAAATATGTATGGATGTGGGTGGGTGTGGGTGGGGGTGGGTAGGTGTAGGTGGGGGTGGGTGGGGGTATGTAGGGCTGGGGGTGGGGGTGGGTGGGGGTGAGGGTGGATAGGGGTGGGGGTGGGTAGGGGTGCATCTTGACTTAGTTTTAAGTGCTGTGTTCAAAATAAAAATATAATAGCTGGTAGCTATATCCAAGCCCTATTATAATTTTTGTTTCTCTATTCTGTTACTAATTTTGATCCTAGGATAATTATATTTATGGGGGTGATTCTCCATGGCTGGAGTATTTTCTCCTGTGCGTACCTCCCGTTTCTCGGCTGAGTGTACATGCAATCGCGACTGCAGTGCCGTGCCCCGGCGCTCGCAGGAACTAGAGTTGCTAAAAGAAATGTTCTCCCCAAAATATTGATCCGATAACTCCAGCAAATCGGAGTAACTAATGTATTGATCCGATGCTCGCAGCGGCCTTCAGAGGCATTGACCTAGCACAAACATGCATGTCCCAGAAGGCACTGACCTAATGCCATGTGTATTGATTTTAACAACTTGGACAGATATAAGCCTGACTAGGAGAAAAATCATATGTTTATGATGTAAGAAATGAGAGAGTCACGGAGCAATTCTAGAAGAATTATATTATCTTAATACTAGATATACAAGTTGAGCCTGGTGCCCAATTGAACTTAGACCGGAAGTAAATATGTGTGGGTGTGGGTGTGTATATGTGTGTATGTGTGTGTGTTTTGGCCTATTTTTATGTGTGGGCAAAAAAAATATCAAGAGGGGCATATTTTTAACAAATTTATGGACAACAATCAAGCTGATGCAACTTTTGTAAGTATGAACAAATCAATCTGAGGGGGTTCATACTTTCTGAGAAATTCCCGAGGGCATTTTTTACAAAACTCTTGGATTAGAGGAGGTTCCACACTTGAGCAAAAAGCTCATATGCTCATGTTGAGCTTGTTTTAAGTGTAAGCAAATCTGCTGGAGAGGGGTTCATACTTTCTTGTGCTCTCCATACCACCAATACTACTACTCAAATATCGAATGAAAAGTTCTCATCATGTGTCATTCTCCATTAAATGTTTTCGCCGAGTCGTACTACCTTCTTTTTCTTTGTTACAAACAAGTATTGTTTGCACATTACATGTAGGAGGAGAGTTGCATCTACATTTCACATTGGTCAGCTCCTTCTACTTACTTGCAGGAGCGAAAGCTTGTAGGGTAGTGCTTACCGTTCAGGACTGTCAATCTGATGGTCGTAGGTTCAAACCCTTCCGGTGGCAGAAAATTTTCGTAAGTTTTAGACCTATCCCATTGTGTTCATTGTCCACGCCGCGTGAAACTGAATGATTCAGTTTGGAATTAACGATGGCGGGGGGAGGGGAAATATTAAATTACAAAATCTCAATTTCAACGAACCGAGAAGTGGACAAAAATTGTATAATTCTTATAAATATTAAAATTACATTCATATTTTTAGTGATATAATCGCAGATAAAATCAAAGATCTTACATGGAATATTTTATCTTGCTCTGAACTAAGCCAAAAGACATTTTGAACCGATCTAATACTTTCTCCAATACATTTCAAAATGTTATTGAATGTTTCATGTCGATAATTTGACCAATGCATCAATTCTTGACGCTGAGACGATATTTTCTGCAACTACCTCTTATCTTCAGTCCCTTCTGTTCTTCTCTTCCCTTCTTCTGCTCTGCTTTTATCTCATATTGCCTTCCCACTCATCTCCACTCCTCGTATCTCTTTTCCTGTCTTAGATTTCTGACTCCACTGCACTCTTCTTCTCTCCTTTACTCTACTCCCCAATTCCCACTTCTCGTCTCCTCTTCTCTCATCTCGTTTTCCTCCTCTTTTATCTTCTTTGCTCCATTTTCCTCATTTCTCCTATAATCTTCTTTCATTCTCCTCACTACATCTCCTCTCGTCGTCCATCTTCTCTTCCTTCTCTCCTCTAATTTTCCTCTTCTCCTTTCGCTTTCTCTTTCTCCTGTTCTTTGTCACCTCTCGTTTTCTCTCACCTCATTTCCTTTCTGTAGACTCATTAGCGATGAAATACTAGAGAACCTATTTTTGTTCTTTGAGAAAGAATTCCGTCACTTGCGATATAATATTGATATTTTTAATAATTTTATACAATAATACTTGTTTTTATTTTTTCGCGTATTTTATAAATATCTATTGTGAATGTGGCAACCCTGAAATTGAGCCTAACTCTACACGCAATCCACCAACGCCTTGTGTAAATTGGGTTGCCTAGTTTAAAATGTCGTTGTCCTAAAACTTTTGAGAGACACTGTACAACAGCCACAGATGTTACGAAAATAATCTCGCCATAATTTATTTCTTCCTTGAAAGTAATATCATGAAGAGGTTGTGTTGAGATGTAAGAAGTCTCGATCGTATCTCAAAATTAGAGATGGGACCGAGACTGCGAACACTAAACTAAGTATAGATATGTACTGTGCAACTAATGTAATCTTCTCAGTGTATTTTCTCTTATCTGCACAAAAATATTTGATCATAATTTGCACAACAGAAATGGAACACAAACTGAAATTGCTTTATGGAAAAGAAAGTTAAATAGGCTGTATAAATAAAGTGAAGAATGTGAAAATTCCTATTTTGCACTACATAGGTTACGGTAAATATCGATAAATATAAGTTTAGAAAATATTTTTGAGTGTCTGGTCAGCAACCAATTTTATAAGCAATATTTTTCGCATGGCCTGAGAACACACACGCAGCTGAACCCTTTCATTTATCTTGCACGTGAGCAGCACGGATATTTCATAGAAGAATGATCATTACAAAGCATAGCTTTCCTTTCTCCTATCGCTCCTTCTTCCATTATTTAAATCTGTACAAATTTGTAAAACTGCTGCACGTGTTCGCTCACCGTGGGCTACCCATCCGGAACTGGACGCTCGAAGCAGACGACAAACGAGCTCTCCCTAAGGAATGACGTAGTAACATGGCGGCGGCGTGTTTTCAGCGCAACGCTAGCCTCGCAACTTTGGAAGTCTCGTTTCTGCCTTAAACTGGACGCAGAGAAACGCGAGAACTTGCAGGGGTCATTTTTCCAAGGTGTAGTTTTTAAAATTGTTGTAAAAAAAATTGAGTGGAAATGTCCATTGAGCAAAACGTTCAAAGATCGGCAGGAAGGTTTGCATCTGTTTCTGACACTGAAGCACACGTTTGCCGGTAGTGAATAGTGCAGTATCGTCTGTGTATGTGGCAATTATCCCTATATCTGGGGTGGGTACATCTGCAATATACAAAGAGTAAAGTATCGGAGAAATCACCGATCCTTGAGGTACCCCAGCACGCACCAGTCTTGGAGTCGATTTCTGCCCATTTATGGACGTAATGAAACTTCGGTTAGACAGAAAACTGGCTATGACCATAGAAAAGTTAGGTAATAGAAGTGGAAGCTACATTTAAACCTCGCTGCGCTTTGGAATTGCATTTCCATCGGTGGCCAGTAGATGGCGCGGCCGTCTTCTTTTGCTGCTCGCAGTAAATAGGGGGGAGATTCATTGTCCCACTGGAGGGTCCTTCACCACAGAAAGGACAGGGGTGGGTTGTGAAACAGGTTTTCTGAAAACGAGGGGGGAATATATGTCTTTTTCTGATTTCATGCAGTTCGTGAATTTACGGAATGAGGACTTTGCCAGGCAGCTACATACCCTACCAGGGCGCGAAATCATTGAAGATTGATTTTTTTTCAGGGGGGGGGGGGGGCGCAAGAAGATTGTGGTCTACACAGACATACACAAACTATACATATATATTATGTATGTGCATGAAACTTTTCAAATTTTCTACCAAGCAACTGAGAAGAAAGAGCCTATATGATTAATATTTATAATGTTATTAAATATAGAAGTAAATTACTAAACATGTAAAAATACATTAGTATTTAATACATATAAGGGAATTTATTTGATATTTTTTATGTATCAGATATTTATAACTGCCTTCTCGATTGCGCCGTGAATACGTTTTCGCCTTGCAATCAAGGAGTCCCGGGTTCGATACCTGGTGGAGGCACATAGTGATTCGGATCCCACTTTAAACTATCGTTTGATTGACTTGTTATTGATTTTTAGTTTTGGTTATTATGTATAGGTTTTCTACCTACCTGTGGGTGATCGCGGCGATAGGGTTGAAATAAAACATTATCTCTTATGCCTTTAGAATCGGTTTGGATGGAAGGGGGAAGGGTGCGTGGTATTCGCATTAACACAAGGTTAGTCGAGCAACTGTGCAGAATAAGGTTGACTAACAATGGCAGTGAGCCTAAAGTATCCAAAGTAAACATATATTGCTTAAATATGTCTGCATTATACAGTGACTCAACTACAGGGGGGACAGGGGCTAATGCGAGCAATTACCCCTTCGATTTCAAATTTTATGCAAATAAAAATTCATTTTGTAAAATTTTCTTCCTTGTTTCGCTCGCATTATCTGCTATTCTTGTTTTCATCAAGTTCAGAGGGGCGGCGGGAGCCAGCCATTGGGCACGAATGATCTAAAAAAAAGTTGTAAAAGAGAGAATGCCATGGCTTCCAGGGAAATTAATTGCGTACTAATAAATCAATATTGTTTTCAATTGCACAAATTGGATCTAAAAATTTTTGAGGTATCTATCTGCATTTTTCCGGACCTTCTCATCGGACTAAAATGTATGATATAAAGTAATCCCCTCACATTAGCCTTCTAATACTAATAGTAACTAATGTATTCAACAATGTGCTCATTTCTGTTTTGGGGGTTGAACTGGACCTCTAGATTTCCAGTGTTAACCCAGCATCACAAGTTCAATTGAAATCTAGTAGAAGGAAATATGGCGGAACTCCAGCCTTGAAAGACGGGTAATAGGGCGGTGATGGGACTTCATTCACTGAAAATTCGTCACTCAATGAAAGTCGATCGGAAAGACTGAATTCCGAAAAGGATTTCAATTTTAATAATAGTGGACATTATTAATAATAATTTCAACAATAGCATTTCTTTTCGATATATTTCATGAAACAAGACCTTTTTATATTAATAATAGATCATCAGTGCTGGAGTTGTGGGTGTGGAGAAGGAGTGCAGAGGGGTGCTTTTCCCCCAGTTATGTACATTTCCATTAACCATCGCCTCCTGCTAGGATAATTTGCATAAGCATCCCCCACTTCTTCATTGTCTCCATGCTGATGTACACAAAGACCCTCCTCGATCAAGAGGCCTCCCCGATGGCGCAGTGGTAGCGTCGTCGCCTTGTAATCAAGGGGTCCCGGGTTCGATACCCGGTGGAGGCACAAGTGGTTCGGATCCCACTTTAAACTGTAGGCCCACTCCCGATTAGCCTTACTGTGCATAAAGTGGACTTAAAACACCAAATCAATCCAATCCTCCTCGACCAAGCATACCAGCTATAGGAGTATCCTCTTCGAGCACTGTAGATCATAAAATAAAAACACACTGGAAAGAAGGAAATGTCCACAGAATTTCAATATGGAAGAAAAATGAACTTCACAAAATGCCCCCAAATAATGGTAACATTTAACCCATACGCTCTGAACCCTTAGGGCAAAGGGATAATTCGACTCCACATCAAACTGAGTTTTGGGACCACTTTGAAGTAACATGGAACAGGTGTAAACTATTTTAGAGTTTTTTTCAGCTCTTATTTGAATATAAAAAGGCTTAGAGCCATCTTGAAAATATTTGATGTGAAGTTACATTCAAATACCACACGTAAAATTAAAATTAGTGATAAAACTTCATGATTTATCAAATTTAATTCTTTATATTGTGCAGCAACAAAGCAACGACTGGTTGAGTAACTGGATCTTTCTATACTGGATTCATGCAAGAAATAATAAGTTATGTCAGCGTTTCGTTAAAAAACGCAACAAAAGTTTTTTAGTGCCTAAAAACCTATTTTGCTTGTTAGAACCTATTTTAGGTTACACTGTGACCTGTGCAATACAAAGTGGTCTGATCTGTGTGGTCTTGCTCACTTTGGCGTCACTTCCATGCTTTGTGGCATTCACGCCTTGCAAACTAACATTTCAGCATTGAAGTTTGTACCACTCACTATATTTTTGTTGTAAGATTTTCAGAATATAAGATGATCTTCACAGACAAAATTGCGGAGTTTTACTGTGGATAACATGAAAACAGATAGGTGCCTAACTATACGGCGATGAGTGGATTTTAATAGCAAATTTCCAATGTTGAGTTCTGCCATCGCCGTAGGGTTAGGCAACACACATAACGTTATGCAAGATAGTGCATATTTCAGGATATATGTGTCCCATTTTCATTGCCGGTGACTATACCTAATCAGCAGTATTCAGAAATTTTGAACTATTTTAAGTTGTTTTTTTAACCTACTTCAGGATTTTTCGAGTCTAACTTAAGATTTTTAGGACCTATTTCAGGATTTTTAGCAGTGACGTGCACTGAGGAGTAGCTAGTCTAGCAGAGATAGATCAATCAATCTCAAATCTCTAATTATTTTCAAATCACAATATTTATTGTTTTGTTGAAGCCACAGTTTATATGCAACACTTTTTTCACGCGCTTCTCGTCCCTCGGTGCGTTCAGCGGCCTAGCTCGCTCTTTTTCCGCCTCACAGTTCCAGGTAGAAACGGGTTTTCGAAGGGAAAGGGAAGATTTCTGCCTCTACCTCCCTTGCCCCCTCGCCCCCGCTGCAATGGTTGAAAGCCCGTGCTTTCAGGTCCTCCAGTCTATCTCCTATAGGACAGGTAGGGGATTGGTTTCCCTTCGATTTCTTTGAAATCCTCTAAAGAACTAAGGGGAATTTTTCCTGCAGTACTTCTGTCTTCTGTATTTACACTACTTTTTACACGTTGTACAATATGTATGTATACTATGGGATGTGCTTTTATCATTTATGCAATTGGAACGTCTTCTGTGCAGACAAAATTTTATGCTTTTTTTTAAAATATGGAATATATAATGGTTAAATAACAAATATGTGCTCACACTCTCTCTTGCTCTCGTTTTAGTAGTGTTTTATTAAAATATACAAATCTCTTGGCCTCCAATAAAAAAATGGATAAGCTAAACAATCATAAATACGGATTTATTTATTTGGGAAAGTGAACGCTCGTTCTAATTCTTGTTGTTGGTTTATTTTACTTCGCTCTTCTGTCACATTTGGTTATAGCGAAAATGAGGATGAGTGATGATATAATGAAATTGATGAAGGGACCTCGCAAAGAACAATTCAGGCTGGAATTCATGACGAGCGTGCATTCTTGTTCTTATGTGTTGTACTCTGCCTGCAGTGGATAATGAGAAAATTTGAAATGAAAAATGTATCCCAGAACTCAAAAAGCCAAATGAATATCATTGAAGAAAGTAGAAAAATGGTTTGTTTAAAGTTGTGTTTTGTTACCCATCGCTTTTTCTAGCTGTATAGATTTAATCGGAATAAGTAGCTAAGAGCTTGGAAAATCGTGAAGGACAATCATAAACAGAGAATTCTAGGCTCCTGATTTCACAGTACCCTGCAGATGCACTGGGAGGAAATTATTTGTATTTTCTTCTCTCTTCCATTGCTTTTCCTAATTTCTGCCATGACGATGAACGTTGATTAAATTAAACGAGTGAAGAGTGGTTGCAAATAAACACTCATGCACAGGCTAGGGCTCGAGCCCGGATCCTTCAGTAACGAGATCGTGAGAAATTATGGAAATCAAGCAATGCAAAATTTTTGAAAAAACGAAAGATGGTATTTCAAAAATTCAACTCAAAATTACTACTCAGGAAAAATGCAGTTTGCTTTACCGATACCCACGTATCCGAATGGTTAGCGCCTTCCTCACATGTTTGTTGTCGGCCGACCGGATCTGTACCCGATGGAGGCCTATAGTGGTTCGTATCCCACATTAAACTATAGGTCTAGTCCCGATTAGCCTTTCTGTGTGTAAAGTGGACTTAAAACGTCAAATCAACCATCAAATCAACCAACCGTGGGGGAGTGGTTACCACAGCGCGCTACAACACCAGGAGTTCCTGGTTCGAACCCCTACCTGGACATGGGTGTCATTAATTTTATCGCATCATCTTCGCGATTAAACAAATGTATAAAAAAGCGAATCAAATCAAAACATTCATTGATTGATTGTTTGATTTAGTTTATTTTACTTCGCTTTCCGCCATATTTGGTTAATCGCGAAGACGGTATGATAAAATTGATGAAGGGCAAGGGACACACAAAGATCACCCATTGCCAAGCCAAGATTCAAACCCGGCATCTCTGGCTCAGTAGTCAAATCAAATCGTTTTTGATTTTCGAAAGTGGGTGGAAGTTATGTGTACAATTTTTTGTAGTCATTCCTAACTTTGCAATTTTTCCTGTATTTGACGTTCTTCTTTTAGGAATACCGGGCCCTAAAAAAGGGGGGGGGGATTATGACCCGTTGGGCACGCCACTCATTGCTACCCCAAGTGTCGACGTCACTGCACGTCACTGATTTTTAGAACCTATTTTAGGGTTTTTCGAATCTATTTTAGGATTTTTCGAGCCTAACTTAAGATTTTTAGGACCCATTTCAGGATTTTTAGAATCTAAAAATCCGAGGTCTAGTTATGAGATATGGGATTTTTCCTATAGATGTCCACCTGCGAGCAAGGAAGTTAATTCTGCATTTCGGAGGGGGGACATATGTTAAGTTAGCCGAGCCCCTTTGGCCGAACCAGAACGCCCCTGCTTATTATCGAAGATGTCGTATCATATGTTACTGGAAACCAGATTTCTGTCTTGTAAATTAAATTATTTCATAAGCGACACTTCCTGTTGAATTTCTAAGCTATATAAAATTTCAGAAGCAGAGAGAGAGAAAGAATATTGCGGGGCTGGTTCTACACCTCGCCACACCCTGCATTGCCGGGCGGCCACTACGCCACTGTCTCTAATTATCATGATCAATTGAGCTTTCGTGGCTGCCTTCAGTAGCTGTTATGTCAATCTTCGCAGGTTTCAGATTCAAATCTTCTGTGGAAAAATAGCGACGCATTGGCTTCGAGGAGGAGGAGGGGGGGGGGGTAACCTTGAGTTAGGACTCACTCACTGTCGTAATGTTCCCAAGTTTACGACCGCAACCATTACCCCGATGCCAAAACTACTCGCGGATCTGATTCAGGTTTGGCCCGCTTTTGAAGGTCCTACAGGCATTTTCTTCCCCCAACTCTCGTGTTTACAATCCCGCCAGAGCCAGTTTCTCTGTGACGCAGGCCCGTAGCCAGGAATTTTTAGTAGGGGGGCGAAGTCAATCCTAGAGGGAGCAAATTTTTAATATATTGTGTTGCATTGGAAGATGCCCCCCTCCCCCTCCTCCAAAAGTGATAAGTAACAGGAAAGGGATGATATCTTGAAACTCCAACGAACAAAAAAAGTTCGAGCAACATCAAATAACAATATTTCGATAATGACCTTTTCGGACTACCAAAGAATACAAAGATAAAGTTTAACATAAATAGGCTAATCGGGACTGTATCTACGTTACATTTACAGGTCAATAATGTTAATACACGATTAATATGTACCAACAGCTTTGGGTTTCTCTGCAGAACTGATTAAGGAAGACGTTTATAAATCGTGCTTCATAATGTTTTCCTCTAGTTTCCAGTATGCAAGATGTTTACGCACAAAGGAATCTAACGAGAATCCAAGAACACCATTGTGTTGTGTTAGGCAAGAAAAATCGAATTAATTAAATAATAATGGTTACATATTATCTACACTTTGATGAATTGTTTAAACATTTACATTTTTTTAGGCCTACTTGCTAAAACATTAAAATGGGTCCCTTAGTCCACCATGGATTCTATTTGCTTCAAATGAAAGACTCTTGCATCACTTCAGACAATCTTTGCCTACGTTAACCATTTTGCAAAATATTGTGTTGACACCTGACAAACAAATAGGAATCCCTTGATTGATCAGCGACTTCTTGGATTACACTGTCATCATTAATATTTCATATTTTTATCAAGTTTTATCGAGGGAAATGCTGTATCCTCTTTACATTTTGAAAAATACCTTCCGTAATGGCTATGGTACGAAACCGAAAGATATAAGGGGCCTCCTTCGCTTTACCCCATTTCCGCGGCACGAAGTCTCTGAGCAGCTAATCGTCACCACTTTTTGAGCAGAAGAGTACAAACCCCAAATATGAGGGATTTTTATTCTGATACTAATTTTTACCAGTCACACAATGGCTTAAGATATATGAATAAAATTAGGAGAATCCACTACATAGCAGAAGAGTTGACATAATTATTTGTCAAAAAATTAGGTTGTGCCTGAGGTAGGTTTAACAGACAACTTCTGCTACAGACACAATTTATTATTATAAATATAAGAAAATAAATAGAATGTAATTTGAGAGATTTTCAATCGTATTTATTTCACTGCAGCTTTTTTCTACTTGTCATTTTCTTGAACCTATATTCATAAGGTGCCGCCTGATAACATCGACAACTTTCACAGTGTGTGCAGGACATCAATGCAAGCAACTTTTCTCAGTCACTATTTGCGCCTCTAATTCAACTTTCGATGTTACAAGCAATCAAAATAGGCATCTTCTGTCCTTAATGAATGCAATCCCATTGTAAGCTTCGTAGTTGCAAATGTCATTTATTTTTACTGCCGTTTAAAATTCTGAGAGCAATATATAACATGCTATTGAAACGAACAAACAGTCAGGGTTAAAACTTAACTTTTCCTTTATAAAATGGATATCATAACACACACCTATGTTGCTTACCATATTTGATGCGTTTGCATAGAGAAATGATTCATAAGATTTGAAATTGATATTTACACTCCATACGATGCTTAGTGTAACCCTATCGAACTACAAATTTTATCGCTTTCTAACCGAAATAATAATTGTGAAACACTATCACATTTTCATCGTGTTTGATAATAATTTGACCAACTAAGCTGTCCTACATCTTTCACTAGCCGACTTACATGGTAGGATGGTTACATAACACACTGCGAAGCCAGGGGTTCCAGGTTCGAGCCTGGGCATGAGTCTGCTTTGTGAGCAGAGGCGAAACCACAATTTTTTATCTGGAGAGGGGGGTCAAGTACCAGGACAAACGTGCCAATAATAATAATAGTAATATGGTGGTGGTAATGGTAGTAATAATAGTAGCATTACAAGACGTTATTATCGTCGTAAATCATGCAAAAGGGGATAGAAGTCGGTGCTAAAGCATTTGTGTTTGAACAAATTATTTGAAATATTTTTCCAACACGTTCAATTTCATATTAGCTAATAATGGAAAACAAGCACACAAACCGTATTTTTCAAGGACAGAATAATTACGAACATTATTATTTTGTACATATGACAAGTATAACTTTCATGTATACAACATATATTTTAAACATATGTAACATAGAGCGACATAAAATAAGAAAACACATATGCAACATGTTAACGCTAAATTGTGTACGTATTCAAAGTTTCTTTAATATATATATATATAAAATTTAAATACATTACATGGTCAATTCATCCGCCAAATTGTCTCTCAAATGTGAACGCTCCATTTCCTCAAAAGAATTGTTCATGCATTTAAGCAGCAACAGTCTGAAGTATATATATCTGGCCTTACCTCTCTCTCGGGTAATTTAGAATGCATTACAGAAAATAATCATATTGGGATCGAAGCGAGCAGGAAAATCTTTAGTATTAAATATTTGCAAACTGAAAACAATATTTATTTAATAGGGCGCAACAAATTTCACGGGGAACATGGCATTCTCTTTAACATTTTTTTTATTTAGATCGTTTTGGCTCCCAGGGCTGACTCCCGCCGCCCCCTAGCTATAGCTCTGAACGTGGGACTATAAGAATAGTAGATATCGAAAATTTTACGAAATGTACTTTTATTTGTAAAAAAAATTGAAATCGAGGGAGCAATTGCCCCTCTTTGTCCCCTGCAAGTGCCCTTGGCCGTCTGGAGGAAAATAGCAAGAAACACTTGAAAACTAATTCCAACTTGAGTATCCATTTTGTTCTACTATACTTAGATTCTGCTAGTCATGTTTCTTTACTTCAATGTTTGCCCCCTCCCAGATTGGACTTCCGTTCAAGATTGGGGGGGGAAGACAATGCCCCTACCCCCTGTGGTTGCAGCACTGTTTGTGAGTGTGTCTTCATCAATTTCACGTCACTCCCTCTCTCTATCACATGAATCGCTATTACCAAAAGGTAGACTTGGGAAACAAATAATGATGCTGTTCAAACTTCTTAGCAACACATCCAAGAAAAACGTCCAAATACATTAGGCACTTTTAATACAAGACTACTCAAAATATCACAACTGTTCTACATACAGAAAATTGATAAATCATTTCCCGAAGTTTGAATCTGGAAGAGATTTTATTCCCCAAATCCTGATCCGACATTATACGGAATCCCACACACCTTCATAAATCACAAAATCAATAAATGTCTTTGTTATGTTGCTAGAGTAATACAGGATCAAATTGTAAAGATTAGTGAGAATTCCAGGTAGATATGTATTCTGTATTTTTTACAGGGGGGGCAGTTGCCCCTCTGCTCCGTATAGCTACAGGCCTGCTGTGACGTCACCTACGTAGGTGAAACTTCTTCCGAGGGTCGCCATTTCAGCAACGAAAACATGTTGATTTGAAGAAGATTTATGTCAGGCTCACACAAAGCATTTGTGGGGGGGGGGGGCAGATTCGAAAGTGTTGAATGCTCAATTGATTGAATTAGGTTATTTACGTCGTTTTCTGCCACTTTGGCTAATCACGGCGATGAGGATGAGTGATGATATGATGAAATTCATATGAGAAAGCTTATGAAAAGTCTGTATTGCGAAAGCGGGAACGGCTATGATCAAAGGCATTATTGCTAATGCACGGCGTGCTATGTGTTTATTTATTATTGCAAAATTAAATTTAAAAAGTAAAATATTGTAGCAAGAACAAAAAAGTAAAACTATTTGCCTCCGATTTGTGTTAGCATTTATGTAAATAATTAAATATAACTGTTAAATATTGTAAATATTCGCTATTTTTATGGGTACGTCAACACTAAGGTTTTTTGCACCCGTCACATGTCCTTTCTTTACAAGTCTGTTGCGGACATTAAAACACACCCATGCCCTCGCCGGGACTCGAATCCGACACCTCCGGATCAAAGCGAGTTGAGCCGACCACCCAACACGCTCGGCTACCGAGGCCGGCATAAACTGTTATGTTGGCCTCTTAATGTAAATACATAGGCTACTTTTAAATAAAAATGTTAACTGTTATCTAAAAAACAAATGAGCAGACACACGTTTTTCATGTTACATTTCATTTGCATGAGGAATATAATAGCTGCTTAAATCTGCTATACGAAGACGTAAGTTTTATTTTTAAAAAAGGAAGGGAGTGAGTCATTCATTCATTTATTTCAGTGATCAGAGCCACCCCAATAATTTTGACAATTCGGCGCCCCTGGGCACCCTGGGCACGGTGTTATATGCACGGGAAAATTTACATTACCTCTACCTATGGAACTCACCAGAATACATGTTGCTAAATTCCACTGAGTCTATTTTTGCGTTCAAAAGTAAATTTTAAAAAATTGCAACGCATTAATCACTTCTAGGCTATTCAGAAAGCACTTCATCAACATTATTTACTGATGTAGATGTAGATTCAGTACCACTTGAGAGTTCACAAGGGGATACGTAATCAATACCGGGAAGAACGTTCGCAATAACGACGACCCAATGCGACGAGGCAAGGAATTTTCACAATTCTGGCAAGAGTCACCGCGTGACTTTTTTGGGGGGGCGGGGAGCGGGAATGCAAAATTGAATTTTGCGGTGGCGGTAGCTTACATGGTTTAGACATATCAAAAGTTCTCAAACGACACTGTAAAGATTCGTGATAAACCTGCAATACCGCTCTCCAAATTTTCCATTATATAATCAAAGCTCAAGAATGGGTTTAAACTAGGGATGGCCAAACGGATCCGGATCCGAAAAATCCGGATCCGTTCGGATCCGGATCCGGATCCAAATGTTACGGATCTGAATCCGGATCCGAAAATTCCGGATCCGGGTCTGAAAGTTTCGGATCTGGATCCGGATCCGAAAGTTCCGGATCTGGATCCGGATCCGAGGGTTTCGTATCTCAATCCCATTATAATATTACCACACCTTAAAAGGTATTATGATCTTCGATTACAAAGAAATTTTTCATTAGTCCTACAAGAATTTTTTTCAAGTGTTGTTCCTAAAATACTTTGCTACGCATCGGCTAACACACTCGTGCACAAAAATAATCTTACTTGTTTAACATAAAATGTCAGAGGTGATTTTGTAAATGCCATTGAAACGAATATGTATTCTTTCGAATGTATTGGAAATGAAAACACACATAAATGTGAGACATTCCATTCCAGGATGAAACCTTTAACACATATAACAAGATAGAAATGTTATACAAAAAATATACAATTGTTCTACAGTTACAGTTTTACAAATTAAAATAAAACATTATAATATCTGCAGTGTTATATAATTACAAAGTGTAAGACTAACAAGGGAGGTTATCTAAGTGTCCCCCTCTGATTTCCATGAAACTAGGCAGGCGTATAGTGGGGCCCAAATGAAGAAATACGTGTTTTTTTGTATCGGCTAAAAATCTGTTCTAGGGGGCAACCTCACCTCAAATGTCAAGATGAGGACAAATTGAAGTGGGGATATGACCCCTGTGTTCCCCTCCGATTTCCATGAAACGTGGTAGGTGTATAGAGGTTCCCAAAGGAAGAAATACGTGTTTTTTTTTGTTTCAGCTAAAAACTGTTTTAGGGGGCAAAATCCCCTCAAATGTCAATTGATTGATTTATTTTTTTATTTTACTTCAAGTTTTGTGCCTCTTGGCTTTTTTGCGAAGATGGGGATGAGTGATGATATGATGAAAGTGATGAATGGACATTCACAAACAACCGTGCCCGAGCGGGATTCGAACCCGGGGCGCCTGACGTTGCAGCGCGATTTGCTAACCACTCAGCCACAGGGTCCGGCCCTCAAATGTCAAGATGAGGACAAATTGAAGTGGGGATCTGACCCGTGTGTTCCCCTCCGATTTCCATGAAATTTGGCAGGTGTATAGAGAGGCCCTATGCACCCTGTATCTTCCTATGTCATATTTACGTGGTTTCAGGGTCAGATCCCCACTTCAATTTCTCCTCATCTTGACATTTGAGGGGGGGGGGTGCCTCTATACACCTGCCAAGTTTCATGGAAATCGGAGGGAGATACTTAGACCTCCCTTGTAAGTGTATTAATTAATTACAAATCGCGCACGCGCGCACACACACTATATATATGTGTATGTATGTATATTATATATATATGTATATTAGCAGGTAACAATATGTTATAAGCACATTCTTACTTTCCAAAGAAGCGCATGTGGGATGGCAAAACGGATCCGGATCCGGATCCGAAAAAATTTAAGATCCGGATCCTAAGGATCCGGAACCAACCGGATCCGGATTTCGGATCCGCCAGGATCCGGATCTGGCCATCCCTAGTTTAAACTCGGTACACTCAGTACACTCCACTGATGTTTTTATTTCTATACGCTTCCACGTGAACACATCACAGGAAGGCAAGTTCTTCGAGCCGATGTGACGATGACGTCACAGAATTTTCAGACCGCGAGGGTTGACAAAATCCCATTCATTCTCTTTGCAAAAGGGGATGAGGCCTTGCTCGAAAAAGGTTTTATATCCCTGCAAAAGGAGACCTTCAGGCAGTGGGCAGAGAACACAACATAACTTGACTGCGGGACAGAAGGGATGCCTTCTTGCGAGGCATAGAGGACCAGTGGTCCTTGAGCGAGGGAAGGTTGGGGGAGAGACGGATCCATTGACCATAGTTTGATGTCGTGCGTCAACGATTTCTTTAAAAACAACACGCAAACTCCGTGCTGTGACTTCCTGCGTGATGTAGGCTTTGTCTTGGTTGGGACCAGAGGCGCAAACACGAATTTTTGTCTGGGGGGAGGCAAGTACCAGGATAATCGTACCAATAATAATAATAATAATAATAATAATAATGTTAATAAAATAATGTTAATAATAATGTTGCTAATAATGTTATTGTAACATTATTATTATTATTATTATTATTATTGATTTACTTTATTTTACTTCTCTTCTTGTGCCGATCACCACTACTAGTTAGCAGTCTTAAAAATATTCCCGAATCAAACGATAGTATTATATATATTGTAATATTGGGCAATGTTAGTTAGAAGTTTTAATTTAAATTTTAGATTAACTGAATACTTAAGAAGAAATTATGCCTTTCGCTCAGGGTTGGCAAAATTTGTGTTTTTTTTTAAAAAGAACAAAACAAACTGTTTTTTTTTGTTTAAAACATTTTTTTGTTTTAAACATAGTTTTAAACATGAGTTTTAAAAAACAAGTTTTAAACATGTGTTTTAAACAAAAGAAAGTCAACTTTTCCCAGTAAATTATAGTTAAAGTCGTTAAAGAAAAAAATTGGGGTGTGCGGAATCCCGAAGAGTCGGGACCGGGATCTGGAAAAAAATTTCCCGACTTTTCGGGTTCCCGAGCAGTTAGTTTTTGTACCAGAAGTGCAAAACAAGTACTTAAGATGAAAATTACGTGTAGAATTCGAGATTTTTAGAGCTTCGGGAAATTTCGATCATTTCCCGTCCCGAAAATTTCCTGACTTTGTCGGGAAATGGAAAATATTTCCCGTCCCGAATGTCGGGATTTAAAAAAAAAATCCTGTCCCGATCCCGTCCCGACCAAAAACATTCTGTCTCGCACACCTATAGAAAAAATACTCATTTTTATGAATCTATATTACTGAAGTACAGTGGCTGCAAGGACAGTTTATATCCCTTTGCAGATAAGGTTTACCATACTGCAGGGAAAGGGTGTGCGGGAAGAATTTTTAGGTCGGGACGGGAAATTCTTTAAATCCCGACATTCGGGACGGGATATGTTCGAAATTTCCCGAAGCTCTTGTAATCGCGAATTCTACACGTAATTTTCATCTTAAGTGTTTGTTTTTGCACTTCTGGAACAAAAACTAACAATTTCCGATACGTTCCAGACATACATTTACATTGAAGAAAATGTCCAGAATTGGCGACTTTTTAAAATGACCATTCTGTATTTCCCTACTGCTTGGGACCTCAAAAAGTGGGGATTCGGACGGGAATTTCTTTTCCCGATCCCGGTGCCGACTCTTCGGGATCCCGCACACCTCTACTGAGGGACAAAAGTAGGGAGTAATACCCCCATTTTCCGCCACTGCTGAAGTAGATTAGGATTCATATTCATCTAAATCTCAAGAAACTAAATATTATAGAATTACTATCTTCGTCGTGGAAAAATCAGTGTGAAATATTTCCTGCTGCCTGAACAGTTTATATAGGAGAAAACAACCTGCAGTGTCATAATAGATTCTCCAGATCAATTTATCTATCCAAAGTACAAAATTGTGTTACCAAAAGTAAGCGTCTGCGCTTTATTCAGTTATACAAACGAATGAATCCTATCGCAAGAGAAAAAAAGTCACATCATCATCAAAATCACGCATTGTGTATTCAGATACTTCCACCAGTCTCAAACTTACAGGACGGTACGAAACAAAGAACTGAGAAGTTTCCATTTCTACAGTAAAGTACGGGCCCTTCTTGTCGCAAAACAGTTTTTCTACCTTGTGCATACATAGCTAGCCTGCCTAACCAACGTAGCCCGTGATGTCAGAATATAAGGTTGGTCAAGTGTTGTGCGATAAGTGAGACCCGTAAAGCACGGATTAATTGACACTGATTCAATGAAAAGACAGGGTTGCCAAACAAAAAAATTATCACAGACTATAAAATATCAAGTACCAAAATGTGTTTTATACACTTCTAAAAAAACATGTTTAAAACACATTGTTTTAAACGTTTAAAACATTTGTAAAAAAAACAAAGCCGTGTGTTTTAAACGTTTAAAACAAAGTGTTTTAAACACTTTTGTTTTAAATATGCCAACCCTGCTCTCGCTCGAGCGCGTTCGTCTCCCGAGTTTTCCCCGTTTACTTCTGAAAGAAGTAATCAATTCCACTTCTCCGCAACTATTGGACTTATGACCTTCAAATTTTTATGGGACACTTTTCAAAGGTTTATTTCATAATCTATTCATTCAAATTTTCATTCTCACAAATGGTTTGATATTTGGTTTTATTTACATTAAATTTGGCAATGTTCATTCCAAATGCCATAAACAGGCGAAGTCAAAATCGACCCTTTACACGGAACGGGGTCTTTCCCGGCGGTTGGAGTTTTTTCCCCCTCATTTCGGCAGGACCGCGAAGGAAGGGAGGGGTGCTGTTAATGGCCCGCCTGCTTTTGACCACGGAATGCTTGAACCTCCTTTCAGTGTGTTTACGAAGCAACAGGAGTTTGTGTTATTTGTAACAAGTGCCAAACCTTCGTTGGAAGAGTAAACCTTCAAGAAATAGAAGATCGAAGAGAGAAAAGGCGCAGAATACCACATTCAAAGGTTCCAAAGAAGAAATCTCGGCAGGGTGCTCTTCTTCGGAATTAATGGAAAAATCACAATTAATCTCTTTTCATTTAGATCGTTCGGCGCCCAAGGCCGACTCTCGCCACCCCCAGCTACGGTTCGGAACTTGATAATACTAAGAAAATCAGGTACTGCTAACGAAGCGAGGAAGAAAATTTTACGAAAAGTATTTTCATTTACATAAAATTTCACAATATTTTTTATTAGCTTTATTTTTACTTCAACTTTTGTTCACTTTTTGGCTAATTTGCGAAGACGGGGATGAGTGATTATATGACGAAATTGATGAATGGACACTCACAAACATCCATGCCCAGGCCGGGAACCCGAGACCCCTGGCGTTGGAGCGCAATGTGCTAACCACTCCGCCACGGGAGCCGGCTGAGTTCACAATGAAAATTGTTTGCATGTCCGGGTAAAAACAAATATTTAATTTCGATTTTGTGGTTTGATTGAATTGGTTTATTTTATTTGCTTTTCTGCCACTTTTAGCTAATCGTGAAGATGAGGATGATTGATGTTCTGATGAACCGACACTCACAAAGAACAACCATGCAAAGCCCTGGCTTCGAACCTTGAATCCCTGGCATTGTTGCGAACAGTGCTAACCACAGCGTCATGTAGGTCGACGATTTGGTGTATTAAAAATAAACAGAGAATCCTTGTGTATTAAATCATTCTTAAGCGAAGTGATAGCAAGGGACACCAGATCACCAAAAATAAAAAAAATAAAGACAAAATGAAATAAAAATAAAGAATATGGCTTCGGTAGTCTACTCGGTAGGGCGTCTGACTGCCACGTGGGAGACACAGTTTCGATTCTGGAGGTGGGCCTTGTCCCCTCATAAAGCGGCTCTGAGGCTCACCTAACCTCTAATCAATGTGTATCTGGGGGCAACCCTTGGGATAAAGGCGGCCGGATCGTGGTGCTGATCACATGACCGAGACCGAGAATGTGTGGGGCCCTACCTCACATCCCCTGAATGTGTGTTATGGCACGGTGCTATATGCACGGGGAACTTTGCTTTACCTTACCTGTGAAAGTAATGACGTCCTATACAGAAATTTATCCACGCACCCCTAACGACTACAAAATTTCCCAACTCTCACCTAAAATTTTTCACTGAAGTCAAATTTATGATTATTTCGGCTCTAAATTTACCCTTACACTTCTGTAAAATTCTAGGTTGACCCCTGGTCATATAAAATCAGTATCGTTCGGCTTGCAATTGCAAAACAGTGATAGACTTTTTGCTAGCTTCCTAGTAATACAAACTTTCTAGTAGAACCATATCAAATTCTTACTTATTATACTTGGAAAATATTTCTACTTGGTAACAACTTTTCTCCCGAAAATTTTGGCCAGGGTATGAGGCCGGAGGCCACTCACCATCGTGAGCAAATTGGGGAGCTACGAACGATTAGCGTAATCAGGTCGTGGAAACCTATAACAACAACTGAGGGTTCGTCGTGCTAATCACACGTCATCCCGTAACTGGTAGCATGACAGAGGCGGAACCACTAATTTTTTAAAATTTTTGTCTGGAGTACCATAATAAACGTACCAATAATAATAATGTTATTATTATTGATTTTCTTTATTTTACTTTGCTTCTTGTGCCACTTTTGACTTATTTGCGAAGATGGGGATGAATGATATGATGAAATGACACTCAAGCCGGGATTCGAACCCGGGACCAACATTATTATTATTATTATTGGTAGTAGCAGTAGTAGCGGTAGTAGTAGTAGTATCAAAGACGTTATTACCCTCGTAAATTATGCAAAAAGGGGTAGAAGTTGGTGCTAAAGCATTTGTTTTCGAACAAACGATCTAAATTATTTTTTCAACACGTTCTATTTCACATTAATAATAGAAAACAAGTACTCAAACTATTTTTGAAAGATAGTAATGCTTGATAAATTCATTCCAAATATAATTCCCTTTTACATTAACATGTATAACACATGCACGATATATGTTTCGCACACAGTGGCGGCTTGTGGTGAACGAAAGTGGAGGGGCGACAGCTCATAAATTTGCTCTACTTGTAATGTGAGTTTAATTGATTAATTTCGTATATAACAGCCAACATGATAAGAAACTGATATATTCGTCTTTACCGAATATCATGCTTTGCACGTTTGCACATATGATAAATTAATAATTATTTAACAGTAATGCAAAGATTACGAAAGATGAAAGAAGAAATAGAGTTCTAACAGATTTAGTTGTTTGTTTTTTAACTTAACAGAGGGGAAAATTGATAAGCACAATGACGTATATTTACGTGCATTGAACGTGAAAATTTCTAGTAAAAATGTTACACAAAAAACGTTTCCTGTCCAACATGACTAATTGATATATGAAATAGGGAAGCAAAGTAAATATCTCACTGGAAAGGTGATATCTGCGTTACCAGAAGCTCAAGCTCTACAGTAAAAATTTCAAACTTACCAGAAATCTTCTTCAGACATGCTTGTTCTAGATTCAAATTTGGTCTAGGCCTAGGTTTTTTATGTTTATTTTATTCATCTAGACTTCTGGGAAAAAAACTTCGCACCAACAAGTTCTCCACATAGCTCATCGCAACAAACGCACAACTACAGCACACTACCGAAAAAGCTTCACTTTTCCATGGAAAACGAAGAAACAACAAGCAAAGAGAATCGAGTATTCTCTTTGCAACAAGTGTCAATGCTATCGTCTTCCCATGCAGTTATTTTATTGCCTCGGGGTTGCCAGACAATTTTGCGAAATTTTCAGAAATTCGTAGTACACAGGTTCCTGTAGCGGCTCTTGGTGAGTTTAGATGAATAGTTTCTAATTTATTTAACATCCGCCTTGAAAAGAAATTGTGAAACTTTGTCACACTATCAGGGTTTTTTCAAAACGTGCTAATCAAAACATGTAATTAAATCTAATTTTGTGAGTAACACGAAGCTGTAGCCGACTTCCGTGACTATAAAAAGCCATGGATCCTGGGTTCGAATCCATGCCTGGACATGGGTGTTCTTTGCGAATGCCCTTCCATCATTTAATTATCACTTATCCTCATCGTCGTGATTACCGAAAAGTAGCAGAAAGCGACGGTAAATAACAAATATCAAGCACCTGTCTGTACTTTTTCAGTTACCGATATTTTCTTTCCTCATTGGAAATTGCATTATTTATTGCTCTATGGAATACAGAATGATTTCTTTCGACGGTTGGTAATTTTCTTTCTTACGTTAACTTCATTGCTTCTGGCAAGTCTTCATTGTTTACCGTTCTCCGGAGAGAGGGCCAGTTTCGCCTAGGGGGTTGGTTTCGGACGACAAACCCTCCGTCCTCCCAGCCCATTCCCAGCCACAGATCCCGCGCGTGTTATTCCGCCAGTTCCCTCGCCTCTTACCCCTCGCGGCAGCGCCTGAAAATGCTCTACGTCTCGTAAGGTGGGAGGACGCCGCCCTGCCAGTTCCGTATTCCCCCGCACGGTAGCATGCAAACTTCGCAATTGTCGCGGAAGAATGAATACAGAACCGACTAACCAACGATCTATAAGCAACGGAATATTTGTAATTCAGACAATGTAAAATATAATATATAAATGTTAAAGTAATGTTTGTTCACTTGTGATTGGCAGTGCGGCGTCCGTATCGTCCTTATGAGCGGCCGCCCCTGTTCGCACATATGCAACATGGAGCGACGTGGACACTAAATTGTGTACGTATAAAAAGTTTCTTTAATGCATATTATATACAATATAATATATTATTTAAATACATTACACATTAAATTCATCCACCTCACAATAAACCAACAGCAAAAATTACATAAATTGGCAACGCTCCTTTTCCTCAACAATTGCTCATACATTTAAAACAAAATCAATTAATAAAAGTGTTACTCTCTCTTTGGTAATTTACAATGCATTACAGAAAACAACCTGCGAGCAAGAATATTTTTAGATCCATTTTTTTTTTAAATTTAATAGGGCGCAAATAATTTCACGGGACGCCAACGCATTCTCTCTTTTACAACTTTTTAGCCTCCCCGATGGCGTAGTGGTAACGTCGTCACCTTTTGATGGAGTCCCGGGCTCGATACCCGGCGGAGGCACATGACAGTGCTTCGGATCCCACTTTAAACTGTATGTCCAGTCCCTATTAGCCTTTCTGTGCGTAAAGTGGACTTAAAACCACAATTCATCTCTTTTCGTTTAGATCGTTCGGCGCCCAAGGCCGACTTTCGCCATCCCCAGCTATGTTTCGGGACTTGATAATACTAAGAAAAGCAGGTACTGCAAACGAAGCGAGGAAGAAAATTTTACGAAAAGCATTTTTATTTACATAAAATTTGAAGTTGTGGGCGGTAATTGCCCCTTGCAGATGCACTTGGCCGTCAATGTTCCCCCCCAGAACTCATTTCCGTCCAAGGCTGGGGTGGGGGGCAATGCCCCCCTGTAGTTGCGCCACTGTTGCATGATCTCCCTCTGCTGAGGCATGTGGGAGTGATGCCGGCAGTATCTTGACCTGCTTGGACCTTTGCGCCATGGGTTATAATTATAATTATTGTTTACACGGAGAGAGAAATTGTATTGTATATGCTTCATCATCCTCATCGTCGCGATTAAACTAAGAGTTATAAAAGCAACGAAAATAATAAATACAGTCAGTTTATGTGAATTATAGGACTGTGTTTTCCATAAAGACCTCGTATGCTTTCGTTCAATTTTCTTTATCTTGAAACTTTTTCCCATCAAATTTGATCTAACGGTGAGGTGAATATAAGTGTAATAAACTTAAATATATTGCTCTTTATATCATTAGATTAAGAAAGACGAGATGGGGGAATAAAAATATGAAACTGGGAGGAAGAGCCTCCATTATGGTACCATCTTTGAATTTATCCGGAGTGATTAAGTACAAACTGATACACGTACCTATATTTTCTACATTTAATGGACAGCCTGAGTGGCCAAATGATTTGAGTTATCGACTCAAAATCTCACGGCCGAAGATTCCAGGTTCGAACATCGCCCTGGGTAATGTACACGTTTTCTTGAAAATTCTATTAATGTTTGAATTAGTAAGATTTTCGGACAGATTTCATTAGTGTATATCCCACGACATATATTGATCGCTGATCATATAAATTAGAAACTATCTGTTGAAAATATAAATTACTAATTTGCGCTGTCTGGGTGTCGTTCAATTTGTCTTTCAAACATGGATTCGTTAAATTGTACGCAATTGAGGCTTTTCAAATCTCATTTCACAGTGGATGTTTTTTTTATGTGGAAGCAATTCTGTGAAGACGGGACTAAATATAATCTAAAAACTAATTTCTGACATAAGCACAGAAATAAGCATAATATTTCTAATGACGCCTTCTTTGACGAGATCCCAAGAGAAGAAATGGAGGACCTCTTCAACCTGGACATTAACGATAGGTTAATTATCATCTCTTAAACATGTAATTCAATTTCTGTAACAGTGCATTAATTATTATAATAGGCCCGAACCCGAAGTGACATTGGAACATGCTCTTCACAGGAATATTAGAAAATGGAATCCAAGAAGTTAAATGAAGATAGAAGTGTTTTAGTGTTCCAAGGTAAAAACCTGCAATTTTGTGACTGTCTTCGTTTGGATATCACTTTAATTCATTCCTGAATTAACAAACTTACGGACAGAAAACGGCAGCAAAAGTTTCACTACAATAACTTACAAAAAAAAGAAGCTCATTAGTAATAAAATAACCCAATAATTTTTTCAGCGAGTTTGCAGATTCAAAATAAAATACCAGGCTGTCCCAGAAGACCTGCACCATACTAGAACGAAAATGAAACACAGAATATCAGAAACAAAGACAGACTTTATTCAGCAAAGTACAGGCCTCCATGTTCAATTACCTTCACCCACCTGCGACAACAGTTCAATCTGATGGCGATACCAGGTGGCAGGTTTAGAATTGAAAACCTCACGACAGGCAGAATTTTCCTCATCATATGAACTGAAGTGCCGACCACACAGGAAATGAGAGAGAGCGAAACAAACCGTAATCCGATGGTGCAACTTCCAGACTATAGGCGGGATGAGGTAACAACTCAAATCCGTCAAGCTCAGCTAGTGTGTTGGTCACTCTTCGAGACCGGTGACTGGGAGCATTGTCATTTTGCAGCAGTAACCTCTTCCTCCTCGTTAATGTCGGGTATTTCCCGTCCAGAATGGCATACACTCGGCGCAATCGTTCAGAATACATTTCACCTGTTACAGCATGACCTTCTGGAACAAACTCATAATGGACAATCCCGTCAATATTCCACCACACACTCAGCATGAGCTTTTTCCCAAATGTGTCCTGTTTCACATGGGCGATGGCCTCCTGTCTTCTTTTCACCCACTGTTTACGTGTATCGGGGTTTTCAGAAACACATACTTCTCGTCTCCTGTCACAATTCTCCTCCAAAAACGAAGATCATGCGGGTTTTGTAGCAATGTGTGGCAAATTGCAACTCTGCGCTGGGCCTGCACCTCTGTCAGCTCGTGTGGACTTTGTCGATACTGTTTATTGGTGTAATCCATGTCATGCAAGCGAAGTTTTACTGTCGATTTGGATGCCCCAACCACTCTGGCTAACACGTGTGCTGGATTGTGGTGTAGCATGCACAGCATCCTGCAGAGACTCGTTAATGTCCATCGGAGGTCACCCCGTGCGGGCCTTGTCCGCGAGGCGTAGATCACCCGAAGCGATTTTTTTAAACCAACGGGAAGCTGTCCGTCGATTCACCACTTCTTCGTTCTCCACACGACAAATTTCCTCCGCTGCCGCTTTTGCTGTTAGACATTTTTTCCATAAAAAAGCTAGCACTGCACGAAGTGCAATTTGGTCCTCACTCATCGTGCCCACTTTAATTTCAAAGGAACACTCGCTACACATGCTGCGCGTGCCTTCACTTGATCCCACGAACCTGTCCTCTATGCCTGCCAACAGCCTTTCACCGGTGGCGCCACCTACCCTCGCAAACTTCATCTCTTGGGGCTCAGTGTGCTGATGGTGCAGGACTTCTGGGACAGCCTGGTATTAGTGTTGAACTAGTGTTTATTGACTAAATTATATATTTTACGCATGTACATATTTGTTGTGTGTATATGATAGGACAGGGTTTCGCCGATAAGCTGTCATTCTTCTGCTGGCTTCCTGCTTAATTGACTTCTATAGTGAGTACAGTTTTAATTAAAATTATTGATTTGATTTGCTTTCTTTTACTTCGCTTTTTGTGCCATTTTTGTCTAATTTGCGAGGATGGTGATGAGGAATGATATGATGAAATTGATAAATGGACACTCACAAACATCCATGCCGAGGCCGGAATTCGAGCCCAGGACCCCTGTCGTCGTAGCGCGATGTGCTAAGCACTCCGCCACGGGGGCCGGCAGTTTTAATTACACAATTAAAATCAATCAATTTAATAATACAATAATTAATTTTATACGGAATAATATTATATATTTTTTATCAGAAAGGGGTTTGTCAATAATAATGAACAGAAATTAATTTAATGATGATGGCTTGAGGAACTTATATGCTATAATATTGCATTGGTCCAGTGATTGGTAACTAATTTAAATTTATATTTGTCAGTCTTTATGATTATACCACACTTTCCAATTGTTAGTATAAACTATAAAAAAAAATGAAAAGTATTTACGAATAAATTTGTTGGGATTGGGCATCGTACTATAAAATAAAAAATGGCCGAGTCTGCTGCCACTCACGTGTCAGCAGTAAGAATAAGCATCAAATTTGCTGCTGCCACGTAATTCGTCTGCTAAGAGGATGTTACAAATCTTAAGAACAGATTAAGACGAGAGAAATGCAAGTTTATGGTTAGTGGGAATGAATGTACAGGTAATTTAGAACCTTTTTCTTTAGAAAGCATTTAACGATATTATTTTAATGCTAATAGAACTTAACTTAACTAGGAGAGCATTTAGGTTTATTATTAGAAGAATGCTGAGGGACGTAATCTTAAAACATTTTTGTGAAAGTAATCGCTACAACTTTACAGTATGTGTTACAGACGTAATTGCATACATAGCATGATGAAATCACGATAAAACAAAGACCGAGTCTACTGCCACGCGCATCTTTTTTGAGGTTCCAGCAGAAAAAGAACGTGGCAGCAGACACTGCCTAAAAAAATACTAGGCCGAGGTCTCGAAAAGGTTGAGAACCACTGGGATAGAGTAACCAACCTACCGTCTGCTCTGTGTTCCTATGGACACAAGCAAGTGGAGAATAGAAGCTGCTGCGAATTTTGTCACGCTGCCCCTGCCAGCGTTGCCAGGTCAGATTTTTAAAAATCAGGAGATCGTCCCCGGAAAAATCAGGAGATCTGCTTAAAAAAATCAGAAGAACTAATAATAGCGGATTATCAACCTTTTTGGGGGGGTGTAGAGTGGGAAAAGCTTTCCACTATCATTATTGAACGTTAATTATTAATTTTAGAAGTCAAAAGATAAATTTATTACTGTTATGTTAATACAAATTTTATTATGAATTTGCACTTCAAGGGGTACGATAACCCCACCTCCTTAATTCAACTAAGGTAAAGGTACAGTTTCCCCCAACCAGTGGCGATGATCGGGTGCCAAAACTGAGGGGTCCAAGGATTGCCCCCCCAACCAATTGCCGGCACTGCCCTATACATTGCAAAAAGCAGTGACATTACTGGGAAAAATCCGACCTCGATTTTCTGTTCATCTCTCACAAATTTTCTAAAATACGTAAGTTGTGACTGTGCGTGGATTTATGTACTTGGCGATTAAAAGTTTATGGAAACATTTCGTGATTTTTGTATTAACTAGGACTAGAGCTTAAACCACTACTCATTCGGGGATATATTTTTTAAATATTCTACCTGATAATACCTTAGATTGCTTTTCTTTAAAACTAGCCAAAGTTACAGGATATAAGAAAGATCACACTCTTTTTTAACAACACGTTCAAAGCATACTCGCATTCATGGAAATGGAGAAGGGCTATCATGCCTGAACCCCCGAAATATCCCAGTCCGGAATTCGAACCCTGGGCCCAGTATCAGACAAGTCGCAGATTTTTTCTTCAACTTTTTTTCCCAGTCACTCCAGACAATGTACCTAAATGTTAATTAAATCAGCTTTTTGCATTCGAGGATTACCTGGTATACAATCTGGAAAGAGAATTTCTACCGCCACAGTATTGACTGAGTATAAAGGGACATAAGAGCAATTGTAGTAGTAGTTACCCTCAGAAATAGCTTAAAAAAACAACGCTATAACAGCATGAACTATGATTTCTAAGTTAAGAGGTGATTAAGGAAAAATAAAACTGCGACGTATAAGTCTGCAACAGCAGTTTACTAAGCCGACCACCGTGGCTGAGTGATTAGCACAGATCTATGACATCAGGGATCCCTTCATCAATTTCATCATATCATCACTCATCCTGTCTTCGCTATCAGCCAAAAGTGGCAGAAATGCGAAGTAAAATAAACCAAATCAATCAATCAACAGTTTGCTAAGAGCTTGTGTAACCATAACCCTTGCCTACATTCGTAATGTGGACTCCCTTTTTCATCAGAGTTAAAAACCTGAACCTGTATCTAGGATTTGCAATACACACTACCATAAAACTGAATACTTGGGTGGCAACATTGGTATTTAGTTGTAACCACTTTCCTCCCCTTTGACAAAAACCTCAATGGGGAAAGTTAGGACACCCGTCTTGGAGTTCCCAATGCACAAAGGGCTCAAGAAGCCGCGGATCTTTCCCAGTGACATCAAGCCTGGTATGACCCCCTCCCCCACCTCTCTCTCTCTCTCTCTCTCTCTCTCTCTCTCTCTACGGAATATTCATGGGTCTTTGCATTACACCAGCTGAATATGTAAATTTTAAATCAACTTTCGATTTTTTTAAAAATATTTGTTCATTATAAATATTTAAGGAAGCAAAAAAATCAGGAGATTTCCACATATTCCTGAAACTTGTCAGGAGATCAGTAGATCGTGCTGAAAATCAGGAAATCTCCTGCGAAATCAGTAGACCTGGCAACACTGAGCGCGACACAAATGAAAAGTCTCATTATAGCTCAGTTCATTGCTGATGCAGGACAAATTTCAAATTCATTTTTCTCTCTTATATAAAAAAAAAACCCTCGATAAAACTTTATTAGTATGAAGAGGAAGGATGGTAGTTAAAAATATTCAAAAATGAGAAAAATCGATGGGGGGATGTTTTGAGCTGTTCAAACTTGAAATTTGAACATTTGAACAGTGTGTTCAAATTTTACAAAGTTTCAAAATTTTATCATCTCATAATATGCAACCGTTTTTCCCCTTTACAACGAGCTCAAGAACGCTTCTGTATCTTCGTTCGTTCCCGAGATATACTTAATTGAAAAGAGCATGTTGCTCAAAAATGACATTTTGAACAACCCTCATATAATTCGTAATAATCATATTTCAGCAAAATCCTTTCACAGGTTTTGGAGCAAAGCAAAGCTGTGTCCGAAATATCATCAACATCGTGACTATGAGGGTCAACTCCTGCCTGATTTGACATGGAATGAATGACCCGACCCATATTTATATATATAATGTCATTAAATGTCTCAAATTATTTTATAAAATATACAATATATTATATCGACTGTCTTTCATTCAAAATGTATAATTGCAAATAGATGAACAATGATGTGCATAAGGGAGGAGGGATAAAAAATATGATATATTAAGATGATAATAGTTTCATGTATAAAATTCACATATAAATGCTATTACGTGTTTTATTAATATATCTATGTACTGGTTGCTAACGAAAGACGATGAGAAATGGAGAAGAAGTAACAAGTCGGTCTAATTTCTGTGTTCTGGGGATTGCTGGGTTCAGTGTCCTTAGAGGTGAGGCTCTTTGTTGTCCGTTCTTTTTGTATGTTCTCGATATTATTCCAGTCATGTATATTCGAATCTCAAACTAATTGTTTTATTTGTTATTAAAACAAAAACTCTTCCCCCGTTGGAAGAATTTTGTGGGGGGAGGGGGGAATTTCAAGACAAGATCGTTGGTGGGAGGAATTCCCCCCGTCCCCCCGGGATTCCGCACCCTGGTTTGGAACATTTATGTTACATATTATGCTGTTCATTAAATCACATTTTTGTAATCTGTAATTTTAAGGCAGTATATTGTTTGAAATAAAATATTCCAAACCATTTCAAAGGTAGAATTACAAGTATTGTCAACTGACCCCGAGCATATCGTCAACTCACTCCACATACAGGTTGAATTGATAATTGTCACTCTTCAAAAAAAAAATAACAAAATAAAAAAGCAATAATTTTACAATTTTTTTGGAGCATGGTGAATTAAAAATTTGTAGTGGTTGAGGAAAATACAAATATTGCTCGTAGGATTTCATCAATAGTATATCTTAATTTTTAAAAGCTGCAAAAATGTAAACATAAAAACATGGTCAAGTACGATTTGATGTTGCTCTTAAAGTAGGGTGATCATAATATTTTGACCCAAAGGTCACTTTACTCCCTCCTGAAAAATTGGTTAGGCCTAATTAGCTATAAAATTATTGTCATTAACGTATTATTATTATTATTTATAGTAACCGCTGTAGCTCAGTCGGTGGTCGGCCTCCGTGGAGGAGTGGTTAGCATAGTGGTACAGGGTTCGAATCCCGGCTAGGACTTGGATGTTTGTGTTGTCCGTAAATTTAGAAAACCGAGAATATAGAGAAAAACTGATATGTACGAATGATGAGAAAATGTGTGTGAATGACGGGGGATACCACCGAATAGGGGTATTTCTTTATTTTATATATAAAAAAGTCGGTATGGCGTCTGACTACCATGCGAGAGGCCCGGGATCGATCCCGGCTGAGAGAACCGGGACTTTTTCCACCTGTTTATGCGGCTCCGGCGCTCGCCCAGTGTTGTATAAAGTGGATACCTGGAGGAAAGTCTGGGAGGTAAATGCGGCCAGGGGCGTGGTGCTGATCACATCACTCCAAGCTTCGGCCGAGATACGCCTTCATGGCGTGGTGGAAAGCACAGGGGAGCACTTTACCTTTTTTATTATTTATTATAGTATGGATCACATAAATGATACATCATGAACAATATCTATGTAAAATATGATCTCTCGTTGTCAAGAGCTATTAATTTTTATAATCTCGGTATGACTACTATGCCAGAAGTATTTTGCAGAAGGACCAATCTTCTTGAGAACAACTTTATTCTTTACTAACCGTTAATAAAGCTCCCCGAAAAAGTTGCATCACATATTAATATCTAACACAAAACGAGGGATTTGACATTTGAATTTCCGCCAAGACACAGAAAGTCATTCTTTTTAAGAATCTCTCAAATTTAGACTTGGTTTTCAAGCTAATTCCTAGACTTTTAAAAAACGGGACAAATAGTGTTTCTTGTATAATATCGACGGGACAACTGGGACACGCCTATGAAACGGGACTCTCCCGGTCAAAACGAGACGAATGGTCACCCTATCTTAAAGAAACGATTTTATTTCGAGCAAAGTGAAACAAAAATTATTTGAATTTCACGTTATTCAGTTCATTTTAATTTCTTGTGCAGCGAGGTCGAGTAAAGATTGTTGCAGTCAAGAAATGATTGTTGCGCCGGTGCATGGAATTCGCCGCCCCCAGTTTGTACTTCAGTTATGAGTTATTATTTTTTTCTTTTTGCTCAGGCCAATCGGGACTAGACCTACAGTTTAAAATGGGATCCGAACCACTTGTAGCTCCACCGGGTATCGAACCCGGAACCCCTTGATTACAAGGCGACGACGCTACCACTGCGCCATCGGGGAGGCCCACACACTGTACTCGTTATTTCAAAAGTGGTAATGGAAATTTCCACAAGCGAAGTTGAAATATTTTTTTAAAAAAAGTTTTTTGAGAACTGAATTTGAAAATTCAGGCGCCAGTTGAAAATGCCTACATTTTACATTCCCAATTTCGCCTTCAAATAAACACTCAAAGAATCTGTTAATTGCATAGGAAAGGCAACCTTACTTTCGAGTAAAAGATTCCGAAGAACTTTGCGGTAGCGGAAACGCATCACCCATCCCATCTCTTCACCCCACCCCTAACAGCGGTGCTTGGAAGGGAACCAGCGAAAAAGAAAGCCCTTGCCATTGGTAACAGCCTTGCTGGGATACAAGAGATCTGACCAATAAGGACGTTTGAAACCCACGTGACTGTCACCGAAAGAGCTCTCCCCCCAATTTGTGCTGGAAACAGCAAAAGAAGACGGCCGCGCCATCTACTGGCCACCGATGGAAATGCAATTTCAAAGCGCAGCGAGGTTTAAATGTAGCTTCCACTTCTATTCCCTAACTTTTCTATGCTATGACCTTTCTATAGCTGAGTGGAAACCTCATTCGTCGCAGTTTACATATTAACTTCTCAGATAGGACATAGTGTATAATAATAAATATCATGTGCTTACGCACATAATCACGTCCTTCAGCTGGCCGTGACTTAATACATTTTTCTATAAAATGTTGGGAGTTTCTGTCAATCCTAAACCCTCACATACTCACAATCAGAAAAAAAAAAGCATAGTGTAAAATCTAAATTGTTATAATATCGTCTCGGGACGACCCAAATGACGTCAAGTTTAGTACTTTTTGTACATAAACATACGATATTTAGCCCCTTTAAAGCTACCCTGCACATTTTCATTATCGATTTACACGAGAAACTCTTATATTCGTTGAAAAAAACGTTTGAATAACTATCCCATCGCGCTCCAATGTAAAGCTTAGGGCAACCAAATGACGAACGAAATTCTTTAGAAATCACAACGGGGATGGCACCGGAACTAGAAAAGTTTGGTAATGAACAGCCCATGTAGATGTGCCGATGACTAAAATCTGTAAAGGATAAGCGATGTGAGCCACTACAAAGCAACAACAATCTGTGTCTGTGTACGGCGCTGTATGTCTGTGGGTAGTTACCACAGATTATATGCTGTGGTTACTGCTGTAAACAAAAGTGTTTGGGGTTTTATTTGTAAGGTAAGTATGTAGATTTTCGAATTGTTTCCATTAGTAATTAATTATTAGCATGTGCACTTACTGTTATTGCACATACTTGCTAATTGAAAAATATGTTCATATTGTAAGTGGAGGCACGATTGAATTGGTACTACTTTACTATGGGGTGACACCTATAAATAATTTATTTCGCACTTTTTTACATTGCTAACGTACTATTCTCGAATGAGGGACATTTCTTTAGGTAAAATAATGAATTTCTAACGAAAATAATGTCTTTTTCTTACATTTACTAGTACTTACTGATACTCGTTATTTCGATTCTGTAGCACACATTATGACGATAGGGTACTGGTTCATCGCGCGTTGTGAGAGTGTTTTGTCGATTTATGCAGTGTTGCAACCTTGTTCACCGGAAAATACGTACTTTCGTGCCCGGATTTGAAATATGCTAATACCTCGCAGACCATTGACGTTAGCCTCACAAACCATTGACGTTAGCCCCACAAACCATTCAAACCATTGACGTTAGCCCCACAAACCATTGACGTTAGCCCCACAAATCATTGACGTTAGCCCCAAAAACCATTCACGTTAGCCCCACAAATCATTTTCCATAAGGTTAGGTTAGGTTAGGCAAGCATAGTTAAAAAAAAAATACTTGACACGTCATGTTCTAGTGAAAACACGGCGAGTTTGAAACACTGACTACAGGGTTTACGTCATCTAACACAGGGAACATTGTGCTCTCATGTAGAAAGCAAATGGCGGCAATAGAAACAGCGTGTCGGACAGACATTTTCGCAGAAAACAACATGCATTTGCATTAAAATGGATCAAAACTACATTCACGAACTTCCACAATGCTACAGAAAATGATTTGCGTAAGTACTTTCGGTAAGAATTTACAATATAGAGAAAGTCTCCAATTTTGTTAATGTTCGGTATACTAACTAATTTTGGCCTCCTAATCACGAATCTGTTGTAAAAACCTGGGGGTCACGTCTGGAAATTGTACATTTTGATGAAACATTGTTTATTAGCCCCAAACACCATCCACAGGTAGCCCCACAAACCATTGACGTTAGCCGCCAAAACCATCCATGGGTAGCCCCACAAACCATTGACGTTAGCCCCAAAAACCATCCACAGGTAGCCCCAAAAACCATCCACGGGTAGCCCCACGAACCATTCACACGAGGTTAGGTTAGGTTCCATTAGCACTCATTTCACCCCTAAATTCATCGAAAAAATAGGGTTCGTACTAGAATTGAACATCATAAATCATTTTCTTGTAAAACAATGGTGTGGTTGGAAACAATGACATTTTCGTTCGTAAAACTACACATATACACCTATATATAAAAAAAATTCAATCTGCTGTTTTTCAAATTTCCAGACGTGAACCCCGGTTTTTTACAACAGATTCGTCATTTGGAGGCCAAAATTAGTTAGTATACCGAAAAATTAACAAAATTGGTGACTTTCTCTATATTGTAAATTCGCTCCGTACTTTCTCCTGTAAAAATTAAGAAATCCGTCACCCCTATAGTAAAGTGTTACCATTGATTTAATGAAGCCATTTCACGGACAAAGCTCATGTTATATTATAAACCTTTCCATTTTTAATTTAATTTGAGACAGTATACTTATGTCTGTCGAGGATTAAAAAATTATATCAATATAATGCAATTACCAATATAAATTCATAGCTACTAGAAGCACACAGCTACTTGCAAATGTTCTTTTATCGTATGTTATTTTAGTAATACTGTACTTAAAAAAAATGTATGTGGCCCATTATATCGTACCACAGGTTTTAAATTAAATTTATTCACTAAAAAGATTTATTATTCGGTATCTTGGTAAAACTATCAAAGCCGGGAAATGTCTGTAACTCGTTTATTCTGTAATTGTTGACATTTGTACTTACCTATTCTGCATTGCGAAAGATTGTAACAAGGGATTTCGCTGTTTTTTAAACAAAATTAGTATCTATTGTCGACATATCGAGTAATTATTGTTCGTTTTTTCCTGGCTTCCTGAACACGCAAAATGGCGGGCAAATCTTGACTAGCGTTGTGTTTCAACCTTCTTAACAGAAAAATCCACACATAGCCTCGAAAACTATTCCTGCATAGCAGGCCTCCCCGATGGCGCAGTGGTAGCGTCGTCGCCTTGTAATCAAGGGTCCTGGGTTCGATACCCGGTGGAGGCACAAGTGGTTCGGATCCCACTTTAAACTGTATTTCCAGTCCCGATTAGCCTTACTGTGCATAAAGTGGACTTAAAATACCAAATCAATCCAATCCAATTCCTGCATAGCCCCCAAAAACCATTCTGAATCGTAGAACCATCCACGAATAGCCCCCAAAAATCATTCAAGATAGCCCCACGCACCATCACTGTAAGGTTAGTTTAGGTTGGGCAATATAGTGAAAAAACTGTGTGTTTGGAAACACTTACCAGGAATTACGTCATCAGATGCTCGCAACATCCGGTTCAAGTACATGGATGGAAATGCAAGCAACTGCTTTCGTGCATCGGATGGACATTATTATAGAAAAATACATGACGTTAGCCCCAAAAACCATCCACAGGTAGCCCCAAAAACCATCCACGGGTAGCCCCACATATACATTGAAAAATGCGAGAAAACCTCAATTCCGTAAGTACTTTTTCCTATAAATTTGAAGAAATCCATTTCCCAGCTATGACATTTTTACCGATATCTTAACACGTACTGATATGTCATACTTTTTTTCCCCCCAGATAAACATTGTCATCAGGGTAATAATAACATTTGTTGAAATCATTGCATATTATTTGTTAAAAATAACATGTATTGTAAAACAAAGTTTCTACATGTACAGGGCAACAAAGTTAGTAATAAGTTGTGTTTTATGCAGCATATATTTATACACTTTTATTTTGAATTGTATCTTCTCCTATAAAGAAACAAACTGACGGAGTACTAATTAAGGCGAGTGTACATACAGAACCTTAGACTGTATTTTTTACATGATTAATTTCTAAATATGACCAAATATTACGTTTATTTTTGCTTTAATTGTTTTTTATTATTTTTGTCCTTTTGTAATTTGAAAAAAAGATTGCCCACACCATACCGGTTACGGGTTAACATAATTTTAAACAGTTTTTGTATTGTTGGTTATACATTACACAATATTACAAGGTAAATATGCGATAACGCCCGGACACCTTTCACTCATTTATTTCCTTAATTTTACCACTGGTATTTACCTATTTTGCCTTGCGGAACATTCTTTAAGGTGAAGTTATGCCTTTTTCCATAAAATACTGTCAACTTTTCATATTACGATTGATTATTTGTCTTACTTGTTCCGCTTCTGTAATAGACAATATATCGTGCACTCATAATGGATCATCGCGCGTCATGACGCGCCAGCTTGTGTTTTGTCGATTTTCAGTGTGCAAGCAGTGTTTCAAACCTTCATGATGGAAAATTACGTACTATTTCAATTTTTTTTTTCATGTTTACCTACACAAACCATGCATGTTAGCCCCAAAAACCATCCACAGGTAGCCCCACAAACCATTGACGTTAGCACCAAAATCCATCCATAGGTAGAGCCATTGACGTTAGCCCCAAAAACCATCCACGGATAACCCCATATAGCATTCACACAAGGTTAGGTTAGGCCTGTTAGGTTAGGTTCCATTAGCACTCATTTCACCCCTAAATTCATGGAAAAAAGAAAGCGCGGCGAACATAGTTAAAAATAGAAATTTTCGTAAAAAGAAGGCACGTTTGGAAACACTGCAGAGATCTTGTGACTTTCAACGCTCTCGCCATCTGCACACGCACAATGGAAACAACGGCATAATGTGGCAGGCAGTGCCAATTTCTTATGTAAAAAGTGATTAATTCTTGTTCGGCAGCATTAAACTACGAAGTTTTTACTTTCCTTGAAAGAAAATACCTCCAAGAACGTCCAGAATGCTAAAGAAACTCATTTCAGTAAGTACTTTCTCCTGTAAATTTTAAGAAATCCGTCCAGGCGATATCGCATATTTACCTATTACAATATTCATACACATATTTTTTGACAGGTTTTACTTGTCCATCTTCCATCATAAATATTTTTGGTACTGTACCAAAGTCACAGTTTCCATTGTAAGTAAATCTAGTGTTAAGTAACAGTTCCAAATGTTTAATTATTTTTGCAAGTTTTATAGGAGCATTCACTTGTTGAATATGGAAGTTATTGTGAATGTAAATATGAAGCTTCGATAAAGTAAAGTGCGGTTTAGAGTTTTGTGCTATCGAATAAAATATTATGTAAAAAGTAGCTTATAAGTATCCACAGTTTCCAGCTAGCATCCATTCCTTGTGTACTGTCGTCTTGACGCTGAATACTACCAGATTTTCACGTGAGGCTCAAAGCAGTGTCATGCTTGAGATTAGATGAAGTGTGATCAGCTGTTGAAACCAATTAGGGTCCAAGTTCCTTTTTTTGATTGTGATTTCATCATGCTACGAATGCAATTTTTACATGGATCGATTTTGATGTACATCTGTTAACACATACTTCTGAGTTTTAGCGATTACTTAAGGTTTTGTTCAATATATGCTTTCGTGGGTTAGGTTTGGTTCCCTTAGCATTAAAATAAAGTCCCTAAATACATTCTACTAAGGTTCCAATTTACTTAGTGCATTCATTCCCACGCTTCTACGATATTTACTGTCGCTGTCGACGGAGAATATCTTGTCCATGAGAAGTGCGTAAGGTAATTTTCAAGTTGTTTTTTTTCAACATAAATAACTTTTTTTTAGTCCAAACAGTGCTCATTACTTTAAGGAAGGTTCAAATTTCGTGTGACAATGATTTCCAAAATTCTACAATAATTTGTCTTTGTGCTAGGAGAAATCGTATAACAATCGGAACCGTTACCTCATTTAGGAATGTTACTTCAATGCTAAGAGCCCTAAACCTGATCTGCCTAATATAACAAAGTTTTTTTATGGTGGTAATTTTAATGCTAAGAGCCAGAAACCCCCTTTTTACCCCATGCAGTAGAAGTAGATGGCAATAGCACTACATATCCAGATGACAGTAAATAAATGGCTGTTCATTAACACATACACACAGGAGTATAGGCAACCATGCAGTACGTGATGACTAAACTGATGAAGTATGTGTTAACATAAATAGAAATCGAACCATGTTAAAACCATGCTGTATGCACAAGAAACTTTCCATGTTAAAATATGCCTGCGTACCATGATTAGTTTGGAATTTATGATCAGAGGTTGGGTGGCATTATGAAGTCTTGTCGATTACTGTAAATGAAGTCTACGTCATTTTCTGCCACTTTTGGCAAATCCCGATGGTGAAAAGGTGTAATGATGTGATGAGATTGTTGTCAGATGTCCACTTGTCGATATCTGGTCCACCGTCTGTAAGGTGCAAAGTGTAAGTATGGACTTGTGCCACATGGTGGCATTTTAACATGTGATTTCTTCGAAACTACAGATGACAGTTTTCGACAAATATGTAGTCCCAAGTTCCAATTGTTTAATTCTGAATTTATCATGATGCACAGGCATTTTGTATATGGTTCAATTTGTCTGTTAACACGTAGTACAGGGTCATAGAGATTGCTTCCCTTTCGTATACTCCTGCTTATTTCTTTGTTTGCAAGCAGCCATTTATTTACTGTCATCTTGAATATGAACTGCTGCTACCATCTACTTCACGTGCGTGGTATGCAAAGGGATTTTTCGTTGCTGAATCTTTCATTGTTAGATTAGACAGATCCGGGCTCTTAGAAAATAAAGTATATCTGAATCTTTTTGTTGTTAGGTTAAGTGGGTCACGTTTAGGTCTCTTAGCATTAAAATAATGTCCCTAAATGCTTCAAATACCCGATCACATAATATCTGATCTTGGGCACAAAACCCTTTTCTAGCCTTGCATGAAATCTGCAAGACCTCGTGTCCGAGTCGACCAGAAAACAAGAACACCTGTTCGTTCAAGCTGCATTTGGAATGATAATTTCTCCAGTAACTAATAATTATTGAAGCTTTTAACTAAGTAATTACTTTCTCCAAGCCCCAAACACAATTGTTTCCAGCCTTCTAAACCACTGCCTAATACTCCTATAAAACTTGCAAAAAATCTTTGAGCATTCAGAAATGTTACCAAAATGTGATTTAAGCATCTTTTCTTCCCAGTGAGAGCCATTCTTTGTTTACTGTTGTCTTGGGTATGGACTACTGCATAGTATCTCAGTTAGATTGATTGTTGAATATTGTTACACATGTGATTTATGAATGAGAATTATGCTCATCACATATATTATTATTTGTGCAGGGTATATTTGACCTAAATCAACATAAAATACAGAAGAAACCAAAACAAAATGGCTTTAGCAAAGACAAGAGACAGGCGAGAAAATGCTGGCAGCCAGATGGCTCGGTTGTTGGATGAAGCAGAGGAGGATGACTTCTACAAAACAACATATGGAGGATTCAATGAAGTTGAGAATGACGATGATTATCAGTAAGTAGTATACACTTTTTTTTTCGTAAAGGTATATGTGCAGTAAAAGTAATATTAGCAGTTTTATATAATTAAAATACAATATCAAGTCATCTTCAACATAATAGGGGTATTGTTTTAGATTTACTGATACTTTCCGTCTTTGTTAATCAGTTTTGTGTTGTCTTTTTGTTTTATTTTTTTCATCGTTTTTTAATGATTTTGAAACTTAAGAAATGCTGTTGCCTTGCCTATGTATTGCAAGTATTGTACTTAGCTCAGTAGAACAGTTACATAATACATAAGCAATTTACTTTTGAATTTGGAAAATAGCAAATTTCTATCGGGACATTTTCAATTCTAGGTGGAGTAAATGTTTTCATTGCCAAGATTTGGAAACATGTTCCAAATAAAAGTTGTGGAATATTCCTTAAGATTTAAAATCATAAAATTTATTTTTTATATCCAATCCAGGTGAAAACTGAAAATATGGATTCCACAGAGAATACAAGGATTGGAACACTACTATGACCTAGTGTAGATATTGATTGATTGATTGAATTGCTTTATTTTACTTCGCTTTTTGTGCCACTTTTGGCTAATTTGCGAAGATGGGGATAAGTGATGATATGATGACATTGATGAATGGACACTGACAAACATCCATGCCCAGGCTGGGATTCAAACCTGGGACCCCTGACGTTGTAGCATGATGGCCTAACCACTCTGCCATGGGGGCCGGCTACAGATATTGAAATTTGACTTACAATTTAACATTAAAACAACAGAATTATGCTTTTTATTTAAGTACAGAAATTGTCGGACTTACAATATTGTGAAATGACAAGAAGGGGGGACAATGAAATGTTCCTGGTTATAACACACACTGGGTACTAATTTTAAAAGTCACTGAGGAGATGTATGTAGGATTTTTAAGAACTCCTCGCTAATTTGGTACATTCTCTTATGGAAGGAGGGAAAGCAGTTCTTCCCTCGGCCACCTCACCTGGATGAAATGTCTGGTATTTTCATCTAGAATCTATCTAATAGACGACGCTAGTCAGCTGTTCGATATTGGACCTAATGTGTTTACCACAGAACATTTTTCCATAAGTAATAGCATAATATTCTTGTTTTCATAATAATACCATATTTTACGGTAAGGTGGAAGGTGCTTGTTCTTTCTTTCCTGTCGGACCCTGTGGCCGAGTGGTTAGCATATTGTGCTGTGATGCCAAAGGTCCCGGGTTCGAATCCCGCTCAGGCTTGGTTGTTTGTGAATGTCCATTCATCCATTTCATCACTCATCCCGGGAAGTAAAATAAACTAAATCAATCAATCAATTCTTTCTTTCCTCTAAACTGCTCCAAATAGACAATTGTTGAATGTTTTGTTCAAGGAAAATACAGTTGTGCAAAATATTTGATATCAAGAACCAGTCTGTTTCACTTTTATTTCAGATAAAAAAATTTTGATCACATTATTTTTTATTTAAAATTATGAATCCCAATTATCATCAGGTAATTCAAAGTCGTCAGTCTTTTCATAAGTCTCTTGATGTTTTTTGTTACATTAAATTTCAAAGATGGTGGCTTACTCCATTTGTGGAAAAGAAAACTCCGTACTGGATCTATGTTATCATTTTCATTATTTAATTTATTCCAGTGTTCTTCTGCAATGAACGAAGCTTCCCAGACATTCAACTCTATGTTTCCCGTCAATCTTTTTAAAACCCTTCTCTTTTTAATCAAATGCTTCTCTTCGATGATGTGAGCTGACAAACCTGTTCTTGTGTTTAGATTTATAATGTCCAAATCGTGTTCGTGCCATCTTATTGCCATTTTCCTTGCTGTTTGTCCTACATAATCCTTTGAACATGAACAACTTATATTATATATTCCTGTGGTTTCCACATCTGGTAAAGAGTTTCTCATTTTGAATTCATTACATTCGAAACTTCTTGGTGATCTAAAAACAATTTTGAAATTAAATCTTCTAAAAATTTTGGCAATTTTATGTGAGAATCCCTTGTGGAATGGAATGCACACAAATTTCTTTTCAACAGATTTTTCATCTTTGTCTGTATTTCTCTTTTCCTTTAGTTTTCTTGAGACTTGTTTTTTGATTTGGTTTATTCTGTTAGTGTGAAAGCCATTTTCTTTTAGTATATTAGAAAGCCTTTCTTCTTCATTTTTGATATTCTTATTATTAGAACATAGTCTTTGTGCTCTCAGAAAAAAAAATATTAAAAATATATTCACAACAAAAAACTGTTTTCTTATGCTTGTAATAACCGTAAACTACAGGAAAATAATTCTACAATGCAAGCAATGCGTAATACAAGAAAAACATGTAATCTTGTTGGTGGATGATAATTATCAATTCTGTTTTGTTATCTATTTCATGATCCATGTTGAAAAATAAAAAAGAACTTCCTTTTAAAATCCGGTCTCTAGTTAGAAACCAATTTTTGAATTGTAAATATAGGGTACGACAATTATGCAGTGCATTACGGTAACTTGAATTCATGTAATTTTCTCAAATCAAAGAGAATTCCTATAAATTAATCAGTTTGCCAGCTGAAGGTTTGAAGCAGCCTACGTATATTAATGGTCATGATGTCAGTGAATGTTTCCACTTCAGCAAGGTTCATTACTCATAATGTGCATAATTTACACCAAAAATTTTGGACTTTGATCCACAAAAACAACACCTGAATGCCGTATGACATCTGATTTTTCCCCTTGTGCTGAATAGTGTGTACTACACATGCCTTAGCACGGATTATTGTGGTCCGTTCAGCAGAGTTACCCTCGGGAGGAGGGTGTACTCAATGTCGGCTTGTTGTTTTTGTCAATTGTCAAAGCAAACAATAATATAAATATTAGAGGACTGATTGCTCAGTGCATGAGGATTACAGCTTTGATAACATGGTATTCGTTACAAATATAGATAATCAAAGAAAAATCTGTTTAATAAGAGTGCTGCTTTGAGTATATTTGGTGGAGCGACAAAAATATGCATATCGAATGTTGATTGCCTGTAGTAAGTAAGGACAGCTTCGATAACAAATGAAATAAATACCTGCACAGATATGAAAAATGAAAGAAATTGCTTTGAAAGCAACAAAACAACAGTATGTTATCTATTAAAATTTTTAATGCATTTGTTTGATAGCTGTGCCACAAGAATTCTGACACACAAATATTACACTATGGGAGTCAACTGACTCCAAATTTCATTACCTTATTGCAAGCTCTGCACTTCAATGACATAAAGTAGTGAATTTCAATAATGTTTGATTTCGTATTTCTCAGGAACCAAAAACTATCACAGAGATATTTGATATGGTGCATTTTTGCAGTATGATGCGAAAGATGTTTGTGTTTTAAGCATGTTTCGTTTCATAGTGGAAATGTACATTGGATTTTTGCTTGAAGGTCAGAGGAGGAGGTGGAAGATGAAGTGGACTCAGACTTCAGCATTGAGGAAAACGATGAGCCTGTGTCTGACCAAGAGGAAGATGGGCCTAAGAAGAATAGGAGACTTGTTACCAAGGCATACAAGGTGAGCACCTTTGTTTCCTCACATGGTGTTATACGGTAGTCGAGTGACACTTGATAAATCCTTTTTTTTTTATTTCAAAGTAGGCATTTGTATATTAATTAGGGCTGAGCGATTGGGTTCCAAAACCAGGGAGGCAAGGTGTGAAAACTGGGCAGGCAAAGACAGTATATGTCCTTTTGTAGATAAGGTTTAGTATAGTGTGGGGCAAAAGTGGCAAAAAGTAGGGGCAACTGCCCCCCTCGCTGCCACTGGCTGAGCCTATGTAGTGGTATTGGTGTCAGAAAATATTGGTTGGATTTTGTTTACGAACGCAAGCTGATACTTTTTACTGCATTTTCGTCTTTCGTGAGGTCCAAAAAAATGTTGCATAGTGTAATTATTTATTTATTTATTTTTATTTATTTATTATCCTGCGCACAACAGCCATCTGCCCTTTTACAGTGCACAGTAAATGTCTTACATAGGATTTATACACATCAAAATAATATTTATACATATTTCAGATATAAAAAAAAATACATACAGAGGTTATATATATCGTCCTTAAACATTACCGTGGATAAGAAATTAATCAAACTTTACACAATTACATTCATATATGTATGGGTATATATATATATACACGTAAAGAAGGTAAAAAAATAATAGTAATAATAATAATAAAAAATTAAGCAAGAATGTTGTCCATTAAATAGCGTTTATACTCAGAAAATTTAGCAAATATGTCCAAGTGTATGCCCCTCTCTAACCATTCATTATACAAGCTACACATTCTTCGCAGGGGAGCCATTTCTGCGGATTTTGTACGGGTGCGGGAAATTGCAAAGAGTTGTTTTCTTGATCGCAACTTTGGATGGGGGACATAGAAAGCTATTTTTGAAAGCAGAGAGGAAGAATCTAATTTGTCGTTAAGAAGTTTGAAAAGAAAAAGGAGCTGATGTATGGTTCTTCTGTTTGCAAGGGAGGTAATGTGTAATTTAATTAGTAATTCGTTATACGGTGTCATCTTTGGATATGCACCATCTATCCTAAAACTATATAGCGAGTGAATTTATTTTGAACTTTTTCAATAAGATCTATTTGTTTACTGGTTTGTGGACTCCACACTATAGATGCGTATTCTAATTTGGGCCTAACATATAGGTTAAATAATGATAACAACGCTTTATTTTCATTGAATTCTTTTGCAGTTCTCATAATGAACCCCAGTTTTCTATGCGCGTCATTAACAGTCTTTGTGATATGTAACTGAAACTATAATTTATCATCGAACACTACACCAAGATCTGTTATTGAGTTTGCCCTGTCTATTTGTGTGTGTGCTATTTCGTAGTTATAGTGTATTGGGGATTTCAATCGGGTAAATGTTACGGCCCTGCATTTCTTATGGTTTAGATTAACTTTATTTGCTTTACACCATGCGTTGAGATTTTCGATATCCTCTTGTAATTTAATGGAATCTTCTTCATTGTGGATGCTCCTATAGAATTTTAAATCATCAGCGAATAAGAGTTTCTCGGAATTTCTAAGTTGTTTTGGTAGGTCATTAATTAATATTAAATACAACAAGGGACCAAGATTAGAACCTTGAGGTACGCCTGAGCCAGCTACAAATTCATCGGAGCAGCAACCTTGATAATTTACGTATTGTTTTCTGTTTTTGAGATAAGAACACATTAAATCTACGAGGGAAGAGGAGAAGTTACAAAATGCTAATTTCTTCAAGAGAATATCATGGTTTACAGTGTCGAACGCTTTGCAGAAATCTGTGTATATAACGTCTACCTGACCTCTGTTGTCAAGTTCAGTGGAAATGAAGTTTGAAATTTCTACGAGGTTCGTCACGACAGATCTCTTTGGTACGAATCCGTGCTGGTGTGAGGAGAGAATTGGTTTTACGTGAGCAAAAAAGTGTTTATAAAGAATCTGTTCTAATAGTTTAGCTGGCGCAGAGAGTATCGCAATTGGTCTGTAGTTTGAAATTTGAGATTTATCTGATGTTTTTGGTATGGGACAAATTTGGGATAATTTCCATTTATCTGGAAATCTCGATGTTTGTATTACAAGGTTGAAGAGTATATGTAGCGGATATTTTAGACTTTCACCACACCCCTTGATTACGTAGGGGGGATGAGATCAGGCCCTGCCGTTTTTTTAGGTTTAAGGTTCTTTATTGCTGCTTCTACTTCAGCGATTGATATATCCTGTAAATTTAGAGAAGATAGAAGGGCGTCGGTTTCAGACAGAGGGGTTGGTGGTTCGTAATAAGATGGTTCCTGTACGTAAACAGAGTGAAAGTGTTTCGCAAACGCTTCCGCAATTGAGTTGTTGCTGTCGAGTTCTTGATTTTCATTACAGATAAGTTGTGCGTATGATGGTCGTTTTTTATTTCTTATGAAGGACCAGAATTGCTTCATGTCCCCTGTTTTAACACTAGCTTCAATGCTTTTCAAGTAGTTTGAGTACGCATCCTGAAAATTCTTTTTTAGTCTGGTTCGTATATTTTTGAATTTTGCTGCATGCATTTGAGTATTCCCTACGTTATGCTTCATTTTACGATGATGTTTTGCTTTGGATGCCAGATCCCTTATAATCTGTCGCGTGAACCAACAAGGGTAGTGGCGGGAGGAGGGGGTTGAAAGAGGAATGCAATCATCAAACACGGAGGTGACGATCTGATAAAATTTTTCAACGGCAATATTAACGTCTGAGCACAATTTTAATTCTTCCCAATCTATGGAAGTAATTTTTTTATACATACTGTTAAAATCAGCTTTCCTAAAATTGTAGCGTTTCTCGTTTGGTTCCGGATTTCTTGTTTTACAACGTACATGACTTACTTTCAAATATAAAGTAGGGTGATGCTTATCCTCAGGAACGGACAGAGGTTCTTCTCTGGACAATTTTATGTGGTTCAGATTTGTTAGTACTAGGTCAAGCATTTTTCCATAATTATTCCTAATATTATTTTTGTTTTGTAGACCAGTTAGTTGGAGAAAGTTACATAATGATTGACAGGTTTTATTGTTTATCCTAGAACAGAGTTGTTACTCACCGGGAATTCTTGGAATTATGCATGAATTATTGGCTCCAGGAATTATGTGTAAATTCTACTTGAATTTTTCTTTGTAGACGTGAAAAGTTACAACTTTTATTAATCCAAATCCTCTTCAAATTAACATGTAATTATAAATGCACTGAGGCAAGTTTTTCAAAGTTGAGCTTTCATTGTTATCTAGGAAGGCAACAAAGACTGTATGAAAAATAAAACAATTCTCTCAATCTCTTTTCTTTGTTACTCTCATTTAGAGAACATGACATGAAAGATTATTGCAAGATATCGCAAGGTTGATTAGGTAAATTTGAGTTTGACAATTAACAATTTTTTGTAGATTAGTGCATCTCGTAACATCTGTGACTTGTGTTTGTAGATGTATTTTGAGTCTGATTATGTAGCGTTGCCTCTCCAACCTTGGATGGAAATGAGTTATGGGGGGGGGGGGAGCAAGTGAACCCGCAGGGGGTAATTACTGCCCACAACTTCACATTTTATGTGAATAAAAATACTTTCGCTTCGCTCGCATTTCCTACTTTTCTTAGTCTTATCACGTTCATAACCATAGCTAGGGGTGGTGGGAGTCGGCCCTGGGCACTGAACAATCTAAATGAGAAAAAGTTGTAAAATTGATTGATTGATTTGTGATTTAAGTCCACTTTATGCACAGAATGGCTAATCAGGACTGGAAACAGTTTAACTACAGTTTAAAGTGGGATCCGAACCACTGTGCCAAATGCCTCCACCAGGTATCGAACCTGGGACCACTTGATCACAAGGACACGATGTTACCACTACACCATCAGGGAGGCACAGAAGTTGTAAAAGTGAATGCACTGGCATGTCGTCAAATTATTTGTGCCCTATTAAATCAGTATTGATTTCAGCCTTCAAAAAATTGGGGTCAAAAACCTATGATTCTTTTCTGTAATGTATTGTATTGTAAATTACCAGACAGAGGAATAAGACTTGTCTTAATTGATTTTGTTTTAAATGAATGAACAATTGTTTTGAGGAAAGGGAGCGTGCACATTTGAGAGAAAATTTATATAATTTCTGCTGTTGGTTTATTGTGAGATGGATGAATTTGTTGTGTTGATTGATTTGCTTTATTTTACTTCGCTTTTTGTCTCAGTCTGTCTGTGCATAAAACTGGACTTAAAACAAGAACTAGTGAAATACTCATCCGTAATGTTATTCTAAAGTATCAATGCCTAAAAAAAACACCATGACACTGGGCAATATGTTTGCCATGAATTGCATTCGAGTTTGAGGTATATTTTATAAATGCCTTGAATTTGTGTTACAGCTATGGTAGGGAGTGGGGAGAGCCGCCAGTAAAGCAAATGGTGGCTATTGAATTATTTATTCTCTGTCAGTTTTGGTTAATCGCAACAAGGAGAATTAAGGGTGATCGCGGGCTCCCCTCTGGATCTTGAACAACAGGTACGTGCTGTGCAGTGTGAACAGAATTGTTTTTGACCATATCGGATTTGACTGCAACAAACCATCAAATAAGAACTCGCCACAGTTGAAGTGAATGCTCTCAGACTTCGAATAAATGCGAAAATAGTCTCCTTGCACACGAAGGAATTATTTCCAAGAGATTAATCCTTTGTTTAACTTAAAACTACAAGTAACCTTTTCATTACGTCCTTGGAATGGTAATCAAAGTCCACAGGTTCGAACATTTGTTATTTTCTTGGAACGTTCTTAAATGAAAATTAGATTTTCAATGTGCATGTAGTGACGTGTATAAATCTTCATGTCGTAACTTATGTAACGCACCATCGAAACTTAAATTGCATTATTGAATGGACTAGACGAATCTAAATAAATTGTCGTGGGGATCCATGATTTGTGTTGATGGATGTCAGCATTGCTCAAAATTAACGAGACAAAAGGTAAATTTCTATTTAAAAAATTGCTGCCTCTCACACTCTCCCCTTTTTGATTAAATGTAAAATTTGAGATAACTATAATATAGTTAAAATCTAGCATCTAGTTTTGAGTTGGGTAACTAAAATTAACTTGTTTGTTTAATGTTGACATTTTTATTTGCTGTTAAATGTACAAACATTGTGCGTCATTTAAAATATTTATCAAAAGTCAACCACTATGTGGATACCTTGTTGTATTGCTATATGTTTATTATTGTTAAAAATCTACATTGAGAAATATAAGAAACTCAGTTTCTTTTCAGGATTGTTCCGTAATTTCACCTGCAACATTATTACAAGATACACTATGCATAGAATATGCCGGACCCCGTGGCTGAGTAGTTAGCACATCGCACTGCGATGCCAGGGGTCCTGTGTTCGAATCCTGCTCGGGCATGGTTGTTTGTAAAAAAATGTCCATTCATCAATTTCATCATTTCATCCCCATCTTCGCAAATTAGCCAAGAGGCACAAAACAAAATTCGCAAAATAAGAAAACAACATGCGCGCCTCACTACGAAAGTAAAATAAAACAAATCAATCAATCAATCAAAATTTTGCATAGAATATGACTGGTGATGGTGCAGTCGGTGGAAGTAGTGTAATGGCGTTGTTAGATCTACAGTGCATATTCGAAATGCAACTTCTGGTGCAGTGTTCTACAGGATTTGTTACTCCTGAGGTTATGTGATTGTTTTCTGCCGAAAGTTAAAGAACGGGCATTGAGGTTCAATAAGAGTCAAGAAGCGGCCCGTAACCTCGGACCAAAAGCTCTTGTGCGTTCTACCGTCAACATCATCACCTCTCAGACCTCCTGCGCGTTTCCAAAAAAATGACAGAGTAGAATGTCACAGGTTATAGGATAATATTCCATGTGGATGTTAAATATTTGGTTAACGGATATTCTGATATCCAGATACATGGATTACCCAGACATCTGAATTGTCCATATATCCAATGTGTGAATTATCAGGACAGTTTTATTGTTTGTCCGTTTTACGGGATATCCACATTAGAGATGGCCAAATCTGGATTTTTTAAAAATCTGGAATCCGGGTAGTAAAAATGGAGAATCTGATTCCAGAGACAATCTAGATTTTGGCGGATTTTATCTCATTCCTTTAAATTAAGAAAGAATTTATCATAGCCCATACTTTATATATTTGAATGACAGATTATATTAATTGATTTGATTCACTTGTTTTATTTAACTTCACTTTTATTCCACTTTTGACTAATCACGAGGATGAGGATGAATTATGATAAGATGAAGTAGACAAAGGGACAATCACAAACACACATGAGCAGGTCAAAAAAACACAAAAAAGCTCCACATAGCATTGTACTGGCTCTCAGTCCAGATGCCATATTCTCTTTGGAGCTAAATGCAGTCTAGGCTGTAGGGTGTACTACGTGGTTAAAAAGTCTGACATTTGAGCGGAAGATTAGAGTATATTGTTAAATTCATGAGACAATTATTGAAAATATGGATCAACATCGGCATTGCCTCTGAAATCTGTTTTCCCTCCCTAATCCATTACCCTTTCAAAACCTGTTTTGCCTCTGTAATCCTTTTCGCTCCTAAATCTGTTTTGTCTCTGACATAATGATTTCATCTGAAATGTGAATTCTCTCTGAAATCCGGATTCCTTCCGAAATACGGGTGCCCACCGAAATCCAGATCATCTCCAAAATCCGGATAGATAGTAAATTTTCTGAATCCAGATTTCAAATTTTCCGTGTCCCGGATTTTTTTTTTCACCATCCCTAATCCACATCTTCTTTTATTTGTCATCTTCGTATTTCACTGTACTATCCAGATATTTGGATTATCTGGTTATCATAATTATCCTGAGATTTGGATTATAATGATATCTGATTTATTCAGATATTTGGATATTTAGATATCTGGATTATCCGTTGCATCCAAAATGTATATCAGATGATTTGAAATCCAGATATGCATTATCCAGATTTTGTGGTCATCCTTATACCTCGTTTGTTAGAACCTGTCCCGCTAGGGATCGCTCGACAGTTTCAGTGCCAATGAGAAACGAGGAAAAAATCGTCTGCTGGACAGCGAGGATCGAATGGAAGCCAGAAGAGAGGTGCTTACGTAGACGCTATTGCCACGTTGCGTATTTTAATTGGCTGCCTGGCTTTGACTTTCTCCAGCACCGAGAAAAGCCAGCGATCAGCTAGCGCGGGAACCGGGACAGGTTGTAACAAACGCGGTATAGTCTTGAGATCTTTCCAAGCTCATGTTCTGGAATTATTGTTACATTGAAACGCAGTGTGTTCTTCTCCAAAATGTGATTTTGTGTTTTTCAGGAGCCAAAAGTAGTTCTTCATAAAGTAGAAGCATCCAAGGGACCAAAACCTAGAAAGCCAAGAGAATCTAGGAAGTTTTTTCTACCAGCTGATCTTAGTGGTTAGTACTAATATAACCAAGATTGTAATGAGTAATCTGTTCAATTATAAACATTTTTGTTAAGTCATTTACCAATTTTAAAATGAAATAATCTCTACAGAATTTGAAAATTTTACTCCATGTGTCATCAACACATTAAAAATGAGATAATATCACATGTTTCACGTTGTATGTTCTGAATTTTCTGAACCGACCTGGGTCCTATGTCAAGGATGGAAGAACAGTGCATTGTGGGAGGGTTAAAACATTCTTAAAATAGTTAAAACTAGAGCTGAATCGATACCAATTCTCACCAATACGAATGCTTGAAATTGTAACAAAAGTAGTGCAAAATATTGATTAATATTAAAGTGAAGGGTTACAGCTTTGCACCAGTTGTGAATTTATTTCAATATCATCCAAATGGACCTTGTTACTAAAAAAACGGCGTATGAGAGAGTTTGAATTTCTCCCCATGTTGCAAGTGCAAGCATTTTTTCATGTTGATTATTAAGCTAGACATGATATTTGAAAAATATGATGAATACGAATTTTCAGAATCCCATGTATTTTTTATGGGGAATCAACTGCAAGTTATGGTTAATCAAATGGAAGTTTCGATTTTTCCGCCTGTCAATTATATCTTCAATCTGTCCTCCCCCTGTTGATTGATATCTTTTTCCATGCCATCAGATGTTTGATATTCCCAAGAGAACAAGTAAAATAGTACTCCCATAAGCACAATAGATTTTTCCATGCCTTCTACAGCCATTCTTGCAGTGTTGCCAAACTTGATGTGCATAAGAGAGGTAAATTTCACCTTGAATGGAGTTAAAACTGACTTTCAAGGAGCAAGATTTACGAATGCTGGATAAAGTGCCTCCTATAGTAATTTTAGGTGTCAAAAGGGTGGGAGGCGCTGCTATTACCATTAACATTAAAGTGATGACAATTTATTCTTAGTTTTCACTGTCTAGATCTGGAGGCTTCACCCATCTCAATAATCCACCAATGGTTATATGCAATAAAATAATATAATATTCCCGGATAACAGTATTATGTCATTTTTACGTCAGACAAGGCACTATAAAAAGTAGCTGGGAGGTAAGAAGGGGGTGAGGTGATGCAGCCAATATAACAAAATCACGTGACATGCAAAATGTATACTCACGGCAAAAGTTGGTGTGTGTTGAGGGCATAGCCAGTGATGGTATCATAGTGGTACATGGGGATGGGTGCCCCAGTTCACACCAGTGTGCACGTAAGAGCCAGATCTGGCTCCAAAAGAGCTTAGATGGCAATAGTGCCGCAGAGGGAAGAGCCTCGCGTGAGACTGTTGTTCATGCTCTGAACTGGTGAGTATTCCACTGCAATTATAAGCCTCAATTGACCACAGTTTTGTTTTGAAATATTCAGTAATTCCATCAGAATATTACAAATACCTCTTATTTAATCGCAAAATATGTTTTTTTTTCCATGTAATATTGGCATGCAATCAATGAAATTTTCAAATTTTGCATAACTTCCAGGATAATTAGACAAAGTTAGTATACAATAAAATGTATATACTTAAAGGTACTTACGATAGTGAGTATTGATTTTTACGAAAACTACGTTTCAGGATTCTACTGATCCCTTCGTGAGGTTACCAATCTAGGCCAGTGTAACTACACCTTAGCTGCTTCAGATATGACAAGGACTTAGGAATTTATGGTAGGTTGGGTAGAAAAGAATGAATAGGAACACTTGGTCATCTGACCCCATGCACATGGAACTGCCATGTTCACAACAAGTTAAAACACTGGTCTAAAAAGGCCATTTGAGCTCAAGGCTTAACACACAAACACATTAAAAGAATTCGAACTTGATATGACATAGTTCACCAAATACAGAAGACGAAAGGTAGGGGTCGGGGACATTAACCGAAAGACTTCCGGCATTCTACGGGAGGTCACGTCAGTTCGTTGCATAACTCACCAACATGTGCATCTAAATTTGATCTTTTAAAGTGTTTGTGTGTCAAGCCTTGTGTTCACACGGCTTTTTAGATCACTCTTTTAACGTGTTTGTGTGTTAAGCCTTGAGCTCAAATGGCCTTTTTAGACCACTGTTTTAGCTTGTTGTGAACATGGCAGTTCCATGTGCATGGGGTCAGATGACCAAGTGTTCCTATTCATTCTTTTCTATCCAATCTACAATAAATTCCTAAGTCCTTGTCATATCTGACGCGGCTAAGGTGTAGTTACATTGGCCTAGTTTGGTAACCTGAAGAAGGGATCAGTGGAATCCTGAAACGTAGTTTTCGTTAAAATCAATACTCACTATCGTAAGTACCTTTAAGTATATACATTTTATTGTATACTAACTTATTCAACGTGAGTAAGTTGCACGATCACTAAATATGAATGGATAATTAGACAACGTGAAAGTGTTGCACATTTTTGGGGACACTGAGAGCGATTAAAATGCTGGAAAAGTATCAGCTAGGATCTGAAAATAAATTCCAACTGATACTTTGATAGAAATACCACTGATATTGCCCTATATGAATACATTACAGGTGGGTACTCACTTGAATTTCGGGAATTATGTGTGCATTATTGACTGGGAATTCTGCTTGAATTCTGCATTTATTTTTCTCCATTGACGTGCTTAAAATTGAAACTTTTATTAATCCAAATTGCATTGAATTGATACATATTTATAAATGCCCGGAGGCAATTTTTCACAGATTTACCTCCGGGAATTAGGCCAACATTAAATTAAATATTTGAAATACAGTTGAGACTGCTTTCTAAGTAACTCAGTTCTGCGTAATTCTGTTTCATGCGTAAATTACTGTAGGTCCCAATTCTGTTTCATGCGTAAATTACTGTAGGTCCCAGCAGGGTATAATTTAAGAACATATTAATTAAACCTTGTTTGTACATAATGTATTTATACATAATTTGGTGTTATTCGTACTAATTTTCATAAACTACAGTTGATTTGTTCATAACCAAGCTACAACAATGTCACAGAAGGGACAGTTTAAATTCGCTACTGGTCTGCCATGGACAACAGTTGATCACAAAGTAAAATTTATACGGGAAGTGGATGCTAATCCACATAAAACTACAACTGAAATAGCTGCAGAATTTAGGCATAGCTTATACCACACTTTGCACAGTCGTTAGTAAAATAAATGCTATTTTAGACGATTTTTAAAAATTGTTTATAACATCTATAAAACTATAGTGTCTACTGTAGTATTTCAGTATCAGAGTGTTCACTAATAAAGTGGCAAATGTAATGTATTTAAGAATCAAACTTTTAGATTCCTTAATTTACCACTTTGACAGAAAGAACCTTTGTTACGTATATTATATTGTTCCTCAAAATATATGCAATTACAGTATTTTAATAATGATATATCATGGTATCTAATCTGATTTGTAAGTAATTCTCAGGTTATATGTATCATTTTCTTTTCACCTTGTCATATGTATAACTGAGGTTCAACTGTATATACAAGGCCTGTACAAAAAAGAAAACAAACTCCTTTTGTAAAGTGTGTATATAAATTTGTTGAAGAGAACCAACGGTGGTGGTGCCTAGAGGTGTCCTTAGTTATTAACTTGGCGAAGTTTCAAAGCTATTGCTAACCGCAGTAATGCAGTAGACCGCATTAAGTGCAGGTTTGTTGAGTGCCCGCCACGATTTTTGCTCTTCTATGAAGTAACTGGAAGAGAAGAGCAGCGAGTATGTGTGAAATTGAATAAAACTTTCAAAGAGACTACAACATATTACATGAAGCCTATGGCGAGGAATGTTTCAGATCAACACAGTGTTATGATTGGTACAGACGTTTAAGATCAGGTTGAACTTCCATCAAGGACAACAAATGAGTAGATCCCTTGTTAAAATTATGTTAATCGTGTTCTTCGACTGCAATAGAATCGGAGTTGTGTTGCATGGTTTCACAGTGAATGCAGCGTTCTACATTACCGTCATGCAACGATTACAAGGTGCAGTGCAATAGGCCCCAGATGTGGTAGAACAAGTCCTGGATGGTTCATCACGATAATGCATGTGCTCATTCCTCACTCGTCACCTGGGAGTTTTTGACAAAGCACCAGACACTTATTGTCCCATAACCTGCCTACTCATCTGATTTGACACCAGCAGACATCTTCCTCTTCCCGAAGTTGAAATCAACCCTCAAAGGTCACATATTACAGACAATAGAAGAGATCAAGGGGAATTTGCTACAGAGTTTACAGGGCATTCCAAAACTGGATTTCCAGCAGGCATTAAAGGACTGGAAGAAATGTTGGGAGCGGTGTGTGCACAGTGGAGGGAAGTACTTTCAAGGAGACAGGTCGAAATAGCTGGTGAATATTATCACTTTCTCAATTTTATAAAAGTTCAGTTTCTTTTTTAACAGCCCTTGTATACAGTTTAATTGAATTGAATTGGATTTCTGGAAGTACGCTTTGAAAACCAGGAATTGTACTTGAATTTCATCATGGTCCTAGAGTGGCTACCCTGATTAGTCCAGCCCTCTCGACTCGCTACTTTCACAGAGACTTGTTTTCATTCGCCTGCTCCAGAGATTCCAGGAATAGAATTTGAATTTGAATTTGAATTTAAAATTTTGGGAGCGTCAGCACTTAGGCTATTTTGCTCCCGTCACATTATACAGGGGCCAGCCCCTTATCATTACAAATAACAACTCTAACGTTGCATAACTAAAAATCTTAAAATCTTCTGACTTCTGTTAAAAGCTGAGGCTGTAAATGGGCACTCAGCACACACAAGGACAAAAACAGGACAACACACACAAAATTATGCTGGTCATAGTGCCAGTCGCCAGAGCCTCATTAGTCTTTAGTCCAGGGTGCACTACGTGGAAGTGAGGGTGACTTTTGGGTGCCTATGTGGAAGGTACCCCTTACACCCCCCAGGAATAGAGAATGACTACCTGGTCACTCTTCCTGATCGACTCATGTGAGATCTGACATAGCTTTCAAGGGTAGGCAAGTAGAACAGTGATACAACTGCTATTTTCAGTGCATTTTTTTTTTTAAAAAAATATTGATTCTGCAAAAAAATTTTTGGTTCCTGCTTGAAAAATTAAGGTTGGTATGGATATTACCCACAGTATGACATAACCAATAGTGTCATATTACAGCACACTTTCAACATTATATTTTTCATACTCAACATTTTTTCATATGATATGTATTTTGCAATATATTTATATTATTCATTGTAAATGGAGCACTCTATATTATAACAAAAGAATGGCAAGTATTTCCTGTGTGTTACATTTTCAAATAACATATTGAATGAAAGAACATTACACCATACATTACCAATGATGAAATCACTAAGCTGAGAATAACATATATTTTTAACACTTTATGAAGACTGTTTTACACTTATGGTCAGGATTTACACTTGAAAATCAAAAATAGCTGCAAACTAAGTTTTGTGGCTTATCACTAGACCCTGGGTTTTTATGTAATATGTACATAAAAATGTATTATCAAAAGGATATGTAGCTAAATACATAGTATCAAAGAATATGTAATATTAATAATAATCGAGTATCCATGCAATTTCAAGAATTCTGCTGGATATTTATTTTATTTGAACATAATCAACACAATTTTAAGGACATAAGTTGTTCAAATTAAAATTTGTATCAAATTTATAAACTTAAAAAAGCACAGCACATTTAAGAGACTAATTTTGTTAACTATTAACTACTTTTCACATCGCAAATTATTGTAGAATATGTCAGAACATGCCTTCTTCTCCTCGTCATTACATATTTTTATGTTATACATTTTATCTGACACACAAATAGAGAAATGAAATCCACAAGTATTCCCTTGAATTGCCTACCAAGGGTAGCATTGGGTCTGAACTGAAAATTGCTGTTCTAAAGTTCTACAATCGATTGTGCCATTTGATTTGCTTATGCTTACTCATGGATAGCCCCTGTACGAACACGAAATCTATATTTTTGTGCTCATGAAATTCAGTACTGAGATTCAACATTATTTGTAAAAGCTTGTATGAGGCCTGTACACAAAGGATTTCACTACAAGAAATATATATATGTGAGATCAGTCAGTGAGAGAGCATGCTGCTTGTAGTTTAGGAGATGCTAGGAAATTATTCTTGAGCAAAATTAAGAGGTGAACATAGCCAAAGGGCCTGGGAAGAGCTTGCTAATTGGAAAGTTGTGCATTCAAACCCCCAAATTGGCAGTTTTTTTTTTTTTTACATTTTTCTTTCAAAAAGGGACTTGTTGTATTTTTATATCACTTGATTTTTTTTTTTGCCATGTAAAGAGTCACGAGAAAGCTTGCATGTGCACTTAGCAACTTCTTAGTTGTTAAATTCCCATCTCATCTACTCCACTTCACTTTCTCTTCTTTCAGATTAACAAATCCATTCATTGTTATGTAAGTAAGATTTTTCAATTTTGGGTGTAGAAATCACTTCATAAATGCACAGTAATCGACACAATTAGGTCCAGTCCTTGTGTTGCCATCTTTCCAACATAGATGTCATCAATATGGGCCTCCCCGATGGCACAGTGCTAGCGCCTTGTAATCAAATTGTCCGTCTGAACACTAGGCCTTCCGCTACACTCATCGTCATGGACATTTGAATGCCTTTCCCGAAACTCTGCACCATTGCCTGACCTTCCCTTCACTCACCACTGTCGGTCCATTAATGGCACACAATTCCTGATGGATGTCAGCTTCATTCTGTCCTTTGGCATTCAGAAATCGTATGACAGATCTCACTTCACATTTGGCGGGATTTTGTATTACAACAGTCATTTCACCTTACTGCTACTTACACATACGCAACCCCACTCTGACGATTCTATCTCTGTTGCAAGCACAGAATACTAGGTCATGCTCCTGAGCATGCTCAACTTCATCAGTGTTGCCAACCCCACGTAAAAAAACAGATCGATTTACTGTCTCCAGGGGTTTTATACTTTGGATTTGAGTCATGACTTGGTGGACTTTGCACCTCCAGCTGTACACCTGGGGTATCCCTGGATGCAGATGGAAATTTACAGTGGAGGTGCACTCACCGCTGGCGAGGGCCGTTGCCTTGCTGACTGTGCAGAGCCAAGTGGAAAATTCTTGTTGCTCGGCTCTGCATCCGGTGGAATGTGGGGTGAATGAGCGTTCAACTTGCGAGCTTCTGAGCGATGTTTGAGGCAAATTAATGTTGGATTCCAATTGAACGTTGTTCTAGCCTCCTGGTTCAGGCTGTGTTAAATCTTACTGATAGCATCTCTTCCAACCCTTCTATGATCGCCTGTTCTGTTAGAGTTCCTTGACCCTTTCTCATTGGCACCTTTGAAGAGGCTATCCCGTCGCAGGAACCATTGTGTATCGTCCGTTCTCCTGCCCGAATACTCTAGGCAGTCCGTACCTTTTGTCTGTCACCCTTATTCTTTATTCTTCTTTTTCTTGGTTGATTCGCCTCCTATGAAGATGTGCTTTGGGAATCTCGACAATTATGATGTGATAAAGGGCTGTTTAAAATTTCATTCAAATTCGTTCAGTGGTTCAAAAGTTCAATTTTTGTGGTTTACATCTGTTGAGTGGCCTCTTCGAACGTGAAATATGTTGTTAACCGCGAAGGACAGCATATCTCTCGGGACTTTACTGAAGTTTAATTGCCATTGCTTACTGTGATAAAATTAATTTATGATGTTATATAGTTACTTAATGATATCTGTTTAACATAAGCAAGATTTGATGGTTATAACCTGTATTCTTCATCATTCAGATTAATGCTCCCCTTGTGCTCTCCTTAATCGACAATTTCTTGGTCTTTGTAATTTCCTAGCTTTTTATGAAATATCTTCACTTAATAATTTTTTTAAATTACAAATATTATGGCTTTAAAGTATATTAGGAATAAATGAATTTGGAACATCTCTCATTACAAAATTAACGGGCATTTATCTTTTTATCTAAGGAGAGATGTCGCTCTCTGTTGTGCTCATTGAAAAGACAACATGGTCGTGAAATCGTAGGTAACCATTTCTTTATACGTTTCTTGCACCATTTAGAATAAATGAGACTAAATTCGCAATTATTGTATAAGTACACTCATGTCCACAAGTTATCAGGGTTTGTATGATCCACTAAAAAACATTGGGTCACTGTGATAATGGATGCACGAAAACATGTCCTGGCAACACTGAAGCACATGACATACGTGTCAGACAGGTCAGTACCACACCCACTGTGTACGATACCGATTAGTGTGGTTGGAACAGTCTGTGGGGGAAGAGGTGTTGAGTAAAGGATTTCTGACTGCATGTTGTGTACGTTTGGCCCACAGTATTTGGTTCGTAGGGAAGCAGGGTGGCACAGGGAACACATTTGGGTGATATTATGCATAGCCATATCATCAGCAGATTAGAAACTGGCCAAAGTTAGCAAGAGGTTAGTCAGGAGTTGAATGTCGCCAGTAGCGTTATTTCTCATCTGTGGAGACACTTCCAGGTGGACGGAAACATTCAACGGCAGTATGGGCATGGCCGACCACATGCTACAACGCAGTGCCAGGATCGTTATCTTGCTTTAAATGCTTGAAGATGCCCAACCAGCACAGCACCTGCACTGGCTAGAGACCTTTTAGTAGCCTCTGGGACACACATCTCCCATCAGACTGTGTATCGTCGGCTTCGAGAGGTTGCTCTGTATGGAAGTCAACCCATTCGATGCATTCCCCTCACACAAAGATATCGTGTGGCTCGTCGAACATCGTGTATTGCCCACTGTGATTAAACACAGGAACAGTGGGGTAGTGTTCTGTTCACGGATGAGTCACGGTTTAGCCTAGAGAGTGATCCTGATTGCCTGTTCATCTGGTGCGCCCCTAGGACACTGTGCAACTCTGCCAATATTGTGGAAAGGGACCGTTATGGTGGTAGCAGTGTTCTCGTTGGGGCAGGTGTGGGACATCATGTTAAGAGCAGGTAAACTGCTGCATGTGTTTCCATGGGGTGTGGTCTATGGGGATGACATCCTGCACAATATGAGAGACTTTTGCGTGGTGCATATTGACCTGGGTTCCATCTGATGGATGATAATGCCAGACAACACAGAGCGTGTCTGACGGAGGACCTAAATCCAATTGAACATGCATGAAATGCTCTAGGCCAAAGGATTTCAGCCCTTACTCCATCACCAATGACCATTGTATACCTCCGAAGGGCGCTTGTCCAGCAATGGGATGCATTACTGCAGGACATGCTGAATGGCCTGATCCACAGTATGGGGAGCCATTGTGCAACGTGTATTGCCGTTCGGGGTCACCACACCCCGTATTGACTGGTTCTGGCACCATCCACCACGAAGTGCATTCCACCGGTGGAGAGAGACCACACCACGTAAGTGCTGTCCACTGTCAATTTCCAGTGTGACTGTATTCCATGTATCCCTGGGCTCAATACCCAGTGGAAGCACATAGTAGTTCACGTCACACATTAAACTGTAGGTGCAGTCCTGATTAGCCTTACTGTGCATAAAGTGGACTTTAAACACCAAGTCAATCAATCAATGTATACCTTGTATCTGTATTACTGATGCACGTGTTTCATTGTTGCCAGGGCATTTTTTCCATTATTGCAGTGACCCAATGTTTTCTTGTGGATCTTGCAAATTCCTTAACTTATGGACATGAGTGTACTATTGTAAATTAACAGTTGATGTTTTACTCTTAAGGCAGAAAAGTGACCGAAATTACTTTTGCCTTAATCATTTCATAAAAATAAAAGATGATCAACTGAGATTTCACACATAATGTTAAGCATGCACCTGAGAACAACAGATATCAAATAGCGCATTCTGGCAGAAACTTGCTGAATTACAACACATGGGGCATCTCACCTTGAATGACCCCAACAAGCATGCAACCCCGAATGCCTCTTTTGCTATCCCCACACACAAACAACTAAAGGGACTATTTCTCAAAACAATTAATTTTACGTACTCCATTAAGTTGCTGAAGAGACAGAAACTACGCATGCGCAACCTGGTTCCCCGATTTGATAGAGTCATTTATCGGAATCCCAGATTTCACACATAAACAGAAGTTAGAAACAATTTAAGATTTGACGCACTAAAGTTCAAATCACAAACCCTGAGACCTTCTGTAAACAAAACCACGTGTATGCAGAAAGCATTGCAAACTCATAGAAGTAAAATAATCCACACGAAAATCCAGGGTTTTTACAGGATTCATTACGTATGGTAAGACAACAGCCAATTTGTAGTATTTAATACGCTACCGCAAATGATGTCTCACTTTAAACCCAATGCTCTTTCTTTTGTACTTATTTCTTCACCTTTATGGTTATCTCTTTGCACCAGTAATTATTTCCCATAAATTTGGCTTCTTTCTTGCATGGGAATTGAATATATTTTACTTGCATTTTTTAAGACAAAATGATATAACATGGTAATGTATATTTCGGGTCGGGTACCCTATTCTACACCCTCGAATTTTCAATTTTTTTTCTTTCATTATGAAGTTTATGTGATCCTAATTGTGAATATAAAAAAATTGGAGCACAGAAAGAAATATTTACGACTGTACAGCCGTTTAAAGTTGAGATTTTGTCGTTTGAAATTTTTGAGTCCAAATTTCCCACCGATTCCGGGCTTTACCGCCCCCCGCCTTTATCTATAGAGTCCCTTTTAAAGGCATGTTAGAAATTGGCCGGAGTCACCTGCCCCCAACGCTATTTCTCACTGTTTTCCGCATTGACACATGAAGATACGAAAAATGAAGGCTAAAATTAAACGTAAAAAGGTAACTTACCTCTTTTTACCAAGGCCAGGTATTGAACTGTGGGTCGAAGTTCAATTTGTAAGTCCAAAAATGAAGTAACTCCTACGTTGAAAGTCCTTGTTGTCCTTTTCCACAGAATACCACCCTCTACTCCATTCCCATCATAAAAATAAGAAGTCGCAAATTATCCCATCCCACAAGTCATTTAGAAAAAAACAACCTACCCTTTACGGCCTGCAGTTGCCAAAAAGAAATAATTATTTCCAATTTCTGAAGTCGCATAAATGAAATCCAATGAAGAAAAAGAAGAAAATCAGACGTGCACCTGTGACATGAATCCATCATTCGCCATCATAGAAATTCTGAAAAACCTTTTTGACGTTACGCAATGAATTTTAATTTCATAAAAAACCTAAGTTTCGTAGCACATAGATCTAAAAAATTAACTTCCGCGCTATTTGCAACCACTGCTTGTTATGAGGAACTAAATATTTTCACGAAAATATTTGAAATGCACCTGAAATTGAGGGTGTAGAAAGGGGTACCGGAGCCTATATTTCTAAGGTTTGTTATAGGAGTGTATTTGAAATTTGTTTTTAGATTTTATGTAAATTGTATCTTATGTAAATAAAATATATAATGGGCATAAACAGCCATATGCAATGCTGTAAGTTCAATAAATATATTGATGATGATAATCAAAACAAGACAAAGAAGTTCGTAAATTTATTGCGGTTGGAAACTTTGACAAGCATCCTAATAACGATTGTGCAGTTCGTAAAATAACTTGGATGACATGGCTAGGCAAGATAAGTGTGAACATTTTGTAGGAATATGCATTGTAACTTTCAATGAGCTTAGATATTTGTGTACATAATGATATTTTATAACATTGGTTATTTTCTAAAAATAATCATGTGAACAGGAAGGAAGTAGTGCCACTTTCAACATGGCGAGTTCTATGCGATAGTCGGTGGTCATGAAACAGCTGACGCGGAGTGATACATCGAATCGGTGAGACGATTTGTTTACAGAAGGTCTCAGGTTTGGCGATTTACACTTTAGTGACATAATTATCTTACTCATACAATTTTTATAATGACTGAGGCTGTGGTAGGCAGATAATAAGTTAATGATTATGTCCAATCACCACAGTGACTAGCCCTTAGTTGTCCACAATAACAGTCTTGGTTCAGTCACAAGTGTGGCTTAGTCCAAGCAACTCTTGAGTCCTTTCAGATGACTATTTAGCAACTACACTTATGCTGTCAGTCTTGAAGCTTAACAAATGATGAAAATATTCTCTCAGACTAGTGTCCAGTTGAGTTGTGGAAAAGATTCCAACTTTCGAGAGATATTGTCACTCTCATCTTCACTTCTACCCTGAAGATGAGAGTGACGTTAGCTCTCGAAAGCTTGGAATCTTTTCCACAACTCACCCGGTCGATAGCAGGAGAGAATCTTTTCAACAGTACACTTATGCTGTGCTGTCTTTTCTTATTTCACGATTTTAAATTGTCTGTTTATTTTCCTTTTCTTGTGATTGAAATTTAACACCTAGTGACCAGCTCTGAGTATTATGTTGCCTATGATTAGGAATTATGAACATTTACTGCCTTCTTTACAGAGAGGAAATCTATCCGTAAGTCAACAGCAGCGAAGTCTGCAGAAACACTCCAGAGGCTCAAAGAGAGAACAGAACTTGGTCAGAAGAAGAGAGTCAGAAAGTCAGGATTGCAGGATGCCAAGAAACTGACCCAGGAAGAACTTCTGGAAGAAGTGAAAATCACTGAACAGGAAAACCTTAAATCGCTGGGTGAGTTAACAACTGCAAGTGCACTTGTCTAATCTGAATGATGATTTATTCTCACATGAACATTTACTCTCTTCATTTTGCTTAACCCCTTCCCTGGGGCGATGTTGAAGGGAAGTATGGCCATACATACGCAACCGCAAATTCATGTCATCTTAAATAATGCAAAAACTAACTATAAGAAGAATTGCTGCAAAATGAAGCTAAGGAAAACAGTCTTTATATAGACTCTGCTGCAAATAAACATTCCATATTAGGTAAGGTCAAAGGTAAGGCTCCCCCTGCATGCAGCACCATGCCTTGAAAACACATTTAGGGGATGTGTGGACTAGGGCCCCACTACATATTCTTGATCCTGGCCATTTTGAAGGTGATGTGATCAGCACCATGCTCCGGCCACCTTTACCCTTGAGGGTTGCCCCCAAGTATACATTGATTGGAGGTTGGATAAGCCTCAGAGCCTCTTTATGCATGGGCTAGGCCTGTAAAATTCTGGCTCTAATTCCATATTGCAAAAAAAAATTTTTCAGGAACTGACAAAGCATCAACAATAGATTGTTTGATAGCCAATAGCCCACATTGACTAATAATAGCACGGAAAAGTGGTGTCTATAATAATGACCTGCCGCAATAAAAAAACCTTTCTATATATAGATGCTCTGCAAAAAAGACCCAATTTTAGAGTGTCTATATATATAGCTCCGCCACAGTTAATGGGTTAATATGCATAACATAGGCATAAATATTTGATTTGTAATGCTTTGTTTTCAGGTTGAACCTGCAAGAGAGAAGTTTTCTGTTATCTCTATAACTTTATTTTTTATTTTTTTTTATTTTTTTGCCAACGTGTAACACTGATTAGCTCTAGAAATTCCAGGAAAAAGTGCATGCTCGACCAGGACTCAAACCATTGCTCTACCAACTGAGTTGTTCTAGTTTCACCTGATTTTTTTCTGTTGCTGTTTAACCTGTGTGATTATCTTGTTGCTCACAGTCCATAGAGGAAGGGGTGGTGTTGCATTTTTGCTCAGGGTTCATTTCCAGAGTTGCCATCAGAGCAGTTGAATTGCAAGGTATTCAAGAGCATCTGAATTATTTCAGGAAGAAGTGAAAGTGCCTTTGGTGTTTATGAACTTTTGTGATTTGAGAAATGATAGCATTGAATACTGCTTTCACATTTGAGAATGCCTATCCATTTTCATCATCTCAACCTAATCTTTTAATTTTCCCTGATGGCATAGTTGTAGCATTTTCGCCTTGTAATCAAGGCATCTCGGGTTCGATACCCAGTGGAGGCTCATAGTGGTTCGGATCCCACTTTAAACTGTAGGTCCAGTCCCGATTAGCCTTACTGTGCATAATGAATCAATCAATCTATCTTCTGAGGAAGGTTCAGCATTGGCATAAATTGTTTCAAAGCAAAAAGCATGACAGTGATTTAGCAGACAAACAGTAGCTCTATTTACTGGCATATGTATTGCACTACAGATAAGGAGTAGCTATGTTTTTCACCTCCACGTGGCAGCAAAGAATGCGTAATTTCTTCAAGACTACACATGATATTTCAGTTCTCTTCTTTTTGTTCATTTATATACATATGAGGGTATGATCTACTCAAATTAGTTTCTTCCTCAACACATTATGGCATATATTTTATAAATGGGCTATTTACTCTTCAACCATCACTTTTTACTGATATATTGTACTTTTATGTGTAATAATGGAAACAAAAAACATGTTCACAACATGCAACAATGAGGGGTCCAGTGGGAAATGTTCCATTTTCAAACTTCCCGGAAATTACAACTTTTGAAAATGTTGTGTAACTTCCATTTTTTTAATAACAATAATAATTTGGGGGACAGCCAGAGCACATATTGTGCTTCCCTGCAAATTTGGTTCATCCAGCATCCATAGAGCCAATGCTAGAAGCAATTTTCTAGATATTTTTTTTCATACGCTGGCAACACTGCTCTTCTTATACATTGTTATTATTTTTTACCCAAGACGTATCAGCCTTTTTCAATGCAACTTTGCATAGTTGTAGGAATGAACCACTGCTACGTGTGACATTTTTAATTTACTTTGTTCTATTATGGTGGTCACAGGATCATGCTGGATACTATTTATATACGAGGGTCATTTGGAAAGTAACTTCTGTTTGGGTATAAAAGAAACACCAGGACATTGTGAGATTTTTTATTATATACAACTGAAAGAGGCAACTCTAAACTATTTTTCTACATAAGCACCGTTTCTTTTGAGACACTTATCATATCGGCGAACAAGGTCAAAGAAATCTGCCGCCTGTGCATTCAGCCATTCAGTAACACTGTCCTTGAGCTCCTGGTAAGTGTTGTGCCCCTAGCCACCTCATTCATTTGTGGAAAGAGGTGATAATCGCTCAGAGACACTTGTGGAAAGATGTCGTACAGTTCGTTAATCATGAACAGCAGATTTTCACGAATTTTATCGTCACATTTGTCACAATTGAAGGGTGTCCACTCCTTGCTTCGTTGTGGATGTTTGTTTGTCCATCCTTGAAAGCACAACACCATTGCCGAACAGCACTGTCACTCATGATATACGGCACAAATGTCCCGATGAATTTCAGCTGCTGTCATCTTTTTGGCCCACAAAAAGTGAGTCACTGCACTCACTTCGCAGTCGGGATTTTCAATTGCAGTGGCCATTTTGCACAGCTGTATGAGAGCGGAAACTGGCCAAACAATCCTCACACCTGCACTGCCAGACTCGTACTGAGCCAGGCTAAATGACTGTGTGTCGTTCACGCCGTTAACCCCACTCTTTCGCACGCTAGAGTGAAACGAAAGTTACTTTCCGAATGAACCTCGTAAAATCCCTGTCATTCTTTAAAAAAAGCATCTGTATAACAATTTATTCTCGAGCTTCGATTTTTTTTGATTTTTTTTTTTTAACTTGATGACAAGTTCGAAATGTGCATGTCTGGAAGAGGCAGGATGCTCATCTCCACTAAAGGTTAAGCATAAAACTCCACAGAATATACATACACTAAGAATTCTGTATCTCAGTATTTAGAGGTTCATATCTACCATGATTTTTTCAGCTTAGTGAACTTCGGAGCCATAAATCTTGAGTTCAAATCATTGATTTGATCCATCTGTAGATTCTAGTTCTGTCAGGTTGCCAAAATGTTTACAAAAGTTCCCAAAAAATACAAGGGAAATATGTAATATTGAACTCTCTTTGCATGGTCACAACAAACCTGCAACTTCAGTATAATGGATAGTTGCAAGAAGTTTTTCTTTCTTTGTTTAAAAATTGCCCTGTAAATTAATAACATGAATTTCATATTAGTACAAAATGAATATAGTTGTAGTCATTTTCTTTATTACATATATGGGGTTGGGCAAAGTTGTTGGTTTAATTTGTAAGGAAATTATATGATATACAAAGGAAAGGAGGAACTTATTTAAAAATAATACTGGCACACAGGATAAGGTATACCACCTATAGTAGCATGTTGTTTTCAGTATAATGAAAATCAAATCTCAATTTCTGAAGACGTTCCCAGCAACAAGGCATATTTGGCACCTATCACCGAGGTCTTCAGAACAGTGCCTCATAGACCTATCACACTTTGCAAGTGTCCACTGTGACTTTAGATGACCATTTTTTTGTTTTGGTCACTGCTTGATACAGTACCACAGAACTCTTCCACCCACCTCAGGATCGTGCATGAGGTTTGAATCCAAAATGAGGGCAAATGATTCTTTGGACAGTAACAGCTGACTTATTATGCAACATCATTAGAGCCACATATTTAGGGTGAATGAAACATCAAGATTTTGGTACAAGAGCTGGGCACATTTTGGTATCAAAAGTGGTATAAAAAATAGCATATCAGTGTTAAAATTGTGAATCAAACCATTAATTTTATTTAAATCACAAAAGAGATATTTCCCTTCTAATAGAATATTTATGTATTTTTCAGAGTAGTCAGTTTATTCCTGTGTGAGTTCATTTTCTCTTCTCAAATATTTACAGCAGAATTAATCAATTTTCTGTTATCTGCATAACTCTCAGGATAATTCAGACTTCAAAAAGTGTCTCGTCCAGCACCCATAAGTGCTGTGTTTACGAGGGCTGCTGGAAAAGTTTCTGCAATCAATATTAAAGAAGACATGTGAAATTGTGGGAATGGCTTTATTGTTTTTTCAAAGTATTCACCAGCCCTCGTTATAACATTTATTTTGCATTTTGCAGTTCATTTTCCATCATTTCATAACAAAAGATTGTAGGTAAATGCACCTAACTCTTTTCAAATGAAAAATGATCATTAATGTGTTATATCTCACATTTCCTGTTCTTGTTCTCAAAAAAACTAAATATGCATGCCTCTAAACATCATCATGCCTTGGGTGTAATGGTGCAATAATGGATATCAGAAACAAGAATCTCCCTGTTAACATAAAGGTGACAAGCTAGATATTACTACAATGGCTCTCTTATATACAATGTGGGTTTCAATATTTAAACCATAATGAAAGGGTTTTGGTTTTCTCTGGAGAGAAATAGTAATTTTAACAAATATTTTATTGTACCAAATAAATTATAGATAATTTGTACAATAGTTTGCGCAGTTACTAGTAAGGAGCCTACAACAAAGACGAGCTACGAAACTTTTTATTGCCCCAATTTTCCTGCATCCACATATTGTACAGACCCAGATACGATCCGAACACATGAATTTTATTTAAGTTTTGTTATTTTGCATCACTCTTCTGCCACTCTTGGCTAATCATGACAATGAAGATGAGTGATGATAAGGTGAAATTGATGAAAGGACACTTACAAGGAACACCCATGTCCAGGCTGGGATTTTAACCTGGGACCACTGGCATTGTAGTGTGCTGTGCGAACTACTCTGCCATGGAGGTCGGCCACAAACACATGACAATTGACAGTCCAACACATCCAATCTCCTTTAATCTACGTACCAGCTTATGTGGATCAAAATGTTCCCTATCATGCTCTCTCACAGCCAACCTTCATTCATTCACAAAAGACTCTGGGTGTGTCTGTACATCAGTCCCCACCTGAGCAGAGGCTCTGCTAAGAGAGCATGACCTTAACCCAGATTACCACGCAGCAGAAATTAATTCCCTCTATTGAGAAAGAGAAAACTAAAACTCCTAGTTTTGTAGTGATTTCTTGATCAAGTGACTAAAAATCACTACATTTATTTCTGATGTAAGTTTCTGCAGTGAATGTATAGTGTTCTGCTGAACATGATGCCATGATGATTAATGGCGCTTTCACCTCAATTTGACCCACATTTGTTTCCTGTCCCAGAGCATACAATGCTGCCATACTTAGGAATTGAATCTACTATGAATTTTGCCCTATCAGTCTCCTCCTTCAGAGGAGTCTCTCAGTCTCTCCCCTTGTAATCACAATCAATATCACTTCAAAATAATAAAGGAAGGAACCCTCTGAAGAAGCCCGCCTCCACCTGCATACATTCAGGGTATGCGCTTATGTCCTGGCACCTTTAATCAATAATCCAGGATGTCATTTCCTCAGAATTTCCTTGTTTATTGTGCATTAATTTATTTATTTTTGTTTTGTATTTTTCATTCTTGTTAAAAGCAACACAAAACACACAACAGCAAAATAAAAAAAACACTTTAAAGAGTTTGTACAAGCTTTCGCATCCATCTCGGAATCATCAGAGCTGGTCGACAGAAGGGGATCTGGTTGAAGTTCCGCTGGCACAAAGTTTTTTACCGCCATATTACATTTTTCATGTTGTTTGCTTGGGTATTTAAGATTACACTAAGCACTGGTTGCTTGACAATTTTTCAAAAATTTGATTTTCTTGGTGTTGTAACCCCTGTACAAAAATAGTTCAAAACAGGCATTATTTCTGTTTACATGACTTCCTTTAAAAATGGTAGCCATTTTTGTTTGGCTGTTTTTGACGAAATTCCCCCTGTTGTAACTTTGTTATCAGTGGAATATCAATTTCAGAATACTTTTTACAAGTACCCTCACCGAGTACTCTTTATGCTGTAAATATCAAATGTTATTAGGTCTCCCATCAGAGATATTGTGTCTCAAATTTTGAAAACAAAATGAATGGCAAGAATTTTCGAAGAGCTGTACCTGAAAGAAGAAACCAGTAACAGAGCTCAAATATTATCTGTTAAAACATTTGATAAATATCTTTCCTCCAAGAAAAATTATAGCTCTGATATTACATTACTTCCCTGAAAAAAAAAAATCATAATTTTTGTTGTGAAGCTAATATCAATGTTGGCTCTAATTTTCAACCATTAGCATTAGAGATGGTAAAAAAACCTAGTTTGAAATGTACTGAAAGCAATGATCTTATTCAGCTTTCTATAATTTTTCTCAGGAGTTACCAAATTTACGACAACCATCTGCAAAGGCCAAAAGTGCCACAAGCCACGAGTAAAAAATGGCAGCTATTTTTAAACAAAGTTTATAATAGAGAAATAATGCCAATTGTTACAAAAACAAACAAAAAATTTCTTTTGTTTTAATGTCAAGTGTTACATATTATTTTATTTATTTATATGCATTTCTTGCAGAGAAGTACCAGAAACTTGAATTGGAGAAGAAGAAAGCTCGCCTTGTGAAGAAAGTGTACACTGGCCCTCGTATCCAGTTCTACTCGGTTGCCATGCCTTTGATAGAAGAGCTTCCCGAGAAGATCAACGTGGAGGAGGAAGAGAAGCAGGAGTTGGAGGAGGCAGAGAAGGAGACGAAGGACGAGAAGATCCAGGGCAGGGTGGAAAGAACATTCATCACGTTCACAGACGAGAGGGTCTTTAAGGACACCTTCAAGCAAAACAAATTGAAGCCAGCCCAAAGGAGTATGTGCCCAATCACAAGGTTGGTATTATGCTTCTGTTGTTTTATTATAATGGACCATATCAGTGGTGACATAACAGCAGATGACAGCTCGATTTGAGTTCAAGGAATGTGGTCACATTGTTTTGTCGTGTACGTTTACATTGGAATTCCCATTGCAAAGGTTAGCTTTATATATTGTGAGAGCAGTTACGAAATAAAATTGTGCTGTGTATGGTAGATCTATGTAAAGATAAGGTTTCAGAGAATATGTCGATATATTATACATACCTTACAGAGCTAAGGTAAAAAATAACCGGAGTAAGGAAATCATGCATTTTTAGAGAAAATCTAGGTATTCTGTTTCTGATCACAGATGAAACTCAACCGAGTTCACCTTCAGTGATGCATGTCGATATGAATTCTTGGAGTTTAACACCCTCACGTGACTGTAGCTGCACTGCCTATTGGTTGCGATTCTGGATCAGATGCTGCTAGGAGCATTCACTTTACTTGATTCCCTACTCCATTTATTCTTTACTCTAAGGTATGTGTTATATATTGATGTATTCTCCGAAATCTCATCTTTGCATTGAACAATACCATACACATCCCAATTTTGTTTAATAAATAATTCTTAAAGTTATCCTTGCAATGGAAATCCCAATGCTATTTCATAGGTTAAAACCATGTGTGATGTTTGTTTGAACTCAATGTTGCAGCGGGCCTCCCCGATGGCGCAGTGGTAGCGTTGTCGCCTTGTAATCAAGGGGTCCCGGGTTCGATACCCAGTGGAGGCACATAGTGGTTCAGATTCCACTTTAAACTGTAGGTCCAGTCCCGATTAGCCTTACTGTGCATAAAGTGGACTTAAAATACTAAATCAACCAAATCAATGTTGCAGCATGGTATCACAGTAATATGGTCCATACTTGCAAGGGCCTTCCTGATGGCATGGTGGTACCGTCATCACCTTGTAATCATACATACATATGTATCTGGTGCAGGCACAGTGGTTTGAATCCAACTATACTGTAGGTCCAGTCCCGATTACTCTATCTATGAATAAAACAAAACAAGAATTCAATTCAAGACATAACCTGCAGTAGTTTAGTAAGTAAAAATGTCAGCATTTCAACTCAGCATGCACTGGGTGTTCATCAGTTTGGCTAATTTTATTTTTAAAATGTGTAGTGCAGGTTCATAAGGTGAAGGAAGATGGTAACACAAGAAATCTTCAGTTGCTGTTTGAAACTTCACCTTCATTATACACTTTTGAACATTAATCTATTAACTCTTTCAATGTGGGGAACGCACAGGTAGCCTAATCGGGACTGGACCTACAGTTTAGAGTGGAATCTGAACTACTAGGTGCCTCCACCTGGTTTTGAATCCAGAACTCCTTGATTACAAGGCGACCATGGTATATCTATCTTTTTCCTTCTGTATAAAAATTGTGGATAATTTAGAGATATGTTCTTTGTTTTTGAGTGGCATTAAAGGAAACATTCCATTATTTCAAGGGAAAATATCCAGATGTGAAATGTGGATTTTCACTCTTCTGCACCCTACGTCCAGTATTTGTTAAGTGCCTTGGGGATCTGCCACACATCTTGCATATGTAAATACCATGAAAATATCAGGATAATTTTCAATGCCCTTGCAAAATGTGTTGAAGCTACCCAGCAGATTGCCAACTACTTTCCTAGCTTTCCTTGATCTAATTGTGTGTTTTTAGAATGCTGAGGAATATATGAGGATCATGGTAGATATGCACACGAAATTTGAATAACTGCATTCGACTTATGTTTCCAGAGGCGCAGCTCCATATGATGTGGGAACAATGGGAACAAACAGCAGACAACCATCATGTTAAGACAGAAAAACGGGGGACTTTTACTAGGTGTCTTGATGTACTGGACAGTCAACTTGCTGCATTAAAAAAAGAACACACACACATTCATGAAGAGAAAAAGTGCATCATTTCAAACAGTAAAGGAAAGCTGTGGAAGTAAAAAAAGTTTAAAAAAATTGAATTTTTCATGTCTCCTTTCATATCTAGTACTAAGTTAATTCATGAATTGGAAGGCATATTTGAAGCTAAGTCTTCAAATTTTGCAACATGTTTATTAAAAAAAATATGAAGCTTCTATACATTTCTATACATATCTTCTATAAGGCTAAACCGGTGCCAGTTTATAGATATTGGCCAATATCGGTTGATACTTTTCCGATATTTTGGTCTTTCAGAGATTCACAAAAATGCTGCGCCACACTTTCAGAGGTCTAATTGCCGTGGAAATTGTGCAAAATGCAGTTTATCCTTTTTTTTTGCACCAATTTTGTGTAAAACTTGATTTTTTTATCTCATAATACATATTTTAGTATTCTGATGTAATTCTTGAATATTTTAAAGCAAATCTCTTGGTAAATTGATGCATATAATTGGAGTAGATTACTTATGCACTTATATTAATCAGTATTTTAAACAACTTTTTAATTTTTACAATTTTCAAGCTTCGGCATTGGTATCACCATCGGTATGGGCTCAGTCCTATTCTGCTGTGAGAGAAATATTAAGTTCTCATGAATAACTAACTCTTAGTAATTTTTGTAACAGACAGAAGCTGACAATATCTCGTTTTGCATTGTAGGCTTCCTGCTAGGTATTATGACCCCGTCACCCTACTACCATACACCAACCTGCAGGCATTCAGAATCCTCCGTGAGGCTTACTACCAGCAGCTGGAGGGGAAGGGAGACAGGAACAACCCTGAGGTCGCAGCGTGGGTCAACTGGCGAAAGAGGCAGAGGGAGCTGAAGGCGGCAGCAGCAGCCGCCATGCAGAGCAGCCAAGCATCACGGAATATCAGGCTGGATTCCAATGTGCCAGCTCGGAGGCAGAGCGTGAGCAACGGGCAGCCAAGCTCCAATGCTCAACCTGGAACTTGATTATTTTTCATTCGTGTTTTGTGTTTTCAAAGTGCTTAACATATGAGAAATTACTTCAGAATATGTGTGTTGCAGGAGGAGATGTAAATGACCTTAAGTATGCATTTCAGTCTCAAGACATTTCTGTGGCAACATTGAATTTTGTAAATATGAATTTTTGATACCATGTTTGTGTTTTATTAAAAATACTGCATAAACAGTTTATTTTCAATACTACTTTAACTGTCAGATATAAAATTGACCATACAGTAAAACCTCCTTAATCTGGACTAACAGGTGGATAAGTTGACCGGTTTAACGAAAGTTCAGATTAACTAAAATAACCTAAAAGAACAGTAGAAAGTGATTTAAAACTCCGTTTAGAGCAACAAAACACCTTTATTATGGTGTATTTAAAGGGCATAGGTTTCTACGGCCACGTTGCAACACCCTACACTACACCATCGGGAGGCTTGTGGACAAGTTTACCCATGCTGTTAACTCATCTATAGTCAGAGAACATAAAACTCTTACACCGGGTCCACACGGGCAGAAAGAATGCTTAAAAAGTGCTTAACGTCTAAGCATTCTTTCCACATTGTGTCCATAAGGTAATGCAGAGAAAATGCTGACTCAGCGGAAACCGAAAATACGTAACTTTTATTCAAGTGACAGCCAATTATATTTTGGTGAGGAATGTAAACATTTAAAAAAAATGATATTTTCACCAAAACAAAAAAGTTGAGCCCCTTCCCCTTTTTGGGAGATGGGGATGGCTTTTATGTCGGTGTATTTTGAGATATTTACTAGTAACCTTTTTTTTAATTACTCATCCGGATTAATGTGTTTTTATGCCGTGTGTTGTGAATAAGCTCTCGTACGTGAGTGATGACTTACCAACAAACAGATTTCCTCTCTGCATCTGAAAGCTGAAAAAATGTTCCTGGACCGTATTTGAATTGTTCTTGAAAAAAGGTTCCTGGACCGTATTAAAATTGATGCGAGGGAAAAAAGGTTCCTGGATAAACTGGTTGCTACCTTATTGAGCTGCACTATACCTATAATATTGGCAAATCTACGGCCAGTGAGGTTGTCAGAATAGTTTGTCGTGCAATATGGGACACTCTACAGAGCCAGTGCTTTCCTCACCTCAACCAACGGAAGAGAGGAGGAAGAATATTGCAAACGGCTTTGAAAATCATACTAATTTTCCACACTGCATAGGAGCAAAAGATGGGAAGCATGTACATGTGAATAAACCAAAGATGTGTGGTTCGTTGTACTACAACTACTGAAAGCTCTGCAAAGTTTGGTAACAAAGTACAGCAAATTTCATTCCACTCCAAATCTTTTCTGTGTCTGTCTTTATATTCCTCACACCAAATATCCCAAATACATGGCCTCTTTTTCACTTCCATAATAAATACTTCTGTGTCTAATTTATCTATATCTAGATCACCCATCTTTACTTGTAAAAACAATGTTTATCAGAAACACAACTCTAGAACTCGGCACCACATGGTGTGAAACAATGCACAAAGCACGTCAAGTGATCATTTAGCCCAGCAGACATTCTGCTCGTGTGGACGATATCATAAGATGCAATAGAAATAGCAGTCAGCCCAGTCTTCGTTCCGCTATGAGTGATGCTTAGAGAATGCGGCAGATGTTCAGCATCCGCAGGCTAGTCAGTCCGTGTGGCTGATCCTATTACTTCCTTTAGCCATAACAACCAATGCTTAAAGAGTGCTGAAATGCTAAGCACTCTTTAAGCATTCTTTCCGCCCGTGTAGACCGGGGCTTATACACTCAGGGCTTGCTGGGTGTAGGGCACCAAATATGAAAGGTAAGGCTCAGAAATCATAAACAGAACTACATAAATTGATTATACAACGATTTAATGATTAAGGTACGGCACGAGATTAAAAAGACAGAAACTATTACAAAGCATAGTGTGATTAAACAATAAATTACCTTACAAATTATCCATTTAACAATACTGTCCTTAATTTACTAGCTGCCCAAAAGATGGCACAAAGTTCACGTTCTGTACTTTTTCCTTCAGAACGCCAAACAGTGATACTACAAGCAAATTTGAACACTCCGAAGTTCAATAATAAAAAAAAGGGGGGCCAACAGATGCCACTAGTTTACAATTGTCTTGTTTAACACGTTACTCTGAACAGTATTATTAGCATCTACCCACACACTAGGAGCTTGAATTTAATTACACCTTAGTTGACTTCTGACTGAACATATACTTCCTTAAAACTTTGTGTGCCGGTGAAACAAATAAGAACACGCCCTTACTATATTAATATATAATAATTAAAAGAAAAAACAACAGGTGATAAAGGAGCGGTTCGACAATACAACTCTGTCCTGAAAAAGAACGGGGACAGGCATTGAACCCGGAAAGAGAGAGACCCAACAAAGCAACATGGCTGCGGAGCCGGCATCAGGCCTGGGAGGACAGGGGACCATTCATTTATTTTCTTTCCTTTTCTATTTCTTTTATAAATAAATCTTTCTCTCCATGTAAGGAAATGTAGGATGGGTCCGATGAAGCAGCATGGCTGGGGAGCCAGGATCAGACCTCTGGGGATAGATCCAACAAAGCATCTCAGCCAGGGCTGGCATCAGTTCTCGGGAGTAAAGGAGTGGTCCGACAGTTTACTCAGCTGGGGAGCCAGGATTAGACCTCTAGAGTAAGGAAGGGTCCCGACAGTTCTCGGCGGGAGCCAGGTTCAGAGATCTCAGGTGTCTTGGCCAAAGGCCGGCATCAGACCCAGGAAGGTTTTGGGGAGAGGAGAGTCTCTCAGGTTCTCCTGTGGTCGCTGTCAACTCACCAACTAACTACCTTGGCTGCTGCTTATATTCACTCGGATCAGCGCCTTTGTGGTGCTGCGACGAACTACCAGCTCTCCGCACAACCATATGATACTAGTCAACAAGGGTCAGATTACCATATCATGTACACCAAGGATTGACCTTACATACACACTCAATACGGATATCAAGCCATTAAGGTTCATTATATCAGCAAGACATATTACAAGGGAACCTTAAGATATAGACAAAAATCTTTAAGCACATTCACTTAACCCACCAATTAAATAGTTTACAAAGAAACACCACAAGGTTCAGTTTGCATTATTACCTTACGTAATGAGCATATGACCCTAACAACCAAATAGTAACCTCGCTTCACACCGGGCACATTACAACGTATTATAGTGACCAGAGTTTTACGAGAATATGCCGAGGGTATTCCTGTGTCAATGCAGCTTCTTCCCGAAAGTCTGCGGGAAGCAGAATTTCATCAGTGGTTGACTGCCTTTTCTTTGGGAAGTTCTCCCATAGATGCTGGATGTATGTATTAGCTGTTACGGAGCAATATGACAAATGCGATTGTTGACTTATAGCCACATTTAAAACCTTGCATTTTTTTTTTGTCCGGATTAAGCAAAGTCCGGCTTCTTATCAGGATCCGGATTAACAGGGTTTTACTGTATATTACATAAGTTTAAATCATTCCATACTTTTTTAGGTAATTGACTTCCTTTAAACTTTGTCCACTGTCCTTTATGGCTTGATTTTTGTTATTTAGAGTCACTTTTCTGCCATATTTGTCTAATTTGACAATGAGGATGAGTATATGGTGAAATTGATGAAGGTATACAAACAGAGAACACCCATGCCAGGCTGGGATTCAAACCTGGGACCCCTGACATGATAACATGCTGTGTTAACCACCTCTGCCATGGTGGCTGGCTTGCATTCCAATAGCTTGCAGTGTTTTCCATGCTGTTCAAGGCAAAATCTAGTTTTCTTCAACAACCCTTTGGTTCCAAAGTAATAGTATTCCTACCCAGACTAGAAACACAAGCAGCAAGTAACAAGTTGTGCCCAGAAAGTATAGGTTCAAAGGTTCTAACAAATTATACAGAGGTTGTTTCCGATCTATGGTGACGAAATTGCACACCTCTTGCAGCACCACCAAGCGGGAAGAGAACGAAGCTGCCAGTCGTGTGGGCACGTTGGACTGTTGACTGTGTGCGACAGGTGTGGTCAGTGCGTATCGGGAAGAATGCCACCGAAAATCAGTGCATATTGGGAGGGTTACATATCTGCACTTTCCGACGTAAACTACAGTGATAGTGCCATTATAAACTGTGCAAGGAGCGTGGATTCACTGTCTCCAAAAATGGCATATCACGGGTGTTGAAAGAGGCAGGTAAGGCGAGGCGTGGGATGATTCCTGTGAGGCAGAAACAGGCCAACCCCCGGCCTGCCACTTCCCGCACACCAGCTACAATTTGGGACGTCCGGGCGCTGGTCATCAGGGAGAATCCAGCCACACAGAGAAGTATCGCGAACCGGCTACAAACATCACTGAAGACAGTGGACACCATAATTCACCGCAATTTGGGTTTGGAAAAGTGACGCAAAGGGCATGTTCATAAGCTCAAAACAAGGTGTCAAGTCACACATCTCGCTCAACCTGCCTCTTCCTCCAAAAAAATGGCAGATGAAACTGGAATTCGTTCCATTCCTTTCACAGACATTTGAGTGAAGTCGCCTGATGCCTCACCGATGGACTTTTGCACCTTCAGCCTACTGAAATGAGCCTTGTCTCACAGGAGACCCCGCACCATTGAAGGGCTTTGGAAAGCCTGTCAGGAGGAGTGGTTGAGGCTGGGCATGACTACACTTCGTGCCAGTCTCCTACAGTGGAAACTTCGCTGTCGGGCAATTACCAAGATGCAGGGCCACCAAATAGACCACTCTTGATGGTGGCGACATGGTTTCTCTTAAAGTAGGTGCAATTTGAAATCGTCACCATAGATCGGAAACAACCTCTGTAGAATTATATATTTCTAAAGCATTTACTTATAATTGTTTTACATATACTTACCACTGTTTTTTCCATGCTAGTCATCACACCAATGCCCAAGTGTGTGGTCAGTCCAATGGCTTTTAACACCACATCATGAAAGTAAACATAATAGGTGCATAGTTCTGTTCATGGGAGTGAAACAGTCAAAATTTTGGCACATATGTCACCTACAGGTGGCCAGGGGCATGGTGCTGATCACTTCACCCCCATCTTCAGCCGTGATGGAGAAAGTGTGGGGCCCTAACTCCTCACCCCCTACACACTTTCATGACATGATGCAAAGCATAGGGGAACACTTAACCTTTTTTTATGTCAACTGCAGTCCTGGTGTTGTTTGTATTGTATTTCGTGAATTTGATTTCATCACTTTTCACCTCTATCTTCACAATTAGCCAAAAGTGGCACAAAAATGAAGTAAAATTAAAAATATTTTCTACCTTTTGAGCATTAGTTTTTAGCCTAATCTATATGAACAAAACAAGATATGATTCGTAACTACTCTGGTTAGTTTTTGAGATGCGTATATCATTTTTGTTTTGCTATATATGAGGCATGTTTCTTACATTCAGAAATTGACATGATTAGCCAAATATAGAGCAAATGAGGTGTTAAATGAACTAAATCAATCAAATCATTGCATTCAGAACTTAATTTTTATTATCAGGATGAAAAAAATGACAAGCACATTCCAGCCAATATCACAGTATCATTTCCAACCCTGAAGTTGCAGAATTTATTCCAGAAATGTTGGCAGTTTTTTTTATTAAACTAAATTTCTGAAACATTATGTGCACTGGCACCTTTGGTATTTTTAATTTTTTTGTGAATTACCATATTTGCTGACATATAAGATGCACTTTTTCTTTAAAATTAGGTCTGAAAAACACTGTGCATCTTATAATAATAATAATAATATCGTCTTTATTAAGAGGGCGTGTTTCGGCCTCGCGGGCCGTCCTTACAACAAACCCTTAAAAAAAAACATATTACAATTGACACTTTACACTTTCACTTACAGTAGAAAGAATAAAAATAAAAGAAATAAAACATTCATACTTATAATGTAAACAATTAATGTACTGAAGGTACAGAGTTAAAACTAAAACCACAATTAGAATACAATTATTACAGCTAAAACTAAAACCAATACCACATTCCCATTCATTACAGAAAAGACAAATCCAGACACTATTGTTTGGACAGTAGATGTTCACTGATACTCAGGTTATACCATCATCATCACTGTAATTGTATCTATTTTTAGGAACAAGATATATGTAATCCAAGTTACTTCTGTCATAAAGTGGTAAATTAATGAATCTAAAACTTTTGATACTGAAATACTACAGTACAGTAAACACTATAGTTTTATTAGTAAAAAAAAATTGTCTAAAATAGCATTTATTTTACTAATGACTGTGCAAAGGTATAATCGATGCCTAAATCTGCAGCTGTTTTAGTTTTATGTGGATTACGTCCACTTCCCATATACATTTTAATTTCTTGTCAAACTTGTAACTTTTACTCTTTCTGTTCTTCATGCCCAATCAGTAGCAACTGAAAACTGTCACTTCTGTGACATTGTTGTAGCTTGGTTACGTACAAATCAACTGTATTTTATGAAAATTAGTACGTATAACACCGAGCATTATAAATGCATTACGTAGGTTTAATTAACATATTTTTAAATTATATTTTGCCGGAATGTACAGTAATTTACGTATAAAACAAAATTACGCAGAACTAAGTTATGTATAAAGCAGTCTCAACTGTACCTCTTTCTTTCTCTCTCTCTCTTCCTATCTCCCTTCTATACAGGGTGTATCAGAAGTGATAGCAGAAAGTGAAAGGGTGAAAAGTACATGAAGAAGCAAAAAAAGTCTTGGTAAGCATGGGGTCGCAAATGAACCGTTTTAGAGATAATTGCGAATGTATGGTTACGATCCGCCGCTGACTTCATTGTTATTGCTTGTCATTTTACAAGTGACGTGCCTGTAAGCCTTTCATCCTTTATGGACGTATGGTTTGTTTACAACGCCCCCTTTCAGCAGTGTTCTGTTTTAAACATAGAAACCTCGGAGTGCGCAAGGAGACAAGCGTACGATGTGTACAGGATCAACGAAGTTAGTAATAATTTGTGTTTTATACAGCGTATATTGATACACTTGTAGATTGAGTTGTATCTTCTGCAAATATACTGTATAAAGAAACAAACTGCCGGAGTACTAATTGAGGCGAATGTACAAACAATCAAGTCAGTGCGGGATTGTAACCATACATTCGCAATTATCTCGCAAACGGTTCGTTTCGGACCGCATGTTTACTGAAACTTTTTTGCTTCTACTGTTGGGTATGTTTCACCATTTCAGTTTGTACTATCACTTCTGATACACCCTGTATATCCTCTTACCTTCCTTTCTCTTCCTGCACATACATTCTTAGTCTTTCTTCTGTTGCCTTTTTATTTATTTCACTCTTTCTTGCTTGTTTGTCTCCTCTGTTTTATTTTGCTCTGTATATGTATGTAGCCTATTTAATTTTATGTCACGTTTTCTATCACTTCCTTCATATATATGCAGAGGGTGGACAGATTAATGGAAATACTTGAAAAAGTTATACAGTACCCTCTTAATATGGCATGGGACCGCCTTAGCACAGCTGGTCGTGAAATCAAGTTGTACAAGCCCTGAATAGTCTCCAGTGGAATATTGTACCATCCTTCCAGAAGCACATCTTGCATTTGCTGCAGAGATGAGAGTGTAGGAAATCTGCATTGTACTCCATCCTCTAAATATGACTACAGTGGTTCAATAATATTGAGGTCCTGTGATTGTGCTGGTAAGGAAAGATGTTGAAGTTCATCTTCAAGTTCCGTAAACCAAGACTGAACAGCCCTGGCAGTGTTACCAGGTGCATTGTCATCTTGAAAGATTGCATCCTTGTTTTGGAAGAAGAGTTTATCCATAGTATCCACCTGGTTGCCTAAAATGTCCACGTAGTTACTGGCTGTAATTTTACCTTGCAGAGATTGGGCAACAGAATACCAGATCGCCACCCAAACCATCACCGATCCACCTCCATGTCCAGGGCTCGCTTGGACACTGCCTCGGTACTTTTTAAATGTAACCCGGCTTGCCATTCCTCACAAATTGACAGTAAATATTAAGTTTTAAAATTTGCTGTATTTAACATAGATTCGTTCTGTGTCTATTTGAACGTAACCTTACATAACCCTACGACTACTTTGCTGCATAACAAGAAGACAATAATAATTTTATTGGGAGACACTTGAGATGAAACTCGAGTTTAGAGAGAGATGTTTGGAAGCTTATTTCTTAAATTTCATCTTTTTGGACATATACAGGGTGTTTCGTAAGTTCGTTTACAACGCTTGGGAGGTGATTGTACGAGTGAAAATAAGGTGGAAAGTTCATGTAACGAAATTCCGGAAACGGCTTTGTTGCCGAGTTATTGAAGTTTGAAAACGTGGGAAAATGATTTTCCGAAGTGAATAATGGCAAAATGGGTGGAGAGAAGTCGTCGGTGTTGGGCGGTCCACTAAGAAATTGGGTACGCTCTTGTCAAAAAATCACGCGGCAATGTTGTGCAATGTCGGCGCAAGGGATTCCCCAAAGTACGCGAACGAAGATGTTGACGGGAGTGGGGTGGGTGTGCGTTCTGCGTGAGCTGGTATCGACGAAAATTGGCATGTGTTGAATGGCACCAAAAGACAAAGAAAATTTCCTGAGCGAAGGGCACCATGACGTAAAAACGAAAAAAAATGAACTGTCATAGGTTGCATACCCTGAAGGGCACACAGTATGCTTAATGGAGATGTGAAGGGAACCTCATCACAGACGGTTTTCAAAGTGTCCGCCATGTACTTCCAAGCAGAGGCGACAACGGCGAATCAAGGATTGTCTAGTGCGACCCAACAACCCCGGCGTTTCTGCTATCGATGCTGCAGCTACATTGATACGGGCAACGAGGACCTCGGCTGACACCGACAGGTGTTTCGTAAACGAGGCGTTTCATCTCTCCCCAGAGGAAGAAATCCAGGGGCGTAATATCAGGCGATCGAGGTGGCCATGGCACAGGCCCTCCCCTGCCAATGCACTGGTTGTGGAATACGGTATTGAGGAAATGGCGCACATTCCGATCGAAATGTGGGGGTGCACTGTCATGTTGAAACCACAGTCTTTGTCTCAGTGCCAAGGGTACGTCCTCTAGTCCTCAGGCAAAACCTCACTGAGAAATGCTTAATAAGTGGGTCCACATAGGCGAACAGGGAGAATGTACGGTCCAATCAAATGGTCATGCAGTATCCCGCACCACACATTCACTGCAAATCTGTGCTGATGATGTGCCACTAGCAGTGCATGTGGATTTTCATGTTCCCACACATGACTGTTTTTACTATTGGACACACCAGTTTTCGTGAAGATAGCCTCATCAGTCCATAGTACCGTATTCTGAAAATTAGGTATAGTTTCAATTTGATGAACAAACCATTGGCAAAAGTCCTCACGTGGGCCAAAGTCCCTAAAATGCTTCCGCTTAGAGAATGGACTTGGAAATTCTATTTTTGTCTATTCTGACGAAAGTCAGGGAGGGTCACGTGAACAGCTGAACCAATCGGCTTTGACCAGTTGCCTTGGTGAGGGGAAGTTCTCGTGGTATTCTGCGTTGCCAAGTGTGTGCCTGACAGCAAAAGTTCGGGGTTAGTGTACGGTTTTTTTTTTTTTTTTTTTTGTATCTGTAATTTTTATACTGAATTACAATGGATGAGCCTATCGCAAATACACCGGCAAAATCGGAAGAAATAAAAGTTGTCGGGCGTGGTATTCCTCTGCGTGGCCAGACCCGTGAATTAGTATGTGCAGTGCGAGATTATTTTGAAAAAGAAAGAGAAAATAATGGCCCTTTGCTTCCCTTTAAAAAAGTGATTGGGAGAACAGCAGCGGCTCTGGGAATTAGCAGAACTTCCGTGATGTCCATCGGGAAGGAAAAGTCCCGCTTAATGGAGACAGACGTGGCAGCCACAATGTCCGCTCCAGGTAAGAAACGACCACGGGACAAACCTGTCACCAAACTGGACGTGTTTCAGGAGGGCGCAATCCGGCAGCATATTTATCGGTATTACGCCAGGAAAGAGCGCCCTACCCTTGGGAAACTAGTGAAATCGTTAAGAGAGGAGGAGTTGTTCAGTGGCGGTAAAACTTCATTGGGGGTGGTGCTGGATAACTTAGGGTTTCGAGGGTTTCGCTGGGGGAAGTACACCGGACGAACTATTTTGATGGAGAGGGAAGACATCGTTGCCTCCCGATGTCGTTTCTTGAGGGCAGTGCGAAAGATAAATTTCGAAGACATTGTGTGGGTGGATGAAACCTGGGTTAACGCAGGTCATTCGACCCAGCGAGGGTGGACTGACGACACCACGAAAGGCACGATGCCAGCTCCTACAGGAAAAGGGGAAAGACTGATTTTGTGTCATGGTGGCACTTGCGAGGGGTTCATTCCAAATTCTACATTATTGTTTAGATCTAAGAAATCGGGCGATTATCACGAAGACATGGACCACGCTCGGTTTTTCAAGTGGTGAGGAATCGCTCATCCCTAACTTAGCAAGGCCGTGTGTCATTGTGATGGATAATGCTCCGTACCATACGGTGCAAATAGATAAACCCCCAACAATGGCCACAAAAAAAGATGAAATTATTCAGTGGCTTTTGCGCCATGACATCCCGGCTTCCCACGAATTGAAGAAAGCGGAACTGATCGAGCTTGTTAATATAAACAAGCCACGGTTCCCGCAATATTACGTGGATGAACTTGCGAAAAGAAGTGGTCACCAAGTGTTAAGACTGCCACCCTATCATTGCCACTTTAATGCCATCGAGTGAAGGGACATGTGGCCAGAAAAAACAAAACTTTTAAAATCAATGAGGTGACAATTCTCACACAGGAAGCTCTTGTCAATGTGTCCGCAGATTACTGGAAGAAAGCCGTCCAACATACCAGAAAAGTAATAAATGACGCGTGGTTAAAGGAAGGGCTTCTTGAGGAAAATGTGGACAAACTTATAATAAGTCTTGGTGGAGACGAAGATGAAGATGAGGAATCTGATCAATACAATTTCGTCGAAATGATGGAAGACTGTGGAGTATTTCCCCTTGAGAACAAATAAGGTACGTTTCATATTTTCATAGTGATTGATATTTGTATGTGTGTGTTTTTGTTCGATTTATAAGAAATGTGAAGCTATTAACGCCTTCTCCTTTGGAAAAGAATTTTGAGCAAAATTTACATTCTTTACTACTTTTGTTAAATAATACTACATAAATGAAATATTCGTTTATGAAGAACGTGTAATATCTCGAGTGTTATAACGTCTTTTTTATGCTTTTAGTTTAAACTTTTGAATTTCTCAAAATTTCGGGAGGGAACTGCAGCCCCATGAGACCCCCCCGACCCGACCACCCATTCTATATTGCGTAAATTCTGAATTCAACCTAAATTTAAGGATGTTATTAAACATGCTGTAGTTACTCTTGTGGGGATATCAGTAAAACACAATGTTCGTTCACGTCCAATCAATTTACAATTCACAATTTGATATCGCTGTGTAGACAACAATGAAATTAATATAAACTATAAAGGATGGATAATGTTGAGTAATCGGAACTCGAAGTGCAATTTTAACTGGGGAGCGAAACGAAATATGCCACCACAAATAACTGGACCCTAAACAGTGGCGCAGGAACGGGGGTGTACAGGGGTACAATGTACCCCCCTAAAATTTTGAAGGGGGGTACAGTACCCCCTAAATCCCTAATGCAGGCTGTACCCCTTGTACCCCCTCACGTAATTTGACAGGAGCAAGGCGCTGCTGTTCAAAGAAACTGTTTTAGAAGCTGTTCAATGAAACTACTTTTTAGTAGCTAAACACAAAAAGTTCTTTGTTTTCAAACATTATCTCCCTTTCGAACAGAATTAAAACCACTGTAAACCTAGTTCACTTGATCTGCACTGCGGGAAAACTTTTCTAAGGATGTGAAAATGAGTGTAAAATGGTTGATTATGATAAAGTTTGGTTTTAGGAAACTAATCCTCAGCTTCTATGTGTAGGGGGGGGGGGGTACACAATCCTAAAGAAGTAATTGCTTGGAAGAAAATATATAAATATGCTTCAGAAGAGTAGCGTTGAGCTTTACTTTTGAATTTTTCAAATGGAATGTGCAGACACTATATACTTCCACTATAAAATGAAGAGCTTAAGTGTAAAACACGGTAAGTGACATTTTGGTCATTTCTGAGTTCATTAAGATAAAAGGTTAGTAGATGCTCTGCTGTAGATAAATTGTTTTTGTGTTGTGTTTACCAATTTCAGAAGGCTTCACCGAGTCCAATGCAAATTGTATGACATGGCAATTTCACTCTAAAATTGAAGGATGGCACATTTTACTTTGTAACTCAAAAATTACCAAAATGTCACTTACCATGTTTTACACCCGAGACCTTCAAATATTGTTACATTTTATCGAAACTATACAGTAAAGTTTGAAATTTGAAATTTTTGTACAATAAGTTTCAGGAAATAAATGTTACATCGGAATGAGTAAATGAGAAAGATCCTTTTTAACAGAAAAGGAGTAGGGAATCATGGCAAAATTTTAACATACTCTAAAACGTTATCAAGTCGTGAAAGTATGCAACGTTCAAAACTGAACAACTAAATACATGCCTATGCCTAATTTTGACAATTTAGGCATGTGGCCATGCGACGTTCTTCTACACAATTACGGTGAAATGGAGAAATATAAGTGACTGTTCTTGCATTTTAATGCAATTCCCTGATGCCAGAAAGTCGTTAGTCTCAAATGAGACTCAAGCATCACATGATCACAGACATCAAGGACGGTAGAGAGAGCATGTTATTTTGTTTTCTAACTTCCATAAAACCATAAGATAGTAAAACACACTAACTATTTAATAACAAAAATTCACTTTTCAAGTCACTCTTGGTCAAAATTTTCTTTTTCCCCCTCTTTGATGCAATTGTCACAAAAGATGTGGATTTGTAATACTTTCGAAACAGATAAATTAAAGATATTCATATTCCATCATTATAAGCAGAATTCAAATTTTCCTCATTTTGCCCCGAAATAATAAAAAAAATAATGCTCCGAAAATGCCATGTAATTTTAACAAATAAATAATTTGCAGATATTTCTATGACCTTATACAGCCAACTTGGAATAATGAAACACAATAGAATGAAACCACAGACTGAAATATTCACATCGTAGTATGTCATATTTAGCATTCAGCAGCTAATTTCTTCAGTTTTCCTAAGGGAGCTCACCGATTATCTTTTCTTAATTTGTCAGGGGATCAGTGGCGTAGCGCAGTTCTCTGCCCCCCTGAAAGTAAAATATTGGGGGCCCCTTAGGAAAAAAAATCTAGAAGATGCCAGAGTGGGACGGACGCACAATGGTTGTAAAATATATTAACTTTTACCGCAAATACTCTGCCTTCCCATTTTTTGTCATCGACTCAGGATATATATCAGTGTGGTAGTTTCTCAGAACTAAATAAGGATGGTCTGAATCACTGTTAAATAACTGGAAGAAGAAATTAGAAATATTTTCTCTTACTTCAACGCAGTGGCACAGCCAGGATTTTTGAGGAGTGGGGAGGCTTCACACAGCCAAATATTTTGTTCGTGATCCTTTGTATTCTTTGTTCGAAACATTTTTTTACAAATTAGGTTACATAATACATACATTCAAAAAAATACTGTTTGGGGAAATTGTTTAAAGGGTACTAAACACTCCTCTTTTGGACTTAGAGGTGGATGCACCTTCAGCCCCAAAAGCCATCCCCTGGCTACGCCAGGCAAAGATTCAACGTAAGAGTCGCTCACATTAGGCTTATAATAGTGAGTTATATACCCAAACAAACTTAGCATTTCAGTCATGGGGGTTGATCTGGACCTGTAGATTGTTGATAGAGAACGATTTATCATCAAAAGGTAAATTTCAATCTGCTACGAAGAAATAGCAGCGGACTCCAGTCTTGAGAGAGAGATAATAAAGCGGCGATGGGACTTTCTTCACTGAAAATGTGTCACCCATTGAAATCCTGATTGGAAAGGCTGGACCCCCTCCTTCCTCCCAAAGAAAAAAAGGTTTTTACCGCACGGGCACTATTTCATATTGGTGTTAGTGAACCTCAATATTATTATTCATAATTTTAACCATGCCATTTCTTTTCGATAGACCACCGATATTTATTAAAGACTTTTCATGAAACAAGAACCATTTTGTTAATAGATCATCAGTGCTTGAAGAGTGTGTGTGAGGTGGTGGGGGGAGTATAAGGGACATGGGGGATGCTACTCCCCCAGCTAAGAAAAAATCATGAAGCATCCCCCCACGTGGATAATTTGCACAAGCATCCTCTTCCCCTAACTCGAACAAGGAAATTCGCCGCTAGGAATTTTCACTTCGAGCACTGTATCCGCTGTATACCCTGCGTGGCGAAGAAGGGGCTACTGGACGCAAGGGCAAAGGGATAATTGTCCTTGGGCTCCACCTCCTAAGGTTTTGGGCCCCTTTGAAGTAAAACGTAACAGGCGTGGAGAATAAAGGTATGAGATGAGATACTTTTCCTACCTATTGCCATCTGTGAGGAAGTAAGTTAATTCTGCATTTCAGATGACACCCATATGTCAAGTTGCCCGGGCCCCTCTGGCTGAGACAACACGCCACTGCTTATTATTGCAGACGCCATCATATGATATGTTAATGGGAACCAAATTTCTGATTCGCAAACAATTTTTTTAAATAAGCGACACTATGTGTTCATTTTTTCGATTATGTAGAATTTCAGGAGCACACAGAGAGAGAACATTGCGGGGCCCCTACACCTCGGGGCCCCCTGCATTGCGAGTGTTGCTGGGGCGGCCGCTACGCCACTGCAGGGGATGTTCGAAAAGTATAGTTAAACCTATCTATAGAAGTAGTACAGTGTCCCGGGTTCACCAACCGAAAATGGCGCTCGGTGGCGCTCGCAGTGTTACCAACTGCTTACCCGAAAAAATCACCAAGGTTTTTGGGTCTAACCTAACCTAAGGCAAAGAGTTGGCAACACTGCAAAGCAAGCCTCAAACAGTGTTGCCAACTTGTTCTTGACCTATTTTTTATTTTACGATGTTTTATGCACTAAACTAACCTACAATGAGAGTAGAGTAGGTGGCCGGGTTCAACGCCCGAAAATGGCGCTCGGTGGCGCTCGCAGTGTTACTAACTCCTCACTTGAAAAAATCACCAAGGTTTTTGTTTTTGGGTCTAACATAACCTCAAGCAAGGAGCTGGCAACACTGCTTGAGGCTTTTCTCGCAGTGTGGCCAACTCACCCCAAGAAAATTTCACCATGTGATATTTCACAGGCGAAGCTAACCTACAAATGGGAGTTGGCAACACTGACTAGTGGAGGTGCACGGGTTCTGCGCTATTATTTGCGATTCAGTGTTGCCAACTCACCCCAAGAATATTTCACCACATGTTATTTTACAGGCGAAGCTAACCTACGAATGGGAGTTGGCAACACTGGCAACATCAATTGCGATTCAGTGTTGCCAACTCACCTCAAGAATATTTCACCATGTGATATTTTACAGGCGAAGCTAACCTACAAATAGAAGTTGACAACACTGGTAACATCAATTGCGGTTCAATGTTGCCAACTCACCTGAAGAATATTTCACCATGTGATATTTTACAGGCGAAGCTAACCTACAAATAGAAGTTGACAACACTGGTAACATCAATTGCGGTTCAATGTTGCCAACTTACCTGAAGAATATTTCATCATGTGATATTTTACAGGCGAAGCTAACCTACAAATGGGAGTTGGCAACACTGACTAATAGAAGTGGCCAGGGCTGCGTCCGAATCAGCAGCAGATGTCACCTAGAGCGCTGTTCTATCCGGGACTCAGCCAATCTCTGTTGTCCGAATTTGCGGTAGACGTGGAGTCGGAGGGAAGAGCAGAGAGGCGCGACAGATGCACGCTTGAACTTGCTGTGATGCTGCGCTTGGCAGCCATATTCTAATTTTTATTTTGTACAGGCAACATTTACTGATTAGAGGATGTAAAACTCAGTTATATTTTAATATTTTATCGATAATGAATGCAGAAAAATTGTAAATGATGAAATAGCGTGTTATATTTTTAATGTGAGTAGTTAGGTGGAAATCATTGTCATGTTTGTTTGCGCCCCACGCGGTGGGTGAAGTTCGGGGCTGACACCTGGCGGGAAAGGTGACAGGCGTACTACAAGGGGACATGCAGATTCGGACGACTTGGACGTGACTTCGAGTGCACGCGAGAACAACGGGAGAGAACAGGATGGAGCGCTTGCCAATCCGGACACGGCCTTTGTAAACCTCTCTCGGGAACGATGTGCCACACACACGTGCGCGCGCGCGTGCCTGTATTGTGACGTAAGCAAACAAACAAAATAATAATAATTGTTTTTAGATGCCTGGCCCCTAACCTCGCCAGGGTGCGTGGTGCCCAACCAAAAAAGGTTCTAACGGCTGCGGCTCTAAATAACCGCATCTCTGTAGGGTTTCACGTGTTTTTTTTTCCCCCCAAACTTCCATGAAACCCTACAGAGGACCTCCGTAATGCATGCAACGTGTACTAACAACTCTAGTGTTATTTTGATGTTGTAATATTTTGGATATAGAGTTTTATTGTGAGATATAGATAAAAAATAATTATGTTTATTATAATATTTTTTGATGAAGATGGAGAATGTATGTGTGTGTGTTACAAATAAAGTTGCATGCTTTTTTTCTAGTGTGTGTGTATGTGTTTTTGATGTTTCGACAGCATCTGAAACGATAAAAAAAGAATTTTATTGTTAATTTTCTCGTGTAAAAAAACAACAACAAATTTTTTTTGTGCAAATTTTCTGATTGTCTCTCGTGCTATAGTGCAAAAACTGATGATATTGTAATTCATAACTGATGAAATTAATATTGTAACTGATCTGAACTAGTGAAATTTTCGTATTGTGCTATTGAAACTGATTGTGCTAGTACAAAAATTTCTTATTGTGCAAGAAAAAATGTTAAAAAAACTTGTTAAAACTGCTCTGTGACCCTCTCGTTCTTCACGTCGTGGACGAAGGACTTCTCTGCAATCAGGATGACGCTGCACACGGTGTCCTCGGGCAAGGCTTCGTGGAACTCGCAGACGACCTTGATGTTGGTTCGATCGTTGACCACCACCTGCTTTCTCTTAGATGTGTTGATGACGAACATCGGCCTGCGGGTTTTGAATTCACTGGGCGTGTAGTACATGTCCATGCTTCCCTCGGTCACACGTTTGAAAGAAGTGTAAGCTTCGTAAAGTTTTAGGTAATCGTCTTTGGTCATGTCGAGGTTGTAATTCTCGCGCGGGAACACTTCGTTGCGTCCATTTTTCAGATAAACATTCTTGATCTTGCAGTTGTCGAACTTGCTGGAATCTTTTTCCTGGTTGTTATCGCGCCCGGTCTGAAAAAGCACTACGACGAAATCTGGCATGTCGAACTGTATGTTGTTGAACTGAGTTGTCACGTCGAATTCCATGTGACTTCCCGACGCTATCTTCTGCACACACTGGTAACCGTGAAAGTGAATCGACACCTGCGGACTCTTCAAGATCTCTGCTTTGTACTTGAGGGCGTAGTTTGTTTCGTATTCTACGATCGGCATTCTCAATTCCATGCTCCGGATGACGCACTTGGCTGCTTCGGGTAATGTGTTGGCTATCGGCGTGCCGTCGGCATTTAAGTTGGTGTATCGCATCAGTGCGTTGTTGTCGTTGGCTGCTCTTCGAAAAGTAACGCGCAATCCTCCCTTCCACATGATCTCCTTGTAGTCCGAGAAGAAACCCGGCAGCAGACGCATGGGAAAAAGCACCGTGTGACTTCTAGTCGATATTTTGGTCCCCGCTTCGAATCCTCCCGCCTGGTAGTATGCTGCGTCCGTTTTGGATAATTTCAATGTTCCCACTGCCGTCGACGTGATGCCTGGATAGTCTATTCTGTCTATGACGGTGTTGTGTTTCCTCACCTCCACCTGCGAGAATAGGTGAGGCACGAAGTTGTCCACGAGTATCAAATTTGCATTGGGTGGAAATGCGTCTCCGCTTTCTTTCTTCACCACGTCGAATTGAAGGTAGAGGTCCGCTCTGTGAGGATGAACAAACCCGTCGCCTACGTCCACATCGTATTCGATCTCCCTGTTCGCTTCGTTGAGATTGGCGAACGTGCGACGGTTGGGAGGGAAAGATTGCAATTCGTAACTTTCGATTTGCTCCATTTTTACTATGCGTGTTATTTATTATACGTTGATCTCCACGATGGCAGTGGTCGTTGCACCTGCGAAATCCACCACCTCTCCTTTCTCGTTTGTCACCACCAACTCTATGTCGTCTATGCGGTTGCGGCATACTGGAAAATAGATCGGCGAAGAGGGCGTGTAGATGATCGGTTCCATGAATTCGGAACTGGGTTTGAACGTGGCTATGATTCCCGTCTGCTTGTGACTTCCTAACAATCCGTCCGAAGATTTCGTGATCATGCCTTCCGCCACGTTGCAGTGAACGTTTAGAGTTTCTATGGCTAGAAATTTAGGAATGTTGGTTGCCGTGTGTTTGATGCCGGCTTCGAGTTTGGTGTCGTTCTCGAAACCTAAAAGTTCTCCCATGGTGCCCAGGTCCACAGTCTCCGTCGCCGACACGATTTCCACTCTGTGCGTAACCGAATTTTGAGAAAGGTACGTGCCTTTGGGTAACTGAGCTTGCAAAGTGGAAAGATTGTATTGGCCTGGCGTGACGACGATGTGTTCGTTTCCAACACTAATTTTATTATTGTGCTGCGTGACGTTAGGTATGAGGTACATGCTGTAGAATGCACGCAGAGCTACGAATTTAGGATAGACGATGTCGTCGTGCAGCGTGAGTTTCAGGATCGAAGATTCGCTCGTGAGATGGAACACGCCCATCGTGTTTCAGGTTCCACAATGCTTTCTGAAAATGTTCCACCGACGGGTTATTTATTTTAGACATGTATGCGAGAACGGAAAGGCATAGGTGGCCGCAGTTAACATCGGTGAAACCTTGGATGCGTTTGTCATTGTAGTAGAGGTTGGCAACACTGAGATACTTCACCAACCTGGCAGGCGGTGTGCCACCGAACGAATCGAAAACAAATGCATTGTTATCGTCAATTTTGAGGTAGCATATCCAATGTGTACCAGGATTTTTGTAACTGTCCAGGTTGACCACGCCATACTCCTTTTTCTTCACAGCAGAGGGTAGAGAATCGGACATGAAAACACCCCTGAAGTTTTTTATTCCCAACAGTTCGATTAGAGATTCAATATCGAAGTTGGACAGGGCTTCTTCTTTTTTTTATATTTTTTCAAAGCATCGAGGTTGCTTTTTTGTTTTTTGGTTATACCTTTCCCCTTCTTCTCCATGGCCAGGTTGTGACGTTTCTGTTCTTCCAACTCGGCTTTGTTCTTCTTCGAGTCGATGACGGTTTTCGCGATGGCGGCACTTCCGCCGGCCAAACTTCCAACAGCCCCCAATGCTGCCAGGATGGCTGGGATGCTGAATATGAAACCTCCGATTTTTTGCTGTTTCCGCGAACGCTGCAAGCGTCTCAATTGAGGTGTGCTGAGAAGTAATTTCATTCCGTGTCCTTTCATCAAGCAAGAACGTTTCTTCTCGCGTTGTTTTTTGGTGAGTAAACCATCGAGGGTACCTAGATTTTTCAGATTGGAGTAAGGTATCTGGTACACGACACCTTTGGGCTTCATGTTGATGCTCTATATGTTATCTTCACAGTATGTTATTTATATATATGTTTTGAGATTTTTTTTGTTTTGTGTAATTTTTTTTCGGTATGTTATTTATATATAAATGTTCTGAGATTTTTTTTGTTCCGTGTAATTTTTTTTCAAGGATATACTCCGCGCAGAGCCGTTACACAAATTCTATTACGTGCTTTGTTTTCTTACCAAGAAGTTCCTTTGTACCCTTGTACACGATTTGAGTTTTGTTCTCGATTAAAATAGCTAGCTTCTCGTCGGATAACATGTTAGCGTATCGATCTGGTAAAAATAGACTGTATTGTGCGTTGAGCAGCAAACGCGCCTTGGGACCATACTGGGTAGAAACAATTGAACCGGAAGTTATCGTGTAAGGTTTGTCCACTTCTAATTCCTGAATTTTTACATACTCTACTGACAAATTTAGCATTTGTTTTAATGCTTGAAAGTCACTCATTTTTTCAGTCGTCATATTGAAGAGAAATTTTCAGTGTGTGTGTTAGAGAAATTTAATTTTTTTCACAATGTGTGTTATTTATATACACTGAAGATTATTTTTTTTTCACGATGTGTGTTATTTATATATCAAGTTTTCGACAGAGGAAAAAAGTTCGTGCTTCGGAAAACACGATGATGTGCGTGATAATATCTTCCGTCTCTTGTTTAGATCTACGCCAATCATCCGTGTATCGTCTTCTTCCCTGCCTCGCCTCGTGCAGTTCGTCCATCCTCTCGTTTAATTTTTCCCCTGCAGCCGAAAGAAGAGTGTCGAGATCACCGCACCTCATGCCACTGATCTCCCGAAGATAATGCTTAACAGCCATTTCACAAGGGATGCGAAATTCCGGCGTTGATCTCGCTATGATTAAAAGTTTATTAACATCTCCGTTTACTGCGTGTTTAAAAATTTTACACAACAGTTCGTGTGGCAAGACGGTTATACCAGACATGATGTGTTTTTTTTACTGTATGTTATTTATATACCCCACCCAAGTTTTTGTTTTGTGCTCATGGCGATGGTGGTGCCCAGTGCTGCAACTCTTTCTCCCAGCGAAGCATCTCTGCTGACGAATCTTTCGAAAGCTGCGTGCTCTAACTTTCTGTCTGCTTCGTGACGTGCATCCAGTTCGGTGCGAGTGGTGTTGTAAGCGATGTCGTGATCTTTGCATGCGGCGTCCAACGGATTCACACCCCTGTCTCCTCTCTTCAATCTTTTCTCGAGTTTGGTACCTGGTCCGCAGTACTGGTAGCTGGGTAAATGCATCTCGAAAGGTAACTTGTTGATGATGTCGTTCACAAGTCCTTTTCCTTCGGCCACGTTCCAGAATCTCGGAGGCAGCGTGTTGATAATTTTAATGAGGTAACCTATGCCCTTGTCGTCGTTCACGATGAAGTTGGAAAGTTTTGTGCTGATCATGTCCACAATTCCTACCTTCTCGTTGTAGAAATTACGATTGCCTGCAGTCTCCTCTCCTGCAATAACCAACAACCTGTCTATGAGCTTGCGCACGTCGTCCACCCAAACGAATTCTTTGGGTAACGTGTTGTAGAGTTTGACGCCACTGCCTGTTTTCACCTGGTTCCATATCGGCTTGATGAGATTTCTGTACTTCTCGCCGCTGCTCGATTTCACCCTATTCTGCGAGGCGTCGTTGTTCTGGTACAAGGCATCCGTCATGATCAAAATTTCCTTGTAACTCTGGTAATCTTCGTCGGTGTAATCTTTCGGCTGCTTTTTGGCTACGAGTTCCCACAGTCCCACCGTACCCGGGTACCTGTTCCAACTATCCTTCTCGCCTAAATTAACTTTAATGTCGTTGCCTTCGAAGGTCACCTTCGATTTTCCAATCTTCCAAACCACACCGCCGCCTTCGTTGCTCTCCATGCTCGGATACAATCCGAACACTTCATCCTTGTCGAATTTCCCCGTGCTCAGGTAGTCTCGTGCCAAAGGTCCCAACTCGATCTTATCCAAAGACGACGACGTGCTACCTATGGCTCGACGTCGTGGCGGTACGTCTCTTAGTTCGAACGGCGTCGAAGGAATGCTCGAAATGGGCGTGGGTACGGTGTAACTTTTAGCTGCAAGTGGTACGAGTTCGTTGATCAAATTTTTATTTTGTTCCGTGACGCCTTTAATTTCTTTACCTAGATCGCTGATGGCGTCGATCACAGGTTGATCTTGACGTTTCTTCTCTTCGTAGAATCCGCGATTCTCGGATTTCCAACCTTTGAAGCGTTTCGCGAGGTAATCGCGAAGCTTGAGATTTTCGTCTTCGATTTTTCGTTTCGTCATAGCGTTATTTATACACCTCGTTTCTCACAACGTTGCAACGTTTAGAAAATCGTTGATTTTGTTTCTGTATTTTCCGTCGTTGGGTTTTCTCGTCATGTCGATCGTCGCGAATCCGAAATCGTCACTGTTCCAACAGTGGGAGCAGCAGCGTTCCGAAAATTGATTGTAGTTCATGTCTCCGCCTACGTAGTCATCGTACGCGTGCTTGAGGTTGGTGTGATCTTGACGAAACAAACATATGAAATTAGCGTTGTCGCGTACTAACTGTTTTGGAATTTTGGAAAACGTTTGAGCTAGGAAGAAGCAATCTATTCCTTTGTGACGACCTTGCGTGAAAAAATTGCGAATTTCATTTTGATTTTCCAGGATAACATCGTCGAACACAACAACTGAATTTTCACGACAATCGTCGAGTGGTTTTATTTCCGAAGAGAACGTTGCAATGTCCAGACCATCGTACAGTTTCATCAGTTGCTGGTATTTCGCTTGCTCCAAACTTTTCGAAAATACGTAGAGGTGCCTGTTCTTCCAATCTAACCAATTCGGTGCGAGGAGAAAATTGTCCACGAGCAGTGTTGTTTTCCCACACTCTGAAGGACCTACGATCAGACAGCGGATGCTGTCGGGAAGCAACTCACCGTTCTTTTTTCTTGTTTGACTTTCCGAATCCGGTAGACGCTTCACCACGTTCCACGTACTCACAAGATTACTTCGTTCGCGTCGATCCAACTCTTTTCCGGAAGTCCCAGCCATTTGACAAACAGTTTGTCGCCTTTCCTACGCAATACTTTCTCGATGAGGTACGTGTCGGGATGTTTTGTTTTAGAGAGTTCCTCTTCGTAAAATCTTCCTTTCAAAATCTCGCCGCTACTATCTTTTATTATATACGTGTGTCGGTTTCCGGGTAAAACTCGAACCACCGTAAAAAGTTCCGTGCTCCAATTTTTTGTGAACCCCTTCTCGAAGGTGCGTTTGAATTTGCTGATCCTCACCTGGTCTCCAATTTTGAATTTTGATTTCTTGGTAGTCGTGGGAGTGTACTTTGGACAGTAAACTGTAGAAATTAAACGCAGCTCGTCAGATTTCGTAACGTCAGCCGGCTTCATGCCTATCGTTCTGTGTCCCGTATTATTATAGGTGTCGACGAGTTCCGGCAGGATGTCGACCCATTTGTAATTTCCTCGAAGCGTGAATCGTTTCCACATGTGTGCTTTCAAGGTTCGATTAAATCTTTCCACGATGCTGGCTTTGATGTGACTGAAGGTTGAATAATGTCGAATGTCGTGTTTCCGAATAAACTTTTGGAATACGGCATTGTAAAATTCCTTCCCGTTGTCTGTTTGCAAAAACCGAGGTCGTCTGTCGCTTTCGCGAAAAATTAATTTGAATGCTTCCGCGACGCACGTCCCCGTTTTGGCTTTCAAAGGTAGAGCCCATGCGAATTTCGAAAACGTGTCTATGACGGTGAGGAGGTACTTGTTGCCCTTGTTCAATTTATGTACATTTTTTAGATTGCCGCTACTCATCTCCACGAGGTCACTTTGCCAGAGGTCATCGATTCCCTTGGTCACCACCGCCAAACGTTCGTAGTTGCGGCGTGCAGGTTTATGCAATTCTTCGACGATGGCTTGCCTGGACATTTTTTTTTTAGAGATTACGTTTGAAGAGAAGCACCAGCGTGATGGGATTCAAAGAGGGTGGCACTTCGCTCGTGTTTTGAATGATCAGCTTATCGCCGGCACTCACGTCAAAAACGGTAAGATCTTCGTCTTCGTGTATTTCATATACGTTGCGCGTTTCGTTCCAACGTGCCAGAGGAATGTTTCCTGCTTTCTGGACACCACGATTCGATATCAAGGTCATGGTGGGAACGCTAGCTTTTCTGCCGTGAGACCAGTACGAAAATTCATTTATCTGAATCGTGCCATCGAGGAGAAACTTGTAGTACGGATGATAAGGATGCAACATGTACAGTTTGTTACCTTCGACGAACGTGGAGATTCTCTGTTGATTGGGTACGCTGTTGATTTCGATGGCTTGCAGAGAATGCAGTTTAGCGAATTTAGTATCGACGCTAACGAGGTTGCTGTGAAGCTGTCCCAGTGTATTTTGTACGGGCAACAAATGTTCGACGATGGCATCCGTTACTGTAGAAAATGACGGTTTTATTTTCACTTCCACGTTCAACTGCTTGAAGTTTTCGTTGAGTTCTTGTAATTTGGCACCGAAAGAGGTCAGCGTCGATTCCTGCGTGGATTCCAGCACTCCAACTTGGTCCCTGATGTTGACGACGATACTCTGAAGGTTCTCGACTTGATTCAATTTGGAACTTTTCTCGGTGAGATCGTTCACGATGCTTCGCATCTCTGTAAACTGCGTGTGAAGATCGGCGACGCTCTGCGAAGTGGGCAACGTCGACACCAGCAAAGCAAGTTCGTCTCGAATCTGTTCCACGTTCGCCGTTTCCGTTTCCAGTCGTTTCAGCATACGTGATATGCTCCTTTTCAAAGCGTGTAATTCTTTTGAGGTGGGGAGATTGGCCACCCTACTCTCGAGATCGCTCAATGAACTTTTGATGTCGCTCGAATCGGATAGTGCCGTCACCGCCGATTTCAATTTTTCCAAATCTTCGCTCGAAGGTACGCTCGTCCGTAACGATTCCAAGTCGCCCTGTATGTTGTCCAGTACGTGATGAAAATGAGCAAGGTTCGTTTCGACGTTCAAATTTTCTAAATATTCGATCTTCTGCTGAACCGTGCTTAACGTGTCTTGTATGCTCGTCAACGCACTGGCTTCAGCGTGAATATTTTTAATTTCTTCGTTGATCAACTCCAGAGACGCCTGAAGCGTAGCGATGGTGGTTTGAATGTGTTCGAAATCTTGATAAGCCTCCAATTGAATTTTTATGTTCGCGACGCTTTTGCTGATGACCTGCAGTTCGTCTGACGAAGGTAGGTTCGTCATGGTATCTTCCAAAGTCTGTAACTTGGATTTAATTTCTTCCAACGTGCCTGCGAATTCTTCTTGTAATTTGGAAACAACAACATGCAAGCGTTCTACATCAATATCCTTCACGACGGTTTGAAGTTCAGAGAAATTCTTTTCGATTGCCGAAGCTCGTTCTTCGATTTCGAGTTTCAATTTTTCCAAATCTTCATTTTTCGATTGAAATTGCTGCAATTTGGCCAAATCATTTTGAAGCTTATCCACGCTCAACTGTATATTTTGAACGTTGTCGTAAGAAGGTACGTCGACATAATTTTTTATGAGCGTTTTCAGTTCGGAATCGATTTTCAGAATGGGGTCGAGACATTGCGTTTGGAGCGTAGCAATCTCCGACTCTAAACTTTTGTTTAAGGTCTCCTGCAAAGCGATTAAATCGCTCCTCAACTTTTTAATTCGGACGTCCAACATGAGAATCTCTTCTGCGTGGTCTACACGCTTAGTGTTGCCGAAAATATCGTTAGGCATTTTGGTTAACGGTTATTTATAATAGGATAGACGATTCGTAATTCTACGAAGAGAGGAATGAGTTTGTCGTAATCTCCTAGGAGTTCCACGTATAAACAATCTCCTGCAGAAACATCGTACGTAATGTTAGAAAGCATCTTGTCGTGCTTGATTCGAAAAATGTTCTTGCCGGTAGATATTTTGATTTCGCCTACGTTTTCAGGATTCACGGTGATTTGAAGTTTTCCATCGATCGGAATTTTGTAAAAATGTAAATTGTTGTTGAAGACGTAAAACATCTTGCCCACATCGTCATCCAATTTCGTCCAAATGCTGTTAAGGTGAACAATCAGTAGACCGTTGAGTTTAGTTAACATGGAAGGTAGAAATTCATGATCTGTCGTCGCGCGGTGTACAGTCTCCATGTTGGTTTGTTTTCGGAAACCAAAGAGATTCATAGGTATGCTGGTTATTTAAAATACGGTCAAAGTTTTTTTGTAATAACAGTCAGTGTTGTTTTTTTTTTGTAATGACTAACAAAATGATTTTTTTTGTTTTTTTTTGTTTTTTTTGTTTTTGTTTTTATGAATCTTCTGTTGAAGATGGGCATATGTTGCAGGTTTTGCTTTCTGCTAAGCGATAGTGCCCCCACGGCAGTGTGTGGATTCCACATTGGAGAACGCACCTCTTGTCGTCGTTGGGGTCCAGGGCAATCTTCCTCACTTTGTTGGTGGTCAACACATGGTCGACGCTCTGGATGCGCTGTTCTGCTCTTAGAACCGACGACCTGGTCTTGAGGCAATCCACGAAGTCCTCGAATGTGAGATGCTGCCGAACCACCTGTCTGCCGACACCCTTGGCCTTCTTGGTAACGCTACCCTCGGCTTTGATGGTATAGGCCTTGGCGCGAAGACCTGCAAACTCAAGAATCACATCTCCGTCCTTCTCATCTTTGAGTTTGCCAGGCACCTTCTTGTTGCGGGCCAGGATGTCGTACTGGTTCGGCTGGGGATAGCCCGAGGTGTCGAAGAGCTCTTCAAGAGCTGGAACTGTGGCTATATCCCCGTATGCGTCGGTTGTGTGAACGTGGTACACTAAGCTGTCCGTGTCCGTGTAGAGAAGCGAGATGTTGTGGCCGTAGTGTGGTCGTAATATGTCGTAGTATGTCTCGAACATGTGGAGCTTGCTCAGATCCAGAATCGCGGCTCCGACGTAGATAGGCTTGGTGAGTTTCACCACACCTTGCCTCATGTGAATCAGAGCCAGCTGCTCGTTATAGATTGTTCGAGACTTGAACAATGGACTCGCGACAAGCTGACGACATCGCTCTTTCCTCGTCACCAATTTTATGTCCACGCGATTCCGCACATTCTCCATGGTTTTGCCAAACACTGCATTATTCATGAGCTTGAAGAAATCCTTATCAAGCTCGGACGTAGCTGCGGTGCGGTGTTCGGTGTTGAGCTCGATATATGGACACAACCATCGAGAATGCTCGAACTTGAGGATGTGGTGAACTGCGTGGACTGTGACTCCTTGCTGCATCAACCACCGGAGATTCCGGTAGTGAAGGACGTAATTCTTCTTGGGTTCGAAATCCATGACGAGCTTCTTCTGGTTGGAATTGGGTGGACACTTGAACTCGGGTGCAGGGGGAAGATCGCAGAACAAATCCTGCAGCTTCTCGGAGAACTCAAGGTCCACCTCGGCGAAGAACCCATGTTCCGAATCGTCGAAACCTTCAACGTCGAAGTTGGAAGGGTCAGCCCACTCGAACCCTCTAAAGGGGAGTGGCTGCATCATGGAGTGCCCGTACAAGTTATTCACGTCCGTGTGCATGATGTAGCTCGACGGTTGGGTAGAGTCGTAGCCAGTAGCCATGTGATGGTTGTTGGCGCACGCGTGCCGTTGCGACACCTGGACCATTCCACCCCGCACGGCGCGTTCCACAAACAGCATCATGCCCACGTCCGAAAGAAGCTCCAGCTTGATTTTCGTCACCAGAAACATGGCTGACCACGCCAGTCCGGGGAGACTATAGAAGTAGGCGGGGTCCAGGTGGTAGATGTTCATTGCGGTCGCCCGGAACGTCTGGAACACGTCGGCGAGGAGCGTCACATCAAGTCTGAGGTAGGCGTCGTGGTAGTCCCCGAGATTTTGGCAATCCAGCTCGCGCCACATGGACTGGGCGTGATGATATTCTTCGTCGGTGATGTTCGAGCCCCGTAACTGACTGTAGAACTTCGCCTGGGGAGGTAGCGACGTCTCCGCAAACTTGGTAGAGTCGGTGACGTATTCGTAGGGGTAGACCCCCTTACGCCTGAAGAGACTGGCGTCCAAGTTCGGAAAATTCGCAGAGGTGATGAGCATTTTCTCGTCGCTAAGCTTCCCCGCAAGAGCATCGAGGCTGGCTGGGAGGAACCTCAGGGAGTCGAGGAAGCGAAGTTCGACGGTAGAGTCGGATTCTGGGATTCGAACCCATTTGCTCACACTGATGTAACGCTCCTCGTTCTGCGCCAGGACGTTGATTCTTGCATTGTCGTATCCAAGATGCTTGATCAGGTGGTGAAAGTCGTACCCCGAGCCATTGTGAAAAAACACAGGGATGAAGCGCGGGTCCCGGGCCAAGCGATTGCAGTCGTCGCACCAAGGACCAACGTACCTACCGTTAAAGTGATCGTGGTGATGGACTTTACGGTTGTTGATGCTAAACTCACAGGTGCACACAGGACAGGTAGTAGCCTCCTCGTGTCTATGTTGATCGTCGGGGGACAGTGGGAGCATAGACTTGGGGGTCAACAGCACCTTCCCTATCTCGATGGCCTCGACAACCATCCTCTCAAGAAAATATTTGGCTGCGTCGGGGCCACGGTACACGTAGGGCTCGGGCGCGATGTGTTGATCTCGTCGCACCACAACATATGCGAAACTGGATGCCTCGTGGAGTTGGTAAGGGGTGGTGGAAGAAACTTCTGGATCGGGATCGCAAGTGGACAGAGGTTTGAGAAAGGCCTCGAAATCCGCGATGATAATAGCGGGGTGCTCCACCATGGCACCGTGCATGCGGAAACACTCTACGGCGCCAGGTTCGGGCAAGTCTGCCACCCCCGGTTCGTTAGCATTGCAGTAGAGCTTGTGGTTAGCGAGCTTCTCGGCAGCGATGTTGCGACCTCTGATGCGCTGGTAATCCTGCCGTTCTCGATTACGAAATATAGACAAGCACCTGGGACAAACTTCTATGTGAGTTTTGTCTTTGCTCAGCTGGCTTGAAACAAGCCGAGAGAGCGAGCGAATGAGGGTGTAATGGTGGTGGGTCTCGTTCTTGATGAGCAGAAGATGAATTTCCTGCGCACCGTCGTCGTCCACGTCGCTCACCCGGATAGGGTACACCACATTTTCGTCGGTGAGGCTATAAACGTTGATGGCTAACCGAGCGTTGTGTGTACGGGCCTCGAACTTTCGAATGTCCGAAAGCGCCACCGGGTAGTCGATCCCAGCTATCGTATCTTCCAGCTCCAACTCGTAGGGTAGGTAGTGGTTAACTCGGTGTGGTTGGTTTTTCCAGTGGACAGGGTGCAACGCTGCAAGCACCGACCAGAGAAAACACTTGGCGTCACTGTTCTGAATATTCAGGACGGCCTTTTTATCCTTAATAGCAGATGGTAAACAGACGTAGCTGGAGGCGGAGAGAGGTATAAACTTGGAAAGTTTGACGCGCAGTTCGTGAGGCTCGCCGCACAACGAACCCCCCGAGCCCTCGGCTTCATGCTCCTCTTGCTTTGCCAGCAGCTCCTCGACAAACTTGTTGTAGATGTCCTCGAGGTTTTCGATATCCGTCAGATGCAGCGTCTTCGCCTTGGTGTTGTGGCAGAAGCTGTAAATTTCATCAGACGGCTTTTTGTACTGACAACGTAGCGATGCGTAGAATTTGGCGGAGTGTGTTGCAAGCGCATCGCCGAGGATGGAAATAATTTGCGCTTGCACGTTCTCCAAAAAGCTACGCACGTCGCATGAACTCTCAGAAATAAAAGGAAAGTCCTCTAACAAACGCTGGAAAGCAGACTGGTCTGCTTTTATCGCAGGCTTGACGCGTTTGGCGGGTGGTGCATTGATGGAGGCTGCTTCTGCCTTCCTCTTGGTTGAGCTGGTCGACGGTTGAGCCCCAGATGTATTTTTGCTTAAACAAGTAAGCTTATGTTTTTTGGCATACGCAATTGTGATGTGTTTATTGCATCCAGAACATAATTCGGTGGCAGCCAAATGCTTGCCTGGCGCGCAGGTGCGACAATGTCTTGCAAAATGTTCGCTTGATATAGTTTTTTCGCACACAGGGCAACTTTTCATGGAGCGCATTTTTTCGGGGTATGTTTATTTATATATGATCTGTTGGTGGTAGAGTGTTTACAAAACAAAAATGCCTTATGAGAAAAATTTTGTAAGATAATTCTAATTAGTGTTAATTCGAGGGGTTTATTTATATATGGGTGGCGTTGTCCTCCTCAAATATGTGCTTTAATCAACTCTATAAAAAAAATTAAAAAAAATATATAAGAAAAATATGATTGTAGATAGAAAAAACACAATAAATATTGTATGCAATACGAAAATAATAAAGGCGCCAACGCGCGCGTGTGTGGCACATCGTTCCCCCGAGAGAGGTTTACAAAAGTCACGATATACAAATATTTGGTGTCCCCGGGACTTGGAAGATTACGATAAGGTGCATTCGTACTTCAATGAGAAAGTGCATTATTTACTCATCACGCTGTGTCAGCACAACAAATAAATGCACGGAACGTGATCTACCGATAGATAGGCACGCGCGCGCGTGTGCAGCACATCGTTCCCGCGAGAGAGGTTTACAAAAGCCGTGTCCGGATTGGCAAGCGCTCCATCCTGTTCTCTCCCGTTGCTCTCGCGTGCACTCGAAGTCACGTCCAAGTCGTCCGAATCTGCATGTCCCCTTGTAGTACGCCTGTCACCTTTCCCGCCAGGTGTCAGCCCCGAACTTCACCCACCGCGTGGGGCGCAAACAAACATGACAATGATTTCCACCTAACTACTCACATTAAAAATATAACACGCTATTTCATCATTTACAATTTTTCTGCATTCATTATCGATAAAATATTAAAATATAACTGAGTTTTACATCCTCTAATCAGTAAATGTTGCCTGTACAAAATAAAAATTAGAATATGGCTGCCAAGCGCAGCATCACAGCAAGTTCAAGCGTGCATCTGTCGCGCCTCTCTGCTCTTCCCTCCGACTCCACGTCTACCGCAAATTCGGACAACAGAGATTGGCCGAGTCCCGGATAGAACAGCGCTCTAGGTGACATCTGCTGCTGATTCGGACGCAGCCCTGGCCACTTCTATTAGTCAGTGTTGCCAACTCCCATTTGTAGGTTAGCTTCGCCTGTAAAATATCACATGATGAAATATTCTTCAGGTAAGTTGGCAACATTGAACCGCAATTGATGTTACCAGTGTTGTCAACTTCTATTTGTAGGTTAGCTTCGCCTGTAAAATATCACATGGTGAAATATTCTTCAGGTGAGTTGACAACATTGAACCGCAATTGATGTTACCAGTGTTGTCAACTTCTATTTGTAGGTTAGCTTCGCCTGTAAAATATCACATGGTGAAATATTCTTGAGGTGAGTTGGCAACACTGAACCGCAATTGATGTTGCCAGTGTTGCCAACTCCCATTCGTAGGTTAGCTTCGCCTGTAAAATAACATGTGGTGAAATATTCTTGGGGTGAGTTGGCAACACTGAATCGCAAATAATAGCGCAGAACCCGTGCACCTCCACTAGTCAGTGTTGCCAACTCCCATTTGTAGGTTAGCTTCGCCTGTGAAATATCACATGGTGAAATTTTCTTGGGGTGAGTTGGCCACACTGCGAGAAAAACCACAAGCAGTGTTGCCAGCTCCTTGCTTGAGGTTAGGTTAGACCCAAAAACAAAAACCTTGGTGATTTTTTCAAGTAAGGAGTTAGCAACACTGCGAGCGCCACCGAGCGCCATTTTCGGGCGTAGAACCGGCCCGCCTCCTCTACTCTCATTGTAGGTTAGTTTAGTGCATAAAACATCGTAAAATAAAAAATAGGTCAAGAACAAGTTGGCAACACTGTTTGAGGCTTGCTTTGCAGTGTTGCCAACTCTTTGCCTTAGGTTAGGTTAGACCCAAAAACCTTGGTGATTTTTTCGGGTAAGCAGTTGGTAACACTGCGAGCGCCACCGAGCGCCATTTTCGGTTGGTGAACCCGGGACACTGTACTACTTATAGAGATTATGTTGAAAATAAATATGGTGCTGATACGTACAAGCTTCGAATTCCTCTCAGTTTCGCCTCGAATTTACGTAACTATGTGAGTTATTCAGACATATAAAGTGGATATCTACCTGATTATTGACAAAGAAGTTATATATTTTGTTTATTGTAATTGCAAAGTTAATCATTCAGTTACAGTTGCAAGCCTGTGCTGCCTGGTTTCATATTCAGGATAAAATTGGCATTTCTAGGGTTCACAGCATTGTGAGACAATATTTCATGACTTGAGGCGAAATAAAGAGTCTCTTCGTCCCTCAAGCAGTCCTTAGATCGATTCAGGAAAGAGGCACATATACAGTGGTTTCCAGTGGCGGCGATTGGGTTCCAAAACGGGGGGGGGGGGGTATGGACAATTCACTTTACCTTGGTAGATAAGGTTTAGCATAGTGCGGGTGCAAAAGTGGGAAAAAGAGCGGTGCAAGTGTCCCCTAATCGCCACCACTGGTGGTTCCAATCCCAATTTAAACTTAGATCCTGTCCTGTTTAGACTATCTGAACATAAACTTGAACTAAAATAAACTTTGACCAACTTTTGAGTCGAGACCGAGACGAGAATGAGAACAAAGATTTACAACAGGTTTAAATATCATACATTTAAAATAACCATAAAATTATAAATATCTGTATATAGCCTAAATAAAAACTATGTGTGCAAATTTTGCATTATAGAACAGGAAACCCATGTTTGTTGTTCTAAAATGGCATTTACGATGCCCCCCCCCACACACACACATATATATATATATATATATATATATATATATATATATGTGTGTGTGTGTGTGTGTGTGTGTGTGTGTGTACGCATGTGTGTATAGAGCTCGAATTTTGTGCCCCCCCCAAATGAAAAACGTTCCTGCGCCACTGACCCTAAACCTTGATTGCAGTGAGATATAATTCATATGAACAGTATCCACAATACCCTAGAAAGAATTCTGACCTTCCGCAATAATTTCGAGTTTTCAGCTCGTCCCCCCCCCCCCACCACCACTTTCAACGAGAGAGTCCACCCCCAAAAAGGCCAAGCACGGCGAAGCCGGTTGCAGCCGTGTAGCAAGCGAATGCGTGGGTTTCCGCCTCCCTGCCTCTGCCTGAAATGCGAGCGAGCGAAGGGTGCATGTTTACAGGCAAAGATGTCCTGTACGACTTGACAAAAAAAATCAGAGTCTCAGACGTTTGGCAACACCGCTATTCCCTCCTTCACACTAGCACAACTGAAGACGAGAAGTCAGGGTTTCATCAAGTCCAAACTCTAGCCGGAGCGACTTTAGGTAAAAGATCTTGCACTTTCTTCAATTTGTACGGGTGCATCCCCTCTTCTGCCAGGACTCGCCACACATTCACATGGGAGGTGTTTCGTTTGTGGGCTAGTGCGCGCGTACTGGTGCCTGGATGATCCATCACTGCAGTTAGCACATCTTCCAGAAACCGTCGTGTTCGCACACTTCGCGGTCGTCCAACTTCTCGACGAGGTGGCAACACTGATCCTGTTTCCCGAAGTCGAGTGTCTATAGTTTGAAATAAGGTGTGCAATGGTAACACCCTATTTGGAACACGTGTGCCCCATACAGACGTCTTGCAGCACGGCTTTTACCTCCAGCCTCCCCATAAATCAGATGCATGTCCGCCAGCTCTTGGGACGTGTATGCAGCCATCCCTTACAACGGGCTACAAGTGTTTATGGCCGTTAACACTAGTACACTTCACAGAACACGATGGGCTGTGGCTAAGAATTAACACGTAACACTGCTAGGTCAAATGTTTGCCCAACACTACTGTCCAAGAACCTAACGTCTTTCCATGCAACCGTGAATGTTTAACAACCTGCTGCTGGCACAGCACCTGAAGCATGAATGGCACAGACACGTGCGCTCCTTCATGAGGAAACCTACACTGTTGGCGCCCCTAGCGGGAAATGTGGTACTTAACGTCAGATCACACGGACACCCATCTGCCCTTCAGGGTATGCAACCTATGACAGTTCATTTTTTTTTTGGTTTTTACGTCATGGAGCCCTTCGCTTAGGAAATTTTCTTTGTTTTTTGGTGCCATTCAACACATGCCAATTTTCGTCGATACCAGCTCACGCAGAACGCACACCCACCCCACTCCCGTCAACATCTTCGTTCGCGTCCTTTGGGGAATCCCTTGCGCCGACATTGCACAACATTGCCGCGTGATTTTTTGACAAGAGCGTACCCAATTTCTTAGTGGACCGCCCATAGGCGCCGACTCCATGGGGCTTGGGGGGGGGGCTCGAGCCCCCCCCCAATGTTAGCGATGTGGGGGCAGAGCCCACCAAATAATTTTGCTTAAGAGCATCTAATGTATTATTTTGCTTCTCTTGTAAAGTTTACTCTGAATTGTGCCACATTAACTTAACTTTAAATACACATTTGAAATGTTCTAGACCATCTACTTTGTGGGGCTGAGACCGCTAAACCATCAAGTTTGGGGGGGCTATGTCCAGAGACAGCAAAACACATGACTTATTACTATATACTAAGTATGTAATTATGAGTATTATTAAAACTTTTACTAAAAAGAGTTTCAAAAGACGATGTGAATGAACTAGGGTAGTGGATGGGACGTTCGGGCTACAAATGGCTCTCACATGACATTCAGAACGAGATCATTGATATATTAGGGGGATCTGTTTTGCGCTCCCTGGTATCAGATATTAAAAGTCGGGAGTATTTTCCTATTGTGGTTGACGAAACTTGGGACATATCCATACGTTGACAATTAATATTCTACATTCGAACTGTGAATAAAAATTTTGATATTTTTGAGGTATTCATGGGCTTTTATGAGATTCCGAACACTGAGGCCAAAACTTGAAAAAACTTAATTTATTTCAGTGACCAGAGCCCCCCCCTCCAATAATTTTGACAAGTCGGCGGCTCTGGGACCGCCCAACACCGACGACTTCTCTCCACCCATTTTGCCATTATTCACTTCGGAAAATCATTTTCCCACGTTTTCAAACGTCAATAAATCGGCAACAAAGCCGTTTCCGGAATTTCGTTACATGAACTTTCCAACTTATTTTCACTCATACAATCACCTCCCAAGAGTTGTAAACGAACTTACGAAACACCCTGTATAACGAACTGAGACATATATTTAGTCAGTCTTGTACGTTAACTGTGTACAACAAGTTCTACGTATATTATGATGATGATGATAATAAACATCATGTTAACAACTATTGAACGATATTGTGTACCTCAACATGTGTACTGTTAGTATTTTGTATGTTTGTGATGCAGTTTGTAAAGCTTCTAGGTAGTACAGGGTGTTTCACAAAAATGTATACACACTATAGCGGGAATTTTAAAATCGAATGTCATTCCAAGAAGAGTCCATGCTCTCAGTACAGGTAATCCAGACCAGAGAGTGCAGTTTTCTGTGTGGCACTTTGTAAGATATGTCAAACAGATAGACTATCCATAAAGCACACAAATATCCAGGAGACATCTAATGGATGTCTTATGGATATTCGTGACAAAATTCTAGACGCCCCTACGATATCCAGGAAGGACATGTTTTGGACATTCTGTGGATCATTTGTGGATGTGTTTTGGATATTCTTCATGTGTTTGGACATTCTGTGGATTACTTGTGGACATCTTTTGGACATTGTGTGGATGATTTTTGGACATGTTTCGGACATGGGTTCATGTGATTGGGACATTATCTGGATGTTTTTATTTCATTGTGGATAAGGATATATTCTGGACTAAAAGTGAAGCTAATCTGGACATCATACTGATATTTTTCAATTTAGATACGAAAAGAACATTCCTGGACTAGATTTACACATATTGAAGACCTTGGGTGCATATAAGCTTATAACAAATACTCCACTCTCTACGTCTCACTCTCACCCAATCACTCGCTCTCTATCTCTCTCACACACACGTACACTGATGCACACGAATTGACACATGCATATCTACACATCTGAAAAATGCTTTGTATTCACACATGTATCAATGATAAGTAGAGTATGCAGAGATTATTCTTCACTGCCACGGGTAAGCGAGTTAACTTTCTCAATGCAAGCTGGCGTTGTGTTCGAGGCACAAAGAATGCCTCGTGGCAAATAAAGGTTCCCCTGGCATAGCACGCATGCGTGACTTGCTGAAAAGACAATGAGCATACGGACGAGTCTATGAATGAATCTTTACACGAATATCAAAACATTTATGACAAATTTTTAATAACATGTGGACATAATGCCACATATCCCATAAATATCCTTGACAGGAGATCCCCTGGACATCCAAAATGGGAGCTTCTCTGGATATCCAGGATGGGATATCCCATGGATGTTCAAAGCTGGATATCCACAATATCCATAGATCTGATCTGGACATTGTGGATATTTGGAGATTTGGGCTGTGTGGGTATATGAAGAGATTCAGTATTATACCCTCCGCATTCACCAGGCCTCACGCCACTAGACTTTTTGTTAAAGGATTCACAAAAGATAAATTTTAGAGTAGAAAACCGGCAAGATTCGACTAATTGAAGACAGCCATTGGACGAGAATGCGTAAAAATACCGAACGAAATGACAATGCTTGCTGTTTGGATTCCGTTCCCTCGCGTTTCCAAAGAAAATTATTCACATCTGTAAATTCTGTTTAATTTTGAATATGAATTGTATCTTAATAAACACTGACTTTATAATCTTTCGAAGTGTGTATACATTTTATTGGGAGCCCTGATAATACAGGGTGATTATAAAGTCACTCTACATTTCTGCATGATCAGGATTTATTGCACAAAATACAGCATGTACTGAAACATATGTATATCACAGTAGGACTCAAAATCAGCATAACTCAATGTGACCACTCCTCAAGTCTACTAACAGATGCCAGGGATCCACCACAGCCCGAAACACCTTGTCCAAAATGGCTGGTGTAATCTCAGCAACTGCAGCTGTAATGCATTGTTTCAACTGGGCAGCGCTGTGGATCTTTACCACGTACATCTTAGACATGATAGCCCCCCACATGAAAAAGTCTAAGGAGTCAGGTCGAGATGGAAGGGGCAACTCCCCGTTGCGAGGCAGACTAATCCATCTACTGCGTAAAATTTTGTTTAGGCGATCGCGGACGATGATAGCACAAGGGGGGAAGGGTGTCCCATCCTGTTGGTGCACAGTAGGGAGCTTGGTGTTTCCCAATCCACCGTGCTGGGAGCCACAGTTGGTAACCCATGGTATTAAGTACGCTGAGTCTGTTGGTCGATGTGATGGATCTACATGGGATCACATCCTGTACAATTTACACAATTTGTGGTGTTATGGCTGGCCTACCAGGACGTTCTTCGTTCCACAACACTACCAGTTCGCTTGAATTTGTTGACCATGTTCTTGAGAGCCAGCCTGGTGGGGCCTGGTTTTCTGAATTTCTGGTCAAAGTCCGTCCACACCCGTTCATACATCATTTCACGCAAGACAAGCACAAACAACGGCTGTTCATTCTTCTACAGTTCGCATTGCTTCACATAACATGCAAAAGAAATGTATTTTGTCACAATATCACTAAAATGTATAGAGACTTTATAATCACCCTGTATACGCCCAATTAAGTTTACATTTGGAACGCTATCAATCCACCAATAGCGTGTTTTCAACTGGTGAGACCTAAAACTAAAGTAAGAAAAATAAATTAAAACTTTCATTGACTTGTCTTTATTTACTCAAGAAATGAATTAAGAAACTATTTTTTTTAAATGGAATGTTTAGATTTTCGTCAATCCTGAAACCTGATGAAGTTTCTGTACTGAATAACAATGCCCACTGACAGTAGCAACAGAAAGAGGATGTCGTCTATTAAACCCCAACCTCCATACACCGATTCTGGGAAAAAATCTACAGGCACGATACAATAGATGATCGCAGTTACGAACAGCAACATTATCCTGACTCTATAGACAGCATCCATCGAAAACAGCTCAATCCAAAGGGTCCTGAAGAAAAGCGGGACGTCCGAAACGTAATCCATGAGAGTTCGCGGTTCACCCGAGAATCTGGCATTGTAGTGAGCTATGCGAGTGGATATGGAGTCTCTCATACTTCCCAAATCAGCAGCGCTGTCCGCTGCTATTTCTTCGTTCGAGAAGCTGACCAGCAGCTTGGTGATGTGTTGCCTGCAAATCGGACATTGAACAGGTCTCAACAGGTTCGCGCTCTCGTAGTAGCGGAAGAAGCAGCTCCCGCAGTAGTCATGAGCGCAGACGGTGCTCAGTTTAAGCGTGAAAGGCTGCAAACAAATGGAACATAGCGAATCACACAGGAGCTGGGAGTCGCTCGCAGCTGGGCTCTCTTCGCTTCCAGATGAAGGGTTTCCGCCATGTTCCGTGTTTCTGGCCACCTCCAGGGCTCCAAGCTTCCGTGTTTTCCATATGAAGAGGATGCAAAGCAGGATTGAGCTTCCAAAGAGCGTTGAGAAAATTACCTCGTCTCCAATGCCATGAATTAAAGCGCTGCCAGACATTGTGTACTTACCAATCTGACAGATATCTTCATATTTATGCTCTGCGTATCTGAGGGCAGAAAATGAATCCTAGGTTATATTAGCCAACAAAGAAGATTTGCTTTTTGAGATAACAACAATGCTGTAACTATTGTAAGGAAGAAAGTTCTGTCGGTTTTTGACGACGTCGAACTTCAAGTGCTCCGCATACTGCAAGTTCCAAGGATAGATAGATAAGACGATAGTAATTTGTTGGTAGGCATGTTCACGTTCAACCAGCAGACTATGGTGGTGCAGTTTAACGTGAGCGTCAGTGAGGACAGGTGAAACATGAGTACTCCAGCGTGATAATGATCCTGTATGCCGAATGAGTTTAAACTTGGAACATTCACGACAGAAAGGAAATAGAACTTGCTAGGCTTTCGACAAATGTGGTGAATTAGCGGACATTGGAACGATTCTTTAAAAGATCGAAGGGCTGCGATGAATCCCTCCAAAATGCACCACGGGATGGAAGACCAACAGCTGTAAACAACGACGCTCTACAGGCGGACGAACAGTAGTCGAACATGTGACGATTTGGTAGAAGAATCCCATGTCAGTGCAAAAACTATTTGGCAACATTTGTCAGCTTGGAAAACGGTATAAGGTGGGTCGATGGGTCGTACATGCCTTGACTGCAGCTTAGAATGCGACGTAATCGGAAGCATGCGTTTCCTTGCTGTCACGTATGGAGAAGGATCCCTTTTTACACAGAGTGCGGATGTTCAATGATGAGTGGGTTCTTTGCGATACTTCACAACGCCGTTATCATTGGTTAGCATCACATGAACCCGTTCTAAACCACCCGAAACCATCTCTGCATCAAAATAAAGTTTTGCTCTGTGTTGGATTGCTCAGGGCATCGTGCATGGCGAACTGGTGGCACCTGGCCAGACAATCGAATGCAACTGTGTAAATTCACGGACACTTCTGAGTTGTAAGGAACCCACTGACTTTCAACGGGGTCGTTACAAGCCAGAAGTGTCCGTGACTGTGTTCTCAGTAGCTGAAACATGTTCACGACAAACTGAAAAACGAGGCTCCAGCATTCAGGTATCTATTTGGTGGATAATGAGACACAATACGTGGCTACGTTCAGCCGGAACACCATTCTCCGCCTTAGTTGGGGAACACTGATGCATCCACCTCATTTCCCAGACATTGCACCGTCCGATTGTTATATGTTCCATTCACTGGGTAATCACCTTAGAGGATGATAGTTCCTAAACCTAGACGAGGTGCAAACCGCACTTGAGGCTTCTTTTGTTCACGTTACGCAGAGTTCTGCCACAGTGAGATCCATAGTCGTCCAGAATTGGGAGATAGGTCATTGGTGCTGATGGGAACTATGTTTGACCTACCAGATCCATTTCACTTCGCTTTTTGGCGTTTGAAGTTAGAGTGAAAATCCAACAGAACTTTCTTGGTTACCTTATAAAATCCACTAGATTTATATTGCAAAATACGATATACATTCAGTACTCAGATATTACTCAAGGCGAATCAAAAATAAAAATCATCGAAACAAGAATCAATTTCAACACAGTCTATGTTTATATGTTCATATCTCCTTATGAAAGGCCTCGTGAAGTCAGATAAAATGTAATATCTTAATCCATGGTATTTTATGTACACGACAAAATTAAGGAGAAATTATATAAGAAACCAGCCACTTTTACTACAAATTGGTTGGTTGATTTTTGGCCCATAATTGTGCGTAATCTGAAATGTTTTCTTAAGAGTTTCGCAAATGGAGTGGCTACCTACATTACTTCTCATTTCCACACATTGTAGTTAGAAATTGAAGTGAATGTGTGTATAAACCCACAAAGGTTAATCGTCTTAAAATTAGCTTTTATAACGGCGAAAAAATATAACCCTTGCACTTTCCTCTGACAAATTCCACTTCTTTCAAATGTATCGTGGAATAATAGAATGACTAAACGTGAGGCTAGCATCAGAATGTGACAAATGTTATCAGCATAGCAGTCGTTAATTTTATACAGGGTGATGAAAAGGAGACGCAACCTTATGAGGAAATGTAGTTGATTCTTATTTTTACTATATTCTTGCTTGCTAAGTGGAGAGTAACAGTGAAAACTGCATTAATTGGGACTGTAAACAGCATAAACAACTGATAAGGCAAAATTGTTGATGTTTTGATTGATTTGCTTTATTTTACTTCGCTTTTTGTGCCACGTTTTGGCTAATTTTGCAAAGATGTGATGAGTGGTGATATGATCAAATTGATGAATTGATATCCATGTCCATGCTGGGATTCGAACCCGGAACCCCTGGCGTCGTAGCGCGATGTGCTAACCACTCCGACACGGGGGCCGGCGAAATTGTTGCTGTAGATATGTGATTAGCTGTGTTATTGTTTTATTTTGTATTTTTCTTGTGTTGGTTTGTTGCGTCTTTAATGCGTCCACTCAAGACGCCTCTCCACTCAAGATATTTGGTGTCTTGTCTTAGTCGCATCTTCATACCATTCTTTGACTACACAGTGGACAGTGATCGATACATACAGATGGTGCGAAAGCTTGTTTACACTATGCAGACAGACTGGTTACATCATACGTAGTTTCAACAGGATAGTGCTACAGCCCAGTGGCGGCCGGCGGCAACTATGATGGGTAGTGCCAACGTGATCAAGTAAATAGAAAAAAAACCTCCGCAATGCCCCCCGCCCCCTCCTTGAGGTTGCGCCACTAGCCAAGATGTTTGTCCTCGTTTGGTAACGTGGAAAACAACATGCGTTTAAGTAATAACGTACTAATCCGATTCATCTTCACTCGCTAACCTATCTTTATACACTACAGGAAACTTCCCTAAAAATATAAAAATTACAAGAGGAAAGGAAAAACAAATCCTATACCTTCTTCTCCCCCATGCACACGTATTCTAACTGGATGTCGAAAATATCTTTGTTATGAAAAGAAATTGTCGAAATGCCAAAGGAAACTCGCATCATCATAGGATATTTTTTAAAAAGTCTGGATGGCCCTCTTGGTACATCTATCTATTATCAAAAATGTTCATTTAACTTTGGAAATATTAGGTTCGTTTCTCCAAAAGTAGTCAGAAATTACTTCCCAAACGGGTCTTACAAACCAGTCGTATTTAGCGACTTTTTTCTGAAGGTGGCAACTGTGTCGTGTCAACACTGCGAAAGTTCTCTCGCCAGGCCAGGCTAAGACTGGCACGGTTTCTTATGGGCTAACCCCACCCCCTGCCACTTTGTTCTCGGCTCATGGTGGAAATGTTCCTCGCTGAGACTTCTTCAACCCTCTGCACGTGTGTCAACTTGGTTAGGTCCATGATTAGGCCAGCTCTTCCGGACGCGAGGGTACGAACGAAACAGCTGGCGATGCAGTGAGGAGGTTGGGGCGGTCGTCACGTCAGCTTGACCGATTGCAAAATTCGAATCTCCTTGTCTGTAAACTATCAATGTATTAATTTAACTTTACTTGGCGACGTATGAATTTCTTCTGAGGGTAGTGCCATGGCACGGCGGCTCTACCCCTTGAGCCGCCTCTGCTACAGCCCATAACTGCCAACAACGTAATGGCGTATTTGGTGCACTGTTTTCATGGACAAGTAATCTCTCAGGGGTTGTGGCTAGCTCGATCTCCAGATTTATCACCACCTGACTTTTTCTTGTGGGGTTACCTCAAGAATGCTGCCTGCCTATGTAACACATCCGCACACTATTCTGGAATTACAAGCAAATATTCAAAACTGTGTTGATGCAATTTCACAGCAAACGTTAAAAAGTCTTTTAAAACACGATTCATCGTATTCACTTTGTGAATCTCACAATGGCGACCACTTCCAGCACTTATTGTAAATATTGTATATAAATCGTTTCCCCAAACGGTTGAATCTCTTTTTGATCACCCTGTACTCACTTATATCTGGCCAAACTAATTTGAATATTTGTTTCCCATACAAGAAGCATTGAGATAACAGCAACTGTTCCGATGAAGAACATTATATCAACCTGTGGTAATTATAATGATTTCATGTAAAACCTCATGTGAAGTCACATCAATACTTATACGCGAATGTCTACTAAGAGAAAATATGAAAATTCTTTAAACGTTAGCATTTAACAATTATTGAACTTCTGTGGTTAAAATTGTTTGTTAGATATAACCACACAGGCCCGTACCCAGGTAGGCAAGGGCTGAGCCCCCCTGGAACTGCCGTCGCCCCCCTGGCACTGTCATCAGCCCCCTTGACATTAGGTAAAACTATTTTGTATAATTTGTTTGCAGTGAAGAGTGAAAATTTAGACAGCTCGCAACTTTAAGGATGATTATCTAGACTTTGTAAGTTCTTTCATGCGGGAGCTTCGGTAACAGTTTCATACATCGGAGACACATTTCTTCAATTTTACACAAGAAACTACTTACAGGAATGAGTTTCTCCAAGGTTTACAACGTTCGTCGAGGTATTTTCTTTCATCGTGGAATATATTTGACCGGGAAATCATGTATTTTTCAAGAGAAATATCTCACCGACGCAAAATTGCCATTGCTTTCATTTGCGGTACCAGTTTCATAGATCGGAGACACATTAAAATCGGATATTTTGTGTTTCGCATGGTTCGTACTTACCAATTGTGTATTGCGGAACATAGTTCAATGTGTCATTATGCTTTTTACACGAAAAAAAACAACACAATTCTTCACATAGAGAGTAATTTCTTTGACTCCTTTTTTCGCTTCCATAACACAGAATATGGCGGGCAATTATGATTTCTCCTAGCACAAAGACTAATTATGGTAGAATTTTGGAAATCATTGTCACGCGAAATTTGAACCTTCCTTAAAGTAATGAGCACTGTTTGAACTCGAAAGAAGTTATTTATGTTGAAAAAAACAACAACTTGATAATTACCTTACTTACTTCTCATGGACAAGATATTCTCCGTCGAAAAGCGACAGTAAATATCGTAGAAGCGTGGGAATGAATGTAGAAGTAAATCGGAACCTTAGTAGAATGCATTTAGGGACTTTATTTTAATGCCAAGGGAACCAAACCTAACCTGCCTAACCTAACCACGAAAGCATATATTGAACAAAACCTTAAGTAATCGCTAAAACTCCGCAGTATGTGTTAACAGACGCACATCGAAATCGAACCATGTAAAAATTGCATTCGTAGCATGATGAAATCGCAATAAAACAAAAGGAACTTGGGCCAAAATGGGAAATAGACGAAACCGGAATTACCGTGTTGCCTAAAATGACAGTTGGGTAATAAACCACATTATTGTGTATTGATAAGCCATTAGGCGAAACGGGAGCCCATAGGGTTACCCAAGAGCATTACTGAATAAAACTCCCACCTGAAATAACTAATCCCAAGAATGTGATAGGGAGTCAAATTTAAGTTCTGGTTCAACATTGAGATTATGACTATTTGTCGCGCTCTTTGGAGAACGACTGAGCAGATGTTTCTAATTATTTGGATGGTGCACAAAGGTTGCTAATTCTTTGAAGTCTTTTAGAGCTGAGACAACACCACTTTGATACCGACACTCGAAAATTGTAATGAATAAAATAGATTCAATAAGAAGTAGGAAGTGAATTACAGACTTTCTCTATATTATAAATTCTTACCACAATGAGAAGCATCAATTCATCAGAGTTTATCTTTAAAATATTCAAGAATTAAATCGGAATATGAAAATACCTTCTTTGTATACCATGCCATGGGTCCCTGGTTCGAATCCCGGTCTGGGCATTGGTGTTCTTTGTTCGCTTCGTACATTTCATCATATCTCACTCAACCTCATCTTTGCTGTTAGTCAAAGAGTAGCAGAAATGCGAAGTAAAATAAACCAAATGAATCAAAATACACACACAAACACCCACCCTCAAATATAGCACAAATTTTGATTTCTACGTTATCTACATTATATATATACACAAAATGTTTACATACTTACATTGCAGATGCTTGTATTAATCTGTGCCTGTATCTTAGAATATTAGACGCAACTAAAGTTGTATATATATGTACAGGTGAGTCTATTGCCTGTGCTTAATAACCATTGATCTACGTGAAATTGTCAAACAGATGTTAATGAATTTTGATCAATCTCCGTCAACACTAATTATCTAAGCGTATTTCCTACAATGGTCTATCCCCATCAACACTGCCTAAATAGGGACACACAGAGGAAACCACACCCAGGCCAGGATTCGGACCCAACATCTCTAGTGCATTGTGCTAACCTCCCAACCAAAGAGATCGGCAAGAATATTTCAAACAAGAAGATTGTATCGAATTTTGCAGCTTATTTGTAAACGAGATATTCTTGCTCTACTAATCGTTCAAGGTAAATCCAGCTTGTTGTAAGTTCAAATGTAAGTATTATGAATTCCACTCTTGACATGTGTGTTTTGTTTATGTCATGAAGATCAAGATATAACAAACAAATTGGCGACGACCATTAGAGAAGATAAATAATTAATACTGTAAGTAGAATTGTAATCACTAATCACAAGTTGAGCCATTATGGAAAAACACATAAGTTTTATTCCTGGTTTTGAGACATGACCCAGTCCAGGATATAATTTTTAAAAGATTCAAGGTCTTTGTTGAAGCCAAGGATATACAAGAGAGGAAACGAGTGTTTACTCTCATTTCTGTAATCGGTAGTTTGCCACGGTTTACCATATCAAGAGCTGGAACACAGATGAAGTCCAAAGGATCCACAAGATTGCACCTTGAATAAACTTCTTACTACACTAAGAAAAAATATATGCGCCATAAATTAATAAATAGATTCAAAGATTTGCCTTTACGCAAATAAAGCAAGATCAAAGAAGGTAATGATTGCTGCCACTACAGTTTTTTAAGCAATCCGATTGGCTGACGTGTCCAATTGGCTAACGTCACGTCATTAGCGACGCTAGGTTAGGTTTGGTTAAGCTGGGTTGGGTTAGATAGAAGAAGAAGACGAAGAGAGAGTGTTGCGGTACTAATTCCAACCAGCAAAAAAAGATACGTCTTATGTAAATCGTTTGAAAGTTGCTTCAATGACATGGAAATTTCCAACAGACGAATTATACACTTGTCTTAGGTCTTAGAGAAAAACAATTCTCAAAATAGATTATTCTCTGTGCGAGAAGATATTTCATCAACATTCTTAACTACAAACATGAAAAAAGTGTTGCACAATATATAAAGCAAACGAATCTCTTTCTACATTGCAGCATAATGCACCTGATGAAGTTTCCTTGCTGCGAGAGAATTTGCGAAATGAACGTTTACCCTTGTATGTACAGCGAACGGCAAAGATAACAGTAGGCAAAATTTTCATTCTACTTTATTCTACACCCTATGGTGTTCTAAGGCATGGAATTCTGTTGATGGGAAGTACATATTCCCCTCTGCTTATTGACGTTTTTAATTCAAATCATGAATTTCCTTTGACATTTTTGCGTTGAATTCAATGTGGCGGTCAACAATATGCCGGACCTGTGCTTGACACACACAGCTAGGGATCTCCCTGTGCCTAATCTATTTCTTTCATGTCCAGGATAACTCCTTTACATCTTGTAAGGGGTGTTAAGGGACTTTTGACTTGTCATAGTTCATGTAATGAGGATTTTATCAGTCACATAGTTACACATATTATTTTGTATCTTCTGATCCCATTGCAGTCCCAGAATGATTTTTTGATATACTTTAGAGTATGACATGTGGGACCAAATATATTTTTTTCACGATTTTTGGTGATGACATGTTTTGAGGTATTGAAGGTCAAAAGTCAAGATCACGTGACAAAATTATATTTTTATCCAAAGGTAGGCTTGTTATGTATCACTGGAAAGCTTATTCAAGTCGCTGTACAATAAGCTTTATTTGAGCTTCCTAGGCGAAATAGGGGTGGAGTTAGAGCACATTTAGTATAGCTAATCGGGCTCAAGAAGAGCAATTTATGCTAACTTTGACCTTAAATAATTTAACAATTACAAGACGCACGAGACTCAAAACCACTGTGCCTCCACCGGGTATCGAACCCGGGACCCCTTGATTACAAGGCAACGACGGAATTGCCAAGAGGGCGGTGGCAATTTTTCTTAAGAGGGCACCCCAAGAAATTGTTTATCGTTACAGTAAAAGCTCTAAAAAGAGGCATGTTACAATAGAGAACAGAGGCGCAACCATGAATTTTTGTCTGGGGGGCAAGTACCAGGCTAATTACCAATAATAATAATAATAATAATAATAATAATAATAATAATAATAATAATAATAGTGTTGTTATTATTAGTAGTAGTAGTAACATCAAATACGTTATTATCCCCGTGATTCACGCAAAAAGGGGATACGTCAGTGCTAAAGCAATTGGTTGGGAACAAACGATTTGAAATATTTTTTCAACACGTTCAATTTCACATTAGCTAGTAATGGAAAACAAGAACACACACTGTATTTGTGAAAGACAGAAAATGCATGCCGAATATAATTCGTTTTGTACATATGATAAGCACATAAAGCGAGCGAAGCGAGCAAGAAAACTTTAGATCCATTTTTTTTCAAACTGAAAACAATATTAATTTAAAAGGGACAAATAATTTCACGGTGGCGCCATGGCATTCTCTTTTACATTTTTTTTAGATCATTCGGGTCCCAGGTTCGACTCCCGCCGCCCCCTAACTACGGCTCTGAACTTAAGACTGTAAGAAAAGCAGATATTGCGAGAGAAGCGAAAAAAAAATAATACGAAATGTATTTTTATTTGTATAAAATTTGCAATTGCACCTCTTTGCCCCCTCCCCCACTGCAGGTGCCGTTGGTCGTCTGGAAGAAAAGAATGCAAGAAATATAGGGAAACTTGAGCAGGCGCGGTTGGCTCTATAGCGCACAGGATCAGTGAACCCCCAGTAATGTACGATAATTACCTCGAGAATAAACAATGTCTTTACCTTTTCACATTATTTCGCTAACGTTTTTACACAGTAAGTCTTGTATTTGTGTCCGTAACACGGCGAACTCTTTTGCTGAGAAGGAGAAACCGCGAGTCGGCAGCCCTGGTGCAGACCCTCAGTTGAACCCCCACAGGACAGCTCGTGCCATTGTGAAAGCTTCGTGCGGGAGCAGAAGCTCGATGAGGGAATAGGGCGAAATACATAGAAGACGATACTGCCGAACTTCTATCTCCAACAAACGGTCATGCGCAGTTCGTTCTCTCGCAGAAGCCGCGACGCAAGAAGGCACCGTTCTCGCTGCTTCCTCCCTTCCAGTGTTGCCCTGTGTGGTTCAAGTTTGAAGCGCACACATTGCATATTCAATCTTCTCTTTGTATTATTTTTGCGCCGAACTTCTTGGGATAAATGCAAGATTGTGGCAGAGATGGATGAGTAGAAACGAATAAAAGCTGGAATTAGATGCGATGAATTAAAATAAAAGACCAAAAGAGCTCATGCATGGATTCAGAGGTTTTTCCTTAAAGGTGGAAACACTTCGGGTTTGCGAAAGAGAAAGAATGGCGCGAAGACGTGACTCGCTGTCGCTCGGTGTCAATGTTTCAAGTTTGTTAGTTTTTGAAGTGCTTGGATACTTGTTGGAAAGTATTAAATGATGCTGCGAGTGAAGCGAGGGATGGACTTTACCTAGGTTCCGTCATTTGATGCAGTGTAGGCGTTGCTGTCCGCGCAGGTAAGAAATGACCGCTAACTTCTTTGTCCGCTGAAAGAAAGCGTGTGCTGGTCGATCAGCCCCGAATTTGAACAAAGCTGTCGCGTATCAATGAAAGGGTCTCAAGTTTGATTTCTAGTATGCACATGCCATGAGTTGCCATTTCCCTTTAATAAATGTAGGACCAGTTCTGATTAGTCGGCATGGACGTCCGGAAGGGGAAAAGGGGGCCGACCCCCTGGAAAATGAATGTCAACTAAAAATTAAATATTACATGCATATAATTTAATTTCAGTCACAGTAATTTATGGTAATTATTATTCAAGCGTTGCAGTAACTCCAGACTGAAGGAGTGTTTTTGCCCCTCCTGAAAAAAATATATCTTCCTTGCCCCTACCTGAGGACGTCCATGATTTTCCAATAAAACCCCACATTTTTCATAAAGGCACAATTTATTGTAGTTTCAGCCCTATATTTATTCGGACTCCCCTACTATGAAACCATATAAGTACTCCCAGATGTAAAATTCTGTACAAACCTTTTAAGCTCTCCCTCCATCCCTTTTGTTTGGCGAAGAAAGTCTATTTGCGGAAACTGAATATGTGTCACATGACTTCAGTGAACTCCCAGGTAAATAATGCACGAGCCGCGCCTGATCTTGAGTATCCTTTTGTCCTGATTTCTTTGATTCTGCTAACCTTGCATTTTTCTACTTCAATATTTGCCACCCCTTTGCCCCCCTAGAATTGATATGCGTCCAAGGTTGGGGGGGGGTCAAGCCCTCTCTGCCTCCTGTGGCTGCGCCACAGATAGAGATGGCATTTTTGAAATAAAAAATCTGAAACGCGTATTTTAATGATAACATTTAAACATGAAGGCCAGGATAGTCTGAACCTCGCCCGCTTAATAAAGAAAATTGTTATTAATTTATTATTTACTGTAGTGCAGAATGTTATCGTACTTTATTTTCATGTTGGTCTTGCCTTTTGTGAATTGTCAGTTCATATACGTACTGTTAATATATTATTCAGTAGGCCAGTAGTGACTTCAATTAATCCAACGTTTTAGCAAGGCACCAGGTGGAAGCACATAGTGGTCGGGATTCCACTTTAAACTATACGCCCAGTTGCGATTAGCTTTTCTGTGCGTAAAATGGACTTAAAATTAAACTCAAACTAACAAACAAATAGCCACGCTTATGTAATCAGAAATAAAGTTTTGGTGCTATCATCAAAGAACTAACTTCCTGGTTTGGCAACCTCTTTCCCGAGGGCGTGCCCTCGGTCAGTCGCCCGGGTCCCTCGGCCCTTAATCCGCCCCTGTGGAAGTCCAGGAGGGCACAGAAAAAAAGTTCTACTCGCCACTGCTATATCTGTGAGCAATTGTAAGCAGCAGGAAAAGAAGGCACCGAATTTGTGTTTTCGGAAGGGCGCCGAGACGAGAAACACCAAAGTGCGTCATTTGATTCAAGTGGGGATTCCTTTCAGTCGAGATGCACTTCAATGCATCAGTTGATGCGTTTTGATGCACCTTCTTGCATCTCTTTTGATGATGCACTTAAACGTATCATCTGAGCTACATAAACTCTGTAGCTCAGACCAAACGTTTAAGTACATCATCCAAAAATATGCAGGAAGGTGTATCAAGGAACATCAACTGATGCATTGAAGTGCATCCCGACTGAAAGGAATCCTCACTTGAACAAACAATGCACTTTGGTGTTTCTTTCACGACATACAAAAATGCACCCAAATGCATCAAATGTGAATCTGATTCTTTGAAGAAGCCATAAAACACACTTTAGTGCATTAATCGATGCATTCTGGTGCATCAATCTATATGATGTATTTAGTTTTCTGTGTGTTCTTTGCTGCCAAAGGAAAAATCATGCTGCTTGTATATGTCCTGACGTATTGAACAATTTAATCTGTTTTCTTCTTAATTTGATTTGACTTTTGTTTAATGTCTCTTTTCTGTCACTTTTGGTTAATTGCGACAATAAGTATGAGTGATGATATGATTAAATTTATGGTTGCTTATCTTCCTAATTTTACAGATTAACCTTCCTATATGTCTCGTTCTTACTGTTTCCTCCCATAAAGCATCCATACAGTGTGAAATTATATTAAAATATTAATCAATACTGAGAATAAATCTGTCTCTTGCTGCAGCTGTAGTAATCATCTGATCAATGCATCAAACATGCAAACCAATTTTCAAAACACCCCTGCATGTACTTTTAGTCATCACTCGATACCTTGCATATCATATCACGAACAGACCATGTGCAATATCTGCTTGTATTAAGCAATATATATAAGCTTTAGAGTTAGATCAAGGTCGCAAGCGAAGCGAAAGTCAATTTTTTTGAGATCTACAAGTATTTCTATAGTACTATTAACTTAAAAGACACTAACAGTTTGAAAGAGGTAAACAATTCGTCTGGGTGTTTTACTGGACATTTCGCAGAACGCTTTTGAAAATTAGGACATATTTGTTTTTTTGGAGTAGCATCGCAGACAGCAGGATATGACCTTAAAAGATAAAGGACTGTCCTGAGAAAATCAGGACATCTGGTCACCCAAGATAATCTCAGGATCTGTGTGCCTAACTTTTATTTCGTCTGGCTGTACGTACGACTTCCGAGCACAAGAATTGTGCATTGTTGACAACTAGAGCAGTATCTATGCAACGGCGTTCACATACTTGTGCCATATGTTACCGCACGACTCGTGAATACCTGTAAGAGTAGTTTATGATATTCTATTTATGTATTTTTCCTTAGGACTTGGTAAAATGACAAATTACAATAGGCTTGATATTATGCTACTCTTAACTGGCCGACTTGTACGAGGGGCGATCAGGTTGCTCTGACCCTAACATAGAAAGAGCGGCAATAGGGTTTCAATTTTTTTAATTATTTTTCAACATACTCTCCTGCATCTCCAATGTACTTTTCCCATCGGTGCTCCAACGCCTGGATACCTTGCAAAAAAATTCTTCCGACTGGTCCTCCAACCATGAGTCCACAGCCCTTATCACCTCAGAATCATCAGAACATTTTTGCCCACGAATATCATTCTTGAAATGTTTGAACAAATGGAAATCACTTGGGACCAAATCTTGGGAATAGGGTGGGTGGGGCAGCAATTCGAACGATGCATCTGCGATAGCGGCCCTCGCAATGCATGAGGTGTGGACAGGTGCATTGTCCTGGTGAAGGAGCACACCACTGGTCAACATCCCACGCCTCTTTTCATTGATGGAATCACGTAATTTCTTGATTAGGTCACTGTAGTATGTGCCAGTGATGGTTTTGCCTCTTTGTAAATAGTCCACAAGAAGGACACCCTTGCAGTTCCAGAAAATTGAGGCTATCACCTTCTTGGCTGACGTTTGCACCTTCAATTTCTTCGGTGGTGGAGAATGTGGGTGTTTCCACTCCATGCTTTGTGATTTTGTTTCTGGGTCGAAGTGATGGACCCATGTTTCATCAATAGTTACAAATCGGGCAAGGAAATCGTCTACATAAGCACGACACTTGTCAAGAAGTTCTTGACTGATGAGCACTCGGGTGCGCTTCTGATCTGGGGTGAGGTTTCGAGGGACCCATCTTGCAGCAATTTTTTTCATTTGCAATTCCTGGGTAATTATGTTTTTCAGAGTGCCATATGACAGGCCACACATCTCAGCAACATGACGGATAGCGACTCGACGATCCTACAGCACGATATCGTGGACTTTGTTAATGTTTTCAGTCGTCATGACAGTTTTTGGTGCTCCATCTGCATGTTCATCCTCACTCTCTCCCACAACTAAACTAACGACACCATCTCTTCACCATACTGTATGAAGGAACAGTGTCCCCTAGTGTATCCACCAAGTCCTCATGAAATTTGGATACCGTCCACTTCTTCTTCACAAAATATTTGATCACCTCTCTCACCTCAGTTTTCTCCATTCTTGCACATTGACACAACTTCACTCAGTTAAACCCCTGTAAAAAGAAAACTGTACGTTACTCAGACTTGCAATTAAGAATGAAAGCATATAAAGGATGAATAAACAATAACAAAATAAAAAATCAATCATAATGTTATTCCTTCTATGTTAGGGTCGGAGCAACCTGATCTCCCCTCGTATGCCTGACTTCATTAATTGAACTTTAGTTAACATTTTCAGTTAATTCATAGATAAAGTTGTCCAGTGTGTTCGTTGCCTTTATATGCTAGGTACTTTAGGTGTCCTTGGGTTGTAGACCTTCCTCAGCAAGTGTGCAGAGATAGGGTGACCTCGAGCCTTGGGACCCAAGAAACACGATAGTCGAGTAGATAAAATGTTCTATGTGTTTGTTGTCTTTGTAGGTTAGGTTACTTAGGTGTCCTTGGGTTGTAGACCTTCCTCAGCAAGTGTGCAGAGATAGGGTGACCTCGAGCCTTGCGACCCAAGGTACACGATAGTCGAGTAGATAAAGATGTTCTATGTGTTTGTTGTCTTTGTAGGTTAGGTTACTTAGGTGTTCTTGGGTTGTAGACCTTCCTCAACAAGTGTGCAGAGATAGGGTGACCTCGAGCCTTGCGACCCAAGAAACACGATAGTCGAGTAGATAAAAATGTTCTATGTGTTTGTTGTCTTTGTAGGTTAGGTTACTTAGGTGTTCTTGGGTTGTAGACCTTCCTCAACAAGTGTGCAGAGATAGGGTGACCTCGAGCCTTGCGACCCAAGAAACACGATAGTCGAGTAGATAAAAATGTTCTATGTGTTTGTTGTCTTTGTAGGTTAGGTTACTTAGGTGTTCTTGGGTTGTAGACCTTCCTCAGCAAGTGTGCAGAGATAGGGTGACCTCGAGCCTTGCGACCCAAGAAACACGATAGTCGAGTAGATAAAAATGTTCTATGTGTTTGTTGTCTTTGTGGGATAGGTTAATTAGGTGTTCTTGGGTTGTAGACCTTCCTCAGCAAGTGTGCAGAGATAGGGTGACCTCGAGCCTTGCGACCCAAGAAACACGATAGTCGAGTAGATAAAGATGTTCTATGTGTTTGTTGTCTTTGTGGGATAGGTTACTTAGGAGTTCTTGGGTTGTAGACCTTCCTCAGCAAGTGTGCAGAGATAGGGTGGCCTCGAGCCTTGCGACTCAAGAAACACGATAGTCGAGTACATAAAGATGTTCTATGTGTTTGTTGTCTTTGTAGGATAGGTTACTTAGGAGTTCTTGGGTTGTAGACCTTCCTCAGCAAGTGTGCAGAGATAGGGTGACCTCGAGCCTTGCGACCCAAGAAACACGATAGTCGAGTAGATAAAGATGTTCTATGTGTTTGTTGTCTTTGTAGGTTAGGTTACTTAGGTGTTCTTGGGTTGTAGACCTTCCTCAGCAAGTGTGCAGAGATAGGGTGACCTCGAGCCTTGCGACCCAAGAAACTCGATAGTCGAGTAGATAAAAATGTTCTATGCGTTTGTTGTCTTTGTAGGTTAGGTTAATTAGGTGTTCTTGGGTTGTAGACCTTCCTCAGCAAGTGTGCAGAGATAAGGTGGCCTCGAGCCTTGCGACTCAAGAAACACGATAGTCGAGTAGATAAAGATGTTCTATGTGTTTGTTGTCTTTGTAGGATAGGTTACTTAGGAGTTCTTGGGTTGTAGACCTTCCTCAGCAAGTGTGCAGAGATAGGGTGACCTCGAGCCTTGCGACCCAAGAAACACGATAGTCGAGTAGATAAAAATGTTCTATGTGTTTGTTGTCTTTGTAGGTTAGGTTAATTAGGTGTTCTTGGGTTGTAGACCTTCCTCAGCAAGTGTGCAGAGATAGGGTGACATCGAGCCTTGCGACTCAAGAAACACGATAGTCGAGTAGATAAAGATGTTCTATGTATAAGTTGTCTTTGTAGGTTAGGTTACTTAGGTGTTCTTGGGTTGTAGACCTTCCTCAGCAAGTGTGCAGAGATAGGGTGACCTCGAGCCTTGCGACCCAAGAAACACGATAGTCGAGTAGATAAAAATGTTCTATGTGTTTGTTGTCTTTGTAGGTTAGGTTAATTAGGTGTTCTTGGGTTGTAGACCTTCCTCAGCAAGTGTGCAGAGATAAGGTGGCCTCGAGCCTTGCGACTCAAGAAACACGATAGTCGAGTAGATAAAGATGTTCTATGTGTTTGTTGTCTTTGTAGGATAGGTTACTTAGGAGTTCTTGGGTTGTAGACCTTCCTCAGCAAGTGTGCAGAGATAGGGTGACCTCGAGCCTTGCGACCCAAGAAACACGATAGTCGAGTAGATAAAGATGTTCTATGTGTTTGTTGTCTTTGTAGGTTAGGTTACTTAGGTGTTCTTGGGTTGTAGACCTTCCTCAGCAAGTGTGCAGAGATAGGGTGACCTCGAGCCTTGCGACCCAAGAAACACGATAGTCGAGTAGATAAAAATGTTCTATGCGTTTGTTGTCTTTGTAGGTTAGGTTAATTAGGTGTTCTTGGGTTGTAGACCTTCCTCAGCAAGTGTGCAGAGATAGGGTGACCTCGAGCCTTGCGACCCAAGAAACACGATAGTCGAGTACATAAAGATGTTCTATGTGTTTGTTGTCTTTGTAGGTTAGGTTACTTAGGTGTTCTTGGGTTGTAGACCTTCCTCAGCAAGTGTGCAGAGATAGGGTGACCTCGAGCCTTGCGACCCAAGAAACACGATAGTCGAGTAGATAAAAATGTTCTATGTGTTTGTTGTCTTTGTAGGTTAGGTTACTTAGGTGTTCTTGGGTTGTAGACCTTCCTCAGCAAGTGTGCAGAGATAGGGTGACCTCGAGCCTTGCGACCCAAGAAACACGATAGTCGAGTAGATAAAGATGTTCTATGTATATGTTGTCTTTGTAGGTTAGGTTACTTAGGTGTTCTTGGGTTGTAGACCTTCCTCAGCAAGGAAATGAAATATGGAACAGAGAGGAAGGTAAGGAATCTTACGTAAAAGCAGAATGCAAGGTTTTAAATGTCAACAACAGAACCAGTTATTATTGAGGTAAGAAAGAGAAGCCGTGAGGGAGGAAGTTCTGATGAATCACCACCTAGAAGAAGTCAGGGATTTAAGATGCCTCGCCTATCCGACATAGCTTACATTCCAAAATTCAACGGGGATATTGAAGCCCAGTCTGTGGAAAAATATCTTCGGGCGTTGAATGTTAGTTTCAAATTGTTACAAGTACCTAAGAACTATCGCTTAGAGTTATTGCCACGCGTTTTCAAAGGCAAAGCTGAACATTGGCTGTCAGGAAACATTGACAATTTTATAGATTACCCTGACTTTTGTGATAAATTCCGTGAGGAATTTGCGTCAAGAAAGGCAAAGCAAAGACAGTTAGCTGCAGTCGGAAATAGACGATACTATCGGCAAGTACATGAAAACATGGAAAGTTACGCCTGGAGTGTATATGCTGCATATAGAAACCTGTCTGACAACTTCAGAGAAGATGAAGTCATAAACCTGATATCAGGGCAGTTACCCTACAGAATTAGAAGTCTGTGTTTAGCTCATACTCCTAAATCCATTGACGAGTTGGCTCACTTTCTGAAGGATTTTGATATGTATGATGATCCAGATGATTGGAAGGAAAGAGAAGAATTTAAAAGGAAAGATGCCAATGATCAGAAGAACTTGAAGATGAGAAATGTTCAGAACCAAACCCCTAGATCTGGTGGTCGGTTTCCTACACTAGACAAGATCAAAGGTTTGAACAAGCTAGGGCCGAAGAAGATAGCATGAACTTTAATAGGAACAGATATCAGAACAGAGAAACCCGAAATAGAAGTAATGGAGATTCCAGAGGGAGCAGCCCAAGTTCATATAGAAGATACTCGCCTCCAAATAGATCGAGATTAGAAGATCCTGCTGAAACCGGAGTGAACGATTTAACTTCTGAACAAGAACAAGCTGTGGCTACGGTTCGAGAATTCTATCAGAGCCAAAGGTCACAGTCATCTCAGACAAACTAAAACCTTGTCTGGACTCTTCGTTTCCGTTTGGGCAAGGGACTTTAGAGGAGCGACACTACCATAAAATTAGAGATATCCAGGAAATACACGTTAACTTTATAATAAGAGAGACAGAAGGTAGACTTGTTGACTTCTCGGGCAGTCTAAAGAAGAGGGTGTGTGGTAGCCGATCTGTTGAGATAGAGATAGGATGAATGAACTTCAGCACTGAAGTTTTTATGCTCAAAGGTTTTGGTACCGATCTTTTATTAGGAATGCCATTTTTACAGCAGCACGAAGCCGAGATTAGTTTCCGGAAGAATGTAGTAAAGTTACACTTTGGTACGACTGCTAATGCGAATTAAGGGAATCTTTTATGTGTTGACATTGTCCGATACATCTAGAGAATCCAAGAAATGGAAGATGATAATGAATGGACGTGTACCCAATTGGACTTTAGAGAAAAGGTCGCTGCAGTTGACATATTTCATTCTCAACGAGTGGAACTATCAGGCACCATGAAGGATGTAGAATGTGATATTATCGTAACTGCTGAATCTACTTACCTGAGTCCTCTTCTAGTGATAGACACACCTGATTGCAGTTGTCCGGCCCTGTATAGATTTTCGTCTGCTAAACGCTATTATACTAGTACCATGGATTTCTGCTCAACCTGTAAACAAGTGTCTCCTGCGATTCAAGGGATCCAGATACTTTACCAGCCTAGATCTGACATCCGGATATCTCCAGATAACATACTGGATCATTTTGATTGGTAAATCGATGAAACTCTTTTTGCCCAGACCAAATGGGAATTAAAGTTATTCCAGCCAAGAACAAGAGAGCTTTAGGGAAAGAGCACAGTTGCTACGTCCCAAAACAAAGCAACCAATGGATCGTGTGAACTTTGACAACCTAAACATCTACAGTTGCTCCTCAGAAAGAAGAAAGGAACTTGGATGTGATGCAACGAACTAAGGTGTTGTGAACATTTTTTCAGCAAATTATAAATAAACTTTCTTAAAAAATTTTTACCCGGAGGAGGGACAATTTGCAACGACCCAAGTTACGTCGTAGCAAAACCTTTATTATTAATTTGTTTAATGGAATTGATTTATTTGAATCAATGTTATTCTGTAAGTTATCACACGTATAGGTGTGCCTGTATGGTCATTGCAGAAATATGGTGTTATCACACATATTGGCAACTTCGCAAAAATAAACGAGTTGGTAACTATTGAAAAATATTGAGATTTTGCTAGCTTTTTGGGGTTATCTGAAAAAAATGTATGAAAGATGACTTTAATGTAAGTCTAAGTTTGTGTGTTTGCAAGTTATTTTGTGATAATATTGTGACTATTTTACGGCTTATAATCTGCTGAAAATAGCAGAGCTGGAATTTAATTAAAAGATTGGCCTCTGTAAGGTTTGAGTAAACTAAGTATCTTCGTGGAAGTGTCTTTTAAACGTGTGTTGTTAACTAGTTGCTAGTTAAATCAATTACTGTTAATACAGAAGGTCGTTTCACGTTGATGGTAACGATTTCGGTCACCAGGGAGCAGCACGTAGGCATAGCACAGAGCAGCCAGAAAGTACTGTGTGTTGACTTGCAAAAACGATGGTTGGTGTGTGAGTGAGTGTTTATATGGCACCAAAAATTCCAGTCTTTTGGGAGGAGTACATCTGTACCCTTTCCGACGTTGGTTATAGTTATAGCCAGATAATTAAACAGTGCCACATGAAAGCATTCCATGTGTCAAAGAAGGGCATCAATGCAGTATTCAATCGCCATAGAACATGCACTGTACCTGTTGCTTTAACCAGTCAAAGTGGGCCTCGGACATAGCGGAAGCCCAAGCGTTCCTCCGATGTTGTGCGGAAAGTCAGATCCTTGGTGCGATGTGAAAACCCTACAACGCAAAGAGTAATTGCACAGGCAGTGCAATGTTTCCCTGCAATTGTAAATCGCATCATAGCCCAAGATTTACAACTTGTGCGGAAGCACAAGGCTCAAGTTCATAAGTTGCGTGCCTCACATGTCCAAGAGAGGAAGACCAACAGTCGGAAGCAGGGGACCGCTGGAAGTATGTGGTGTCCCTGGATGAAGCATGGGTGTATCTGTTCGGGATGTGGTAAAAAATGGCCATCTACTATCGTCCACGTGATGCAAGAGGTCGATCTGAGTGGGTACGTGAATGTGCTGAAAGTTTTCCACGCTGGTTCATGGTTGTTGGTGGTTATTGCCATAACGGCAAACTTCCACTGCGCAGAGTGAAAAAAGGCTAAAATAAATGCAACCTATTACCAGACGAATATTTTGGAGCCACTTTACAGACATGATATTCCTTCTCTCTATGGCAGCGACACATTTCGTGTTGTCATCCACCAGGACAAGGCTTCCAGTCATACGGCAAAGTCCACGCAGGCATACATGGATCGGATGGCACGTGAAACGGGCATTCATGCAAAACCCTTTACAGATATCCCTGTGAAATCCCCCGATGCCTCTTCCATGGATTTTTGTGGGTTTCCGTTGTTGAAACGAGCCTTGGGAAGCAGACGGCTCCGCACAATTGAGGGTCTTTGGAAAGCTTGTCAGGAGGAATATGATCGTTTAGACCAATGTGTTCTTCAACGCAGTCTCCTCCAATGGAAACTCCGCTGCAGGGCCATTGCTGCAAGACAGGGGTATCACGTGGAGCACCACCGCTCGTGGCGTCATGGTTTTTCTTAAGGTGAGGTGGGTTCTAACTTTGTTACCATGGACATGAAACGACCTTCTGTAAAACGTTAATATGGTAATTTAAAACTGTTACTTAAACCCAGCAAGAACCTGGGTGTAAAAGAGTTCTCGTACTCCTAGCCGAGAGACGTAGCAAGTGAAAGCAAACTACACGAAAATTCACGTCAATGCTCTAGTACAGTGGTTCTCAAACCGTGGTACGCGTACCCCCAGGGTACATGAACGACTTGAAGTGGGTAAGCGATCAGCTCGGAAGAGAAATTTGGAGAATACCCACACGACAACATTTTTGCTGCAGGTGTGTAGATCTTTCTTTCAATCTTCATAGCTTTAATACTCAACAGGAAAATAAGGCTAATTTTGTCACTGACACTCTTATCTTTGTTTCATACGTCTTGAAATAAAATACTCGTTTGAAATTTATAATAAACTCAATTTGGAGCTGAATCTCCCCTTGAAAGTTTCAAGTGCACAACCAGACAATAAGAAACTGTGTCAGGCTATGCAGGCACAGCCTTCTCACTAGATTCTGTAACGTGTAGCAGTTTCCACGTTACAAAAATATATAAACTTAATATTTTTTTATATCTATACTTCTGTATGGTAATGGTTGATTACCCAGTAATGTTGAACACACCTCGTATATAAACTATACATCCTGGTGTTAGTTATTAGTTTCAAGGGTTTGTTTCTTTCTGCCAGCAAGCTGAGCTGGAACTTGTAATCGGTGGCAACAATGCAGGAAAGTTATCGCTATTGTATAAAAACCAAGCAGACACGATCTTATGAAAACGTTGTCACAGGGAAAAAGACGAAAGATTAGGCTGTCTTTCCCACTCTTCATCTGTCGTGTCCCTTGGCGGGCAGTAATTAGACTTATATCATAATAATCCCTGATTCTTTAGCTGAAAGACAGTATTTTCAGAATTTAGCTACGTGGACGCAAAATAAATTTATGCCCGCAAGAAACAAAACCTGTAAAATTTATTTTACTTAACATTTTTCACGTTGTATATTTTTTTCTATCTTTGTTAGCATATCGCGTGGCCGTTGCGGGGAGAAGAGGGGAGTTGAAAGAAGCCATACTCCCTGGACAAATTAAATACAGTGTATAATGTTTAAAATTCCATTATATATTTAATAATCATAAAAGTGTAAAAGTAATAATTTATACATGTAACTAATTATGTTCCTCATTGATACTTTGTTGATTTGCATTTTATTGTGTTGTAATATTTGTGTAAAGATAAAAGTTTGTAAATCCATCACGGCACCAAGAAATGTGATATAAGCAGCGAAGCTCGGTGGCTCGTGGCATTGGTATTCGAACCTCTGATAAATGCGGAACTCGTATAACCGTCGTTTCTTTCAACGCTCGAACTTCTACCTTCGTATTCATTTCGATCTTATAAATTAGTTTATTCTGGGATTACCTTAACACAGTTACTTAGCTCTTCTGGTCAGAAGGCGTATATTCTTTCTATTCAATGCTCCTGGTCAGGAGATACAATTGAAAGAGTTGTGATTGTCCTGAGATATGCCGGAATTCGGGATCGGTCGATAGACTGATGGTAGTCAACGTTTGTAACCCTGGTCAGGGTACATATTTTTCTTATTCTGTGGTCACGGAAGAATCTTCAGTTCTCTAGTCAGAGACTGGGGAGAGAAAAGGAAGTTTGATAATTAACTGGACATCGACAGAACCTAGTGAGAAGAAGGATTGTCGACTGCTTGTAGGATCTTGGTGAAGATCTGTAAGTGGATTGAGAACCTTTGACCCAAGATTACGACGGACCTTCCATCTAGAACTGAAGCAGCTGGGATTATCCGAACCTTGGGACGAGGAATTTCATGCCCCGAAGGGATACTGAGTGTGAAGCCGAGGCTCAATAGACCCATCAACCAAGTACGCACCAGGGGCGGACCTTACAACTCTGAGGATTTACAATAAAAACTCCAAAATTGTGATACACAGTTTGTTTACAAATTTAATTTTTGTTCTTATTTTAAATAACTCTGGAACAAATATATGAACATTTAAGTTTTTTTTTACATACTTCTTAACATACATGAGTTTCACATTTTTATTCTTGCAACTAATCATAAAAGATTGTAAACGTAGAAACACTCAATAAAATAATAAACGTAAGATTCTGATCTTTATTTTTACCATCTTTCCACATACAGCCCGAATGCCATTTTGCTCTATTGCAGATACACTACTCCAACATTTCAAAAACGCCCCACCAATCAGGCAGCCAAAAAATCACCCCAAACCCACTATTCGAAGATAACCTATGGTGGGGGTACATTAGACGTTTAGTTATGACTAAAGGGTACAATGAGAAAAATGTTTCAGAACCACTGTTCTAGAAGGAATTCTAAGCTGATGTAATTTATCATATTTTGGAATATCACAGCCGTTTTTCAAATGAACAGTTTTCCATCTTCTCAGTTATTATAGACAGAACTTTTAATTTATCTACTCACACGAATACCTATAGGTATAATAGGAATCATACTAATCCTAACTTGTTGATTTTCACCTAGGACAGGCACTTGAATGAAATGTTAGACTCAGCTGGACTCAAGTAATTCGAGATAGCAGTTGGCAACACTGATGTGTCGGCTGGAGAAAAAAAACACATTTGCACAAATGGACCCGTTAACCGCTATGTACTTAGAGGATGTTTTGCCGCTGGCGTTTTTCAAAATGAAACGCAAGCGAAATGCAACGTAGTGCATGAAACGACCCGTTCGTTTCCTTTGTTTTATAAAACGTGATCGATTTTGTCGTCGGCATCGTCGATCATCGTCATCGTCACGATGAATTCTAGATTAGAAATGAAACAAAATAACAGAAATAAAAATAAATTTGTTTGTATGACTTGATCCTTATTTACTTTTCTGATTGGGGGGGGGTCAAATGACACCTTTGACCCCGCCAAAATACGCCTATGGCGAAAATAAAATAAAATAACAGACTCTTCAGACTAAATCGGGACGTACTAGTGAGATAATCATAATTTAGTGTTTAGTTGAAAACAACTTGTTTCTATTGCATGCAACTGCACTTCTCTGCAATGTGGTTCCAGAGCTGGAGATGTTGCGAAGAACAACGCTCCACGTAAGCAATAGTCACGTGACCCTCCTTACCTTCCTGACGCATGGAAGACAATTTACGATGTTAAGATAGGCAATATCATCCGATCATCGAAAAGTGTGATGTGTGTTGCCTACCCTCCTGCATTATTTGTTGCTATTGAAGCCTATGGGGAAGAATTTCTTTCCAAAACTTTACACTCTCAGATCACTTGGCAGACGCATTACTGTTTTTAGTAGTTAAACTCAGAAATGTTCTTTTGTCTATTTGTTGTCTCTTCAAATTAGGATTATTTGAAATAATCAAAACTATTGTGGAACATCTAGGTATCTCTTAATCTCTGCTCTTGCAAATCTTAATAAGGAAGTATATAAATTGTTTGAAATGAGTAGAAAACCATTGATTGAGGCCCAGAGTTTTATCTGTTCGGGAATTGTACATTTAAAAAATAAACTGTTAAAAACTAGTGCAAGAGTCAAATAAAAACATTAAAAATCCAATAAAAATTGCACGGCAGACTGTATACAGCTCAAATTTACATGAGGTATCAACTGTTATTTACAAAACTAACTCAAGGTCATAGTCATGGGCACGTGTGGGGGGGACAACGGGGCGCGGTTCCCCTCCCTAATACTACCAATTAGAACATTTAGTGTAGAGGAATATTATTAACAATATTAAACAATTTTATACCATTAAATAAAAATGAAGTACTTCATGTCAGTAATAAGTAGTAGTGGAACGAGATAAAGTCAATCGCTATTTAATATTCGCAATTAATTTGCACGTATTTATAACTAATTTGCACGGGTTTTAATTAATTTGCATGTACTTAGAACTAATTTGCACGTACTTAGAATACTTTACATTTATGTATTTTCATGTTTATAACTTTTATGAATATATAATTATTTATTTTATGAAAAATATGTATACAGAAGGTAATTAGAGGTACTAAACGCTATGCATATGGTTTTATATTCATTACTGCAAAGTATGTAATGTATGAATCGATAATATTAATGTTTATAATATTGAAAATAAGAGTTTACGGTTTATGAACAGCTTTGAATGGTGGTAATGGGTGTAGGTACAGGTCCAATTACGATTTGGGACGGTCCCGGTACTCGAACCCGCGATATGCAACGGTAATAAACGGTTAGGCCTATAGTGTATACAATGTATGTAATAATTTCATTATGTTATGAAAGACGGTGGTCTCAGACGCTAGACAGAATACTGTCTCCGAATTTCAACTCTGCGCTGAGGGTAAACGAGAAAGGAATTTGGGAGATGAGCGGTCAAGGTCAAATGACGTCACAACGTCAGAACAAAGAAAGAACGCGAGAACCTGATTCACCAATCAGAGAACGCGTCGGTAGATTTTCAAAACCGGTTTTTTCCAAGGTTAACTAGAACGCAAGAACAGGGGAAAGCTATGCAATACTGTAGGGCAGGGGAGGGATTCAACCAGACAACAAACGATGTCTGCGAATGCGCAGCAAGGGTCAAATTTTTGAAGCTATGCGTCGCTTGTAGAACCGGTTTCCGCCGTCAATTAATATTCCGCGCAGGTTTGCCTCCAGGTCACAGGACGCTTTAGCGCGTCGTTTTAGGCTAGAACGCTTGCATGTCAGAACAGGTTTCTGTCTAAGTAAGCCAAGTTTGCCCAGAACACAAGAAAAAAGGATTTGTGGATACCCAATTAGATTGGAGCGAGAATTTTACCTTGAACAAGGAGAACGAAGCGTAAGGGTTTTTTATATGTACCATGAAGAAGGGAGAGCTATCAAGGACGGGGCCTACAGTTTTCACCATTTGCTTTTATCACGGGGTAACGAACCTAGGACCCTTTGATTATTGATTTAGGTAGTAAATTTATGTTACTGTGTGCTATTTAACATAATATTGAGTTTATTTTTTACCAAACTTTGACTTTATGTCAAACATTTTCCCAGCTTATCCTTATTTTTATTCAAATAACACAATTTAAACGATTCTAGCAAGAGGTTTTATTATATTTTCAACACACAAACTGTGTTCTTCAATTTTTAATTGTTTACTTTTCAAGTTTTGGACACACAAAGTGTATTTTGTCCACCTTTAAATTATTATTTTACCAAAATAACGCAATTTCATATATTCAGGAAAGACTTTTAGTTACATTTTCGACTCGCAAAGACATTTTTTCAACTTTTAACTTATTATTTTACAACTTTATGTTAATTTTGTACCAAAATAACACTATTTGTACTATTCAGGCAACATTTTTAGTTACATTTTCGACACACAAAGATATTTTTTCAACTTTTAACTTATTATTTTACAACTTTATGTAATTTCCTTTCACTGTACTCATATACACTGTGTATGCATTATAAAAAAATAGTTGAATATTGGACACAGCAAATTATCTGTCTTTTCCTTCCGCTAGCAGTTAGTTTGGCAACAGCGCAATAACATTGACTGCGTATTGGCTGAACTCATGTTCCTTCTTAAAGCGTACACAGTATAACAATTGTAGTACAGGATATTTTCCTAAGACTGCTGAAGTTCATTCTAATCTTGGACGAACAGAGTTTACGTTATCCAATATTTGTAAATATAGACCTATATGTAAAAATATTTGACTTTAATTTGCAAGTGTCTCTGTACTGGAAGTTTTAGTTTAAGAAGAGCCGGAAATTTACTTTAGATTCCGCCTGTCATGTCCATCACTGGCCCGACTTTCTTGAACTGTAGTGGTGTTGCGTAAATGTCTCGTTCTTCTGGTTAACTCGCAATTAGATACATTATTCATTATAAGAATCATTGCTAGTACGTATAATTTTATAAACCTAGAAATACCATGCTGATGGCAAAAGAAAATTAAAGGAAATTTGAAAATACTGTTAATTTGCGGAGCAAAGTACCATTCGAATACTTCTGAGAACTGAATGAAAACAACAAGCACTAAGCTGTACGCTGTGTGTACGGGTTTGGGGAGAGGATGTCTATCGATGAATTGAATTTCTTCCATTACTTTGGGTCATAATATTCAACTCTACAATTATATATTTAGCTCCTTGCAATACCAACATAGAATTGCTGATCATATCTAATACTTCAATAGCATCAACCGCTGTGGCAGAGTGAGTGACTAGCATATCACGCTAAGTTCCCAGGGGTCCTTGGTTCGAATGCCGGTCTGGGCATTCTTTGTGAGTGTCTTTTCATCAATTTCATCATATCATCACTCATCACTCATCCTCATCGTCACGATTACACAATTAGCCAAAGTGACAGAACGTTGACGTACAATAACCTAACTCAACTAATACAACAGCATTTTCGGCGCTTCTCTTTGTTCCGCATTTTCGGATCCCCCGCCCCCCGCTCTAAAAAGAATCCTGTGTATGGGCTTTTCTTTCCCCACTGGATTTTCATCAAGCCTCTAGCCCCCTAATCAGAGAGTCTGCGCACGCCTATGCTCAAGGCTGAAACACTGATCAAGTGAGCTTGAAAACACCATTAAAGATGGCGCCTACTATAGAGACTTGCACCACTGAAGAGAAGTGGTCTCTAGCAGCCTAAAGCTTAGAGAAATTTGTCGGCAAATGAAAATTGAATATATCTGTGCATGAATAACTAAATATGCTGACCAAGGCAGTAATTTATTTTATTAAAAACATAAACTAAACGTAACGTTTCAACCTTCTAGCAAGGTCTTCTTCAGACTCTGTATCAAGTACAAAAGTAACAAGATACAAAAACAGGGCATTATATATACACAAACATTACTCCCCCCAGATTATTAGAAAGTTGTTCTGGAACTTTCTAGCAGGTGGCTTTCCCTTGTCAACTGTACTTTCAACTAAAAGGCTAAACATATTTACTTCCATATAGAATGTGGTTGGACTATTTATATCACGCTCTTTTTCCTTTATTTTCCTTCCTTCTCCTCTCCCCTTTCTCTCTTGTCCTTTCCACTCTTTCTAACACCTTCTTCCATTCTTTGTTTAACTTCAGTCCCCCATTCCAGTTCATTGTGTCTTCTTCACCTTTCTTCTCTATTTACTTGGCCTCCTTCCATTTTCTCACTAGCATTCTCTTCTCCCTTCCTCATCCCACACAATGTCATGTCCTGTTTCTCTCGTGTGTTTAAATATCGCATTTCTCTCTCTCTTAAGTCGTACATCATCCCTATGTTGTTTCAACCTGTCTTTCAGCCTCTTTTTCGTTTCTCCTATGTACACACTCTGACATTCTTTACATTTCACTTCGTAGATAATACCTTCCTCTTCCTCTTCTCTGTTTTCCTTTTTCTTCTTTGCATTCTTCGCTATTCCTAAGATGCTTCTCCCTACCTTCCTGTGAGTTCTAATGCCCGCTTTCCTAAGCACTATGCATTTCTTTTCTGTGGTCTTCCCCATACTCCTTATTCCAAACCTTCTCTCTTTTTCTTTCTCTTCCTCTTTTTCTTTCTCTTCCTCTTTTTCTTTCTCTTCCAATTCTGCCCTGTCACTTTTCTTCCTTCTTCTGTTTATGTCAAGTCTATCCTGCTTCTCATAGCCATTCATTTCCAGCTGTTTCCATAGGCTATTTATTTTGCCTTCTTTTTCACATTCTTTCGTGCGTATTTTCTCTATTCTGTCCTCCATATTCTTTATAAAATGTATTTTTATAAACTGTAGGTCCAGTCCCAATTAGCCTTACTGTGCATAAATCGGACTTAAAAGAGCAAATCAATCAATCAATCAAAAATAAATTAAGATATTCATTTGACTCTCCCTTGTAGAGGCTTTCCAATAAGAATGATATGATTTTACCATGAAATAAAATAAAATCTATTTCAGATACAACTACACTTTTTGTATTATTTTGAAGCATAATTTATTACATTATGTTTTGAATAACACATCATTTAAATGTCCACCTCGACTTAGTGCACAGGAGTGAATTCGATGAACCCAATTTTCGATGACTTTGTGCAATAACTCGGGCCTGATATCACGAATGCAGCGTTCGATGTTCAATCGCCTTTCACCTCTATATAGAGAAACGTGAAAACCATCGACATCCAAGGTTCTAATATAAAATCTTCAATAATAAAATCATTTAATATTCCATGACAAATATTACCTGAATCTTTATCCCAATTAACATTGTATTTCTCTGAACTTTGTAGGAAGTTCAGTGATAACATAATATGTTTTTGTTTTATATACTGTGTTATGTAATAGTACAGTGGGATCCATGAGTATTACCTTGCAAATTGTCCCTCACCATGTTCGTGCACTATTTTTGACCCAATAACAGCTTCAAGAATTAAAAGAAAACTCAAAACAAGCTGTTGGCAACGTCTTCACCAGAATACATAAAAATCCATCACTTAAAAACACATAGGATGTAAGAGAAAAATTAATGAAAATAGTCATGGACAATTTGCACGGTAATACTCATGGATCCCACTGTACATAAAGTAATAACAATACATTATAGACATTATATATAATATATATATTGTATTATATATTGCGTCGTTATTCACTGGCAACTACAAATTTTGTAAATTTTACATTGTTATATGGATATGTATAACATAATACATATAATACATAAGCAAATACATATTAGTATACATAAACGAAGTACAGAGTAGTACAGCAAGTCCAGATGAAAACTTCCTATTTATTATTGTCCATTCTTAATTCTTTGTTGTTTCTTGAACTTTATGAAATATTCAGTGATAACGATAATATGATTTTTAGTATTTATTTTTATATTTATATACTGCGTTATATAATAGTACATAACGTAATAATAATATGTAATAAAATATATATAATACATAAAATAAATACATTGTATTACATATTGTGTCTTTATTCACTTATAGCTACACATTTTGTAAATTTTACATTGTTATATAGCATGTCCAAATTGAAACTTTCTACTTCTTCTTGTCCTTATGATACTTAGCAAAGTGTTCCGGAGAGCATAAACCAGGTACATCACACAGCACTTCACAGTTATCTTTCGCTTGCCAAGTAATGATCTGCACACACTGCATTTTTCTGTTGCCTGCGCGAAGTGGCACGCTTCGGAAGATCAGTCATCATGTGTAATGCTGTCTTGGTTGGTCTATTTGAACACAATGTATTTATTATTACTGCATAACCTGGAGAATACTTTTCCAGAGTTGCTTGCACAATTCTTTACTGAAATGGAGGAAACTTACATTCTTGCCTTCAGACTTCATGTACAAAACCCTGGCATTCAGGATCATGCATTGGATCATTTGAAGCCAAGTTTTTTGAACCACGAATAGTTCTTCCTAGTACAGCAATATGGTTCAATCAGCTGATCTATGATGTCCACCGCACCCATGTTTTTATTGTAGTGTTCTATGACGTGCGTGAATGGGTACATAACCCCACTAGAAACATATTTTTCACGTTCTCACAAATTTGCTTTGTGTTTTGTTGACAAAATATAAACATCACGCTTGCCTTTATAGCGGCAGATCAAAAAATTTATCTTTCTCACAAAACAAGAATCATAGCGATTCAGAGGCAAGTTGCATAGTTCCCGTGGAACTCCTCGTTTGGTCCTAATTGTTCCTGTTATATATGTATTCTTTGATTCCAGAAATTCTGCTAGTCTAGAGAACAAATACCAGTTATCAACTACTATTTCCCGACCTTGTCCAAGAATGGTTTCTGCGATAAAAACAACAATCCTCTCTGAAATCGAGAGATTCTGTGTCCTTGAAATATGATTCAGTTCATATAAATCTTTACCAATGTAAATGGAAATGGAAAAATTATACGTGTATCCAGAAAATTCTGCATTGCTGGGGCAAACACGGAACAGTTTTCTATCAAATCGAGCCCTCTTTGTCTAAATGTGTTGCCGGAAATGAAGCCTTCCTTTATGTAAAAGCAATGATTCATCAATTGCTACTCTTTCACCTGCATCTTAGCATGCACTTTTCTTTCAGTGAAGCTGTAAACATTGCGAGTCTTGTCATTTGGGAGTACTTTCTGTAACACTGTGTTTTGGAGAAACGAATGAATTTCAGTATTTGAAGAAATCTGTTCCTGCTCATAATTTCTACTGTAAAAAACCCTGGATCACCAAAACACGTGTCTTTGGACCAGTAGTCTTTTATCTCAGGAATGCGGTTTATTCCCATCACCAATAGCAAAGAAATAAAAACATACATTTCACCATTCTGTACCTCTTTCCACTTCAGACCATGCACAGTAAAGTTTGTACACACATTTTCATTGAAGTACATACCTGCACGCTCGTTCGTCCACTCACATAAACTTGATATCACTTTCTTGTCTACAAATGCCTCAAAGCATTGTAGAGGAGATTGAAACTCATTCCAGTCAATAGCAGGGTGAAAATCATACTCAGTTATAAAAATCTTCATGTTACACTGATGTGTGTCTTCGGTTGGATCTGGTAAAACTTTCCACCAATCAAATGATAATGGTGTGTCTTCTTCATCTACCGAAATGGATTCCGAAGATTCGTCAGATGTTGTAGAGGCTCCAGTATTCTCCGGAATAGAGTCTGAATCACTAGAATCACTAAAAGAATCCTCCTTCGTCAACTCTCAACAAATAGGCACAACAAACGCTCGTTGCTTTTTTCCATATATGGTCACAAGGGGGGCCACTGTTTCACACACCGGCTGGTTATTACGGAAGACAACAATAGAACCTTCACGGTAGAGCGTCCCAGAAAGAATTTCCCATTTCCCTGCCTCAAGCCAGATACCCACGTTTACAAAGGAAGCAATACACCAGTGGCGTATGCTGGTTCTAAAGAGTGGGTAATCTCCGACCCAAAAGTTTCCGTGCAATTTATGTCAGGATTCATATTGGATTTAGGAATATTGTGTCGGAATGTTTGTCTTATTGCTACGACCACAATCAATTAATTCTCGTTATTGCAGTTTAATATACGTGTAGAATTTCAAATAATAAAACAAGACAGTATTATAAAGCTATAAAAAAACAACCTGTGAAATATAAAATGAAAGACGTGCACTAGTGAAATAAAAACCCGCAATATTAATTTAAGTGCAAAATTCAACTTACTCCAGGACCCGATTACTTGTGCTGTACCACATCCAAAGCATGATGTTTGTCCAGTTGCACGTCAATACGTGTCTGTGCGAAAGATTGCAGCTTAACAAAGCAAGTTATGTGACTTTTGGATTTTTCATGTTTGACACAAGCGTTGCAAAGATTACGGTATCCGCCACGCGTCCATACATTCTTTTCAGCCCCGAAAAGTAAGCACGGCCAACAAAAAGCAAAGCTCATTAACACTTATACTTCTTTCAACCATGGTGTTTTGTCATAATTTGCTTGCGAAAATGCCTCACATATTCCCGATTTTTGTCTTTGTGCGTAGAAATAAGTTCAAGCGATGACACTGGCCTGCCTGTATTAACAATTTGCAACTTCTTAAAAGATCTTGTTCCAAAAGGTTTCACCAGCAAATCTTGTATCAAATCCATTACCCTTTAGCACAGCACTATCACGACAAACACTAACACCTAAATAAATAATAAACACGAAGCACAGCACGAAGCCAACGACTACACGCATTCAGTTTCACGCGCCAAACTTCTGTTGTTGTGTTCCTGGCTGAGAATGAAATTCCCTAGGAATGATAAAAAAAAATCCCTTTCCGAGCTCGAAATGACAGGTTTTAAAAGTTGGAATCATTGCAGGCCAGAGTAAGAATTTTATTAGAATTTTATTTCGGGATGGGGATCATCCCTTATTAGCAGCCGCCACATAAAGTTGAAACAGTGGGATTAGAAGAAGTCCTGAAGATGAATCTCAGATTATTACAACGTATTATGCAAGGTGTTTAATCCTGCTAATGAAGTAAAATTAATTACCACTATACACTTTTTAAATTAGATATTTGTAGGATTTCGGGAAAGGGGGTTTCAGCCCCCCGAGTCCTCCACCTGGCTACGTGCCTGATGTGTTTTTTTCGTTTTATGTTTAATTCGTTCATCTTCATCACTATTAATCTAAAGAGGCGGAATATAGCAACTTAAATTAACTAATATATATATATATATATATATAAAATTTATTTTTGATATCTTTCCCTTTAAAAAATATTCAGTTCCGTGAAAAAAGTATTCTCGCTGCTTTTGAAGATTAGAGAGGAGAAACAATCACTATTTTTGTAAATACAAGGATGGGGGAGTCAGCATATAGGTGCTTTAATTGCTTAAGCTTTGAACAGAAACAGTAACAGAAATCAGCAAGACAGAAGCAAATGTAAAGTAAAAATTAGCGTAGAATTGTTTTGCCCATGTTATTCAATTTTCCTGTTCTTCGCACTCTACCGGGTATGTTTTCCCTAGTTCAGCGGAGGGAACGGAGAGGCTCTGAAGGTTGAGAGTGCGACCGGTGGACTCTCATAAGAAGGAGCTTACCCTGGCCACGGAATCACCGCGCCTGAGAAGCAGTGTTTCCTCTCTCTCTTTCTCTCTCCTCCCTCCTCGCCAAGGGTTGTAAAGGAAGAGGGAGGAATGACGTCAGGGTGAGATTCCCTAACGTCATTCCACCGGCTGGAGAAAAGTTCCCGGACATTCAGCGGCATTCGCGCGCTGGAAGCAAAGAAATATATGCATCGAAATTGGTTTGGAAGAATATTGCGAAGAAATGTATATATATATATATATATTTTAAAAAAATAAAAAGAAATACAGCCGGGTCATCTGCGATTACCTAGATGACCCAGAGTATACGCCACCAGTAGCGTACGCAGGATTTCGTCAACGGGGGGGGGGGGGGTTATTTCTAAAACTTTTTCCAAATTCACATTACCTTTGATTTATTGTACTTTAATTAAATAATAATAATCACAATTAATTAATAATACTGTTTGACTCGATTGACGCAATAAAGCAAAATAATTGGAAAGAGCTGAAGGCCATACCGGAAAGCGCCTATAAAAAGTGTTTTCGAAAACTGGAAAAAATGCTGGCATATGTGTGTTGCATCTAATTTGGGCCTACTTTGAAGGCGACAAAATAAATATTGACGAATAAATGAAAATTGTGCTTTTTATTTAACAATTCCCAGTACTTTTTTGACAGAATGTATATTGAATGTTTCTGGTCTACTCTAGCGATGAGTTTCCAGTGTGAACACGGATCCATTTTCCGGAAGCATTCTCCACTGCAAATAATACGATACGTGTTTGGACAACGATAAACGTAATTAGATGCGTCGCACAAAAACGAAAATTAATGAGATACTTGCTATAAAAGCTTGTTTACGTTTTATGGGAGAGTATCAACAGGGAGTGATGGTTGGCGCTCCAGCACCACAAATATATTTTTGTGCCTAAGTATGCTGTGTAAATGTTGCATCTCAGTTTCATCTAGCTTTGACAATTGACATTTAATGATAATGAATCAGAAAAAAAGACTGGGTAACGGTCATTTTCAGGACAGTGTATGCGCAGATACACAGTTGTGTGTGGTGTGCATAAGGGCTTCCCGATGTTGCCTTTTAATCGAGGGTCAGACCATTATAAGCTGTAGGTCCAGTTCTATATGTGAATAAAGTATACATGTAAAAACGTTGATAAACTTTTTCTTCTGCTTCCTTCTATTTCCTCATTCATTCTCGTCGTCGCAAGTAATCCTGAGAGATAGAACACATAAATAATGACACTGCCACTGGAGATGTGCTAAAACTTTTTTTTTATCGTAGATTTCTCCATGTAAAGTTTCATAAGTTGCCTGCATTTTAGCTTGTACCCATTGCTGATACACATATGTTTTCCTCCCTTCAAGTCTGGGTTTGTGCCTGTATACCTCAAGAAGATGAAAAATTGGAATCTATGTGCAGTCAGTCACTTATGAGCCACCGCGAAGGCTTCATCACCCATCTGCGTGCGGACTGAGGCCATTGTCGAACTTCCTCCTTTATAATACTTGTAAACTTGCTGGCATGGTAAGCATGCATAGATACATTGATACATTTGTCGTAGAATGTCTTAGGCTTTCAGAGGTCAAGAAATCACTGCCCTTTGCTGGTACATGTGTATGCAGAAGGCGCAGTCTTCATAATAATAAAAATGGTGTTCTGAAGCTCGCTTTACCAGTGTTGCAGCCTTGAGGTAGTTTTGTAAATAACAGTCGATACCTTATGTAAATTTGAGCTGTTTACAGTCTGATTGTCGGCCTTTCAAGGTCCTCATATTTTAAGTCATATTTAGGTCATTCAATATCATTTTTGAGCTTCTTAAGTTGCCTGCTTCCTATCCTTAGTCAACCCAGGACATCTGACTTCACACCCGGTTGTAAAATATCCAAATGCTTCTGGTTCCTCGAGGTAATTGGGTACCATTCCTACCGCCATATACGCTGAAGAGAGAGCTTTTCGCGAAAAAAGAAACTGCGTTATAGAGGTGCGTTCGAGGGAGAAGAATTTTTCCCCCTCGCGTGTGTGTGGATGTAGGGAGGGGCGGAGAGGGGACCGAAGATTCCTGGAGCATCAGCACCGTATGCAACTATCGATCCGTGAAGGAATGTCCTCAGTTCGAAGCGGTTACGATAGCTCCCCCTTCCCTCCGAAGGACTCCACCGCTTCCTAGATCCAGAAGATCAGCTCCTCAAAACGAAACGGTGCGGATCTTGCAGGAAACCTGTTGCTATCCCCACTTGATGGGAACAGAAGCGCTGCGCTGCCCCGGGGTAGCGGTTGTCGGGCTGGCAGTTCTTTGTATAAGCTTTTGCAAGTTCCTGTCGCTGAATTCTGTTACGGCGTTTGGTCTCGGGGAGACCGATTTGAATAACGCTCATGCTTGGAGGGTGGGGTTCTATATCGGAGCAGTGATCGATGTGAAATGGCAGAACTTTTCTCTCTCGCCACTCAAAAAAGAAAAATCGCATAGTTCCAATCCAAGTGTGTGTGTGTGTTTGTTTTGTTTGTTTGTTTGTTTTTTATATTGTGTAGTAGTTGTGTTGTGTGTGTGTTTATATTGTGTTATAGTTGTGATGTGTTTGTGTGTGTCTTGTGTAGTAGTTGTGATGTGTTTGTGTGTGTCTGGTGTAATAGTTATGCTGTCTAATGTGTTTGTGTTTGTCTTGTGTAGTAGTTCCTCCATTCATATTGGGGGTTAGGCGTAGAGCTGACAACTCTGCACTGTAAAAAGACACGTCAAGAAACACAAATATAAGGCCATGGATGTTCCCAAGGTAAAATATTCCGGAGGTAAAATAGTCCCCCGTTCGGATCTCCGGGTGGGGACTACTTTGGGAGGTCCCTGGACTAAGCGTAAGATCTACGTTAGGAATAAGGATATTAAATTAGGCACCTGGAATGTTCTGAGCCTTTACCGGCCTGGGGCATTTCAGTGTACAGTTAATGAGATAGTTAAGTATAAATTAGATGTAGTAGCTGTCCAGGAAGTTAGGTGGCCAGGAGAAGGGAATTGTAAAACTAAAAATTATACTTTTTTCTATGGTGGTACTGAAAATCATAATTTTGGAACAGGCTTTTTCATAAATAATAGAATTATCTCGGCTCTTAAAACAGTAGAATCTATTAATGATAGGATATCATATGCAGTTTTACAGGGTAGGTGGTCTAAAATTATTTTAATAAACATACATGCACCAACGGAAGATGAAGACGATAATTCTAAAGATGATTTTTATGCAGAGTTAGAACAGGTCTTTGACACATTTTCTCAGTATGATATGAAAATACTGTTAGGTGACTGTAATGAACAGATTGGCAAAAAGAGATTGGTAAAGAAAGTCTTCATTAATTAAGTAATGACAATGGTATAAGATTGATTACTTTTGCAACCTCAAAGAATATAATTGTGAGAAGTACCACTTTTAAACATATACCTGGTCTTCTCCAGATGGTAAAACTCATAATCAGATAGATCATATTCTCATTGATAAGAGAAGGCATACTAGTATAATTGACGTTCGTACACATAGAGGTGCTGACTGGTTCCAGTGACCATTATTTAGTAATTGCTAAATTAAGAGAAAGACTTGCAGTGATAAATCATAACCAACAAAATCTAAAAGTTATAAAGTTTAATACAGGAAAATTTGCTGATGATAGAATTAAGAAAGATTACCAAATTAAACTGTCAAATAGATTTGATGTTTTGCAGGATTTAAATGATGATGAAAATATAAATGAAACAGACGTAAATAAGAATTGGGAGCAGATACGTAATACAATAGAATCAGCAGCTAAATAAAGTATAGGATACCATAAACCAAGAAAAAGTAAGCCATGGTTTGATAATGAATGTCATAATCTAATAGAAATAAGAAATCAGGCTAGACTTAGGTGGTTAAATAACTCGGATGATACAAATCTAAGCAATTATAATAGAATAAAGCGAGAAGTTAACCGCACGTTTAGAAGTAAAAAAAAGAGATTACTTGAAAAGCAAAATTAACGAAATTGAAACAAACAGCAAAAATAAAACTATCAGAGATTTATATAAAGGTGTAAATGAATTTAGAAAGGGGTGGCAACCTAAAGTAAACTTGATAAAATATAAAGACGGTGACTTTCTAGCTGACCCAAGCGATATTCTAAATAGATGGAAGAACTGCTTTAATGACCTTTTAAATGTCCATGTAGGAGATAAATCAGAAGTGAATGAAGTCCACACAGCAGAACCTTTAGTTCCAGAACCTAACTTGACTGAAGTTAAAGATGCTATTAAAAGGCTTAAGAATAAGAAAGCACCTGGCATTGATTTAATACCAGCTGAGTTAATTAAATATGGTGGAAATTCATTAATATGTCAAATTCATAAATTAATTTGTTTAATATGGAATAAAGAAGAAATCCCTCAACAGTGGAAAGAATCCATAATTGTTCCTGTGTTTAAAAAAGGTGATAAAATGAACTGCAATAATTACCGTGGAATTTCTCTACTCTCAACAACATACAAAATATTGTCTAACATTCTTTTAACAAGACTAACCCCATATGCTAATGAAATTATAGGTGATTATCAATGTGGATTTAAACGTAACAGATCAACTACAGATCAAATTTTTCACATCAGACAGACACTTGAAAAAAAGTGGGAATATAATCAAAATGTCCATCAGCTATTCATTGATTTCAAAAAAGCATATGATTCGGTCAAAAGAGATAAATTATATAATATATTAGTCGAGTTTGGAATACCTAAGAAGCTTGTTACTATGATAAAAATATGCACCAGTGAAACAGAAAGTAAAATTCGTGTGGTAATAATATGTCTGACAAATTTATAATTCATGATGGGTTAAAACAAGGAGATGCATTATCTCCATTGCTCTTTAATTTTGCCTTAGAATATGCTGTTAGGAAGGTAAAAGAAACTAAAGAAGGACTAAAATTAAATTGTGTGACTCAGTTGTTAGCATATGCAGATGATGTAGACTTACTGGGGGATGATGTGAATACAATTAAAAATAATGCTAAAATATTTTTCAAAACTGCTAAAGAGATAGGTTTGGAAGTTAACAAAGAGAAAACTAAATATATGCTTACAGGCCGAAACCAAGTGTTAGGTAATAATCAAAATCTAATTATTGATATCAACTCGTTTGAACCAGTTTCCAAATTCAAATACTTAGGAGTAATATTAACAAATGAAAATGATATTAAAGAGGAAATAAAAGGTATGCTTAATTCAGGAAATGCATGTTACTTCCCTCTTCATAAACTTTTGTCTTCTCGTTTAATATCTAAGAAACTAAAAGTTAAAATATACAAAACAGTAATTTTGCCTGTAGTATTATATGGATGTGAAACTTGGTCCCTTACATTGAAAGAGGAACATAAATTGAGAGTATTTGAAAATAAGATCCTTAAGAAAATCTTTGGACCTAAAAGGGATGAGGAGATAGGTGAGTGGAGAAAGTTACATAATTTAGAACTACATAATTTGTACTCATGTCCAGATATTATTAGAATAATTAAATCAAGAAGACTTAGGTGGGCAGGCCATGTGGCACGAATGGGAGAGGAAAGAGGAGTTTACAGGATTCTTGTTGGGAAACCAGATGGTAAGAGACCTGTAGGAAGGCCAAGACGAAGATGGAGGGACAACGTTGAGATGGACCTAAAGGAAATCGGTAGGGATGGAAAAGAGTATATAGATCTTGCTCAAGATAGGGACAGATGGAAGGCCTGTGTTGCTGCAGCCATGAACCTTCGGGTTTAAGAAGGCTAGAGAGTTAGTTAGTTAGTTTTAATTAATAATACTTATAATTAATTAATTAGCTGAATTACTACTAATAATACTACTAATACCACTACTACTATTATGTAGTAGAGATCTACATAAATATACCATTTATGAAAACAATAGAAAGAAATTACTTTCTAATCATTCAATTTTTATCAAATCCTGGGAGCATTTTTTTGTTTTTGTTTTTTTGTTTTTTGTCTGGTCAACGAGGTGAGACATTTTAAGTGTGAAGAAAATCCATAAAACAAGAAAATATATTAAAATAAATTGAAATAATTAAAGTATGGAACTCATCCAAGAAGCTGCGGTGGTCTGGTCGGTAGAGCATCTGACAATCAAGCGGGAGATCCGGGTTCGATTCCCGAAATTGGTTGGAATTTTTCCGGCTTCTTCCCCGCATAAATGTCCCCGATAATTCACATCTGGGTTGTCTCACTGTTCTTACCAACAAAACATTTTCCAATAGTTAAGCTTATTATCGTTTGAATAATTGTCTAGTCAACAAGGTGAGACATTTTAAAGAGAGACATTCAAACGTGCTGCGGTAAATAATACAATGGGAAGGCAGATAGTGACTGTATTCTTGTCCGCCTAGCCTTTGTCTATACATTAGCCTCTAACAACGAACCAAGAACTTTCTTTAGTTAATTCTCATTGTTCACACAAAAAAAATACATGTTCGTTGAACACTGGCGTACGTAGAGGCATGGCCGATGGTTAGAGGCACATACTTTTGGTAAATAAAAAAGCAAAATTTCAGTATAAAAACAGAGTCAATTTCGGGTTCAAAAGTTGTAAATAAAATGAAATTTCGCTGTTAGAGCGGTGAAAAAGCGGTATATAAAATTACATTTTGGTTTTAAAAATGTGAATATAATCCAAATATGATTTAAAAACTGCACTATTACACAAAATAAACATATCCCTTCTAATAGCACATTAAATCATTACCAGAATATTAAGTTTATTCCTGTATAGAGGAGTCCATTTTTGCTTTTCAAATATTTACAGCAAAATTAATCAATTTTCCGTGAATTGCATAACACACAGGGTACTTCAGACTTCAGAAAGTGTCGCGTGGGTATATAAACGGTAAATTTCGTGTTTAAGAGTCTATTTCGCATTTTGCAGTTCATTTCGCATCATTTCGTGACAAAACAGAGTAGGAAAATGCACCTCACACCTTTCAGAAACCTTAAAAATTAACATTGCAATGTGTTATTTCAAATTTCGTTTTCTTTTTGTCAAAAACGAAATATGCATGCCTCTACCGATGATGCTACAGCCCCTACCAAAATTTTGAGAAATTCAGAATTTTGAAATAAAAATCCGTTAAGAACTTTAAAAAATCAAAATGTGTAAATACGAAACCTCTTTTAAAGTGAGTCCCGATTACCATTTTTGTCTTTGAATACAATTTTAATAGACTGAAAAGCTCCAAAAATACGAAATATTTTATTATGCATCCTGCCCTCCAACACGAAGCCATGTCTTATATCCACATTTACTATTCCGGCCCCTCCCCCCCAAAAAACTGCGTACGCCAGAGTATTGATCATTGTTGCAACTGAAATACAAAACATTTTATTTCTCTTTTAAATCATAGTTACCCTTATATTTCACTTTCCAGAACTTGTGCTTATTTTCAAGGCATCACTCTGGAAGACGCGTGAGCTTGGAATGCTGTGCTTTTCTCCATGCTACATGGAAATAATAATTCAAATTATTATTATTATTATTAGTGGTAGTAGTAGTAGTAATAGTAGATGTAGTAATAGTAATTGTATTGTCCCAGATCTTTGACTGTGGTAAATTGGCCATTTAATTTTTTTTCCACAGCATTTTTCATAATATTTCACAAGCTCAAGGGAGGGTTTAAACCCCGTAACCCCCCCCCTTGCGTACGCCACTGCAATACACAACGAACACATCATACGTGATGTGCTTGGTCAGCACGACCATTCTGTCAACACATCATACGTGATGTGCCTGGGGTGAAAGGGTTTTAATGCATCAAGGGTTCGTGGTCTGTTTGTATAAATTATAGATTTCAAATAACCCCACAAAAAGCAATCTAAAAGAGTTAGATCAATATGAATATAAATCGACGAATAGCAAGCACAGAAGGGCGATTATGTGGACCATAGTTTTCGCGAAGTGCACGTTGATATCCACAAAAGAACGTCTATTTTCATAACATTTTTGGATATTAACCAAACGTTCTTGAAGCGTGTATTTAGCCATGATCAATTATCACAGTATACTTAACACAAATGACAACTATATTTTTTTCAGGTTGGAATGTGCGGTTCAAGGACATCCACCCAGCTCCGCGCTTCCCTCTTCCTCACTTCCAGTCCTATGCATTCCCCGTGCAGCACCCAATGAACAGGCAGAAGGCGTGTGTTGGTTGTGTTTGGAGGGTCAGGCGACTGCATGGGGAGACGATGCCGTGACCTTTAAGCGCAGTTTGGAAATAATAATAATCGTTTATTTTAAGTGTTGAGCACAGTATGAAACCTAATACAGCACTAAGTCAAATACAAAAGTACAAAGTTACACGAATAAAATACATAAGCTGTAGAATAACATAACATCACAAGTTAGCATATTTACACTTCAAGTTACAGTTTTCAACGAGATCTATTATATCTCTGATACTAATAATTGTTTATTGTTATATAATATTGTGCAATTAACTGTGTATTGTTCTAATAATAATAATGATCATATTTATTGAAGTGAAGGTTCGATTAAAGAACCACTATGTTATACAAAATTAAAAAATTGAATACATAATTATAAAATAAAACAGTGGATCCTACAATTTTATACATCAACATAAATTCAAATTGTAGGTTTCAACAAGATCAGCTACTAAACCTCTTGCTTTGTTTAGGCATGTGAGAATTGAGATATACCTATGGGAATATCTGGGAATTTTATAAGCTATATTATTCAAAAAGTATTCACTGTCAACTTGGAAATTTAATATCTTCTCTACAAAATTTAACCTTTTCATTTTTCTTCTTTCTTCTAAGGAAAACATATTCAACTGTGATAACCATTCAGAGTAATGTTGGTCATAGTATTTTTTTTTAAACTTTGTGCATAATAACCTGATAAAAAGTTTTTGAACTGATTCAACTTTTTGAAGGTGACTGGTTGCAGTCAAAAATCATAATTCATTTGCATATTCAAGAATAGGACGAACTATCGTTTTATACAGGAATATTAAGGTATCTTCCTTTTTAAAAACTTTCCATGAGAAAAATATATAACCAAGCATTCTCTTTGCTCTTTTGCAAATTTCTGAAATGTGCTCATCAAAAATGAGAGAGGAGTCTATTACTATTCCTAAGTCTTTATGACTGTCGCACACTTGGATTTTATTTTCATAAATAAAATAGTTGGAGACTATATAATGAACTTTCTTAGTACATCGTAAAACTTTACACTTTTTCAAGTTAATTTCCATTTCATTAATCTTGCACCAATATGTCATTCTATCGAGATCAGCCTGAAGTTGAGCGAAATGAAAGCAGTTATAGTGACAATTATAACATTTGAAGCCTAGTTGCCAGTTCATTTCAAAATCATAGGTATCATTTTTATTTGAAAACCCTTTACAATTAAAATAACAACAAAACATTTTAAAATATTCAAAATTACTCTGTAATACGGTATTGCTGTATTGGCAATACAAAGTTATGAAATATTATTTTGAAAATTTTCAGTTATTCTAAAATGGAATGGCCAGTGTTTATTTGTTTCAAGTTCACTTGTCTACTTTATGAAAGCCAACAGTTTAAATTCAAAGCCATAGAAACACACCCCATAAATTCAACTTTGTAGAGCCCAAAACCAAAACGTTCCTGCGGCACTGCATAATACTTTTGTGTGGTGCCTATTCTGGAACATAAGGTGCCTTATGAAGTTCAGAGTATAATGCAACAATGATTCAAACATTCTCGGATAGATGGCTCTGCATTGTTTACTGATACATATTAACAATGGCGATAATTCATCTCCTAAGGAGCTTCGAAATGCCTACTATATTTATCAAGAAATTTCATGCGAGTTTTCCATTTTAAGTCTAGAATTAATTTTATGTACGAAGTGAAACTTTTCTCTAATGTAATTCAAATACACATAAAACTTCTTTTCGAGAAATCTATTACAATGTTGGGAATATCTATTTCTGACGATTTTTAGTCTTGAAGATACGGAATTAATTTTGAGGAAATAATTCTCGGGCGAGCCTTTAATTTGCACAACGTAATAGTAACTTATTTTAATTCATTTTTACAATTAATATCTTGGACAGCCGCAAGAAGCACAAGTTTTCCAATTATTATAATAAAAAAAGTATAATACCATGCATTGAAGATTAAAATCTCTTTCAAAAGATTGAGTTCGCGACTTTCAAAATGCCAGTTCCAATTCAACACCTTTTTTTGTGCCTTTTACCAGCAATGAAAATGTTTTTAATTTTAAATGTTCCTGATTATTTAATTAAAGATTTGGGCTGTTACTATGCTCTTCCGTAATTTTTCCGTTTTACCTTTAGCATGTTTGCTTCCAACGAATCCTGCAAAAGGAACTTTTCTCTAAAATATATCGATAGAATACATGTCAATAAAATCGTTAGAACCAAGAAATGTCAGTGACTGTGAGTTCAGAGGACCTCAGCAATTGCATCATCTCTACCAATGCAACGCACAGGAGAGGTCTACTACATTTTCAAATTGTGATGCTCTATCACCTGAACCAGGAAATTAGTCTGCACCTTGTACAATATTTTTTGAGGTGTTTATCACATGAAATACAGTATATTTTAAGATGTGTATTAAAAATCTTGTTATTAATTTAAAAACTCATGAACAAACCTTTATGTTCACCTACTACCTCATTTTGTTTTCCACACACACATAAAATAATATAAAGGAAAAATGAACAAGCATCTTGATAAAACATTCAAATGCTGACCAAGGCATAATTTATTGTATAAAAAATATACAGTAAAAAAATAACGTTTCCACCTTCTAACAGCGTCTTCTTCAGACAAATATTCACAATAAATAAATTGACCTCACCCTTTGTCTGAAGAAGACGCTGTTAGAAGGTGGAAACATTACGTTTTAGTGTATATTTATTATGCATAAATTTTGCCTTGGTCAGCATTTTAGTGTTTTATTAACATAGAAACAAGGCTCAACAGTGTTAAGCATTTTGATGCATTTCCTAACCTGTAATCACCTAGATTTTGTTATTATTATATATTATTATATTCTATTACATAGATAGATATATAAATATATGTATGTATGAAAATCTACATGATTACCCCTTAAGTAACCCTATAGCGCTACAGCCCAATATTGGGCCCTGGCTTACCTACCGACTGCTGGCCTCCTTCCCACGCGGGCCACCAGGAGGACGTGGAGATCTGCAGCCAGACTAGGGGTACGGGTGGTCTGCCCGACCAACCCCCAGCCCTTGGAATGTTCGCGACCGGGTTACGCTCACTCACTCGGAGCTCCCCAATTTCCTCACGATGGTTGGTTGCCACCGGCCCTATACACAGGCCAAAAATTCCAGGAGACTGAACCCACTGCCGCCGTCCAAAGCAAGGTGCCTTAGACCGTACGGCCACTTAGGAGGACGATTACAGATAAGGAAATGCAATAAAATGCTTGATGATATTTTTTTTTTTTTTTTTTTTTTCAACGCACGGGAACCTGTTGTGTTAGATTCTGATCGACGAACTTCAAGCTTACTTTTGTTTACAATCTATTTAGTCTTACTGCTTTTCAAAATTTCCAGTTAAAATTTTAGAATTTTCCACGTTTATTGATAAATATAGATATCCTGTAAGAAAAATAACTGGTTCTCTCTGTTTCAACGTTTCAGGAATATCTGAAAGTTTAGCCGGTTCTTGCTTCAGCATTTTATAACCGACAGTATATGAACCATTTCTGAGACCAGCGTTGTCCCGTTCTCCCCTGTGTATCGGATTCATTAAATAGCCATCCCTCGTTTTCCGAAAATATCCGGTATATCTCTTGTACAGCGTGTCCATAAATTAAGAATCTATTTTTTTTGAACTAGTGATTACTACACATAACTTTCAACATGTGCACCATCAAACATTTGACATACTTTCCATTTGTCGGCAGTGGCGCGAAAGACATTCTGGAGCATTGCCGGTGTTATGGCGGTAGCAGCTTGTATTATGCTGTTTTGGAGCTCCTCCAATGTGGTAATAGGTCGGGTGAACACACGTTCTTTGATAAATCCCCAAAGATAGAAGTCCATGCGCGTGAGGTAAGGGGCCCACATCAGGGAGCTCCCGTGCCCAATACATTTCCCAGGAAAGTGAGTATTCAGGAACGTGCGGACATTTAAGGCATAATGACATGGTGCCCCTTTTTACCGACCCATTACCACATGGAGGAGCTCCCTAAATTGCATTACACAATCTACTTCCGCCATAACGCTGGCAATGCTGCAGAACGTCTTTCGTGCCACTGCCGACAAATGGGAAGTGTGTCGTAATGCTTGATGGTGCACATGTTGAAAGCAATGTGTAACGAACATACACCATGAAAATCATTGAGAGTAATATTACTATTTCACCAAATAGATACTTAATTTATAGACACCCTGTATTAAAGAAGGAGAACTTTACAAACATTCTGTATTAACGGTGTATCTTATTGTAATAATAAACATAACCAACACCCTTACAAACACAAAAAATTAGAATCTGTAAAAAAAAATTCATGCCCAGGCCGGGATTCGAACCCGGGACCCCTGGCGGAAGGTAGTTCTTGTCCACCTTTTATCTCTAGATCCTGAACCAATACATCCTCACATAATGAATAAAAACTTTGTGAGGCCCGCCATCGGGTGACGAATTCCAAGTCAGTGGGATCCTCCGTGTGTCGGGCGTAGGCAAGTCGCCGTCAAGCACGTAGCTATCACGCGGGACAAGCAAGCTGCACCCAAGAGCATGCACGGGATCGACCAGAGCCACCTTCGCCACCGAGGCCTCGATAGTTTTAGCTTTTAATTGTTCCTTTTAAATCTCTCATTGTTGCCATCGTCCAGGGGGCACTCGGTCAATGCACAACAATTCGAGAATTTTCTGGATGTGTTGCCGTCGTAATATCAGGTTCAGTACACAACACTAAATTGACAATACCACTTAGGACAAGGGCAGAAGAAAGATAAAAGCAAATATATACAATATAATAGAAACGATCGGGTCTAGCTAATTTTTCTAATTCTAGTATAGGGTCTCCCCGATGGCGCAGTGGTAGCGTCGTTGCCTTGTAATCAAGGGGTTCCGAGTTCGATACCCGGTGGAGGAACATAGTTTTTCGGATCCAATTTTAAACTGCAGGTCCAGTCCCGATTAGCCTTGCTTGGTGGACTTAAACACCAAATCAATATAAACATTCTAATATAATATAACTCCTACAATGTTAAATGCCCTGTTAGCACAACAGTATTGCGAAAGGAGAAAATATCAAAATAAAGCAAACCATGACAAAGTCCACAAATAATAAAACTAATGTTCCCGAAACATCAACAAAAATGCAAAATCACCATGATTACTCCTGTCGTGACAAAGCAAAATTCTTAGGATTATTATTGTGGTAAACGTTAAAATTAGAGATGCTATAGGAGAGAAAACACTCTTAGACTTCATGCGTCGAATCAAACTATAGTTCTGGGCACTTCAGCAACATCATCCCAATCCGATTGCAAAATCCGCGGCGACACATGTATAAGCTGCCAAGGATGGACTACTAATAAAATAACATGTAGAACTGCTAAATCTTATCCTGCCATGAGGGGAAAAACAAGGACATCCAAACCGCGACAGTTGCAGGGAGGACTAAAGTAACATAAAGAAAAATCTATCATGTCATCAGTACAATGAAAATAATGAGTCATAGCACAAGAAGGGCTGACAAACACAACCAGCCAAGATACTGACTTGACTTGACAAATTAACGCAGTCTAGTCTCTACTATAATAATTTATAAACATATAAACTCCGTACCAGCTAACTGTAGACCAGGCGAACGAGAACAAGTCTCTGCGCAAGTAGTGACGCGAGACGGCTTCACCAATGAACAGTGAGAGAAACGGGATTGTGTAATGGGCGACGGGAGTTACCCGTTGTCTCTGTAAGCGTTGCAAACTTTTTGAAAAGGTTAATACCGAACGCACATGGCAAACGGACCGTATTTTTATCTCCAGGTCCGTACGATTGGTTTAAGAATTTCTTAGGGAAATATTAGGGATAAAACTGGAAGAACAAATTTTGCAAGCCGTGCATTTAGCGTACACACTAAGATCTGGACAGTTCGTCCATACATGCCATGAAATTTCCGTACATTACGGTCAGGACCGTACGGTTGGCAACGCTGCCCTTTCACCACTCGATTTTCCTCCTCCTCCTCCTCTGCCGATATGCGCGGCCCTGCTCTACAGTTAGCTGGGACAGGGTATATTTGTAGATATCTTAGAGTACGTCTGTGTTCTGCCACTTTCGACTAAAAGCTACAGTGAAAACTAATGATGAGATGAAGGATAAGGTAGACCCACAAAGGAACACCCAGACCAAACCTTGAAATTGAAGCCTACAGTGGTGAGATCATGGTTTGGAGAAATGGATCAGATAATCTCTCAGTACAGAAATCACATGGGGTGAGTTTGAGCTGGGTGTATGATAGGCGTAACTAGAGGGGGAGGATGAGGAAGTTCGAGCCCCTCTACCTTCAGAAGCGGTGGATTCTAAAAATTGTTGGGAGTCAAACCCATCTCCCATTCGAAACATGAATTCAAAGAAGTGCAAATTGTTTGAAAATGCATCTTGCTCAGACCTTTCTGCATCTGTGACAATCCAACTACATGGTACTTCTGGCCATTTCTGTGAAAGTTCATGACTGATGTTGCAATTCGAATCACTTGAAGAATTCAGGGTTAACTCTTGGAGAGTTGGTTGGAGTTGAGTTTTAAGTCTACTTTATGCGCAGAAAGGCTAACCTGGACTGTACCGACAGCTTAAAGTGGGATCCATACTACCATGTGCCTCCACCGGTTATCGAACCCGAGACCCCTTGATTGTAAGGCGACGACATTCCCACAGCACCATCGGGGGAGGCTGGAATCGTCTATTTTGATGCGGGCGCGAGTCGTCAAAAGGAGGACAAAGACACACTTTTTATAGTTGAAACGTTATTTTGTCTCTCTTTTGAAACATTTCAGACACTAATAAACATTCACTAGGCAGGGTGCGAAATCCTGCGAGACGGGACGGGAGGGATTTCCACCACCAACAATTTTGGCCTCAAAAATTCCCCCCACCAAAAATTTCCGGGGGGAGAGATTTTGTTACAACAAACAAAATATAAGCAATTCCTTTTAATTTCAAATATACTATACTAAGAATAATATCGAAAACATTCACAGATTAGTGTAGTTGTGAGTGTTCAATGATTTTTCTCTCTCAAGAGATCATTAACAAGTCTTCGTCAATACGCACAATAAAAGTAAAACAAGAATGCAAAACAATAATAACTATGAAATCTAATTGATTTATATTAACATAAAGCAAAAACTAAATAAATAAAACTTGCACATAATAAAACATTCAACTACTTCATAATTTATTAACATCTTTAACCAGTTAGTAAAGGAAGTAGGTTGATACTTTATAATATCTGATATATATATATAAAATTGACAATTTCTTCATGTAATTAATAATAATAACAGTAATATATTTTTAATTTAGTAATTTAATTTAGTAATGCATTTGTACTTTTAATAACATTATGAATATGTATATCGTATATGGGGGGAAGGGGAGGGGGTTTGTAGATTATTATATTTCTCCCCCCCCCTCCAGTCTAAAATGATTTCGCAGAGGTTCTCAAACTTAATCGTTCCACGGCACCCAAGTCAGAATGTAGGCCTATCTAACACTTGCACCGCTCAGTTAGTGTGGTTAGGTTGCTTGCCTTAGTTAAAAAATATACACATATTTCAAATTCAGAAACATTTTACATGTAAACAATACTAAATAAGCAAATATTTTGATCAATCATATCATTTCATTGAAAATGTTAAAATATTTCGAGGCGCCCCTGTAAACCATCCACGGCGCACACTTTTCGAACCACTGCACTGGGGTACAGCGAGGCTATTCCGCTCATTTAAACTTTAAACCTATAAAAGATTAATTGAAACATTTGTAAATCAATCGATAGTTGTGTACAATAATAATACGTTAATTAGGAACAGATTACTATACATTGTAGGGAGTCTATAAAGTTATGCAGTAAACTAAAACTCTATAACTTTAAAACTATTAAGTTTATTAACAAAAAAAATGTGTGTACTTACAGCAAGGTTCAAAGTTTATTTTCTGCTTGTTAATGTTCATCGCCAAACCTCCAATTGTGCACCATTCACGTCCAAACACTGTTGCAGTCCTTTTGCAAAACCGAGAATTGCGTGCTGAATATTGCGTCTGGAATATTCAGAATCATATCACTTATTTTGTCCTTCAGGTTGTCCAGATTAGCTAGTTTCTGTAAATACACCTCGGTCTTTACATGTCCCAATAGCCAGTAATCGCAATGTGTCAATTCTGGTGATCTTGCAGGCCAAGGTGTGGGTCCTCTTCAACCAATTCATCTCTCCTGAAATTTTTCATTAAGAAACTGCCGAACTTCAAGGTGTTAATGCGGTGGTGTACACATTTTAACTTGTAGGGCCGGGCCTTCACCTTCTTGTGTAACGTTGACTTCGGTTTCCCAGTTCCAAGGATCTTCGTTTAAGCGATTTCATTGGACTCCGGCTCACGCTGTCCTTCACTGTCTGAATCACAACCTCACTCGTTCCTGGCCTTCCACTGTTTGGCAAATCTGACCCACTTCCCGTTGCCTTCATACCATCTCTTGATTCTTGTGTCTGCTGGGGGTGGTTTCCCATACGTTGTTTGGAACTTTCTCCGCACTGAAACGCAAGATTTTAACTCCGCAAACCATATCACACACTGTGCCTCTTCCTAGATGGACGCCATCTTAAGACACGTGATCACGTGATGACCAGTGCAAGCGTTATTGAACAGTGTGGCCAGAACAAAACTTTAAAATTCCCTTCTTCTCACACCAAAAAATATGATTTCTTAAACGTATCAGTTAAAAAGCTATAGAGTTATAGTTTCCTGCAGGACTGTATGGACTCCCTATTAAAGAAATATTTCAGGAGTTCAAAAATTAGAATTCACAAAAACAGCGGGGCTATTCCGCCCAGCACGCTTTTGCTGCCACTATTTAAGACGGAGTGTTGTTAAGGGACAAACCAGTTTTGACCACATTAAAGATCAGGTGAGGCTGATCACAAATGACAATCTCCTCACACATATTCCCATATAACTCGAAGAATTTAATGACAGCCTGCTTATTCATTTCATCAGCTCTCGATAGCCGGCTGTTCTATGCTCTAGTTTTTCTCCGTATACCAGATCAGATTTTGAAGCCTTTACTTGATCTTCTTCTAAGTGTGAAATACGGAATACAGTAGTTCCTCTCATACTCACGTCTCCTCTTAGACAACTCTGTTTTGCTTCAGTCATCATATCATCGTTCATTCAGGCCCGGACATTTTTCTGTTATATGTAAGAACCATCTGAAATAATAACTTAAAACATACACTTGGCAAATTCACATTACTGTCGTTCGTAAACTCCAGCGAACTCAGCCCAGGTCTTAGGAGTGTCTTACGCAGACGTCACGGGAAATGTCATGCTGACGTCACTAGCGAAACTGTCCAGCGCTGCACTTTACGAACAGCGTGGATTATGGCGTGGTGGATTGTCTGCTTGACTCTTGAGCTGATGCATGTTTAAAAGCAGTTGACTTTCTTTTGGAAGTAGTATTGTGTGTAAATGACACAAAATCTCGCCTCTATATAAAGCTCGGCTACATTAGTAGAAATGAAAATATAATTTGGCAACTTTTACATTTGAAAATTGGCACAAAAGTAACCGAAAGAAACCGAATGAATAAAAACTTTATACCTACATATCGAAAATAATTATTTTTGTAGTATTTTATTGATTGGTGAATTTAGTTTAGTGTACCGAGTATTAACACCAACTAATAACGTTGAATTATGCTAAATGAAATGACTTTAAAAATATTTATTTCATTGCAGTTCAGCAAAAACTACTTTCTTCATTGTTTTATACTTTTCTCTTTGGATACCAGTTTTTATATATTCCCCCCATACATATATACACGGAAAGAATTACAAAATAATGTTAACTACACCTTTTCCTTCAATTGTCTTTCAGACTTACGAAGGCATCTAATAAATGATTGCCGGCCATTGAAAGCTGCTGCGTCGTGCTTTCTGCTAGTTTTCGTCTGCGGTCAGCCAACTCAATCGCATCGAGAACAACTTACAAATCTTACGAGCCAAGTAAGCTTGATACGTCAGTGACGTCACGGAACCGGAAGTGGGCGGAGCTATCCTTTCTTGGATTGAGTTTTACAAGTTGTTCCGGCCAGAGAATGAACTTTTCTGTCGAAAGCCAAGGAGGGTCACATGAGTCGCTGAACCAATAGGCTTTCTCCAGTTTCCCTGGTGAGGCGTTGCTAAAAGTTTTCTTTTCGAGCCGTTTTCGAAACAGGTGGCACTATCAACAAGGCCAAGCATAGCAAAGTGTAATGGTTGCAGCAGCGCAGCAAGCGAATGGGTCTCAGATTCCCTGCCTCTCCCTGAAATGCGAGCGAAGGAAGCTTGTTGACAGGACGATGTGTCGTGGACGACTGGACAAAAATGAGGCGTGCGGCAACCGATAGCAACACCGCTCCCCCTCCCCCTTTCAACTGAAGGCGGAAAGTCTGAAATTCATCAAGTCCATTCTTTAGCCGGGCGGACTTTAGAATAGATGAACCGGCTGACTTGACTGAAGTTTACGAAGTTTTTTGCGGGACAAAGCCGGAAAAATTCCGACCTTAAATCAAATCAGGCTACAATTTCATGAGAAAATTGTGTCATATATGTATATCACATCACCACCGGTGTCGAAACCGGGAGGGAGGGGCGGAGGGGCCCGGGCCCATCCAGTTCTCGTTTGACCCTCTTTTAAGGGGTCCAATGCATATCTTCCAACATATTACATAACTTTTGCACACAGGAACTTCACACACAACAGGTGGGAAATCAATAATGTTGGACTATCATTCAGTTTGAGTGTCTTTCTTGTGCTTGTGCATTTACTATTTCAGTATTTTCTTTTTCAAACTGACAATAAATTAAGGAAAACGCATGGCATATTATGAATAAATATGTGCGAGAATAGAGGAAGAAGCATGGGAATACTATAGTCTTCATGCTCTAGAATGAGCCAGTCCATTACAAAATAGGCTCCTTTGTTTCCCTTCGGAAATGTCAAAAATCGCTCCCCCAGATGAAAATTTTATCTTGGGCCTTCCTTTTTTATGTAAATATGTGTGAAGATATTAAACTCCTACAAAGGTTTGTAAGAATAATTATTATAAACAGAATATGATAAAAAATTCTGAGTCAAAAGTTACATGTAAAGTATTATGTTGTATAATTACATAATTACAGAAGTGCAGTGAATTTCTTGTCCAGCTAATAAAGTTCGATGTACCCTGATATATATGTTTTGTTGTCAAATACAGTTATTGAAATTACTAGTTTTCAAACGTTAATTTAAGTGTATTAGGTTCCACCTTAAGGAAAAAAAATTGCCATTCTTCCCGCAAACAGAAAGAAATCATTATTTATGCTTTACTTAGCTTTACCCCCCCCCCCCAAATCTCTTAACAAATCGGCGGCTATGCACATCACCCCCTTTCCATGTTTTTTAAAAAAGGAGTTGAATTCAATATGGCGGCCACTAATATGGTGGACACCCGCTTGGTACACACCAACGTGGTTCCCCCTAAGCCTAACCCGTTTCTATCAATTGTACCCAGCCTAACTCCTTTACTTTTTAAAGGGGGTATTAACGGACTTTTGAATCACCTTGTAGGCCCTCGTATGGGAATTTGTCAACATGAGATCAAGAATTACACACACACAGACATTATATATGTGTAATATGTATATATAATATGTGTGTGTGTGTGTGAAGGTAGGTAGAGGGGTCCTTTGGTAAAATTTTGCGGCTTCAATAATGCATCACAGTTAGCTTACATCAACAGATTCTTCTTCTGTTCTAACCAAAATATAACACAAAGCATTGGAACAACAGACACGAGCGACAGTAAAGAACCCACGATTCACGCTGAGCAAAACAAAAGCTCTCCACAGTGCCAAGGTATGGCGCTGTGGCCACCTTTCTTATTTCGGGTAGAATAGGCCCGTGGGCGGAATAGCCCCGCTGTACCCTATAGTGAAATCGCGCTAACACCCCGCACGGGGACCTTCGTGGCACTTACAGAGTTTACCATTTTGTAGTCTTCAATTTTCTGTTTGATATGCTGCGGGAAATTTGTCACTGTAATTACCCTTAAGGACAAGCTTAAGCATCACTAGAGTTGACTATAGATAGTTGGTTTAGTCCAGTGATTGTTTGTAGCGTTCCAAGAACTCTGCACCTTGGGTGATTTTTGCCTCTTTGTCATCCAAGATATTGTCTTCTCTAGCTGTCGTTATCGGTCACGAATAACAGGGACACGTAGTAAAGGCGAAGATAAAGTTCCCTTCGGTAATATTTTGCGGGAGGGCCCAAGATTTGTAGATCCGCACTGCATTGTTGGATTGTTCAGGTACCAATGACAGCGCAGAAGTTGGCCCCCTTTCTTGCACGGATTAATACATAACACACTGCAACAAAGTTAACGTGTCTTCAAGTATAGTTGTTTCCGGTGTTTCTTTGTTCATAAAACCGTGTGGTTTTGTAAAGCCTAGAGGTTGCAGTGAAAAATCTTCCTATTAAGGCAGAGAACGATGAAAAAATGCATTATGTATATTGTATTTTTGACAAAGCAATCGAAAATAGGCCTGAATAGTATGTTCAATATTTTTGCACACTATTATCTGCTACAAATATGTTGCAAGATTTTGCAAGCATACAAACGGCATATTAAGACACTCCATGTAGTAAAGTGTGTTGCCTAACTCCAGGGGCGTTGGTCGATCCTCAATAGGAGATCTTCAATAGATGCTCAACCATTACCTGCAATGAGACAATGCACATAACGTCCGTGAAGGGGAGTGATTATTTCAAGATTTGCATGTCTAATTTTTATTGCGTATGACTGTACATATTCCGAGCACAACAATATGCAAGTAGTTATTGGTCATTGTTAACAAATACAGCAGTATCTAGGTAATTGCGTTCACATAACTTATCCCTTACTGATTGACGCGTGAGTACCTGTAAGAGTTGTTTATGATATGCTATTCACCTTAGAACTAGGTAAAATTACAATTCTCACTGTGCGAATTAAGCTCTCTGCTTTTGAAGAGGAGGAAAGGGGATGCCCATTCATTGGCGTATTTGTATTTTCATTTTGGAAGGTGTATGCAAATTTACATAATATTTACCAGTCACTAAACTAAACTATTGCCTTTGGGTTCAAAGTACTTTGCAACATTGGTTCTAACTACAGCGCCTTGAATAACTTAGTGTGGAAAAAGACCCAAGAAACTGGTTCCCCGAGACGATGACAAGTAGATGGCAGTGCGATCGACCCAGGTGCTAATTTTGTTATGAAAGTAATGCGGCTTAGTTAGTTTTTGGAATATATTGTGTAGATTTGTTTCTCTAGAAAGGCGGTAAGTGAATTGATGGAAATAGTTATATTTGTGTAGTGATTTCCAGTCACGAAATGACATTAATTTGGAAAGAAAAGTAAAATAAAATTAACAAATAAATAGCATGCGTGTGTAACACAAGAAGAAACATCGCAATGTGATTCCGGATGTCAGGTCTTGGACTGTGTATTAGAGTTTATTTTTCTATGTTATTAGAATATAAATAGTATCCTAAGAGATATTTCATACCGAGGCGACAAACCACAAATGTCGCTTGAAAGCGAGCAGTCGGAAATCAATGCAGCCTTTCGAACCGTAGGGACAAAAGCTCTGACTGCACCGTTTCCTCAAGGAGATTTTACACCAAAGCGACACGGGTCATTCGGTCCAAGGCAACTTTCATACCGAAGTGACACATGTTGCTTGGAAAGGAGCCAATCAAGAGCAACATTTCACATCGTAGCGGCATGACGGGAAGCACAGGCCAGCGTTCGGTTGGTGAAATCCTCAAGCGATAAGTGTCGCGTGCCGCTTGTCGCTTTGGTGCGCAATCTCCCTAAAGCAAGACACTCATTATTGCATCGCGTATGCGCGAACAACAAACCACGGCAACATGTTGCAAGCTATTGAGGGAATGGCCCAGTTTGAGCGACGCAGAAGTGACAAAGCGACACGTGTGGCTTATCGTGTCGCCTAGATCTGTTGTTGTAATGTGCGGTTTATCGTGTCGCCTATCTGTTGTTCGCAAGCTACGCTTGCTAATAGACTGAAGGCACCATGTCGCTTGTCACTTAGTTGGGAACTCCCCCTGTAGCGCGTCGCTTCGGTCTCAGCACCCTTCCTTTAAGGAGCTTTCCGACCGAAGTAACAAGTAGCACGCGAATACGCCATATGAACGTGTCGTTTGCTGTTTGGACCCTCATGTGCAATGAATGCTATTTTACAGTCTGGAAGTGTGTGTCAGTAGTGTGACAGTGTGAACATCCCGTGTCGCTTGTCCCATTGGTTTGAAAATTTCCTTATACTCGTGTCGATGGCACTAAGAAAGTTTTGTGGGGTTCCCCTTGTCGTTTCATGCAATCATCATCGCCGCGATTAGTTTAAAGCGGAAGAAAAGAGACAGTGAATATCAAAAATACAAATGCTTCAGTGTGTATATCTTTAAAAGAAATGATGATGATGATGATAATAATAATGAACCTAATTCATACACAAAAATTTAGTTGCCAAGAACATTCCACGCGTATTTTTTCTCCCGTATTATTAACGAAAGTATGACGATAACAGGACGTGGTCGACTGTCTAGAATGTTCGTTAATATCTTCGCGACCACTGTACCAAATATCATAGCAATTATCACATTCATAGAAATGCTTCATGTAAAAATAATCAGACGTTGCAGCGAAAACTCCATTTACTTCCATTATAAGCATTCGAACACCAAGCACCAGGGTCAACACCAGCGCCTCTAGCGGATCATTTTCGAGTGGAATCAGCCAGAGAACTCAGAAGCATGCCGTTTTCCACACTACGTTATTCTAGGCGCTGTAGTTCTAACCTAGTATTAAATCTTATGATAACGTATACACCTAATTTTGAAACAGCATAATTATATTGTAAGGAAGCCAAAACTCATATACAAAAAGAACTGTAAGTGGAACGTCGTCGCCTTGCAAACAAGGCATACTGGGTTTGATACCCAGTGGAGCCATTTGCAGTGATTCGAACCCCACTGTAAACTGTAGGTCCAGTCCTCATTAACCTATCTGTTCATAAAGTGGGCTTAAAAGAACAATTCAATCAACTAGTAAACCGAAAACTTGACAGAATTTCTATTGCCAAGTTCAAATTCAACGTCCATCCAACCTACGTCCATGTTTCTTGTGAACACTTACGATACTTACACACTCGTATATATGCAAAATACGATGCAGTATAATGCCATGAGCACATAAGAGGAAAGCAGTCTGATGTTGTCTCGGTTCAGTGAGATGGGTCAGTTGCAGAATGGTGCCCTTCTTTAATCCACAAGGCTGCATACTTTTCTGAAGGAAATCTTTGATGAATGGACCAATAATGGACACGAATTATTATTCAATTGTGATTATTACATAGTTAAGAAATGATACACTGCATGTTTATAATTCAATTTCCTCTGAGGGGGAAAAACATCCTTGGCAGGGCTAAGAATAATTTTATTTTGGCAGGATTTTTTTGTAGGGGGAATCCCCAGCACCCCCCAGCACCCCCCGCACACAGATTTTTTCAGTGGTTCTCAAACTTTCTCATTGTACCCTTTAATCGTAACTAAACGTCTATTGTACTCCCACCATAGGTTTTCTCCGAAAAGTGGGTCTTGGGGATCTTTTTGCCTGCCTGATTGGTGGGAATTTTTGATGTGTTGAAGCGTGTTCTGCGAATAGATACAAATGGCTCGCATTCGGGCTGTATGTCGAAAGATGATAAAAAAATAAACATTAGAATCCTATGTTTATTATTTTATTGGGTGTTCCTACGTTTACAATCTTTATAATTAGTTACAAGCATGAAAATGCGAAACACATGTATGCTAAGAAGTTTATAACAAACTTTAATTTTCATACATTTATCCAAGATTTTATGAAAAAAAGTAAAGAACAAAAACAAGTTTGTAAACAAGCCGTCAAGCTCAATTTTGGAGTTTTTATTGTAAATTCTGAGAGTTTCTATTGAGAATGATGGTCCTGCATAGTCTGACACAGTTTCTTGATGTCTGGTTGTGCACTTGAAACTTTCCAGCGGAGATTCGGGTCAAAATTTAGTCTATTATAGACTTCAAACGAGTATTTTATTTCAAAATGTATGAAACACAGATAAGAGTGTCAGTGACAAAATCAGCCATATTTTCCAGTTGAGTGTTAGAGTTATGAAGTCTGAAACAATGAATTCTGTTCTTCACACCTGCAGCAAAAATGTTGTCGTGTTGGTATTCTCGACATTTCTCTTCCCAGCTGATAGTGTACCCATTTCAAGCCGTTCATGTACCTCTGGGGGTACACGTACCACAGTTTGAGAACCACTGGATTATTCCACTCTTAACATGTCGAGTTATATAGTTGACCTCCATTAAGTGCACTTTTGTAGTCGAGTGGATACAGTTGTCGAATGCGTGTATTGCTCTTAAACGCTAGGTACAGTCACGGACACTGCTGGGTTGTAACGACCTTATTGAAGAAGCACTGAAGCAAGCCACCCATGTCTGACCACCAAGCGCCTTGTGACTAGACAACCCAACCAGCATTGCAATTCTGCGGCTTGTATACCAGTCACGGGTATACATCTATGTAAATTGAGTAGTGATGCCTAAGAGAAATACGAGATGAAGATTGTCGATCGTAATGTCTCATGTTCGCGACATGGAATAATACTCGGTCCACGTTACGTTCCATTATTGAATGTTGTTTGGGAACGAACCTGACGGACTGGGTTTATATTTTCACTCCTTGCATTACAGTAAATTCCATATTTTACAATTATATTAATGCTTTGAACGAAAATAATACCCCAAAAAACATCGAACACACGTGCACACCACTCTTCTCACACACATGCACGTGGAAACAAACACACAAAGCTAAGTTTTAACTTCGAAGTGAATGTCCAAATAACAGTAAATGGAGAAGCACGATGTGCGAAACATGGGACTTTTCACAGAAAGAATGCGTCTATTTTTGACATACGTGGTTTCTATTAATAGACAATGAAACCATTATGAGAGAAATTAACATGCATTTTCGTCTTTAGGTGTTGAGGAAGGAAACAGACTGACTGGAAAAAAGAAAACCTGGTGCTATTGATAGAGTGTTGGTTAGCATACAGAGCTTTCATCAGTGAGGTCTAGGTTCGATCCCCACCAAGGACAATTGTTTTATTCTTTTCTATTAGTGACGAAGTATGTAATATTGTTTTCTAGGAATTTTGACGAAAGGGTACACATCAAATTTGTTCGTTTAATCTGTATTTTCATTCTTCTAATAAGTTCTTTATCACAAGGTGATATAGAGATTTTCTATCTAGGCGATGGATATCTTTCACTGGTTCCGTAGCTACGGTTCTCCAGTCCCTTCCACCCACTTGTCGTATTTATTTATTTCATTCATATCTACTCACGAAATACCATGAATCTAACGAAAACACACAGATATAGTTAGAACAAGAAACACACCTCGCGTCGAAGGTTCCAGACTCGAGTTCTGGCTTTTTTGCGAGGGTGATTATTCTTGTGTGTCTGTTTATCATCTTTGTCAAAAAAATATTCGTCATTATTGCCGTGATTAACCTAGGGAGAGTCCAAAGCGACTGAAATAACAAAAGTACAGAAATGCAAGACACATCTGCCTAGGCATGTTATACCTTGGGAATTATAAATCTGAAAATTAACTTGCGTTTCAATCGACTATTTGCGAAAGAGGTTCGCGTTGTCTCGTTTCGAGTGTTGGATATCGTGTCGGAGTAGCATGCGGGCAACGCGAGTTCGAGCCCAGCCGAAGGAAAGTTTTTTTATTTATTTTTTTATTTATAAAACTGAGGTTTCTGCAAAACGTTTTGAATTGCATGCCACTGCGTATGTTGGTAATCTGAAAGCAGCAAAGATGAAAATTTGATGTTCCGAAGCGACGATGTATTTGTGTATGTGTTGCAAAAACGCAGTTATTTATTAGGAAAAAACATGCAGCCACGTGATCATTGAGAATGCTTCCTAGTTGTCAGTGCTAATATGGCAGTAGCTACAGTCTGTCAACACACATCAACTTTCACGTTTCCCGTAAAATGATTACCTTTCCACGTTTCAAAATCATGAGTGTTGTCTAAAGCAATCAATACTTTGATACTTGCGTTTGCATGTTCGAATCTTAAGTAATACTAAACATTTTTTTTCCAGCAAATGACATTGAAACCATTAATAACTGTTTGCAATGTGATATTGATATCATATATGGAAAGAATAAAAATGGAGAATTTCGCTTAAAACAAAACCACTTATAAATATATTAAATTATGTGGATACCTGATGTGAAACGTACGATGCACGATCAGAGAGCCTGAATGTTGCATTGATTACTGCAGAGAATAATGACCGACTTATGAACAGTGACAGGTTTTTCCATGCTCCAATGGGATTTTATTTATAATTATAAATAAACAAGGAAGAAGAACACAGGTTGGTATGATGAACTAAATTGTAAACTAAAAGTTTTAATTGAAGAAACAAAACACGTTCACGGTTAAAAATAGGGCATTCAATTTCAGGCACATTACACTAACTGAAAGACTATTTTCAAAATTAATAATATTTGGATAACCGGCAAATCCAAACTTGATGTTAACCACGTAATGCACTTGATAATCAATGAAATATAATTTTTCTTCAGCATGCCCTTTATTTTGTGTTTTGATTGTTGAAATAATACGTTGAAACGAACAGTAGTATGTTTTAGAGTGTGTTTAGAATCTGTTGTGTACTGCATGGGAATACTGAAGTCATTTTAGTTTCCTAATCAAATAACAATTATTCAGTGTAACCTTTAAAAAGGAAAGCCTTTGTTTCTTTGCAGCTGTTCGTGACAGAAATTCAATTGCAAGACAAGTTACCAAATTAGCAATAGTTCTCTTACATATTTGTGGTATATGCTTGTCTGCATTATACCGGATGATGAAGGAAGCAGATATAAAATATAGAACATTACTGTTCTTGGGTAGCTCGTCCTGCTTTTGTCAGAAAACCTGATCAACATACTGAACCAAGCCGTCACACGAGATACGACTTCAATAATATAATCCGTTTCTGTGGTCAAATAACTCCAAAAAAAGGCAATAAAATTGTCAGTGTGAGGAGACGGAGAAATAATGTCCTTTTATCTTACATTATACTCTGTCTGTATGCCTAGTGTAGTTTGTTTGTCCCAAAGCTGAAGACAAACCTCTGTCTGTTGTAAAGCGTGGCATGTTTTCTTCCAGCTTACAAATCACGTAAAATACCTTCGTTCACTTCAGTGTGCTGGTTCTGCAGGCACAAGGTCATGTGGACTGATAAGCAGATACCACGCGACTCCGGGGCCAACTGTCAGCACCGCACAGAAGCTTCGGTAACTTTTGCGAGGTTCCTTCTAGTCCTTGACAGTGCGCATGCTCCGTAATTATGTGCAGAAAACCCATGGCTTCGATTCCTGTTTGATTGCCTCCAATTTTTTTTCTTAACTCGAGTGACTATATATTTCAATTTATTTATTGCGAACATTCTTATTTTATTTGCTGTGCGAATTGTTGAATTTTGAATTTAATTTTGTTTTTCAAACGATTACGATAATTTCTTGTGAATAGTATTATATGTATTTCTGGATCATTTTCTCGAAAGAAATGTATACTTTTCGCCAGGAATAACATTTAATTGAGTATGTTTGTAAAATGATGAGAAATGTGAAAAAAACTATCGTAAAAAATAATTTTCACAAATAAAATTTAAAACGGTAAAGTAAAGATTTCCACCCAAAAATAGAGTAAAAATGTATTTAACTTTTACTCCAATAAATTATTAATTAAAATGCAATAATTACTTGCTCGAGTTATTTAAAAAAAATAGGGCAATAGAACGGGAATCGAACTCAAAGACTTATTTACCTGAAACTTATCCGCTACCACGGGGCCACTTGACCATTTGAAAATCATGTAATAGCTTCGCCTCATCAAGGCACTTGGAACTCATCGAAACCTTCAAGCGCTTTTCCTCGATTTTTTTCTTCTTTTTAAGTCCACTTTATGCACAGTAAGAAAACTGGATGTATAGTTTAAAGTGGGATTCCAACCACTTGTTCCTAAACCGTGTATCAAACTTTTCCTCGGGAATTGTTGGCTAGCGTGCGATATTACCAATACTCGGTTCGAGCATGGATGTGGGTGTTTGTCCCAATGAGAATACAGAGAATATAGAGGAAATTGACATGTGTGACAACTGAGAAAAGGTGAAGAACAAGGATACTATTAATTTTGAAAATACTCTTTCAGTTAATGAAATGTGCCTGAAATTTAATACCCTATTTTTGACCGTGAACGTGTTTTGTTTCTTCAATTAAAACTTTTAGTTTACAATTTAGTTCATCATACCAACCTGTGTTCCTCTCCCTTGTTTATTTATGGTTATAAATAAAATCCCATTGGAGCATGGTAAAACCTTTCACTGTTCATAAGTCAGTCATTGTTCTCTTCAGTTTTCAATGCAACATTCAGGCTCTCTGATCGTGCATCGTACGTTTCACATCAGGTATCCACATAATTTAATATATTTATAAGTATCAAAGTATTGATTGCTTTAGACAACACTCATGATTTTGAAACGTGGAAAGGTAATCATTTTACCGGAAACGTGAAAGTTGGTGTGTGTTGACAGACTGTAGCTACTGCCATATTAGCACTGACAACTAGGAAGCATTCTCAATGATCACGTGGCTGCATGTTTTTCCCTAATAAATAACTGCGTTTTTGCAACACATACACAAATACATCGTCGCTGCGGAGCATCAAATTTTCATCTTTGCTGCTTTCAGATTACCAACATACGCAGTGGCATGCAATTCAAAACGTTTTGCAGAAACCTCAGTTTTATAAATAAAAAATAAATTAAAAAAAACCTTTCCTTCCGCTGGGCTCGAATTCGCGTTGCCCGCATGTTACTCCGACACGATAACCTACACTCCAAACGAGACAACGCGAAACTCTTTCGCAGGTAGTCGACTTACACGCAAGTTAATTTTCAGATTGCTAATTCCCAAGGTATAACATGCCTAGGCAGATGTGTCTTGCATTTTCTGTACTTTTGTTATTTCAGTCGCTTTGGTCTCTCCCTAGGTTAATCACGGCAATAATGAGGAATATTTGGTACTACTTTACTATACCGGAGACACCTATCAATGATTTATTTCGCAATTTTTTATATTGCTAACGTACTATTCTGCATTGCGGAACATTTCTTTAGGTGAAATAATGAATTTCTAAAGAAAATAATGTATTTTTTTTTACATTAACGAGTACTTACTGTTGTTCCTTATTTCCCACAAACCATCCACGGGTAGCCCCAAAAACGATTGACGTTAGCCCAAAAATTCACGATAGCTCCAAGAACCATCACGGGGTTAGGTTAGGTCTGTTAGGTTAGGTTACATTAGCACTCCTTTCGTTCAATTTAGCATATACGGACAACATCGGGTTTTCTCGATGGAAAGAAAATACCCGAAATTCTTTGAATTTTAACCTTCCACGTCCTGCATTCCACTTCTTTCTTCCAGATTCCATGTTGAATTACAAATTCCACGGCATCTTCCACACCCGGCAACAACTTCACGATGCATCCTCGACACGTCATCGTGTAAAAGCAGCAATAGCGCATATTGCGCTCTCGTGCAGAAAGCAAATGGCGGCAGCAGCAATGGCGCGTCGGAAATAGATTTTCGTAGAAAACCACATGCATTCGCATTAAAATGGATCAAAACTACATTCCTGAACATCAACAACGCTACAGAAAATGATTTGCGTTAGTACTTTCTCCTGTACATTTGAAGAAATCCGTCTCCGGTATAGTAAAGTGTTACCGAATATTTTTTGACAAAGATGATAAACAGACACACAAGAATAATCACCCTCGCAAAAAAGCCAGAACTCGAGTCTGGAACCTTCGACGCGAGGTGTGTTTCTTGTTCTAACTATATCTGTGTGTTTTCGTTAGATTCATGGTATTTCGTGAGTTGATATGAATGATATAAATAAATACGACAAGTGGGTGGAAGGGACTGGAGAATCGTAGCTACGGAACCAGTGAAAGATATCCATCGCCTAGATAGAGAATCTCTATATCCCCTTGTGATAAAGAACTTATTAGAAGAATGAAAATACAGATTAAACGAACAAATTTGATGTGTACCCTTTCGTCAAAATTCCTAGAAAACAATATTACATACTTCGTCACTAATAGAAAAGAATAAAACAATTGTCCTTGGTGGGGATCGAACCTAGACCTCACTGATGAAAGCTCTGTATGCTAACCAACACTCTATCAATAGCACCAGGTTTTCTTTTTTCCAGTCAGTCTGTTTCCTTCCTCAACACCTAAAGACGAAAATGCATGTTAATTTCTCTCATAATGGTTTCATTGTCTATTAATAGAAACCACGTATGTCAAAAATAGACGCATTCTTTCTGTGAAAAGTCCCATGTTTCGCACATCGTGCTTCTCCATTTACTGTTATTTGGACATTCACTTCGAAGTTAAAACTTAGCTTTGTGTGTTTGTTTCCACGTGCATGTGTGTGAGAAGAGTGGTGTGCACGTGTGTTCGATGTTTTTTGGGGTATTATTTTCGTTCAAAGCATTAATATAATTGTAAAATATGGAATTTACTGTAATGCAAGGAGTGAAAATATAAACCCAGTCCGTCAGGTTCGTTCCCAAACAACATTCAATAATGGAACGTAACGTGGACCGAGTATTATTCCATGTCGAGAACACGAGACATTACGATCGACAATCTTCATCTCGTATTTCTCTTAGGCATCACTACTCAATTTACATAGATGTATACCCGTGACTGGTATACAAGCCGCAGAATTGCAATGCTGGTTGGGTTGTCTAGTCACAAGGCGCTTGGTGGTCAGACATGGGTGGCTTGCTTCAGTGCTTCTTCAATAAGGTCGTTACAACCCAGCAGTGTCCGTGACTGTACTTTAGGTGTTCTTCGGTTGTAGACTTTCCTCAGCAAGTGTGCAGAGATAGGGTGGCCTCGAGCCTTGCGACCCAAGAAACACGATAGTCAAGTAGATAAAATTGTTCTATGTGTTTGTTGTGCTTGTAGGCTACGTTCTTTAGGCGTTCTTGAGTCGTAGACCTTCCTCAGCAAGTGTGCAGAGATTGGGTGGCCTCGATCCTTGTGACCAAAGAAACATGTTAGTCGAGTAGATAAAGTTGTTCTATGTGTTTGTTGTGCTTGTACGTAGGACACATAGTTGGTTCTCCGGCGCAAGGACATAAGGTACAAGCTGCCTTGCGTCCCTCTCCAACTCTAAACAAAAGAGGCCCTCACAGATGGTAGAAACGTTGACGGCGTTGTGAGGCTTTCCACAAACATCTACCTGTACCAGTTGGTAGTTCTCCTATTTGCTGATGATGCAGTGAAGACGAAGCCGGTGTCGACAAACGTCTGGTATCTCAAGAATGTTTAAAATTTAGTAACCAAAAGTTTAATAATATGCTTCCCGAATTTGCTTTTAAAAAAGTGTAAGAAAATAGTAGTACAGGTGGCCGGGTTCTAAGCCCTCTTTTGGGGCTCGAATCATCATGTGGGGCTCAGTGTTGCCAACTCACCCCACGAAAATTTCACCAACTGATATTTTGAAGCCTTTCACGGTGTATGTTAACCTCACAAGCAGTGTTGCCAACTCGGGCGAGGCGTAGCTTTTTATGGTGTATGTTAACCTCACCAGCAGTGTTTCCAACTCGGCGTAGCCTTTCACGGTGTATAATTTTTTAGCATTTTTTTGTGTGTGAGTGTACATGTGTTCGGGCGAGGCGTAGCCTTTTACGGTGTATGTTAACCCCACTAGCCTCAGCGTACATGAGAGTTCTGAATTTTTTTTTGAGGCTTGAATTATTATTTGAGGCTCGTCGTAGCTTTTTATGATGTATATTTTGAGGGCACAGAGTTGGCAACACTGTGGCCTATTACTGTAGCTTTTTATGAGGGGCCTATGTGCGCCCAGTGTTGCAAACTCTGTGGGCTCTTGTCGTAGTTTTTTATGATGTATATTTTGAGGACAGAGTTGGCAACACTGTGGGGCCCCTTACTGTAGCTTTTTATGAGGGGGTCTATTGCCCTCTGTTTACATCTGGCAACACTACCGTAGATTCTTTGACAGTGTTGTTAACCTACTGGGTTTTTCACTGTAAACTTTCATCAAAGGGCCTGAGGGACCCATGTACTTTTTATGTTTGGCAACACTGTTGGGGGGGGGCACAGAGTTGGCGACCTGTGGGTTCTTACTGTAGCTTTTTATGAGGGGGACCCATTGTCCCCTTTTTATATTTGGCAACTCTATTGGATGTTTCTTTTTTGAGGGTTGGGTTTTGCCAACCTTTTCGAAGAAAATTCCACTATATGATCTTTCACTGGCTAAGCTAACCTACAAATAGGAATTGGCAGCACTGACGAGCATCAAATAATAATTTCGAGCCCCAAATAATAATTCGAGCCTCGTCGGTGTTGCCTACCCACTCTACAAAAATTCTACTATATGATCTTTCACAGGCTAAGCTAACCTGCAAATAGCAGTTGGCAGCACTGACTTATAAACCCACTGGGTCCTCTTGGCATGTTTTTTCATGATGTGTTGCTAGGCTATTGAGCATCTTGGCGTATACAATGTATATATTTTGAGAGGGGGGGAGGGTTATAGTTTTTTTATGCTGTACGAATACTGGAAGCTTGACAGTGACAACCAACAGAGTAGGTAAACCTACATCCAGGAACTGGCAACACTAGTTTCTGACAGTGAATTTGAAATAAAATATTAAACAAAATACATGAGTAAGCACTGTGAGTACAAATAGTACCAGTGTTATGCCCCCAACTCCAACTGGGCAACTGGGGGAAATAATTGTACAACAATTTGTACCTAATTGTACAATACTTGTACCTAATTGTACAACATACATATACACAGACATAAAAGAGAGAGCCTTCCCGTAACTTACTTCATGTACAATTTATATGATTTTACAACTGTGAAAAGAAAGCATATGTGTTCTGTATGCACATATTTATTCTTATTTTTTGAAGTTGAATGAAAGCACATGTTTTTACGTTCTCGTAATACTAACCTTGCTCCACTGATTTTAAATTGCTTCCATCCGCTTTTTTTTTCTGTGTTATTTCCGTATGCACGCAACATTCGCTTTCAATAGTATAATGAAACACAGAAGGAGTGTTAGTATAGCAGGCTCCGAGTTTACAATTTATTAAATTAAACAATAATTTATGTAAGAATATACTTGTACTTACCGAACACAAAATAATAAAAGCACATGTGAATGTTTGCGTGTGTTCATGTTATATGACGACTGAGTAAAAAAATAATATTGACCCCCACCCCGAAAAATAAAATTCCTAGTTCGACATCAGATGCATGCAAATTTTATGTTTTGCTCTCCAAAATCTTGATTTTATGTTTGTGCTATTTGTCATACAGCAGAGGAGGAGAAGAGGGGAGAGAGAGAGAGGAGGTACTATCAACGCCATCTATTAACAAACAATAGAAATAAAAAGTAGGTCAAACTTTTTCAACACCCAAACATTTTAAACGTCCTCGCGAAGTAATACGATCTAGCTGAAGACGTTTAAAAGAGTACTCTTAGTCGACGAAGCTAATTGCTAGGGCCCTTATATTACTAAAATATTCTTTAATTTGCATATTTTTCATACCGCCATATGTTGTTCTAGTTGACTTCTTCCAAAAAAATGCTAATTAGCGAGAGTTAATTAAGCAAGGCAAGTAAAAGAAGCAAAATAGAACAACATATGTGCCGGCGTGAGAATATGTAAAAATTCGATTCAGAGGTGGATCGAATTAAAATTGGGGGATATTTTGCATTTTTTCCCTATAATGTACAAAACATTTACCGTACATAATTTTTTCTATTTACAACAGTATAAAATAAGAGGAATGTGTGACAATATCCATATTAACCTATCCGCTTACCATTTAAATGCCAATTGTTTTGCCATGAAATACCATTTAAATTTGGCTATCTCCCGTGAAGGTTGCACAGCAAGACAAGATGTCAAATATTGTTTAAACTATCCAAGCAATTTAAGTGAAAATTTTATATATTGAAGTGGAAGTATAGTAATAAGTATGCACATATGCAGTTTACTTGAAAGATAATTAGAAACTCACCTAATAAATTTGATCACACACATCTTTGCATTCTATTTCTATTCCTCAACCTTTTATATTTTTCCTGCCACAGCCACTTCTTCCTCATTTTCACTATATTCTTCAATTTCAATAACATAAAATGAACCCCCGTGTTCATCTCCCGTTCCAAAATCCATATTTTCCTCTTCATCGCTATCGAAAAGCAACTTTTCAATTGCAGAATCATCTACAACATTCTTAAGCAACATGTTTGCAAGACGTAACAATTGAAGGTTTGTTTACATGAGAAATTACTGAACAAAACACGCTTGCAATGGTATGAAAAACTTAGCAGCACAAACATATACGTCATAGATTTGAAAGATCATACAACCTCTGCCATCTATTGAATGAAAAAGGAACTACGTGATGAAAAGCAGGAACCCGTCGATTCGACAACTAGGTGCAGGAAGGAAACGTCCAGTCAGGCCGTCGACTCGACAACTAGGTAAGCGGATGGGTTAATTAGGAAAGTATGTTGTATGCTAGGTTAGCTAATTGTGTCTTCTACAGCTTCACTGTATAGAGGGAAGATGGAAAAAGAGAGCTCTACGGAAACTGACGCTCTTAACAATATTGTACGCCCGTGAAAAGTACATATAAATAAGACTTAAGCGTATTATCTGCTTTCATGTCAGATTTTACCAACCTGTGAGCTGTAGTGTTTAGGTGACAAGCGACCTGCTCAAATATGATACTGTTGACAATATTGTACGCCCGTGAAAATTACATATAAATAAGACTTAAGCGTATTATCTGCTTTCATGTCAGATTTTACCAACCTGTGAGCTGTAGTGTTTAGGTGACAAGCGACCTGCTCAAATATGATACTGTTGACAATATTGTACGCCCGTGAAAATTACATATAAATAAGACTTAAGCGTATTATCTGCTTTCATGTCAGATTTTGCCAACCTGTGAGCTGTAGTGTTTAGGTGACAGCGACCTGCTCAAATATGATACTGTTGACAATATTGTACGCCCGTGAAAATTATATATATAATAAGACTTAAGCGTATTATCTGCTTTCATGTCAGATTTTGCCAACCTGTGAGCTGTAGTGTTTAGGTGACAAGCGGCCTGCTCAAATATGATACTGTTGACAATATTGTACGCCCGTGAAAATTATATATATAATAAGACTTAAGCGTATTATCTGCTTTCATGTCAGATTTTACCAACCTGTGAGCTGTAGTGTTTAGGTGACAAGCGACCTGCTCAAATATGATACTGTTGACAATATTGTACGCCCGTGAAAATTATATATATAATAAGACTTAAGCGTATTATCTGCTTTCATGTCAGATTTTACCAACCTGTGAGCTGTAGTGTTTAGGTGACAAGCGACCTGCTCAAATATGATACTGTTGACAATATTGTACGTATATTGTATTGTATAGGAGACTAGAAGCATATAATTTGGCGAAAAAAACCCAAGTAAGGTCATAGAGAATAGTTAAAAAAAGTGAACAATTATATTTTGCATTGCACAGCATTGGATATTAAATAACATACCCCCAAAAAATCTCTGCATTATGCGTTCTGTAAAAAATTGCCCTACGTGCCAAACTGCTGTGTCAAGTAAACATTTTCAAAGGCACTGTCGTACTTGTGTGCCGGGAAAGCGAATATGTGCGACCAAACTGTGCTCTAAGTGTGGAAAAAATATTACTATTGCCAACTTCAAGCGACACCAGCTTACTTGCAAGAGCACTGGAACATCTCTACCGCAACCTTTCAAGCGAAAGGTAGAAGTAACCTCCCTCGATGCATCGCCACCTGCCAAACGCGTCAAGCTGGCGAAGAAAGCAGACCGATTTGCGTTTGAGCATTTATTAGAAGACTTTAACATAACATCAGACAGCTTCTGCGATGTGCGTAGTTTTCTGGAGAGCGAGCGAGCTAAGATAATATCCATCCTCAACGATGCATTGGCTACACACTCCACTAAATTCTATGCTGTGCTATGCTGCAAGTATAAGAAACCGTCTGATGAAATATATAAATTCTTCCATGCCACAAAAGCAAAAACACTGCATCAGGCAGATGTCACTGACCTCGACAGAATCTACGGCAAGTTTGTCGAGGAGCTTGTGGCAAAGCACGAGGAGCATCAGGCTGAAGGCTCGGGCGGTTCGCTGTGTGGCGACCTCCACAAACTTTGTTTGAAACTTAACAAATTTCTGCCACTGGCAGGGTCTAGCTACATTGCCCTGCCACCCGAGGTTGAAGCAAAAAAAGCTGTTCTCAATATTCAGAACAAAGACACCAAATGCTTCCTCTGGTCGGTGCTGGCAGCATTGCACCCTGTTCACTGGAAAAACCACTCGTACCGTGTTAACCACTACACGCAGTATGAGTCGGAACTGGAGGATGCAATGGCCGGGATTGCCTACCCTGTAGAAGTCTCGCATATTCGCAAGTTTGAGGTTCGTGCTCGTGACTTGTTGGGCCTGCAATTAGCCATCAATGTTTATGGTCTCACCGAGAACAAACATGAAGTCCACCCCATCCGGGTGAGCAACGTGAGCAACAACAACGAGGCACGAGAAATCAACCTCCTGCTCATCAAGAACGAAACCCATCACCATTACACCCTTATCCGTTCCCTCTCTCGGCTTGTTTCGAGCAAAGACAAAACCCACATAGAAGTTTGTCGCAGGTGCTTGTCTACATTTCGCAATCGAGAACAGCAGGATTACCAGCGCATCAGAGGTCCCAACATCGCTGCTGAGAAGCTAGCTCGCCACATGCTCTACTGTGGTACCAACAAGCCTGCACGAACTATCCTGCCCGAACCTGGTGCAGTAGAGTGCTTTCGCATGCACAGTGCTATGGTGAAGCATCCTGCTTTTATTGTAGCAGACTTCGAGGCCTTTCTTCAACCTCTGTCTAACTGCGAGCCCAACCCCGAAACATCCTCTACCACCCCCTTCCAAATCCACGAGGCCTCGAGTTACTCCTATGTTGTGGTGTGGCGAGACCAACATATTGCCTCCGAGCCCTATGTGTATCGCGGTCCCGACCCGGTCAAACACTTCCTGGAGAGAATGCAACAGGAAGCCATCAAGATAGGGAAGGTGCTGTTGGCCCCCAAGCCCATGCTGCCTCTGTCTCCCAAAAACAAGCATCAGCACGAAATAGCTCTAAATTGTCCTGTTTGCAACTCGGTCTTCACTGACAATAACAAAAAGGTCCACCACCATGACCATTATGGGGCCGGAAGCTACATTGGCCCGTGGTGCAACAGATGTAACTCGAGAGCCAAGGACCCGCGCTTCATAACGGTCTTTTTTCACAATGGCTCGGGATATGATTTCCATCACTTGGTCACACATCTAGGGTACGACAATGCGAGAATCAATGTCCTGGCACAAAACGAGGAGCGTTATATTAGCGTCAGCAAGTGGGTGCCGATCCCCGGCGACTCAAAAAACAGGAGCATCGAGCTTCGGTTCCTCGACTCTCTGAGGTTCCTCCAGGCAAGCCTGGATGCTCTTGCTGGGAAGCTCAGAGACGACCAACTAGCCATTACCACATCAAGTTTCCCGAACTTAGATGTCGCACTCATCAGACGTAAAGGGGTCTACCCCTATGAATACGTCACCGACCCTTCCAAGTTCGAAGAAGAGTTGCTGCCTCCCCAGGATAAGTTCTACAGCCAGCTGAGAGGTTCAGGTATTACCGACGAGGAGTACAAGCATGCTCAGTCTATGTGGGTCAAGTTGGGTTGCCGAACTTTTGGTGATTACCACGATGCATACCTGAAGCTTGATGTGACGCTTCTTGCCGATGTGTTCCAGGCGTTTCGGGCGACTGCGATAAACATTTACAACCTGGACCCTGTATATTTTTACAGCCTTCCTGGACTGGCATGGTCGGCCATGCTCCTGCTGACTAAAATTAAACTTTCACTTATCTCCGATATGGATATCATGCTTTTCATCGAGAGGGCTATCCGGGGCGGCATGGTCCAAGTGTCGCAACGCTTCGCACACGCCAACAATCACCACATGGCCACTGGTTACGACCCCTCCCAACCATCAAGTTACATCATGTACACTGATGTGAATAATCTTTATGGGCACTCCATGATGCAGCCACTCCCAACAGGGCAGTTTGAGTGGGTTGATCCTTTATACCACGACATCAAAAAAGAGTGCGACGAGTTTGGGTTTTTTGCCGAGGTCGACCTTGACTTCCCCGAGAAGCTGCAGGATACATTCTGTGACCTTTCGCCTGCTCCGGAATTCAAGTGTCCACCTGGCTCGGATCAACCGAAGCTCGTCATGGACTTGGAGCCCAAAAAACATTATGTGCTACACTACCGGAACCTCCAGTGGTTAATGCAGCAAGGGGTCTCGGTCAAAGCAGTTTACCACGTGCTCTTGTTCAGGCAGTCTCCATGGTTGAAGCCGTACATCAAACTGAACACCAAACATCGCACTGCTGCCACTTCGGAACTTGATCGCGATTTTTTCAAATTAATGAACAATGCGGTATTTGGGAAGACCATGGAGAATGTGCGAAATCACGTTGATGTGAGGTTGGTGACGAAGAAAACACAGTGTCGTCGACTTGTTGCAAGCCCGCTGTTCAGCTCTCGAACAATTTACAACGAACAGATGTCTCTGATTCGCATGAACCGGGGCGAGGTGCTACTCAACAAGCCCATCTATGTGGGAGCTGCAGTTTTGGATCTGAGCAAGTTGTGCATGTTCGAGACATATTACGACATACTACGTACACACTACAACCACAATATCTCGCTCCTCTACACAGACACAGACAGCTTGGTGTACCATGTTCGCACGGCCGATGCGTATGGTGATATAGCCAAAGTTCCAGCTCTTGTCAAGCTCTTCGACAAAAAAATACCCGGCAAACTCAAGGACGAGAAAGACGGGGATGTGATTGTGGACTTTGCTGGACTTCGTGCCAAAGCCTATGCGATCCGGGCTGAGGGTTCTGTAACAAAAAAGGCAAAGGGTGTAAGCAGGCAAGTGGTTCGGGAGCACCTCAAGTTTGAGGATTACCTCGAGTGCCTCAGAACAAAATCACCCATTCTACAAAAAGAGCATCGTATCCAAAGCGTCGATCATGTGCTTACAACTAATATTGTCAGGAAAGTTGCTCTGGATGCACACGACGACAAGAGGTGTATTCTTGAATGTGGGGTCCATACACTTCCGTGGGGCCACTATCGCCTCCAAACTAGTAAGGCCTGCGCAGAGTGTAACAAAAAGTAATAGGCAATGCGAAAAGAAAAAAAAACATGCATGCATGGCACAGCAAAATTAAACTTCTGGAAACTGCTAATTGCAATTTGTACTTGTGTATATAAAATTCCACATTTCTTATTGTGTGCTATTTTTTTAATTTTTTTTTTGTATCTAAAACTGTTCAGTTACTCTTTCATTCTTGACGTCATACACAAATGTTTTCTCTGCAATAAGAATGACGCTGCACAGAGTATCTGCAGGCAAGGCGTCGTGGAACTCGCATACAATCTTGATGTTGGTACGATCGTTGACAACCACCTGCTTCCTCTTAGATGTGTTGATGACGAACATGGGTCTGCGAGCTATGAACTCGTTGGGGTTGTAGTACACGTCCACATTGCCGGAGGTCACTCTTTTGTAAGCTGTGTACGCCTCGTAAAGTTTCAGGTAATCGTTGCTCGTAATGTTTAGATTGTAGTTCTCGCGTGGGAAAACTTCATTCCTGCCATTTTTGAGATAAACATTCTTAATTTTGCAATTATCGAACTGGCTAGAATCTTTCTCTTGGTTATTATTTTTCCCTGTCTGGAAGAGCACGACGGTAAACTCTGGCATATCGTACCGGATGCTGTTGAACTGCGTAGTAACATCAAATTCAAAATGGTTGCCGGAAGCAGGTTTCTGCACGCACTGGTAGCCGTAAAATTGGATGGGTACTTGGGGGTTCTTCAAGATGTCGGCTTTGTACTTGAGACCGTAATTAGATTCGTATTCTACCACAGGCATGCGCAGCTCCATGGACTGGATGACGCACTTGGCAGCGTCGGGTAGTGTGTTGGCAAGTGCTGTACCGTCTGCACCCAAGGTGCTGTAACGCATCAGCACATCGTTGTCGTTGGCGCTTCTGCGAAAAGTGACGCGTAAACCACCCTTCCACATAATCTCCGTATAGTCGGAGAAAAAGCCTGGAAGCAAGCGCATGGGAAACAGTACTGTGTGGCTTTGAGTTTTGATTTTTGTACCTGCTTCGAATCCCCCTGCCTGGTAGTATGCTGCATCGGTCTTGGAGAGCTTCAGTGTTGCCACAGCTGTAGAAGTAATCCCGGGGTAGTCAACCCGATCGATGACGGTGCCATGCTTTCTAACTTCCACTTGCGAGAACAGATGCGGTACAAAATTGTCCACAAGTTTTAAATTTGCATTGGCGTTAAATGCTTCCCCGTTGTCTCTCTTCACCACATCAAACTTGATATACAAATCAGCTCTGTGAGGGTGAATGAACCCATCCCCGACGTCCACATCGTATTCAATCTCCCTGTTCGGTTCGTTCAAATTGGCGAACGTGCGACGATTGGGTGGGAAGGACTGCAACTCGTAACTTTCGATTTGCTCCATGATTGTTATTTATTATACGTTAATCTCCACGACGGCGGTGGTAGTAGCTCCGGCAAAATTCACCACCTCCCCCTTCTCGTTTGTCACTGCCAATTCTATGTTGTCTATGCGATTACGAGATATGGGGAAGTATATCGGTGGTGAGGGTGTGTAGATAATCGGTTCCATGAATTCAGAGTTTGGTTTAAACGTAGCGATGATACCTGTTTGCTTGTGGCTGCCTGGGATACCATCCGAGGATTTGGTGATCATGCCTTCTGCCACATTGCAATGTATGTTCAGAGTCTCGATGGCTAGAAATTTAGGAATGTTGGCACCGATGTGCTTGATGCCAGGTTCGAGCTTTGTGTTGTTCTCGAATCCCAGAAGCTCTCCAACAGTGCCTAGGTCTACTGTTTCCGTAGCAGACACAATTTCAACTCTGTGAGTTACAGAATTTTGAGATAGCAGTATATTTCTTGGCAATTGGGCTTGTAAGGTAGACAGATTGTACTGTCCTGGCGTGATAACTATTTTTTCATTTCCAACAGTAATTTTGTTATTGTGCTCCGTGACATTGGGTATCAGGTACATGCTGTAGAATGCACGAAGAGCAATAGATTTAGGATAGATGATGTCGTCATGCAACGCGAGTTTCAAGACCGAAGTCTCGCTGGTGAGATGGAACACTCCCATGGTGTTTTAGGTACCACAATGCTTTCTGAAAATGCTCCACTGAGGGGTTATTTATTTTAGACATGTATGCGAGAACGGAAAGGCATAGGTGGCCGCAGTTAACATCGGTGAAACCCTGGATGCGTTTGTCATTGTAGTAGAGGTTGGCAACACTGAGATACTTCACCAACCTGGCAGGCGGTGTGCCACCGAACGAATCGAAAACAAATGCATTGTTATCGTCAATTTTGAGGTAGCATATCCAATGTGTACCAGGATTTTTGTAACTGTCCAGGTTGACCACGCCATACTCCTTTTTCTTCACAGCAGAGGGTAGAGAATCGGACATGAAAACACCCCTGAAGTTCCTTATTCCCAACGGTTCGATCAGAGATTCAATATCGAAGTTGGACAGGGCTTCTTCTTTTTTTTATATTTCTTCAAAGCATCGAGGTTGTTTTTTCGCTTTTTGGTCACACCTTTCCCCTTCTTCTCCATAGCCAGGTTGTGACGTTTCTGTTCTTCCAGCTCGGCCTTGTTCTTTTTTGCATCGATGACGGTTTTGGCAATGGCAGCACTGCCTCCTGCCAAGCTGCCCACAGCACCCAAAGCTGCCAAGATGGCCGGAATGCTGAATATGAAACCTCCAATCTTCTGCTGCTTCCGCGAATGCTGCAACTTTTTCAATTGTGGAGTGCTGAGCAGCAATTTCATTCCGTGTCCTTTAGACAAGCATGAACGTTTCTTCTCGCGTTGTTTCTTGGTGAGTAACCCATCGAGGGCACCCAGCGTTTTCAGATTCGAATATGGTATCTGGTACACGACGCCCTTGGCCTTCATGATGTAATTTTTTTTTTACGGTATGTTATTTTATATATGTTCAGAGATTTTTTGTTTTCCCTCCCGTGTAATTTTTTTACGGTATGTTATTTATATATACTTTGCAGCTATTAAACAAATTCGATTATGTGTTTTGTTTTCTTACCAAGAAGTTCTTTTGTCCCCTTGTACACGATTCGAGTTGTGTTCTCGATTAAAATGGATAGCTTCTCGTCGGATAACATGCTAGCGTATCGATCTGGTAAAAATAGACTGTATTGTCCGTTGAGCAACAGACGTACTTTGGGACCATACTGGGTTGCAACAATTGAACCGGAAGTTATTGCGTAAGGTTTGTCCACTTCCAATTCCTGAATTTTTACATACTCGACTGACAAATTTAGCATTTGTTTTAATGCCTGGACGTCACTAATTTTTTCACTCGTATCGAAGAAATATTTTTTTTGGTCTCGTAGATTTTTTTACAGTGTGTTATTTATAGAAAAAAGTTTCGGCATTGCCTAATGCGATGAGGTGATCGATGATCCTACTGGTTTCTGCATTTGAAGCATACCAGTCGTCTGTATATCGTCTCCTCCCCTGTCTCCACTCGTGAAGTTCGTCCATCTTATCAGCCAATTTTTCATCAGCAGCCCGAAAAAAAAAAGCATAGGGAGAAGAAGAAGATTTCACACCGCTTATTTTTCTCAGATGATCCAGAAGTAGCATTTCACAGGGCAAGCGAAATTGTGGTGTTATTTTAACTAAAATCAATAAGCTTTTTAACATCCTCGTGACTATCGTCGAAGGTAAATATAAATATTTTGCATAACACTTCAGTTGGTAAGTCTGTTATATGCGTAGACATTTTTTTACTGTATGTTATTTAATTACAGCCCCCACCCCAATTTTCGTTTTGTATTCATGGCAATGGTCGTGCCCAATGCTGCAACCCGTTCACCCAGCGAGGCGTCTCTGCTGACGAGTCTCCCGAACGCGGCATGCTCCAATTTTCTATCAGCATCGTGACGCGCATCTAAATTCGTATATGTGTTGTAAGCAATATCGTGATCCTTGCATGCAGCATCCAGCAGATTTACCCCCTTGTCTCCTCTCTCCAGTCGCCGTTCCAGTTTAGTACCCGGTCCGCAGTATTGGTAACCTGGTAGGTGCATCTCGAAGGGTAGCTTGTTGATGATGTCGTTCACGAGACCTCGACCCTCGGCCACATTCCAGAATTTGGGAGGCAGGGTGTTGATGATTTTGATAAGGTAACCTATACCTTTGTTGTCGTTGACAATAAAGTTGCTAAGCTTGGTGCTAATCATGTCCATGATGCCCACCTTCTCGTTGTGGAAGTTGCGATTGCCTGCATTTTCTTCGCCTGCGATAACCAGCAATCGATCTACAAGCTTCCTTACGTCGTTTACCCAAACAAACTCTTTAGGTAGGGTATTGTAGAGTTTGACACCGCTGCCAGTTTTAATTTGGTTCCATATTGGCTTGATGAGGTTCCTGTATTTTTCTCCACTGCTTGATTTTACGCGATTCTGTGTTGCATCGTTGTTTTGGTACAGGGCATCCGTCATGATTAAAATTTCTGTGTAACTTTGGTAATCCTCGTCTGTGTAATCTTTAGGTTGCTTTTTGGTGATAAGTTCCCACAGGCCCACAGTGCCAGGATACCTAGTCCAGCTGTTCTTCTCGCCCAAATTAATTTTCACGTCGTCACCTTCGAACGTGACTTTTGACTTTCCAATTTTCCAAACCACACCCTCGTTAGGTTCCACAGAGGGGTACAATCCAAACACCTCGTCCTTTTCAAATTTCCCGGTGCTCAGGTAATCTCTCGCCAACGGACCTAATTCAACTACCTTGTCTGAAGAGGTACTGCCTAGAACCTGACGTCTCAGAGGTGCAGCTCCAAGTTCGAACGGGGTAGTGTGAATACTGGATATCGGTGTAGGCACAGCATAATTTCGAGCAGCAAGTGGCACGAGCTCGTTGATTAAATCTTTATTTTGCTCGGTAACATCTTTGATGTCTTTACCTAGTCCACTTATAGCATCAATAATAGGTTGGTCCTGTCGCTTTTTCTCTTCGTAAATTCCGCGATTCTCTGATTTCCAACCCCTGAAGCGTTTGGCCAGGTAGTCGCGCAGCTTCAAGTTGTCGTCTGCGAGTTTGCGTTTCATTATTTGTTATTTATAATACGTCAAGACGTTTCTTGTAACGTCGCAACGTTTAGAAAGTTGTTTATTTTGTTTCTGTATTTTCCGTCATTGGGTTTCCTCGTCATGTCTATCGTGGCGAATCCGAAATCATCTTGATTCCAGCATGAAGAGCAAAATTTGGAAAACTGATTGTAGTTCATGTCCCCGCCTACATAATCATCGTAAGCATGTTTTAAATTGGTGTGGTCTTGACGAAACAAGCAAATAAAATTAGCGTTGTCTCGGAGAAGCTGCTTGGGAATTTTAGAAAAAGTCTGAGCAAGGTAGAAGCAGTCCATGCCTCTGTGCCGCCCCTGTGTAAAAAAATTGCGAATTTCGTTATGGTTCTCCAGAATGACATCGTCGAAGACCACCACCGAATTTTCATGGCAGCAGTCTAGTGGAATTACTTCGGAGGCAAAAGTAGCTATGCTCAGCCCTTCGTACAGTTTTGTCAGCTGTTGATATTTTGCTTGCTCCAAACTTTTGGAAAAAACATACAAGTGCCTGTTCTTCCAATCTAACCAGTCGGGAGCAAGAAGAAAATTATCAATAAGTAAAGTTGTTTTCCCACACCCTGAAGGTCCGACAATAAGGCAGCGAATGTTGTCCGGCAACAGTTCGCCGTTTTTCCTAGCCTGACGCTCCGGGGGAAAATCTGGTAGTCGCCTCACCACATCCCAAGGACCCGTTACACAATCACCTCGTTTGCGTCGATCCAACTTTTTTCCTCGAGTCCCAACCATTTCACCAACAGTTTGTCACCTTTTCTACGTAATACTTTTTCGATAAGATACGTATTGGGGTATTTTGTTTTAGAGAGTTCCTCCTCGTAGAATCGCCCTTTCAAAATTTCGTCGCGATTATCTTTTATTATATACGTGTGACGGTTACCGGGTAACAATCGAGCAACAGTGAAAAGTTCCGTACTCCAGTTTTTGGTAAAGCCTTTTTCAAACATGCGCTTAAATTTACTAATTCTTACTTGGTCTCCAATTTTGAATTTCGGTTTTTTGTTAGTGGGCCGGTATTTGGGGCAATAAACAGTAGAGATCAATTGTGCCTCATCAGACTTGCTGACATCGGCAGGCTTCATGCGTATCGTGCTATGCAAACTGTGATTATAGTCGTTTACGAGTTCCGGAAGCACATTGACCCACTTGTGGTTACCTTGAAGCGTGAATCGTTTCCACATGCGTGTTTTGAGAGTACGGTTAAAACGTTCCACTATGCTGGCTTTGATGTGACTGAAAGTCGAGTAATGTTGAATATTTTGTTTCTGAACAAACTGTTGAAATATCGAGTTGTAAAATTCCTTTCCGTTATCCGTTTGAAGAAATCGAGGTCGCCTGCCACTTTCATTGAAAATAGTTTTGAATGCTTCCATTACGCACACACCTGTTTTAGCCTTGAGGGGCAAAGCCCACGCAAATTTTGAAAATGTATCTATAACAGTAAGAAGATACTTGTATCCTTTGTTGATTTTATGTAAATTTTTTAGGTTGCCGCTACTCATTTCCACAAGGTCAGCCTGCCAAAGGTCATCCACGCCTTTGGTCACTACCGCCAGTCGTTTGTAGTTTCGTCGTGCAGGTTTATGCAGCTCGTTCACGATACCCTGCCTAGACATGGCGCGAAAATAAGAATATAGCCTGGATGGGATTTCTGGCTGCAGACAATGCTGGGTTTTCTATATACAGCTTGTCACCTATTTCTATGTCGATAATTTGAGTGGCATCTTCGGCATAGGCAGTCTCGCGACTTTCGGGGTGTGTGAAATCGACCAGCTCAACTCCTCTTATTTTAGGCTCATCGCCAATGTTCGTCACGGTCATGATTGGGTAGTGGGTTGCGTGAGGCAAAGACCAGTAGGAAACCTTGACGAACTGAAGTGTGCCAGCGAGGAAAAATTGATGATAAGCTTTTGCAGGAGTCAACATGTAGAGTTTGTAACCTGGATTGAAATGGGAGGAGAACTCTCTGTTTGGTATGCTGTACAGTTCGATGACAATCGTAGACTTGAGATTGTCGATGCTGGCATTTAGAGTGTTTACGTTGGTTCGAACCTCGGTCTCTATATCCTCCAATCTGCCATTCACCGATTCCAGGTGTTCCTCGATAGCATGAACAATAGTGTCGTAGTTTGGTTTGATCTTTACATCGACAATAAGGCTCTTGATTTTTTCATTTAAGTCATGTAGTTGGGTGCTGAAATTGGCTATAGTCGATTCCTGACTTGCCTCGATACTCCCAATTTGCTCTTTCACGCTGGCAATAATCTGCTGCAGGCTTTCTACAAGCGTCCAACTTGGAGCTCTGTATTACAAGGTCGTGGACCTGGGTTCTAATTTCCGCAAACAATTCATGCAGCTCGGTGATGTTCTGGTTGGTAGGTAAAGTCGCGACAGACCCCCGTATCGATTCAATTTCGGATTGGATGTTTTTGATGTCGTCGGATTTGAGTATTCGGTTTAGAGTTCTTTTCACGCTTTTCAGTTCCTGAGAGGTAGGTAAGGTGGCCACCGTGTTTTGGAGCGACTCCAAAGCTTTTTTCACCGCGTCCAACTCGGAGGCATCGGCAGCAGCACGTATGCCTTCTTGCAGTTGCGTTATGTCATCCTGGGTGGGGGTAGATTGTTGCAGGGTTTCCAACTTAGTCTGTATGTCGTCGATCAAGTGATGGAAATGAGACAACTCGGATTCTGCATTCAGATTTTCCAGTTTGGCGATTTGCTGTTGGACGTTGGCCAGTGTATCCCTGATGCCCGGCAGTTTGGTTTCCAGCTCATCGTGAACGTTCGCCAGATCATTTCTAATGGCAGCAAGTGCATCCTCAATATGGGTTATGGTGCCTTGCAGCTTTCCGAAATCCTCGTAGGTTTCAAGTTGGAGTTTGATGTTGGCCACGCTACGGGCAATAGCGTTCAGTTCGCTGGACGACGGTAGATTGTTGATAAAATCCTCCAGCGTTTGGAGTTTAGTTTTTACTTCGTTGATGGCCGCATGCAAAGCGTCCGTTTGTAGCTCAGCCTTGATGCTTTCCAACGTAGGGATTTCGAAAGATTGAAACTGTTCGCGCAATTTAGCAATACTAGCGTTCACGCGATCGTAGTCGCCTTGTGTTTTAATGCTTTGGATGATAGTTTGCAGTTCGGTCTGGATGTTGCTTGTTTGATCCTGCAAGCGTTGTTTCAGCTGTTCAACGTCTGAGGTTTGCGTTTGTTGCAGCTTCAGAAGTTCGTTCTGCAGATTGCCCACACTCAGTGCCAGCTTGTCGAGATTGTCTATCGACGCAAGGTCGGTGTATTTTTGCAGCAGCGATTTTAGCTCTGCATCAATCTTGAGTACAGGGTCCAGGCACTGAGACTGCAAGCTGGCTATCTCGGTCTGGAGGCTGGAGTTGAGCGTGGACTGTAAGGCCTGCAGGTCGCTTCGCAGCTTTTTAACCCTGACGTCGAGCATGAGAAGCTCGTCGCCATGGTCGTCGCGTTTCGTGTGGCCAAAAATATCGTTAGGCATTATTGTTATTTATTATAGGATAGCTAATTTTCATTTCTATGAAAAGAGGGATGAGTTTGTCGTAGTCGTCCAAGAGCTCTATGTACAGGCGATCGCCAGCAGATACATCGTACGTGGTGGTACTGTTCATCCTATCGTGTTTGATGCGATAGATGTTCTTGCCGGAGGAAATTTTGGCCTCTCCTTTATTCTCGGGATTCATGTCAAACTGCAGTTTGCCGGAGATGGGGAATTGGTAATAATTCAAGTTGTTGTTGAATATGTAGAAAGTCTTGCCCACATCCTCGTCGTACTGGGTCAGGATGCTATTCAAGTGTATAATCAACAAACCGTTGAGTTTAGATAATAGGGAGGGTAACAGGTCCCAGCTTGCAGGTGGCGACGGTGCGCTTTGGGCGGATGCCTCCATAGCCTGCTTCCTGAAGCCAAACAGGTTCATAGGCATTGTTATTTTATTTTATATTTAGCGATTTGTTTTCGAGCCTCAAATAATGATTCGAGCGTCAAATAATAATTCGAGCCTCGTCAGTGCTGCCAATTCCTATTTGTAGGTTAGCTTAGCCAGTGAAAGATCATATAGTGGAATTTTCTTCGAATAGGTTGGCAAAACCCAACCCTCAAAAAAGAAACATCCAATAGAGTTGCCAAATATAAAAAGGGGACAATGGGTCCCCCTCATAAAAAGCTACAGTAAGAACCCACAGGTCGCCAACTCTGTGCCCCCCCCCCAACAGTGTTGCCAAACATAAAAAGTACATGGGTCCCTCAGGCCCTTTGATGAAAGTTTACAGTGAAAAACCCAGTAGGTTAACAACACTGTCAAAGAATCTACGGTAGTGTTGCCAGATGTAAACAGAGGGCAATAGACCCCCCTCATAAAAAGCTACAGTAAGGGGCCCCACAGTGTTGCCAACTCTGTCCTCAAAATATACATCATAAAAAACTACGACAAGAGCCCACAGAGTTTGCAACACTGGGCGCACATAGGCCCCTCATAAAAAGCTACAGTAATAGGCCACAGTGTTGCCAACTCTGTGCCCTCAAAATATACATCATAAAAAGCTACGACGAGCCTCAAATAATGATTCGAGCCTCAAAAAAAGATTCAGAACTCTCATGTACGCTGAGGCTAGTGGGGTTAACATACACCGTAAAAGGCTACGCCTCGCCCGAACACATGTACACTCACACACAAAAAAAAAGCTAAAAAATTATACACCGTGAAAGGCTACGCCGAGTTGGAAACACTGCTGGTGAGGTTAACATACACCATAAAAAGCTACGCCTCGCCCGAGTTGGCAACACTGCTTGTGAGGTTAACATACACCGTGAAAGGCTTCAAAATATCAGTTGGTGAAATTTTCGTGGGGTGAGTTGGCAACACTGAGCCCCACATGATGATTCGAGCCCCAAAAGAGGGCTTAGAACCCGGCCACCTGTACTACTGAAAATGTTTGTACGAAATCAAGTCTACTGCTATTGGTGCAGATGGAATATCAACTATACTAATGTCCAAAATTAAAGCAAGAAACGGAAATTCTTTCCCGTGCTTTCATTTGGCCACATAATACGATCAGGTGATAGTAATAGTTATGATGTCATTGACATCTGGTTTAATATAGAAAATAAACTTACCTTAATGTGCCAGGATTCAGGGGTGCCCATCTTTATCAAGATAAATCTCCCCCTTTACATTTCAATCTCAAACCTATACCACCAAAATTTTCATGCCAATTTTAGAGTTAATGTTAATATTGAAGGGTAGATATTGCCTCCTCCAAAACATTAATTCTCAGTCTCCACACCAGAATTTCCGCAACAGTCTAAGACAATATCAATACACAAGAATTGGATACCCCCTCAATTTAATGCTCAATCCCCCTCTAACTAAAGTACTCGCCATAATCTATGACCTAGAGTTGGATACTGTCCCCCCAAAGTTTAATTCAGAATCCCCTTTAGAACCCACGTGCCAATTAAGACCTAATATATAGTAGTTCGATACCCCCCCCTTCGATATTAATATTGTAACCACATATGTATAAGAAATGTAAATTTAAATGTAATCGATGACACGGGTTAGGTGGCAGAACAGCCTCAGGCTGAACCTCTCCCACGCAAATAAAGAATTTGAATTTGAATTTGAATTTATTTTATTTGGCCATTAGTGCTTAAAGTCAAGTGCTTCCGGTTTCCCCTGATTGGTTAATTGATTTGGTTTATTTTACTTCGCATTTCTAGTCATGAGAATGAGTGATGTGATAAAATTGATAAAGGGACACTCACAAAGTACACACATGCACAAGCCGGAATTCGATCCCGGGACCCCTGGCGTCGTAGCACGCTGTGCATACCACTTCACCACGGAGGCACCGGCTTCCCTGATCGGAAACATAATGTTAAGAAGGGGGTAGGAGAGTATGAATGCACTTCAACACTCTATCGGCATCATTTGACTGATGTGCAGGCTTTGAGTAATAAGAGATGTGCCTTTTGATATCAAAACCAATGCAGCAGTGTGAGTTAACATGACTTGAGATTTTGAAGTACAGAAATCCCGTATGAAAACCTCAACAGCGTTCTTGTTTCAGCAACAATTGGAGGCCCGCTATAAAGATACTTGTCGTTCAACGCGACAATTAAAGTCTGTCATGTTTCAGTTTTCAAAACACGGAGAACGGAACTGCAAGAATTGTATACTTTTCTGTTCATTTTTCTCTTTGTTATGTAATTGTTTTTCCAAGTTTTTCATTTTTAATGGGAATCCCCGATGGCATAGTGGTAACGCCGTCGTCTTGTAAACAAGGGGTCCCCTGGTTCGATATCCGGTGGAGACACTATGCACAGAGATCCCACGTTAAACTGTAGGTCCAGTCTCAATTAGTCTATCTGTGCATAAAGTGGACTTACAACAAAAACTAAAATATAAGAAGTAAAAATTTTCTTATAACGCAGTAACAAGTAAAAGGTTACTTTCTCGAGTAACAGAAACTAGTTTCTATTCTAAGTTTGTAATAGTAACTTGGTTCTTTTGAGGTACTAATAAGCAACGAAAAGCACGAGTTATCTTACCGTTACCTTTCCTGTTTTCCAAATATTTTTTTTAAAATAACCAAGTGCTTACAATGATTTTGTTGCCTATTTTTTATATTTAGGTATATGATGTTAATTATAATTTATTGAAAAATATTTCAATTTCATAATTTATCATCTGTGGAAACATGAAAAGTTTGCTTGGACAGTATTCTTGATTTGTATATACTGGATTGTCCCTTTTTGTAAAGAAATATCCCGGTATTCCGGAAAATGTTCTCGGGACGCCCATTTGTCCCATATTTAGCTAAAGAAATAATAAGTGAATAAGAATAAGTCATGTTCTGAATTTTATAGTAATGCATTGGGAAAAAATGTTCTCTTAATGGACGCCAAGAGTTCACTCAAATATTAATATATTTTGTCAAAACGTTAAAAATTGGAGACTGACAATGCTTTTAACAACAATTGATTTTGTAATGTTTAAAAATGTTATAAAAAATAAAATTAACAATATCCATGCCTATATAATCTGTATGTCCCGTTTTTTATTTTAGAAATCTGGCAACCCTATTTGTATATTATCTAGAATAAAGTAAATGCAAGGGTAACTTGGTGTTACTAGTTAAAATAGAGGTAACTGAAACTAATCTAGTTTTTAGAGTTACTTTTTTAACAAAATAAAAGCAGTAACTGGGTTGCGTGTGACGTCAGAGAGCAAGATGATAAGAACATGAAGCCTCGTCTAGTTACACTAGCGTAGCAAAATTGCCAAGGGCCTTCCCGCAAAAACAATCAGCAACAGTCAGCAACAATGAATTTCTTTCAGAATTAACGTTATTTTGAATGCCTATACTGGCGAACGCAGAGGGGGAGAGGATGGGCTACAGCCCCTTCCGAAATTTTGAGGAAAGCAAACTTTTCGAATTAAAGAAGTAAAGAACTCGGGTAAAACCAAATTGATAAATGCAAACCCTCCTTACAGTGACACCCAATTAACGATTTTGTCTTTGATTAACTATTTCTTACTCTATAATCCCCACCCACAGTAATCTTTACAATTCCAGTCCCTTCCGAAAAAATCCTGTATAAACCAGTGAATGGATACTTAGGGCTACACCTATATTAATTACTTATTATACAAGTCGAACCTGTACCTGTGAATTATCACGGATTACAATTTATATATCTCTGGCTTCCAACCTGCTAGTAGGATTACCAACCTTAAAGAATAAAATTACGGGAGATTTCTTAACAGTCTTACAATTGTGGTCTTGCTGCTCTGAATACAAAACTGAATCAACTTGATCATGATCAAAACAACCTAGCAAATTCAATTTGTAGTTAAAGAAAAACAAAATCAACATAGAGATACCCAGACACTTCTGAAATCATAATACAATAACATAATTCTTCAAAATAAAATTCTATAAAACTATAATAATGAAGAAATAGAATATTACTAAATTCAGCGGCGGCAAGGGGGGCAGTTGCCCCACACACTTTTCGCCATTTTGCCCCCGCACTATGCTAAACCTTATCTAAAAAGGAAAATATACTGTCCTTGCCCTTTGGCACCTCCTCCCCGGTTTTAGAACCCAATCGCCGCCACTGACTAAATCTCGGCATTACTTGCAGATCACAAATTGTGTCCGGGAGACTGGCGAGTGAGTTCGAATCCGGGTCGATTGACAAACCTACCTGCTGGCTCCTTGCAGTCAAAACAAAGTTCAGAAGCCAGTCTTTGTCAACAATGGATTTCAATCTCTTCGTTTGGTTATTGATTGTGCCACTTGAACGCGGCCCGTGTAGCAGCTGGAAGTTAGATGCACGCTGATAGATGGCAAAATCGGATATCGAGATCATTGTTTTAATTTAAAAACAAGAAAGATTTCTTACATCTAGGCCAAGGTCCGTGGAATCCAAGGTACATAGAGATTAGGTAAAGCCATCCGAAGATTGCCGATCTTGCACGAATGCGTGACGTCACCGGAGAAGCAGTGAGCTCGGCTGAAGCAGACTTCCCCTATATACAGGGTGTTTCTAAAGGTCGTTTACAACGCTTGGGAGGTGATTCCTCACACGAAAACAAGCAAAAGTGTGAGTTCCATTTTTACGACTGAGGCTTCGTTTCCGAGATAGGAGCGTCGCAAAAGGTGACAAAGTGAACGTCACACCTAACTGGGACGAATACTATCACAGATAGAAAGGCGGTTCCAAGGGAATCATAAAGGAATCGTATGTGCTCAGTCCGGAAGTCACTATGAAAAGTTCACTGCACGCATGCGCAATGGAGTCCTCAAAGAAATTTGGGATTTCCAGCAAGAACAATGCATGGAAAGGGTATGTAACGCAGCAAGAAGGACCGTGACAATGAGAAATGCGTTAATGACAACACATCCCGATCTCAAACATCAAAACATGAGCACGGAACACAAAATCCGAAAAGTTGAGCACGGTTGCATACCCCAGTTACATGCGAGGAATGAACAAATCATGTCATGTGGCATACGAGACACACATTACTCCACCAGGAGGAGGGGAAGAAAAATAATATCAGATGATTGCGACAACGTGTATTTTTACACGCGACAACTACGTAATACCCCCCCCCCCCACACACACACACACCAAACAACAAATGCTACAATGTCTTACGTACAGACAGTGCGTGTCACTGTACACCAACTGAAGATGTCACCTTCACCACACAAAGAGGGTGGGGAGCAATACTAAGAGTGTTCGCACGCGATCACTGTGACGTAAAAGAGACCAGTTTTGGAAGCGCTGCGCAGGCAAGTCTGGCTCTCGTAGTCTACGTTTGACCTTCATGACTGCTCTACCCGCGAGAGGAGCTCGAAGGGTTGGTTCTCTCCGGCAGTCGTCCCAGTCGTGCTGCAGGAACTGGGATATGATCAGCAGTTCGCTCTAGGTTGTCATACGTATTGAAGAGTACTAGTATGTTGTATTGAAATAAGTTGAAGTGGTGGAGTGGGCAAGTCAAGTATCGCAACAATTGGTCTGTGGTGTTCGTACGGTGATACGGCCAATTTGTGCAGTGTGCCATTGTTAAACAATAACGATACTTTGCAGTTCCAGCTCCCTATTACACAGATGGCTGCGTAAACGACCCAGCAGCTAGCAGACACGCATCTCATGTATGGGAAGGCACGTGGTAATAGCCGTGAGGCAAGGCGTCTTTATGGAGAACGCTTTCCACATAGACGTTTACCATCTCACGCCTTCTTTCAGGTAGTCGACTGCGTGAAACAAGGTCAGTGTTACCACCGCGGCAAGAAGTTGGAAGACCCCGAAGTGTACGCACACATCAGTTTGCAGAAGATGTGTTAACAGCGGTCGCAGAACATCCTGGCACCAGTCAGTAAGCGCGTGCTCGCTTGGGCACGAAACACGTCTCATGTGAATGTTTGGCGAGTGTTGTCAGAGGAAGGAATGCACCTTTTTAAACTGCAGAAAGTACAAGAACTGTTACCTCCTGACTTTCGCCCTCGTATGGAGTTTTGCCAATGGTTGTTGCATCAGCTGGACACAAACCCTCACTTCGGGGCAAAGGTATTGTTCAGAGATGAAGCCATTTTCACCAGGATGGATGTCTTCGATAGTAGAAACAGTCATGTCTGGGACTTTGACAACCCACGTGCACTTTTTGTGGCCCATCACCAGCACAGGTTTTCAGTGAATGTGTGGTGCGGGATAGTACATGATCATTTAATTGGACCATACATTCTCCCTGAATGTTTGCACGTATCATGCATTTCTTAGTGAGGTTCTGCCTGAACTGTTGGAGACCGTACCTTTGGCACTGCGGCAAGAAATGTGGTACCAACACGATATGGCACCAGCTCATTTCGATCGTAATGTACGACATTTCCTGCATGACGTGTTTCGCAATAGGTTCATTGGTAGGGATGAGCCTGTGCCTTGGCCACCGAGGTCGCCAGATCTCAACCCTCTCTATTTTTCTTCTGGGGAGAAATGAAAACCCTCATATACGACATACCTGTCACATCACCTGAGGACCTCATTGCTCGCATCAACGTCGCCGCCGCGACGGTAGCAGATACACCTAGCTTGGTTGCTCGTACTCGACAATCCTTGGTTCTTCGCTGTCATCTCTGCGTAGAAGTGAACGGCAGACATTTTGAAAACCGTCTGTGATTATCGCCCTCGGCAAATCCCAGTGAGAACCCTCTTGGTATTGCTCCCCACTCCACTTTGTGTGGTGAAAGTGACGTCTTCAGTTGGTGTACAGTGACACGCACTGTTTGTGCGTAAGATATTGTAGCATTGTGCAGACACTTCCACTGACTTCTTACTCTCGAAAGTGAAAATAGACAATGAACGCCATCACGAACATTGATTATGAATAAACACAGAAAGGATAGCTTAGTTTAAGAAAAAAAAATATGCAAGTAAATATTTTCAGGTGACCAGATTAGATCGAAAAGCATTATTTTATATCTCAATAATAGTTGAATATTATGGCATTTGTTTCAGAATTCTTAATGAATTTGTATTTAATTGCTATTTTAAGTAATGACACTTCCACTGACTTCAAACATATAAACTTCTTGCATAATTTAGAACCTACAGAATAACCACTACTAATATTGTAATTTACGTCTGTGCATTGGGAGTATTGTCTTCTTAATAAAATAACTTCCTATTTCCTTCAGTCACGGCTGTTTATTCTCCACTTTCTTTTACAAAACAAGGAGATAACACATATTTTTGAGAAGAGAACGAGAACAGTTTATAGATGAACTTGACATGTCAGACACTGTTACCTTAAAATATTGTTCAATTGTTTCTTGTGAAGTAGAGTGAGTCTTTTCCATAGTGTGAAAATATTCTTGCTGAAACAGAAGTTTCGAGGCTGAAAATTTCAGATATCATGTTATAATCATGATCTGCAAGGAATGTCATTTTTCTTTCAGTGCAAGAGTGTGTGGGAAAATTCAGAACTGCAACTTCTACATGCATTGTACGAATGTTAAATCGTATGAGCTAAGAAGAAAGAGAACATATAACTGTTTACATGTAGGGTTTTACGGTAAATGAAAGAAAACATGTTTAGATAGTATTGTTTTTTTCTTCTAAACTACATATTTATTTGCGTATTTTGCACCTTTTTAGTGCATATTTGCGTAAATGTTTTCGGTATTTAAGTGCGCAACTATCCGGGCCAACCAGAGAACATTCTATTATCGAGAAGAAGCATTGACGTACTGAATGCTATTTACAAAGTATTTCTATTCTGTGGTGAAGAGAAAGAGACGTAGAAAATGTAAACACGTGTTTGCGACTGGCGAGAAAGAAAAGGACAAATGGTGGAACATTCTTTTCTGTATTTAATCGCAACTATACAAGGAGTAGTGAATATTTCTTCAGCAGTGAGTGGTGTGATAATAAAATATATCTGAGAATCAAACGTAAAATATAATATTTTGCGTTAATCTTAAATTGAAGTTTAATTTTGTTGAGTCAGAAATGCTCTCCTTCAATGACAGTTGGATCGTGTACAGACGGACGGCTTAATGAATTTACTTGCTAATAAATAAGAGTTATACTTCAACTTTAAGTTCAAATGAATCAAATTTTTTGAACATTTTTACAAGAAATGAAAAATAAAATAAGATAATGTTATTTATATTCAATGTTATCCCCAAAGAAAGATTACTGGGAAGAGAAACGAGATTTGGTTTAGGTTTCCAATCCTAGAAAGCAAAAATAATATAATTCACCTGACTTCCTATTTGTGGAGTGTCAAACAACCGTTCTTGGCTCATAAAAAATTCAAAACAATTTGATCAATGTCCACAGTATTCTACGAGTACAATGTCTATAGTGGCGCAAGAGTCTTTCATTGTAGCAAGTAGTGTTCGAGCCGAGACTCAAAAAGCAGAAACATGGATTAAAAGGAATGGACTCTTCCCACTAAATCTGGAGGTCTGGTTGCCTTACATCAATGTTTACAAAACTAAAATTACCAAATATTGCAGGCTGCAGATTTCTGGCGCCTGCCTCTCTCCAGAAACAAACATTCAGTTGCGCGAGGACAAAATCGAAATTCTTGCAAAATTTGAAAAAAATCATCAACGGTTATTTTCGTAGGTTTTTATAGGTTGTCATTGAAATATTTTAGAGTTCGAGAGGGGGGGGCATGGGTACGGGCCTGCTCACTGCATTGAATTGAACGCAGCGCTGCATGATATATGCTAACTAACTAACTAACTCTCTAGCCTTCTTGAACCCGAAGGTTCATGGCTACAGCAACACAGGCCTTCCATCTGTCCCTATCCTGAGTAAGATCTATATACTGTTTTCAATCCCTACCAATTTCCTTTAGGTCCATCTCAACATTATCCTTCCATCTTCGTCTTGGTCTCCCTACTGGTATCTTACCATCAGGTCTCCCAACAAGAATCCTGTAAACTCTCCTTTCCTCTCCCATTCGTGCCACATGGCCTGCCCACCTAAGTCTTCTTGGTTTAATCATTCTAATACTGTCTGTACATGAATACAAATTATGTACTTCTAAATTATGTAACCTTCTCCACTCACCTGTCTCCTCATCCCATATATGCAAATGTTGTAATTGTTGTTTTTCATTTTCGATTGCAAACAATTTTATTACAAATAAGCACACCATCCCTCCCCCAACAAAACTATATTTTAATAACTGTACAAAAGTTCACTTCTTAACCCTTAACGGGTGTGGCGTGGTCTCTGGGACCTGCGTCCTAGAACAATGATCTCGTTCTCGGGAGTAAGAACAAGCACTTTCCTCTCCTTCTCGGTAGCTTCATATTTTGGTATATTTGGTATGCTATATCATTGGTATAGGCGCCACATCGCTAGCTGATATTTAGTTTCAGAGCAGTAGACACTCGTGGGTCCCATGGACCACGCGACGCCCCTTGAGTAAGTCTTTCGGTACAGAACCTTGTGCGAGAATCCGAGTTGATGATCCGTCTTTTATTGGAAATATCCTTCCCACACTTGAAGAAGTTGGAAGCGAAAGGGAATTATCAAATATGGAATCTGATGAAATTGATGATGAAGCACTTATTTCCACTGACTATCGTTACGTTGATCAATAAGCTTTCCTCCCTCGTTTTGACATTGTGCAGATCTTTTTTTAAATTTTTTATGTGATTTTGTTTTCTTTGGGTAACTGCATGTATGTTAATAATAATAATAATAATCCTGTGCGTAACAGCCCATGAAGGGCCTTGGCTTACCTACCGACTGCTGGTCTCCCTCCCACGCTTTCATTCATCACCTCTAAGCGTGGAGATCTTCAACCAGTATTGGAATAGCCGGGTGGTCAGCCCGACGTATCCCCAGCCGTTATAGTAGGTCTCCCCGACAGGATTACGCTTACTCATTCGAAGATCCCCAATTTCCTCACGATGGTGGGTTGTCACCGACACTATACACAGGTCGAAATTTTCCGGAGACTGAACCCGGGATCGAACCCATGCCGTCCCGCAGCTGCCATCCAAATCAAGGTGCCTTAGACCGCACGGGGTAGGACATGTATGTTAATAAATGTGATAATTGAACAACAAACACATATTTTGTATCTTACAGTCAGATGAAGATGTATTTATTGAGCCGTTTATGAATATGTCACAGATTTTCGAAGCGTTAGATAAACTGAGTAATACAAACGGAATTACGGAAATAGTGGATGATAATTTGTGAAAGAGTTCGCTAATGTATCGATAACTCGTGGAATTGCATACTAAGGGTTGCGTTACAATCTGGCACGACGCCCGTTAAGGGGACAAAACTGCATATTTGTTCTTCATTATTTCTGCTCAGTTTGACGATTTACAATCATTTTCTATGAAGTACAGTAAGTATAATTATCAAGATATACAGAGAATCATTAACAAAACATCATATTTTAGTGTAACAACTTTGTCAAAATCTTGCATATACTTTTAAATAATTATTTCTTATCATTGACATAAAATATTATAGTAATGTATGGCTTCACAGTCACAAACCTCCGAAGCGCAGAACGAGTCCGGCTCACGATATCAGGGTTTGAATCGTGCCTTAGTGACGTAAATGTCGCTTCTCCAATTCCCTCTACCCACAATGCACCCTCATCGTTTTGATTAGTCAAGAGGGGAATAAAAGCGACGTAAAACAAGAAAATGTTTTAAAATTTGATCATTTCCTATTTTCAAAGAACTTTCTGCTATGCTATTTGCCATTCTTTTGGGAATCTTTTATAACACATGTTAACGTATGGTTGGGATCCTACACAGTGTATATATCCCGTCATAGGTTTTCCGTTCATAATGGATAGGAGTGCGATAGGCTATACCAGTTCCACGTGGCAGTGCCATTTCTTCGAAAATACATATGATATTTCAGTTATGTGTTTTTGTTTGTTTGTGTAGCCTAAATGTGAAGGCATGACATACTCCAATTACAAAACACTAAACTGTAGCTATTTGTTTTACTATTATTAACAAGAGCGATTTGAAAATGTATTTGTTTCCCCCTTGAGTATTATGAGATATATCTTATAACATGGCGAATATCTCTTCAACCACAGCTGTTTGCTGATATGTTTTACTAAAACAAACAAAAATGAAGAAACTTTTTCTCAAGGTGCAGTCATTAGGAGCTCAAGAAGAAATGTCCAATTTAAAAGATCCTCAACATTGCGTAATTTCCTCTTTTGTTCAAAATTGTTTTTTTTTTTTTTTTTTGTAGTGATTCTCTACAATTTTGGTCCATCCAGCATCCATAAAGCCGACGCTAGAAGTGAAATTCAGGAGGTTTTTTTTTCGTGAGCTGGCAACACTGCCCACTTATACATTATTATTATTATTGCTTCCCCCCCTCAAGAAGTATCCGCCTATTTTCAACGGAACTTTGCATGGTTGTAGGAACTACAACTGCTACATACATCCTTTTCATGAATGTTGGTCTATTGTGGTGGCTAGTTTTTTTCTTCTTAATATTCCGTTTCTTCCTCTTTCTTTAACTTTCATTGTTGGGAGGTACAATGTATAAATTATAAATTTTACCTTCGCTAAAAGCCCTGTTATTCACCAAAAACAAATAAATAAATAAAGGATTTAATTTCTCCACGATAACTAATTCTCGATCTATGATTCTTTTTTATACTTCATATCAAATTTAAAAAAGCGCACGCTTCAAAAGTTTCCGTCCTGAGAAGCTCATGGTACCTAGAGGCTAACAAATCATACTTTTGCAGTTTGCGAATGAAGCGACGAAGAAAACTTTCACTAACGCCATATTGCAAACAATTATAACATAATAGGACACCAACACTTTCACAGGACGTTGTGTTGTTTAATATTTCCAACTTTATATTTTCTTTTTGTTCGGTGCTCTGTTTCTATCGTCGTAAAAGTAAGGTAAAGGTAAAGTTCCCCGTGACAAAAAGTCAAATTATAAGGATGTGGTAGTTGGGCTCCACATATTCTCGATCTCAAAGATTTTGGAGGTGATGTGATCAGCACCAAGCTCCGACCGCCTTTACCCCCCAAGAATTGCCCCCAGGTACCTTCCATAATTCTGTCTCTGGTATCCACACGCACACTTACGTTTCCTAGATATTATGTTGAACTACTTGTATCAGAAAGCAAGTACAAGCAGTTCATTGAAAGAAATCTCTAGAATCGTATGCTCCACGAAACACTGAAATTAAAAAATATATATATTCTATTTGGCATGGATATAGGGCTTTGATAAGTTCTGAGGTTGGAAACACTGACGATCCCCTCGGCCCGCTGCGATACGTACGCATTGTTCAGGTACGACTGACAGGGGTGAAATTCTCCCCCTTTCGCCGCGGATGAATACATAAAACTTTGCTGCAAAGTTAACGTGTCTTCAAGTATATGTGATTCCTGTGATTTCTCGTTCATAAAACCTAGAGGTTGCAGTGAAAAATCTTCCTATTAAGGCAGAGAACGATGAACGAATACATTACGTATTATATGTTTTATTTATGCTAAACAAATCACAAATACTAACCAGAATGCCAAGTTCAATATTTTTGTGAACACTATTATCTCCTACAAATATCTTATAATATTTTCTAAGTATACAAACGGGATATTTTGTTAAATTTTCAGCCATCCTCGATAAAATTAAGGCACTCCATGGAGTAAAGTGTGTTGCCTAACTGCAGGGGCGTTGGTCGAACCTCGATAGGAGGTCTTCAATAGAAGTTCAATCATTACCTAGAATGAGGCAACGCATATAACGCCGGTAAAGGGAAATAATTATTTCAAGATCTAGGTGTTTCGTTTTTATTGCGCATGACTGTACATTTCCGCGCACAACAATGAGAAAGTAATAATTGGCTTTGTTCACAAACAGAGCTGTATCTATGCAACAGCATTCACTACCATCCATTACCGATTGAGCCGTGATAATTTTGTTGTAAAACAATTGTGTGTGTATTGTTATGGACAAAAAACGGCATAAAAGCTGTTAGGTTCCAAATAAAGGAATCAATGAATGAATGAGCCGTGAGTACTTGTAAGAGTAGTTAATGATATTGTATTTATATATTTTTCCTTAGGCAGGTAAAATAACGATAGGCTTGATGTTATTCTCACTGCGCGAATTAAGGTTTGGGTAGGGGGATACCCACTCATTGGGGCATATGTATTTTCATTTTAGAAATGAATAGTTTAGTTTTTTTGGGGTATGTACATTTGCATATTATGTAACCAGTCAATGAAATAAACTATTGCATTGCGGTTCTGCGTACCCTGGAGCATTGGCTGTCATGTAGGTCATTAAATCTTTTCATAATCATTTACATCTAATTTAGGAACAGTATATCTATATTCTAAGGAAACACAAACTCATACATACAAAAAAAAAATCCTTTTAGTGGAACGTCGTCGCCTTGCAATCAAGGGTTCCCGGGTTCGATGCACGGTGAAATCACGTTGCAGTAGTGGTTCGCATCCCACTTTAAACTGTAGGTCCAGTACCGATTAACCTATCTGTGCATAGAGCAGACTCTAGACAACAATCCAATCAACTAGTAACTTGACCAAATTTATATTGCCAATTCAAATTTAACGTTCATATAACTTACCTACATGTTTCTTGTGAACCCTTCATTACATGTAAAATATCAGCACTATGCCATGAAAACTTTAGTCGAAAACAGTCTGATGTTGTCTCAGTTCGGGGAGGTAGGTCAGTTGCAGATTAGTGTCCTTCATTAATCCACAAGGCTGCATAACTTTCCACAGGAAAATCTTTGATGGCTCTAGACAAAAAATGTTTTTTCAATTGTGATTGATACATAGTTAAAGAATGGTATACTACATAATATTAATCCAATTCTCTTTTAGGGGGTAAAATCATCCCTGGCAGGGACAAAAAATCATTTCCTTTTGCTGGTCAATTTTTTTGTGTGGGGAATCCCCACCCCCCTCCCCTACGTTAATTTGCACACTGATTATTCCACTCTTTACATGTTGAGTTACATGCCTTACCTCATTAAGTGCACTTTTGTTGTCGAATGGATATAGTTGTCGAATGCGTGTGTTGCTAGGTACTTTTGGTGTTCTTGGGTCGTAGACTTCCTCAGCAAGTGTGCAGAGATAGGGTGGCGTCGAGCCTTGCGACCCAAGAAACACGATAGTTGAGTAGATAACGTTGTTCTATGTATTAGTTGTTCTGGGACGTTACGTATGTTAGGTGTACTTGGGTCGTAGACTTCCTCAGCAAGTGTGCAGAGATAGGGTGGCGTCGAGCCTTGCGACCCAAGAAACACGATAGTTAAGAAGATAAAGTTGTTCTATGTGTTAGTTGTTCTGGGACGTTACATATCTTAGGTGTTCTTGGGTCGTAGACTTCCTCAGCAAGTGTGCAGAGATAGGGTGGCTTCGACCCTTGCGACCCAAGAAACGCTAGAGTCGAGTAGATAAGGTTGTTCTATGTGCTGGTTGTGCTTGTACGTAGAGTAGGTAGTTGGTTCTCCGGCGCAAGGCCGTAAGGTACAGTGTCTCTCAAAAGTTTTAGGACAACGACATTTTAAACTAGGCAACCCAATTTACACAAGGTGTTGGTGGGTTGCATGTAGAGTTAGGCTCAATTTCAGGGTTGCCACATGCACATTAGGTATTTATAAAATACGCGAAAGAAAGATATCCAAATATTATTGCATAAAACTAGAAAAAAAATCAGTATTACATTTGTTGCAATACTCTCAGAAAGAAACAACATCGATTTTATAGTATTTCATTGTTGATGAGTCTACACAAAGGAAAAGTGGAGAGAGGAAACGAAAGGGAACAAAGGAGAGGAGAAAAGAGACAGCAAAAGGAGAGGAGGAAAAGTAAGGAAGGGAAAAAAATAGAGGACAGAGGAAGTGGATAGGAGAAGTAATGAGGAGAAAGGAAAAAGATGTGAGGAGAGATGAGGAAAATGGAGCAAAGAGGAGAGAAGATAGGAAGGAAAGCGAGGTGATAGAAGAGGAGGAAAGGAGTTTGGAGAGGAGAGGAGTAGTCGATAAGAAGGGAGTGGAGAGTAGAGTAAAGGAGAGAAAAAGAGAAGAACGAAAAGAAGAGGAGAAGAGTGCAGTGGAGTCGGAAATATAAGACAGGAGAGGAGATAAGAGGAGTGGAGAAGAGTGGGATGGAGACAAGAGGCGAGAAAAGTAGGGAAGGCGGTATGAGATAAAAATAGAGGAGAAGGACGGGAGAGAAGAAGGAGAAGGAGAAGTTAAGAACAGAAGGGACTGGAGACGAGAGGTGAGAAGGGATAGTTGCAGAAAATACGTCTCGGCGTCAAGAACTGATGCATTGATAAAATTATCGACATGAAACAATCATTAACATTTTATAATGTATTGGAGAATGTATTAGATCGGTGCGAAATTCCTTTTGGCCGAGTTCAGAGCAAGATAAAATCTTCCACGTAAGATCTTTGATTTTACCTGCGATTATACCACTAAAAACATGAATGTAATTTTCATATTTATCCAATTTTTCTCCTCTTCTCGGTTCGTTGAAATTTTGTTATTTAACATTTCCCCTCCCCCCATCGTTAATTCCAATCTGAATCATTCCGTTTCATACGGCGTGGACAATGAACGCAATGGGGGTATGTCTAAAACGTACGAAAAGTTTCTGCCACCGAAGGGGTTTGAACCTACGACCATCAGATTATCAATCCTTAACGGTAACCACTACCCCACAAGCCTTCGCTCCTGAACACAGGTAGAAGGAGCTGACCAATGTGAAATATAGATCCAACCCCCCTCCTACATGTCATGTGCAAAGAATACTTGTTTGTAACAAAGAAAACGAGGGTAATACGACTGGGCGAAAACATTTAATGGAGAATTCCACATGATAGAAACTTTTCAGTCGATATTTGTGAAGGTATCTTTGCATTGAACTCGAGTGGAAAAAGGGGTAATATTAGTGTGTCCTGAATTGCCACAAATATAAATGGTTATTTCATTAATATTTGTCAATGTCTTTGAAGCAGAACACAATTATCGTTAGAGTATCATAATTCAAGATCTGATACGTGAAAATATCCCTTTAATCGTGTGTCAATTCATTTATTTGTTTATTTTTTTTAGTAAATTCCAGTTTTAGGACAATCTAGCCACTATACACTATTATTACAAATAATGTTGCCATGCTCTTGTTTAATAGAAGGAGAATTAAATAAAAGAGAACACCTCGTAAGGAGAATCGAACCTGGGACCGCTAGCAGCCTATATCATTTCATTCAATTCTCAATTTCAGGACAGACAATCACAAACATCAATGCCCGAGCCGGGATTCGAACCCGGGACCCCCGGCGTTGTAGCCCGATGTGCTAACAACTCCACCACGGGGGCCGACAGCACTACACCACGCCCTTACCTTCCGTTGAATCAACAATGTTTAAGTATTCTGTTCATCCAATATTGTAAATGTCCTTGGATATACATGTAGTTGAATTTTACTTTAATTTTGAATTGTTTCTTGTGGTATAGCATCTATCTTCGAGAATATATGTTGGAAGTGATGAAGAAAAACAAGAATATTGGTAGTTGTTGTGAAAATGCTAGTTACTTCTTCTAACTTATTATGTTGATTAGACATTATTAATGAAAAATATCTTGAGCCTTGAACATTGCAGGGCGATGTTATCTTCTTGTGATACTGCAACATATGAAATGCTTGTTTTCTGACGCAAGTCTCGTGTCCAGAACAGTCTTATGAAATGTATTTGCTGCTACGTATGGTAACATGAAATAATTACAGCGTTTGCAAAAATGTTTGCGAACTGCTAAATGTGCGAGACGTTATACGTAAACAGGCGGAAAATTGCATTCATAAAATCACATCACATTTGACAGTGTTAGTCAATAGAGAGTCGTGGAACAGTGTGTTAAGGTGTTGGATTAAATTCTTCTTATTTTACTATTTCGAAGAACAACAATTTTTAAGGTAGAACAACAGTCATTCCGTTCCGCTCTTTATTTCTTTTAAATTCTTGCACGTTCCTTTAATTGATTTAAAGAATAAATAAAAGTATTGCTTGCTTTTCTGTCATTGGCCTAGACAGTGGAATTATGCGTGCAAAGTTCCTGAAAGCTCAGATAGGTTAAACCGTTTATTGACAATCGTGAACTTTTCGTTTAATAGATAATATTTGGTTTTATACGACGGGAGAACATTGGTTGAATTTCCTTTCTTGCTCTTTTGAGATAATATATATATACTTCTACAGTAGCAATCGCGTTCGGAAAAGGTTAAAAAATGACTTGGTATTCAAAGGCAGATAAGCTTGGTAACCTAGCTTGTTCGCGTTCATGAGTCACGCTTCACAAGGCCGCTTCTTATCGCAAAACAACATTGTGCGTCGATGCCCAGCGTCTACACCCAGCAAATTACAAGTGACCAGAGTCGAATTTTAAAGAAAATCTGAAGAATAATAGATTTCATCAGAGGCGGCTAGGTGGGCACTATATCAACATGCAATAAGTAATTATTCCTGCAAACAACAATGCTTATTGAATGAGTATTCGGATAGTAATATGTGCTTTATCGTGTAACATGTAAGATACTTATTGGGATTACCGCGTAGTAGGGCAACCGATCCATGAAAAACAAAATAAAATTGAATGGTTGGTTTAATATAGATAAATATTTTTTTATTAATTTTTCCTCATTCCCTTGTCTTTCTTATTTTAATAATAACAATAACGCATGGCTCAAGAACTCTCGAAGGGCCTTGGCCTATCTCCCGACTGCCAGTCTCCCTCCCTCCTTTCTAGTGATCTTCAACCAGATGGGTGACGTGGGATCAGCACGTCGAACCCTCAACCATTATGGTGGTTATTCACCTGATGTTTACATTTTCGTTCCTGTTCGGCACGGTCGGGACCCTATTTCTGGTTTTGAAAGAGTAACATGGATTATGAAGACGACAATCATTGCGTGGCTGTTGGTTGCAATATGAGGTCCAGAACGAATAATTTTTCTCAAGTATCTGTGAATCTTTTTTCGACACACCAGATACGAAAACTCAGTATATTCAAGCAGTAATGCAAAAAGACTACGAACCACGACATGAGAAACTACGCCCTAGACACGTCACTTCATCGCCGTTAAATAAACCCAATGAAATATTTAAGTGTTTTTAAATTATAATTTTCTAACGCACATATGTTGGCATAACAAATTTAAAACGTAAATTTTTACAACCATGCATGTTATTATCTGTGGAAGAAAGAACAATTAAGAGAGCTGTGTTCTAGTAGATACACATCGTCGAAAAATTATCCGTTCTGATATAATCAGAGTACATTTCATTTTTTTGTTTTAAGTACACTTTATGCACAGTAAGGCTATTCGGGACTCAACCTAGAGTTTAAGTCACATTGTGCCTCCACCAGATATCGAATCCTGGAACACCTTGGTTACAAGGTAGCGACGTTACAGCTACGCCATCGAGAGGCTTCGAAGTATTTGAATGTTTATAAATAATGTAAGCTTTATTTCAACCAGCCGAATCCTCCAACTTCCTGCATATTCGTATCATGTGTGGAATTGCCTGTTTTTTTTTTCGTTTTCGTGGAATTAAAAATCAACTGGCGTAGCTATATATGTTAATGATTAATTAGAATGATAATTATAAAGAATGAGAAGTGGCCAAACATAAATTAGAACCAACTTAAAATACACGTTTATGTAAAAATTGATCTGTGGTTTTATTAATGAGAAATAAAATGTGCACTTTATAACTATTAGGTTAAGTAGAATATCTTTGTTTTTCATCGGTGTATTTAATCTTCCTTTTACCTTTAAGAATTTATTATTATTTACTTCTTCTTTAATATAAAAAAATCTGTAGCTTAATTTATAGGCGAATGAACGTTCTTGTTTAATGTATATACCAACGAAACTATTGGGTTCGATACCCGGTGGAGGCACATAGTGGTTCGGATTCCACTTTAAACTGTAGATCCAGTCCCGATTAGCCTTACTGTGCACAAAGTGAACTTAAAACATCAACTCAAAACCAAAAAAAAAACAAAACGAAACCATTGGTATAGAGGATCAACATTGTCTCAGTAAAGATTTCTATTGTTCCATAAATCATCATCCAATGACTCCGGGAACTGGTCAATTTCTTCGAGGTATCTTTAATTCTCTGTCACTTAAAAATTTCAAGTGATCCATATTGTATCCGCTCCTTTTTAACAAAGAAAGCTCGAAGACAATATGTATTCCACTAACTTATATTGGAAACTTGGTCAAACCGGAAGTTATTTTATCGCCTTCGACAATCGAATTGTCTGATCGACTATTTTTTGTTTACCCAGGAACATCCCCCATAGTAGATTTATTAGACCGGGTTACGCTACTCACTCGTAGCTCCCCAATTTCCTCACGATAGTGGGTTGCCACCGGTCCTATAGGCTATACAGACCGAGAACCCAGAGACTGAACCGAGGCGGACTCGAATGCATGCCGTCCCGCAGTCGGAGTCCAAAGCACAGCGCCTTAGACCGCACGATCACGGAGGAGGACTTTTCTTATTTTACTTTTGGCTAATCGCGAGGATGAGGATGAATAATGAATAGAAAAATAAAAAGAAGGTCACGCACAAAGAACCGGACGGGTCTTCAACCTCTTAGGTGATGAGTTCAAGCCCTAAATATGAGGATTTCAACCTTAGACCTCAATTTTTTTTTAAAAAAAATATAAACAAAATTACTATTTACACTAAACTTATTATCAAGGACAAAATAGTTTGTAACTGTGAAACTACCCTCTGTTAAACAAGAGCATGGCAACATTATTTGTAATAATAGTGTATAGTGGCTAGATTGTCCTAAAACTGGAATTTACTAAAAAAAATAAACAAATAAATGAATTGACACACGATTAAAGGGATATTTTCACGTATCAGATCTTGAATTATGATACTCTAACGATAATTGTGTTCTGCTTCAAAGACATTGACAAATATTAATGAAATAACCATTTATATTTGTGGCAATTCAGGACACACTAATATTACCCCTTTTTCCACTCGAGTTCAATGCAAAGATACCTTCACAAATATCGACTGAAAAGTTTCTATCATGTGGAATTCTCCATTAAATGTTTTCGCCCAGTCGTATTACCCTCGTTTTCTTTGTTACAAACAAGTATTCTTTGCACATGACATGTAGGAGGGGGGTTGGATCTATATTTCACATTGGTCAGCTCCTTCTACCTGTGTTCAGGAGCGAAGGCTTGTGGGGTAGTGGTTACCGTTAAGGATTGATAATCTGATGGTCGTAGGTTCAAACCCCTTCGGTGGCAGAAACTTTTCGTACGTTTTAGACATACCCCCATTGCGTTCATTGTCCACGCCGTATGAAACGGAATGATTCAGATTGGAATTAACGATGGGGGGAGGGGAAATGTTAAATAACAAAATTTCAACGAACCGAGAAGAGGAGAAAAATTGGATAAATATGAAAATTACATTCATGTTTTTAGTGGTATAATCGCAGGTAAAATCAAAGATCTTACGTGGAAGATTTTATCTTGCTCTGAACTCGGCCAAAAGGAATTTCGCACCGATCTAATACATTCTCCAATACATTATAAAATGTTAATGATTGTTTCATGTCGATAATTTTATCAATGCATCAGTTCTTGACGCCGAGACGTATTTTCTGCAACTATCCCTTCTCACCTCTCGTCTCCAGTCCCTTCTGTTCTTAACTTCTCCTTCTCCTTCTTCTCTCCCGTCCTTCTCCTCTATTTTTATCTCATACCGCCTTCCCTACTTTTCTCGCCTCTTGTCTCCATCCCACTCTTCTCCACTCCTCTTATCTCCTCTCCTGTCTTATATTTCCGACTCCACTGCACTCTTCTCCTCTTCTTTTCGTTCTTCTCTTTTTCTCTCCTTTACTCTACTCTCCACTCCCTTCTTATCGACTACTCCTCTCCTCTCCAAACTCCTTTCCTCCTCTTCTATCACCTCGCTTTCCTTCCTATCTTCTCTCCTCTTTGCTCCATTTTCCTCATCTCTCCTCACATCTTTTTCCTTTCTCCTCATTACTTCTCCTATCCACTTCCTCTGTCCTCTATTTTTTTCCCTTCCTTACTTTTCCTCCTCTCCTTTTGCTGTCTCTTTTCTCCTCTCCTTTGTTCCCTTTCGTTTCCTCTCTCCACTTTTCCTTTGTGTAGACTCATCAACAATGAAATACTATAAAATCGATGTTGTTTCTTTCTGAGAGTATTGCAACAAATGTAATACTGATTTTTTTTCTAGTTTTATGCAATAATATTTGGATATCTTTCTTTCGCGTATTTTATAAATACCTAATGTGCATGTGGCAACCCTGAAATTGAGCCTAACTCTACATGCAACCCACCAACACCTTGTGTAAATTGGGTTGCCTAGTTTAAAATGTCGTTGTCCTAAAACTTTTGAGAGACACTGTACAAGCGGCTTTGCGTCCCTCTCCAACTGTAAACAAAAGAGGCCCCCACAGATGGTAGAGACGTTGACGGCGTTGTGGGGCTTTCCACCAACATCTACCTGTACCAGTTTCTAGTTCTCCTATTTGGAGATGATGCAGTCAAAATGAAGTCAGTCTCAGCAAAGTAACGAATAAAAATGGAAGGAATTCTACACAGTTGTTGTACAATTAAATTAAATGTCAAAATAAAACAAAAATTGTGGTACACGGCAGGAAATTTCAACCCCGAAGAACAAAAATGTAATGAGAGTCAAATGTTTGGGCAACACGTATGTACTTGTAGTCATGGTAACTCTTTCTTATCCTGTAGCTGTCGTAGGATGTAGTAATAATTGTCTAATTATTCTTTAGTCAAGTTTTTGCATACATATGAATTTTTTACAATGGTATAAGTGCAATTTATTGTTTTTCGCTCTTTAATCTTTGATGAAACGTTTGAAAGTTTATCTCCTAGTATGTAGTACACATTTGTGAGAGCCTTTTTTCTCGGGCATGGTTTTAAAATTTCTCGCCTCTTTCTCTTCAACACCAAGAACTGCTAGGAACAGGGCCGGATTAAGACGAAATTGGGCCTGATGCTTGAAATCTTCGGTTAACAATAAACACAACAACGTTAGAGTTACGTCACAGTGCAAAGAATAATAGTAACTGTATAATAAGAAACGCTGTGTCTAGGCATCCGAAAATTGGGGCTCCAAATTTCATTCTAAGATTTATTTTCAGATTAATATAGCAAAAGAAAACTGTTCAGCTTTCGGAAAATTCTCGTCTGTTTTCATCTGGGCCTATTTCAGGAATGGGCCCAATGCTGCAGCATAAATAGCACCCACCTTAATCCGGCCCTGGCTAGGAATGTTCTCTCGAAACAGTCAAAATGTTGCTTTGAATCAGTAGCGTACGCAGGATTTCATCAAGGGGGGGGGGGTTCTAAAAGTTTCTCCAAATTCGAATTACCATTGTTTTATTATACTTTAATTAAATAATAATACTCATAATTGATTAATAATACTTATAATTAATTAATTAGTTGACCTACATTAATATAGTATTTATGAAAGCAATAGACCGAAATTAGTTTCTAGTCATTCGATTTTTATCAAATCCTGGGAGCATTTTTTTGTTTCTTTGTTACGAAATACTTGTCTGGTAAACGAGGTGAGACATTTTAAGGATGAAGAAAATCCATAAAAGTAAGAAAATATATTAAAATAAATTGAAATAATCAAAGTATGGAAGTCATCCAAAGAGATGCGGTGGTCTGGTCGGTAGAGCATCTGACAATCAAGCGGGAGATCCGGGTTCGATTCCCGAAATTGGTTGGAATTTTTCCGGCTTCTTCGCCTCATAAATGTCTCCGATAATTCACATCTGGATTGTCTCGCTGATCTTACCAACAAAACATTTTACAATAGTTAAACTTATTGTCGTTTGAATAATTTGTCTACTCAACAAGGTGAGACATTCTAAAGAGACATTCAAACGTGCTGCGGTAAAGAACACAATGGGAAGGCGGACTGGTGACTGTATTCTTGTCCGCCTAGTCTTTGTCTATACATTAGCCTCTTACAACGAACCAAGAACTTTATTTAGTTAATTCTCATTGTTCACACAAAAAAATACATGTTCGTTGAATACTGGCGTACGTAGAGGGGTGGCCGATGCTGTTACAGACCCAACCGAAATTTTGAAATACTAATCAGAATTTTCAAATAAAAATCCATTAAGAACTTTAAAAAATGAAAATGTGTAAATGTGAAACCTCTTTTCAAGTGAGTCCCGATAACCATTTTTGTCTTTGAATACAATTTTAATACACTGAAAAGCTCCAAAAAGTGTTTGGAATGCTGTGCTTTTCTCCATGTTGCATGGAAATAATAATTCAAATTATTATTATTGTTGTTAGTAGTAGTAGAAATAGTAATAGTATTGTCCCAGATCTTTGTCTGTGATAAATTGGCCATTTAATTTTTTTTCCACAGCATTTTTCACAATATTTCACAAGCTCAAGGGGGGGTTTAAACCTCGTAACCCCTCCCTTGCGTACGCCACTGCTTTGAATCTAATGTTGTAATTAAGAACAAAAGAAGCATTTGCCTTACGATGAAGTAAACCTTTATCATCACTTGAACGTTCATGTTACTGAAACTTTGGCTGCCTCTTGACATTTTTCTGAAGGAGGTTGAAATCAATCTGGGATATAAGTTGAAAATTCTGTGATGTTGTTTATAGGTAATCGTGAAGGAGCTATTTTTTAAGAGAGAGGGAAGAAATGAAAGAAACAAAGGAAAACAAGGTAAGGAACTTACATAAAAAGAGAGAGAAAAAATTTAAGAAGATAAATAGAAATAAGAGGGAGAGAGAGAGATGAGAGTTAAATAACTGAGTGAGAAAAAGGAACAGAAAGGATTCCATATTGTTCTCCCCACCCCCCCTTTCTCCTCTGCCTGTTTCCTCCTGGAAGAAAAGAAACTTAGAAAACGCCATACAATCAAATGGCATCATGTTTCATCTTCCAATGAGTTTTGAGGATTTACAAATTGCCTTACCTGTTATCCACCAGCCTTTCTGCAATGAATGCTACATAAATATAACTGAGCACATTTTTCATTATGCTGTATTTTGAGATCAATGTATTATTTGTACAATTACTTACTTTGCATAAATTTTCCATCTCGATTGAGTGTAGATACCAGGAAAGTGTAGAGCATGGAGGTAAGCAATACTTCTGTATTCTTCATATAATTGTGTCCACTAATTTTATGATAATCATATCAAAAATGAAATCAAACTATCGAATTACGAAAATACATACTATTTACAAAAAGCTTACATGTTCTGAAAAACTAACCGGACAATGAAACTATCCAATGTTGACGGTAATACAAAAGCTTACGCGTATTTAATGAAACAAATGTGATGATTGATGAAAATTTGTAGAATCAATGTCTTTTTTTGAAATACGTACTTTTGAAGAAGAGATGTTTTATTATATTTTGGCCTAGACGGTAGCACTGTAAACATCATAGAAAAATATGTTCATTATTACTTGCAGAGTAAATTGTGTCCAATTACATTTTAGAAAACAGAAAGATTGTTCTTACAGACCACGGTAAAACTATTTTATGCGTTACAGTTAAACTAAATTTGATAACGTCTGATAATGGCTAACCACGTTGAGTTGTAATCAAGGAGGTTTCGTTGATGACATGTAAGTGGTTCTTGAATTACAATTTAATCTCTTCGTTGAAGTCTCATTAGCTTATCTGAACATATTGCAGATTAAAATCAAACTCATGTAAAATACACAGACAATGTATTGAGGGAGTAAGAGAGTGAGTGGGTTAGGGTGTTAAGATATACAATTAATTCAACGATCACGAAATGACTGGTGTTATTCCAGGGCAAGGTTTTAACCTATTTTAATTGTATATTTATGTTCAACTTTCATTGTTCTCTTAGCTCTCTCTGAGGAGATTCTGGTAAATATGCCGGGTGTTTCATAAATACTTGAGGGTTACAAATATTTATTGCAAGTAAACTATTGAACTTACGTTAATGAAATCAGTCCAGAACGAACGAGGAACTCAAACAGTTTTTTGTACACCTACAAATGTTCAATGTGTGCATCACGGGTGACAAGTCACACATCGACACGATAGCCTAGTTCTTGCCACACTCGCATCAACATGGGCCTCTCGATAGTGTCTTTCGCTGAGATGATACGCTCCCTTATGGCTGCGATTTCGATATCATGCGGCATCGGTCAGACGAATACCCTGTCTATCATGAAACCTCACAAATAGAAGTCACATGGTGTAAGGTCCGGTGATTTTGGAGACCAAGACATTGTACAAAACACTGTGAATGATGTTAGTCCTGTGGGTGATTTGAGTGTCACCTAGAGGCAGGGATATGAACTCGCAGCTAGCAAAACACACACGCACAAACTGTTTGCTTTCCTCTATCGTTCTGGGCTGGTTTCATTAACGTAAATTCAATTCTTTACTTGGAATACATTTTTGTAGACCATCAATTATTTATGAAACACCCGTATTTATCCTGTGAATGAAGAAGGTTGTTTAGAAATTGCTTTTTCAGAAGCGAGTAAGTCTTACGTTACCATTTCTCAGACCCCTGTGTGTATTTTCTTTTTCCACCATTCCTTGGGATTAAATATACATAAGCATTCTTTCGCTCGTTAGAACTAAGTAACTAATTCTCTAGCATTTTTAGTCGCGAAGGTTTATGGCTTCCATCTGTTCCTTTCCTGGGAAAGATCAATCCAATCTTTTCATTCCCTGGCAACTTCCTTCAGATCCATCATCTCAACGTTATTTTCGTCTTGTGCTTCCTACAGGTCTCTTACCATCAATTTTCCCAACACGAATCCTGTAAACTCTTCTTTCCTGTCGCATTCGTGCCACATGGCCTGTCCACCTAAGTCTTCTTGATTTAGTTATTCTAATAATAATCATTTAATTGTTCTTTCGCTCGTTAGAATGATTGTAATACAAAATTTTACTTTAGGTATTATGTATAACCACAGTGTGTTTTTTTTTAAATATTTCATTTGCAGGGACTTCTAGTAAATACTCCCTTCAAGCTCCGGGATATTAAGTTCCTAAATTATACATATAATCACCCCCCCCCCCCGTGCCCGGACAAAAGAATAGCAACCAGAGCTGGGGTGCAGAGACCAGAGGAGGATTCCGCTTTATCCCCCTTCAAATAACCTGTAAAGTCATTTCACTGGGAAACTTTTGAACATTTTGTTCTCAAGTTCTATGTCACGTTTGACAAGCTTCAAATTTACAAATCGACGTTCTTATTTTGACATGTGTGTTAATATAGGATTAATATAGAGGAAGTATTGTTGGTGAACGTTTCTAAACAGAGGCTGAAAAGGAGATAGCAATTTTATTGCACCAACCACAAAAAAAGAACAGCCGTCTTCCTCTTCAGGGATACATCACGTTCATAACATTAAACTTAATGAAATTGTACATACTGTGCCACAAAGCATAATCAATATTTCTGACAAGTGGTTGGCCAGTCACATGTTGAATATTATTCCAATTCTTTATAAATCTCGTTTTTATCACATTAGAACAAAATCTTCCTGGTTTGATTTATGGTTTTGTTATGGGCATTTCAGCACACAGGCTATTTTTGCCCATCACATAATACGGGGATAAGTCTCTTAGCTAAAACAAAATTAGAAACATGGCCTTAAAAACAAAATAAAATAAATACTTAATAACTTCTAACTAATATTTTTAAAAACTAATCATTCATTCATTCAGTACTGAAGAACTAAGACAGCACTTGTCTCTGAGAAGTACAGTTTTCTTACCTAAGTTAAGAGCTGGGGTTAGAAAGCAGTGGCGTCTCGTGGCCTAAAATTTAGCCGGGGTTTATTTTTTAAAGAATTTAAAATATAATGACAATTCACATGAATTACAAAAAAAATGTTTTTTTTTCTTCTAGACTACAAAACTGGACTTACTTTTTTGAAAGAATTTAAAATGTAATGACAAATTACATGAATTACAAAAAAACGGGTATTTATCTTCTTCTAAACTACAAAACTGGACTTATTTTTTTAAAGAATTTAAAATATAATGACAATTCACATGATTACAAAAGAAACAGGTATTGTTGTGAAACATACCTTTCTACGAACGTTGACTCCTGTTCTTCTGCTCAGCAAATTATGTTATTACTTTTTCGTTGAAGCCCTCTTTGTTTGAAATGTATTCTATCTCTATTGTAAGCAAGTGCCAAGGCATTTGGTCTGTCTTGTCCCATTGCATTTCTTAAGCAGATTTTAATACGCTTCAATCTGCTGAAACATCGTTCAGATTCAGCTGTTGCCACTGTAGTTATTAAAACTATGTTTGTCATTTTTACTGTTTCTGAAAAGGTATCCTCTAAATTATTTTCAATGAAAGAGGAATGAAATCTACTGATAGAGTTTATGTTTTTAAACTCTTCACTACAATAAAGAACACGAAGTTCACTCTTTAGTTTTCCCTCTTCTATGATGGATAATAAATCTAGGAAGATGCCTCTGTTTAAAGATTGTTCTCTTTCATTATGTCCTCGTAGAGCAAGTTCATGTCGACCACAGAATTTTAAGCAATCGATAATTCTATTTAATATATGCCTATTTTTCCGGACAAATTCATTGTGTCTTGTAATTGACAGCCTATGTCCTTCATCAATTTGTGTTCGAACATCAACCCTGCCAAACTCACTCAAACATAGCGAATAAAAGTCACCAAAACACTACAGAACAACACGCGAGATCGAACGCGACGCAACGGAAGTAGCCCCGAATCAGCACTCAAATCCATTGGACTCTCCCCTCCTCTCTCTGCTAGCACGTGACCTTCACTGTAGCGTAGGTGGGTGTAGGCCACGCCTGCCTTTGCGACGTGCCCCGGAAAGCGATAATTGACATCAATGCCGCTAGGAGCGCTGTCGTATCCATTGCAACAGACGATGAATTTACGTGGGTAAAAATCGCCTTTTAAAAGACTATGTGATAGTTATGCGTTATGGTGATTGATAATTACGTGAATACGTCCGTTTTTCTTTATGGGCTAAGCCCCGGAAGTCCAAAGGGACGAGACGTCACTGTTAGAAAGGGGCATTCATCACACATATAAGGACAATGCACAACCCTACAGAGGATTATACTGACCATAAATCCAGACACAGAGCCTCGTTGTCTTTCAGCATTGCAGTTATCGGGGTTTATACTACGGGAAAGTGAGGTTGTATTTTGGGTGGCTTACCAGGATGTCACCCCTTACACGACCATGGTTATATCTTGTTTACTGAATTGAAGTAATTTTCACAGGTGCTTTTGTGGATGGAGACGATTACCAAGTGGTTGTACCAAAGAAAGTGTCAGAGAATTCAACCTTCTTAACCCATCAAGTAACACACTTTTACAATCCCAGTGGAACGATGAGAGACGTAGACCCAGGCGAAGACGAGAGAGTGCATTATCGCCTCCACTTTGATGGAGAGGATCATCATTTGGAACTGACTCCCAACCACGGCTTCCTATCACCTGGCCTCGTAGTGGAGGAGCGAGGCACCAGAAGGATGCCGGGGTTCAAGGTGAAGAGGGCAAACACCCGCCAGTGCCACTACACAGGGTTCATCAGAGGCCATCGTGGTTCCCGGGCTGCCATATCAACGTGCAATGGTCTGGTAACTGGTAACAGTATGATCATACGCGTAATTTCTTCATGTTTTAGTCTGTTTAGTAATCTCACATGTGTCTAGGAAAGTTTAGTTGATTCCGAACAAAAAAGGTTTTCAGGTGAATTCGGTTTTAGAGGTTTTTGTCCCTCAGTGGGGCGGGAGTGCGCAATGTGAGAGGGGATGTGGGGATGTTACCCGCGCAGTTAAAATTCTCATAAATCTCTGATTCTTGGTTCTCACTTGCTTTCCCATCAATGTTGCCAACATATGTCAGTGTAGTCGTGTAATTTCGTTGTCTCTGGTCTTGTCAGAAAGGGTGCAAAGACCGTACTTCAAGCGAATACATTTCGAGAACGGTGTCGCAGTTCAGTCTTGAAGCCTGGACTGGGAGCGAAAATCTTTCGAATTATACTTCGACTGCAGCGCGTAATAAGACCAGTAGATAAAATTAAGAACATAATTTTCCCCGCGTTATAAACATTAATTTTTTACCGTAGAAACCACATAGCATTTTTAAAAGTTCTTATATGTATTGCTGTGTGGTTTTGACGCACGCAGCTGGAAAATGGAAATATATGTGTAAAAGTTTGAATGTTTGTAAATGCTCGTCCCTAGGTTGCTTTTTGCCCGGTAGCCGGGGAAGCCAACGGTTTCTTTCCCCCAACGGCTTCTCTGTTTGAAAGGTAACAATAGGGCCTTGCCCCGGTGGTTGGGAGCGGGCCGTTTGTCTGAGGTAAAAATACTGGGTTCCAACTTGTTACGCTCTCTCAGATCTTAGAAAGTTGCCGTCGCTCAAAAACTCAGACAGTTTCCGGCTCTCAGATACTCCGATACAAGGCCCGATGGATTAAGACAGTTGTTTATGGATGCATAGAGATACAAAGAGAGTGAGCGCCGTATGTATAGGGACCTCTGCGTGATAAATTGCGGGGACGGGTTAGCGCTATGCTAAATAGTGCGCTCGTTGAGTGGAAGTCTTGATAAGTGCATTTCTCTGTGATGGGGCAAAAGGCAATCTGGGGAGGTTGTTAATGGATTCTAACGAAAATGTGTATATACGGCGAACGGTAGAGGTGTAAATGAAGGTGTACATTACAGATTTTCCGTGAGACGTTATTGGTCATTATAGTATTGCACACAATAGAGGAACTACAACCAGGACATGCCTGACTTTCGACTACCATGATTTCAAACAAGTGAACAACAAGCCGACGAGTGAAGTAAACAAGTGTGCATTGTCGCTTACTGCATCCTGCGGGCTCGATTGCTTTTAATTGGCATCTTCGAACTGCACTAGGCGATGTCACTTCCAAGACTGTATTTTAAGCCTGCTTTTTGGACCTTTCGGACACAGTTTGTGATACTTATTCTCTCGAATGGACGGTGCATTGAAATAGCATTTGTGTTGCACTAAGTTGCTACGTGCTTTAATTAACAAACTTACTAACTAAACTAAGCGACGACGACAAGGCAACGCAACAACGCAGAATCGCTCCCCGTGACACCTGTCACGCGGATTAAACATTACATGAATTATAATACGGTCAGGATAAGTGCCTACAGTCGGAGTTACCGAGAATAAACATAGGAGGATTTGATTTCAAGCACCTGAAATTACGTTACATAATACTACGGTGGTTCAGAATATACACATATATTAGAACACAGATAAATAGACAGTACATCTTGCCCTCTTTCACTCGATCTCTCATTCATACACACATTCCATGGCATATTGTGACAATATGACAATTACAAAGGTTAGATTAATTAATCCTTTGACTATACTCATGCTATTTCTTGGCTACCTTGCCTTTTACCATTTACCGTTTAGGGCTTTAAGTATAATGTGAATAATTGTTCTTTGTGCGAACCCTTTTATCTTTTCTGAAGGTACAAATATATTTCAATGAACTATTATTTGGCTGTTAACCTAAACTCTGATCTATAACGTTGATTGTCCGCCAGAATAAGATGTCTAGTTAAGCCATAGCACTGATTTAAGTTATGCAATGATTTGATTTACGCAGATTCGCGGTAGATTGGTGTCATCTCTCTCACACACGCACATGGTTGGATCTTACCTTCGCTGCTTTCCCTCTGACCTGGGTAGGGTGAAAGTGGTCCTACAGTTTTGGAAAACGTCCGCACTCCAGTATTGTACTTCGCGGTTATTCTGGTTGGCGAAAATGGATCTCCCGGTAGTTCCGTATGACATCATCGGATCCTGGCTTCACTCGTCCATGACGGTAAACGTACAATGTCGACTACATACGACAACTAGCGCAGTAATAGGTCAGTCCTTCGCGGTCACTCGTACGTAGAGATACGTGGCTTAGGCGATGAGACGAACATACGTAATGAGCCATTCGCGGTTTCACATGGACACACATGAATATTAAATGTTATTAACTTTAGTATTGGCTGTTATGCACTTCGGTATTAGCTTTGCTATCAATTGTTATTAACTTCTGCTAACTTATGACGTTGTTTCGGACGATTGACACAGGTGGACGTGTCTGGCGTTATTCTCACATACCACAGGTATGTGCACGGATGCGTTGACGGCGAGGGGGAAACGAACCCCCTGAGTCTACTCTGTTCTACCTCATGGCTCTAAACACTCACGCGAGTAAAAAACAAATCCAGACCATGGGTATGATCGCAACTCGGAGCTAGGTCGCGCGTAGCTCACACTCCGGTGTCGATTCTAGGCAAACTGTTTCTTCGCTATTCCGAATCATCCCTTTTATTCAAGATTTGAACGTGGTGACGTTCTAGCCTCTGTGTTTATGTGTCTATTTATTGTTTCTGGTGCTTTGACCATTGTCCTCCTATCTTGGTCAACGCTCAGTCCGGTCCTTAACCTCTGGTAGCAGCCCCTCGTGCAGAGATTAGGCTAAATCCTCGGCTATTGTGTCATGCACGGACAGCGAGCGCCATCTCCACAGGGTACCGTCTCCCATTGAATGCAGCGATGGATCTTTAATAATTTATAACTCCCGTAGTTCTGTTCTGATTAGGCTCAAATCTTGGAATCAGTACTTTCGTGATGTGGTCTTCCGCTGGTTAAAATATCATCCAATTCGGTCCATTGGTTTAGAAGTTGCTCTTTTCCTGCTATTCCCCATATGAATGCATGTAAATCCGGATTCGGGCGAAAAACGGTGGTTGAGCAAGTTAGCGTTGGCTAAGGCAGTCGCTAGACACTTTTATTCGCGACGGATTTTAATATTACCAATTGTAATTAATTCTTAACAACGGGCAATTAGATTAATTACCTGTTACTCAATATTTGACCGTTATAAAATGACCCTTGAATATGTATAAGATTATATTAACCAAGAGCGTAGGAATTGTCGTAAATGACCAAAACAGAAATACAAATATACTGTAGTTGTTATCAGTACAGCTCAAGCAATCAATTTTTCGAAAACTGTGAGACTGAGGTAAATTTACATATTTATTTTCAATTAATTGACAATTACGTTAAATAATACTGCATTCAAATTCTCTAGTTTCTTATTTCTGGTAATATTAACATTTTGTGTTAAAAGCTTTTCAACAGTTTCTTCTCTTCTCAAGGTTGGATATTTTGCAACTAAAAGTAATTTGTTCTTCATTAAACCACTTGACTTCAGATCTCCTAACATTAGTGCCAAGCATTTGCACGCAATTTACAAAAGGGATACAAAAGAAGTGGGTCCAGGAAATTGTAAATCAGGTAAGTATCATATCATACAATTACGTACGTATCTTATGCCGACCTCTGTTGGTGGAGTGGTTATCATAGAGCGCTACGACTTCAGGGTCCCGAGTTTGTATCGCGGCCTGTGCATGGGTGTTCCTTGTAAGTGTCCCTTCCTCAATTTCATCAAATCATGCCTCATCCTCATCTTCGCGATTCGCCAAAAGTGGCAAAAAAGCGAAGTAACATAAATTATATCCATCCATCAATCAACAAGTTGCCTTTGCGGTAGATATTCGAAAGTAAATTCATATCTTACCATAAGGGCGATTCATTGCTTAATCTTTGTAAACGCAGGATTTTCATGACGGAGAATAAGAGCAATGAGAGGGGAGAGTTAAGCGTGACGCCCAATGAGACGCGGCAAGAGAACGGAACAGACGCGTTTCCGGCGTCTCAATGGGCAACGACTCTTAAGATAACCTGCAGACTTTCGGCACGGAAATTCCGCGCTTCGGTTCCGCGTGTTTCCCTGTAGTGGGCGTTACACAATTTGATTTCAATAGAAACAGACAACAGAAGTTCTGTGCCGCGTTTCTCTGCGTTCCTCCGCGTCTCAGTGGGCGTTAAGCTTTAAGCGACAGACGCAGCAGAAGAATTGCGCTCAGCGTTCGACTTGAGATCCAATTATCAAAGATTTCAGGTTAGAGTCCTGGCCTTGTCATGGGTGACTGCCCCTTCAATATTTTAATCTTATCATCTCATCATTTTCCTTATCTTTAGAATTATCCAATTATTATTTTCGTGACGAAGTTACCCCAGAAAATGGGGTAACTTCATCATCTATGCTTACGTTCCTAGCAGGTCAAAATTACCCCCATGAAGAGGTAAGATCGTCACGCAGAATGGTATGAATTGCAAAATATATCCCATGGCAAAGTAGTGACGTTTGCAAGAAAACCACTGCCAGCTAGACACAGCATAGCACAGTAAAACGAGCAAAAGAAATACCGAACAGGAACAATACGAAGGCGAGGGGTGATCAAGAATTGATATATATATATATAGGCTATATAAAATTAAATAATTAAGAGGTGTTCTAGAAGAAAACTACGCACAGCTTCGATTCTAACCAATACTAATAACGGCTTATTTTTTTGCGATTTCCTATCTCTTTGCTGCTGCCTGATATTACTTACACTCATGTTCTTTGTTTCATTGATCAGAGTATAAGTTCTGAGCTGCCTCCACAACTGTAATCTCGTCACACACTTGTTATTTCATCCACTTCATTCTTGCATTGTCATTGTTGAGACTAGCTTTATGGCAGATGTATGTAGGCAATGGGGTGTATTCCTGACACTGAACTTAAAGCGTTAGCAAAGAAGGAGAGTGTACATATTTCAAATTTTCTCCGACCAATTTACGTGAAAGTTTAGAATATTTAGAGATAAATTGAATTACATAAGCAATTAATACTTCTTTTAAAGAATTAATATATTTGAAGGGTAAGAGAAAATAAGGACTGCCACAGAACAGCTTAAAAAATAAAATTACTGTTCCATACTTGAATCAACTAAAAGCTTCATGGTTAGAGCATGAAGTTCAATGGCGTTATCATGCGTAGACTTTTCTACTTTTTAACCCTTCATTATTTCACAGTAGTAGAATCCACAGCAGTTGTTCTACCCTTTATTTCAAGTTTTTCCTTGATAGAGGAGCCAAATTACTCAACCTCACTTGCCTTGTATGGCTTTAGATATGCTCTTTCAACTTAGAAAATTCTTTTAACTATAGCCACAAAAATATAATTCACTCACTCACTCACTTCACTATTCACACGACCAACCTTTTAAAAAAATCCACGCACCAACGAAACGAATTGTCTTTGAACATCCTCCGACGCGGTTTCGGCTCCAGGTCTTGACCTTTGTCACTTTTGTTAGTCTTAGTTACAGTCATTAACCATTTGCGGCCAGTTATTTACCCCCCCCCCAAAAAAAAAAATTCTGCTCACTATGGTAAATCATCTACCCTGGTTGTTTGAAGAGATCAACGGCCTCTTTCTCTCTACTCGTCTGCAAGGGTTCTGATGTTTTTGGTCCAAAGGTGAATTTTCCTGTCATATTCAACCCTTTTTACCTTTTCTTTAATCCTTTGGCTCCAAAATTCCCCGTACCTGGGAAAATTCCATGCCGAGAACATTCGGTTTGCAACACTGATCGGGATTTGTGGGAATACTGGCCACGTTCAATGTAGGCAGTCCCATTCTGTGAACTATCTCGCCTCGCGAATTCATCAAAGAAAGTGCGCAAGTTTGTCAACTCCTACGAAATAAGGTTACCAACTCCTAAGAAATAAGGCTGCCAACTCCTAAAAAATAAGGTTGCCAATTTCTGAATCACCATCATCATCTTATTGAAATCAACAATATTGTGTATGTTTTCCACTCAAATTTTAGTCTCTGAGCCTCAGCCTTTGCCCATATCCTAGAATATAAGGCCCTACTTTTATAATTCGGTGATCTTGCCCAGTGTCTCTCGAAAATTGCATTTGAAATGCACTAACCCAGTACCATATGTAGGTCCAGTAGGTCTCCTTCCAATTGGCGTAGTGGTAACGGTGTTGAGTTGTAATAATGGATTCTGGTGGAGCTAGATGAGCTAGAAACATACTTTTTCACACATCCGTTACTGTGTTTTTTTAAATTTAAAAATTGTCTAAAAAGGAATGTTATAACTACAAAAAGAAAGAAATCAACACCAAAGAACATCAAATCTCTATAAAATATTCTTAAAATAATCAGGATTGTCTTGTGCACGTTTGTTTACAATCTTAGACTTTTGACCTTTCTCAAGGGGTTAATTACACCGCTGGTTTAACTTTTAGGTAAGGGTTTTAGATGAGATGATTTTTCCTCCTATACTTATATGGGTGCAAAATGCACATACGTACCGACGCACCCAAAAATTTTAACATTCGTTCATTCAAAACCTAACCATAACCATGGGCAAAAACTAGTCCTGCCTTTTTCTTAGTAATCTATTGTTAATAAAAACTAAAAAGACATTCTTGTGTTCGCCATATTAAAAATAGATGATGATGATGATGATGATGATGATGATGATGATGATGATGATGATGATGATGATGATGATGATGATGATGATGATTATTATTTTGCTTTATTTTACTTCGCTTTTTGTGCCACTTTTGGCTAATTTGCGAAGATGGGGATGAGTGATGATATGATGAAATTTGAGAATGGACACTCACAAACATGCATGCCCAGGTCAGGATTCGAACCGGGGACCCCTGGCGTCGTAGAGCGATGTGTTAACCACTCCGCTACGGGAGCCGGTTAAAAATAGATTGGTTTGGTTTATTTTACCTAGCATTTCTGCCATTTTTGGCTAATCGTGAAGATGAGGATGAGTGATGACCACTCCGCCACGGAGGCCAGCCATGTTAAAATTGTGCATTTAAGATGTGTATTTTAAAAGGACCCTTTTATATTCATCATCCAGTTGATGTTGAAATGATTTGACTTTTCGTTATGAAGTTACGTGATCGCTTAATGTATTTAAACAAGTAATTCCTACTTACTTTCTTAGTTAACTGGAATAAACATTGGTTCGGAGGACAAGAGTTGCAACGAAGTAGGAAAGGAAAATCTGATGAACAATTTAGAAAAGGAAACAAGAAATCTAAGGAGAATTTTGTGGAATTATTGCTTGTGGCAGATAAGAGGTTCATAGATTATCATAGTAATATCCACACAGATAAGGAAGCATATCTACTTACTATAATGAATATGGTAAGTTTATGAATATTTAAAGGAATTAAACTTGATGCTCATTAGAAATTTCTTGGGACATCTCCCAAATTAGATTTCAACATGGTTTTAAAAATTTTATATTTTTAAGTTGCACATTCTTGTAAACCTCACTATGATTAAAGAAATTACAAATAATTTAAATTCAGAACGATACAACTGTATGTTTAAATTTTCTTTCCGGAAATAAATAAATTTTATGATAAACAATTTATCACGTACTTGAATGATATCATTGAAGGAAAGTGTATTAAGCGACAGATTTGAAATAAAGTACGATACCAGGATTATGTTACTGATGTACGATGATTGATCTGATTTATTTTGCTTCGCTACTTTTGGCTAATCGTGACAATGAGGATGAGTGATCATATGATGATATTGATCAAGGGACACTCACAAAGAACACCGATGCTTAGGACGGAATTCGATCCCGGGATCCCTGGCGTCTTAGTGCGCTGTGGTAACCAATCTGGGCCAAAGAAAGTATAAACTCTTCCCCTTCCAAGAATTGGCTGTTTGTTTTATTATTGTAAAGTTATTTATTTTTACAGTAATTTCGTGAATATAGGATATACCAAATCAATTGGGTTGAAATTCATTGAGACTGAGTTATTTTATGACGTTTATATTAGTGTGGTGAATATACAGGGTGTCTCAAAAGTAATAGCGCAAACTGACACAGGTGAAAGTACACGATAATAGAAGCAAAAAGTCTCAGTAAACATGGGTCTGCAAACGAGCCGTTTTCGAGATAATCGCGAATGTGTGATTTCAAGCCGCCACCCACTTCATAGTTTGTAAACGTCGTCCTAGTTGGTAAAATGCTAATAATACAGTAAGAATAGTCATTGGAGATTTCATTGACGTGACTCCAACAATACGATTAGACTGTGTACTGATTGTATCCATCCTGTTTGATTACAACCCCACCTCTCGGAAATGTTCTGGCTTGTATACTCCTCGGAACGCGCAAGGAGTAAAGTACTCGGTGTTTACAAAATGCAATCAGTGACGGGCTTCTAACCACATATTCGCACACATTATTAGCATTTTACCAACTAGGACGACGTTTACAAACAATGAAGTCAGTGGCGGCTTGTAATCACACATTCGCCATTATCTCGAAAACGGCTCGTTTGCAGACCCATGATTACTGAGACTTTTTTTTTCTTCAACTATCATGTAACTTCACCTGTGTCGGTTTACGCTATTACTTATGAGACACCCTGTATAGGTATAAAATTGGCTGCTTATAATGACCAGGATATCAATTTCATTGTCCACGAAAATAATTGTACAATCACACTTTTCAAAGCATCAAGGTATGTTTTCGAAATAGCAATCGAAGTTTCTAAGTTTTCAAAACGTAATTTATCTCTCCTTCTCGAAAACTCGGCAACTTTTGTAACAATGACTTCTTGATATCAAGAGGGAATCTTTAAAATCTTTTTGGTAACCTACAAATCTTATATTTCTCTACATGTATTGATGTTACATTGGGTGCAAGCGACGCACGAACCTTGTCTAATGCCCACGTAAGCTCGACGTCAAATGGCCAGCGCGACAGGCACCTACCTACTATATAAGCATAGGAGCAATTACGTGGTTCTCTCTCTTGTCATCGATGTTTACGCCTAACCTATTGGGCTGGTGATTTTGGGATACGCTGTGCTCAAAGAAGCGTAGCCGGATTAGGCAAGGTGAGTGTGCCTTCCGTGTACAATCCTTACCTCCAGTCACATCAATAAACCTAATGTGGAGAGAGTATCGGTCATTGTAATTTACCATTTGCCTTATCCCGGTACGGTCTCTACTCTCCCAGAGGATACGCGGTTAGTAGAGCTACGGGATGCGACGATCCAGCGTCGTCTCGTCCTATAGCGGACGCCGTTCCCTCGGGGAGAGCTGAAACTAAATGTAATAGCATTAATACGCTATGTAATATGTTATCTTTGAGGTTCTATCATGTCTCCTTTTGTTGACAGGTATCGAATTACTTCCACGATGCGAGTGTGGGAAATATAATCCATCCTGTTGTAGTACGCATCATATTTCTAGGAGATGAAAAAGAAGAGGTGAGTTGGTGTATCATGTACTACAGTACATTTATTATTCAACATAAATCGTTAACAGGTTGTTGCGTTTAAGATGGCTTATACGCAGTGTCGGCGATTGGGTTCCAAAATTGGTAGGGCAAGGACAGTTTACTTTCGCTTGGTAGATAAGGTTTAGCATAGTGCGGGGGCAAAAGTGTCAACAAGTGGGGAGGGTAAATGCCCCCTCGCCCCGCTCTAATCGCCGCCACTGCTTATACGCATGAGAATACTTCTTAGTTACAAACAGTTCAAAATGCATCTTATCCTTTGTCACAGCTATGAAAAATTGTGTAAGGAGAACAGCACCAAATCAATTTATAGGGTCTTCACGAGTATTTACCATCGACTAGCTACTTGTGCTAGGAATTTTGCACTCGTGTGTTTATTTTGTGTTTATTTTTAGATTACGTTAAACAGGACAATGAATATGGCAGGTGAAATGAGGAATATGTGCCTTACCCATGATTTATGTTCTCAGCATAAAACCAAACAAAGCATACGCCAGTTGAAAGGAAGAGGTAGATATGTAATGTGCACAGGACTTATAAAAGTTGCGTCCCTAGGCTGTCCTTTGTTTCGGACCATGCAGACATTATTATCATTATTATTATTATTTTATTATTATTTGTTATTCACAGGTAACTTAATGAAAAATATGTTTCGTGGCGTACCTCGTTTGCTCAGGGTAAACACGCTACGAATTTGAAAAATCTAAGTTATCGATATCACGTTATTTTGGCAAATGATGTGATCAATGTCACGGAAGTTTAATTTAACCACAAGGAAGGTTCAGATAGATTTTTTTACTAGTTGATTCTACTTCAGCATGGGGAATTGAAGGGTCGACAACGTCACATCCATTTGTTTTCTGAGTTGAGAGTCGTCTCAGCTTGTGGTTCTAATTTCGGAGTTTCGATCGGAGTACCTGTCACAGTCGAAGCTGCTGAGACTAATCCTTCTTTCATGAAATAAGCAAGTAAAGGGACTTGACATGTTGCTTTATTTTGCTATTATCGCAATATTAAGAAATTTTAATAGTCGATGGTCTTTGTTGTCACTTCTTCCCCTTTCTGGGGCCCCCTTGGACTTTCCTAGTGGCAAATCTCTCCCTGAATGTCCATGTTTTAAGATCAAAGTATCATGTCGTCCTTCTTTGTCCGCTGACGAAACCAGTAATTAACGGAATAAAAAGTTAAATTAATAAATCTTCAATGGTGTACACCCAATGATAAATTAAATAGTAAGCGAATTGTCAATCACCACTTTAATTTAATCTGTTTTCCACAATGTGATGATCATGAATTGAGATAAAAACGTCAATAAGGAGAGGACAATATCTGCTCCACATGAACATAATTCCATTCTTCAAAACAACACAGGTTGTAGAACATCCAGCGACCTCCCCTTGGATAATATCCCAAAATTTTTGCATGATGCAACATATGGTTTTCCCAAATGTAAGAAATTTTTTAGTAAACACTTTTTCAAATTGTAGGAAATATTTTTAGTATATTATTATTATTATAAGTGTATTATACAGGGTGTTTCAGAAATACTTTTTACAAACTTTGAGGGCTGGTTCCTCAAACCAAAACAAGAAAAAAGTGCATATCAACATATGTCCGAAAATACTTAGTTTCTCAGTTATTAATGAAATAACATGATGACACATCTATTAGACATTGTCCGCTTATTAGCAAGTGTTGAAACTGTCATCAACTCGGAAACTCATAATAAATGTTCAAAATGGCCTCCTCTTGCTTCCACACACGCATGCACGCGTTGGATCATTAACCGGCACACCCTTTCACATATTCCCACACGACGTCGAACGGTTTCACACGCTTCCATGACACGTTGATGAAGTGTCTCTGCACTAGGAATGTCAACTGCATAAACCAATTGTTTTAGGTGGCCCCACAGGTAGAAATCCAAAGGATTTTGGTCGGGGTAAGTTGCAGGCCATGGAATTGGTCCTCCCCTACCTATCCATCTGTCAGATATAAGCCAGTGCATCTCTAACATTGCGACTGGTGCTGGAGCCCCATCATGCATAAACCACATGCTTCTTCTTATTTGCAAGGGCAAATGATGGATTGTACCTTGAAATGCATTGAACGTAAATTTTCATTAATAACTGAGAAACTAAGGATTTTCGAACATATGTTTATATGCACTTTTTCCTTGTTTTGGTTTGAGGAACCAGCCCTCAATGTTTGTAAAAGTATTTTTGAAACACCCTGTATATGAGTTACTTCGCTTGAATAAAGTACGACGGAATATACTGGTACACCCAACGGCAAAAGAAACAGTAAGCAAATTGTCCAGCACCATTTTCATCCAGTCTGTATTGCACCATATGATGATAATGAATCGAAATAAAGACGTCAATAAGCAGAGGTAAATTCCTGTTTTGCACCAACATAATTTTATTCCTTAAAACAACACCGGACGTAGAATAAAAAGTAATGAAAATAACGATGGACAATTTGCTACCATTATCTTTACCGTTGACTGTACATCGCTAAAGGAATAAATACAGTGCATGGTAAATATAATTTCGTCGTGTGAGAACCAGAGGAACGTAATTCCAATTTATCAAATTTAGGGAAGAGATTAAACAGTGTATTCTTAGGAATATGCCTGACTCTTAAATTGAGTCAGTAAATTGGAAATACGTGACTTCACCTTACTGCTAAGGATTAGGAGTGGAGATCTGACTCCAAATACAGTTCCTCAGGGTAGATTATTTTTAAAAAACTGAAAACAGCATTTTTGGAGGTTCCTTTGGTTCTCATACGACGGTTTACAAGATTTCTTAATTTAAATAAACTTTATTTTGTTGGGCGTGCCACAGATCAACAACCACAACCTTCGCATAGTCCTTTGTTATGGGGCCTATTCACCAGATGTGTACATAAATAAATAAATAAATAAATACATTTCTGTGCTTACCTGGCGCGGGCGGGAACTTTACTTCCGGTTTTCAATAGAATAGCATAGAGTTCAAAGGTGTAAAGGCAGTGTCTTAAGAAAAGGCGACAATCATTGTGTGGCTTGTGGTGACAACACAAGGTTAGGAACAAATATTTTTTTTCTCAGGTATCTATACATTTTCAGACAGATCCGATACGGAAAAATCAGTGAATTCAAGCAATAAAGCGAAAAGATTGGACACAAACAATAGTCGACCCTACATCACCGGAGTAATTCAAATGAAAATGTTTTACGTGTTTCGAAAATCATAATCGTCTAACGCACATGTGTTAACTATATTTAAAACTTGAAACTGTTTATAATCATCCAGAATTCCAAAAATTATAATCTTATAATTTAATGTAATCAATGTAAACTTTATTAGTAAAATTAAGTCTTTTCTTGAACGACACTTGCAAAAGTTAATAATAAAATACAATAATTGTGCATTTCAGTATTGTAACTCTTGTGCTGGATATGTACTCGAATAGCATTAATAAATAAATAATACAAAATTTCGAATCAAATTTGTTTATTTCATTAGTGTAGTAATTATTTATTGTATAACATTTATAACAGTTGTATTTATTATTATTATTATTATTATTATTATTATTTCTACTATTCTACTTTTATTACTGGCCTTTACCCCCTACAAAAATTTCTGACGACGCTCTCTCTAAGTCATATGATAAAATTAAAGGGGCTGTGTTTGATTACACAATGTCGAAAATTATACATTTTACTGTCGTAAAATTGAAGTATTTCAGTGTTTTATAATTTATGTAAGCTTTATTTCAACCTGCAGAAGTCTTAACACGAAACTGTTGGTAGAAGATCATCATTCTCTTGGAAAAGACTACTATATTTCCGTAAATCTTCATCCAAACAAAGGATCAGGGAAATTGCCAATCTTTTCTAGGTGACTTTGTTTCTCTATATCATTCAAAAATTTCAAGTGATCCATCTTGTATCCGATCTTTTATAAGAAAATAAGCTCAGTGACGATCTATATTCCACTTGTTTACATTGGAATATTACACAAACCGGAAGTTATTTCCCCGCCATCTATAATCGAATTGCCTGATCGATTATTTTTTGTTTACTCTGTCACTTTGTTGAGCTCCCTTGGACTTGCGGCCTCTAGCCTATTGTCTAGTAGCAAATTTCCCCCCTGAATTCCACGTTAAAAGTGTGGTTATCAAATTTAAGTTCACTTTATGCTCAAGGCTAATCGGAACTGAAGTTCAAAGTGGAATTGGAGCCAGTAAGCACTGTGTCTGTGCTGGGAATCTAATCCGGGATCTTAGCACGTGTTTTTTATAGACATTGCTCCAAAGTAATCACAACTTCATGAGACATGCGACAATTCATGGACATAACTTATTTTGAAGAGGCAGAAACGAACTTAAGGCCAAACTTTGGGGGTGGGGGAGGGCAGTGTCGAAAAACTTTCTATCTCATCAAAATAGCGTCCAGGTTTATTTGCTAAATAATTGTGACATTTGCGAAACCAAAAATATTACTATTAATTACTTTACCCCTCAGGTCTCAACGGGTTAACTTGTAAATTCTAATAAGTCTTAAAATTTTGCGGGGAGGACAAGTGTACCGTTTGCCCCCGCCAAGTTATGCCTATGCTACAATTCCCATACATTGTCCAACTTTATCTCCCTTCCACGTGTTACAATTAATAATGAAAGTTCCTGCCACTGGAGGTGGCAAATTAGGTGTGCACAAAGAATAAACGAACAGATTTCTAATTAATTAGATAATTAAAAACTTAGCTACAAATACCAAACACATTTTAAATTAATTTTAATAACGCATAATTACCTGAATGATCTGATTATTATGGTATTTTTATTATTCAGATGGATCTTCTAACTAGTCGTGATGTGGACAAAACCTTAGCTAATTTCTGTGAATGGCAGAATCGCTTAAATCTTGAAGAGTCTCATCCCAATCACCATGACACAGCACTTCTAATTACGAGGTAAGAGTTTACATCGCACTTTCATTTATTTGCTTGTTTTCAAAGTTTTGTTGCATATGGTCTTACACTGTTTGGGAATCTCGAACACAATGGCTACTGTCAAATTATCGTGTTAAACCCTTTCAATCTTTTGTGGAAAATAGAACATTCTAAGTAACTCGTAACTGATTGATATCTAAACGAGATTATGCCTAAATTGTAAGGAATTTGCTTGCATATTGTGTTATAAAGTGTAGAATATAAAATATACATCCCAATAAAACAGAAATCTAACTGTACATAAATCACAAACGGACTCAATCTAAATTGTTTCTGTGATGACTCAAGAAGTACATTACTTTTTAAAATTTTTGAGTGAAACATTATCTTACAAAAGAGCTTGTTATGGTACAAATTTTGGGTTACAAGGTACAAATTTTCCCAACTATTTTTGGTAGTGAATAAAAAAAATAATGGTGCAAAATATAGTAGGCTACAATATTTTGATGTGGAGAACGTAGCCGAAACCAACTATGAGGTTCAGACATTATCTTGTAACCCCCTAATCGATTTCTGTGTCTACTGTAAACTGACTGGCACAATTTATATATATATATATATATATATATATATATATATATATATATATATATGCGTAGTAGTACAAAAACAGTACATTTGGCAAAAGAGGTTTTGATGGTACAAAAATGTTGTAAATATTTTAGTACGAAAGGACCAAATATTTACATTATATTTATATTTATATTACATATAATACCTAGGTATAATGAATGATATTATTGGATTTATCTTCCTATTTACAATAGGGGGATTAACAGAAATAGTATTAGCAAATTCCTCAAGGCATTACAAATTAACAGCGTCACAGAAAACTTTATCTTTAGATAGTGGCGTGCCATGGATTTTCGAAAAACAGGGAGAGGAGTACGTAAAATTTTTTAGTAGTCAGTCCTCATTTTGACATATTTTTCTGCCTTTGACTTTTTTTAGGAATAGTGGGTCAGGGGAGGGCGAGGGTGTAGGACCCATCAAAATCCCCTTGGGCACGCCACTGCCTTTAGGATATTCAGTGAATCATCACAGTGAACTATACAAGACAAACACGGATACAGGTTTTCAGCTACGATATAGCGAAATATATATTGCAAGACTAATAAACATCAACAATGATATATGACATGTGAGCCACGCCAACACATTTACGTAATTTGATTTGATTGTGATTTAGCGTCGCTTTTCTGTCACTTTTCGCTAATCGCGACGATGAGGATGACTGATGATATGATGAAATTGATGACACTCAAAAAGAACACCCATGCCCAGGCCGGGATTCGAAGCCGGGACCCCGTAATTTGCTTGCAACCAGCAGCGAATTAAGCGTTTTGATGGAGTCTGAATGTGGCATTAAATTTAGCCGCGATGCTAAAGGTACCTTCGCCATATCGAATGTTTGATGAATGCTCTGTCATGTTGATGTATACTCTGTCCCGGAAATCTCTGGAGCGGGCGAACGAAAGCAAGTCTCTGCGCAGGTAGTGAATGTTGAGAGCTCGACCAATGTACAAGTCAGAGGGTACGGGGTTGCTAGAAGGGGGAAGAGCTACTGTAGTTACCAGCCATTGCAGCAGCATGTACTGCTTCACTCCGCCCACAAACTATCTCCACTTCTCTACCGTTATGCGCGGACTTGCTCCAAAGATTTCCTGGATAGAGTATAGTATTTTATCGATTTTTCGATTTGAACTTCAGAAGAGCTTGGACGAACCAGGCTGACGAACCATTCTTTTACAGACATGACTTTTGCGTGGACAACACGTCGACTTGCTCACTTCGTGGACTGACGTACCTAGCTGGTGCCTGCAACCCTCTCAAATCATGCGCCATAGCTGTAGACTCTGGTCTAATTCTTGGGCTGGTCGTGGCCCACCAGCTGGGGCACAAGTATGTATTGGCACCATTATGCTTTGTCTTCCGTATTATGTAGTATATACTAGAAGATAGCATACAGGGTCTGTATTTTAAGTAATGAGAATATTATTTTTCTGCCGCGACTAGACGTCAGAGCGCGCTGGGACCGATTGGAGTCGGTAGTGGGGGGTGTGACCTTGAAAGCGCTCCAAGCGGCAGTTGCCTGCTGGCGTCCATTGAGGCATGATCACGCGTGGCGTGGACGTCTGCAAAGTAGTGTGTGCAAGAGCAAAATGCAGCAAAGCATGGAACAGCGGTACGCGATCAAATTTTGTGTGCGCCTTGGAAAATCTGGTGCAGCAACGCTGGAAATGATTCGGCAAGCGTGCGGCAGTGACAGTTTATCACAAGCGCAAGTGTTTCGGTGGCACAAAATGTTCAAAGAAGGCCGGGAGAGCGTGGAGGACGAACCCCGCGCAGGGCGCCCGTCAACCGCACGAACCAGAGACAACGAACAACATGTGTGAGATTTGCTAGCACACTCCGCAGTCGCCTCGACCAAAAAAGGCGCACATGTCCAAGTCCAGAATCAAAGCATTGCTGATTGTGTTTTTCGACAAGAAATGTGTGGTCCACGCGGAATGTGTGCCTGCAGAAATGACAGTCAATGCCTCCTTCTACGTGGGGGTGTTAAAAAGGTTGAAGAGACGGGTCAACCGAGTGCGACCACAAATTCCCGCCGATTAGAAGCTCCATCATGACAATGCGCCATGTCACACGTGCTTCGTGGTTAGAGAGTTCCTGACGAAATCTGGCATCACAACGATTTCTCAGCCTCCCTACAGCCCCGACCTTGGCCCTGCAGATTTTTTCCTCTTTCCCAGAGTGAAAACAGCCCTCAAAGGACTCCTCAAAGCGGCTTGCACGCGTGCTCTCAAGGCTGTTCCAGTTGCTGACTTTCAGGGAGCGTATGACGCGTGGAAAACTCGCCTGCAGAAGTGTGTTGATGCTCAAGGGGCATACTTTGAAGACTACTAAAGGTTTGTAGCGATATCTGTAATAAATTTTGTTTTCTGGATTTATTCTCATTACTTAAAATACAGACCCTGTAACTCATATATTCTACTCTTTCCATTAAATAATGATTGGCACAGAAATACACATGTTTTTCCTCATGCCCCTTACGTTTAAATGTTCCTATGTTTAGCAATACTGGCCATAACTTACTGTTTGGCACACAAACGAGGTGTTCTACGCATGGGCGTCCTGGAAGGGAGGCAAGGAGGAGGGCCACAGCCCTCCTGGAAAATGAATGTTCACCTAAAAGGCATAGGTATATTTCACACATAATTTCATTTCGGTCACAGTAATTTAAGTTAATTATTATAAGGCCTTTGAAGGAACATGATAATTTCAGACTGAAGCAGTGTTTTTTGAGGGGGCATCACTATTATGGGGAAAATATACCTCCTTTGCCCCCTCTAGAAAAAAAATACCTTACTGGCCCCTCCCTGGAAAAAATCTTGCAGACGTTCATGTTTCTACGTAGAAACTTGAGCACGAAATACACGCTATGTGTCAAAACAACATAGGCAGTGGTTTCAGGAAGTCCACAGCACATTTGGACAACGTCTAACCTCAATTGTGTTAAAATAAAACAGGTAAATGATTGTCATCAACACTATTTTAACACTTCTGAGGTTAAACGGTGATTCAAATATGGTGAGGACCTCCTGGGGTCACTGTTTGGGTCACGCAACACCAGTGTTTTTCTCAGTGCATGCTCGACCAGGACTCGAACTCGAGCCTGTGGCAGGTAAAATAGCAAGAGAGAAAAAGCAGTAGCTTGCTCGGTAGCTCAGTTGGTAGAAGAACGGCATGGTATGACAGAGACCAGGGTTGGAGTCCTGTTCTAGAATACATTTTTCGCTGAAGTTCCTACGTGGCCATAACTTCCCGACGACAATAGTGACACTAGCGCTGCTGACGATAAAGTTCCTTAACTACCGTAGCCGATTAGTAATTATAACTGCACAGCTTGTATTCATGTCCAGATCTTAGAATAATTACATCAAGAAGACTTAGGTGGACAGACCATGTGGCACGAATGGGAGAGAAAAGAAAAGTATACAGGATTCTTGTTGGGAGACCTGATGGTAAGAGACCTGTAGGAAGGCCAAGACGAAGATGGATGGATAACGTTGAGCTGGACCTAAACGAAATTGGTCTCCTTGCCGAAGCAGTAGACCTGATTGGTTGTTGTTCCCTTGTAGGTAAATGCGGCAACAGAGGGTCACTGCCATAAAAGCTGTTCCCGTGCCGGATATAAAGCGGCGCAGGAATAGTTACGGTAGCCGATTAACAAGCTTCTCTTATAAAAGACGCATGGACTGGTGCGATGAACATTTATAATTGTTTCAAGATTTTATTACAGCGGGTGTGTGCCTGTTCAAGTCCGTTTGTTCAATGCTCCTTTGCCTACAATGAATCATAATATAATGAAGGCCTAATACTCGCTCTCGAGAGGGGCTGCCTGTCCAAAATCAGGTTGGCCAATCTACTGGGCCACCCTGTCATAATGCGATAGGTAAATCGCATGATAATCATATAATAAAAATAATAGACAATGATGAATATGATGAGAAACTTTAGAAGAATCGAACACAGTACTCACGGGTTTCGAAGTGTGCTCTACCTATTCCTGGATCAATTAGATAGATCTGCTACTAAAATTTAGCAAAATTTCAACCCAACATTTGAATTAGCTTAATTTGTTTTTACTATTTATGTAAACTTCCAATTATTTGGTAATATTTTCTTGTGTGGATCGCGCTTTAACAATGTGCCTATTGAAATATATTGGCATTTGAAGATGTGACCCATCCAAATCTTCGACAGCTATCCAGTAACTTACCACACTAGAATGTCTGCTGCCGTCATTCCAGTCCACTACTAGATACATGAGCTGAGCTTAACAGCATGAACCATACTATCATTTCTGTTATCGTCACTTACTGAGAAAGTGATAAATTCTTATATCTTTGTGTTATTTGTGAAGGTTTATATGATTAAAATTACACTTCAATTTACGTGCAATTCAGATACTTTTCGTTTCATTTTTTCAAGTCTAGGATGTCCTCATGACAGCACATTGGAATCTGGATGTCCAGACCAAGACAGTTCTGGATTCAACTTTGTGATGTCTCCCGTCATGAGAATGAACACGTTGCAATGGTCAACTTGCAGCAGAATATTTATTACAAGATTCCTTGAGTAAGTCTTACTTTACAACATAGTAAGTCATGGAGTGGGACTGACGGTTTTGAAAAGTGTGTAATTTTAATATGGTAATGAGTAGCTAGAAACCAAAACATGCATTTTGAAGCCAAACTGCCCAAGTTTTATTGGAAGCATTTACAGCTCTTAAACACTCCACACAAGTTCCGTTTGTTGTACGGAGAATGTCCAGCCTGTATTCAATCTCCCTCCACGTGTTCTGTAGCATCTGAAGAGTTACAGAAGCAAGAGCATTTCGAATACGGTCCTCCAGTTCTCGTAGATCATCTGTCTTTTGGACAGAATCACAATGTCTTTAATATACCTCCAAATAAAGAAGTCCAGGTACACAGAGATTAACTGTCGCGTTTCCTCAGGCACGTCCGACACTCAAGGTTTGGCGCCACCGTGACGTTTCATCACACTCCCTGTCGATAAAAAATGTTCCTTCCATTCCTTGATTGTGTTGCATGATAAAGGACCCTTGTGAAACACACAGCAAAAGTTTGGTTGCACTTTCACAACACTTTTTAACTTTGCATACCACCACACATATTGTGCTTTTTCCTGTATCGACGCCATTTTTGTTTGAGCGACACTAGCGCCGCCACCGCTAGTTGTACATGCATGAAAATTTGCTGATCCAAACTCACAAAATTGCTTTGCAATGCCTTATTAACAAAAAGCTCGGTTTAAACTGTCAGTTACAATCCAGACACCTTGTATATCGCCTAATAAATACTCTTAAATTTGGACACTTGCAATTAACGCCCTGGTACATACAGTACAAACATGTTTTGCCCTACTAACACAACACTTATATCAGGATTGAGTGGCTAAGCTTGATGACTGCCACAAAAGAAAAAAAAAACCTGGGGCCACGATGTTTTATTACGAGAATATAATAAGAACTTTGAAAGCAATGTGTTTCTTGATGAATAGATGAAAAATTGTTATTTTTAATTATTTTATGTGCATGAGTCATATATGCAACTCACGCTGCCCTAGAATCAATTATTACGCTGCATGCCACGTGAGTCATATTTGGCTCACAGGATATTTATTGTTTTTTTCGAGCATTATTATTGTTTCTTCCGAGCATTGTTATTATTTTTCCTGAACATAGTTATTGCCTTTTTCTGAACGTTGAGTCTTTTGTTATTTGTAATATGACTCTACCGTATACTATTGCATATATATCGTTCGAGGAGCTAATTCAAGGCCAAACGCGCGATCGGAAAAACTTGAAAACAGTTCATGAGTGAAGTTTAAAGGCAAAAATAAATATAAAGAATATAATACATGTATTCATTTGATCCACGCTTTTTAAATTGTTTGTATTACTTGTAACAATAAGAGTATCACTAAATAAGATTTTCATGAACCATTTTGTTCACAGGGTCAATCTTGACGTAACATGTGTGGCATTGTATCGTGAGTTGCCTGTGCACCACAAGGCTCTCAAGGTAAAGAGGCATGTGAGTTAAAGACGTTTCACGAGGTCCCGGCATAAAACCAGCGTGAGTTAAATACAACTCAAATGACAGTTAACGTGTTAACACAAGACGTTATGCGCCAACCTCCGTAACGTAGTGGAAAACATGCGCGTAACGACGCCAAGGTTGCCTGGTTAAAATACCGGCCTGGACATAGGTTTTTGTGTATGTCCCTTCATCAATTCCATTATATAGTCACTTATCCTCTTCGTTGCGATTAGTCCCAACCGTCAGAAAAGCGACACTGAATAACAAAAATCAAATTAAACAAGAAGCTCTAATTAAGCTGGTCGAGAACCAAATAACTTGAATCACATGTCTTTACTGTTAAATTGTTAAAATAAATCATACAAAAATTAACAAATACATGTTTATTTATTGCTTTATTTTACTTCGCTTTTTGTGCCACTTTTGGCTGATTTGCGAAGATGGGGATAAGTGATGATATGATGAAATTGATGAATGGACATAAAGGGGGGAACCGCCGAAAAATGCCCTTCTCCACCCGCATACATTCGGAGGTATGCGCTATTGCCACGGTGCCTTAAATTATAACGGAACGTCAGTTACCCGAAGTACTTACTGGATTTCCCTGTTTATCCTTGTTCATTATTCTTTATTTGCAATTTCCATTTTTTTACATGATGATATGGTTTAATATCATACCAGAAAAAGTCGCCTTGTAATCAAGCGGTCCCGGGTTCGATACCCAGAGGAGGCACATAGTTGTTCGGATCCCACTTTAGGTCCAGTCCCGATTAGCCTTACTGTGCATAAAGTGGACTTAAAACACCAAATCAACCAACCAACCATACCAGGAAAAGGAACAATGATTATTCGGAGACCGGAATAATCATTGGTTTACATGTAAATGTGTTAGTGGTGTTGAAATGTTATTATGTTAGATTTACAATTATTGATTTTAAGATCATAAAGTTAGAGAGAACAGGTTAGTAATACTAGTGTAAAGTGTATGAAATGGGATAAAAGACTTAATATGTTACGGATTTAAAGTTGACAAAGTTACTAATTGGGAGTGGTAGGAAGTTTAAAAGCCTCTATGTGTTGTTAATTTTTATCTGTTAAAAGTTCTTCATCACCATGAATTTGTAAAGATCTAGTAAGAAGTGTGCAGATTAGTAATTCGAGACGATTTAGTGGTGGGAGAGAGGGTGTCTGGTGATGAATGGACACTCATAAACATTCATGCTTAGGCCACGGTTGAAACCCGGGACCCCTGGCGTCGTAACGCGATGTATTAACAACTCCGCCACGGGGACCGACAACAAATACATGTAATATAATAGTCATTCGTTTGGTTTGGTGTTTTATATAAAGTGGTTTTGGTGTTTTTAAGTCCACTTTATGCACATGAAGGCTAATCGGGACTGGACCAACAGTTTAAAATGCGACCCGAATCACTATGAAGGGCCTCCCGATGGCGCAGTGGTAGCGTCGTCGTCGCCTTGTAATCGATGGGTCCCGAGTTCGAAACCCGGTGGAGGCGCATAGTTTAGCCTTACTATACGACGCACGGTTTTAGAAGCGATATCGGGCGGAGTTACAGAGAACGTGTCCTTGGCGACCAGCCAATAGCAGGAGTGCAACGTTGTACAGTTAGGTTTGCGCGCAGTAAGTTATTTATAAAACTCGCGACTTTAAGGTTCATCATTGCATGGGACACGACATTATGAACCTGACTGTCCAAGTCCCATGCATTTCCGTCGCCTACAGCCGGAGATATTGTTTCTCGAAGAAACAAGGGAAACAGCGCGTCTCTACACACACACAATGACCCTTCGTTTTCCTTCAGTGTTCCGTCTTTTTTTTTTTTTTTTGCAACCTTGTTAACCCCGCTGAGTTGTGTCTTGGTGAAGCTATGGGTATCAAATTCGGCTGAATACGAACAATAGCCCTTCATTGTCGTGGGCGTTTATGAACATTGTGAGTCTGAGTCACTTTCATTTCAGCGTTTTCGCAACAAGGGAACAAGGGCGGTGTAAGATAATTGTACCCATAAGCCACGAAGAACAGTTGTGAGACGATTCAATATGGCCCTTATTTATTGATTAAATGTTGGTTTATTTTCATTCGCTTTTCTTTTACTTTTGGCTAATCGCAAAGATGAGGATGGATGATGATATGATGAAATTGATGAAGGAACACTTACGAACACTTATGCCCTAGCCGGGATTCGAACCCGGGACCCCTGGCGTCGTAGCGCGCCGTGAAGTCCAACTATGTTCGATAGTTATGCAATAGTGTGTCTTCCGCGAGTGTTACTTAATAATTTCGCGCTGGCCCCCATGGTGGAGTGGTTAGCATATCACGCTACGACGCCAGGGATCCCGGGTTTAAATCCCGGCCTGAACATGGATTTTGTGAATGTTCATCCATCAATTACATCATATCATCACTCATTCCCATCTTCGTAATTAGCGAAAAGTCACAGAAAAGTTATATAAAATAAAGTAAATCAAATCAAATTAATAATGTCGCTCTTGAAACCTATTACAAGTAGTACAGGCACCAAGAGTAAAATATTACTTTACGTTCACAAGACAGAAATCTAGTGTATCCTTGCTTCAATGAATTGGCGTCGGAAGAAGTGCGTGCTGAAACAGTGTTTTCTCAGAGTCGAGAACTTACGGCTAAAGCGTGTGGGGTGTGTGTGCACACCGTGTTGCGTATTATAAAACAGGGTAAAATATCTACCCCAGAAATCGTTGAACCCCTATTCAAATCTCCTGGGAAACATACCAGAAAACAGAAACGAGAGTGATGATGGTCTTGCAGTTCCTCTACAATAAATACCTTCAAACTTCATTCAGGTACGAGTTTCTCTTATATGCTGCAGTGATATGATATATAGTAAAGAATTCTACACAGGATTATATTTCATTGTTCTCAAATATCACGTGCATGCATTATATATAAAAAGCTGAATATTGGACACGGCGAAATCTCTGCGTTTCCTTTCCGCTAGCAGTTGGTTTGGCAGCAGCGCGACAGCACTGGCTGCGTATTGGCTGAACTCATGTTCCTTCTAAAAGCGTACGTCGTATAACTAACTAACCTAGAAACCTCACCTTGCCAGCTTAAGTTATCTTGTCTCCGAGTTCTCGACCTTCGACGTGTTATAGCGCATGCATCTTAGGGTGCTAATATCACGGTACTGCTCGAAAGAAAGAAAAAAATAGTAAAAAGGCAGAGAAGAAAGAGGATAATGGAGAAGAAAATGGGGGAGCAAAATTTGGAACCATTTCTGTTTCTTTTTTCCATCAAGTTATCTAACTCTCGTGTCTCTCTCTCTCTCTCTCTCTCTCTCCATCTTATTTCTATTTCTGTTCTTATATATTTTCTATTTATCTTTTATGTAATTTATATAAGTTTCTTCTATTCCCCTCTGTTGCTTCTTTCATTTCTTACCTGGCTGTCTCTCTAATATATTTCCTTGACGATTACCTCTAAACATAACATCACAGAATTTTCAACTTATATCCCAGTTCAAAACACACTTTAATTCAACCTCTCTCAGAAAATTGTCAAGGCAGCCAAAAAGTTTCAGCAATGTGAACGTGCAAGATATTGCAAGGCAAATGTTTCTTTTGTTCTTCATTACCACCTCAGATTTGAAATCAACATTTTAACGGTTTCAAGAGAACTTTCCTAACATTTCTTGATGTTGAAGAGAAAGAGCGGAGAGATTGATATTTTGTAGCCATGAGGGAGAAAAGTAGCTCTCATAAATGTCTACGGCATACCTTTTCAAGCTTTTCATAAGAGGCTAAAAAATATTCCACTTACATCATTGTAAGAATTGAATATGTGTGCAAAAACGCTAAAGAAAAATTAGACAAAATATAGCTGCGTCCTATGACAAATACAGAATAAGAAAGAGTTACCATGACTACAAGTACATACGTGTTGTCTAAATATTGATTTATCATGATATTCGTTCTTCGGGGTTCGAATTTTCTTCTGTACACCACAATCTTGGTTTATTATGACGTTTCATTTTATTGTATAACCACTCTTTAGAACTTCTTTCATTTTAGTCGTTGATTTGTTGACACCTGCCTCGTCTTCACTGTATCATCTGCAAATAGGATAACTGCCAACGGGTACAGGTAGATGTTGGTGGAAAGCCCCACAACTGCGTCAAAGTCTCTACCATCTGTGAGGGCCTCTTTTGTTTAGAGTTGGAGAGGGACGCAAGGCCGCTTGTACCTTACGGCCTTGAGCCGAGGAACCAACTACGGCCCTCAATTGGCACTGAATGGCTTGGGTTTGAATCCTAGAACAGGCATGCGTGTTTCACATTTATATAATTTGTCTGGTCACAATCCATCCTCATAGTGTTACGGTTAACGTAGAGGATTAAACTAAAAGCATTTGTATTCTTTCCCGATATTTAGGGTCACTTTCTGCCAGTTGGTAACTAATAGCTACCATGAGAACGAAATTGATGATGAAACATACACACATAGAACAACTTTATCTACTCGACTATTGTGTTTCTTTGGTCGTAAGTCTCGAGGCCACCCTATCTCTGCACACTTACAGAGGAAGGTTTACGACCCAAGAACACCTAAAAAACGTAGCATACAAGGACAACACACACAGAGAACAACTTTATCTACTCGACTATCGTGTTTCTTGGGTCATAAGGCTCGAGGCCACCCTATCTCTGCACACTTGCTGAGGAAGGTCTGTGACCCAAGAACACTTAAGTAACCTAACATACAAGGATGACAAACACATAGAACAACCTTATCAGTCGACTATCGTGTTTCTTGGGTCCTAAGGCTCGAGGCCACCCTATCTCTGCACACTTCCTGAGGAAGGTATACGACCCAAGAACACTTAAAAAACGTAGCATACAAGGACAACACACACAGAGAACAACTTTATCAACTCGACTATCGTGTTTCTTGGGTCGTAAGGCTCGAGGCCATCCTATCTTTGCACACTTGCTGAGGAAGGTCTACGACCCAAGAATACTTAAGTAACCTAACCTACAAAGACAACACACACATAGAACAACTTTATGTACTCGACTATCGTGTTTCTTGGGTCCTAAGGCTCGAGGCCACACTATCTCTGCACACTTCCTGAGGAAGGTCTACGACCCAAGAACACCTAAAAAACGTAGCATACAAGGACAACACACACAGAGAACAACTTTATCTACTCGACTATCGTGTTTCTTGGGTCATAAGGCTCGAGGCCACCCTATCTCTGCACACTTGCTGAGGAAGGTCTGTGACCCAAGAACACTTAAGTAACCTAACATACAAGGATGACAAACACATAGAACAACCTTATCAGTCGACTATCGTGTTTCTTGGGTCCTAAGGCTCGAGGCCACCCTATCTCTGCACACTTCCTGAGGAAGGTATACGACCCAAGAACACTTAAAAAACGTAGCATACAAGGACAACACACACAGAGAACAACTTTATCAACTCGACTATCGTGTTTCTTGGGTCGTAAGGCTCGAGGCCATCCTATCTTTGCACACTTGCTGAGGAAGGTCTACGACCCAAGAATACTTAAGTAACCTAACCTACAAAGACAACACACACATAGAACAACTTTATGTACTCGACTATCGTGTTTCTTGGGTCCTAAGGCTCGAGGCCACACTATCTCTGCACACTTCCTGAGGAAGGTCTACGACCCAAGAACACCTAAAAAACGTAGCATACAAGGACAACACACACAGAGAACAACTTTATCTACTCGACTATCGTGTTTCTTGGGTCCTAAGGCTCGAGGCCACCCTATCTCTGCACACTTCCTGAGGAAGGTCTACGACCCAAGAATACTTAAGTAACCTAACCTACAAAGACAACAAACACATAGAACAACTTTATCTACTCGACTATCGTGTTTCTTGGGTCGTAAGGCTCGAAGCCATCCTATCTTTGCACACTTGCTGAGGAAGGTCTATGACCCAAGAACACCTAATTAAGTAGAAATAAGAGTGGCACTAGACCAGGAAACACTATTCTAATATATTCAACGTGAAAGAGTAAAATTCTGGGCACAACAATCACATCACCATAATCAGACATTCAAGATCATTGGTGAACGTTCGCGACGGCACAAAATGCTAAGACTTAGTGGCGGCGATCATGGAGGCGTGAGGGGGTCGGCTGCCCGCAGTCCCCACTTTTATCCACTTTAGATCCCGCACCATGCTAAACTTTATGCGCCAAGGGAAACTTAACTGTTCTTTTCCCAGAGTTTTGGAACCCAATCTCCGTCACTGGCAAGACTTAACTAAAAGTGGTAACTAAAATTCACTTAATGGAGTCAAACATATAACTCGACATGTTAAGAGTAGAATAATATTAGGCCTATTGTCATTTTCCTGGTCCTAAAGAAAACTATGCAAATAGAATATCATAAACTACGTACTATTACATGTACTCATGAGTCACGCAGTAGAGGATGATACAAGTATGAGAACGCCGTTGCATAGATACTGCTCTAGTTGCCAACAATGCCTAATTCTTACTTCCGCATTGTTGTGCCCGAAAGATGTACAGTCATACGCAATAAAAACCAGACACAAAGATCTTGAAATAATCACTTCCCCCTTACGAGCGTTATGTGCCCTGCCTCACTCAGGTCAGGGATTCCCAACCTTTTTCCGCTCGAGGCACCTTTGGAAATGAAATTAGAAACTTTTTAATCTTAAATCTAAGTAGAATATGTTATCAGGAGCAAGTTAAATTTATTGTGAAATTATTACGTACTCCAGTATGATAGTTAGTTTTTTATTGAAAGATAATATAAGGAACAAACAAGCATCCAGAAGAATACAATTTACTGCAATGGTAATCACTAAAATGAGTTTTGTTTTATCAATGTGAGACTTGCGATTGGTGCTTGGAGCACAAATGTTTGATATCAGGCCTTACAGTTCACTTTTAATGCATCAATTGAAAAGCTAAATGTGGAATTTTGTTATGTTTGAAATTATCCTATCTGATCTTCCAAATCGATGCATTTTCAGTGCATCACACGGAACACCAGCTGATAAAAGTGCCCTTTTATGCATTTCTGTGTGCATTTTGACACAACAAAAAGTTCATCATTTGCAGTTTATGCATTAATGTGTTACTGGAGATGTGTCAATTGACACGTTTTGGATTCTGTGTGCGCCTATGAATACATACATGAGCAAAATAACAGCAGATCTAACAAACATGACAGGAACTCTTTCTCGGAAGTCACGTGGTTTACCTTACATTAACTTCGTTCTTTTAGCGAATGGAGAATAGTTGTTATTCTAACGTTCCTGTTTTCAGAAATGGATTCGGCTCCTGCTTCTTGGATGAACCCTCAGACCACGAACCCGTGTACCCGCTTCTGTTGCCAGGGTCTTTCTACGACGGCGAGCGTCAATGCAGGGAGATGTTCGGCCTTCCTGCGTGCCCAGTTACTGAAGTAAGTGGTTCGATGCTGTCAGGTACTTGTCTATTGGAAGATGCATAAGACATATCCACGCTCTGAGAGTAACGAGTTACTTGCAACTGTTGTAAATTATTACTTTCTGAAGACTGGGTACAATCATCGTAGTACATGTACATGTAATCTGCAGACTAGACAATTCCATGCCTTTCCCCTAAAATTTTTAACAAAGGACCAATTTATAATTACCTTTACTACTGATTTGAAGTAAGAGCAAAAATTGTTTGTACAATAATTACATTTGAAACATTTAATTTCGTCAGGGCATTTCGGTTAGGCAGAAACAGCGAATTATGACAATTTATATCGTGTGGAATTTAGATCAACATAAGTCTAGTCTAGCTTCACAGCTGCTCAAGTCTCTTCAATATTAGTGAAAACGATTTACGACTCTGGTTTAGAGAACTAATTATATTGCACTATAATCACATAAAGAAGGAATATACAAATCAGTGACATGCTACAGTATATCGAAACCAGCGATATGGATATGACCATAAATATGGGGTATGTTTCCTTTCTTTTAGGAATCAGTGTTATTCCCATCTTCTTATGCAATTGTTCCTTGTAAAGATAAATTGTGAAAAATCTCTCCCTGGACAGAATTTACTGAAAGAAATAATCAAATAATTATACACACTACGTAGTTTCAGATACAAACAATTCAAATTGCTAAAGAATCATTTCCAAGTGCTGAATGCATACATACATTGTACCATAAATCAGCAAATTGGGTTCAGGTAAGGTATCTTCTATGTATGTGTAGTCGTTATATAAAATAGGCCAAACTTTTATTATTAAATTATTTATACTTTGCAACGACTTTATCATGTCGAATTATCTATGTTCCAACAAGGCACTGACCAGCCTCAAAGTTCCTGAAAAAAATTGATAATAAGACACAGGAAGTAAAAGAGAAAGTTGTAGGTCCAAAGTAGAAATTGTGTTCGCAATTAAGTAACTGCCCTTCAAGGTTAATCCTGTTTAAGTAGCAAGTGTTCGCAATTAGAACTATTCGCAACTAACTAGGACGACACCTTTCTATTTCTTTACATATTTCGGAAAGTTTTTTATAAGAATTGTAAACTATCCACTAACATAATTAAAATCATTTCATCCGATTTTGTCTGAGGTAGGAATTATATTTGAATAATAACCTTTCAGTAATAAAAATAAGCATTTTCTTAGTATGTCACATGCGTAAACAATGCCTCTAATGATGGCAGAGAAAGGGAGAAAGAGAGTGGGCGGAGCAAAGCAGTGCGCACTGCTGCAAACGGCAGTCGCCTTGCCCTATCCATGGAATCTCTTTCCCTTTCGCGTGTTCATTGGTCGAGCCCTCGAGTTACTACTTGTGCAGATAACTTGTTTTCGTTCGCTTGCAGCATAGATTTCTGGGAACAGAGTATAGTAACGCTCTCCATCATCAAACGGAATAAGTTGTTTTTTTTGGGTTTTTTTTAGCGTAACTTTTCTGCCATGAGAAATGAGTGATTATTAGATGAAAATCATGGCTGGACACTCGGAAAGAACTCTATGTCCAGGTCGGAATTTGAACCTATACTCTGTCCCGGAAATCTCTAGAGCGAGCGAACGAAAGCAAGTCTCTGCGCAAGTAGTGACTTAGCCGGCTCGACCAATGAACGCGTGAGAGGTAAAGCGACTGCAGTTTCCAACTGGTTGTATCAGCGTGTACTGCTTCGCTCCGCCCACCTCCTTCCTGTTCTTCTGTGCGACCTTGCTTCACATATTCCCGGGATAGAGTATAGGAACTTTTACGGAGAGAGATCGGAAGTCGATCGGCCACCAAGCCCGCATTTTTTACATTCCCCTCGGTTAATAACAATGTGTAATATGTAAAAACGATGGCAAACGTTATATGAAAACACTAATATTAATGGACGTTGGGAATGGAGGAAAGGGGGGGGGGCTTCATTGATTGATTGATTGATTAACTTACTTTATTTTACTTCGCTTGTTGTGCCACGTTTGGCTAATTTTCGAAGATGGGGATGAGTGATGATGTGATGAAATTGATGAATGGACACTCACAAACTTCAATGTCCAGGCCTGGTTTCGAGCCCGGGACCCCTGGCGTCGTAGCGCGATGTGATAACCACTCCGCTACGAGGGACCGGCGAGCAAAGGGGGCTGTGAAGTCAATAAAAAATTATATATTTCACACAGATATTTTCATTTCATCCACAACAATATATGTTAATTTATTCCACGAACATGATAACCTCAAATTGAAAAAATGTTTTTTGAGGGGACAACACTATTATGGGGGAAGTTTACCTTGTTTGCCTCGTCTTGGAAAACAATCCATTGCTTGCCACTTCCTAGAAAATATCCTGCGAAGGTCCATGCTAATATTATTTGATATGCCACTACTCTGGCATTGGAATATGACAATTTGAAAGCTTCTGTGGATTAATATATGGGAATACTATGTGTATATACAAAAAGGAAATAGCAGCTACGTTCTTCGTACTCCATGGAAGCATTCCAAGTAGCGCTGTGTATGCGAACTTCTTATGTCTTTCATATGTTATTTCTATATGCAATAACAGAAGAGATCACACTCTTTACTATATTTTCTCTCGCTTCCAGGACATCTGCAATACGCTGTTCTGTGAAGCCGGCTCTTCTTGTATATCCATGAATGAACCTGCAGCAGATGGGACTAAGTGTGGAGAGAATAAGGTATACCAACGTTTATCTATTTGTTATCAATTCAATTCCTAGAGTGCTATCATAAATTATTTGAACACTTAGGTTGTTTAGTAACTTCACTGTATTTGGTATGAATTTTAGACCTTGTTTCTGTGAGTACAGTGGCGGAAGTATTACCAAGCAATTGCCCACACAATGAGCATTGGCTTCATAAAAGTTGTGGGGTCGAACAGGATCGTCCATGCCATTGGATACTCGTTCATTTCAAGTTCCAAAAATGCAGTAAGTTTGTTATCTCTATAGTTAATAGCCTAACAGAGAAGAGAATAACAAAAGTTAATACTACATTAGATGGAAAATATTTGAGTGTAAAATACAAGAACCAGTTTATGTTTTACAATTTAAGCCAAAGAGAAAAAGGTTCCACATTTTAAAAAATATATTTATTATTACAATAAAAGATTATTAATATTATAATGCTCGACTTGCAAAAATTCATAAAGAATATAGTAGAAAGCAATGTTTCATATTGCATGATGTATTAAATGTTAAACACTTTGAACTAATTATGTGAGAGAACTTTTCATCAGATCTTTAGAAACAAATTAACAATATTAAGAAGAATGGATGAAACATGGATGGATAGTAAACAAGTCGTATCTGAAATTCATAGATTCAAGTATAGGAAACACATCCCGATGCATTACAAATGAATCGTATCAAAATGTTTGATCATCGATGAACCAAGAAACTAAAATAATTACCATTGATTCATTTTCTTTTCTGTATTCAGTAGCGTAATTGAATACTAAAATTGGTAAATGCAGTAAGTGCCACAAGAATTCAAACACCATTTTCTACGTTAAACTGTGAAATGTGCCATAGTTTTAATGTGGTAAACGTGAAAAGTGGCTGGATGCCCTCTAAGTAGTTCAAAGGGCGTGTAAAAAGGCACTAGTGTGAACGATCGTACGGGCTGATGTGCTGAACGATGCGATTTCCCAACACTTTCGCTTTTGGCACTTACAACGTGTACCACTTTCAGTCCTCAATTAGCTGGAGGCTGAAAGAAGCTACGGTAAAACCCCAGCCATAAAATAAATTAGGGCTACATGTAAACTTTTAAGGATGAACATTGTGTATCTTGTATGTCCTTCAGATTTGATGAACGAATGTACATGCTTTCGCAGTGGTGCTACAAGAGAGAGTGCGTGTCGGTGGGGGAGAGGCCAGGAGCCCTGGATGGCCAGTGGGGCGCCTGGGGGCCACTCAACGAATGCTCCAGGACTTGTGGCGGAGGCGTTCAGTACACAGAGAGGGTCTGCAACAATCCTCCCCCGGCGCAAGGGGGCAGGTATTGCCCAGGAGAAAGGAAGAAGTACAGGATGTGCAATGTTAAGGTAGGTCAGTTGGTCCTGGGCATTAGGTATCAGTGCATACACTAAATTGTCACCAACACTTGATTTTATAATGTAACGAATGAATGAATGAGTTTATAATTTTGGGTACCTTTGTACATATGGTCATTTTGCTCCCTTCACAATATACGAAGGAAAATACTCTTATTCAATATCCTTATCTGAAAGTTAAAAAGAATTGCAAAGAGGCCCTTGAGAAAGGTGAAAAGTGCAAGGTTTTAACGGGATCAGCACAGGATATACACAACACATTAAAATGGTAAGAATATTTTCTTAAAAAACTCTATCAGAGACAGTGTAAAAGGCCTGTACTACTGAGTAAGCTAAAAAAATACTTAAGACACTCTAATCATCTGTGACAAAAAGTCGCGTAGATGAAATGTTTGTATGAGGATATTAAGATATCGATAAGGATGTGCCGAATACTTAAAACAATATTACAAACACGACTCAGTGGAAGGTCCAGCCCTTACAGCAAATGACCATGGATGAGACGACTGTGTCCAATGCGAAGTCGAGTAAAAGTGACCTCTTCTCGATGCGAGGGACGGAACGGGAAACGCCATGCACGAACGATGATTTCGATAGAGCGAAGCTTGTTCCCCGTTACATCATCATACTCTTCCTGCCATGTGTTGAGAAGGGAAGAATATTAAAAAAAACATCCTGCAGGTCTCTCGCTGGCAGAAGGTGGAGCAGAACTTCGCCGTCTGCACCAACAGACTTCGTAGCAACATCAGCTGCTTCATTCCCCCTTGATACCCACGTAACTGGGGACCGAGCAGAAGCTGACTTCAGCACTGTCAGGTAACGACAGAAGTTGTCTCGAAAGATTCGCTGCACATTGGAATGCCTAGAAGAGAGAGATTCGAGACTCAGAAGTACGCTAAGCGAATCAGTACAAACGAGGACTAGCTGCAAAGTGACGACTTCATCAAAGTCCAGTGCCTTTAAGACTGCAGAGAGTTCTACTGTGTAGATGTTGTACACTAATTATTTTACTCGTTTATGAGCAACAAGATTTTTAAATAATAGTGGTTTTTTCGTAAACTTGTAAATGGAGAATCAATTTTGCGGAATTATTTGGTATATTCGTGCAGCACTGGTGCCATTTATTGTGCATCATGCAGGTTGTTCAAGGGCAAGACAAACATCGTAACTCACGGCATTTCAGACTGGAAAAACATTTCAAATATTCTAGCATCACACGAAAATTCTGAAGAACCCAAAAACTGCGAGTTGGCACTCTTAACAAGGCAGAAATCTGTTGGGACCTTGGGGAACCATTTTCAATCACATATTCAGACGGAACTTACGTACTGGGTCAGTGCAAATAAGTTACTACTTTTCTTTGGGAAGGGCGCACATTAAGTTTGTGCCTAGGGGCGGCGAGGAAGCTTAATCCGCCACTGCTCTCAAGGCCAGACCAGTACGTGCAAGAGTGGTGGGGAGGATGACGTAATAGGAAGTGCTCCGCAGCGATCTGCGCACATTGGGAGTTAACTTGTCAGGTTATAGTAAGGAAATTAAGAAATCCAATAAGTGCTGCAGTGTGAATTTTAAACGATCGTGGTTTACGGAATTTCCTGGGTTAAGCTAACGCCCATTGAGACACGGAGAAACGCGAAAACAGAAAGCAACAGAACTTCTGTTGCCTGCTTCTACTGAAATCAAATTGTGTAACGCCCACTACAGGGAAACGCGCCGAAACGAAGCGGGAATTTCCGTGCCAGAAGTATGCAGGTTATGACCCACTGAGACGCCGGAAACGGGTCTGATGCGATCTTTTGCGGCTTTTTTCCGTATCTCAGTGGGTGTAAAACTTTATGCTCCACCTCGCCAATTCTGTAGAACTTATTTTGTGTGGCCTCCCCGATAACGCAATGGTAACGTCGTCGTCTTGTGATCAAGGGCACAAGCAGTCCCGATTAGCCTTTCTGTGCATAAAGTAGACTTAAAAAAACAAATCAAGAAGTAAGTCTTGAAGCTTTCCTGGCGACGAATGATGGAAACATTCTCTCGGGCTATCGACCAGGTGAGTTTTGGAAACGATTCCAAACTTTCGAGAGTGAACGTCACTCTCATCTTCAGGGTAGAAGATGAGAGTTACGTTATTTCTTGAAAGCTTGGAATCATTTCCAGAACTCACCTGATCGATAGCACAAGAGAATCTTTTCAACAAATCAAGAACTTGTTTTCGTAGCTATGCTGTTTTTTTAACAATAAAAAATTCTGGAATAAAGAAGGATTCGCTGATTTTCTTAATATAACGCTATCGCTAAACAAACATTCAGATTCTGCTGACCATATTATACCAGTTGCGGCGATTGGGCTCCAAAACCGGGGGGGGGGGGGGCAAGGTGCCAAAACTGGGGGGCAAAGAAAGTATATTTCCCTTTGTAGATGAGGTTTAGCATAGTTCAGAGGCAAAAGTTGCGAAAAGTGGGGGCAACTGCTCCTAATCGCCGCCACTGTGTGTAACTATTGATCTAGTTTTCTGCTAGCCCTCCACCTAACTTCAGAGCCACAAACCGCCGCTGATACTATTGAAAGTTTCTGTCACTTTGATTCATGATATCTGTCATTAACCAATATCTTTCTTTCACCACAGAGATGCAATCCAGAAGAGCGTTCATTCCGTGCAGTGCAGTGCGAGGAATACAACAGCATCATCTACAGTGGGGTTAGAGGATTTAAATGGAAACCATACATGGCTGTTCAAGGTACGATTGATTTTAAAAAGAAATAATTATGAAGAGATTATCTTTAGATATCGAACAGGTAAGTTGTGGAAAATCTTTCCAGCTTTCGTTAGCCAAAGTCACTTTAGCCTTCATGGATTCAACTTCAGTTGGAAGAACCAATCCAGTTTATGCTCGTGGTGGATCCACGGTGAGGGCTATAGGGACTATCGCCTCTCCCAACTGACAGATTTTTGGATATCTTATTGTGCTTAATATTTTTCAAAATTGAAATATTCTCTGTCTTTTATCACCAAAGTTTAACAGTTATTTTAAAGTTTGATTTAAGCTCACTTTATGCTCATGATAAGCTAAACTGGGCCTACATTTAAATTTGGTTGATTGATTGATTGAGTTGGTGTTTTAAGTCAACTTTATGCACAGTAAGGCTAATTGCGACTTGACCTACAGTTTAAAGTGGGTTCCGAGCCACTATGTGTGTCTACCTGGTTTTGAACCTTAGAACCCCTTGATGGTGAGGCAACGACGCTACCACTGCGCCATCGGAGAGGCCATGCTTACATTTGGATCCGAACCACTGTGAATTATGCCTCAAAACGGAATCGAATCCCAGATCTCTTGAGAGAATAAGTTATTGTTTCATTGCTTATTTACGTTACTCCTCATATCTGATCGTTCAGTCTACCGTGGCAATTGGAGGAATTATAACGACATCCGATAATAACCATCTATTGCACCCCTGAACCCCTATTTTTGCAAAACTATACTCTAATCTCTAAAGCATGGAAGTCAACTTGGTTTTTGATTACAGTACTTTATATTTTGTATACATAAAATAGTGCAAGGGTAGCTTAAGGCCGAATCACACGGAACTGGATATCCAGTTAGTTGGCTTTCAACTCGCTATCTGCCCGGATGTGATGGCTGCCTGACTGGTTGCTTGTCTGGTTTGGAGGAATAGGACATGTTCTAATTGCTACTGGCTTTCCTCGACTGGATTCTGTGGAACAGCCAATCAGAGCAAAGTTTGGCCATGTGAAGATAATCTGTGAGTTTGCAAAGGGGAATTTTTTGTCTGTGGTTTCCGAGTGCTGGCTGTTTTTGATAGTTTCTCTATATAAAAAAACGAAAGAGATGACTTGCTTCGTGAGATTAGTGTTCAGTTCATTAATATTTAGGTATTTATGCAAAGTGATGAGATGCGTACGTGACAAATATGATTAGCCGAAAATGAAAATCCTTATTATTACAAGTGTATTAAATTAAATGTTTGATTTGATTTAAAAAAAAAAAACATGAATGAATCCTGCGAATCTCATGTATGAATATGCATACCCGAGTTAATTAACAAACTTGTTCAGTACGCATTGATTTTTTTTTCGAGTCAATCTCTTGTCCATACATTTTTTTTAATTTTTCATAAAAGCACAAAGCAGTAATTCTCCCCAACATTCTTCAAATTGCTGTCCATCTTTACAGAGATTGTCTGCTCTGCTCAATGTTTTATGGGAACAAAAGACTATCGACAAGTACGGTAACATATGGGCGGCGCCGGCTCAGGATCTCCCACGGACCGGTGAAACCCCGGACCTTGAACAGAAAGTCGCAGCCCTTCAAGCTGAGCTTGACTAACTCAAACATAACTACGAAGGGAACTCGAACCCGAGACCTCCGTCTAATGAGACCGGTGTCGGAGAACAGTTAAAGAACTTGTCTCGGGGGATCGATGCACTTTCCAGTGCTTCTCACCGCCAGCAGCCGCCTGATGTAAGGAGCGCCCAGTCCTCCAGAGGTTCTTTTTATAACCCGAGAGCTTTTTCGCATCGCGGCCAAGGCCAGTATCGCCCGCAGTTTCACGATTTCAACAGGTCTTCCCGACATGACCGAAGACAGCAGTGGCCGGACGGAAACTCACGTTTCCAGCCCCCGCGTTTTCATTCATCATCGCCGCGAGTGGAGCAAGGGGAACGCCGAGACGGAATTCCATGTTCTCGAGGTTCTTACCTCCATCGCACAGCCGATGTTTGCCAGGCCAGGGAAAATAATTTAAAACGGCCACTAGCGACAGGGGGAAGATACATGCCAACACCTTCAGATGTTAACTGTATATCCGTTCAGATGTTCCCAAACTCCGAGTTGGTATCTATTAGCGTATTGCAGGCAGGTAAACCGTATAATTTCATTCTTGATACGGGTTCTATGATTTCGGTAGTTGGTGCCAAGGAGTGCCCAGCATCTCCACCACGTACAAACTCCCGTTTCTTTCAGATTAACGGATCGTAGATGGGCTACGTGAAGCTTGATATTCGAAGTTAATGGGCTGCGAGAGGTGTACGTAAGGTGGTATAGCTCTGAAGAGCTACGTCTACATTTAACTAAGCAAGGGAGCTAGCCCCGTGAAATAAGAACAACACTCACGATTAACTTTAAACACTACAATTGAGTGGTCTGGCAGGGGTGTGAGAGAATGAAAGACAAGAATAGAGGAACGTTCGTTGCCTGTAGATCTCGAAGTGACGATCGACTCGCTGGTTCTTTTATGAAACTCTGATGAACTCTCCTGAAATAAAACTCCTTTCCGATAGTGTACTACTGCTTGCTGTAACTCCTTTTGTAATGTTCGGTAATCCGACTTTAAGTCGGAGGATACAACTATTCACGCCATAACTTCCTTAGTTCAACAACTTGTATAATTCCGTGGCACCCACTGTGCACGCGATAGATTTCAGATACCGACTGTTTGAAGAAATATTCTCCCGAGCTATTTAAACGAAATTCGAATTTCGGCCGTTGAGAGACCGCGACTCTCAATAACGGCGCTTTCAGCGTAAAGCTGTGTTTGCAGCATCTTTCCTGCGATTCCGAAAGAATTCGTATCAGCGGATTTTTACATCCGCTGAAGATCGCAGGTTTCATTTGCTTGAAAGAATGAAACTTCGTTCCCCCCCTTTTTTCCAAGATTTGAATAAAGTTATAATGACACTATAGTACTTTAGGGAAAGTGATTTCGTTTCATTTCCTGCACTAGACACATGGAGTGGTATACAGGGTACATTTTTTTAGATTCCCAGGAGACGTTAGCACGCGCCATCTTGTTTTGAGCGCTGGCCGCGATGGACCATATTAGCAATGACGTCACAGCAGACGAAAAAGTACGATTCGAGACCAAATAAAACGGTCACGTGTTTTTCTCCTATTTAAAAGCATTGAATTTTCCACCGCAAGGTGTGATAGCAGTTATGAAACAAAATTGTGATCCGTTTCGTACATCAATGTAAAGATGGGATTTCGAAGAAGATGCGAGGCTTTAAACAAAAGCGCATCGTCTCTAGTCTGTAATTTAATTCCTGTGGAAATTGTGCCTATTTTCATTAATTTTCTCTTACATCCTATGTATTTTCAATTCAATTTGAATTGTATGATTTGTAAAGTAGTAGTAGTAGTGGTAATAAAGGTTTCTATGATTCTGCCCCCGCTGAGAATAAAACCTTGCGGCACCTTTGGTAATATTATTTTATTTGAAAGAATACAAATTCACAACAGTGTCAAGAGTCAATGAAAAATAAACCGAAATCGAATTATGACAGAGAATGTTATTGGCTATGACTAAAAATGACCACTTTCAAACTTTTAGAATTTTGTAATTAAATGTAATGAACGTCGAACCAAGGAACACCAATTTAGAACCTCGCATAATTCTTTATTTTAACCTTCAACATGTTCTGCTTAATGCTCTTAGATGAAAGTGCGATTTTATTTTTATTGGTTTGGTTTATTTTACTTCGCTTTTCTGCCACTTTTGGCTAGTCGCGATGATGAGTGATGAACTTGATGGACACTCACAAAGAATACTCATGGCCAGACCGGAATTCGAACCCGGAATGGTTCATTTTCGTGTTTACTTCATAAAATTATTTGCATGAAAATTTCGAGTAATGTTACCCTAATTTTATATATATTTTATTTACACATGTAATTTTATATGTTTACTTCCAGAAAATCCATGTGCTCTGATTTGCATTAGCAACTCGACCATTGCAAAACTGGAGCCAGTCGTGAGGGATGGAACGTCTTGCAGGAGAGGAACCAATGATGTCTGCATTGGAGGGATTTGCAGGGTGAGTTTATGACGCTTACGACGCCATTTTTAGGCACTTAAATTACACCTTTGTATTTTGACAAAAATAATGTTATAGTTCTTACAGACTACCCATACAGGTGAGTGGAGAATGTGAATGTTACATAATTTAGAACTGCATAATATGTATCCATGTCCAGATATTATTAGAATGATTAAATCAAGAAGACTTAGGTGGAGAGGCCATGCGACACGAATGGGAGAGGAAACAAGAGTTTACAGAATTCTTGTTGGAAAACCTGATGGTAAGAGTCCTGTAGGAAGGGCAAGACGAAGATGGAGGGATAACGTTCAGATGGACCTAATGCGAGAGGAAAGAAGAGTTTACAGGATTCTTGTTGGGAAACCTGATGGTAAGAGTCCTGTAGGAAGGGCAAGACGAAGATGGAGGGATAACGTTCAGATGGACCTAATGCGAGAGGAAAGAAGAGTTTACAGGATTCTTGTTGGGAAACCTGATGGTAAGAGTCCTGTAGGAAGGGCAAGACGAAGATGGAGGGATAACGTTCAGATGGACCTAATGCGAGAGGAAAGAAGAGTTTACAGGATTCTTGTTGGGAAACCTGATGGTAAGAGACCTGTAGGAAGGCCAAGACGGAGGTGGAGTGAGCAGTGGTGACTCGTGGCTCTTGCGGAGTGTAGGAATATGTTATGGTAACCGAGAAAGGTTTGATAAATGCGTTCAATTACATTCACACGTATTGCTTGTACTATCCATTGCATTTAGAATGTTAGCTGCAGATTGTCCGTACAGGTGAGTGGAGAATGTTACATAATTTAGAACTGCATAATATGTAGTCATCACTCCAGAGAGACACTTATAACTAGCAATAAAGCTTCAATTAACTAACTAACTATCTAACTCTCTAGCCTTCTTAAACCCGAAGGTATATGGCTGCAGCAACACAAGCCTTCCATTTGTTCCTATCCTGGGCAAGATCAATCCAATCTTTTCCATCCTCTTCATTTTGAACTATGAAACATTTAAATGTGAACCTATAAAAACTGACGAAAATAATAGAATAACATAACGATATTTCAGATTTTTCAAGAAATTCGTTTTTCTTCCCCCTCCCTGTCGTTGGATTGACGATAATAAAAAGTGATGCTTTGAAATTATGCTAAATGCTTCTAAATTGTGCTAGGATTTTGCATCTACTTTTCTAGAGTTTTGAACTTGCGTTACTTATTATTAACAGTTATGTCATATTGTAACTTTTCCCCAAAAATTGTTTAAAATGGTGCAACAAACGAAATGGAATCAACATAGAAGGGTTTGAGAAAATCTAGGCCCCTCCAGTAAAAACACCGCCATGCATTTTAAGGCAGTCATTTGAAGGTGGAGCCTCCCAACATGATGACTCTCTTATCGTCTTCATATAGTTGTGGCTAGCCTGGAACCACTGAACCCAGTTCGGTATTTTGAATACATTCAGAGGCGTAGTGCATGTAGCCGCTGTTAAAGCAGGTAACAGCAAAATACAAAGAATTGAAGAACCTGTCTTAAAATATTATTACATACATAAGCTGGTAATATTGGCGTAAAGTAAATATTGCAGACTGACATTTTTCTGACACCGGCAAAAGCGAAGAGGAGAACTGTTCCGGTACCCTCCTGAGGCAACATGAGGAAAGGGCCCTGAGCCCACGCAAGGAAGACTTTGCGTTGCGGCAAAGTCTGACGGCGGGAGGGAGGAGGAGGCAGGTTATTGCCATGCCTGTTTAGCCGCCACAATTGCCGGTGATCCTTACCGGATACAGATCAGTGTTGCCATATTGAATTGACAGAAAAGAGCTAAGTCGCCTAATCGGGTCTATCTTACTCTGAAGGTATCCACTCACACTGGGGAACGATGGCGCAGTGGTAGCGTTGCCGCTTTGTAATCAAGGGGTCCCGGGTTCGATACCTGGTGGAGGTACAAGTGGTTCGGATCCCACTTTAAACTGTAGTTCCAGTCCCGATTAGCCTTACTGTGATGAAGTGGACTTAAAATGCCAAATCAAATCACACTGGGGAAAAGCAAACTACCAAGTGATATTTTGTATTTACACTAAATATCAGTGATTACGAAAGTCCTCCTTGTCCTTTTTCGACATCATGGGCGAGAAGGAGAGGAGAGGAGAGGGATGGGGATGGTCAAGGGCGCTGTCCTTCTAAAAATGTCAACCTAAAATTCTATATTTCACCCATATAATATTATTTCGTTTACAGGAATTTGTGATAATTTTTGAAAGGGCCGATTGAGATTGACATACGTTGTCGCAGGAATGCGATAATTTCGGATTGAAGCAAAGTTTTTGAGGTAGCAGCACTGGTTTTAGGTGAAAACATTACTTAGAAGCATAATTTCCCGATTGTTATCTTAGCTCGTTCTGAAGTGTCAGGTGTCGCAGGTTCGAATTCTCAGCAAGAAATGCTTATTTCAATGTTTGTTGTTATTCTTTTACTTACATAATTATAAAAAATAAATAATTACATACACAAATTAATAACAATATTTTTTTTAATAATTCAGCATGCATCCTCATCGTCACGATTACGATTATCCTATAAATCGAAAGCCTTAAAGGTAGCAAGGAACGTAAAATATACGAAATAGTAGTGTTGTCAGAAATTAGATTTCTGTGGATTTAGCGAAACATGGGAGTGGGAGTAGTTAGGAAACAGATGAAGACTACATCTACTCTACAGTACATACGTCTTATTTGAAACCAAAAGTTTCGCGATTTGGGCAAATCTGGTTTCAAAAGAACTAAGATGGCAACAGTAGTAGAACTGGACTTCTTGCAGTGTAAGGTTTCGAAGCAAATATTGGCTATTGGGGAAGCGCCTGTGCTGAGAGGAGAGGGGACAAGGAAGATGGGGTGCTTTACGTGTTAGAAAAGTAAACAACTGTTGGCGGGAGGGACTGTGCAGTGGGAGTTTTAATTAACAAGGGGAATGGAGCTTGCTCCGAGTTCCGAGGTGGCGGGTTTATCCTATCTGAACAGTGTGTGTAATTGTGCGATAGAAGATATTTTGAAGCAACCTTTCGGTTCGCGTTCTTTTGCAGAATAAAAGCGAAATTGTGACGAAAGGAAGGCCAACTCCTATTTTGAACGATTTAAAAACCAAGTCGTCTGCTGGATATGACCGACATTTCAATGTTTCGTAGTATAACGACTATCCGTGGTTATGTGGATGTGTGCAGTTGTCAAAACTGTTTTGTTGGCCATGTACTCTATTTTCGGGTGGAAAAAACGTGTGGAATTCAGGTGTGGATAACATGGAAAACTTCAGGATCATGACGCACCAAAAATTAAAATTCAAATGAAAAACTTCATTTTATGACAGCATCACAGAACTTTTTTGATTTGATTTATTTAACTTCGCTTGTGACACTTTTGGCTAATTTGCGAAGATGGGGATGAGTAATGATATGATGAAATTGATGAATAGACATCAAAAACGTCCATGCCCAAGCCAGGATTCGAACCCGGGACCCCAGCATCATAGAACTATTTTCAAAGAAGAGTCGTCGGATTGATCTGCTCTATAATTAGCCTTCTATGTTTCTGTAAGTATCAAATTACGTATTTCTCTATTAGGCTGTTCATTGTGTCAACAACCAATGTTTGCGATTTCACTTTAGTCCTTATGCCAACATTCTTTTTCCTGATTAATAACTTTACCAAAATCTAGTATTGAATTGCAGACGGACCAGAATAATATTATACGAACTACTTGGAAGAAATTGGGGGGGGGGGGGGCATGAGGTGGGGAGGCGCCCAAATCTTACGGCTCCTCCCTTAAATGTCCTACTGATAACCGGTAACACTTTTAAAAATTCCATGCCACGCCACTGGAATACATGTATATGGATATTGCTATTAAAATAAATGGTAATAAAAAATGAAAGGCGAAGAATCGGGTTAGTGTAGCACTATCTACTGCGAAACCGGTACGTATGTTCAATATCAATATGCAAAAGTTAGTGTTTTCAGAAGATTTTCCGTTTTTTGAGTGACGTCGAACCCATGTCACATCATTACGACTTTTTTAGTCATTAAGAAACAAAAACAGCAGTGCTGTTACATCACTTGAATGGGTTGAAGTTTGGGTATCCACTCATTGCTATCAACTCATCTAGTTCATAACATGTCATTAACAGGTGGTTTCTTTACTTGCAAGTTCTTAATTCATCAGATCTTCAAGGCTGAAAGGTACTCAGCCTAAGTAACTCACTCACTTTCTAGCATTTCTAAACCCGAAGGTTTATGGCTGCAGCAACACGAGCCTTCCATCTGTCCCTATCCTGGGCAAAATCAATCCAATCTTTTCCATCCTGACTGATTTCCTTTAGGTCCATCTCAACGTTATCCCTCCATCTTCGTCTTGGCCTTCCTACAGGTCTCTTACCATCAGGTTTCCTAACAAGAATTATCTAAACTTTTCTTTCCTACTTGATGAGAAACCAGTGGCATACCCAGGATTTTCGAAAGGGGAGGGGGATTACTTTTTCTTTAAGTAGTCAGCCCTCATTTTGCAATTCTTTCCTGCCTTTGATGCTCTTATTTTTAATAATACTGAGCCAAAAGGGAATGTATGATCCCCACTAGCCCCCCTCGAACACCACTGTGAGAAACTAACAACATTATGGCATGAATTGATTTATCCAAATACGTAAATTAATTCCATGATAATTTCAATAGTTTTGTCTTGACATCATGGACGTCCGCAGGATATTTTCCAGGGAGGGGCAAGGAAGGTATTTTTTTTCAGGGGGGGCAAACGAAGGCAAATTTTCCCCAAAAATAGTGTTGTTCCCTAAAAAACATTGCTTAAATTTGAATGTATGGTGTTCATGCAATAATTAACACATATTATTGTCGCTAAAATTAAATTATATGTATGAAATACATATTTTTTGGTTGACTTTCATTTTCCAGGGGGGGGCACGGCCCTCCTTGCCCCCCTTCCGGACGCCCATGCTTGACATATTTCTTAATTTCTGGCGTGTGTTCCAATGCTACTCTGTGATTCCTTCCTTTACTGATAGCTTCAATAACATTTTTACAAGATGCTCGTGTGTATGTACTTTCCAATGTGGAATGGACTACCACAGCTCCTTTTCCCGCTTTTGTCTATGTGGGTCTTCATTATCATTTACTATTGAGGATGTCATTGTGCTAGTAAAATATTTTATACATATTTCATTATTTTAATTAAGAATTGCACCTTGGAGACAAAGGATAAATCCTACATCAACACTCTGCTAGCATTACTAATTACTTCCCATTAGAAATTCAACTTAAAAATACATATAGGCTACCACCTTGTGACATTATCACAATACTTTTTTTTATATATATTTTCTTTATCTCAGCATGTGGGTTGTGATTGGACATTGGACTCGGATGCCATGGAGGACCAGTGCGGGGTTTGTGGAGGAGATGGCAACCACTGTGATGTTGTGAGAAGCATCTTTCATAAGAGAAATGGAAAAGGTAATAGAAGTCAGTTGAATCAATCAGTTGACGTAGAGAAATTTAGTACAACATTTTAGTTTTCAAGTATTATTATTCCTCTTTAACTTTATTTCACCTTGTCTTCTCTACAAGAGCTAGTCATTGTGTTTTAATGTATTTAATAGGGGGTATCGAAAAAAGCAAATTTTTTATGATGCTTTTGGGGTAGAACGGAAAAGTTGCCTCTATACATAAGTAACTTCTGTTCAAAATTTCACCACCCTAGGATAATGTCTTCTGGCAAGGGACGTGAAATTTCAAAAATTTAGTAAAATCGGCAATTTTTTTATTTTTTTTGAAATTTTTTTCAAATTTCACAGCACTTTTCGGTAGTGTGCAAAAGTTGCACCTATGTATGGTTAATTACAGTGCAAAATTTGGCGCCCCACGGACAATATGTTCTGTTCTGGCAAGGAGCCTGAAATTACACAAAAATCGACAAATACACTGTTTTTTCATTATTTAACTAACATTTATTAAACATAAACCAGAATTGTCATACACTCGCATACTATTAGATATAAGAATTAAGAAATAAGTATTCAAAATTAAAAGTATGAAAATGTGTGTTTTGTAGGTAATAATAATGTAAAATATGTGTCTTTAGGTTTTGTACTGTCTCTTGCACCTAAATTCAGGCATGGCCTTTCTCGATTTCAGAGTGCAGCGAATAAATCCATCCCGTTTTTTATGACCACACACTTTCTTTGAGGCCTCCGTAACCAATTTTACTGTTCTTTCCAGTAGCGTACGCAGGATTTCGTCAAGGGGGGGGGTTATTTCTAAAACTTTCTCCAAATTCACATTATCTTTGATTTATTATACTTTAATTAAATAATAATAATCACAATTAATTAATAATACTTATAGTTAATTAATTAGCTGAATTACTACTAATAATACTACTAATACCACTACTACTATTATGTAGTAGAGATCTACATAAATATACCATTTATGAAAACAATAGAAAGAAATTACTTTCTAATCATTCAATTTTTATCAAATCCTGGGAGCATTTTTTTGTTTTTGTTTTTTTGTTTTTTGTCTGGTCAACGAGGTGAGACATTTTAAGTGTGAAGAAAATCCATAAAACAAGAAAATATATTAAAATAAATTGAAATAATTAAAGTATGGAACTCAGCCAAGAAGCTGCGGTGGTCTGGTCGGTAGAGCATCTGACAATCAAGCGGGAGATCCGGGTTCGATTCCCGAAATTGGTTGGAATTTTTCCGGCTTCTTCCCCGCATAAATGTCCCCGATAATTCACATCTGGGTTGTCTCACTGTTCTTACCAACAAAACATTTTCCAAAAGTTAAGCTTATTATCGTTTGAATAATTGTCTAGTCAACAAGGTGAGACATTTTAAAGAGAGACATTCAAACGTGCTGCGGTAAATAATACAATGGGAAGGCAGACTGGTGACTGTATTCTTGTCCGCCTAGCCTTTGTCTATACATTAGCCTCTAACAACGAACCAAGAACTTTCTTTAGTTAATTCTCATTGTTCACACAAAAAAAATACATGTTCGATGAACACTGGCGTACGTAGAGGCATGGCCGATGGTTAGAGGCACATACTTTTGGTAAATAAAAAAGCAAAATTTCAGTATAAAAACAGAGTCAATTTCGGGTTCAAAATCTGTAAATAAAATGAAATTTCGCTGTTATAGCGGTGAAAAAGCGGTATATAAAATTACATTTTGGTTTTAAAAATGTGAATATAATCCCGATTTAAAAACTGCACTGTTACACAAAATAAACATATCCCTTCTAATAGCACATTAAATCATTACCAGAATATTAACTTTATTCCTGTATAGAGGAGTCCATTTTTGCTTTTCAAATATTTACAGCAAAATTAATCAATTTTCCGTGAATTGCATAACACACAGGATACTTCAGACTTCAGAAAGTGTCGCGTAGGTATATAAACGGTAAATTTCGTGTTTAAGAGTCTTATTTCTTCGCATTTTGCAGTTCATTTTGCATCATTTCGTGACAAAACAGGGTAGGAAAATGCACCTCACACCTTTCAGAAACCTTAAAAATTAACATTGCAATGTGTTATTTCAAATTTCGTTTTCTTTTTGTCAAAAACGAAATATGCATGCCTCTATCGATGATGCTACAGCCCCTACCAAAATTTGAGAAAATCAGAATTTTCAAATAAAAATCCATTAAGAACTTTAAAAAATCAAAATGTGTAAATACGAAACCTCTTTTAAAGTGAGTCCCGATTACCATTTTTGTCTTTGAATACAATTTTAATAGACTGAAAAGCTCCAAGAATACGAAATATTTTATTTTTTATGCATCCTGCCCTCCAAAACGAAGCCATGTGTTATCCACATTTACTATTCCGGCCCCTCCCCCCCCAAAAAAAACTGCGTACGCCAGAGTATTGAACATTGTTGCAACTGAAATACAAAACATTTTATTTCTCTTTTAAATCATAGTTACCCTCATATTTCACTTTCAAGAACTTGTGCTTATTTTAAAGGCATCACTCTGAAAGACGCGTGTGCTTGGAATGCTGTGCTTTTCTCCATGCTACATGGAAATATGGAAATAATAATTAAAATTATTATTATTATTATTAGTGGTGGTAGTAGTAGTAGTAGTAGTAGCTATAGTAATAGTATTGTCCCAGATCTTAGACTGTGGTAAATTGGCCATTTAATTTTTTTCCCACAGCATTTTTCATAATATTTCACAAGCTCAAGGGGGGGGTTTAAACCCCGTAACCCCCCCCCTTGCGTACGCCACTGGTTCTTTCCACAGCTTGTGTGTGGCATGGGAACTTTGTAAAAGTCCAGTCAATTGGTATTGGTTCTTTCAGCATACTTTTCAAATCTTCCGTAGTCACATCATTCAGTATTGGTGGTGGAGTTACTTCGTTGGACGACCAGTCAATTAGTTCGATATAGTCGTTTGCTTCGAAGTTTATTTTTGGAATATCGAACTTTGTAATCCCAACGTGTCCAACCGTCTCGTTGGATTCTCGTGCTTTTATGACTCTTCGAATGCCAAGGGCTCTGATATGTGTTCTCTTATCAGTCAGCATCGCGAGCAGAATGTTTTCTGGAGATGCGAAGTAAGCATTCCGAGAAATCACTGGGTCGATGACGTTGCGGTTAACTTGATCCAAGTATCTGGATGACTGAATGAAATGGTAAAGATGCCGAGCTCCATCCTTAATTGAATGATGGATTTTGATGCGGAACCAAGATGGCACATACACCCTGATAACGAACTCTACTATGGTACGTAAGTTGTCTGATGGTTCCGTGGTGGAAACATACAGTCTTAATATCCTGTTGGCTGTTGTCAACCAGCGGGACATGTTTAGGGGACCTGGATCGCGCTTAGCAAGACCTGGAGGACACATGCCTGAGCTGACGGCGAGAGCAATATCCCTCAGATACTTCTGGTCCTTACTCAAAGTGGATATATCATCTGATGGCAAGGTGCAGTTAACTGGCTCAAATGTTACCACTGGAAGCAGCTCACACGCCTTCAAAGATTTTCCAATGCAACCAGTGTAGGAATTGGGTCCGGAGGTGGGACCATCGAGGGACTCGAACAAGTGGCGGAGAGGCAATTCGTTGAAATGTAGTTGACGAACAGCCCATTGCACAGCTATCCCGATCTTCAGTTCAAGACGACGCAGTGCCCCATTGTGAACTCCAGTATTTACGACCGTTCCATCACACCCTAGAACAAGAATATGGTTTAAACCTCCGGGCACTTCTGCTGTGATATAGTCGTAAATACTTTCAGCAATGGCCAGACTTGATCCTGAAGCTGGTGTAACATGACCAACGTAGCTAGATCCTGGTTGTTTCACCAAGGAATAGTGTTCCTCTAAAATTGTTCTTTGGTAGTATTTTTCATCCTCCTTTTCTGTTGACAATGTTTTGTCACGTCGGCCATCGAAGTAAAGACCTGTTAAATGATCATTGTCAATGTCCGAACTCTCACTTTTAAGCTCTTGCATGGTTCGATACCTTTCTCTAGCAATTTTGTTCTTATCAATCACTAAAGATGTATCCGATTCAGAGGATAGGCCTACGTCGTGCAGAACGCTAGAAGCTATGGCAGCCGTGGCTTGAAGCGATACCCCAAATGTTTGGCTTATTAAGGCGGTATTTGAAAGTTTCTTTCGCATTTGCGAAGAGGATGAAGTCGACGGTCCGGGATTGTAGTGGTAGTCATCAGGTTCAGGTTCCTTATTCTCATCCATTGCCTCATCATCTTCTAATAACGTTGATGTTGATGAGAGCTCATCACCATCAGGCTGCGATGAGCAGGACGCAGTAGATTTAGAACTACGAAGGAATTTTTTTGTCTTCCTTTCAGCACGTGCTTGGAGCTTTTTGGTTTCTTGCAAATCGAGTGATCCAATGCACATTAGGCGCTTTGTTCTCTGATCAGCAAGAAATGTCTGTTCCTTAAAGGGGACCTTGGATTGCTTCGGGCAATTGCAGTCTGTAAACGTGGAGCACTTACAAGCTGCTATATCAAAAAGAAAGCATGATTCTTCTTTAAACTTCTCCACCCTTGCTTTAGTTGCCATGCTTTTCTCTATTCTTTTATAAACAGCCTTGATATCGATACATTTTTGTGATATGCATGAATCATATCAAGGACACGTTTCTTTGAAACTGTCGGAATGGAAGCATCAGAATACAGCATTTGCAGCTTTACACAAACTTGCTCTGCGATGTAAGAAAATGCGGGTTCCTTGTTACCAGTTGTTTCAGATCCAAGATGCCACCTTTCGTAAATGCAGCATTTAATAACATCCTCTTTTGTTGGAAGCATCCCAGCAAAATCTGTCGGTGATCCGAAAATTGGGCAGTCTAATGCTCCTCGCTTTGAAAATTTTGAAGATTTTGCCATGTTTTGTTGCTCACTGCTAGCTCAGTTCACGACCTGTAACAAAAAAAGATTAATAATTAATAATCATTAATTAATAATCATTAATTAGTGGTTAATGATAATCTGGAAAATCTGCTGCTAACATAATTGTTAATAAATCATATTTATATCTAAAAGTATAATGTAAAAACAGTGTATTTGTCGATTTTTGGGTAATTTCAGGCTCCTTGCCAGAACAGAACATATTGTCCGTGGGGCGCCAAATTTTGCACTGTAATTAACCATACATAGGTGCAACTTTTGCACACTACCGCAAAGTGCTGTGAAATTTGAAAAAAAATTCAAAAAAAAAAAAAACAATTGCCGATTTTACTAAATTTTTGAAATTTCACGTCCCTTGCCAGAACAGAAGACATTATCCTAGGGTGGTGAAATTTTGAACAGAAGTTACTTATGTATAGAGGCAACTTTTCCGTTCTACCCCAAAAGCATCATAAAAAATTTGCTTTTTTCGATCCCCCCTAGTATTTAACTCTATTCTGACCTTCGGTAAATTCCATATTTTATTTTATTTATTACATGACTGCTAAGAACAACATTAAAAGTTATTAAAGCAGTACAAATACCACTATAACAATAATAAAGAAGAGGCAGATCAATTGCATCAATTGGTTAAGAACAAATATGAGATTAAAAATATGACATGTATTCAAAATAAGTATCATTCTTTAAGTATGGAGTAGATATCAAACATATATATTAGGCCTTTGAATCAGAGAGCTTATATGATTATCCTACAATATTACTATATATTGTATTCTATACAATTTTGTAACTATACTTCTGTACATGGTGGCCCAAGCAAAACTATACCCAAAATAAACATGGTAATAACGTTTGAGTATAGTTTTGTTTGGACCACCCTGTAGGTTGATGTTGTTATTTAGTGTTGTTTTTCTGTTACTTTTGGCAAATGATGACAATAAAGATGAAAGGACACTGACAGAGAAGTGCTCGAATCTGGAACATTTGGTGGTAAGATAGTGAGCTGATCGCTCAATGGTCTTCAGCCAACCAGGGGGTTCTATACAATTTTGAAAATGTTCAAAATGGAGGAAAACATCAATGTGAAATAAATTCATCATTTTAAAAATAAACCTTATTTTGGATCACGTGACAAATTTATTTCATGATATTGATACCTAAATGCTAGAGCTAATGCCCTTCACACAATATGTTAGCTTTCTTCATTATTAACTCTAAGTGTACTTTATAGGATATACCAAAGTCACTCATATCCCAAAAGGCAGCAGACTTATAACAATATCTGAGCTCAGACCATCCAGAAATTTAATAGCTCTGGCATCAACAACTGGCACATACTACCTTAATGGAGAAAGGTAAGTATATTAGCAAAAGCAAGTGTAATATTACACCTTAATATTTAGTTTGGGGAACAGTTAAAAGTTATTTTCAATGTGGCATTCATAAATTATCCAGTAGGAGAAAAGACACTTGGAAATTCTGAAAATATTAATATTCACTTTTGCTATCCTACACATATTAATACAGAAGAGGAACATGTTCTCCAAATCTGTAATCGATTTTTGGATGGAAACTAATACTAACAGAGATGAAAAATAAGATAAATTTTGGCCTGAATCACTAGAAATGGAAAATTCCAAACAATACTTTCCGGTCGGGAATTGGATGTGATGCGAACAGAGCAAAACACCCATTCCGGTCGCCAATCGACTAGGATACGATCGCCGCATTTCCATTGCGTTTAAATGTATTTGCCCAAACCTTATGCGATTATTGTTGCACACACTTGGAGATAGTTCCATTTTTCTCCACCAGAGAGCATCTTATGCTAGTTTGGTAAAGGCTTACTGTTATTTCGTTGTATGTTTTCATAACGTGCACAGTGTGTGTTTATGCTGATTTTTCAAAAATACAGCATGTTTTAAAAAGAATATACGTATTACAAAGTATTATTTTGTCCAAACTATCGATCGCTGCGCCCGGCTCGGCTATTAGAGAAACGAATACATAGTCTAGTTTATATAATAGCCGCTAGATGTCAGTTGTGTTCTGTTTTGCTTGGTAACCGTCAGTTGTTTGAAATGGCTACTCCGCAGCAGAAATCATTTTGTGTTCTCGAGTTTGCGAAGTGCAATTCCGTGATTACAGTGCAAAGACGTTTCAGGTTGAGGTACCAAATTGATCCTCCGAATGGGTGGAACATATGCAGATGGTATCGACAGTTTGTAGATACAGGATGTGTATGTAAAGGAAAGAGTCCTGGCCGCCCTCGTGTTCCTGAAGAAAATGTTGCACGAATTCAAACTGCTTTCCAACGTAGCTCTTCAAAATCAACTCGTCGTGCCAGTTGGGAGTTACAACTTCCTACAACAACAATTTGGCATGTTTTGAGACGTCGGCTGGTTATGAAGCCGTACAAGGTACAGCTGTTACAAGATCTGCGTCCTGATGACAAATGCAAATGTGTGGCATTTTGTAACGAGATTCTTGATGATATTGACAATGACAACACTTTCGCACAATGCATCGTGTTTAGTGATGAAGCTGCTTTTCATGTCAGTGGTCAGGTAAACAAACATAATGTTCGCATTTGGGGCCTACAGAACGAACCCACATGCATTCATTGAACATGTACGAGATTCGCCCAAAGTGAATGTGTTTTGCACGATATCCCGATCATCTGTTTACGGCCCATTCTTCTTTGATGGAAACACGGTTAATGGTCAGCAGTATCTCTCTATGTTACAAAACTGGTTGTTTCCGAGGCTGCACGAAGACAACTTCATTTTTCAACAAGACTGGGCACCCCCTCACTGGAGTCGCCAAGTGCGTGATTATCTGAATGAAACTCTACCAAACCGTTGGATTGGTCGTCAAGGAGCTGGTGACTTAGCAGTATCAGCTGGGCTCCACGGTCACCGGATTTGACACCCTGTGATTTCTTCCTGTGGGGTTTCATTAAAGACAATGTTTATGTACCACCACTCCCACAGAACCTGGAAGAGTTGAAGAACCGGATCCGTACTGCCGTAACATCAGTGACGAAGGACATGCTTGCCCGAGTATGGGAGGAATTTGAGTATCGATGTGATATTGTTCGTGTCACTGCTGGAGGACATATTGAACATCTGTAATCAGAACTTGAGAGGTTCGTAAGTATGTGTGTCAAGTTTCATCTTCCTATGTCTTAAAGTTTAATAAATATATGCATGCGAAATATGTATATTCTTTTTAAAACACGCTGTACAAAAAATACATAATTTTTTCAATAAATATTGCAAATGTGTAAATTATAAAAATGTAACATCTAATTGGATTATGTATTAGAACAGAATCTAAGCTTTCATTTGATATATAATACATTGTGATACCATTAATAGTGTATTTTTCTGGATTTTTTAAAAAAAATGCCCCAAAACGTCCATCCACAGATAAAAGACATGTGAAAACCGTCAGACCGGAAAGTGTTAAGATGAAATTAAGAATGTAGCAGTGGCGTCTCGTGGCCTCAAATTTGCCCGGTGCTTATTTTTAAAGAATTTAAAATATAATGACAATTCACATGAATTACAAAAAATAGGTATTTTTTTTCTTCTAGACTACAAAACTGGACTTACTTTTTGAAAGACTTTAAAATGTAATGACAAATTACATGAATTACAAAAAAAACAAGTATTTATCTTCTTCTAAAGAAGAATTTAAAATATAATGACAATTCACATGAATTACAAAAAATAGGTATTTTTTTCTTCTAGACTACAAAACTGGACTTACTTTTTTGAAAGAATTTAAAATGTAATGACAAATTACATGAATTACAAAAAAACAGGTATTTATCTTCTTCTAAAGAAGAATTTAAAATATAATGACAATTCACATGAATTACAAAAAATTAGGTATTTTTTTCTTCTAGACTACAAAACTGGACTTACTTTTTTGAAAGAATTTAAAATGTAATGACAAATTACATGAATTACAAAAAAAACAGGTATTTATCTTCTTCTAAACTACAAAACTGGACTTACTTTTTTAAAGAATTTAAAATATAATGAGAATTCACAAGAATTACAAAAGAAGCAGGTATTGTTGTGAAACATACCTTTCTATGAACGTTAACTCTCATTTAAACAAGAACTGTGCTCTCCTGTTCTTCTGCTCAGCAAATGTTGTTACTGCTTTTTTCTTAAAGCCCTCTATGTTTGAAATGTATTCTTTCTCTTTTGTAAGCAAGTGGAAAGGTATTGAGTCTGTCTTGTCCCATTGCATTTCTTAAGCAGATTTTAATACGCTTCAATCTGCTGAAACATCGTTCAGATTCAGCTGTTGCCACTGGAGTTATTAAAACTATGTTTTTCATTTCTAATGTTTCTGAAAAGGTATCCTCTAAATTATTTTCAATGAAAGAGGAATGCAATCTACTGTTAGAGTGTATGTTTTGAAACTCTTCACTACAATAAAGAACACGAAGTTCACTCTTAGTTTTCCTTCTTCTATGAAGGGATAATAAATCTAGGAAGATGCCTCTGTTTAAAGATTGTTCTCTTTCATTATGTCCTCGTAGAGCAAGTTCATGTCGACCACAGAATTTTAAGCAATCGATAATTCTATTTAATATATGCCTATTTTTCCAGACTAATTCATTGTGTCTTGTAAACCTAATTGACAGCCTATATCCGTCATCAATTTGTGTTCGAACATCAACCTTGCAAAACTCACACGCAAACATAGCGAATAAAAGCCACCACAACACTACAGTACAACATGCGAGATCGAACACAACGCGACGGAACTAGCCCCGAATCAGCACTCAAACCCATTGCACTCTCCCCTTCTCTCTCTGCTAGCACATGACCTTCACTGTAGCCTAGGCCACGCCTTCCTTTGCGACGTGCCCTGGAGACCGATAATTGACATCAATCTCGCTAGGAGTGCTGTCGTATCCATTGCATCAGACGATGAACTTACGTGGGTAAAAATCGCCTTTTAAAAGACTGTGTGATAGTTATGCGTTATAGTGATTGATAATTACGTCAATACGTAAGTTTTTCTTTAGGGGCTAAGCCCCGGAAGCCCCAAGGGACGAGGCCAAAGGATGCAGCAACTACAAACAATCCTACAATACAACACTCAGTGCAATGGAAGTTAAAATATGATATGACCAATTAAGATTGGTTGAAGAATGTAAAAGATAGATTGTTGTTTGTTATATAATGAAAATCACACTTATGAATGTATACAAGGGTCATCCAGAAACAAAGGAAAGTTTTGGTGTAAAAGCACAAACGACAAGTGATGTGTGCAAAAAATGTATGGTATGGAAACTACATACCTTACTCTACTTTTCTATATATTCACCGTACTCATTCAAACCCTTATCATAGTGTGATACCAGTTTGTTGAGACTGTCATTGTACTTGGTTGCCGCCAATATTTTCAACCATGTAGTCACAGCACCTTCGAAATCATCAGCCATGGTAAAGTGGCATTCATCACGTCATTACCGTACACTTCCATTATTTGCCTATGGATTTCACTGGCACAAACTTCTCTCACATTCAGAAACCTTATCATACTCTGCACCACGCACTTGGCAGGATTCTCAATTTTGTTGCACACGTTCAGAGCTCACAGCTTGATGCCCTGCGCTTACGCATACACATCTGCACCATCTCGCTGCTTGGCTCAAATTGAGGGGGTGTAGGTAATGAACTCAAATACGCTGTCACTACATGGTTGAATACATTGGCGGCAACCGAGTACAATGACAGTATTAACAAACTGGTATCATGCTCTGATAACTGCTTGAATGGGTATGGCTAAAGGTAGAGTATGTAGTTTCTGCATCATACATTTTTTGTACACATCATTTGTTGTTTGTGTTTTACACCAAAACGTTCCTTTCTTTCTGGATGACCCTCGTACATTGCATGTTTGCTTGGTACGTACCATAGGCCTCACCGTTCACATAAAATTGACTGAATTATAATAATAATAATCAAAAACTACTATTGTACACTGATAATTACAAATTATTTTATTGCTAACTCATTGTTGTTCTTGTTATTATTATTATATCCTTGGGAAAAGACATGAACTTGATACACCAGATGATACATCTGTTTTTCTGTAATTTTCACATTTCATACCGTTATACTGGAATGAAAAATTATTTGATTCCATTCTTAACTTTTACCACCATCATTAGAGAAAAACTTTTATATTGTGACTTTTCACATAAAAATCTCATTTTGAGGAATTTTGAAAATTCATAGAAATTTATTTGATTGATTGATTTTTGCCATTTAGCATCACTTTTCTGCCACTTTCGGCCAATTGCAATGATGGGGATGAGTGATGGTATGATGAAATTGATGAAGGGACACTCACAATGAACAATCACGTCCAGGATATGATTCAAACCCAGGATCCGCAGCATCGTAGGAGGCATACTCAGGAATTTTCTATGGGAATTCAATGAAATTAAAAATATAAGTTTACAACAAGATGCGTCTCGTGACAAAAAAAAAGATGTGATTCTTATTTTCAAGCAACAACTTTGGTGTTGGATGAATTGAAAGGCATAGAAAAGGGTGCAACAATTGATAAATCCTGCTGTGTCATTCCAAGCAGTGATTCCTGTTGCTTGAAAATGGTACAAGGATGATGACAAATTTTCCATTATAAAACTGTAGAAAAGAGAAATTTGCTGTGTAACATGATGGCCCAAGGGAAGGGTAGAATCTGAGCTCTATAAACCCTCTCCTTGAATGCGCCCATGTGTGGTAAGCACTTTGGCATGGAGGTCGGCGAGAATCATGGAAATATTTATGGTAGAATTCGAAATATTAAATTATGAACTTCTGTCCTAGTTGCTGCATTTTTCAAATAATTTTTTTTGAGCTGTTCTTATCGTCTGGTTATTCTGCTGGAAAAAATGTAATACTAATGAACCACTATTTAATTTGGTTATCAAGTAGCAAAGTAAGAAGCTTCTTGCCTTTATTTCTAACTAGCTGATTACCTGGTGTTGCCCAGGTATTTATTTATCCAAATCTTGTATTAGACAGGAAAATAATGAATTATAACAATAGTGTAAAATGTAACTAATTTCAAATGTGATCGTGAATGTCACCAATTAGCTTAGCAACTCCGAAATCTATGGATTCGACACTAATGTAGGTCATTTGTGGCATTTTATTTTTCACCCTCTCTCACCCCCCATGCCGATAAGTGATGAACTAGGAGTGTCACAAAAATTATGGATTCCATTCGCAACACAGCCTGAATGTTAGACAACAAGAGAAACACTATCATTGTGCGAATTGCATAGAGTCACGGATGTCTGTTTGTGTGAACTTTAATATTCGTGGTTCTCGATTACTTTAACATGCCACCCCTTCCCACCCCACCCCTAGGAGTGCCAGGGGTGTCTTACCCCAAAATATTATTTCCATATTGTAAGTGATACGTGTACTAAGTTTGGTTGAAATTGCTCCAGGCATTTGAGAGTTATGCCTGAACAAACAAACAAATATATATATATATATATATATATATATATAAATTTTTATATATATATAGATTTGAAGTGAACAATGACAATGTTCAGTTCGGGAGTCGATGGAATAGTTTAACTCCCCCTGTGGCATTCATACTTGGTACACATTTCTGCTTGAAAAGTTCCAAATATCACATAGATATTTCATACATATGCTTTGTAAAGGTTTTGATTGTAAATGTATATCTATATATTTTATTTAATTGGCTGATCTGTTAAGCACTATTGTTCAGTGGTGGCAATTGGGTTCCAAACCGTGGGGGCAAACTGCCAAAACTCGGGGGGCAAAGACAGTATGTTTCCCTTTGTAGATAAGGTATTTAGCATAGTGCGGGAGCAAAAGTGGCAAAAAGTGTGGGGGGGGGGGTGCAACAGCCCCCCCTAATTGCCACCACTGCTGTTTATTAATTTGTATTACAATTTTTAATTCAGAAAAATATTTTCCCATAGCAATGAAGAGATGGATGGGGAGTATGTGATAGGGGGAGCTGTTGGATGGTACAGCCACCCTACAAAAGGACAGGAACACCTGGAGATTCACGGACCTTTGGTGGAAGACATTGTTTTATATGTTAGTACCACATAAACTATATTTAATAGAAAGTTTACTTTCATAAACAGCATTGATTTCATGCTCTGAGCAATGGCGGAGTGGTTATCACAGTGCACTAAAACACCAGGGGTTCTGGGTTAGAATCCCTTCCTAGGAATGAGTGTTCCTTGTGAGTGTCCATTCATCAGTTCCATTATATCATCACTCATCCTCATCTCCGTGATTAGCCAAAAGTGCCAGAAAAGTGAAGGAAAATAATCGACATCAATAAATCAATAATGTCCCACACCGTGGATATGTGGTCTAAGGCATCAGGCTTTGGGCTCAGGCTACAGGATGCATGTTGGTTCGAGTCTCCTGGGGAAAGCGTAACAACTTTTCTCCTGAGATTTTGGCCTGTGTATGGACCAGTAGTCACACACCATCGTGAGGAAATTAGGGAGCTACGAATGAGTAGCGTAATACTGTCATAAAAACCTAGAATAACGACTGGGGGTTTGTTGTGCTCACCACACGTCACCCCGTAACTGGTTGGATGGTCTCCCACCTCAGGTGAGTGATTGAGTAGAATCAGGTGGTAGTGTGGCTGGCAGTCGGTAGGGCTGTCCCGGGCTGTAGCACCACAGGTTAATCAATCAATCAATGCTCTGACCAAACACATTTCCCCCATTGATGGAATGAGATTGGCTTCAGACTTAACTATGGGTAAAGTGAACACACATTATAATCCTGATTGTATGTTCTTCAAAGGTGAGTGAATTTAACATGTGGGAGAGGATTCTAATATTTTGTTGTATGGGTAGGAAGAAAGATTTAAATGTGTAACATAGGGAAATATACACTCTAGGAACATAAAATTGGTGTTTCACTGAATTTCCATTGGCCTCAGTTTTATGTATTTTCTCTTTACACTGTAGTCCAAAAAGCAATCTCACTCATGAAAAGCAATCCAATTGGTTGTTGTTGAATAAACTCTAAAACGCCAAGAGTCAGCTTTGAATATTCCATCTGCCAACTTATAACTACTCTAAAATCTGTACACTACATAGTTCATTCCCTGCAATTTCATTCATATATGGTATTCCAGACATCCTAAGGCATTACTTACTTATCACTTCTAAAAATGCCCAAGAATTATATTAACCCTAAAATGCATGAATTATTTTTTGTCAATTTTTTCTTGTTTTTAGTCTAATATCTGTTGTTATATACTAATAAGCAATTTTGAATTATTTTTTGAAAATTTTCATTCTCCCTTTTCGAATTATGCCCTGATACCATATGGTAATGCTATGCGTTCAGCCCTAGAAATTGGTTAATTTTTTAAAACTTGGAAATTTCTGAATTAACCTTAAAATTACTTTCGAAATTAGATTATTTTTTATATAATACAAATATTATAGATCCATTGTACATTAATCTTACATTTTCTGAGCTAAAGGTGCTGAGGTAATATATAGTACATAATGACTACTCTATATTCACATATTGTATATCACTCTTGAATATTCAGTTGTCATAGAAGCTTGGAATTGATTTGAATTGAAGTTTTAAGTCCACTTTATTCCCCAAATAACTAATCGGGACTGGACATAGAGTTTAAAATGGGATTGGAACGACTGTGCCATGTACCTCCACTGTGTATTGAACCCGGGACCCCTTTATTACAAGGCAACGACGTTACTACTACGCTACCGTAGAGGCCCTTGTCATAGAAACATATGAAACATGAAGTCCAACCACATATTTGACATGTCCAATGCGAACACTACTGGTGGATCACCAACATACCACACATGTTTCAAAACCTTTGTGTTGTAATGGGCCGCCACACCCCCTTAGGTGCAACACAAAATGATGCCACACAGTTTTCAGCGATTTCCATCCAAATCCAAAATGGGAGAATTTTTGGCTCAGAAATTCTTGTAGAATATGCACAAGAGGGACTGCAAACTTTCTAAATTTGTTTTCAATGTCAGTGGAATCTTCTTATACTCTTGCCTTCATAGATGCCAAAACAAATTAGGCATCCATGGAAGGTTTTCAAGGACCAGGCAGGCTTTGTAACCAAATCTTATAGGTTTACCTCTAATAAATAGATGCAGGAATGTTTTCTATAATACGGGATCACAGACTCAACAAAGCTGAGCTACTGAACAGGCACAAAATGTTCCATGAAATGGTCATCTATTATTACTATTATTTTTATTATATTTATTATTATTATTAAAATAACATATAAATTATAAGCAATAGAAAAAGAAACAATACAAAAGACGAAGAGGCTTTACAACTTAAATTTCTTGGTTTGGTTTGGTTTGAGTTGGTGCTGTAAGTCCACTTTATGCACAGTAAGGCTAATTGGGACTGGACCTATGGTTTAAAGTGGGATCCGAACCACTGTACCAAGTGCCTCCACTGGGTATCGAACCCGGAACCTCTTGATTACAAGGCGACAATGCTACCACTGCGCCATTGAGGAGGCCATTAAATTTCTTGGTTTTCATGCAATAATAATAGAATAAATGAAGTAATTGTTGAAAATGCCTGTAGCTACTGTATCTGCTAAGTGTTACCATATGGTAACGCCCCCATTATGAGCAAGAATTGAACAAGTGATGGAAATTCTTGAACAGAAAACAACATTAGTTTTAAATTACATGTGCTTACTAAATGCTGAAAACATTCAGAACTCCATAATATAAGACAATCAGAAAAAAACACCATATTTAGTTTCCAGCGTATGACATTTTGAAAAAAAAATGAAAGGTCAAATTACATACATCCACTCACAACAATGCCGTTACCTTGACTGAAACTAACGGTTTCAAACACAAGCTTTATGCTTCCTAGAGCGACTTCTGGCACTAGATTTGCCTCCTCAATATAGACAAGCCTGTAGCACAAAAGTGTGCGAATGTTGAGTGTTACCATATGGTAATGCTATGCGTTTAAGGGCTAATTTGTCTCATTGATCAATTGACTGATTTAGTTTATTTTACTTCGCATTTCTGCCACTTTTGGCTAATCAGAAAGACGATGTGATAAAATTGATGAAAGGACACTGACAAAGAACACTCGTGCCCAGGCTGAGATTCAAACACAGAACACCTAGCACCGTAGTGCACTGTGCTGACCACTCTGCCACGAAGGCTGACAATTTGTTTCTTGTGTGTTAAGTGTTGATAAGGAACAACTATGACAATATTAAGATAATCTCTTTTCTTAGTTGATTGGGTGCTCGACTCATGATTTTATACCAAGGTTCGAGATTTGAATCTCAACCTACACTTTCTTTTTTTTTTTTTTTTTTAATATCTCTTCCACTTCATCTAATTATAATTCATTCTCATTGTCATGATTAGCTGTAAGAGGTGGAGAAGCAATGTAAAAATAAAAAAAGGTATTCTATAACTTACTGAATACTTGAACCACAATTTTTACCAGTGACGTGCACTGAAGAGTAGCTAGTCTAGCAGAGATAGATCAATCAATCTCACGTCTCTAATTATTTTCAAATCACAATATTTATTATCTTGAAGCCTCAGTTCATATGCAACATTTCTTTCCACGCGCTTGTCGTCCCTTGATGTGATCAGCTGGCAAGGCTGAATACCCTAGCTGGCTCTTCTTCCGCCTTACCAGATCCAGGTATAGACAACCGCCCAAAGGGAAGGGGAAGATTTCTGCCTGTACCTCCCTTGCCCCCTCACTCCACGCTCCCATGGTTGAAAGGCCGTGGTTTCAGGTCCCCCAGTCTATATCTCCTATAGGACAGATAGGGGATAGGTTTCCCTTCAATTCCTTTGTAATCCTCTAAAGAACTCGGGAACATTTTCTGCAGTACTTATGTTCTCTGTATTTACACAACCTTTTAAACGTTGTACAATATGTATGTATAATATGGGATGTAGATTTATTTGTATATAAATGGGAATGTACTTGTATTATGTGCAGACAAAAATGTTATGGTTTCTTTTCTTTTTTCCAAATATGGAATATATAATGATTAAATAACAAATATCTCCCTCTCGTTTTAGTAGTGTTTTATTTAAATATACTAATAATTTGGCCTACAATAAAAAAAAATGGGTAAGCTAAACAGTCATAAATACGGATGTATTAATTTGGGCAAGAAAATGCACGTTCTAATTGTTGTTGTTGTTTGGTTTATTTTACTTCACCTTTCTGCCACATCGTGAAAATGAGGATGAGTGATGATATGATGAAATTGATGAAGGGACCTCACAAAGAACAATTCAAGCCGGGATTCGAACCCGTGACGAGCGCGCATTCTTGTTCCTATATGTTGTAGTCTGCAGTGAATAATGAAATAATTTGGAATGTAAAATGTATCCAAGAACTAAGAAAGCCAAATGAATATTGTTGAAGAAACTACAAAAAAGTGTGTTTTGTTACCTGTTCATCCCTTCTAATATATTTAATTTTTGCCACCTTCCAGCGATAAGTAGCTAATGAGCTTATGGAAGTCACGAGGGACAATCATAAATAGAGAACTCTGGACTCCTGATTTCACAGTGCCCTGCAGATGCATTGGGAGGAATTATTTGTATTTTCTTTTTCCTTTCTTTAGCATTGCTTTTCCATCACTTTACCTAACTTCTGCCATGACGATGAATGTTGATTAAATTAAATGGATGAAAAGTGTTTACAAAGGAATACACATGCCAGGGATCGAGCCTGGATCCTTCAGTACGAGATCGTGAGATGAAGAAATGAGGGAAATCAACCAATGCAAATTTTTTGGAAAAACGTTAATCATATGCAAATATGGTGTTTCAAAAATCCAATTGAAATTTACGTACCACTGAGTAAATACGCAGTTTGCTTTACCGATACCCAAGTATCCGAATAGTTAGAGCTTTCCACTCACCTTTGTTGGTTGCCGACCTCTAGGGGAGTGCAAGTTGCCCCGGATCGGTACCAAGTGGACGCACATAGTGGTTTGGATCCCACTTTAAACTGTGGGTCCAGTCTCGATTAGCTTTTATGTACATAAAGTGGACTTAAACACCAAATCAACCAACCGCAATGTAGTGGTTATCACTGCACACTATGACACCAGGAGTTCTGGGTTCGAACCCCGACCTCGGCATGGGTGTTTTTTTGTGTTTGTCTCTTCATTAATTGTATTACCATCTTCGCGATTAACCAAATGTGACTGTGATGCTAAGTAGCATAAATCAAATCATTGATTGATTGTTTCATTTGGTTTGTTTTACTTCGCTTTTCTTACAGTTTTGGCTAATCGTCAAGATGATACAATAAAATTGATGAAGGGACAAACACAAATAACACCCATGCCCAGGTCGGGGTTCGAACCCGGGATCTCTGGCTTAATAGTCGAATCAACATGTTTTGAATTTTCAAAAGTGGGTGGGATTAACACGTGCTTCTTTTCAGTAGTCCTTCCTCATTTTGCAATCCTTTCCTTTCTTTGACGTTCCATTTTTAGGAATACTGGGCCCTAAAGGGGGGAGTGGGGATTATGACCCACACCAACCTCCCTTGGGCACGCCACTGATTGCTACCCCAAGTGTCGACATCACCGCACATCACTGATTTTCACTTGACGTTTCAGGAAATTTTAATATATCCTTGGTGTACCACATGCATGGTATACCATATACCATGTATATTGTATAAGGCAGAGTCAACTGAAAGGGAGCCAACCTTTCCCTGGAGCGAATGGTTTCGTCTAGTGATGTGACGAAGATGAAAATGTACCGATGCTGATGTACTCACCGATAATTTTTGGAACCGATACCAATGCCAATATTTACCCAATTCCGATACATCAGAGTCACGTATTCAACAGAAACAGAATGTTATTTTCATCATAACAAAAATAAATTTGCTATGTACATTTATATTGCACGTTATATGTACATATATATATTCCCAGATATTTAACATTAGTACACAAGCAGTTCTTTGAAATGTAAAATGAATTCAATGTTCTCTTCTATTTCTGATTTTGAGGTAGGGTGATCCTCTGAATGAGAGTTTGCAATAATTTTATCACAAAAACTCCACAGTGATGAAGATCCATAAGCTAATTTTCAATAAATCTTACAAAATTAAAATATAGAACTTATTATAAGGTAAAATTAGTATTATTTGTACCGATTTAAATATCAGATATTTGCCGGTGCCAATATGTCAATTTCTGCCGATATTCATACAATGATAATCGGCTTTGGCACATCAATAGTTTCATCCATTCTCTTGCCATTAGATGAGCAGGCTGCAGCGGCTTCTGTGCTTGCACTTTGTGTAAGGTTGCAGGGCAAGGCACAGTGGCTCTGGAGTCACAATGGAGACTCCAACAGAGGAACAGCGTGGAGGGGTGAGATTTTTAACCGAAGGTGTATCACATAGGAGATTTATTGGCGAATATCTGCAATCATTGCATCTCATTGGCCACTATGAAAGGATGGTGTAAACCTTTCCAGCAATGACGTATCAGCTGCAGAGATGATCCAAGACCTATACAAAACCATTGTGCCATAACTCCAGACACAACAGGTTGATGCTGGAAGTGCATATGTCTAACTACTGTACGTATGTTTCTGCATGTCTATAATTCACTTTCTCTACTGTGTTTTCCCATATCAAACATCCCCTTGGCTCACTTTCATTTGACTCGCATACATACTTTTAGTATAACATTTTTTGTATTAATATTTTAATAGGTGACGTTTATAAAGTTCTTATTAGATAATTTCTCTCCTCCATATGCACAGATTCTATTTCGCCAAGGAGGAAATGCTGGCTATGAATATAAATATGCATTGCCAGTGAAGAAGCGCATCCTCACCCCTGAGTACTCTTGGGAGTTCCTGCAGTGGGGAGAGTGCTCTGTTCCATGTGGAGGGGGGACTCAGGTGAGGTTGTTTTTTTCCTATGTTTATTTTATTTAACTTTTCTTCTACTTTTGGCAAATAGCGAAAATGAAGATGAGTCACGAAATTTAGGAAGGGACATTCGCAAAGAACACACATGCCAGGATTCAATCCTAGGACCCATTGCACCATAGCATAATGTATTAACCACTCTGCCACCCAGGCTGGCTCAGGGGAGGTGATTAACATTAAGATGTAGGCAACTTCTTTCCTTGTTGAAAATCCACTTTGTAGGGACTGGACCTACAGTTTAAAGTGAGATCTGAGCCACTGTGAAATGTGTCCCAACAGAAAACCGACCCTAGGATTCCTTGCTTGTAAGTTGACACTATGCTATCAGGGAGGCCCACCACAGGTAGAAAAGCAAATATGATGAGCTACGTCAGATACATTTTGCTTAAGATATGCATGTATGTAAGATTCATGCTTTTATTTTTGAATACTACTGTTTCCTTCTGTTGATTGTCAGTTTTTAGTAAGCCCCACAAACTTTGCCTACCTGGCTGCACTCCACGCTGTACTAAATACTTCCGAAATTCACTTGGTTCTTGTATGCTGCATGCATCCAGAAGAGACACAGAAGTACAGTATATACACACCAATAATACGAGGGTCACTATTTATATTTTGAGCCTTGGCAACACTGATTGAAGTTAGGCGCGATTTTACGTTTGCACGGAATTGTCTGGTATTATTGACCATAACGTACTTCAAACGTTTTGTCAATAGCTTGATTTGTGTTGTTTGTGTTGCCTTGGAGATTGCGCGACAACAATAAAATGGAATTAACTTGTGAACATTTTCGTGCGATGATTTTTTACGATTTTCGATGTGGATTATCAAGACAAGAGTGCATCGATCAACTTACCTCCACATTTGGCAATGAAGCCCCATCCTTTGCCACTGTGAAACGCTGGTATAACGAATTTAATCGTGGCCGCCATTCGCTCACTGACGAGATTCGCGAAGGTCGTCCTAAATCAGTTGTTGTTCAAGAAAACATTGATGCTGTGCAAAACCTAATACTGCAAGATCGTCATGTGACATACTTTGAGATTGAGGCAACCATAGGCATTAGTTCCACCAGCATATATAAAATATTACATGATCATTTAGCTGTGAGAAAGGTATGTTCTCGTTGGATCCCACACAATTTGACAAAAACTCAAAAAGATGCTCGCGTCAATTGGTGCAAACAAATGCTCAATAAATACAATCGTGGTGCTTCAAAAGACGTATATAAGATTGTAACAGGTGACGAATCATGGATATATGCATATGAGCCGGAACGTAAACAGCAGTCGACTGTATGGGTGTTTCAAGATGAACCCAATCCAACAAAAGTTGTTCGCGCTCGAAGCCCATCGAAACAAATGGTCGCCTGTTTTTTTCGGGAAAACTGGTCATGTGGCAACTGTGCCTTTAGAGGAACGTAGAACGGTCAACTCTGAATGGTACACAACAATTTGTTTGCCAGAGGTCTTCGGTCAAATACGGAAAACAAACAAACGCCGTCGGATCATTCTTCATCAAGACAATGCCAGCTGTCACACATCTCGTCTAACAACCGACTTTATGAACAGTCAAAAAATCGAATTGATGGGTCATCCGCCGTACAGTCCTGATTTGGCACCCAATGACTTCTTCTTGTTCCCGAATGTCAAGAATAAATTGCGTGGACAACGATTTTCGTTGGCGGAAGATGCCGTTGATGCGTTCAAAAACCATATTATGGAGGTGTCTCAAGAAGATTGGAAAAACTGCTTTGACAAATGGTTCGAACGAATGCAAAAGTGTATTGACCATAAAGGAGAATACTTCGAAAAACAATAAAGCAGTTTTCAATGCCAAATTCCTGTTTTTTCATTGTTAGGCTCAAGATATAAATAGTGACCCTCGTATAATAACTGTAATAACTTTCACGAGGTTCCCAAACTCAATATGTGTTTCGTAAGTTCCTGTGCTTAAAGTCAACTGGAGATTCTGTAAGTTTCTAAGTATAAGCAACTATTCAGTTGGTGGATTGGACACACTGTTTTTGATAAAAAGTAAAACGCTAAGCCTTCAGTGAAATGAAATTACCAATACACACCTGGCTACAACATTGAAAATTTGGACAATGAAATTATTTGTAGATAAAAAATGAACTATAAATCGAAGACATTTTTCATATTTGTAACTGATTATAGTAACATTTTTTCATAATGAAATCATGAAAGTTGGGGGAGAATGGAACCTATCGTCTTTTCTTTTTGTAGGTGTCTCATCCCCACTGTGTAGAATCCTCCGTTGGAAGAGTCCACGATTCCTTCTGCAGAGATGAAAAGCCAAAGCCATATCAGAGAACATGCAATCAGATTCCATGTAAAGCCAGGTATGGACATTACTAAGCTCTGCGTCAGGTTAGGTTTGCAGCAGGTTTTATGTATTAATCCACGCAAGAACGGAGCTCAGAATCCTCTGTGCCAGTCTTGCCTGAACCACCGAGCTCTACGTATAGTAGACAATGAGAGAATCAGCAGTATTGGCAACCCCTTAACATATCAAAACCCGTACTTGCATATCAAGCGGAATGCATTTTTGTTATTTTTTGTCTCCTCAAACATACAATTTTTAAAGTACTTTCTGTGCATAGATTATGTAATAAATGTGTCCCTACTTAATATAAATCGTGAAATATCTTTCAAACATGAGGGCATGTGTGTATGTGTTGAGCACGTGCAAAAGAAAAAAAACAAAGGTAAAAGTAAACGATAGCTCCCTCTTGAATTTAATGAGTTATTTTTTCTCGTTTAGAAATAAATAAATTTATGAAATCTTGGTTGCTTCGTTCGCAATACATACATTACCATAAAATACCCGCCCTTCAAGTTTATACTACCAAAAAAGCATGATTTGTTATTGGTGATATATATACAGGGTGTCTATAAAGTCTCACCCCACCCTGGGTATTGTGAGAACGGCTGTAAATAGGAAGAAATGGCGAAACACATATTCCATGATGTTCAGGGGGAAACGTTTTAAGGCCAACCATTCCCTACCAGGGCCAGCCACAAGGGGGTAGGCTGGGGTCGACTCAATTTTTTCAAATAGCAAGGGGGGTCGAAGAATATGTCGTTTAAAAGGTCTTATCATAACAACAACAATACAGCAAATCTGGGGTCTCTACGATGCTCCAATTGACAATGGCGTGGAATCAAATATGGAACATGACCAGCATTGGACAGGACTCCAACTCCTACAGTAATAATCCTAGACAACAGTGGGAGCTGGAAAAATGTTCCTACACTGTAGCATGAATCGGAGATATCCTAGCAGTGTCTACAAATACGTACACCACCTCCCCCAAGAGATTGCAAGCATCTGTACACAAAACTGCATATTATCGCAGCCCCTGAGATTGCTACCAGGAGGACAAGAACCGACATGCACAATCGCAACTCAAGGCAAATGGTGAAGGAGGCACGTAATTACATGTACAATGTCAACTGAAGGCAAATGGGATGGGGTTACAAGATGTTACAACACGTATACCACTAAAAGTTAAATTGAGCGTACCTACTATTTACAGAAGATTTTCGAAATGATCCCCATTCACTTCTTGGCAGTAGAACAGACAAATATGAAATGCACGTCGCACTTTGCTGAACGTGTCTGCTGAAATGTCTCTACAGGTTGCTATTATTCTTTGTTGCAGATCAGCAAGACTACTAGGTTCTGTTTTGTACACAACAGATTTAAGGTGTCACCAAAGGAAAAAATCATTCGGAGACAAATCAGGCAATCTCGCAGGCCATTCAATGGTACCACGACAGCCTATCCACCTATTGGGATAATGTTTGTTCAAGTACTCACGTACTTCTCGGCTGTAGTGTGCAGGACATCCATCTTGCTGAAAAACGATATTGTCCACATCAAATCCAGGCACACCGTTGACATCGACTTAGTTTTCTACAAGCTCCGTTACCATGGGATCCACTGTGTGACATAGAATTTGCAGGTACTGATTACCGTTTAAATTGTGGTTTCCTAAAATGCCTGCCCACACATTAACCTTCTCAGGCCTTTGAGTATGGTCTTCCCTCACAAAATGGGGATTACATCTGCGCATAATCGAACATTGTGTTTATTAACACAGCCATTTAGGAAAAAAGAACTTTTGTCACTGAACCAGATGTTGTGTAAGAAATTGTCACTGTTAGCAATCTAGTCGCACATAATTTTGCAAAACTCAATTCATCTATCAAAATTATCATCTCCTAGTTCTTGCTTTATCTGCCTTTTGTAAGGATGAAATTTGTGTAATTTCAACACCTTTCTCGTAGAACTCCATGGAATGTTACTTGCTTCTTCTATTTGTCTGAGAGACATTTCAGGGTTTACAGTCACGCATCCTATGACTTCCAACGCTGTTGCCTCATCGATGTGAGGTCGTCCTGGATGTTGTCTGTCATTGACGGTTTGCGTTTCACAGAATTTTTTCACAAGGTCTGAAACATGCTTATGGTCAATACTAGGACGTTGGGGATACAATTTGTTAAATTGTCTAGCAGTGGCACGGTAGTTTCTGACACATTCACCGAAAATAAAGATAATTTCCACTTTGTCTGCACCAGAACGTGCCCTTCTGGCACCATTCATTTTTCTCGTTGTTGCAAACACTTTAACCACCAATACACACACACACAAACAAAACCACGGTAATGGAAGATCCAGGAAAAACATTAGTAGTACACGGTGTGTACGACACTACAACTCTTCTACGTCCAGTATTTCAAAGTCACTTCGAACTTTTGCGGTCCGGTCTGTTTGATACGAGAACACAAGCAGAATGGTCCTGTTGAATCTTCATCACGGTTGCAACACTGATTACTTGGTCTGGTTCGATACTCCATCTGCATTCTCCTTTAAACAAGTGAATGGGGCTCATTTCGAACATCTTCTGTAAATAGTAGGTAAGCTCAATTTGACTTTTAGTGGTGTACGTGTTGTAACATCTTGTAACCCCCCCCCCCCCCCCCATTTGCCTTCAGTTGACCTTGTACATGTAACTACGTGCCTCCTTCACCATTTGCCTTGAGTTGCGATTGTGCATGTCGGTTCTTGTCCTCCTGGTAGCAATCTCAGGGGGCACGATAATATGCGGTTTTGTGTACAGACGTTTGCCAAATCTTGGGGGGAGGGGGTGTATGTATTTGTAGACACTGAGGTTGTCTCCAATTCATGCTACATTTTTCCAGATCCCACTGTTGTCTAGGATTATTACTGTAGGAGTTGGAATCCTGTCCAATGATGGTCATGTTCCACATTTGATTTCACGCCATTGTCAATTGGAGCTATGTAGAGACCCCGGATTTGTTGTATTATTGTTGTTATGATAAGACCTCTCAAAGTACATATTCTTCAACCCCCCTTGCTATTTGAAAAAAATGAGTCGACCCCAGCCTACTCCCTTGTGGGGGGTCCGGTAGGGAATGGTTGGCCTCAAAACGTTTCCCCCCGAAAAACATCATGGAATATATGTTCCGCCATTTCTTCCTATTTACAGCCGTTCTCACAATACCCAGGTACTTAACCTCAAATCATTCAACATCCGCTCATTGACGGCAAATCACCTCACGCCCTGTTTTATTTTGTTCTTGTTGCCGCAAGGAGGAATATGTATTTAAAACAACTCATTTAACTTTGAAGAGCTTTTTTTCCTTCGGATGATGCACAAAATAACACTCGGGCAAAGCCGGGCACTGAACAGCAGACGTCAATTCAGCCATTCCCGCCACTGTACAGCACGAACAGCAATGAATCATGTCAAAAATAGGGTTAAAATAGTGGGATTTGCAACACTGATATCACTGATTCCACGTGCTTTGTAACGTATTCAGTCTCACTCAACTCGCTCTTGAGCTTTTGTGTTCCTTCAGCACTACCGACTGCCCAGTTGGCCAATCTGCAGATTCAAGTTCGTCTGCACAGTGATTGCAACCAATCAAGTCCATACCTGCTAATGGATGTATCATTTTGTCTGTATATTACACATTAAATAATTGTTTTGTTGCAAGTGTGCAGTTGTGTCGGAATGGAACCTGTCTCAGCGGAACTATATTCTGCGCGCACGTTTGGATCTACATATGCGAAAACCTGCTGCAAACTTAATCTGACGTGAGGCTTAGAACATTTTTCCTTTTTCTGTACATTTCGAAAACAAAAACCACCTAATATGAATAAATATTGGACTAAAAAGTACAAAAATTCTCCTTGGACTTCCTGAAATAATTTGAACAAATGAAAAGAGTTTAGTTAGAAACTGATTTATCCAAACACCCCTAAATTTTTTCACAAAGGCCCAATTTATGGTCACTTCGGCTCTAAATGTACACTTACACCCCCCCCCCCTCCCCAGATGTAAAATTCTGGATAATTACCAGTTTTCAAGGTGAATTTTCCAAAAATTCAAGACAAACACATGTTTTCTCTATTTCAACTTACATATTACAGTCTCTAACTTCCCACACCCATACACACATAAATATATTAACAATATAAAGGGTGTGTGCAATTCCAATGTATCCAAAAATTCTAATTAAATTAAATTATATGGTATATATGAATATTTAAAATATTTAATTTAAGGTGCGGAGTTTACATTTGCCAATTCACATACTCAGACTCAAAATACATCTAACAACAGAAGTCACAAATGTTACTGTTTACATTCTAATCTACAAAAAAATGTTAAATGTGTAAGAATTTTAAACTAAAATTTACCTAATCATCTTCAAGAGATGTTATCTTCCGTCTGTCAGATATTGTTCTGCAAAGGGACACTATAAAGTAAACGGTTTGAATTATTTTTCACGCAGCTTCCTTTTCCTTCCTTGATAAAAATAAAAACTACACTATGAAAAACTTGCCTCAGAACATTTATAAATACATATTTGGCACGGTCAATAAATAACAGGATTAATGCCGTGAAAAAGCAAAATAAAGTGACCGAGAGATGAAACTTACGCGACAACGCAGGGGAGTATGCCATTATGGATGAGGCCATTTCTGCCATTGATGACCTCATACGGGTGTGTCGGGGGATTAGTCTGAACTACAGTAGATTGCAACCAAACTCGGCAATAGTCATGGTACAACATACACAAAGCATGTCCAATGCGTCGATCGCGGAGCGTTTGTTGGTCGATCGCCGTTATCTATTGTAATTATACGAATATACGTTATTTGAATTCAACATCTATAATATATAATGACTGAGTAGGTACAAATTTTTGCAAAGATTAACAATTAATAGTAGCTCACTCCCTGTTGAGACAATAAAAAGTAGATCACTACTTGATTGAAGTTGGACATGCCTGGCATATACTATTGTTCATGAACATCTTCACTATGGTGTTGTCTTCTGCCGTGAAAAACTGTATCACGAATTGCTGAGCCTCCTTTGCGGCACCTGATACTGTGAACGCCATGACTAACCTCACTGAATGACTGACTGGCACCTTGGAGGCAAATTGCACATACACAACCTCCCTTCCCTGCCAGTGCTGCCACCTAGCGATGCAGTCTAGAACTCGTCTCACAGACATGTGGCATACCCCAGCCTGGCCTATATATCCTGTAAGTTTCATCACTCTGTCACTTTATTTCGCTTTTTCAGGGCATTAATCCAGTTATTTATTGACCGCACCAAATATTATTAAAAATTAATATAAGTTGCAATTTTTCACGTCTACTGAGATAAATTCAAGCAGAATTCATGCATAATTCCCGGAGCCAATAATTCATGCAGAATTCCTGGAATTCCCAGGGAGTAGCCACACTGTCTCTGTTTGTAAAACCTCTTGCGACAAGAGGTTGCCAGGGACATGCTTTTTGAATGTCTACTCCTTCATTCACAGTACAAAAAGTATAAAAAACTTACGTGAGTGAGTATAATAGTCGAGCTCAAAGAATGCATCAGTGCTGCAGTGCAGACCATTGACAGGACTATGCTACAAAATGTATGGAATGAGCTCGAGTATCGTCTGGACGTGTGCCGTGTAATCAAAGGGGCACATATCGAACATTTGTAGAGGGTGTATACACTTGGTGAGTTTGTGGTTCTTTTCATATATCTTTCATGTGTGTACGTGTAATACTTTTGAAAATATAGCCTTTTCAAAACGAATGAATCATTTATGCTAGCCCAGTATTTACCACAGACAGTTGTGGCTGGTTTTGCATTTTCTCTCAACATAACATGCTCTTCTAACTAAACTCCATGTAGCAACATCCTCCTAAGGGTCAGGGCCTGCTTGAGTGGCTTACTCATTGGGTGATGCATGGTCAGTGCATCGAGTTCCGTCACTGCCATTTTCCGACTTTCGTGACTGGAGCCCACTGCTTCTCTTACAAGTAGCTCCCGAATTGTTCTCACAATGCTGGGTCAACACTGAAATTTTGGGGTTTCCCACTGGTAATCAAATCCAGGATTGCTTGCATCAAAGGTGAGAGCGCTAACCATTTCGATACACAGGAGCCTCTTCTGGGAAGATGTCCAAAAATTAGATTTACAAAAAAATATATATATCTATATTAAAATTTGCACGAAAACACTTATTTGGAGCACCCCAATGGCACTTAATATAAACTGATGTGAATATAAAAATTCTAGAATAAAGTACTGTTAGGGCAGTACAAAATCAGGAGGTTCTCCCCCAAAAATAATACATAATTGTATTACCCAATACAATTAAATAATAATAGAAAAGCATGATAGATGCCAATAAGTACTATAGTCTAACAGTATGCTGAATAAACATGGTTCATTGTAGGTATTTCTGCCAGGTTTGTTTTACTTTATAACTGATAATTCTCTTTTCTTAAAGGTGGAAGAGTGGCCAGTGGTCTCCGTGTGCCTCTGGTGAAAGGTCACGGGAAGTAGTGTGTGTGAAGCCTGCAGGTGGCACTGGGAAATCAGAGTTCATCGTGAAAGACAAAGAGTGTGGGGAGAAAAGAAAACCGATCCAAACTGTCCACTGTAACCTCTCCATGCATTCAAAGCAGTTCCTGCGATCTGACAAAGAACTGAACCACGTACCAGTTATGTATAAAAGAAAGAACGCAAGTATGATGACTAAAGCACCAAGGAGAACCAACGCAAGGAAAGAAATGGAGATTATTGAAGAGGAGAAGAGATGCAAGGGTTCATTTCGCGACTACCCGGTGGTTAGTGATGTCTTACAGCCTGAAGATTTCTCTCTTCAGGAAGTACCAATCCAATATGTTGATTCCTCTCACACCTATCCATCAGATGCAGCATTCGCTATTGGGCTACAGAGTCATGGGAAATTAGATGTTGAACAAGCTATTGTGTATGAAGGCAGAGGAGCAGTAGAAAAACTTAATGCAATTAAAGCAGGTACAACGCAAAACATGTCAAACACAATACAATTAAACAATGAAGTGGACAGCAAAGAAATAAAAATGGCATCAGAGAAGAAAAACAAAGATGGAAATGAGATAATGAAACCTAAAATCACAGAACAGTCAACAGATGAAACATGATAAGTGTATTGCTAATCGCCATGCAAAATTGTTATATAAAACCATATTTGTACTAATGTTTTCAATACACTATTTTGAACCAGCTCTTGTATATGATTCATGTCAACTTAGACTTAATGAAAAAAGTTCTTTTGATTGCAAACATTAAAAATGTCACTCTTTTAAGATATATCAGATAGTTCTGCAACCAAATTTTGAGAATGCAACTACACTATCATGTTTTTTGGTATGAGATTAATTCACATCAGAGATTGTTTTTCACTTTTGCTGAAATGTATGGGATTTATTCATGCAGAAAATAAATCCACAAAGAACAAAGTAACTACATGATAGAAGTTTAAGAATTTAACTATGTGGTTATACTTGTCTATACCAAAGTGAATATCAAGCAGGAAACGAAAGAAGGTGTGTAAATTATTAAGTGTAATAATGAACAAGAATCTACTCAGCTATGGATCAAAATCACCCTCAAAAACTCACTGAAAACAGAATTCTAATTTCTATATTCCAATCGATGGCATTTTTAGGAAAATATAAATGAGTAAGAGGTTTTCATGAAAAATACACATTACGTAAAACTTATTTCAATTTTAAAAGATTAAAATTAGGAGTCAGTTATGACCCACACTAGCAGCTCAAGGTGAACTCGATCTGGTCATCAGACAACAATCAATCTAAAGTGGCCTATCGATATTTACAAAAGTGATGGAGATAGAAATATTCTGAAACTGAACACCCCTACCCCCACCCTCACATTGAGCATTTGCCACAGGTCTGGTAATTTCTAAATTTAAGAAAAAGCAATAATAGATTTTAATAAAATTCCTGTTGCCACTTCTTCTTGCAGTCCAAGATGATTGTTATAGGAAATGACCATGCAATGACCGAAAGTCAGCAATATGATATAATAATAATAAGATTATTTTTAACTAAATGCAAGCAAGACAAATAGGAACTATCGAATAATTCTTAGGAAATTTAAAATTTAAAAATCTCTATCTGTAATATTTTAGCAATCTTTTTGATTGATTCAGTTGGTGTTTTAAGTCCACTTTATGCACAGTACGGCTAATCGGGACTGGACCTACAGTTGAAATCCGAACCACCGTGTGCCTCCACCGGGTATCGAACCCCGAACCCCTTGATTACAAGGCGACGACGTGTTTTAGCAATCTCTTTAATACATTAGGAGCGTAACAACACAAATATATCTAAGAATATTATAGCCATAGGTGTTACCAGTTGTTAGATATGTGCAATACCTTGTAAATAGAAGTATACTTACACCTAAAAACTTTACTTTTCAATCATTCTTTATATTTAAATATTCAAGTATAAGAGTAAATAATAGCCAACAATATTACACAAAAATCAGAATTAAAATTTAAGAAATGTTTTATTCAATTACTTTTTATGTATAATATACATTTTTTGTTTTGCGCACAGTGTACATGTGGAAAATTAAAACATTTTTTGTGAAACATATTAAAATCAAAACCAACAATACTTGTCAAACACAAGATTTGATTGTTCAGTTCATAAGCTGTGATCACATGGGAGAGTAGCAATGTAATCTTAGAAATTGACTATATTGCAAAGACAATTATCATCAGTACAACAAACATTAAACATATGACTAATATTCAAAATAACTAACAATTCTCCTATGTTATGAATGGAAGGAAATGAATATAAATGACTTTTGTGCTTGCCTTCTCTCTTGCACTCTAGTAACTGAAAATATGGACAGATACACTTTACATTGTAATGTTTTAAATATTTTTATTAAGGTACAGGTAACAATGCTGGCACATAGAGTTTTCTTAATATAGTTTTATAGTATATGATGAAGGTTTTAATGTTATGCGCTGGTCCACATTGCATGGGAATACCAAGAAAACATGTTTATTACAAACTAACATGATTACAAGGTAAGATTAGAGAGTAACATAAATCATATCAGGTGCCTGAAATGGGATATCCTTTTCTTTTTAAAAATATGTGTAATGATATGGAGTTGTGTTTGATGTGCTCCAAAGCCTTCTCTTCAAAAATTAGCTGCTTTTCTTCTGCATCTTTTTCTTATTTTGCCAGTTCTGTATACTCATGGCTGTTAGGATAGAGATGTACCAACAAAGGAAACATTTCTCTAAATCCCACGACTGGCTGAATGGCCAAGATCTCTGTGCAACAAAAAACACATACAATTTGGTCCTACCTGTATAACCACATGTTGATCTTTTGCATCTGTGAAACACATTTGCTTTGCTTCACCAGCATTTGTATCGGCCTCTAGCGTAAACTGCAGCTTGCAAACACATTACCTTTGTCGCTGTTTGCAGCAAGCAAGTAGAGAAAACCAATTGCTTGTTCTGGCTTGTATCATTAGGAACATCATTTGCACAGCAAACTCACGGGTCACTACCACCAGCCATGCACTGGAATGTAGTTGCAATCCCATTTCATTCGAAACCATGTGACATCATTGCAAAGAGAGGGATTTTTATTTAAGAAAAGGGAAATTTCAATGTTATATTTGTCATCTCACCCTGTTCCGAGGGCAATAAAGAGTAAACATGGTGGTTTAAACAGTCTTGCACTGTAGACAACGAAACAAAGGAGGTAAGTTTGCTACAAAGCATGCAGTGACTGCAGTAATAATATGGATATGGCAGAAGGGAAAGGCAAATTCTGAAGTTCAAAGCAGGGCAGTGTGGACTGAGTGAGTACTGTTATTTTTTTGTATATTTATATTTATTTACTTTCTTGATTTTGTTGGTTCAGCCAGTCAGTCATTAAAAATAAACAACTGCTAAACTCCGTACCAGCTAACTGTAGACCAGGCGAACGAGAACAAGTGTCTGTGCAAGTAGTGACGCGAGATGGCTCCACCAATGATCAGTGAGAGAAACAGGATTGTGTAATGGGTGATGGGAGTTACCCGATTTCCTATGTAGTGTTGCAAACTTTTAAAAAGGATAATACCGAATGCACATGGCAAACGGACTGTATTTTTGTCTCCAGGTCCGTATGATTGGTTTAAGAATTTCTTAAGAGAAATATTAAGGATAAAACTGCAAGAGCAAATTTTGACAAGCTGTGCATTTAGTGTACGGACTAAGGTCTGGACCGTACATGTATGGTTGGCAACGCTGCACTTTCACCACTCGATTTTCCTCCTCCTCCTCTGCCGATATAAGCAGCCCTGCTCTACAGTTAGCTGGGACAGGTTATAGATAGATTACAACTGATTTCCTGCATGTGGTAGTTTGATCGGTTCCTTGTTTAAAAAAGTTATTAACCCATGGTGCGACAGCCTGTGAGGGCCAGGGCCTAGCTACTGATGGCCGGCTTCACTCCCACCTGTCAAGGTGAGAGATCATTCAACCAGTTATAGGGTGACGTGTGGTCAGCACGAGGAACACCCAGTCTTTGATATAGATTTCCATGCTACTCATTCATAGCTCTCCAATTTCCTCATGATGATGGGTGACCCACTGGTTTCATACACAGGACGAAATCTCAGAGAAAAATTGTTACACTTCCTCCAAAGAGATTTGAACCTGCACGCTGCAGCCCAAATCATAACCCCTGAGAATGCATGATCACGGTGTGGGACTGCAAATATCATTATTCTCTTTTTATCAGCGGAGCAAGGGAGAAAATTCTCACTAAATATTTTGAAAATTGGCAATAATATTGATAGTGTAGAATGATATTTCTTTGTTTTGAGAGATTTTGTCAGGTTATTGAATGCTGAATGATCTATACGCCAATAATAACCATCTTCTTGTGATCTATGGAAAAGTCACTGCAGTATTTCAAATTTGTAAAAATATTATATTTTTACATATTCTAATTATCAGTGAAAAGATTAACATGATGGGTTGCCGATATATTTAGCATCATTATGTGCACAACAACGGGTGTGAATAGCTGAGAGGGATGATAACACTTCTTCTGGGTGCAAGGCTGAAGTGCACATCCATAGAGCCAGACCACCAGCTGCCACTGGCCCATACTCTTCCTAATTTTCACCTATACAGATACCAATGCTTGAAAATTGAAATAATGACTAACACGTAAGTACACATTCATGCAATTAGTATATGAATCAATTCACAAAAGTTTTTCTTTAAAATATTCAAGAATGACATAAAAATATTAAAATTACTGTCATTTAATCACAAAATCCATTTTTTTCACACAATACTGGTGCAAAATAAAAGAAAATCTTGAATTCTGCTTAATTCCCACGGTGATTAGACTCCACAACATTGTTATGCAGCATTTTCTGCAGACATTATGAAATACCAAATTCCAGAGAAGTTCTGGATGGTATTGGAAAATGATACCATTTACACCGCTACATTGGCATTATCTCAACCCTACTAATAATAAACTGGAAAAATACTGAAAAACTAAATTATGAACTAAGCAACAGTAATGAACAATATCTGTTTGTGTTCATCACAGGTTCAAAACCTTAATAATTTTACCACCGTAGTGTTAATATGGCCTGAATCATACTGTTGTAAACTAAGTTTTATGTTCGGCTGCACAAAAAGCAGTACAAAGTTGTAAGAAACAAGAAGTACAAACAGTAAATGGCTTCAGAAGCATTAAAATTGCCTTTCTTCATATTACTTGACAAATAGTTTACTATTTATTATAGTTTAATAAGTAATCATAAATGTTTCTAATCACAGAAACATAACAACATATACATAAATATTTTTCAATAATACATTGGTATAATGTATTTAAAAAAAAATGAAAAGCACCCAACAACCTTCAACAGCTCAATATCACAAAACATAAAATTGCTTTTAAAAAACGCAATGACTTCTTGACTAGACTTATTTCAAGTGCATGTTTTCCAGAAAACTAGAAGGCACATTCTGAAAATACAGCAACTAATGCAAAAGCTGTTGAACAAATTGAGATCTTGGGGACAGTTGAAGCAAATACTCAGTCTTTGAACAACAAAATTTCGCATAATAATATATAATCATAATATGAAGATTCCCCACAGTAAGCAAAAAGAGTGTACACATTCCCTAATTCTACGATTGATGAAAAATTGACGTATCTCATAAAAGAAAAGGGATTTGAAAACAGTAATTTTAGAAGTATCGACTGCACCTTCCTTTAGCAGTTGTAACGCTCTTGCTTTCAGACTTTTAGCACCGAGAGGTACCTGTCATGATACAGTTCCATGGAGAGTAATCCCAGGACGTGCTCTGCATTGTGAAGGGAATTGTTGGCATCTCGCACCACTTTCACAGCCTGCTCGACAACGCCTCTTAAGTCTAGATACTGCTTGTTATTTAGCAAACCTTCAAGAAGTTGAAGGGCCTTGAGGGCATCTGCTGTGGGGACGTCTTCTCCAGCCTCTGGCGAAGAAGGTCTGCAACGGAAGGGAAATTAAGCAAGGGAGCACATTATATTAATTTTTATGAAGCCTCGCACACATGTATAGCCTCTTCGGACACAAAGTTTTCAAACATGCACTTTTCGAACTTGCAGCATTGTACAAAAAAAAATTGAAGCTCGAGAAGTAATTGTCGTAGAGATGAAATAATTCCTTTTTTCTCAGAATAACAGGGCTTTTAGTGGATGTGAAATTTATACATTGTACCTCCCAATAATGAAAGTTAAAGGAGGAAGAAGAAAATCAAAATTTTAAAAAAATAGTGATCAGCATGCCCTTGTGGCTAACACAATAGACGAAAGTGAATTAAAAAATGTTGTATGCAGAAGTGTTATATTCCTACAAACATGCAAAGTTTCATTGAAAAAAGGCTGATACTTCTTAGGGAAACTAAAAATAAAGTATAAGAGCAGCAGTGTTGCCAGCTTATGGGGGAAAAATCAGGAATTTATCTTTTAGCATTGGCTCTATGGACACTGGATGTTCCAAATTTACAGGGAAGCACAGCAAAAGATACTTTGAGGACATGTGATGCCCATTCCCGAAAGTCTGAAGTTTCGGAAGATTAAGAAAATTTGGCATTTCCTGCTGTCTCTTGTCTTGACGAGTTACTAGCTGTACTAGAAGAGTTACTAGCTCATTTATAAAATATATCCCATGATACTGTGAGGGAAAACAGATAAATTTTGAAACTCTGTTAATAAAAGTAACATTGGATATATTGTTGTACATCCAAGTACATTGTACCTTCATATGTATACAAATGAACCAAAAAGGCAGAAATCAAATATTATGTGTAGTTTTGAAGAAATTATGCATTGTGGCTGCTGCCAATTTACTGCTACGTAGTGGTTGGCTATATACTTCCCACCTGCCCGTAGCGCAATGCACACAGTGCCTACTGTCAGAATAAAAATTATACATACTCGAGTTTAGACTTGACTCATCACCTAAAAAAATGGCTGAGATCGAGAATGTGAGGGACCCTATCTTCACTCGCCTACAAACCTTCATGGCACAGTACAATGAGCATGAGAAATTTTACCATATGATTGTGAAACTATGTTGTCATTACATGAAAATCTACAATACCAAACTGTTAGAATTTGCAGATTGCTGAACTTACCTTGTGCTGCTCTTTGAAGATGCAACTGCTCCTGGAGCATCCGCATGAATACGAACCCCATCTCCACCAGGCAGCTGAGCCAGTATATATGCTGCCAATGCACGGGACAATAACCTACATCTGAAAAACAAACAAAAGATTACATACACAATATGTACCTAAACACAGTACACATATTTGGGATGGATCAATATAAAATTTGCCAATAAGGATATACAAGCAATTCAATACAAAATGCCAAATAATGTACAAAGAATCCAAAAGGTTCATATGCCTACTTAATTAATGAATAACTCTGAAAAGCCCTTTAAAAAGCACCTGCATGTTAGAAATTAATTTTACCACTCAAATTTCCAATAATTATATGGACCCAACATCTCTATAAATATACACAACTAAGTGCATAACTGGGCCATTTCTTATAACTACAAAGACCAAAGATAATTGTTTATTGTTAAATGTATTTCTAAATAGGTAGTGTCCACTTCTAAAGCACAGTAATGAACTTTCAGAGCCATCAAAAATTTCTGAATTTTTTTATCAGTAAACTAACGACTATAAAAACTGTGCTAAATGTTATATACGAGGGTGTTTTGAAAAGTTTTGCCTCCTATGCAATAACTCTGGCAACACTGCTCAGAGACACGAAAAATTGGTGTGAGAATAATCACTGGTTCACTGACTGTTGTGACATCTAGCGGCGTTTGCCTGCAACATCAAGCATGCGCACAATAATGAGTAAAATGGCGATGTACATGGACGTGCAGTTGAAACAACTTGCTGTTATTGAATTCCTCACAGTAAAGGGTTGTGCGCCCGTTGACATTCATCAACGAATGAGTGCTGTCTATGGCAACGCCTGTGTGGATGCAAGTACTGTCAGCAGGTGGGCAAGGAATCTGAAAGACGAAAATCCGGCCACAACAAGCCTGCATGATCAGGTCCACAGTGGACGATCCATAACAGCCATGGATGCACAGCATCAAGCGCGCGTGGACGAACTGATTCATGCCAATTACCAATCAACAGCAAAGTCCACACAGAATTTTTGGAGCACGGAACCACTGTTAACTCCGATCGGTATGTGAAGACTTTGGAGAAACTCCACGCACGATTACTGCAAGTTAGGCCTGGTGAGGATACAATTCTACAACATGACAATCCTCGCCCAGAGATGAGTCACCAAACACAGGATGCATTGCAGCGTCTCAAATGCCATGAGATTTTACCCCACCCACCACACAGCCCAGATTTCGTACTTTGTGACTTTTTATGTTTTCCGAGGCTGAAAGAGCACCTGAAGGGATATCGTTACACCAGTGATGTGGAGGTGCAAGCAGATGTCTGTCACTGGTGCCGGGAGAAGATGCCTAATTTCTTCGCCGACGGGATGCAACAACTTGTCAGGCGGCATTTGTGTGTGGACAATAATGGTGACTACGTGGAAAAGTAGTGACACCCTGATAAAGGATATTTCAAGCTCTAAGAAGACATAAAGTTCATGTACGTATCTTGCATATAATTGACATTATTGCGTATGCAAAACTTTTCAAAACGGCCTCACATATACACAGTGGAACCTAAATTTTATGTTTTCCAGAGGGCTGGAAAAAAATATAAAAAAAAATAAATTATAATGCAAGAAAACAAGGGAGCAACAAAAAACAGGTTGTAATATAATACAAAAAACTATAAATGTAATGAAAAAATATTAAACTGTTATAATGTTCACACTATGAGTTACATTTTTTATTAAAAGTCCACTATGCAATTGAGAGGTTATAATGATGAAGCACTGTTGTTGTTGTTGGAGAGAATCAGCTTATACAAAAAAAAAATATCCATATCAGATCATAGTAGTACTTCTGCATATATATACTTACACACTCACACACACTCACTCTCTCTCTCTCCTTATATATATCACTTGATATTCAAGGGAATAAAGATCAATCAATTTTTTGTTTCCCCTAAAATTGAATACTGTTTTCTGGACTATGCAATGCATGCGCCTCAAATTTTCATAAATTCTGTTCTAAATTTCTTCGTGGTCATTGTTCGTCACCGAATTCCATCCACAAAACATTTGCAAAAACTCATTCTTCAGAAAATGTTGAATATCCATACTTCTCACCAAAGACACAAACTGGCAGACCATATAATCCTGCATAATATAGCCAAGGGAAACATCAGAAGTGACCGCCTTCTCCAGAAAATTTGATTTCAAATGCCACCTTGCACAACAAGATGCACTCAACTTTTCACTTCTCAGAAGCCAAGATTATGCCTCATCCACCGTTCCCAGTTTCACACACTGCCCAGCCAATACAATTAATTTAACAAGCCAAATAGGCATTTTTGAAAAGCAGGCACATTTTACAAGGCTGTTGTGTAAAAATGTGTAAGTTACTTTACCAGATGTAATTTTAGTTTATGTTGTTACTTGTTATTTTCTGTTGTTGGTTCATTCCAATGTAAAATGGCTAATTCTGTATTTGGAATCCTTTGAAAAATAAATATACACTAATCATAATTTTAAGATTTCTAGGCCAGTGTGCTATTTGTGGTAGTATCAAAACTTGGAAGAAATTCTTGCTGAAGTGGAAAATCAGAGAACATAGCAATTGGGAGGCAAAATGGTTGTCAGGGAAAAATTACAAACATAGCTAAGATTTACAACAGTGTCAGCAAAAAAACTGCCAGCAACTGAACTGGATATTATTCAAAGTGAACAATTACCTGGTTGAAACGGCAGACTGCTTCCCCAATCCAATGGCTCCCAATATTCCCCAGCCTGAGCGATCCTCAGACAGAGTGATCAGTGACTGTGAAAATTTCTGCAAGAGCTTCACCACCAGTTTTATGTCACCTGAGAAGAGGCACTGCCTAAGGGAGAGACAAAGGATTTTCCCCCACAGCAATGGAAGCTTGCTCTCAGTTGCTTCACTGGGGACAAAATGGCAAAAACAAAATTTAGAAATCTACTATAAACCACAATGAGAAAACAGCGTGAAAAATATTTACATATATAAATATATACAGGGTGATTATAAATTATTGAGCTCATTTTAAGGATGAATAAAAAAAGAACGAAGTACTCATATTTAGTTTGTTGTCTTTAATGAATCATGTTGAACAGCTTTATTTACAACACATGTTGATTTACCCGAGCTTCTCGTAAAAGCATCTCTCATTTGAGCCACGAGTTTGGGCACTCGTTGTTTGCCAGCCAGTGTTCGACATTCCTGTATCGTTAAATTGCTGATACCAACGTTTTATGGAGTCCTCACTAGAAGGATTATGCTTGTACTTTAAAGGGGACACAAAGGTGCAAACCTCCGCCACTACTCGCACTTCTTATACCCTCTCACTCAGCTTTCATTTGTCGTTGGTGCTTCTGCTGAGTGCGGTATTCTTCGTGTCCCTGGAGTGAAGGATATACTTTGGAGTGGTTAACTAGGTTTTGGGAATCTCCGCTTCTACACCAGTTTAAATAAGAAGATAAGCGAGTAATATAAATCTTGGTACCTAAGATAAAACCGAGATGTTTGAAATTAGAGTTTAAGAATCTAGAGAAGTTTTCGAGAAGCATACATAAGTATAATATAGAATAAGATTCATATGATAAATATAAAATAATATATAATACATAAAATATAGAGAGAATAATTTAGGGTCCAATAGGGCCCGTAGAAAACTGGAGTGGCCTTCAAATGAAGACCACCAGGAACAATAGATAGCAGGGAATAATATACAGTAAGATAGAATATAATAATACAGAAAATTTACAAGATGAGAACTGCGGGCGGACCAAGAAGGCCCACCACAAAATGCAGAAGATAAAATAAAGTAAAATGGACTAAAGGCTCTCCCCGAAACTTAGGGAGTGCCTGGTCATCTTCTGCTGCACAGCATCCACTCAGCATCCACTCATGTTGGAATCAGGTCTGCACTACGAATCTGCTTCGAGTTCTTCCAGCTATTTACCTCTAATGGAAGTTGGTCCTGTCTCGTAGTACCTGACTTCCTCTTGCTGATGATCTTCCTCAGTGGTCACAGTAATGGCTGATCTCAGTACTCGAGTTGATCTCCTAGGTACATCCTGAACTGCGAAAATCCTATGTATAGTAGAGCCAAGAGTGGTATCTCTTTCTGTGGGGTCTGATCTTCTATACTCGAAATGCTCATACCTTGATATTATATCTGCAAGCTTGTTGATGATATTGAAGGTCTGCTGGCAGCTCGCCATCTGCTGGAATGAGCCTCTTCTTAAATTAGTCCTCAGACGCCGAATTCGGACGTCGTCAAATTTCTCGCAGGTTAAAAGGGCGTGTTCCGGTGTATCTATTACTCCACACTTCTGGCACTTATCATCAGATCTTAGTCCGAACCTCTTTAAATAGGAACCGTAAGGGCCATGCCCTGTAATGAAATGAGTAATACCCTTTGATGGTCGGAAGAAGTTTTTAGGTCTTATCTTCGCAAACGGCAGAAATCCTTTGGTACGTCTGGAACCGGGATGTTGTTCCCATTCCATCTTCCAGGTATTTTCTAAGTGTTGATCGATGTCCTGAAATGTGTTGAGGTTTTGACCAAGAAGGGCTAGGATCTTATTATGCTGCCCTTTCCTCAGCCAGTATCTGGCTGCGTATCTCTGAACCTTATGCTTGTACTATTAAGTGGAAACGTCTTTGAACAGTTATTACAGATTTGGTTTCACGAAACCCAAGAACACCCATGGTAGCCATCTTGGTACTGAGGTTCCCTAGCTTGCCACCATGGCACCACATACATTCGGTCAATGTCAACACAAACTTACTGCTGCTCTATCATTTGCAACAAAAGAAAGGCTGCTTCAATAGTGTGTTGTTCTTTAATTCATATATCATATGTGCTCCATAGCATATAACCTACAAATGCACAAAGACATACATTGTAAAACAATGAACAAAGTAGAAATTTGAGCAAAAAAGTGCAGGCTTGACCTGGACTCAAACCTGGATTGAGTCCTGGTTGAACCCGAATTTTTGGTTGAAAGTTCCATGTAGTACATCTCCTGTGTGTGTGCCAAAGTATAAGGTAATTTACAAGTCTACGCTGGGAGAAATTAGGCACTATCAATGTCATCAGTGTTTCAGAGGCAACAGCAGATTCAGTTGAGTTAACACTGACAAAGACATTTCAACACAGGTAAAACAGAGACAGCAAAATATCGGGTGAAACCTAGACTGTCTTGGTAGCCTAGTGTGTAGAGCAATTACACTGTATGCAAGAGACCCAGATTTGAGTCCTGGTTGAGCTTGTATTTTTCGCTAAAATTTCTACATATCATAAAGTAATGAACAAAGTGCTTTAAAACACGTATAGTTGTACATTTCCCTTCACCTTCTCGAGATTAGTCACTGTACATTATCTCAAATAATAGGGCAAAAAGAAAAAAAGAATTGAAACAATACTGAAAGATTTTCATTTCACAAACTTCTTAGTTACATAAGAATTCACATCAGAAGATAAAGTTATCAAATCATTTTTTTTCATTGAGAACTGACAATCTTAATACAGCAGGAATTGGAAACTGTCATATTATTGCAGTCTTTGTAGATTGTTGTGTTTCTTAATTGAAAAGTTCCCTTCATCATAATTTTTATTGCCGATACCCAATAAATAATCAATAATAAAAATTCCAAGTGTTTTATCATTAACATTATTTCAAGTCTGTAATATGTGTATTCTTTCATCAAGATTTCTTTCCTAGGTTATTAATTTGACAAATTTGAACAGACACTTTGTGGTTTCTCTCTAAAGTATGTGTTGCCAAGCTAGAAATATTCATTTGTCTAATATATTCCTTTTTACCACTTTAATTTATACTATTCAGCTTTCCAAAATAAATTGCCTGGCTTTTACGTGTTCAAGGAATTTTCAAATAAATTTCCAGACCTTCCTGTAACAATTTTATCTTACTTTAATGTATTTAGGCCATTTGGAATTGATTGAGACTGTGTCCCGTGTACCTATATGCCAGAACCGAGAACAGAAAAGAGGGAGGTGTTTAAGAGTGGTGACCTTGGGCTGTGTGCTGCCCGAGTTTCATTCTCCTAGCTCCAGACAGCATCACGTGACAGGCATTTGTTTCTCACAGTGTAGTCAGAGTCGTGGACAAGTAAGGTACTGCCAAGTGGAGGTGTACGATATCAGCATGGAGTGTGTGGTGAATCCACTCCGAGTCGTGCAACTGTGTTCGCTGGGTGGCAGTTTTCACAGCTGAAGTGCAAGTATCAAGAAAGGAACCAGCCCTGGACATCGTCACTCAATCTTGAACCATTGACATGATTCAGCAGGTGTCTGACATAGTAATGTATGACAGGCACGTGACTGTGGAGGCTCTACAGCATGCAACTGGTATGGGAAGGATGACAATCCATGCCATACTCACCAAGGACCTGAATATTAAGAAGGTGTGTTCGCAGTGGGTTCCTCATGAACTCACCCAGGAACAAAACCTGCGCGTGTGAACTGTTGCAGGGATCTCTTGGCCCTCCATGACAAAAATACAGATAACTTTTTCGCTCGGTTAGTGACAAAACACTATAAAAAAGGCAGCACTCAATGGAATGGAAATATATGGACAAGCAGTTCACGTCCAAAAAAAACAAGACCATCACTTTCATGTGGGAAGCTGGTAGCGTCTGTGTTTTGGGATGCAGATTGGCATCCTGCTTTTCGACTGGCTGCCACAACGTTCCAGGGTGAACAGTGACACATACTGTGAGCTTCTCCGACGAATGTGACACGTAATTCAGAAATGATGATATAGTCGAATAAAGTGTGTCTCTTACACAACAATACCAGGCCTCATACATCTGCTCAGACAACTCCAACACTGCAACTGAGATTCACAGTTTTGAAACATCCTCCATATTCAGCAGATTTAGCCCCTTCGGACTATGCACTCTTTGATGGCAAAAAGAACCACTGTGGGGCAGGGTGTTTCAGGATGAAGAGGGCTTACATGTCGTTGCCCATGAGTGGTGACGCTGCACTCCATGGGAATGGTTCAAACAGGCACTTGTGAAACTTCCAGATTGTTGGCAGTGATGCATTCAACTACAGGGTGGCGCACAAAATGTCTTACCATTTGTTTTGTTTATTACACATTTATTTATTATCGAAACATTACAAAATTAATGCATAGTGAATTATCAGAGTATGGAAAGTTTGTTTAGTGCAGAATGTGTTCAATGTGTCCACCATTATGGTTCACAACCTCTTGCAAGCGAACCTTTACATTTGTCACAACCCTCCGGCACAAGTCCTCCGAAATTTCACGGCACAACTGCACAATAAAGGCCTTGAGTTGCACTACATCTGCAGGCTTCCTTGCGAAAACTTTATCTTTCAAGAAACCCCACAAAAAAAAAGTCACAAGGATTAATATCCGGGCTATGCGGGGGCCACAATCTCCCACCTTCGTGACGTTCAGGAAACCGATTAGACATTACACGCACATTAAACATCTCATACAGGAAATCAAGAACAATGTTTGCAGTATGTGGGCGGGCTCCATCTTGCATGAACCACTGAGTGTGTAAATGGAGACCTGTTACCAAGAGCTGCGGAATAAATGAGTTCTCCAACATTTCCTTGTATCGTTCTTTGTTTACTGTGTCGTCAAAGAAAAACGGTCCAATGATTCCATGAGTTGAAATTGCTGCCCACACACTCACTTTTTCTCCATAATTCTCACGTTCATGCAGTTTGTGAGGCTGTTCACTTGCACAGAATCGAACATTTTGCTTATTTGCCACACCATTTAAATGAAAGTACGCCTCATCTGTAAACCAAGTGTTGTGCAGAACATGATCTTCTTCCACTAACCACGAAGCAAACTGATGCCTTCGTTCCTTGTCCACTGCCGTTAGTTTCTGGACAACTGTCATTTTGTAAGGGAACAAGTGAAGATCAGAGTGGAGAATCCTTTGGATTGACCTACGAGATATTCGTAACTCAGCAGCCGCCCTTCTTGTTGATTTGCTTGGACTTCGTGCCAAAGCCACGCAAACTGCTTCAATGTTCTCAGGTGTTCGGACACTTGACGGGCGCAGTCGATTATTCCCCAACACAGAGCCAGTGGTTTCTAATTGTTGGCACAATCTGTGAATGGTCTGTTTACAGGGAGCCCATCTTGTACCAAAGTGTGCACGAAAATGCCTTTGTGTCGCTACCAAACTCTTTGTTACTGCAAAAAACATTACAACTTTCACCTTCTGTTTGACACTCAACCGGCCGTTATCTGCCATCTTGCAAACTGCTGTTTCGCAACAAAATAGAGTCCGATACTGACTTCTCCTGACATCTACCTGATTTTCCATGAACCAACTCACCCGCATACGTGTTTTGAACATTCAATATATGATATTAAAAATTTTATGATGTGATTGAATGGTATGACATTTCGTGCGCCACCCTGTAGATGGAGGAGGCCAGAAAAGTTCATAATCCCAGCCTGTGTGTTTCCACCAACAATTAGGTGTCTCAATCAATTCCATAAGGGCACACACTGAGATAAATATATAATTAAGTTATTTTACTTCACTTTTATGTCACTTTTGACTAATCACAACAATAGATAAATATATAAATAGAAGCACATTGTAAAGTAGGAACCCAAAGAAGAGTTTAAAAACTTTAAAAAACTCACATTGGCTTTACAGATATCATCCAATCTGTCAAATTTTCCAGAACACTTCCCTCTTCACTGATATCCCGGCATGTCTTGAGCCTTCTCAACAGCAGAGCATAGAGAGTGAGGAAGTGGCCTTTGTTCACAAGGGTCTCTTCTATAGGCGGTTGGCGAGGAACAGCAGGCTGCAGGGTGGACGTCGCTCTGTTCCAATCAGGTGGGGGCAGGGGAGGAACTGAAATACACAACAGGAATAAATGATGCAATGCAATCACAGTTTTACTGCTCTTTATAGCTGCTCTAATTGTGCCTGCAAGACCAAACACATTAAGCATACAGTTTCATGTGCAAGAATCACACAAAGAAAGCTGCACATGGCAGAAAATGCTTCTAGTAACTGTAACACAGCAATAGTTCACAAACTGTCGGCTCAATAACTGAGCAGATTAAGTGATGAACTTTCAATCTTGTCACCAAAGTTCACAGGTTCGAGTCCTGGCCTGGGCAAGGGTGTTCTTTGAGAGTATCCCTTCATCAATTTCACCTGTTCTCATTGTTGTGCAATCAGCCAATAGTGGCAGAAAAGCAACATAGATTACAAATACATTTATGAACTGGATTAAAACCAAAATACAAGGCATCTATAAAGATTGTTTTATAACCTCACACTCCAACCACAATAATTTGTATGTAATAAAAGTATACAGACATTCTTATGATGCATGAACTCAATAAATTGTTGGGCAAGGATTGTGAGAGATGTCCTCACACAACGTTTCATGCATGTTGGATTGCCATAGGTCAAATTGACTCCCAAGTGTCCTCATATTACACCTATGGATATTTTTCTGTTGGGTTATGTCAAGAATAAACTGTGCCAAACTCCTGTGATTAATCTTGATGATTTAAAGATAATAATAACCAATGCTATTGACGTTGTTGACAGAGATATGCTATAGTTAGTACCCATGGAGTTGGAATATCATTTAGATAATGTAAGTGCAACCAGAGGTGCACATGTCAAAGGGGAACCTCCCCGATGGCATAGTGTAGCATCATCACCTTGTAATCAAGGGGTCCTTGGTACGATACCCGGTGGATGCACATAGTGGTTCAGAACCAACTTTAAACTGTAGATCCAGTCCCGATTAGCCTTACTGTGCATAAAGTGGACTTAAAACATCAACTCAATCAATCAAAGGGGACTGAACACAAAGTTTTTGAGTTGGTGCATCATATGAACTGCAGGACACTTCTGTTTGTCAAATGCAATTCTTGTTATTAAAGTGTGAAATTGTAACCAAACTTTATGGACACCCTATATTATTTTAAAACATTCAACCATTTCTAGAAAGACTAACATAATATAAAACATAGAAGTCATATTTATATTTATGGCACAAACGCGATTAAAATGAATTCTATGTGTAAAATAATAATTCCATGCTACCTGAAAAAAAAATTTATCTTCCACAAATTTTATTGCATTAAGTTTTCAAAATCTGTACATTATTATTATTATTATTTTGCAACATGGATTTATTAATACTTTAAACAAAGAACTTAATACAACAGACACTCTCACAGCACACACACTCACATGTTTAAACAAAACTCTTACTGCGTTATCAACTGTATGCAAAAACTAGCAGTTTCATCTTCACAAAAAAAATATATTTACTTTGGAGAAATTTTCTATTTGTATTCATCCAAAAACAAAAACAAAACAGCCAAAATGTAATATTTATCCTTCTGTAAAGTATTCTTGATGTGTACAACAGTTTCCTGTTATTTTCTTTGATAGTAGCATGAAGAAATGTATTGATGTAAAAATACGAGGGTGAATCAAATATAAACGGGAATTTCTTTCGCATGTCCAGGGAAAGTGTAATACAGCCCTGTGGTCGTGAGGTGATAATGAGGAGGGTAAGGGGGGGGGGGCATGTAGAGCCTGTTTCCTCCCTGGAGTTCCTGCCAACTCTCCATATCAGTCAGTAACACAATGAGTGAGCAAGAGGTACACCCGTCCATTGCGTAACGAATCATTATCAAATTTCTTACAAAAGAGGTAAAACCGGCTGAAATTTTGATGAGACTTCGAGCTCAGTTTGGGGAGTCCATCCTTTCAAAGACCCATGTTTACAAATGGGGACATTTTTTGGGGAGGAATAGAAACCCACAAGATTTTTTGGGGATGAGAAACTGTTGAAAATGAAAGACATCAACGACGGCCAAAGACAAGCATCATTCAGGAAAACACCCAGGCTATTCAGGACCTTATTGAAGGTGAATGTCGCTTGATAGTGCGTGAAATTTCTTCTGCAGTGGGCAGAAGCTATGGAAGTGCTCACACGATCATTCATGACAACTTGGGCCACCAAGAAATCGACTCCTGGAAAATGCTAAGGCTGTCATTGGACTAAATGACATGGCACACCCATCAGAAATGTCCTTCTGCTTCATGACAATGCCAGACCTCACACAGCTCCTGCAACACATGATAACCTGGAGGAAATTCATTGGGCACCACTTGAACATCTTCCATACAGTCCAGACTTATCCCCTTGTGACTACCATTTGTTCGTTTGGGCCACTGAAAGAAGCAGTGGGAGGTAAGCGTTTTGAGCATGATGCAGAAGTGGAGGAGTTTGTGTGCAACTGGCTGTGCACATGTCCGTCAACTTTCTGGGAAAATGGGATTGCCAAACTCTCTATCCGCTGGCAAAAGTGCATTTCAGTTGCAGGGAGCTATGTAGAAAAGTAATGCATTTGTTTTGCATTTGTATTTTGTTTCAATAAATTATGAAAAATAAATTCCAGTTTATATTTGATTCACCCTCGTAATATGAAAATAAAGAAAATATTAAACATTCATTTTGACCATTTCTTACAATGGATATGCTTGTGTGTTTGACTCTAAGAATGACCATTATATTGTTGGACCAAGACTTGCCTTAGAACTATAGTATTGAGAGTTAACAACTTCTTTCTGGAGAACTATACTGAAATTCCAGTAAATATGTTTTGTAAACTGAGTACCATGTAATTGTCAAACACACAATATTAGAACATTATTAAAGTTAGCAATGGGATCAGCAAAATATAAGAAATTGTTGTATCGGCCACATCTTAATAAATTATGTCAGTTTCAGTTTTCAACAGATTAAAAAAAAAATGCTACAATGAAAAATGTATAAGAACGTTTGGAAAACCATAAAAAAAAATCTGATTAAAAATTAGGGATGGGACAGATTAATCAGTATTCTATCGATATCGACCAATACAGGAATATCAGTGTACTGATGTCGGTTCATCTGTAAAATTACCAATACAGTAAAACCTCGTTAATCCAGACTAATGGGGGGATAAGTTTGACCGGTTTAACAAAAGTCCGGATTAACTGAAATAACCTAAAAGAACAGTAGCAACAAAACAAGTTTCTTATGGAGTATTTAAAGGGCATAGGTCTAAATGCACTTTATAAAGTACAGTACAAAGTCTGCGGGAAACAGAATTTCATCAGTGGTCAACTGTCTTTTCTTTGGGAAGTTCTCTTGTTGACTTCTAGCCACATTTAAAACCTTGCATTCTGCTTTTTTATTTGGCCTATCCAGATTAAGCAAAGTCCGGCTTATCGAGGTTTTACTGTAATTTTACTGATCCAACATAAATACCTTACAATTCAGTGCAATATCATGCCATTTTGTTATAATTTTTATGGATAAATTAATAATTTCCATTCTATACTTATTTTTAACGTAATGTTTAAACATGCAGCTTCTTTTGCACCGTGAACAGCTTGATTAATTTATGAAACAAATCAAATTTTATATCAGATTGGTACATTTTATATTGGTAATTTATCGGTATTAGCCAAAATATCAAATCATTCCATCCCTATTTAAAATACATCCTGTTAATAATAAATACGCAATTAGTATTTTCCCAGATATTATACAGGGTCCGTTCTGAAAGTATCCGAACTTATTTATTTGCAAACAATTTATTGACGATAATTACAACTGCTTCAATATTCTTCAATGTAGGAACCTTCAGCCTCAATACAGTGAGTATACCGACTTTTCCACTGTTCACAGCAGTCCTGGAAGTCCTTGACTGACCCTCTTCAATGCTGCGGTTGTGGCAGCTTGAACCTCTTCAATTGACACAAAATGCTTCCCCTTGAGCACCCTTTCGACCTTGGGAAACAAAAAGAAGTTGGCCGGTGCCAAGTCCGGGCTGTAAGGGGGATGAGACAGCATTTACCTGCGTACGTTGGCCAAACACTCACTTACCAACAGCACTGTATGAGCCGGCACGTTGTCATGGTGAAGCACCCACCTGTCTGCGGTGTCAGACCAGACGTGCTGGACCCTTTCTCGGAGACGCTGAAACACTGTTTTGTAGTAAGCTGCATTCACGGTGGTCCCAGCAGATACAAACTCTTTGTGCACGACTCCCTTCGTGTCGAAAAAGACAAGGAGCATTGTCTTCACATTTGATTTTGACATCCAGGCCTTCTTTTGACAAGGGGATGCGGGGGTGTGCCATTCTGAACTTTGACTCTTGTTCGGGGTCATAAGCCTCCCGTAGCATGGTTAAAGTCTCCGTAACTTTTTTTTTTCAATTTAACACAAAATTTCACAGCATAGCGCTGTTCCAAAGTGCGCTCCATTTTTACCAAATCCAACAACTGCAAATTCTCGACGCAACATTTTTTCCGTGTACACAACACGAGCGATTGCACCTCAACCACTGCTCGCAGGCAACTGAGCGAGGCCTTGTTTTGAAGGTTAAGGTCCCCACTGCTACCTGGCGCAGCTTACCCAAACCCTCGACCGATTCTCGCGTCGCGCTGTGGACAGTTCGGATACTTTCAGAACGGACCCTGTAAACTATGAAAATTAATAAATACAGTATTTCTTTCATATATATGTTATGATAAAGCATGTAGTGCAGAAAACAAAAAGGCATGAAGAATTTCATCAAACAAAAAATGCGAAAATAGCTGTGTAACCATGTTCACTGTCAAACACTGACTGGTGAAAGGCATAACGAGAACTCCACATAACTTGGCTCAAAGCACCGCTTGCCAAACATAATTTCAAGAAATTATGTGAGGTGTCTGCTTAAGAACAAGGTCACTCTATATGTTGCAATAGCTGCAAACCTTTCGTCACTGCTCTTGTTGTTGCTGGCAATGTGTGTCTACGCCTTAATGCTGAAAAAGAACCACCGGTTTTAAATCAACATTATGTAATCTGTACTTGCTTTTAATCAGTATATATGTGAGACAGAATGCATTCATTATTAAATTTTGTAGAGAGTTATGCAAAAAAATATAGGCTCGATAAAGACTCGAACCTGTGGCACCAACTTATATGGGCCCTTGGAGGTCAAACCCACCCAATAATTTGCATACAATTATTACATTTTAATTTAGAAATAAAGTTCTCCTGCTCAAGAAAACAAAATGATTCATCATTATACACCTAAGAATTCTCACTACTTAATTTTAATTCCTGATTGTTATCAAAATATTTCATAAAAGAATTGTTACTTCTCCAATATAATACTTTTCAGTGTCCTACATCATTTACACTATCCATGGTCACATCGTTACAATGAAAGTAAGGAAGGATAATGTCTAATAAAAGCATTCCAAACAAGGATGTATTTAAGGGGGTCCTGGGGGGTTGCACCTGAAAGACTTACCAAGTAATAAAATTAAATAATAAGAATATACTTGTTCAGCATTTTTTCTATAATCAATGGTTATTAATTTCCTCTGAACTTATTGGAAGGTAGAATTATACGTATTGGGATCATACGGTTTTGAAGGACAGTGCCAAAGATTTATGCTTGCACACTACTATTTATGATAATATACATAAAAGTAAAAAAGTAAAGTGCTCCCCTGTGCTTTGCACCATGCCATGAAGGCGTTAGGGCCCCACACTTTCTTGATCACAGCCGAAGGTGGGGGTGATGTGATCAGTACCATGCCCCTGGCCGCCTTTACCCCCCAGAGTTTCCTCCAGGTACCAACTTTATACGACGCTGGGTGGGTGCCAGAGTCGCTTCAACAGATGGAAAACATCCCAGTTCTCCCCCACCGGGGATCGAACCAGGGTCTTTACATGAAAAATATTAATCAGGAACTTTACTTTTCGGAAACTGGATCTAACATCATTTTATATTATTCAAAAAATATTCAATTCTTAATCAATTTGACATTAATTTCTTTGCCAGCGCACTTGTTTTTGTACAAATTATGTCCATCTTAACTACACGTAAGATAGATAATGAATGCAAGTATTATATCCCTATTTTTATACCATCTTTATACCTTTTCATGTAATAACAACTTATTTTAAATATATTTTAATTGATAATATAATTATTTTCATTTAAACATTATTATTATTATTCCTGAGACACATGGTTTGCCTCTCCCCCACAATACATTTCTAGATTCGTCCCCGTCTCCAAATAGACAAGCAAAAAAGCATCGAAAAGTGTAAAATACACACTAAAATTGAAAAATTGATACACAGTGCGATATTTTGTCATTTTCCCTGATTAGGCACTTATTAATATAACAGGCAAAAATGGCGACCATGAAATTCATATATTTTTCTCAGAAATGCTTCAAATGCTACTTATGACATACTTTATTGTGTGAAATTATAAAACAAATCTCAGAGTTCAGCCCACCTTATGTTTCTCAAAATGTTGGCACCCTACTATTAACCTTGTAATCAAAAGGTCCCTGGTTCTTTTTTGTAGTGAGTGTTAAAGTGAAATTTAAAATGAAATTTGCTACAATTGCCTTATATGACAAACATGGAACAACTGTCTAACAGATTATTTTCTATACTATTGAATTTTAAAATATAGTTGAGTGATTTACAAAATTTTAAAACTTCAATAGTACCTTACTGCTATGTAAAGTCTATTACCACAATCTGTTATACATTGTTGTCCATTTGGAAGTGGCAAAAAATGTCTTCACTTTGATCATTTTCTTGCTAAAAAAAATGTCAAAGCATTCAACTTCTTGTATGTACTAATTACAGTAGCAAGAAAAAAAAAGTGAATGGTTCAAGATAGTACAATGTAACTGCAGGTGCTATCCGAAAGGAAAAGTCACCAGCCTTCATGTAACCTTTAAATGCCAGATGTGACATGTGCGTCACATTTTAGTGATACAGTAAAACCTCATTAGTTCGGACTAATGGGGGGGATAAGTTGACCGGTTTAACGAAAGTTTGGATTAACTGAAATAACCTAAAAGAACAGTAGAAAGTGCATTAAAACTCCGTTTATAGCATCAAAACACGTTTCTTATGGTGTAAATTAGGTAGCTTCAAGAACAGTTTGTATATATAAACAGAACAGTGGAACTTTGGTCTTACATTTTTCCCATATTACATACTTTACCCTTGCAGTTTCAAATAAACAAAATGTTACAAGCTATTCCAAAAATATACATTTTTCCACATAAACTATTTACAATAGTTCCTTGAGAAAAAAACTTACTTTGCTACCATTCCTTTGTACAGTTAGTTAACTCATTGCTCTTTCTGCCAGTAGCATTGACTCTTTCTAGGCCTACACTGAAGTCATCCCATGAACACTGGTTCATCATTTCAACAGTTATATTGTAGAAACAGCATACAGTCATTTTGGTGTAAGAGTGAAAACTCAGGATCACAGAAGGGTTAATTTAGTCGTCATTGGTTCAGACTGGAAATTATTTTATAAGCCAATTTTATATATCTCTAATTACTCCTGGTCCACCTAGGGTAGTTTCATTCGTAGTCCACCCAGGAGTCGATTTGTCAAAGAAATTTCTTGGTATTTATAGCTGAGGTTTTACTCTCCAACCCCTTTTGATTCCAAAAAAATTGCATCGTAACAAAAATTATCTGAAATTATTTAGACACATGTTCAATGAACGTTATAACCAGTGCCATAACAGCCCGTGAGTGCCAGTGCCTACGCTACTCATTCGTAGCTCTCCAATTTCCTCATGATGGTGGGTTGCCACTGGTCCCATGCACAGGCCAAAATCTCAGGAAAAGTTGAGCTTCCTCCAGGAGACTTGAACACCCTCCTATACCATAGCTGGAGCTCAAAGCTTGCACCTTAGACCTCGTGGTCATGGTGCAGGATGTTCAATGAATGTTACAAATTATAAAAGTTAGGATATTATACATTTCATTTAGCTTATTTATATAATATATATATATATATATATATATATATATATATATATATATATATATAAATAATTTGTAGCCATAAGTAATTTACAAATAAATAACAAACCCAAAATTCTTGACCTTTTCATTACTCTTTCTTGACCTTTCTTTCCATTTTCTTAACATTTATTTAATTGCCCCCTACTTAGGTATGAAGGCCTGTCGCAGGATATTGAACTAGAATTTTTGCTTTGAAAGTTAAGGAGAGAAACGGACGAGGATCGAACCGATGATCTTGCGAAACAGAAAAGGGGAAGTTACAAGAATGTCGCTTGGTAACTCGAGTAGGTCCAGCCCGACCACGTCAGAGCTTTCTGTTGTTGAGGAACAGAGGTGCGTTCCGAAAGTAGCAATGGAGGAAATTCGTTTGCCGCTTCCGACATTTGAGGGAAATGTAGGGAAGGAAGATGCTTTTTCGTATCTGGATAGGATTCAAGATTACGCGAGAACGCTGAAAATTTCTGAAGATGATCTTCTGAAGCAGTTTATTCCTCTTTCGTTGCGACATGAAGCGAGGGAGTGGTTTTTGTTCACGGAACCATTCGGTGATTTTTCACACTTCAGGCATAAATTCTTGCAGGCTTTTCACAGATTGGATTATCAGAGAGAAGCAGAGTTATTTTTGTCGCAAAGGTTTCAACTTGCTAACGAGGGATTGGCGGAATACGTTCGCAAAGTTGACAGGCATTTTAGTAGGATAAGGAATTCGGCATCTGGACAGGAGAGAATTGACTTTGTGAAATCCCACTGCAATCCGGTATTTAGGGATTATTTGTACAACAAGACATTCACTTCTATGAGAGAAATGAGCGAATACGCGCTGGAATTGCAGGCGGAGTTTTTGGAAAGGCAGAGATTCAAATCTTTCGTTTCGGAAGACGAAATTTACAGCTGGTCGTTGAGAAAGTCATTTAACCAGGAATGCGAAGAGGAGAGGGAAAGAAAGAAATCTGATATTTTCTTGGACCCTGTGAGCATTGGTTTTGACCGCCCGAAAGTCGAGCGCCTGAGGGCTGAACATGTGGTTTCACGCCCTCCACCCTCGCGACTTGCGGTGAGGGATGAAAACAAACAGAACCGCTTTTCGAAGGAAGATTGCCAGAGAAATAAATTATGCTACACTTGTGGACAGAAAGGTTGCAGAGCTTCAAATCACCATAGGGAAAACAAGATTAATGAACGTGGGAAAGAAGTAACAAAAAACGCATAGAGTCGCCACGAATTTGTCAAGTTCGTGGCGTGGAAACAGCAAATTTTACAAAGAAGGAAAATTTTTCGCCTCACAATGTAAATGTAAAAGACGTAAGGGAACCTATCGTTTTATGCAACGTGGCTAATGTAGAAGTACACGCATGTATTGATACGGCGTCGTCCAATAACTTTGTGTCTTTGGAGGTTTTCGAGAAAATGAAGGCAAATGGAGTAGAATTGAAGGGTTGTAAAACTAAAGTAATACTTGCGGAAGGAAATGTGGAATCTTTGGGGAGCGCTTACGTGAATATTAAGTTTCACGGACACAAGGCTCGGGATCAGATATTTGTGTTAGCAAATGCTAATCATGAAATGTTAATGGGAAGGACATTAATGGCTAAACTGGGACTTATACCCATGATTCATCGTAACGGGTGGGCAATTGAGCCTGATCTTTCGAAAATCGTGCCTTTTGATTCGCCGCCGACACGTGACAGCGTTGATGCTGTTGGTTCAAGGGGACTGGGTTCGACCACGGATGGAGTCGAAGGAGTCCGAGAGAACGTTTCTGCTTGCGGAGCGGAGACACGTAGCAGCGACATCAAAGAGGAGGGGGTTGACGAAGAGAGAAGGATTACCATGCTGATGGAGGGTACCGATATCTCAGAGGAAAACAAGCCGAAATTGATTGCCATACTGAGACGGCACATTGATGTTTTTCAAGATAAACCAGGATTAGCAAAGGATTACGAGGTTCATTTGGATGTGAATAACGAGAAGCCATTCCGAGCGAAACCTAGGCCACTTTCTGAGCAAAAGAGGAAATTGATGAATCAGGCTGTTGAGCAGATGCTTGAAGACGGGATCATTGAAAGGGGTGACACAGATTACCTTTCACCGCCTATCCTTCATGTGAAGAGAGATAACACATGTAAAGTGATCATCGACAGCAAAGGCTTGAATAAGAGATTGGAGGCTAGACGTAGAGAGATACCTGATATTAGGTCGACAATATGTAAGCTTTCTGGGGGAACTATATTTACAGTTCTGGATATTCCGTTTGCATTTGCAAATATGCAGATTTCTGAAGATACAAGAAAATATGCAGGTTTCTTGACAGAAATGGGGACATTTAGATACAAAAGGTTATTTTATGGCTGTCGTAGTGGACCTTTTCACCTTGCAGAACTGATGCAGAAGATGCTAGGAGAGCATTATCAAACTGATGCAATATGTTATTATGATGACGTAGTTATTGCAAACGCTACCGAGGAAGAACAACTGAGAGTGTTGGATTCTGTCCTGGGAAAGATGAATGACAAAGGACTGACGATTAGTTATCGAAAGTCGCGTCTCTTCAGAAAGAAAATTGATTTTCTTGGGTTTACAATATCAGAAAATACCATATCTTGTGCGGAAAGTAAGGGGAAACAAGCAGAGCAATTGCAGCGTCCGAGAAATATCAAGCAAGTTAGGAGACTAGTAGGCTTCTTAAATTTTCTGTCAGATTTCATAAAGGACCAAGCAAAGATATCCAAACCAATCACGGATTTGTTACAAGGAAATAGGAAATTTTCTTGGTGAAAAGAACAAGAAGAGAGTTTGCAGAAGTTGAAGGATGCAATTGTAAATAGTCCTGATCTCAAGATTCCTGGCGTTTCGAAACCGTTTCACTTGTTTGTAGACTGCTCTGACATAGCGCTTGGCTATATCGTCGCTCAGGAGGACGATAAAACGAGAAAATTGCAGACTGTTGCATTTGGGAGTAAGAAGCTGTCTGAAACTCAGCGTTCTTATTCTGTCACAGCGAAAGAGTTATTTGCGTTGACCATGGGTCTGGAGAAATTTGAATATTACTTTCTGCAAGCACCGGAAGTGATAGCTTACACTGACCATTCTGCGCTCGTGGATATCTTGAAATCTTCTCATATTCCGAGCCACATAAACAGAATGATAAACAGGGTGACCAGGTTTCCAGTTACAGTAAAATACATTGCCGGTAGAAGTAACACAGCGGTTGACTACTTGTCGAGGATTGAAGCGGGATTCTCTGAGAGGGAGAATTACATTGGATCTTCGGATGCAGAAGAGAATTATCCGATAGAAGATATCAAGCCTGATGGATATTTCAGATTAGAGATGCCTGATGGGACGATAATGGAACACCATGAGATTCCTAAAGTTGAAGGCAAGGTGTGTCAGAAATTCGACCGGAAACAGAAAAGGAAAACGGAAGCGATGTTTACAGATGCAGCTGGCAACACTGTAAATGGAAGACAGACGGACGGACAGAAAGTAACTTCGCCGCCCGTAGATCTTAACGATAAAGAAATGTGGAAAGGAGAACAACAGAGTGATCCTTATTTATCGAAATTAATTGGATGTTTAAGTGGAGAAGAAGTTGAAATAAAGGATTCTCGAGAGAAGAGAAAATTTGACTTTTATCTCCAACATTCCTGTTTCGATGATGATGGACTGCTTTACCGTTTCGTTGACGAAAACACTGGACTTTATCCACCGTTTAGCTCCAGATTGAAACTGTGGGTACCAGAGAAGTTGAAGAGTGAAGTATTTAAATCTTCGCATGATGATTTATTATCTGCGCACTTAGGACATGGAAAGACATTGTTTAAGGTCCTAGAGAATTATACTTGGGACGGAGTAGTCAAAGATGTCAGTAACTATTGCAAAAGTTGTATCACTTGTCTTCAGTATAATCCTGACAACTGCAGAAAGTTGGGATTTATGAACTCGAGGAAATCTACTGCGCCTGGATACAAAGTGTTTCTGGACATTTTTGGACCACTGCCTACAAGTACGAAGGGGAGATACAAGTACTGTTTAGTCATTCAAGATGAGTTCTCAAGGCACATTAGTTTGACACCGCTTAGAACTACAACGGCGAGGACGATCTCGCAAGCATTTTTGAAGTACTGTTTTCAGTCAGGATTCCCGAAATACGTTGTCAGTGACAACCAGAGTGTATTTCGAAGCAAACTGTATTCACAAACGTTGCGTTCTGTGAATTGCAAGCCTGTCTATATTACGCCATATAGACCGAAGGGAAATAAATCAGAAGCAGCTATTAAGATAATCAAGCAAGCACTTGGAAAGTTCTGCAAGGAACACTCGTCGTGGGCTGAAAACTTGGATGCGATAAGTTTTGCCATTAATAATGCAACCAATTCGATGACTGGGTTGAAGCCGTCATTTTTGTTCTTTGGACGTGATTTGTACACACCGCATGACACTCGGAAAATGGAGCTTCAGAGGGAAGATGGAACCGGGGAAGATGCCACGGCGGAGAGACAGATGGATTACGTCATGCAGTTAAAGGAAAGAATGGGCGCGGCTTTCGAATTTGCAAAAGAAAAAGAAGAAAAGACGAGGCAAAAGGCGTCAAAGGCCTACAATAAGGGCAGAAGAAGGGTTAATCTTCGTGTCGGAGATCGAGTACTGCTTCAAGAGCATAGGATTTCGTCTGCTTTTAACAAGCAAACTGCGTGCTTTTTCCCGAAATTCAAAGGGATCTACAGAATTCTGAATTTCACTACTCCAAATAATGTTGTTTTGGAAAAGGAAGGTGAGGGGAAGAGAGTTCTGGCTAACGTTGACCAGCTGAAGGTCGTTCCGAGGAGAAATTTGAGAAGCGTGAGGGAAAGCACTCGTCCCTAAATTCTACCCTGAGAATCCATCTCAAGGGGAGGGGGTAGAAGGGCCGTGAAAAATGATGGAAAGGAAGCCGAGTGACCGACTTCTAGTTTGTACAGTAGTAATTAAGTTCCTGATTTATTGTCGCTACACACTAGAGTCCTGGTAAATTTATTTCATGTGAATATAAGATTTAAATTACGGACTGTTAGATTTTATGTTATGTCAACCTTTTGCCGATAAAGGGTGGTGACAATTGTGAACATGAAGACATGAGATTTTCATCGCTAAGAGAATGCTGAAGGATGGCAGTTCGATGCCCGGGAAAGGAAGGGAAAGTTCCCTTATAGATGAAAAATGGAAAAGCCATATTTAAAGTCGGGTCGTGTGATCGAACGATAGAACCTTGAAAGCATTTGAAGCTGAAATTCGACAGGAGTCGAACCGAGTACCGCAGAAGTCCCAGACGCAAGGACTAGGGCACTAAGGAGCCGGGAGTTCTTCGGATGGACCGAGGAGGAGGCTGAGTCGACCCTAGAGCGGGAGCCGGACATGTTCGTTGGAAGGTGGAGGAGCTGTCTGCACCTTGGAGCAGTCCTGATGACCAGATGACCGAGATGTCCAGGATTCCAGGAGGAAGAATCCGTGTGGAAGTTGGATATTTAGTGCAGTCAAATCGAGACTCTTCTTTTTCAGAGAGACGGTTGTGATGTGTAGTGAAAATGACGTTTCAGTGAACTTTTCTTTTTCAGATACAGTGCTTAACTTTTCTCAGTAACTTTGAAAGACAATCTGTTACCCTGCCCCCGTGTCAGGGCAACAGTGTTTTTTTTCCTTATTGAAATATTTATTAATATGTTAATTAATTGGGTAATCAAGTGTATAAACATATATATGTGTGATTAGTGTAAATCAATTTATTATGCATTTTTAGGTTCATATTATTCCATGTATAAATACCATGTAGCTCTCTGTTCTTGTTTCGTGTTTCGAACGTTCAAAAGAAAGGCGGGCTTAAAAATTTTGAAAGAAGGGCCGTTGGCAACAGACGCCAACCAAACGTATATAAACTCCCAGATGAGAGTGGGGGAGGTCGGCTGTTGGAACTGAGACTTGGAAGGGAGAGGCTGTTTTTGCTTCGGTCGGCTAGGACCGGAGGACAGATCTCCCAAAACGGATGCTGTAAGAGATTGGATTGCCGGGCAAGCTAGTGCCTTGGTGTCCAGTTTACAGGTAAAAAGGTAGTTGTACTGGATGTTATTTTGAAGTAATTACGGTGCGCCGGGCAGCCTAGTGCCTTGTCACCGTGGAGGTTAAGAAATGTACACGTCGGGCGACCTAGCGCCTGTTAAGACGTTTCTTGGAGTAACGCGAGTCTACCTTGTGACAAGCGTACTCCAGATGTAATTCATGAAATGTAAAGCATCCAGGTACAAACAATAGAGATTTCCAACTTCCAAATTAGAGTTTTTGGCCCGATAAATAATTAGAGAAATGAACGTTCGGATACGACTTGTATATACTCCAAATTTACGTTAATTAAACTATAGAAAATACCCAAAATTTCCGTTTTTAATTTCACACATGCTGGACAAGGTATTTTATCCCCCTATAGCAATAAGGTTTCGCAAAGGTTATCCGTTGTCTCTTGTAGTTTATTATATAATTATGTTGACTTGCTGCAACCCACGTGCATTGTCGTACAAAGAAAGATACCCCTAGACAATCAGAGCCGAGTACGAAGTGCACCAAACCTCGAGTGCGGAGGTAAATTATGGGAAGCCAGGCTGGTAACATTAGGTATAGTGAGAAATTAAGAAAATATATAGTTTTATTCAATTTAAAACTCCTACCACAAAGCCGGTTAAGATGAAAAATGAAGCTGTACTCTTTAACAAGATATTTAGATTTGCTATAATTATTAATGCATGTAAAGGGCGAAAGGGACGATTGCCCCTCCCAACTGGCATGTTTTTGGATATTTTATTATGCCTAATAATATTCAAGACTCATTCGTTCTGTATTTTTATCACCACGTTTAACAGGCTCGAGAAGTCACGATAGGATAATGGGAACTGGACCTACAGTTTAAATTTGGACCAGAACGAGTCTACAAGGTGCCTTAAAAGGAAATTGGACCTGAGACCACCACAGAGAATGCGATTTTGTTTCTTTGTTTATTCTCTTTATTCCTCATATCTCGCCTTCAGTTTACCGTGCCAATGGGAGGAATTATGATAACAACAGAGGCATAGCAAAGGATGGGCGAGCACCCGGGGCCGTAAGTCTATGGGCTTATTATTTTTTTTTAAAAAAATGTAATAAATAGAGGTGAGAAAAATAGATGGAAAGGGCTAATTTTTGTGGGGGATAAAACTACAGTATTATGTTTTTAACTGGTCATATTCTAGTGAAACATTACAATTGAATGAATACATCAACTATTTAGTATTTTAAATATAGTGATTTTAGAATATTCAGGAAGCCAAACAACAAAAATGAAACATTCTCTTACAAAGATGATAAGCATAAACACAATTTCTTACTTCTTATAATTTAGCGGTTCGAGAACATTGAGTACACAGCAGAAACAACAGAAAATTAAGGAAACTTCACAGATTTGGTAAAATTTCTATCGAAATATGACCAATTATCACAAGAACATTTTAGATGTACACAATAAGACGAGATTCACAATAATTATCCACGTTCCGAAATTCAAAATGAACTGATACAGGTAAAGAGCAACGATGCCAAAATGGCTACATTAAAAAAATAGTAAAATTAGCTAAGTCCAGAGATTCAGTTTCAATATTCACTTTCTTTAAGTTTGAAACTTCTTCTTTTACATTCTAGATTATTTTGTAAGTGAACATGACCTAACAAAAAATAGCACAACAATGTTTAACATGGAACAGTTATTGTTCATTGTTGAAGCTCATTGCAGTAGCTATGAAACTACATCCAAAACCAGACAACCAAACACGCATAAGAATTATAATGTACCAAAGCTTCAATATAGGATTTCCATTCAAGAGTGGAAATATGCTGGCAGCTGCAGGATAGTACGTAAGTTATTTAATTGTATTATTTTCAGTTGCTCTTCTGTAATTTCTGGCTAATAGCGATGATGTGATTAAAGAACACTCACAAGGACACCCATGCCCAGATCAAGATTAGAACTCTGGAACTCCTGTGGCAAGATCGAAAGTCGGCCGATTAAAACACTCGGTCACCGAACAGACGTGATGATTACAGTTAGTTATTAATGCTACATTGATTTGGCTTATTTTACTTTGCTTTTCTGCCACATTTGGCTATTCGCAAAGATGAAGATGATGGAAAAGTGACAAAGAACACCCATTTGCAGGCCAGCATTCAAACCAGGGACCCTTATTAATGCTATATATGCTCATGTGTTTGTCTTTGGCCAACAGGTCTTAAGAGTGTCAAAGTCTACCAACCAGATTTCAGTTAGATGTGAACTCATAGAATCCCATCACCGCTGCTGTATACAGCTTGATAGATTAGATTGCAGAGAGAATGCTAGTTATTCTCTTTATCTGCTATTTTATCTACTAGTTATATCCTGTGTTATATATTTTGTGCTAACAAAATATAACATACAGGATTTTCCTGAAGTGACTTGGATTCTTGCTGTAACACGATTAGGCCTTGTTTTCATATTAAACACATTATAGTTGCTAACCAAGACAGTTTTCTTTTTTAAAATGAAAGCACTTTCCACCCTATATCTCATGGATTCTTGTTATTCGGATGGCAAGAAAAACTGTAGGATCTCCCTGATAAGGTTTTTCCCTACCATTTGGTAGGAGACCTCGTGGAAGTTCCACCTAGGACAATGGGCCTGCCTCTGCGTTAGTGGCCCTATACTATGGTGTGATAGTACATGAGGTTTTCCGAGCTGTACGAGTTCGTCAGCTCTGGAATATTGCTGGGTCGGTAAGGTCCTACATTTGCTCAGCATCCACTGTTGTTATGCTGGGGTAAACTTGGCCAGCTCGCCACAGTAAAATTACAGTAATACCCGAGATTTTCCCATGTCACTTCAGGAAATGTAGGTGTGTAATGAGTAAGTATCGATAGCCAGTGTGTATGTAGGTATGCACATAGTAGGTATATAATGCAAGACCACTAACTGTTCTTCTTTTTGGGTCTTCCTTAGGCTTGTAGGTTAGGTTGAGTGATAGGTATTTCAAGTGCTTTGTGCAATATTTATTACCTTAGATTTAAACATGTCAGTATTTGCAGAATCAAAAGGAAGAATGGTGTATTATAAGAGATCACTGTGGACATGAAAGCGAGATCTTGTTATACACAGATGCAATCGACATTTATATCGAGTGTATTTGCAAACGATATATCAAGTCAATTGCAGTTGGTTCTCTGGCGCAAGGCTGTAAGGTACAAATGGCCTTGCATCCCTCTTCCAACTAAAAGAAAGAGACCCTCACAGATGTAGAGACGTTGACGGCGTTGTGAGGCTTCGAACTGACGTCTACCTGTACCAACGCTAGTTGGCCATATCTTTTCAGGACCTTGAGCCACAAACCATATCAGATGGAAAGCACATCAGACGTCTAACTTCACGGCCTCAAAATCAACAACGCAAGGATCCATTCTAGGTCTCGAATTGTGGAATCTAAACTTGGAGCCATGTCTCAAAAAATTAGGAAACATTTCAGAGATCAAAAGACTTTGAGGATGACGTAATACTTGTTATGGAAGGTAATTCAAGAACAGACTTGGAAAGATAGACCACTCTTTAGATAAACTCTCTCGGGGACTTGTGTGATACGGCAAAATTGATAATTGCCACCCAGAAGACCCACTTTATAATCCTAAAGGGTAAGCTGAATGCTAATAAACACCCACAGATAAAACTCAGAGAAAAATCTTAGAGGAGCAAAGGAAGCTAAATATCTAGGTGTGAAATTACGAGAAATGCAACGATGACATGGATTACGTAACTTCAAAAGCTGAGCCTGTAATAAATACATTGGTAGCAATATGTTCGAACACATTCAGACTGTCGCTTATAATTCAATAACCCATGGCTCTACAGCCCTTGAAGGGCCTTGGCCGATCTCCCGACTGCCAGTCTCCCTCCCACAATCCTCCCTAGACTTGTGGAGATCTTACACCGGTAATGGGGTGACATGGGGTCAGCACGTCAAACCCTCAACCCTTATAGGAGATTTCAGAGACCGGATTACACTACTGACTCGTAGCTTCCCAATTTCATTACGATGGTTGGTTGCCACCAGTCCTATACACAGGCTGAAAACCCAGACTGAACCCAGGTGGACTTGAACCCATGTCCTCTCGCAGTCGGAGCTCAAAGCACAGCACCTTACACCGCATGGCCACGGAGGAGGATGCTTTATAAACCAATATATATCCATAATCTACAATGCAATAGTTTCTTTCGATGGACCAATCTGAGAAGACTACCTAAAATACACAACATATGTAACACAAATAACGTCATCACAAACTAAGACAAAATAAGCAAACACAGAAGTGCCATATACTGGTGCAAGGAAGGCCAAGAAGAGAGAATTTACAAAGTAATTGGCAGATATACCCCTACCATTGCAGAATAAACTTCCAGATCATCCAGGAGCAGAAGAAAGAATGGATTAAGAGCCTCCATGGCAGGAGACTGTAACACTTCATCCCATGTATAAGAGAGAGGCTGATAGCGACAGATTGCTGTCGTTGACGTCTCCAATGACAAACGGACACTTCACTTATGATAAATGGTGACCGGATTCACAGTTTCCAAATTGCTCACCACACAAAATAACTTTATGTTTAAGTGCTGCATCATATGAGAGTGATGCTTCCGTCTCTCCATTTCTAATGTCTGTTTGATGTGCACTTTGCAAAAGCTGGCTCATTGATCACCTATTTACAGGAACACCAGCATAAGAAGAAATCACAGAGCTCTCTACTAAAAATAGACTGACTCTTTGTTGTGAAATGTTGATCGTTATAAAACGACAAATTTAAAGGAAACAAAATTTCGTTAAGGGAGATTTTTTTTACAAATACTTGTACTTCGGTAACATCGAGGAGAAAACCTGATACTGAAATTTGCAAATACTTCATTCTATATTACACTAATACCATGGTATATTTACCCACAGGGTTAGAATTCAGGCAACAGCCACTTTTCTCAGGAGCATTGGCATACGCAGAATTTATTTTCGGGTGGGGATGGAATTGTAATGGTGGGGGTGCTTTCTGGGTGGGGGTTGAATACACAATATGATATTTCATATTTTTAGAATTTTCCTCTCTAAAAATGGCAACGGGGATATTTTAAGGAGGCTTTGCATTTGCCACTCTGGTTTTTCCCAAAGTTCCTCACTGCTTTTATTTAAAAATTATGGTTTTCTCAAAATTTCGGAGGGGGCTGTAACCCCTTCAGCCCCCCCCCCCCCCACCTTTTGCATTCTCCAGTGCTCAGGAGCCAGCTCATTTTTTATTTGTAAATATGGTCTAAGTAAGCCATGAATTTATTAGCTAAGATAAAGCTACACATTTTGAAATATGATCTTAAAACATTTATTAATTGGATGGGATTAAAAGTAATTAATTCTTGCGTGAGGGTAACCTTCCAAAAGAAGGCTCAACTAGTAAAAACATGAAAAACTATGAATAATTCTAATATATGGCTGACTCTAGCATATCGCCACAGATTTTAAAATTTGGCTAGCAATAGTGAAAAAATATAATGACATGTTTATTATTATGATGCAATGTTATAGATCGACCACAAGGAAAAAAACCTTGGGACGAAAAGTTCACGTGCAACTGTCCCTTCTTCCCTCCACCTTGGACCATAAGGAAGCATGGTCCACTCTCCCCCTCCCTACCTCGCGGGGGTACGGTGCACAGGAGTCGTGGGTCTGCGAAGGTTGTTTTGTTCGTGGTTCCACTATACACGTGATACAGAAAATACACAAATATTAAAAAAAACACATACCGTGCTTGTTATTTAAAATAAAAAATGGTAATGGAAATTTCCATAAGAAAACTCCAAATATTTTTTAGCACTGAACTTGAAAATTTTCAGGCATCCAATATTTTTCTACCCCCGTTTATGCACACACATTCTGAATAATATGTCATTGAATCCAAGGTTCACCTAAATTTTTAAGATCAAAGACCCGAGAAAAGGGTGCACCTGGAATTCAAAGAAATACGGTATTTAAATTTTATAATATCTTTGCTGAAGGTATTATGCCTGAAGATTTTGTATCTATGCATTTTGAGATGTAAATTTCGAAGAACGGATCGAGGCTTTGCATTCTGATCTTGCCCAGGGCCCGCAATATGTTGCTATGCCAATGGATAACAATGTAAAATAATAAGCATATACTCCACCCTGGATCCCTTAAAAAAGCTAATCCGTAAACCATAGTTGTGGCCTGCTAAAAGATCCATATAGCTATTGTTTATATAAAACAGTGTAATTGTAGGTTCGGTGAAATGCCAGAATTTGAATTTTGCCCCTCCCACCAGTAATTTTTGGATCTGCCACTGGACTTTATCCTGGATGGTTAATTGCCACATTACCTTATTAAATATTTTTACAAAACTTTACGCATACTAGAACGTAATTCTTAAGAAAGAAAGTGAACAAATATTAACCACAACTAGATACAATTTTAGATTTACAAGTATTAAATTTTACCAAATCCCAGTACAGGTATATAACAATGTAAATTCACTACACTGTAAAAAATAGCAAAAATTCTTGACCACAAGCATATTTTCTTCACTTTTTCTTGACTTTCTTGACCTACTAGTTGATTTCTTTACTTATTCTTGACTTTCTTAACATTCTTGACTGGCAGTAACCCTGACCTTCGAACTTTCAAATGTTCTACATGTTACTGAAGCATAACAACTTCCACTGTACTGATGTCGAAGAATGTGTTCTCTCATAAAGAATCAGGAATATAAATGCAAAAAATAAATCTGATTTGAAACAAGCCTGTACATTATTAAGATAACAAATCTTGCATCATACATCACCTCATTCTCCCCACCCCTCTTTGATAAGTACAAGCTTTACAAGGATTTTCACGCCAAACTGGCATTCTTAGTTTCATGTTTATGAAAAACTAATTGACTGATGGGCTATTTGCCTCTTTATTCTAATATGTGAACACTTAAACAACGGAAGTAATTTAAGTTAGGGGTTTCAAAGAAGAAATATTATGGTGATGTATTTGTATGTACAGTAGAACGTCGTTTATCTGCATTAATTGGGACCGAAGGTTATGCGGATAATGAAACATGTGCTTATTTAACAAAGAAAAGCATGTACAGTACAGGTTTATTTTGTACATGCAGTACATAGTACTACATACGTATACAGTACAAGAAAACAAAAGACATGAGAAAACACTCATAATATACGTACAGTATGTGCCTAAATTACAGTACTGTACCTGTACTGTGTTATTTATGCAGAAAACTAATCAGAATAATCAAAACTGAATCTTTTTTTTTTGTTACGGATAATTGATGTGTGGATAAACGACATTCTACTGTATATTTGTTTGTATTTTGTACAGCACATTTGGCCAAGTGTGACGATGAGGATTATTGATGATTACAAGAAATTGATGAAGGAACACTCACAAGGAACATCCATGCCCAGGCCAGGATTCAAACCTGGGAACTTCGGTGGCGAGAACAGAACTTGACTACAAAGCCAGAAAATATTATGGAAATAAAACTCCCAATAAAAAAAAAATCATACAGAATATCCAACATCAAGAAGCTGGTTGAAGAAGAAGTGGAATTCTCAAATCTTCATAAGTACAAAAAAACATCTACATTTTTCCAATTTTCTATGTTTTTAGATATATTTTCAAATTTTCTTGACTTTCTCAGGTCAGTGGGGACCATGAAAAATGGATATGTGAAACTTACGAGCAAAATAGCAACGTTCTGAGAGAGACATACCTGTATCCTTGAAGAAGGACTGCAGTGCTGCTTCCAGAATAGATCCGAGGCTCTCCGAAGACTGCACCATTGTACCCGTGATGCGGAGGACACCCTGAAGCACCACACTGGTGGAGTCGTGAGAATTAAGCCACCGTACTATGCTCTCCACAGAAATACGAGATAGTGGGTTTGTTGCAGGTTGATTCACCAATGACAATATTTCTCCTAATAATAAGGCACTCTCAGCTACTTGCTGTTGTTGAGGGACAGCTAAAAGCAAGTAAACATTACAATTGAAAATGCACACTTGACAGAAAATAGTACAAAAATAAAAATTACATACAAGTATACATAAAACATAGCAATTTTCTGGCAACTAATGATGACCACATACATCACAATATAATTTAAAAATGATGGAAAATATTGGAAGAAGAAAATAGCAGTTTAAATTTTATTAGCACTACCAACTGACACTTCTCTAAAGTCTAGGTGTCTAAAAGAAGTATAATGCAACACTTTCAGGAATTTTGTCCAACCTGTCTTACGAAAGAGGATTTTTTCATTAACTTGCATCTATTTAAAGATTCTGATTATCTTGAAGGTGAGCCTCTGAATATTGTTAAGTAAAATTCAAGTAGATTAATATAGTAATGTTGCAATGGAATACCCTATATAAGAGCCTCCCGATGGCATACAGGTAATAATATTGCCTTGTAATCAAGGGTCCCTGGTTCGATACCTGGTGGAGGCACATTGCACAGTGGTTCAGATCCCACTTTAAACTGTAGGTCCAGTCCCGATTAGCCTTTCTATGCATAAGTAGACTTAAAAAATAAACTCAATGTTAAAGGATTACCCTATACATGTGTTATAGAGCGACCACAAACAAAAGAATCTTCGGCTAAAATCCTTTGCACACCTTCCCTTCAATCTGTTCAGCTTGGGCCATAAGGAGTACAGTTCACAGGAGTCTTGTCTGCGCAGGTTATTTTGCTGGTGGTTCCACTATAATGTTTATGAGCTGATACGAAATTTTGGCTGATATCGATAAAGTTTCAATGTAAAATTTACTGATACTGATAACCGAAAATCTACCGAACCGATATAAAATTCCAACTGGTTCTTGAGGAACCTGAATGGATCATTTATCTCCTCAATAAATGCATGTTTTGAGGTGACTGCAGTGCATTCATTTACACAGTGATGAGAATAAAGATAATGTACTTTCAATGTTATTTTATTAATTTATTTATTTTAGCATTATGACTGAGCCGATAACCCTTCGGCAATATTATACAGATGCCTATGCTTGTGCCAATTGTTACCAACACTGATGCTTGAAAATTATAACACCATTATATAAAATTATGTCAATTAAAAATTGTTCAAAATATTTTTTAATATTAATATGTATTCCACTTCAATTATGTGCATCAATTTACTAGAATTTAGTTTTTAAATATTCAATATTTGCACTGAAATATTAAGATACTGGTTATATAATCACAAAATCAATTTTTCACACAATATTAGTGAAAATTAAATAAAAACTTTGAATTTTGCCTAATTTCTAACATATTTAGACTCCACAAAAGTGTCATGTGGCTTTTTTTTTTTTTTTTTTTGGTGGAATCTGCGAAATAACCAAACTCCAGAAAAGTATTGGGCAATGCCAGCACATTTCAAAGAATAAACACAGAAATAGAAAATATCTTGATTTAAACTCCTTTGTAATTGTTCATGTTTCTAGTGTGAATTTTGTGAACTTTGAATTACATATAAATATTACTTTTTTCAGATACAACATTTTACATTTACAGAAAGTTTCAATGTTATCAATGCATCTTTCTCAAGATCTGTTTTCTGAGTTTGTTTTTAAGTCCACTTTGTGCACAGAAAGGCTAATTGGGACTGGACCTACAGTTTAAAATGAGATCTACAACATTATGTGCTTCCACCGGGTATCAAACCCTGAACCCCTTGATTACGAGGAAACGACAGAACCACTACGCTGTCAGAGACCTCAAGAGACGGATTGGTAATATATATAAACAATATATACAGAATTATTTTTCTTGTAGTCTACGGTTATTACAAGCGTAAAAAACACAGTTTTTCATTGTGACATTTCAGGAGAACACAGAAAACATCAAGAAACTCTGTGAAAGCAATGATGATTTTTGAATTGCCTGATGATATTTGGGATTCATAGTTTTTAAATAAAGAATAATGTGATCAAATTTTTATCTGAAATAAAAATAAAACAGACTGTTTGTTTTCACAGTTAAGTTGCTATATTACAACAATGTAACATTGACAACATCCATTGCATAACTGATTCTTTATTTGTTTCAAAAATTGTTAACCATTGTTGTAACTGTATCTTTAGTCAAACTAAAAATAAATGTCTGATGAAGGGAGTGTGTGCTCTCCTGAAACATCACAACGAAAAACTGTATTTTTATGCTTGTAATAACCGTAGACTACAAGAGAAATAATTCTACAATGCAAGCAATGCATACATACAAGAAAAACTAATATATACAGATTTAATACTTAATTATCACAATAAAACTTCTTGTAATCAGTTCACCTTTGACCTTCTTAAATGTCCTCTGTTCCCCCAATTAGAGATAAAACCACAGCCATAAATCTAGGGGTGTTATACATACAGACAAATAGTGCTAGTTTGGATTTTCCAAGCACCCTGCCAGGCCCTCCCAATAACACAAGACAGGGAGAGGGTGGCATCTGGCCATACCCAGAGAAGCAATGCTTTCTACTTTTAACAGTAAGAGTGGCACGTGCTGTGGTGTTGGCTGGTAGAGGGATGGGCACAAGGAATACATAATAGCAGTATAAACTTTGAGAAAGATACATATTTATAGCAGTTTACAAATTAAAGTTCACAAAATGAACATTGTGGTAACACAGGGACAATTCAAAAAAGATTAACAAACAACAACAATTCCAAGTGGTTATTGTTTAATCACTGCACTTGTTTCAATAAACTAAAAATAAATAATAATAAACTCAGCAATCAGAGAGCACAGACAGCCATTATTCAATGTTTTCTCTCAAAGCACTTACTTGTTATAGTGACAACTTCTACGTCATCCAGCAGCTTTCTCACAGCTATATGGAATGCAACTTCCTTCTTTGCAAACAGAGACTTGTATCTTCCAGCCGAGGACAGGAGTAATTTGACGCATGCACGAACAAAGATCTGCCTTTTTCGAAGGGTTTCCACATGGAAGTGACTAGCAGAGGGCATGTACGCAGCAACAACTTGTAACAACCTATTTCAATAAACATGAAACAATTTTGATGTTGGGTGGAAGAGTGCTTTTGCGAAAGAAATATATCCAAAGTATAAATATGGTATCTTCATTTCTATGTGTTAATTAATGCAAAACAACATACAGTGGAAAGAAAGTATTGGTTGGAATTTATTTACGGATACCGGCCGATACTTTTCAGGCATTTTGGTCTTTCACGGGTTCTGCAAAAATGTCATGCGACACTTTCACGGAGACTAATTATCCTGGAAATTATGCAAAATTCAAAGCTTATTTTTATTTTGCAGTTTTGTGTTAAAAAACGTAATTTGTAATAACACATATAATTTAATATTCTGATGTAATTCTTGTACATTTTAAAGCAAAAGTGTAGGTAAACTGATGCATATAATTAGAGTGGTACTGATGACTTGGGGAAACAGGGAATAAGAAGTACAGAGACAGTTTGATAGTTGGAAGGAGGAAATCAGAAGAGCAGGAATGAAATTCAGTGCAGAAAAGAGTGAGGTGCTAATAACAACAAGAAACAGAGCCAGAAATGAATCAAGAATAAAGATGGACACGAAAGAGTTGATGGTAGTGGAGAGCTTCAAATATCTAGGATGCATAATTGAGAGAAGTGGAAGATATCAAAGCGTTCAAAGAATAATATGAAGCAGGGATGTACCTATGAAATGCAAGAAGGTAATATACAACACATACTATGTGCAAATAATTATGTACGGAGCAGAGACTTGGACAATGGCAGAGAGAGACAAAAGAAAAATGCAGGCAGTGGAGATGAAATATTTAAGGAGTATATTGGGGAAGAAGGGATAGAATAAGGAATGAGGAGATCCGACAGACAGTGGGGGTGGTGAAGCTTTAGGACAGGATAGATCAGGCACAGAGGAGATGGTTCGGACACACGAAGAGGATGGATGCAGCAAGACTGCCAGTAAGAGCTTACAATGCACAAGGAGTGGGAATAAGGCCAAGGGGGAGACCAAAATGTCGTTCGAATGAGCAGATAGTGGAGAGTATTAGGAGAAGAGGACAAGATTGGAACACCGTGGAAAGAGAGGAAAGGTGGAAGACCAGGATAAAAATGGAGAGGCTTGACATCTACGCTGATCCAGCCAGCGGCAGGAAACGGCGAAGGATGATGATAGTTAGAGTGGAACTCTTACACACAAATATTAACCAATATTTTGAACATCTTTCAATTATTTTCCTGTAGTTTACGGTTATTACAAGCATAAGAAAACAGTTTTTCTTTGTGATGTTTCAGGAGAACACACCGCTCCTTTCATCAGACATTTATTTTCATTTTGACTAAAGATACAGTTATAACAATGGTTAGTAATTTTTTAAACAAAAAGAATAAGTTATATAATGGATGTTGTCAATGTTACATTGTTGTAATATAGCAACTTAACTGTGAAAAGAAGAAGTCTGTTTTATTTTTATTTCAGATATATATATTTATGAATCCCAAATATCATCAGGTAATTCAAATTCATCATTGTTTTCACAAAGTCTCTTGATGTTTTCTGTTACATTAAATTTTAATATATATTTATAAAAAATATATATATATTTTCACAGTTAAGTTGCTATATTACAACAATGTAACATCGACAACATCCATTATATAACGGATTCATTTTGTTTAAAAAATTAATAACCATTGTTATAACTGTATCTTTAGTCAAAATGAAAATAAATGTCTTATGAAAGGAGCCTGTGTTCTCCTGAAACGTCACAAAGAAAAACTGTTTTCTTATGCTTGTAATAACCGTAAACTACAGGAAAATAATTCTACAATGCAAGCAATGCGTACATACAAGAAAAACTATCTTTCAATTATTTCAATTTTCAAGTATCGGAATCAGTATCTGTGGGAATAGGTGCGAGTATCAGCATCGGTATCAGTTCAAAGTGGTATCAAGTCAGCCCTAAAGAAAATATTAAATCCGGGAAAATTTTATTGCATTTTGCTTCATCAGGACCATGGAGAATGAACATATAATGCAAAATCTGTGAACATAAAATTGGGGTTTTATTGTACTAATAAAATATAAATTAATATGTCCAAGCCTAATTTGTAAGTATATACAGCACATTATACAAAAAATGAACAATGTAATCTTTATCTTATACTTTGACACTCAGGAGATGTATCACATGGAAATTTAAGTGAAAATGTAGATTTGATCTGGACTTGAAACTGAGTCTTTGGCATACTGTGCCATTGCTCCATCAACAAAACTAACCACAGCGCAGCTCAGTTGGTAGAGCAAGGGCACAGCATGCCAGGTACCCATTTTTGAGTTTTGGTCAAGCCAGCATTTTTTACTTACATTTATATATGACAGTTGTAAATCTACATATATACATGGCAGTTATAATGTTACATAAACTTCTTTAATTGACTGATTTCGTTTATTTTACTTCACTTTTCTGCCATTTTAGGCAAATTGCGAAGATGAGGAAGATGACTGATATGATAATAATAATAATAATAATAATAATAATAATAAAGTAGTCACAAATAACATCCAAGCTCAGGCTGGGATTTGAACCTGGGACCCCTGGCATCAAAGTGCACTGAACTAACAACTCCACCTGGACGTCAGACATATTGAACTGAGGCAGACTCAAGATGATAATAGGAATGTATGTGCTGTTTGTGAATTTAAACAGTACTCAAAGTTTAAACTAGCACATTTGCTGGCATAAAGATGCCATTTTTCGATTATAAATAGCTCTGAATAAAAGGGTGTGTTATACGCCGATACTCAGTTTTTGATTACATTCACTTCTGGAATGTTCTTTGTTCTGAGTTAGACGATTTCCTTGCAGTGTGTGACGAAGAAGATTAAAATGTTAGATAAGTTATTTGTTGAAAGTAGACCTACATACATATTACTTTATATTTGAAATACTGTAAACTAATTATAAATTCAGTGATCAAGATTTTTCCTCAATGTGTACGCCAGCAAATAGGGTACTTACATTCTGACTTCCCTATTAAAAAAACAAATGTTAAATACAGACATTCTATTCCTATCTCTTGGAGCTGATCACTTACTCTAAGGCCACAATGTCTATTTGGTTCCTCTCTTCCATCTCTAGAACAACACGGGGATCACAGCTCATCACGTACCAGTTGACGATCTGTTCAAAGGCAGCACCATCTATCAAGTGCCAGGAGAACTTCTGAGCATCCAGAAGCAGAGGAGCTATTTTATTTGTCTGGGAAAAGAAACAATTCAGTGAACAACAAACTACTCAAAATATTAAGTATGCTTTTATTGAGTTGAGTTGGTGTTTTAAGTCCACAGTAAGGCTAATCGGGACAGGACCTACAGTTTAAAGTGGGATCTGAACCACTATGTGCCTCCACTGGTAATCGAACACGGGACACCTTGATTACATGGCTAAGTACGGTTTTAAACTAAACTTATATTGTTACATAATTTAGATTGCATGCATAATTTAGTACTGGGATATCCCTAATATTGTAATGGTCAACATTGTTGCATGGTCCTGGGTGTGAACTGTAGGTCCTGACCTGATTAACCTATTCGAGCATAAAAATTGACTTAAAACAAACTTTAAAAAAATAATATAGTACCCACAATGTTTATATAAATATAAAACAAAATACTAAATATCAACTCAAAAAGCTCCCTACAGTGATTATGTAAAATTAAAGAATGGAACAGATTAATATGTATATTATCTGCATCCACCAATTTGGATCATTGTATCAGATTATTACTAAAATTGCTGATTATTTTACTTGCCTGATATTTCTATAATTAACCTATAAATTGGTGTATAATTCTGGTATATAATTCATGATTATAAAAGTGCAACTCTTATAACGCTCGTTTTGTTCGTTTGATTTTTTAAAACCACTTTATACACAGATAGACTAATGAGGACAGGTCCTACAGTGGAATCTGAACCACTGTGCAATATGCCTGCAGCTGGTATAGAACCCAAGACCCCAAAGACATTACCACTAGGCCATCAGAGAGGCAACCCTGGTTTTGTAAAGTAAATGTCTAAATACATGTTCTTTTTTAACTAATATGCACTCCAGACACTTGGTAACACAGTTAAGCCTTGTCTCCATGTTAATAAAACATTAAAATAGTGAAGAAGGCAAAATTGTATAGTATAAAAAATATATACACTAAAAACGTAATGAATTGATTGTTCTTTTTTTTTGTGAAGTTTCATCTGAAGAAGACCCTGTTAGAGGGTGGAAACGTTACGCTTTTAGTGTAAATATTTTTTTTACTATAAAATTTTGCCTTGGTCAGTATTTTAATGTTTTATCTAGACACTTGGTTACGTACTTTAATTACAGAAATGAATAAAGCATTGAAGTTCTTCCAGGAACATTTACAATTTTATATCGGTTCAGTAGAGGCACATAATTTTGGTAAATAAAAAGCAAAATTTTGGTAAAAAAAACCGAGTCAATTTTGGGTTCAAAAGCAGTAAATAAAATAAGATTTCGGTGTTATAATGGTGAAAAATCGGATGAAAAGTGGTATATAAAAAGACATTTTGGTTTTAAAATTATGAATATAATACAAAATTTGATTTGAAAACTGCACTTATTACACAAAATTAACATTTCACTTCTAATAGCACACTTACGTAGTTACCAGAGTATTAAGTTTATTTCTGTGTAAAGGAATCAATTTTTGCTTCTCCAAAATTAACAGCAGAATTAATCAATTATCCATGAATTGCATAACTCTCAGGATAATTCAGACCTCAGAAGATGTCATGTCGGTAAACCCACCCTAAATTTCGTGTTTAAGATTTTATTTCGAATTTTGCAGTTCATTTCGTATTATTTTGTGACAAAACATGGTAACAAAATGCATCTCACACCTTTCAAAAACATGAAAAATTCACACTACAATGTGTTTCTTGACATTTCTCTTTTTCGTCAAGAAAGAAATATGCATGTCCTTAGGGATCAGTGATATCTGCAGCAATAAGTTGTTGAGTTGAGTTGGTGTTTTAAGTCCACTTTATGCACAGTAAGGCTAATCAGGACTGGACCTACAGTTTAAAGTGGGATCCGAACCACTATGTGTCTCCACCGGGTATCGAACCTGGGACCCCTTGATTACAAGGCAATGACACCACCACTGCACCATCGGGGAGGCAGCAGCATCAATAAGCTTTATACTGGTATCAGCCAAACTTTCCTATCAGTCCATCTCTATGACATTAGTACATTTATTTCATCCGTAATTTCTGTAAATAGAGATGTCCTTTGCGACTCCCTACAAAGATGCATAAAATAAGTTAAATAACTTATTTTAAAGTCTGTGGTGCAGTTCTAAGTATTCACATTATGTTCTCCATGTTTCCGAGGTACATTACTCATCATCTCATCAATACAAATGTAGATTACAATCATATTTTATACATTTACATAGAAGTACATACAGTTTTTTGGTAATATATAGCTGTCTGTAATGTTAAGATATAAAAATAAGCTGATGCAACTTTCTTTTAGCATAATAGTTAAATATATATAGCATAATCGTTTAATTACCTGGCGAACAGTTGGTTCTGTAGAGAGTTTCACAAGCAAGTGCAGAATGCATACATGAGTTCTAATGGCAACTTGAGGAGGAAACGCAGAAGTCACATATGTAATCCAATTGCACCATGGCACCTCAATGAAAATGCCACCAAGAAAAGAGTGACAATCTGGCAAATACTGGTCTATTACCTAGAACAAAAAAATATTTTTTTTTATTCTAATGACAAATATCATCCAATGCAAAGCATGAATCACAAATATTAAAATGCTAATCTGTAGAAAGCTTTGTAATGAAATTAGTCCTGAAAATTCTGTACTCGAAGTAAGTATGTAGACAACAAGAACCAATGCAAAGCATGAATCACAAATATTAAAATGCTAATCTGTAGAAAGCTTTGTAATGAAATTAGTCCTGAAAATTCTGTACTCGAAGTAAGTAGACAACAAGAACAAAAGAAAATTCAAATGAATGAGATAAATTTCAACTACCGCACATGTAATTATTTAATGCATAAGCTAGCACATGCAAGATATGAAAAATAATAATTTTGGAAACATTCTACAGGTAAAGGTGGACATAAGTAAAAGAGTAAGAGACCGCCAGCTGAATGCTGTTTTGATGTATCTCCATTTTTTTTCCTGAAAATGTGCTGAGAATTTATTGAGATTTGTACATGACAAAGCAACCCATTCCAAAGCAAAGTAAATGAATGTCAAGTCGTGTGAAATATCAACAATAAAAAAATGTTTGCACAAATCTTGTAATGTATTCAAAATCCACATACGTTAAAGTTCAAACACGTATCTTGAAAAGCTAGTGCAGATGGATATACGACAATATGGCATTCACCCAGCAATACAGCAAATGACTGATTGATTTAGTTTATTTCACTTCGATTTTTTGCCCCTGTTTGGCTAATCGCAAAGATGAGAATGAGTAATGACATGATGAAATTAATGAAGGGACAACCATGCCAACACCATGATTCTAACCAGGGACAGCTGGCACACTGTGCTAACTACAGCACGGAGATTGGCAGTAAACGAACAGTACTGCATAAGAATGACTTCCAATGTCCTTGTACGGGGTGGGCTAAGATAAACCGAACCCAACCATGTAATGATCATATGAACTGCAAGGCTATTTTATTGTATATTTTTATACAATTAGATCACAGACAGAAGGCTACTCACATGCATATCTCCATCTCTACAGGTACTGCTGGAAATGTTGACCACCATGGTCCACGCACAGGGTGGCCCAATAGATTACATTCAGTTCCTGTAACTTGTTCCGTTGAATGTCGGCGATGGTGTTGCGTATGTTCTCTTTCAGTGTGTCAATAGTTCGTGGATTGTTGTGGTACACCTTGCCCTTCAGATAGCCCCACAAATAAAAATCACAACTGGATAGATCAGGGAACCGTGGAGGCCATAGATCTTTCGAGACTGTTCTGTCAGGTGTGAAAAAAGAATGCACTGCTTCCAAGGAGGCGTGTGCTGTGTGGGCTGTTGCGCCATCCTGCTTGAAATACACGAAACGTCGTTCATGTGGCATCAATTGTTGTGCGAAGGGCTCGAAGATGTAGGCAATGTAACGCGCTGAGTTCACTGTCTCTTCGAAGAAAATTGGTCCAATGATTTTCGTTGCAGACACAGCGCACCACATCCAATATTTTCATCTTGAAGCGATAGTACGAATACTTGTCGTGGGTTGTCGACAGACCAATACCGTGTATTTTGCGAATTAACGTAGCCACTGAGGTGAAACCATGCCTCATTCGTCATGAAGTAGAGGTTTGGATCGAGAAAGCCACTTTCGATTTGATGCAGTAGCCATGTTCAGTACTGTACACGTCTAGCATGGTCTGCAGGCTTTAACTGTTGCAAAGCCATGATCTTGTATGGTTTCAGGTTAAGGTCCTTCAGGATACGCCGGTATGTTGTTCGCAACACTCCCGCCTGCTGTGACAGCCGCCTCGTGAACTTAGTTGGGCTCTGCAACATCTGCTGGCGAATATCTTCCTTCTTCGCCTCGGTCCTTTTCAAACGTGGGTAGTTATGCTTCTTATCAACCACGGATCCTGTTGCCTCGAACGTCTTTATGAGTTCGTGTATGGATGACTTGGCGGGTGGTGTCCTGTTGAATTCGGCACGGAATTTTTCTTGTACTCCTTTCACTGATCTGCCCTTTGAGCAATATTCCCTTAAAATGAATATCCTGGCCTCCTTCTTCAGCTTCATTTTTGTGTCTACACTGGTGATTAGCTTTACCTCGATTGTTGCCTTCACACGTGTAAGTTTACCCCTCCCGGTCCCTTCTCTCTCTGCGTTCACGATCAGGACAGGTCAATGTCAATGTGTCATTCACAGCACCCTACCTTGAAAACGAAATATTATTATTATTGCGTGTTGCTACATTGAATATCTTCTCCCATGTCGGGTTCGGTTTATCTTGGCCCACCCAGTAGTTTCTAAATTCCCTCATTGTTGTTTTCTATCTGAAGGCAGAAGCCTACATTTATTGTTTGCATATTCTGTACTTCAAATCTCACTTGACTATAACTATTTTCTTTTTCTTTTTTACATATGTTAACCATAGCTCACAATCAGGAAGCAATTTGGCAAATTATTTAAAGGAAACTTACTGGCACAAAATAGGATGAATTACTTACCTTCAACATCAGTTCGAGGTCTGGGATTGTGGGCCAGAATCTGTCCCACGGAAGTGTCAGGAAGCTCCCGTGTATCACATTTAAGATATGGTCCTTCACCACAGAGTTGGCAAAACCTGATGCATAGTACTGCCACACAAAACATAAAATGTTGCTACAGGCTGGAGAAACAAAATCACAGTTTCACTACTTGAAAAGGTACAATATTATTATTTAACATTAAACAGAAAAACTACAAATAAAAAGCTTCTAAAGTCTAAACTTTTGTTTTCAAAATCTAACTATCCAAATCGAATTTCCGAATGTCAAAATTACGTGAAAGATTTTTCTTGTTTTACTAGAGCTATGTAAAATTGACGTACAGTGCACTACATAACAAACCAAATCAAGACAATCAGCGCTTTCACCCTCCTTGCCACAGTGCTGCCTTACGGCTGACAGACTGCTCAAGGCAATGCTAGGTGGAGGAGTGTGTAGGTGAGAGGTGGAAGGTAGGCAAGGGAATTAAGGGCACACAACATGTAAATTTTACATATGGTAGTGTTCTAGGGTTAATTGTTATAATTTTGGAGTATCAGTTTTGGTAAGAGTATCACATTGGTTCAAGGTGGCCTCAGCAAAGCGTTACTATTAAATATAAGAAAATTATTGTAAAAAAATACACAATTTGGGTGTACCCATACATACTACACTAAAATTAAATAAAGAACTATGTATCATGGATTTCTAGTTTGAAACTTTCAAATTAAGATCTCAATTTGTAGATGTTATTTTCTCCCAAAACTGGTGTGCCCCTTTAAAATTCACATTTTTAGTTTAGCTCGTTCTGCAGCGTGGCCATGCAGTCAACGGCATCAGGTTGTGGGCTTGGGTTATGGGACACTCGCTGCTTTGAACCCCCTAGGGTGAAGATTAATAACTTCTCTCCTGATATTTTGTCCTGTATGGAACTGGTGGCTACCCACCATCGTGAGGAAATCGGCGAGTTACAAATGAGTAGTGTAACCCTGTCATGGAAACCTACCTTCAATAATGACTGGGGGTTTTGTCATGCTGACCACATGTCACCCTTTAACTGGTTGGATGATTGCCCACCTCTGCTAAAGCATGTAGGAGTGAGGCTGGTAGGTAGGCTGTTGTGCCATAGGTTACTTAGTTTAGCTTAGTTTTCTGCTGAATGTAACAAAATAATTGAGCATTGGGGATTTCAAAACTTTGGTACAACATGCAGAATTTTAATAACAAGGTCATCCAATATATACAGGATGGGCACAGCCGCTTTCCCTAAAACAAGTACTTCTTCATTTATTGGTGAAAGCGACTGTATAGGGGTGAAAAATCGGATCAAAAGCAGTATAGAAAATGATATTTTGGTTCTAAAATTGTGAATATAATCCAAAATTTGATTTAAAAAACTGCACTTATTACACAAAATAAACATATCCCTTCTATAGCATATTTATGTAGTTACCAGAGTATTAAGTTTATTCCTGCATGAAGGTGTCCATTTTTGCTTCTCAAATATTTACAGCAGATTTAATAAATTTTCCATGAATTGCATAACTCACAGGAAAATTTACACTTTAGAAGGTGTCGCGTCGGTAAATAAACCCTACATTTCGTGTTTAAGTCTATTCCACATTAAGCAGTTCATTTCGCATAATTTTGTGAGAAAACAGGGTAGGAAAATGAACCTCACACATTTCCGAAACATGAAAAATTAATATTACAATGTGTTATTTCACATTTTGTGTTTTCGTCAAAAACAAAATATGCATGCCTCTATATATATCTAATTCATCTAGGTAAGGGGGGCATGGGTGTATAGTAAATACACACAATAAATAAGAACGGTTGCGGTAAACCATGTCAAATTTTCAGGATACGCCACTGGTAGCAATTGATGTGTCCAAATCATGGTATAAATATTCATTTTTTCAATGAAAACAACTGTGGTCATTTCAAGTACAGCCACTGAGAATTTGCATTAAAAATGATTTTTTTATTCAAAATAAAAAGGAAGTGTTCACTTAAAAACCTTTTGTCTTACCTGGCAAAGTGTCCAATAGAAATCGAATGCACTCAACAAACATAACAACCATTCGGTTAGCATGGCCACCATCTCCTGGAATCCATGGCAACACAGCAGCTCTGTCATCTGTGAGTTGTTGTATCCAATCGGCACTCTGCTCTTTGACTTGTTTTGCCCAGTATGGAGCCAGCCAGGGGGAGAACATTTCGCTGAGTGGCGGCCAGAGCTTTTCCGACACTAAAGGAAATAAATATTGGGCATACATTCATTTTGAGATATGCTTTAACACTAGGGCACAGTCAATACCGAAATATCGGTTGGAATTTATTTACCGATACCAATCAATACTTATCCAGCATTTTGGTCTTTCACAGGGTCTGCAAAAATGCTGCAACACTTTGGAGGAGTTTAATTATTTTGAAAATTATGCAAATTTATGTGTGCGAAAATCTGGATTTTGTGATTACATAACGTGTATTTTAATCTGGTCTAATTCCTGAATATTTTAAATTAACACTCTTGGTAAATTGATGCATATAATTGAGGTAGAATACTAATATTGATCAATTGTTTTAAAAAAAAACTTTTAATTATAGCAAATTTTAAGCATCAGTGTCGGTATCAGTGAGAATTGATAGGAGTATCGCTATGGATATTGGTTAAAAATGGTATCGGCTCAGCCCTATTAAACACAACATTATGTACATACTGTTTTTTTACTTCCCCTCTCTTATACAGTGCTTTTCACAGTTGAGTCGTCCGTCGAATGATGGCTAGTACACGGGGCAGTGGGAACACATCTGCCGACAAACTGGATGCAACACCCGCGTAACTGGAACCGCTAGCTATGTAATGAAATAAGCTCGTACAATTACATTGACAGTTACAATTAAAATGAGCACGTACCTTGTTACAAGAGATGTTGGAATTGTTGTCATCCTGCATCCACACATTTTCATTAACACGTATTGGTTCCTCATCCAAAATTGCTTCAATTTCTCTCCTGATGTTTTCTTTCAATCATTCTAATGTATGGCTTCAGGTTGAAAAGCTTGGTAGCTAACCACGTAGACGTCATGAAAATAAATGTCTGTTCCTTGTGCAAGGTGCCGGAGGGAGAGTTGACGTGTATATTCCAATCATGCTCCAACATCGCTTAGTTTCTCCTCAGTAAGCATATGCCGTTTCACACTTCGCTTCTCATCAAGAACAGACCATGTTTCCCTGAATTTGTTCACAAGTTTTCGAACTCGGTCTCTATGTGGAACAGGAACATCTAAGAATTCTGTTGTAAAACACTATCTAACTTCCTTACAGGAATTTGTAATGTAAGAGTCTAACATAAAAATCCGTTGTTTTAAATTGTACGTGTAGCATGGCATTAGTACACTACAGAAAAGCACCAGTAATACGTAAAATAAAACAAAACAATCTAAAACACTTGTTAAAATCTTAACACTTCACAAACACCAGCTCTCGGGATACTGAAGCACTGACGTGCAGTGCCAAGGCAAGCATACAGCTGTTGATCTAAATGCCGGCATATGCACTCTCACTGCCTGGCATGCTAGCTGTCACTCCACGGACGACTGAACCATGAAAAGCACTGTAAAATTAACAGTGCAGGAAATTATAAGGGGAATACATTATCTTTCGAAGTGAAAATATTTCCAGGCTCTGATGATGTTAACTTGCTGTTTGAGAAATTTTTGAATGGTATTATTGTTTCCAGCACATAATTTTATAAAGAAAGATAAAATTTACATGTGTGTGGATATATTGTATCAGTACCAAAGAAAAATAGTTCATCATTATATCATAACCCACAAGCCCTGCAGTATGGACGGGTGCTCAGTCGTGTTGAAAGATATAATGGTCATGCCTGAACTGGTCTTCGATGGTAGGCAGCATGAAAGTGGTTAAAATGTAACGTAAGCTTGTGCGATGATATTGCCACGTAAAGCAACAAGGGGGTCAAGCCTCCTCCAGGAGAAACATGACCATACTGTAACCCTGCCACCGCCAAATTTCAAATTTAACTGTTGGCACTATACAGGCTGGTAGATGTTCACCAGGCATTCGCCACACCCACATCCTATCATCAGATCGCCACATTGTGTACCATGATTCATCACTCCACACAACGGTTTTCCACTGTTCTATGGTCCAGTTTCGATGCTCCTTGCACCATGCGAGGTGGCATTTGGCATTTGCCTGTGTGATGTTTGGCTTAAGGGCAGCTGCTTGGCCATGGAAATCAAGTTGTTGCACCTTGCACCGAACAGTCATAGTACTTGGAGTAGATCCTAATGCAGTTCGGAATTCGTGTGTGATGATGGCAATGGATGATTAACAATTACGCTGTATGACCCTCTTCAACACTCGATGGTCTCTGGAGGTCAACATGGGAGATGGCCTGCATGCTTTTGGGTTGTACATGTCCCTTCACGTTTAGACTTCACTATAACATCCGAAACAGTGGACCTAGAGATGTTTAGGAGGGAAGAAATCTTGCGCACAGACTGCTTACACAAGTGGCACCCAACCACCTGACCGAGTTGAAAGTCCGTAAATTCCTCAGACCATCCCATACTGCTGCCTCACGCTGTCTGCAGACTACTGACATCGTTGACCATGTGTTTCATGCGGTAGATGGCAGTACTGTGTCGCCTTCTATGATAAACACACATTTCGTGGTGTGTCCGGATACTTTTGATCACATAGAATATATCTTGGTTTCTCAATCACACTACTATTTCAGCTGAAAAAAATAGGAGCAAAGATTTTTCAATTTGCCCTCGTATATGGATGGATCGTGTCTTTCAACCCACTGGGTCACCTGGTTCAGTAACTTAGTTCTCCTTTGGGAAGATTTCAGACTGAAGCAACAAGCGACATATGACAGTGGATGTTCATATCAAAGCGACAAATGACAAGCAACATGGACCCCATGTGTCAAGCAAGCATTCACTGCACATACAATAACAACAGACCGAGGCAACACAATGCATGGTATTGAGAAAACAGTCCAGTTTGAGCAACACAAAAGTGACACATGGTACTTGTCATGCCACGTCAGTTTAAAAGACTGCATTGATTACTGTAGGCTAAGTTCCAGCTACACATGTCTGTAGTTGCTTGTTACTTGCCAAGTGTCGCTTCTGTCTGAAACCCACTGTGGTGTTTGCCTGTAACGAGTATAATTTTAAAAGCTCCACCACATTGTCCTCGAAAAATTAACAAGGAGTTTTGCGTCAGTGTGTTCCTGACGCTCGGCTCTACACGTCGAACAAAGTAAATCCGGCAACGCTGTTTCCCCTAGCGGGAGAACCTTGTAGGATTTAGGAAGATTCTCTTTAAAGGAGTACATTATGCGGGGTGCATTTTGACATAGGCCCCTTAATATTCGAGCAATGGATTGTTTTGTCAAGATTATTTGGAAATGGAATGGTTGCAATATGGATTGGATATACTTTCTATGGTGAATGTATTCACCTGATTCTATTGTGCGGGAAGCACTCTGATGTCCTTGGAGAAGTGGTGTGTTTCACAAAGGAATCCGGACCCAAGTGGACATGAGAACTTTATGGAATTAAACGGATACGTTTGTTGGATTGGAGGTTATGGTTGTACCCTGGCTAGAAGAGGATTCTGACGTTTATGTTGTTACCGAGCAGAAACTTTCTTTGGCAGGACAGCCATTCTTTTTTACAGGTTCCGTCCGCAAAATGTGTCAAGTGAGAATGGGTAGTTATTTGCTTTGTTTGCGTACCCAACTATTTCCAATTTTTTTTGAACTTTGAATCTCCATTATTTAAAGATAATTGGTATCCATCATAGGGATGGCTTTGTATTTATATTAAAGGCGCTGGTTCGGTGTTTTCATCTTTGCATTCAGATAAAGGTATATTTATGTCATGTTTTTATCATATATGTATATATATATATTTGTATGTTTATCACTTGATCACTTTTTCATATATCTCTGTGGGTTTCTTTACTACATTGGAGCTTTGTGTTCATATTGTGTTGGGATAAAAGCTTGCATATTTCATATATCACATTTATATTGATGGGATTTCCTATTATGTTAAAAGAGGGAAAAATATACAAAAAAAAAATATAAGCAAACAAAAGGACAAAAACAGGAAAATTATGGGATATATGACATATATTATCTGCTTACAAATTATATATAGTCATGATATTTATGGGCAACTTTGATGTTTAGTATTTTCACTATTTATTCTTCATTGCTAGTATGGTTGTAAATTATTAGGATTGTTGCCTTGGGTTTTTTAGTGAACATTTTGTAAGGTGCCTGTGTTTCTTTTTCTCGATGTGTGGGGAGGTTGTGGTGTTGAATAGTTTTGAATTATCCATTTTGTGCATTGAATCTTAGTTTGTTTATTCCATGCCAAGCACAGTACAGTTCAAAATTCGTCAGCTTGATTTTTGAGAATATCGTTGATAAATAACGTAGTTTCCGATCACCTAAACCATGCAAATGCCATTGTATTTATTTAATATGTGTGTTCATCGTCATAATTTTTAACGGTACGTAAATGGTTAAAGGAATTATTTATTACTCATGTGGGTTTTATTATATTCTATGGATAGCTATATTTATGAAGAGATATATTGTCAGTTGTTGGGGAAAAGTTGCTAATTGTACGGGGAATAGTTTGTTAAAATAAATGGCCACAAAATTGAAGTTCAACGTTTCTAATTGTTCTTTTGTCGATTAAGCATTCCATCCCTTTTTGGTGCATGTTGAGATTGGTTCAGTTTCCGTGGCTAGACAACCACGAATTCTGAAACCAATCTCTAATCGCGACTACTAAATAAAACGGGAAGTATACTGTTTGCTGGGGGTCGGGTGCTCGAGATCCACGTTAATTTGTGAGTCGGCATAAGGGGGCCAAAACTTGTTATATCTGTGGTCATACCTTGGTATGATGAATGAAGATTTTACCACAGAGGTAATAAATGGTGGAATTGAGTAAAAAGAGAAAAGGGTTGCGGGTTTGAGTATTCTTACAGGTCTAGCTTTTGACAATTAACCTTTTTTCTTTTGCTCTAATTTTGGCCAATGCTGATGTGAAGTGGCCGTGGACCTAGTAGTATAAGAAAACCTATTTAGTATTTTTTTTTTATTTTTTTGCTTCCAAAATTGTACCACTATATTCGAATGATGCGACCACGTCACACCACCCACCTTGGATAGTAGAACATGCATATTGCTCCACAAGAGACATCATTAGATGAATATATGGGCTTTCAGAAGGCACAAGAATGAAGTTGGAAGAAGGAATGAAGACTTAACAAAGATCACCAACAGCAGGAAAGAACATGAGCACAATGATTATAACTACTACATAACCACGTACTGTAATTCGATATTAAGAAAAACATTCACTTATGAAAATAGAAAGAATTTTCCTATTTCCATGCTGCTATTATTGTAGAATCTTCTAATTGTGAAGATCCACTGCCTTTAATGTCCTGAAGTAGATGGGAGCTATGGGTCCAGGCACACCTCAGGCAAATGGAAGCTAGTAGACATTCAAAATTAATAACTTGTGGAATAATACAGGTGTCCCAAAATAATGTTTATACTCTTTGAACGTTAATAACACAGAAACTTTTAAAGATGATTTGACTGGACTTTTTCAATTTGAAATTGCAATGTCTACTTCAAGTGTGTGAGTGCATGTCATACTGTCAGAGCCCACTAAATGTACACAAAACAGCAGAGGTGAGCAATGTAAAAAGTGTTGAATATCCATGCAGATCTTCTGACATAACATTGTTAGATTTCAACCTGAGGGGAACTGTGTTCGCCGCAAAGCCACGGATACTGGACAGTATGATTGATTGATTGATTGATTAAGAAGCTCCTTGAGTGTGAGGTAAAGGACCTGCACAAAACAAACACAATACATTAAAAAGTAAAAATAAATTAAACTTCCTCACAGACAGCGGAAGAGACCAGGTCTTCTCAAAAAGCTAAAAACATACTGTAAAACACTGTCGTCATCTCCGCCATAGGCATGATACATGCAATTCCCTTCCCGTGGAAACCAAAACTATACTTGATATTTGTTGATCTGTTCTACAACATTGCGGATGAGGTATTGCTGCGAATGGTGGTCAATTTTAACATCTATAACTTTAAGATATGTGCACATATCATGATACCAAAAAAAGTTCATACTTGCTGTTATTCGTGTTCCTGTTGTTAACATTCAAAGGTGTAAACACTATTTCGGGACACTCTGTTGAAATACAGAAATAGGAAAATCAATTCCATCCTCATATATCGACTGCAATACATCATGAATACTTACACTTGTCAGAAAGCGTTCCCTTATCCAGCTGCAATGTGCTCACAACCAATGCGTGCCCCACCATTCCAAACAACACTGTAAATGGTTCAACGTATGATCGATATTTAGGATACAATCCATACAGGCCATATTCCAGCCTCTCCTTCATAAAATATGTAGCCAACAAATGAGCTGTCTCCCATATCTAAAACAGTCAAAGATATTGTACTGAAAAAATCAATTTTCAAAATAGTACCATATTTACTCATGTATAATGCACACTTTTTCCCCAAAATTTTTGACCGTATTACACACAGAATAATTCGGAAAGTTAACATTAAAACCACTGCTTATAACATGTTATATCAACAGACACAAATACAAATTACAAGGTTGGATTTCTTTAGTAATATTAAAAAAAAAAAACACTATAAAAATGCAATGGCCATTTACCATGACTTTTCACTTTGTAATGGAATGGAAAAGCTGTTCTGGCAGAATTCGAGCATACAGCTCCCATCACACAGGATGTCTATGAGCAGTAATTATTGGGAGAGAAGCAATAGAAAATAACTTCCTGACTGCTGCAAACCCGTAACATAATTTTGATCTCCGTTTTGTCTACTACAGAATAAACAAGGTGGTTACAGAAGTGAAAGCTTTGGGATGTGAAATAGTGGAGGGAAAGGGGGGAGGTGGTGTGGGTTGGTGACTCATTGTATTCATAAATAAATAAATAACCCATGGTTCGACAGCTCTTGAAGGGCCTAGTCCGATCTCCTGACTGGCAGTCTCCTTCCCACAATCCTACCTACAGGTGTGATCTTCAACCAGTAATGGGGTGACGTTGGGTCAGCACGTCGAACCCCCAGCCGTTACAGTAGATTTCAGAGACCAGGTTACGCTACTCACTTGTAGCTCCCCAATTTCCTCATGATGGTGGGTTGCCACCGGTCCTATACACAGGCCAAAAACCCAGACTGAACCCAGGTGGACTCAAACCGATGCTGTCCCACAGTCGGAGTCCAAAACACAGCACCTTAGACCGCATGGCCTCATTGTATTCACAAGATGATATTCTCCTCTTGGTCCACATAGCAACAGACAACAGGTCCACATTGATCAGCATAGCAACAGCTTTACGATCTACAACAAAGTGATTTCCTGAACCTCAATTGTACTGCACATTATATATGAGATATGATTATTTGTTCCTTTTCCCCATCAAAAACCAGGGTGTGCATTATACATGAGTAGATACGGTATTTAAATACTGAAGAACCAATACTGATAATATTACCTGATATTAGTTATGTACCTGAGACTATTGGTTCAAGCTTAACTATCATTACAATTCCAGTTGGTATTATATAAACTTCAGCAAAAAATGCAAGCTTGACAAGGACTGAAACTGGTTTTCCAAACATTTAACAATGGCAGAACACACTTTCATGAATGGCTAAAAGATAAACAAAGAGGGCTTACCTCCTGATGTGTTAGCAGTTTTTGTTCAGTTGCGTATTTTCTGATTTCATCCTTGATTTTTCCTAGGTTCTGGCCTTGCTTTAATTTCAATTTGTCACATCCTAAGGCATTAAATACATCAAACCACACGTCCAAAGCTATGGATTGGCTTTCACTGCCACGCAGTAGCATGTTCAGGATTTCACCATAATGTTCTGGGAAGTCATACATTAGCACAACTTTTAGGTGATTCCGATAAACCTATTTAGAGGGAGAGAAAATTATATAATCAATAGGTGTGGGATAGTTATGCACTTAAAATACATAAAATATGCACTAAAAAGGTGCAAAAAATGCAAATAAACATGCACTAAAAAGGTGCTAACAATGTAAATAAACATGCACTATAGAAAATCTCTTGCCTTGTTTTCTTTCAGATGCTGCAAAAAACATACATGTAAACAGATATTCGTCCCTCTTGCATCTCATGTAATATAATATGTAATACATGTCAAAGTTATGGTTCTGAATTCTTCCATACCGTATCAATCCCTAAGATTATATGTTTATTTTATTAAGTCTCTCGGAATGCTTCACGTTGACCAGGGCATTCACTTGTTTTTCTCAGTTGTCTCAACCTCTGAGGCATGTTTACAATGCACAGTGTTGTGCCATGCAAACCTCCTGAGCATTCAGGAAACAGGCAATACTTCTGATTATAGTGTCAGCAGTTTGCATGGTGGCAATTAAAAACACGATTCGGCATAGAGGAAGAGCTCGATGGCCTAGTGATATAGAGGTGAGACAAGCTGAGAAGGGACTGACTTTTGGGATTGGAGTTGAGAGAAGAGGTGGTTAGCAGAGCAGTAGGTCAGAAGTGGAACGACGCTCTGGTCGACAAATTGGAGAAGCTAACAGAGGACTTCGCATATTCTATTCCGCTTAATACTTCAGATAGACAGGTAATTATCCTAACACCCAGCCATGATTCAGGTTCAACGGTTCACAAAACCCAACGAGTGACCATTGTCTTTTCTGTAGTTTAGTTCCTTAGTGTGATTTTGTAACTTTCGCATTGCCAAGCGTTAACTCGTCCTGCCAATCACGAGTGCTCTCATCAGAGGATGAATGATGAGTAATATACATCACCCATTGATTAATTGGTTAACATTCTAGGTACTCATAAGATCCCACGAACTTTACGGTTCATTACGATACACACTATTTTACACCACTGCTATATAAATGAGAGAAAAATTACATTCTTTACATGTAATTACATGATATCTCAAATTTTCAACCTTGAAACTCCTTCTGTTTTCGGCAAGAATATTATTATACTCAGTAAAATTAACTCACAAGATACAATTGGACAATCTTTTAAGGCAACAGTATTTGATACACCACGTTCAAGATCATCTATACAGGGTGTCTCCTAAGTAATAGCGCAAACTGACACTGGTGAAAGTACATGATAATAGAAGCAAAAAAGTCTCAGTAAACATGGGCCTGCAAACGAGTTGTTTTCGAGATAATTGCGAATGTGTGATTACAAGCTGCCACTGACTTCATTGTTTGTAAACGTCATCCTAGTTCGTAAAATGATAATAATACAGTAAGAAAAGTGACTCCCACAGTACGATTAGACTGTGTTCTGATTGTATCCATCCTGTTTGATTACAACGCCATGTCTCGAAAATCTTATGTTTTGTAAACAAAGATCAAACCTCGGACTGCACAAGGAGTAAAGCAAAATTCGCACACATTATTAGCATTTTACCAAATAACATGCTTAAATGCATGTTATACAGACACTACAGATCTCTCTGGAATGTTTGTTACGCAATACAAATGAAATATACTAAAGTGCTATACATTTACCTCATGGAGTACGAGTTGACTATCCTCAGGAACAAGACCACAAACACTCAACGCTTTGCCAACCAGATCGATGAATTTTGATCTTTCACTCAACTTTGGACGGTGTTTCATCAGCCACTTGCTCACATCGAACTGCAAAACATCGCATGTATGTAATGTAAAAAAAATGCACAAATTGAAATAAATATACTGTAAAACAGCATCTCTCACTATTTCCAGGCTGCGCACACAGAGAGCAGATTGAAATACAGACAAGATAAACAAAGGAGCAGATGAAGAATATAATATCAAGTCATTAGAATTTATGTAAGTATAGAATATAGATAGATATTTGGAAAACAAGAAAACAAACACAAATGCATAATTGCAAAGAAATAAATATATGTGTAAATCATACAAGAAAAATCTTAATGGAAATACATAAGGACAGCAGGTTAAATGGGAGCAAGCAAGAAGATGGACCCCAATATTACGTTCCCAGATTTTACACTTTCCCGCATTTTAAGTTTATTCACCTTTGTTCCCTGCAAAATGTAAAACAGGGAATATGATGCAATAAGAATATGCATTATATATATTTTTTTAGATTACCACAAACGAAAAATGCTCTTATTTAGAATTTCACCTCAGTTTCTATTTATATTTTCATTAGCCGGCCCTCATGGCGGGGTGACTGGCGCATCACGTTACGACACCAGGGGTCTCGGATTCGAATCCCTGCCTGGGTATGGATGTTTGTGAGTGTTCATTCACCAATTTCATCAAGTCATCACTCATCCCCACCTCCGTAAATTAGCCAAACGTGGCACAAAAAGCGAAGTAAAATAAAGCAAATCAATAAACAATATATTTTCATTATTTGTACATTGATTTTAATTATGAATTAGTGAAATAGATTCAATATTTGAACTTATGGACCTTGCTTTCATGAGCACTGCCACTCAGCACTCTGCCACAGAGGCTGTTAGTTTTATCTACAGGGTGCGAGAGAAGTTCCTGTACTCCTACTTGCAAGTATCCTGATGTGACCATGTTGAAAACTGGCCAATATTCGCTTGTTTGGAAATGATTTACATTCCCTGCTTGGAATGTGACATAGAACGCTTGCGAGAAATTTGTGTCAGTTGTTTCACCATGCTCATGTGAGCAGACATAGTTACAGTGTGGATGCACAAACGACAAGACACAGGGCAAATGCCATAACGTAAAGTTCAATATGTACTATGTAATGTCAGTTAGAGCTACGGGGACTTCTCGGACACACTGTATAATCGAAAACATTTAAAGAAAGAAGAATGTGGAGCACAAATAAGTATGTATAGGTTAAGTAAAATGGGACCAAATGGAAAGTTTCAAGAAAACTGCATTGTGATCAATTTTATTTTCTTATACTATCTGCAATTTTTCTAGTTTGAGTCACATTGTTACTTCTTCAGGTAACAATTTATTTACTGGTGGAAATTTGGTGAAATTACACACATTTTCATTCTTCTATTGTGTTGTTACCTTTTAGCTGTTTTTACAGAATGTTTTCTCATGCAAACATTCTGTATTTGGACAGTAGTTGTTTCAGTTCATTTTGGTGGCTAATAAGGACTGGACCTACACTTTAATATGAGATCAGAACCACTGAACAATGTACCTCCACTGGGAATCAAACCTGTGACCTTTTGAACACAAGGCAAGAGCAGCCTCAAGATTAGGATAGGTACGCACCTTCGACAAGAGAACGAAGATCAGGTCAGGATCCTGCTGAGAAATATCCACAATTGTGTGATACATCTGGAGGAATACAACAGTGTTGGCTGACGTTGGAGTGAAGTGGGGAGCTAGCAGCCCACCAAGCTGAGGATGTTGGATTATGGTCGTCAGCAGCTTCAAGCATTGACTCTCCTCACCACAAATAAATAACTGAAATAAAAACAGGTGTATGTAGCAAGAGACAATGTCTCAAAGTTTTCCATTTCCATGCATGAAGTTTAGTTGTGCTTGTAGGTTCTCTTCATTGCTAAAATAACAAAAATTCATGATGCACATTATACTTCAAGATCGCTCTCACATATATCGGAATAATAACAATCTGAAATCAAAGAGTGATACATTAAATGTAGAACACACAGATTAAAAATACATAATATGGTAACACCTTTTCTATAGACATAAGATGAAATACACATCCCTAGTAAGGACAATGGAAATAGAACTAGACATTAGTAAATGTACAACATTATGTTCAATGTATATTTATAATACTTTAGAAGAGAGGAATGAAAGTAATGTCAACAGCATGCTGTTGTAATTACAATGTAGAATATAAATTTCATTATACAGGGTCATTCAAAAACATCTCCCTGGTTTTGTGATTTTATTGTGGGAATCGTATGAAGCATATCATCATTACGTGGGTGTACATCTGTGCCTGACATCTACAAGTTTTTATTCGAATAGTTCTGGACACCATCGGGTCCATGCTTCGCCGCTAGGAGCACAAAATGCAACATGGTGACATCTGGAGAGAATGGGATAGATTCAAGTATTGCAGCAATTGCGAGTCGTATTGCTTCATTCGTAGATGCTTTCAGACAATTCTCCAGATAGCTGAGGCTCTCGAATTGCCAGATTTGTTGATTTCTGTGATTCATTGGAAAGTGTCACAGACACAGTCAACAGTCTCGTTCAACACTGGTGGTCAGTAACTGTATTTCCCTTTTCATAGATAACCCATAGCCACGAATTGTTTGTACCCCTTACAAATACTTTTCTCCACAGGTGTCTCTTTTCTATTTTTCACACTCCACTGTTGTCATATGATTGTAACAGACTTTGTTTCGTGGAAACTGAAAGGCACAGAGTGCCTTCTTCCCTACAGTTGATATCCTGTTGCATTGCGTGCTTCATGGCGAAGTATCAAATCAGCTGTGTGTGGGATTATTAGAGTAAAAACTTGTGGAATAAGACAAAGATGTACCACCACATAATGAAACATGTTTCATAAGTTCCTCGCAATAAAATCACCAAACCAGGGACTTCTTTTTGAATAATCCTATACTTATTTTAAACACCCCTATTACTATGAATGATACAATTCAAAGAAATATCCCAAATTTACAAACTGCTTTAGGAGATGCCTCTTGCTATGGTTACAATGAGATATATGATGGAAGATTAGACTACTTTGCTTTTTGCAAAATCTGCCTTCAATAACAACAATGGCTGCTTTAAGAGATGTAAAGAAATGCCCTCAAACACCCTATCATGAATGACAGGGTGTGAAAGTGATAAAAAGAATGAATGTACACCCTCAATTCCATGGTGATGGTAGTTTCTACACAAACACCATAACGAACAGCTACACTTAGAGGCACTGAAAGCAGCTTTATCCAAGCTGACTAAGTCTACTAGTCAGAGTTCACTTGTCATCTTACAATATTCTTTCTGGGAAAGGATTACACTGTGTAGAAATTATTAATTCTGTAAAGTAGCTGCACAGATGTTTGTCTCGTAGTTTCTGTACAAGAGTCGATAGTTCATTACCTTACTGTTTGGCACACACGGGAGACATATAGGGTGAGTCAGAAATATGGCTACACCTTTGAAGTAAATGTAGTGTGTTACTGTACAACGTAGAGGGAAATGGTGAACATATATATAACTTGAAACTTTCTTTTCTCATTTCAGATAAGTGTTGCATGCCTGAGCTTACGTCATTAGTCAAAATGGTGCTGAACATGCAGCAGCATGTTACAGTTGGCAATTGCATACCAGAATGATCGTGAGACTGGCAAGATGTGATTTCAACGTAACATTGTTACCGTTGACTGTGGAAAAGTGGAGTAAATGACTGCTTACATGAAATTGTTGTTTACTTTAAGTCCACTGCTGTGCACACGGCCCTCACGATCATTCTGGTTTGCAATTGCCCATGCTGCAACTGTTTACTTACTGCAGCATGTTCAGCGCCATCTTGATTAATGATGTAAGCTTGAGCACGTGACACTTATCTGAAATGTAATATTGAAGTTTCATGTTTAATCCTTATCCGGGCAACCAGTGTCTATCAGACACTGTTGCTTATATTTTTTGTCACATACTTCAAACGATACTTCCTGCGAACGTGATATTTTTTGACTTTGTTTGTTTCTCTCTTTTTTCTCATTTCACAATATTTGATTTTCATAAAGTAGGTCAGGCGTAAAAAAATAGTTTCCATTTCACTTTCATAAATGGACAAGCAGTGTCTGTCAGACAAATGTTGTAATATTACTTGAATATGTATTAACAAACGTTTAATCAAAAATAAAGTATTTAATAAGACATCACATAAAAATAATATTAGCGATAAAATAGAAAAAATGAAAAATTTATGAGAAAATAAAACAATTTCCTCACACTACCTTCCGGCCTAACATGTTTTATATACTATGCTGCAAAAATTACAACAACATGGAATTATGATGATGATGATGATCAATACAAGAATTATGGACATAACAATGATGATTAGGTTAAATATCATGTTACTCGGTTGTTTCCACATCGATGAAAACTAAAAATCTCGCATTAGAAGGGCAAGACCCATTTAAAACAATGCAGTGTCCGACAGACACTGCTTGCCCAGATACGTTACAAAAATAGCTTGCCCCGATAAGGGTTAAATACCATTCACCATCTCCCTCTACGTTGTACAGTAACACACTACATTTACTTCAAACATGTAGTCATATTTCTGGCTCACCCTGTAATACGTAGAAATTTCAGCAAAAAATGCAGCCTTCACCAGGACTCGAATCCACATCTCTGGTATACCATTGACATTACTCTGATAAATTAAATACTGAGCATGGTATGCCAGAGACCCAGGTTCAAATCCAGGTCAAGCCTGTATTTTGTTTAAGTTTCTATGTAGTACATAAGCATAAATTCTAAATTAATTAATTTACTTATGTAAAGTGAGTATATAGTTGTCGTACATGGCCGTATTTAGAGCGGGGGTTTCTAGGGTTCAACCCCCCCCCCCCCGAAACTTCTGACATGTTGCATTAATGGATGTTCAGAAACCAAAATCTGTAACAAATTTTCAATTTTTTTTTTTTTTTCGAAGCATCACAAAAATACAAGGAGACAATGTTGAAACGATCGAGCTACAATTTTCATACATTTGGAATTCTGAAAGTTGAGTGAAACAGGATTTAATCGCAGCCCACCGGCGATCCCTCCATTATCACTTCTGCTGTCATCTTTCCAGTGTTGTTCCTGCGTCACAAGGAGTATAGACTGAAGATTCCCTTATGGTTGTCCCAAAATTCCCTTTCCAGCTTTTAAATTCCCCGTCCGATAAAGTCGAAAATAAATCCCCCTTGATAGGAGTTCAAACCTAGTACCTCCAGTTTCGTAGCGCATTACGTTGGCAATTGAGGTTACAATCCATGCACCAGGCTAAGCTTTTAAAGAGAATAACTGGTTCCACACTTTTCAAAATTCCAAAAATTTAATTTTAAAGTCAAACAACAAAAACTTTATGACTAAAATTTCCATCTAACTTTTAAAGTTTTTTCTTGAAGGTATCTAAAGTTTAATGACGAAGTAAAATAATTGTGCATTTCAGTACACAATGTATGAAACGTAAAAAAACAAAAAGAAACTTATGCTGGATATTCACTCATCTGCTGGATTGAGTAAGCCCCCTCAAGGATATAACAATAATATAATAATAATAATTATTAGTATTATTATTATGGAATAAAATTGTTTTATTATTATGAAATTTTAATTATTATTGTACAATTATTATTATTATTTCTATTATTCAAATTTCTGGTGATGCCCTGTGAATAATTATGAATGAACCCCCCAAAAAATTTTCCTGCCTACGGCCATGTTGTCGTAGACAACGTTTTGGTGGCAACTGCCCCCTTCTTCAGGTCATTAGTCATCCTAACATTCAACAATCCATACATATACCTTCATCCTTTCTAAATGACGAAGCTTTACGTATGCACGTAATAGCAGACTTCATGACCTGAAGAAGGGGGCAGTTGCCACCGAAACTTCATCTACGACAACTATATACTCACTTTACGTAAGTAATTTAATTAATTTTGAATTTATGCTTATATACGATAGTGAGTAAGTCGCACGGAACCAAAAAATGAACTATGTAGTACATCTCCTGGGGATGTTAAACAGTAAAGTAATTTACATCTGTAAGGTGAGAGAAACTAGGCACCATCAACATCAACATTGTCTCAAAGGCAAGATATCCTATTGGATACTGCTGGCAGAAACAACTCCACCCAGGTCAAACCATGACAGTGAAAAATCAGGCGAAACCAGGGCTGGCTCAATCCCGTTTCTTATTACATTACCATTTGCTAAAGTTCGATCTGTTTTATTGTCTAAATGCTCCCTGTAAAATGCCCCGCTTTGATTTAATCACTTTAGATACAAAAGGAGTGGTAAGAAGAATCTGCTACAGCAATGGCATGGTATGCCAGACACCCAGGTTCGAGTACTGGTTGAGCCTGCATTTCTTTGCTAAAAGTAGATAGTTGCATTGCTCAAAAGTGCCGCATTATGTTTTTCCAATCACGACAACTGCAATAGGAAAAGCTTTTGATTGATTGATTGATTTTGTATTTTAAGTCCATTTTATGGGATCCGAACCACCATAAGCCTTCACTGGGTATTGAACCCGGGACCCCTTGATTACATTGTTACCACTATGTCATCGTGAAGACTCCAATAGAAAAAGACAAAGAATGAAAAATGCTGAAAATAAGTTTCAATACAATGCACTAACCTGTCCTAAAATCTCTATGCATGAAGTAAGCAGCTGTTTTGTTGGAGGATAATACAATGTGTCATCATTAAACAGTGTAGTCATGTGATAAAACAATGTCACTCCAACTTCCTGTAGATGAGCTATGAACTCCACATCGCCTCCAAACTTGCACTGTTGGTGTTCATTTGCAAGTATCCTTAAGGAAGAAAAAGAAATTGCTTACCACAACTTTGGTAATGGAGTTATCCTACACATTCTTTGTAAAACACACAACACAAATAAATCGGGTAAGTAAGAGTATTGTTAAAAGTTTACCTTGCACAAATTTATTATAGTTAGGGACCTTGATTTTTTCCAAATGTGATAACAGCAAAAATGTTACTTGTTAAAAAAAAAAGTGTTTGTGTATGTTGTTCATGCATCAAATTACGAAATAATTCCAAATTTGCAAAAAAAATTCAAATTGTGGCATTTTTTGCTAATTTCAGCACATTATGTCTAAAAACTGAAAAATACCATGAAAATCAAACATTCATGCATTTTAGGCTTAAAAAATAACTAACTAACTAACTAACTCTCTAGCCTTCTTAAACCCGAAGGTTCATGGCTGCAGCAACACAGGCCTTCCATCTGTCCCTATCTTGAGCAAGATCTATATACTCTTTTCCATCCCTACAGATTTCCCTTAGGGCCATCTCGACATTGCTTAAAAAATAAATGTACTTTATTTCTCCAAACTTTATCTAGAAAAATCATTCTTCAACTGTTCCATCTCAGTATATATAGTTATCAACCATTTTTCAACTTATAGGTATAACTGAAGGGGTTAACGCAAGAAGGGCATACCCCACAATTCTTTAAAACAAAGAACAATAACAACAAATCCCCTTCTTTTGTTCTGAAATTCAACATCTGACTTAATAGATTATAACACAATGGAAGTTACTCTCCATATCACATAAACTTGTAGTTCTCGCATAGGATGGTAGATGGAATCAGCTTCCAACGTAAGTATGAATATCACTTTTTGCCAGAGTGTGATGGACCCTTCTTGTATAAAACATCTTCAATTACAAAAGAAGTTAAAGTTCTTGCAAATAACTTGTTGAAATCATATTATCAGCTTTTTGTCTGAATTTGTCTAAATTGAAGAAATTATTTAAAATGAACTTGAATCTCTTTCTTTTAACTTTTAGGAAACGCAGCCCTGCGTGCCTGTATAGCGTCTGTTGACCTGGCCTTTTCGAGCGTACGCTTTTCAAACTTGTGCGAAGTACCAAAAAAATTGTAGTTCAAGAATTAATTGTCATAGACAGATGAAATCGGTTTTGTTTTCTTTCTTAAAGAAAAGGCTTTTAGGGGAGGTAAAATTTATACGTTGTGCCTTCCAATAATGAGCGAAAAATTGAAATTTTTCAAAATAAATCTGTCACAGGGGCTCTGTGACCTCCACAATAGACCAAAGTGAATAAAAAAAAATAGTAGGTAGCAGTGGCACATTCCTACAATCATGCAAAGATTTGTTGAAAATAGGCTGATACTTCTTGTGAAAAAATAATAACAATATATAAGAGCGGCAGTGTTGACAGGTTACGGAATATTATATTACGAGGGTCACTATTTATATTTTGAGCCTAACAATGAAAAAACAGGAATTTGGCATTGAAAACTGCTTTGTTGTTTTTCGAAGTATTCTCCTTTATGGTCAATACACTTTTGCATTCGTTCGAACCATTTGTCAAAGCAGTTTTTCCAATCTTCTTGAGACACCTCCATAATATGGTTTTTGAACGCATCAACAGCGTCTTCCGCCGACGAAAATCGTTGTCCACGCAATTTATTCTTGAAATTCGGGAACAAGAAGTCATTGGGTGCCAAATCAGGACTGTACGGCAGATGACCCATCAATTCGATTTTTTGACTGTTCATAAAGTCGGTTGTTAGACGAGATGTGTGACAGCTGGCATTGTCTTGATGAAGAATGATCCGACGGCATTTGTTTGTTTTCCGTATTTGATCGAAGACCTCTGGCAAACAAATTGTTGTGTACCATTCAGAGTTGACCGTTCTAAGTTCCTCTAAAGGCACAGTTGCCACATGACCAGTTTTCCCGAAAAAACAGGTGACCATTTGTTTCAATCTGCTTCGAGCGCGAACAACTTTTGTTGGATTGGGTTCATCTTGAAACACCCATACAGTCGACTGCTGTTTACGTTCCGGCTCATATGCATATATCCATGATTCGTCACCTGTTACAATCTTATATACGTCTTTTGAAGCACCACAATTGTATTTATTGAGCATTTGTTTGCACCAATTGACGCGAGCGTCTTTTTGAGTTTTTGTTAAATTGTGTGGGATCCAACGAGAACATACCTTTCTCACAGCTAAATGATCATGTAATATTTTATATATGCTGGTGGAACTAATGCCTATGGTTGCCTCAATCTCACAGTATGTCACATGACGATCTTGCAGTATTAGGTTTTGCACAGCATCAATGTTTTCTTGAACAACAACTGATTTTGGACGACCTTCGCAAATCTCGTCGGTGAGCGAATGGCGCCCACGATTAAATTCGTTATACCAGTGTTTCACAGTGGCAAAGGATGGGGCTTCATCGCCAAATGTGGAAGTAAGTTGATCGATGCACTCTTGTCTTGATAATCCACGTCGAATATCGTAAAAAATCATCGCACGAAAATGTTCACGAGTTAATTCCATTTTATTGTTGTCGCGCAATCTCCAAGGCAACATAAACAACACAAATGAAGCTATTGACAAAACATTTGAAGTACGTTATGGTTAATAATGCCAGACGATTCCGTGCAAACGTCAAATCGTGCCTAACTTCAATCAGTGTTGCCAAGGCTCAAAATATAAATAGTGACCCTCGTATTGGAGATAAAATTATATTTATTACTTGTGATTAATTTCTGATTTTGATATAATATTAATTACTATATTTATTATACCTGCATACTCGATATAGGATACATGAAATATCCACTAAATGTTAAAGTCTCTTACAGATGGATAAATTCAAAGAAAAATATGATAACTTACGATACGACATTTTCTATGAACACACTAGAGCTGCACACTTTCTGTGGAGGAGGTGCCAGTGACCTATTAAGCAGGGTCTCATATTCACTTCTGTTCTGTTGAATTTGGTGTTCCACACCTTCGTTAATGCGACTTTCACAGAACTGGAAGAGAAAGATTACATGTAGCAGCAACTGTATATAAAGTGCAAAACATTTCTTCTATACATAATTTAAAACTAGGGATTGGACTTTATGAAACTATTGTCAATCCTGAAAAACTACTAATACAAAAACTTGACCCATATTCTACCAATCTAATATAAAATTGCAAATGTTCATTGGGGGGGGGGGACTTGCAAGGTTAATTAACCTCCTTAATTTCGAGTTTTTGTTTTAAGTCCACTTTATGCACATACAGGCTAATCAGGACTGGATTCACAGTTCAAAATCGAACCTGAATGACTGCATGCCTCCACCAGGTATCAAACCTGGGACCCCTTGCTTTTAAGGTGACATTACCACTATGACAGTGGAAAGCCACAACCTCTGTAATTAATGGATTAATGGGACTTGCCTTTGATAACTTGCGACATTTACTTTAAAACACATCGACATATGAATTATATATTTCTATTCATAGCGATAACAAAATTGCAGAATTTTGCACTAAATTACAGGTTGTTCATAGATCCATCAAACTGGTAAAACTATCAGTGAATTTACCCACAAACATATCCATCAATATACCTGCATCAACCAATACCGATAGTGTACCAAATAATCTGTCCAAACCCTATTAGAAATGTAGAAATGTTCATCAAATTTCTAAACTCTGATAAATTTCAATGACTCTTTCTTTTCTGATTGAAATTAGCGTCATTTGAGCCCTTGGTTTCTTGAAATAATGGCATGGTCATGTGCTGATGAGAGTAATTTGGATATTTCTCTAAATAGCCTGCAACTCAGTGAAACATTTGCATTTTAATATCAGTGGAATATCAGAGGTATTGATAAATTTCACATTGGTACTTAATCAGCATTAGCAAAAATTGTCCAAGTCTCTGCTCTGTACGTAACTATTGGCACATAGTATGTGTTGTATATAGGTACACCCCTGTTCCATGTTAATCCTCGAATGCTTTGATAAAGTCCACCACCCATTTGTCCTCTTCGGTTTACTTCCTCATCTATTCTTCCACTTCTCTCAATTATGCTTCCTAGATATTTTGAAACTCTCCACTACCCTTAACTCCTCCGTGTCCATCTTTATTCTTGGTTCATTTCTGGCTCTGTTTCTTGTTGTTATTAGCACCTCACTCTTTTCTGCACTGAATTTCATTCCTGCTCATCTGATTTCCTCATTCCAACTATCAAGCTGTCTGTACTACTTCTTCGCTGCTTACCATATTACTAAGTCATCAGCGAACAACAAGGCCTTCATCTCTTCCTCTCCTATCTTCTTCCCCACCTATTTGTTAATTACATCCATTGTAATTATGAAGAGCAGTGGGAAAAGAGCACTTCCCTGTTTTAGTCCATTACTTATACTTAGAGGCACATATTTTTGGTAAATAAAAAAGCCAAATTTCGGTACAAAAACAGAGTCAATTTCGGGTTCAAAAGTGGCAAATAAAATGAAATTTCGCTGTTATAGCGGTGAAAAAGCGCCATATAAAATGAAATTTTGGTTTTAAAAAATGTGAATATAATCCCAAATTTGATTTAAAAACTGCACTATTACACAAAATAAACATATCCCTTCTAATAGTACATTAAATCATTACCAGAATATTAAGTTTAGTCGTGTATAAAGGAGTTCATTTTTGCTTCTAAAATATGTACAGCAGAATTAATCAATTTTCCGTGAATTGCATAACTCACAGGATGATACTTCAGACTTCAGAAAGTGTCGCGTCGGTATATAAACAGTAAATTTCGTGTTTAAGAGTCTATTTCACATTTTGCAGTTCATTTCGCATCATTTTGTGACAAAACAGGTATGACCGCCTACCTATTCTCGTAGCACTTCTCGCAACTTGAGAATCGCAGGGGACCAACTTCCTTACTTGGATTTTTACCTTTCACGCTTAAACCACATACGCTAACTCATGAAAAATGTCAAAAACAAGTCTGGTGTTAGTAAATTCAGATTTTTATTAATTTTTACATGCAAACATGCTTGAAATTTTTTAGAAAACAATCCGATTAACATGCATCGCATAAACTTACAACCCCGGCTTCCATTCAACCAAGCCACAGATATCTCCACCCTCCTATTCCTCTATTTTATACAATGCGATTGCCAATATGACTTTTCTTTGCAGCGCTGTCAAAGTTATAATTTGTACAGCGTGATTGCCATTGTAGTTTTTTTACACATTGCTGGCAAAGTTGTAATTTGTACAGCGTGATTATTTTTATATACAACATATTCAACTAGAGAACTTATGATCTGTCATAAATTCCCCGGGGTTGGGAAATTTGACTTTCTTACTGAGAATCAAGAAGAAATGTCAAATACTTCATGCATTACTAAAATTATGACATTGTCTGCATGCAAGAAGTTAGTTACAAAACAAACACCACATAAACAAAGATATAACATGTAAGTTTATGACAAAATATCAGATTCATATATTAAATAACTTAACATGCATAAACACAAAACAGAATACACATGTGTACAGTGTGTATGCATAATCGCAGAACCAAATTTGTACAATTTTCAAGAATAAACACAAAACAACACACGTGCAGTTTACATGCATCAGTAAAAAAAAAGAAAACACATCATGTACAATTTGCATGCAGAGATAAAATCATAACATATGCATCTCGCATACATAAATTAGCATGCATACATTCATAACATGCAATAGACAACATGTATGCACAAACTCCACATATCACAAATATGGTACCACTATAATTTACAATTTGTTATCATGCTCTTAATAAATATCGTTAGACAGCATCATGCAACTGCTCTAAACCTAACTCATGAAGTTGCAAATCGTTACGCATGCTTAAAAGTTTGTTTATCCAAAGTTTTTGTTTGTCCAATGAACAATGCCAAACTTTGATATTTTTTACGGAAATATTTGCAATGTCTTTTCCAGTGTTGCAGCATATGGCTTTCACTGTGTTATCATCATGAATTTGCATACAGACAAAAGGACCTTGGTATAAATTACAATATTTTTTTATAATGCAAGTGATAGTGTCACTTTGAGGATGCAGTTTTATGAAGATCAGATCGCCTTGCTTTACTGGAATTTTTGTTGCTTGTTTTTCATGCTGTTTTATAATATGTTTTTGTCTCTTATTGAAACTACATGTTTCTGCCATAAGCAGCTTATTTTTCCACGTCTATACATCAGGAATGCGATCCGTTAGTACTTTTTTACAGATATTTTGAGGTTCAATATTTAGCCTGAGTTCTATAGGAGCATAACCTGTACAGGAACAAATTGAATTATTTAACAGATGTAAAATGGCAGCAACATGGCTAGACCATTCCTTATGTTTACCATTGCAAAATATACACATCAATCTATTTATTTCCTGGTGATATCTCTCCACTAAGTTAGCACTTGGATGATAACTGGGTATGTAAAAAATTTTTACATTGAGAGCATGCATACCTTTTGTAAAATGTTCTGCACGAAATTGTGGACCATTGTCACATATAATGATTGTTGGTATTCCCAAATGGATGAAGTAAGAATGTGTTAGTTTTCTAGTTACGATGGAAGCTGTACTATTGCCAATACGATATGCGACAAGATAACGGCTAGCAGAATCTAATACTGTTAGTAAATATTTTTCACCTTTGGAGGAACGTATGAATGGACCTTGTAAATCAATAAATAATATTTCACCTGGTTTTGAGGGTTTGTGCATGATTTCCAGATACTTAGGAGGATGTTTATCTGGTTTATTTTTCATGCAAATTTCACAATCAGTGATGTAAGATTTTGTGTCTCTTTTCATATGAGGCCAGTAAAATATTTGGTAAATTTTACCGAGTGTCTTGTCTGTACCAAAATGACCACCTTGATCATGATACTTGTGCAGTACAAGATTTACTAATGATTGAGGCACGCATATTCTTATCCGGTTTGGATTGTGAAAATCTTTGATGGTAAGTAGATCATTGTGAATAAGGTATATATTCTTCCAGTTTCGATGTTTGCTCTGTTGTGAACTTTCACAACCAGCGAGAACAGATTTAACACCACTGCAGTACGGATCACTATTTTGTTCATTAACAAAATTGTTTTTATCACATATTAATGACTCATCAAGATACTCAAAGTTATTCATGAATATGAGTTCATTATCATGGTCATTAAAAGATCGGCTCAACAGGTCTGCCAAGAGGTTTTCTTTACCTCTACAATATTCGACATGGAATGAGTACTGTTGTATTTGAATAAACCATCTAGTCAGCCTATTGTTCCAAGTGTGTGCAGATTCTAACCACGTGAGGGATTTATGATCTGTGATAACAGTAAATTTTCTACCTAACAACAGTGATTTAAATTTGTCCAGTGTAAAGAGTATTGCTAACACTTCTACTTCAGTGGACGTATATGATTTCTCGAAAGGTTTCAAAATCCTTGACACGAATCCAATCGGACGCATCTTGTTGTCTACCAGTTGAAAACAATATTCTGCAATGCCTATATTTGATCCATCAGTTTGAACAAAGAATGGTTTGTTCAAATCTGGATGGTAAAGCATTGTTTCTGCAATAATGGACTGTTTCAACAACTCAAAGGAGCATTGTGCACTTTCATCCCATTCCCACTTTTTGCCTTTTTTCAATAACTGGTACAAGGGATGTGCCATGATGGCATAATCTTTAACATATTTTGATAGCCAATTGAAACTTCCCAAGACTTTCTGCAGTTGCTTGATATTGCAAGGGACAGGTAAGTCTTTTATGGCTTGAACATACTTGGGAGATTTCTCATAACCCTGTGCACTGATAGAATGCCCTAAAAATTCCACCTTGACTTGACAAAACCTACATTTGTCCAGTCTCAGTGTCATGTTGGCATCTTGTAACTTGTCAAAAATAAGTCTTAAGTGAAAAAGATGTTGTTCGAAAGACGTGCTTTTGACAATTACGTCGTCTACATAACATACTGTAAAAGATTCCGTACCTTCCAAGGTTCGTGTCAGAGCATTAATGAAAGCAGACGTTCCATTGATTGATCCGAACACTACCCTTGTGAACTGGTAAAGTTTTCCCTGAAAACTGAAAGCAGTATACTTTCTTGCTTTGGGGTGTAAGGGGACCTGCCAGAAAGCATTAACCAAATCTAGGGAGGACAAACATTGACATCCATGGAAACTCATTAAGAGTTCATTTATGTTCATAGGATGTAATTGCTCAAGCTTGACATGTTTGTTGATATTTCTTTGATCTAAGCAGAGACGAATGCCTCCTCCGGGCTTGACTACAACTAGGAGAGGACATAGGTACTCTGATTCAGAATATTCAATAATGCCTAAGTTGAACATTTGTTCTATTTGCCTGCCAACTTCATCCCTATATGCTAATGGTATTGGATAGTTTTTGTTAACTATTGGTGTGGAAGTATCCAGTTCTATTGTGTGTGCATACTTGTTACAGAGACCTGGTAATTCAGAAAACAATGTTTTATATTGTTTTAACAACTGAACTAAAGCTATCCTTTGTGACTCATTTAAATGTTCACACTCTTTAACCCTTCTCCACAAGTCTTCATCAGAAGGATGAGAGGATGACCGTGGGGATATGTTAGATACAGAAGGTCTGAAATCTAACTCTTCTTCCGGACAACTTTCATTTGAGACAGCGATAAATTTGGAGAATTTGCTTCCTTCGCTCGATTCCAAGAGTAAGCCTCGCTGGACAAAGTCTAAAGTACTATCAATATTGTATAGGACATCTAAACCGAGAATAATGTCTACTTGTAAATGTCTGACTACCTGGAATTTAATGTAAAAGGAAAGTCCACAAATTTCAACGTTCAAATGAGTGGAACCTATTAGTTTGCCTTTCCTTTTCCCTGTATAATCAACTAATTTAATTCCCGTAACTGGCAATAGCCGTGGTTTAGAAGCCTGAGTACAAATAGACTTCCACAGGGTTTCCGAGAGAACACTGACCTCAGCGCCACTATCGAGTAAAGAAGTATATTCCTTATTGTTTATTCTTACTTTTATGTGAGCAGAAGGTTTACGCTTGCTATTAGTATTTATGGGTTGCTTACAATTTTTGATTTCTGCACTGCAATCTATTTCATCACATTCACTTAAGTTTATAAAATGAATAGCAGGATTTATCCCATCAATCACATCACCTGCTTTTTGACATGAGCTCGTAACTAGTTTAACGAGTTAAACTGGTGTATGTCTGCCTGGACTGTGATTTCATTTTGATTGACATCATTGAACAGACCTTTTTGTTTCAAGAAATCAAAAACTACATTCATCCCAGACTTTGACCAATGAATTAAATCAATTCGGCCATTCCTTGGATTTCCTAAGTGTTTTTCAAATAGATCTAGTTTTATACTAGAATCTGCATTCAAAAACAGATCACTAATATTCACTACAATGAGATTCTCATCATTCCCTAACTCCATTAGAAAATTATTCCACTGACTCCACTTACTCCACAAATCAGGATTGTCAGCAGTTAACAACTTTGGGATTGGTGGTAATGTGAGTAATATTAACTGATTCGTTAAAGGTAATAACTTGTGTATTAAACCTTTGAGGTCACTTTTCATTTTGTGTATGTCTGCCTGGACTGTGATTTCATTTTGATTGACATCATTGAACAGACCTTTTTGTTTCAAGAAATCAAAAACTACATTCATCCCAGACTTTGACCAATGAATTAAATCAATTCGGCCATTCCTTGGATTTCCTAAGTGTTTTTCAAATAGATCTAGTTTTATACTAGAATCTGCATTCAAAAACAGATCACTAATATTCACTACAATGAGATTCTCATCATTCCCTAACTCCATTAGAAAATTATTCCACTGACTCCACTTACTCCACAAATCAGGATTGTCAGCAGTTAACAACTTTGGGATTGGTGGTAATGTGAGTAATATTAACTGATTCGTTAAAGGTAATAACTTGTGTATTAAACCTTTGAGGTCACTTTTCATTTTGTGTAGCTCTGTATATCTCAAAAAATCATTGGTGCCAATAAGCAATATCACTTTATTACCAACTTTGGTATCTGGACAGATCTTTTGAGATAGGTTGGAAATAGTTTGGCCGCTAGTACATAACCCTATGTTCCGTTTACCTAGTGAATCATATGAAACAGTGTAGTTTGCCAAGGTTTCTGCTACGCGGATCATCATGGAATCACCTAGCAAATGAACATTATTGTACAAGGGTTCAATGACCCGTGCTTCGGTATTTGTTTTGACTGAATTGTAAAATTTTTTGTGTGTGTGATTAAGATTACTAGAGTTGAGTTGTTGCAAAGGAGGATTAGCAGGTACACTCATGACACCTCCCTCTCGACATGAGCGACTTACTCGTTTCCCGAAAAAGTAGACTTATTAGCATTGGCGATTACATTTCTTTTCGAGTTACGCTGTGTGCTGGAATGATCAACAACCTCGCACTTGAGTTCGTCACCTCTGTCTTTAGACTGATCAGTATATTTAGTTTGAATAACTGCTACGTTTCTATTATTATCAAAGTTTTTAGTTCTACTGTTAAATACTGCCTGTGGCCTTTCACGTAATGAAGTTTTGCTAAGGGCTTCGGAATTTTCTATTACCGTGATGGCTTCACTCAGCTCGGTAACAGGTTTGCAACGTCCCCCCGGTTGGACACCAGTCGTCAGAAAGTTACTCCGCTACTCCTTTAGTCGGGAACATGAGAATGTGCAAATAATCAGGGCTTGCTGGGTAGAAAAGAAAACACAACACTGTTTTCAAAGTTAAAACGCAGTTTTATAAACGCGTATATTTCATAATCACTTACCAGTACAACACTAGAACATTCACTACTAACGTTGGTATATTCCCTCACATAAAGCGAAAGTCAAAGAACATAATTAATTGTTTACTTTCAACTTATCGGCAAGAAGAAAACTCGAAAAACCAAAATCTATACTTCAATTCCCTCCGTTTCCAAGTTCTTATTATTTTTCACCTTCAATTGTTTTTCAAACTCCGTCTGTCGTCAGGTGAGAAACATTCAGGTTAGTTCACTTCCTCTGCTGACATGAGAAAGTGACGTCAACACGAACAGATTATGACGTATTTATAAACATCTATACCAGTTCCATACACAACTGTATAAATCTAACTATAGTTGTCTGTGACAACTTGCACATTATTTGAGGTAAGAAACATTTTAAAAATCTTAACGTATTACAAATATAAAACCTTAAACTCTCAGGTTCGTTACAATTGCCCCTCGTCCGGGGAAAATTTTTGAAGAAATTGTTATTTACATGTTCTGAAAAAATTTTCAATACACAATGAAACTTTAAATACAGAAATTATCTTGACACTAAGTCAACTTCTCCAACCAATGCTTCTCTTCATTCGACAACAACTCAGAAGGAACGTAGTTTGTAGTATCCAAAACAGAATACAATCCAGGATAGTTAATCAGCCAATAAACAGTGAATTCAGGCGATGATTTATTCGATGATGGTTTAATATAACAGCAGGATTCCATATATCTAGTTTCTTCTCCAGAAAGACTTTGTAGAAAACGGTATAGGGTTCGATAAGCAATGAACTGTATCAGTACTTTCCTATAGCACATCAAACTCAACACTCTTCTTGCTTCTGGGCTTCTAGAATAATGCCTTTAAATTCCACACCAGCAATATAATAACTCCTGCTTATAGGAATCTATCCAAATATTTACTATATGGACCTTCTCTGAGAGGTCTACGGATTTATACATCCCGATTCTATCCTCATTCTGGACCTTTCGGATGTACCGCACTAAATATATATATATATCTGGAGAATTCATCCTTCATTTGAACAGGAGTGGTAACAAACAACACATCAACTGCATTTTTCTTAATACTGATTTCTGCCTGGTGCAGTTTTTAGAAAAAGCATACGCCAGAGGAAGTCAGAACCAAAACCTTCTTAAATGAATCGTTTGGTGCTCAAATTCAGACCATCGATTTCCAGTTCTACTTGTCTACCATCTAACACTCTCTTCTTGAGTCTTCCGGAAAATACACCAGTTTCACATACGGAATTTGTTTGCACTTGACTGCCTGAAGATACATTTTCGGTCAGCAAGAAGAATTTACATCCTTGTATTTTACGTCCCGTCGAGTTCACTTGCCTAAACGAAGAGGAGGCACTTAGTAAAGGTCGACGTTTGTTTGACATGATTGGGATCGCTGGTTGTGCAGAAACTCTCTGGTAGTCTTCACTGCTTCTTCCCGCTCTGAGGCAACGTCATGTCTTGGTGAGAAGGAACCACAATTGTCACCTCTACGTGGTGGAGAGTACCGTCTGAGCGGACTACGGCTACGTCGTTCTTCGTAACGCCATCTGTCTGGAGAATTCTGCTCTTGTTCTGGACGAGGCCTGTAGAAATTGCTCTGTCTTTGGTTTTGATCTTGGTTGAAACCTCTCCTGCCCAATCCTCTGTTGAATCTTCGAGGTCGTGAGAAATTTCCTCCTCGACTCTCTGAATTCGTCTGGATATTCCGGATCTTAAAACTTTTATTGCCTGCAGCCTCTTTATTCTTAGGGTCTTCTTTATTCTTCCAGGCATCAGGGTCATCATAAATATCGAAGTCCTTTAAGAAGTGTGTCAATTCATCCACACTTCGTGGAGCATGCGCCAGACAAAGATTCCGAATGCGATACGGCAACTGTCCAATGATCAAATTAAGAACTTCGCTCTCATTAAAATTGTCAGCTAGGTTTCTGTACGCTGCGTAGACACTCCAGGCAAAACTCTCTAAGTTGTCGTGGACCAGGCGAGAATACCTTCGGTTCCTCACAGCCGCTAGTTGTCTTTGTTTTGCCTTTTCTGATGCAAATTCATCCTTAAAGCGTGCGCAGAAATCAGCATAATTCACAAAGTTGTCCATATTACCAGCTAACCAATGCTCAGCCTTGCCGGTGAAAACCCGAGGTAATAATTCCAATCTATAGTGCTCAGGCACTTGCATTAAGTCAAAACTGACATTTAATTCACGCAGATATCGTTCGGCAGATTGAGCTTCGATATCGCCTTTAAACTTCGGAATGTTCGCGATATCAGCCATTCTGGGCATCTTAAACTCTGTTCTACGTCGAGGAGAAAAACCGTCATTACTATCCTTTTCTCTAGGCCTCTTGCATCTATCAGAAATTGTGGTATTACCGGGGAAGAATGGGTTTGGAAGTACAACAGGAGGTTCATAGGCAGTAGCTTCTGGGTTCAGTCCTCGGATTGGATCAGGCACTATATCAGAAGAGGTTTCTGGTCGAATCTGTAAATTATGGATCTTTTCCTGCAGTTCACTGACCCTACTTATAATTGTAACTGTCTGTTCCTGAATTTCTTGGCGAAGAGATACTTTCATCTTTTTAGCCTTCTCATGGAGAAAATTAACCTTTTCTCCAGATTCCTTTATTTCAACTTTCTGTCCTTGCACTATATTTTCTATGAGTTCTGTTCGTTCACCAAAGGTTTGTAGTGCTACATTAAAAGACTCTACAGAACTCTTTAATTCTTGAACTATCTGTGGAGGGTCACATTCAGATTCTCTTCCAGACTGGACAATTTCAAGGCAGGTTTCCATATTCTTCTTCAATTGCTCCTGTTCCTTCTCTATCCGTCCTTGACGAACTGTTAAGAACTCTAGCTGCTCTTCCACAATTTCCTTTACCCTTTCGTCCACCTTTTCAGTGACTTTAATGCTAAGTTTTTCTATCTCTCCTCTGATGCTCTCTACCTGTTGAAGTTTATGTTGAGAGAATAGAGCCTGTAACTCTGACCTTAGTTTTATATCTTCCTGTATCCTCCTTTCTTCCTGGTTTTCAATCAATGCACGGAAAATATCTAAGTCTTCTTTTCTCTTTCTCTCTTCCTCCTCTTTCTCTTTCCTTCTCTTAACTTAATCCTCTTCTTTTTCCTTCTTTCTCCTTTCCTCTTCCTCCTCTTTCTCTTTCCTTCTCTTTTCTTCTTCCTCTTCTTTTTCCTTCTTTCTCCTTTCCTCTACCTCCTCTTTCTCTTTCCTTCTCTTTTCTTCTTCCTCTTCTTTTTCCTTCTTTCTCCTTTCGTCTTCCTCCTCTTTCTCTTTCCTTCTGTTTTCTTCTTCATCCTCTTTCTCTTTCCTTCTCTTTTCTTCTTCCTCTTCTTTTTCCTTCTTTCTCCTTTCCTCTTCCTCTTCTTTCTCTTTCCTTCTCTTTTCTTCTATAGACTCAACTAAGAGTTTAAAATCCATCATCTCCTTCTTTCGAACTTTCTCTATCTGAGCCATCTCTTTCTTACGCTGTTTCTCCTCCTCAATTCTTTCCTTCTGTCTACGCTCCTCATCCTTCTGTCTACGCTCCTCATCCTTCTGTCTACGGTCTTCATCCTCCTTTTCTTTCTGTTTTCGCTCTGCTTTATCTTTCATCAACCAATCAAGTAGCCAGTGATCTGATGAGGGTTTGGTAGGAATGTTCAGTTCTGGTTCTGTTTCTGGTGATGACAAGCATGATTTGCATCGCATCTCTTTATTTGATGCCAACGTTACTTCCTGCCCATCACAACTACTATGAAACCTCTGCAAACATTGGCAACACTGGAAGAATTCCCTATCATTGGTAAGATCATCACAGCATCCAAACTTGGTTTCTGCATCCATTGTCGTTCTTCCTCTGCTTCGCAGATTCATTCCTGTCGCATCTTTCTCCATTCTACAACACCGTCTATGACTCTTACCAGTTAATACCTTCACTTCACTATCACACTTTTACCTTCGTGAATTCCAAGGACTTTCAATATCACCTTCGTGAATTCTATGCACGAGCACTTTCAGTATGCACTAAATCGGGTATCACGTTTTAATTGCTAAAATAACTTTGCACTCAAGCCCCCACGATTGTACCAAAATAACTATGCACTCGGGCCCCGCGTTGGTGTGCCAAAATAACTATGCAACGTCCCCCCGGTTGGACACCAGTCGTCAGAAAGTTACTCCGCTACTCCTTTAGTCGGGAACATGAGAATGTGCAAATAATCAGGGCTTGCTGGGTAGAAAAGAAAACACAACACTGTTTTCAAAGTTAAAACGCAGTTTTATAAACGCGTATATTTCATAATCACTTACCAGTACAACACTAGAACATTCACTACTAACGTTGGTATATTCCCTCACATAAAGCGAAAGTCAAAGAACATAATTAATTGTTTACTTTCAACTTATCGGCAAGAAGAAAACTCGAAAAACCAAAATCTATACTTCAATTCCCTCCGTTTCCAAGTTCTTATTATTTTTCACCTTCAATTGTTTTTCAAACTCCGTCTGTCGTCAGGTGAGAAACATTCAGGTTAGTTCACTTCCTCTGCTGACATGAGAAAGTGACGTCAACACGAACAGATTATGACGTATTTATAAACATCTATACCAGTTCCATACACAACTGTATAAATCTAACTATAGTTGTCTGTGACAACTTGCACATTATTTGAGGTAAGAAACATTTTAAAAATCTTAACGTATTACAAATATAAAACCTTAAACTCTCAGGTTCGTTACAGGTTTCATAATGAAAATTTCCTTGATTTTGAAAGGCATCAAAGTAGCAATTTGAGCTAGCCTTTGTGCTTCGTCAGTGTTAGGTTGAACAATCTGCAAAATTTTCCATTGGTCCATGAAAAATGTTAGCAGTGACCCATGAACAGACTTTTGATACTGGGAATTCAAGATTTTGGTGAGCATTGTTGTTTTCCAATTAGAATTTTGATAATGATTCAGAAACTGAATTTTGAAAGATTGGTAATCTGAAAATTTTTGCTTTGAGATCTTGTACCATTGCTTAGCATCTTTTGTTAGCAGCGTTGGTACATAAGTCATAAAATCTGTTTCTGCTATTTGAAATAACTCGAAATTCTCTTCGACATCATCTAAGAATTCAGATGGGATTAGTTCACTAGAAACTCCAGAGAATTTCGGAAACCTATTTAATTGATCTGACTTCAAGAAATTTCTTTTAGTAACATGTGAGGAAACTTGATTTTCTTTGCACCTAGAAACACTCTTACTTGTTCCATTAGGGAAAAGTGTTGTTACACTATCATTATTATTCACATTTACTAAGGGAGACTTTTTCCAAGACCTATTCTTTTTTCTACTCTTAAGCCCAGATGAATGACAGCTAATTGTGCTGGGTGAACTATCTGAATCACTTTCCCGAAACCTGTGTAGCATGGTAGTAGTTGAATTCTGTAGAACTTTAACTTGTTGAGCTACACCTGACAAAACGGGCAACACTGTATTGTTCACAATACCCACTAAATGTTCTACCTCATGGGAAACATTACCATTTTGTAATTCACTAGTTTCGATGGGAATATTTTCACTTGTGTGGGATTTACCAGCAATAAAATTAAACCATTCTTCAGCTTCTGATGGCTCTTCAGTAGATTCCTGGTGATCTACAGGTGAAAATGCAGGCTTCTTTTTGACAGACTCTGGTACTTGTACTTGACGATGACACCATACAGTCTTGGCTTGATTGTTTTCTATTCTTTCTTCCAGTTCAAAAAGTTTGTTTTTCACAACCACCAGTTCCTGACGCAATTCATTCTTTTCTTCTATCAATTTTCTCACTTCCATGTCAACTTTCTGGGTTTCACTCCTAACCTTCTCATTCCTAGAAATGCATTCTTGCCTGTATAGGGACACATTTTTCTGCATGACATTCAGTCGGATGTTCAGATCAGCTCTTACATTTTTTTCTAGATTCTTTAAATCACACTTAAATTCTGCTTTCACTTGTCCCAACTCCTGTTTAAGTTCCTCTTGTGACTTCGAGATTGCTCGCAATTCAGCCAATATTTGCTCCATATTTCTTATTTTTCACGTAAAACAACTTAAGTTCACTTTGCACCAAACAAGAACTAGTTGAACACTATCACAATCGTGGAATCACATATTTCGTTTTTGCAAACTAGTTGCGATGATAATGTAAAATATTTCACATTATAATCTTTAGACGAATAATCTTTGAGACAGCGTACTGAGTCTCATAAAATCTTTTGTGACCGCCTACCTATTCTCGTAGCACTTCTCGCAACTTGAGAATCGCAGGGGACCAACTTCCTTACTTGGATTTTTACCTTTCACGCTTAAACCACATACGCTAACTCATGAAAAATGTCAAAAACAAGTCTGGTGTTAGTAAATTCAGATTTTTATTAATTTTTACATGCAAACATGCTTGAAATTTTTTAGAAAACAATCCGATTAACATGCATCGCATAAACTTACAACCCCGGCTTCCATTCAACCAAGCCACAGAATATCTCCACCCTCCTATTCCTCTATTTTATACAATGCGATTGCCAATATGACTTTTCTTTGCAGCGCTGTCAAAGTTATAATTTGTACAGCGTGATTGCCATTGTAGTTTTTTTACACATTGCTGGCAAAGTTGTAATTTGAACAGCGTGATTATTTTTATATACAACATTTTCAACTAGAGAACTTATGATCTGTCATACAGGGTAGGAAAATGCACCTCACACCTTTCAGAAACAAGAAAAATTAACATTACAATGTGTTATTTCATATTTCGTGTTTTTGTCAAAAACGAAATATGCATGCCTCTACTTATACTGAACCACTCTGTTCTTCCCACAGGCATCTTTACACAGCTCTGGTTGGCCTTGTATGTGATCTGCACTCTGCACACTATATCTTCCTCACCTCCTTTCTCTCTTAAGAGCCTTCCAATTCTTTGTTGTGTCCATGCTATCGTATGTCCTTTCTATATCTAGGAATGCCATAATCAAATCATTTCCATACTCATAATGCCTTTCCTGTAATTGCCTTACGGTGAATATCAGATCTACTGTTGATCTGCCTCTTCTGTTCCTCTCTCATGTTCAGCTCTTGTTACTTCCCTTATTCTTTTGTCTAATATTTTCTCATACACCTTTGCTTAGTGGCACATTAGTGTTATTCCTCTATAGTATTTACATTCTTTTCTGTTCCCCTTCTTTACTATAGGAACTATTAGTTGCTTCGTCCAATCTCTTGGCACTTCTCTCTCTTGCCACACTGATTTCACTACTCTGTACAGCTACTGTACGCCAATCACTCCTGCTCCTAGTATCATTTCCACTGACACTTAATCTATTCTAGGTGTTCTACATCTCTCCATTCTCTTCAGTGCTTCGTCCACTTCTTTCAATGTGAGATTCATTTTTTCCTTCCTGTTTTCTTTTTCGTTCACTTCTTCATGTTCCTTTCCTTTATTCATGTTCAGCAATTTCATAAAATGATTTCTTCACATTCTCATTATTTCCTCTTCTACAACGTATCCCCTTTCATCCCTTAGCTTACAAGTGTCTCCTCTTCTCTTCTCCTTTCTCTTACTAATCTATACAATACTTTCTTGTTCCCATCTACATCTTCTAGCATTTTGGCCCATTCTTCCATCCACTTTCATCTTTCCTCCATTACTAATGTTCTTGCCTCTTTCTTCTTTTCCATGCACTCTTTTTGTGCATTTTGTGATTTAACTTTGAACCATTTTCTAAATGGATGTAATAATTTAATATCACATATTAACATACACAAATCACAGTGGACTTCATATTTACACACTTCATATTTACTAAATGATAAAATTAAATTTTGATACTTCTAAGCATGCACATAATATAGTCATGTTGAACAAATACCATGAAACATCTGATATCTTCTCTGATTCCCACCAGAACTTCAATGTCGAGTAGTACTCTGTGTTGATTTTCATCCTTGCTTAATATGCATATTACATATGTACAACAGATTTGATATTTTTTTTGGGTGACAGTCCTTAAGGACAGACAGTCCTTATTGTCAACATGTGTTGTTTTTGTGTGGCTAGTCACCCTGCTATGTATGTATGTGTGCTCTCTCTCTCACTCTCACTCTCTCTCTCTCTCTCTCTCTCACTCACTCACTCACACTCACTCTCACTCTCTCTCTCTCTTTTTCTGTTTGTGTATTTCAACATTTTTAGTTTAGTTCTTCGCCTGAGGAAAACCCTGATAGAGGGTAGAAGCGTTACATGTAAAGTGTTTTAAATCTTAAGAAACTGCCTTGGTCAGCAACTTTAGCGTCTTTTATATGGAAACAAGGCTTCATTATATTACCAATTTATGAGAATTAGAGAACCTATGTGAAGTTCCAATAATTGATTGATTGATTTGTTTTGTTTTACTTCACTTCTCTGCCACTTTTGGCTAATTGTAAAGATGAGGATGAATGATGATAATATTAAATGGATGAGGAGACAATCACAAGCATAAACAGACGACACAACACAGGATTATACTGGCTGTGAGTCCAGACGCCAAGGCCTTTTCGGTCTGCAACAATGCAGTCCAGGGTGTACCACATGGAAGGCAATTTGGCTTGCGAGAAAGGGTCAGCCCTTACACAGTTCAAGCCCCAATAGACTGAATTAAAGAAACGAAGAAAACATACCTTTAGAACAACAGGAGCTGGTCCAGCACACGTAGGATTGGATTTGTTCGAAGGAGTGTCAGTGTCACATGCTGCATGAAACAGAACTTCCGTTTCAACATTCTTGTAGAGATTTGGTACCAATTCGGAAAAGTTGCAATCAAGAGCTGTATGTTCAGATGTTCTCAGTGAATATATCCTAAACAGTAAGATAAGAAAGAAATCATCACTGATGTCCACATGAATAGAGTATATTAGAGTGTAATATATACTATACTATAAGCACTGGAACTTACATGTAGAGAAAACATTTCATTTTTTAGGAAAATACACTGAAAATTAAATTACATATAATTAGAGGCATCCATATTTCGTATTTGATGAAAACACAAAATGTGAAATAACACATTGTAATGTTATTTTTCATGGTTCTATAGGTGTGGGGTGCATTTTTCTACCACGTTTTGTCACGAAATGATGTGAAATGAACTGCAAAATAGGCTCTTAAACATGAAATTTAGAGTTTATTTACCGATGCAACACTTTCTGAAGTGGCCTCCCCGATGGCGCAGTAATCAAGGGGTCCTGGGTTCAATACCTGGTGGATGCACATATAGTGGTTCGGATCCCACTTTAAACTGTAGGTCCAGTCCCAATTAGCCTTACTGTGCATAAAGTGGACTTAAAACACCAAATCAATCAATCAAACACTTTCTAAAGTTTGAATTATCCTGTGGGTTATGCAATTCACGGAAAATTGATTAATTTTGTTGTAAATATTTGAGAAGCAGAAGTGGACCCCTTTATACAGGAATAAACTTAATACTCAGTACTCAGGTAACTACATAAATGTTTTATTACAAGGAATATGTTTATTTTGTGTAATAAGTGCAGTTTTAAATTCTAATTTAGGATTATAATCACAATTTTAAAACCAAAATGTCATTTTATGTACCCCTTTTGATCATTTTTTAGTCCTATCACACCACCACTTTTGAACCCAAAATTTACTATTTTTATAGCGAAATTTTGCATTTTTATTTACCAAAAATATGTGCCTCTACATATAATGTAATATAGTATCCAACCAGGTTCTTACAATGACAGTCAAGAAAAAGTGACACATCATGATACAGATTCTAAATACAAGTCGACCTTGGAAAGAAGTAGAAAAACATGTTCAATATATGTCACTGAGGATCATACACATACTGTAGAATGAAAAGTATAGCTTAGTTCCATAAATTTTAAGTCCACTTTATGTACAGATCGGGTAAGAGAGACTGGATCTGCAGTTTAAAGTAGATCTGAACCACTATATACCCTACCGGGTATCAAACCCTCGATTGCAACGTGATGACACTTAATTCCATGGCATAAGCAATATAATTGATACTGCAAAATAACTTACTGAGCATATTCAAGGATTGCTTTAAATGATGATCTCAAGCCATTGAGCATTGATCCTTTGTTGACAAGCATGTCCCTTTGAATGACGGGAACAACAGGTTTCATAAACCTCAATGGAGGAGCAGGCACTGGATGGTCATATGACTTCAATCTAAGAAAAACAAAAGTTAACTGTTATACAATGCATCAGCTAAGCAAAAGCCATTTGATATCAAATCTATATGTAAAATTATTAACGATTTTACTGATAAATTGGTATGTCAATACTGGCCAACAATAATAGTTCTAATTAACCTGTCCCATCCCTGATATACAGGGTGTTCCAAAATAGTGTTTACACTCTTTGAACGTACATAACAGAGAAACTATTAAAGTTACCATAACTGGACTTTTAGAATTTGAAGCTGCGATGTCTATGTTGAATGTGTGTAAGCACATGAAGGCATTCTGTGGTTTTTAGTTCTGTCACAGCCTGCCAGGCGGTAGGCATTAGTGTACACAGAATGCCGGAGGTGAGCACTTTTTCTTTGGAGGAACGTAAGTATCAAATATCCACCCGGATCTTCGATTCAACACCGTTAGAGGTGCAAATCTAAAGTAGCAACATGTACGCCACAATGGCACAGACACTAGATGACATGTGACATGCGAGTAAGGTTACTTCCACTTCTCTTCTCATGAAAACCATATCTGCTGTTTTTCGATCTGTCCACCTGGTCCATAGTGCTGCAGATGATATAATTCGGACAATGATCAGGTATGTGACATAAGAAGAGTTCATACTTGCTGTTATAAGTGTTCCTGTTATTAATGTTCAACGAGTGTGAACACTATTTTGGGAGACACTGTATATCTCACACATGAATAGCATTTAGTTTATAAAAATACTGAGATTTTACTTTGGTACAGAAGCAGTTACATGAAACACAAAAATAAGCTGAATGACAAGTACGAGTATTTTAAGAAAAAGAGATCCAAAGGAACATTTCTTAGGCGTAGTCTGGCAGCCAGGCTACGTTAAACCTAAAATGTTAGGAAGAACAGCATTTTTTGGTTGTAATATATGAAGCTTCATCTTTCAATTGCTGTTAATTCCAAGTTTCCACGCTGAACAGTAATGGTTTTATCGAAAGATAAAATACAGCATGTGTAGTTTGCTGGCTACCATATTTGAATTCAATATGACGCCGCTTGCACAAGGATGCCAAGGTAGCATCAGTTGGATTTTTGTATAGGTCATGTTATTCTATAACAAACTCGAATTTGACAGCTCGGTGGTTGAGCACATTAAGTGGTCGACTTTTTTTTCGTACCACTGAAGTTCCCAGGTTTGAGTCCTGGTCTGGGTATGAGTGTGCTTTGTGAGTGTCCTGTGTTTCTTATCAATGTCATCAAATCATCACTCATCCTCAATGTCACAATTAGCCAAAGGTGGAAGAAAAGCAAACTAAATAACAAAAATACAAATAGAAGAATCTGCAAAAAACATTGGGTGCCCCAAAATCTTAGGTACTTCTCTTGGTTGCCAGACTAGTGTATCCTTACAGGAAATATACTTATACAGGGTAAGTCAAAATGATGGACCGGATTTCAGACATTTATTCTGTGAAATATAATAAACAAATGTTATTGTGAGACATGTGCTAAGAAAGGTAAACTGTCAAAGTTTTTTTCAAACAAATCACAAGTGTTCTATGTGAGCACCTCGCGTAACACGGCACACATCAAGCCGATAGTCTATCTCCTGCCAAACCTTATGTAGCATGTTGCAGTCAGTATCAGCAATGGCTGCTGTGATGCGGGCACGCAGGTCATCCAATGTTGTCGGAAGTGGTGGTACGTAAACATGATCCTTGACAAAACCCCACATGAAGAAATCACATGGGGACAAGTCGGGTGAACGAGGTGGCCAATGAAGGGGAGGTCGATCCTCCGGAGATGCACAGCCTATCCAACGTTGTTCCAATGCCCCATTGAGATGGTCCCGAACGCTGCCATGGTAATGCGCAGGGGCACCATCCAATTGGAGAATGAAATCTGCGCTATCCTCTGCAAGCTGTGGAAGGAGCCATAGTTGCAGCATATCAGGGAAAACAAGTCCTGTCACAGTACGATCATGGAAGAAAAAGGACCCATAAATCTTTTCATGGGAAATTGCACAAAAGGCATTCACTTTGGGAGAATCGCGTTCGTGTTCCACAAATTCATGGGAGTTAGCAGTACCCCAAATCCTTACGTTGTGTCTATTCACTTTCCCTGAAAGGTGAAAAGTTGCTTCATCACTGTAAATTAACCTCTCAGAGAACCCATTCCATTAATGCGAGGAAATCAGCACAGAAGGATGCACGCAAAGCATAATCAGTGTCTTTTAAGGCTTGAACTAGTTGCAAGCGGTAGGGTTTCATTTGTAAATGTTTCCGTAGAACCCGCCAGACAGCTGCCGTTGCACACTAATCACAGACTTGTTCACATGATAATCAAGCACACAGAAAGATCTCTGCTCTCCAATAAATGCCATTTTCCTGCTCGCTGCTGACTCCTAGCGGTAGAAAGTGGAAACACTGCGTGGAAATTAAACTTCGAAAGTTAACCTTTCGAAGCGCATGTCTCACAATAACATATGTTTATTAGATTTCACAGAATAAATTTCTGTAATCGGGTCCATCATTTTGACTTACCCTGTATAACAATGAACTGTATTAAATATGAACAAGATGTCTACAATTTCATGAAAACAAAATTCCCTGACTTTTTCAGGTTTTCCGGACCAAGAGCCAAAATTTTCCAGACCAAGTGATTAGGGCAATTCATGTATTTACGCATATGTACAAGTACAATACCTTTTAGCTAAACTCCACACTTAGAATCCCACTCAAGAAGGAAAGCTGAACACAAATTGACTGTTGAGATAGGGGCTTGAGGAGTGAGCTTTTATGTCATACTTGTCATGTGTTGACTAATGATAAACAAACATTTCTTTAAAAATATTTTTTTAATAAAAAAAATTATACGAGGGTCACTATTTATATTTTGAGCCTTGGCAACACTGATTGAAGTTAGGCGCGATTTGACGTTTGCACGGAATCGTCTGGCATTATTGACCATAACGTACTTCAAATGTTTTGTCAAGAGCTTCATTTGTGTTGTTTATGTTGCCTTGGAGATTGCGCGACAACAATAAAATGGAATTAACTCGTGAACATTTTCGTGCGATTTTTTTTTACGATTTTCGACGTGGATTATCAAGACAAGAGTGCATCGATCAACTTACTTCCACATTTGGCGATGAAGCCCCATCCTTTGCCACTGTGAAACACTGGTATAATGAATTTAATTGTGGCCGCCATTCGCTCACCGACGAGATTCGCAAAGGTCGTCCAAAATCAGTTGTTGTTCAAGAAAACATTGATGCTGTGCAAAACCTAATACTGCAAGATCGTCATGTGACATACTGTGAGATTGAGGCAACCACAGGCATTAGTTCCACCAGCATATATATAATATTACATGATCATTTAGCTGTGAGAAAGGTATGTTCTCGTTGGATCCCACACAATTTGACAAAAACTGAAAAAGACGCTCGCGTCAATTGGTGCAAACAAATGCTCAATAAATACAATCGTGGTGCTTCAAAAGACGTATATAAGATTGTAACAGGTGACGAATCATGGATATATGCATATGAGCCGGAACGTAAACAGCAGTTGACTGTATGGGTGTTTCAAGATGAACCCAATCCAACAAAGGTTGTTCGCGCTCGAAGCACACCGAAACAAATGGTCGCCTGTTTTTTCGGGAAAACTGGTCATGTGGCAACTTTGCCTTTAGAGGAACGTAGAACGGTCAACTCTGAATGGTACACAACAATTTGTTTGCCAGAGGTCTTCGGTCAAATACGGAAAACAAACAAACGCCGTCGGATCATTCTTCATCAAGACAATCCCAGCTGTCACACATCTCGTCTAACAACAGACTTTATGAACAGTCAAAAAATCGAATTGATGGGTCATCCATCGTACAGTCCTGATTTGGCACCCAATGACTTCTTGTTCCCGAATGTCAAGAATAAATTGCGTGGACAACGATTTTCGTCGGCGGAAGACGCCGTTGATGCGTTCAAAAACCATATTATGGAGATGTCTCAAGAAGATTGGAAAAACTGCTTTGACAAATGGTTCGAACGAATGCAAAAGTGTATTGACCATAAAGGAGAATACTTCGAAAAACAATAAAGCAGTTTTCAATGCCAAATTCCTGTTTTTTCATTGTTAGGCTCAAAATACAAATAGTGACCCTCGTAGAGGAAAAATAATACATAATTATTGTATCATAGTTTGTCCACAACACATTTAAAATTTCTTGCTTGTCCTTTGTTCAACCACCTATATTTAGTGCACTTCTACAAAAATTTTGATTTTTCCAGAAACAGCAAATTTCCCTGACATTTCCTTGACTTTTCCAGAATTTCCACGTTTTCCAGACTGGTAGACACCCTGTATGAACAATATATCCTGGTTTATAAAACTTTTGAAGGGAAGGAATTCAGTAAGGAAATTGGTTTAATTGTCAGAAATTTACCAATTCAGTTACCAGTTCCAATATTACAACTTTGCCTGATATTAATACACTGGAACACTATCAAATTTACAGTAAAACAAAATAGAAAATGTTATGGAAATTTAGAAACTTAAAAAAGAAAATTTTTCATTCACAAAGGCTTCATATGTTTGCATAACCGCAGCTTGCAACAAAGCATAAGCCTCTACTTATGTGAAGTTTACAAGTCATTTACTAAATCAGGGTGTCTACCAAAATAAAACCGTATCATGCCAAAGGCGTGATTCGAACCCTGGCGTCATAGCTCGATAGACTAATCACTTCGCCCAAGGGGTCCAGCTGAAGCGGTGGAAGTAACTTGTTACATGCATATTACACTGGCGACCTTCAGTGGATATTTAAACTCCACTGACACGGGAATCGACAGGAAATCGTTTGAAATAAAGTAAAGTCAGCTTTATGCGAAGAGTACAGTTAATGACAGGATGGAACTGCCTCAACGGCTTTAACGATCAGAAATTTGAATCCCCTTTAAATAGATCACGATAACAGATCTCAGCCCAGTTGTAGTCCGAAAGTTATAAACAGTGGTTGTCTCCAAGTGAGAGATTGAATATCGGTGCTACGCTAGAGTTAGAAGCGGGGAGTTGCACTCCCTAAAGACGTCTCCTTTCAGGACCGTGCCTTATTTACCAAATCAGCAGAGACGGTCATCTCTACAGGACTCTACAGGTAAACGAACATCCTTTCTATTGTTAACATGACCCCGTCCTGTCCAGTCAATAGAAGTGTTTTCCTTATTTCACAGGGGTGAGTCCTTTTACATATAAAAGGTATCTCTCATAGAGGCAAGTTGCTTTAGGCTGGCACAGCCTAGATTCGATCCCGAAAACCCTGTAGGGGTTATATACGATACATCCAAAAGTCTTGACTTTTTCATGACTTTTTATTGACCTCTTTTTCATTATTCTTACCCTTTATTTATTTGACAACTACTTAGATAAAGTTGAAAATTAGCAACTAAGAAAATAAATATTCTTTATTTAATGAAAAATAGGGATGTGATGAAGCTGAAAATTGCCAATGCCGATGTACTCACCGATAATTTTTGGAACCGATACCGATGCCGATATTTAACCGATTCAAATACATAAGATTATTAAACAGAAATGGGATGTTATTTTCAGCATGACAAAAATAAATTTGCTATGTACATTTCTATTGCATATCATATGTATATACATATATATTCTCAAGAGATGCAAATGTACATTTGCATCTACAAAATGTTATGTGAACCTTTAAGAACATGTATTCTCAAGAGTTTTAACATTAGTACACAAAATGAATTCCTGTTCTGCCAGATTCAACTTCAGAAATATGAGATTTGGAAGCACTTCAGGAAGTAACCTACTTCTTCTCTTATCACAAATCTATTCAGCAACACTGAACACTCAATCACTGAATACTGATGCAACAGGTATGCCCAAGTATTTTCTCAGCACTTGCTTCAGTTTGAGTATTCATTTTTGAATTTCCAATACAACAGCAGATCCTGGTTCAGAAATGTACTGTTTTATTTCCGATATACTGTATAGTTAGGTTGATCCCCTGAATGTGAGTTTGCAATAATTTTATTACAAAAACTCACAATAATGACGAATCATAACCAAATTTTTACAAAATTAGAATATAAAACTTATTAGAAGGTAAAAACTCTAGTATAATCTGTACCAGTTTAAATATCGGATTTTTGCCGATGCCGATATCTCAATTTCTGCCGATTTTCATACATCTGTAATCGGCTTCGGCATCCCTAATGAAAAACCACTGCCAAAAGGTTGGTTAAGATGAAAACTGTAGCTGTACTTTAACAAGAAAATTAAACTTGCTTTAACTATTAATGCATACAAAAATTAATGTTCCCTTTCATGTATTACACCCTTACTGCATTCGACAGACTAGCAAAGCTGTGGCATCTGGACTCACAGCCAATATAATCTTCTGTGGGGTTCGTGTTGTCGTCCCTATATGCCTGTGATTGTCCCTTCATCCAGCTCATCTTACCACCATTCACACTCATCTTTGCGATTGCCAAAAGGGGCAGAAAAGCTAAGTAAAATACACTAAATCGATCAATCAATGTGTGATAGCAAAAATTCTTGATAAGTGTTATTTCTTTATTTTTTCTTGACTTCTTGAGCTAATTGCTGATTTCTTTACTATATCTTGACTTTCATGACTTCCCTGACTGGTAGACATCCTGTAAATCTGACATTTTGGGTCGGTTGGCAGATCCTTTCCCTTGGGTATCCAAAAGTATTTCTGGATAAGATGAAAACCAAAATACAACAGACAGCAACACTGTAATATAAAATATTAGCTCTAGATTTCCACACATGATACTGAAATATTCCTATTGCTGCCAATCCAATGGTTCAGTTTACCTTCGGAGGATCCTAACTGTTGGTGATTGCTTCTCTTCTTCTGTCATGGGAATTGCTTTCTTTGCATTCTGCTCAGATGATCGGAAGTGCTGGGTCTCCCAATTTCGAGAAGAGCTCTTCTGACTCTCTCGAACTCCTTCAAAATCCAAGTATTCCAACCAAGGATTCTAGGAGAAAACAAATAATATTCATGGCATTATTATCATCATGTTCATGATTATATTCATTCATAATATTAATTTTAAGAAAACAGTATTAAAATAAATATATACACCAGATATGAATAACAATATAAAAATTACTGATACTGATCAATCCATGGCATAGGACTGAAAATTAATATATTCATGTATTGGTACCAGCCAACCTACAGTATTTCACTGCATAGTCATCGCCACTGCATAATCGTCACACCCTGTTTTTTTCTTTTTCAGCCCAAAAATTTGTTTATAACATTTATTTGCATAATCATCACATTGGCGCATCAGATAACAAAACTAATTCAATCAGTGCAGAATCTTCACTCAGAAGATTATATTTGAATCTGAATTATATTTGCATTTGTAAGTCTGTACTTAGCAACACTGTAGTAAATTTACTCAGGTGTAATATTTCGACTATAATGCACAAATCAATAACAACTGATGTGTTAACTTTATTCTTCAAACCAAAGATTTGTTCACTAGCTGTCACAAAGAAATTATGTATGTCGATTTGGACTATTCAATTTTAACATATGCGTGACTATGTTAATCTAGCACAAAGAATTAGCATTGATCGCGAGAGTGCAATCGGTTGTTTATGAATGACTAACAGTGATGTTTCGTTTCCACAATGTGCTGTGATTGAATTCGTAGTTAAAGAGGGAATTCCTGCTGCTGAAATTCAGAATATACTTCAGCGTACTAGTAGTGTTAGAAAATGAGTAAAACATTTTAAGGACGGAAACAAAAGCTTCAAAGATCAACCTCGGAGTAGTCACCTACAAACTGCCTCCACGGAATGCAACATGGAAATCAGAAGGGTGCATTCTGGTTGAATTTCTTGAACCTGCGGTAACCATAAATGCTCACCATTATATCCAAACACTTCACAAGCTCTGTTGTGCATTGCGGGATAAACGTCCTGGAAAGAAAATCATCCTTCAACAAGATAATGCACGTCCGCACTCTGCTCGGTTTACCAGGAAGGAAATTTGGAAAATGGGGTGGGAACTGTTGCCTCACCCTCCCTACAGTCCCAACATTGCACCCTTCGACTATCATCTCTTCGGTTTTGTGAATGAGGCCAACACTTCCAAACGACGAAGGACATACATACAAAATGCAGTGGGTCAGTGTCTGCAAGGAGCTGGAATGGAGTTCTACCGTAAGGGTATTTTCAAGCTTCCAGAAAGGTGGGGAAAATGGGTGCAAAGAAATTGAGACTTTGTTGAAAAGTAAAGAAAAGTCTGTAGATTATGATGAAGCAGGTTTTTCTTTAATAAAACCAAAACCTGGTTCATGAAAAATTGTTGCTCATTACTTTCAGTATGACCCTCATAATAATTAGACTTACTTTGTTTCCTTGAAGAATTAGCGCCAATTTATCAGAATCATACTGAGGTGGCAGAGCCGGTAAGTACAAGTTGGCTTCCAACAGCCTTGGTTCTTCTAGCCATAAGCTGAATGTCCTAAATATTCTGAAAGGAAAGATGTTACCTATGTTAGTGACTTGGTGCAACATAGTCGATTATACATTCTATTACTCCAATCTTAACAAGACAAAACTGATTTTATATCAAGGAAAATTATAGGGCGAGTTAAATTCAACTTTTATTGTTACTATTTTCAAGCATCAGTATTGGTAGGGATCTGCGAGAGTATAATTATTGGTATGGGTTCAAAGTGGTATACACTCAGTCCTAATAAATATAATTACATATACAGTCCGTCACAACATTCTCATTGTAGCCAAATACAGTTCATCACAAAAAAATAGCACCACTGCTTTTGTGCTCTGCTATGAATTATGTGATCTTCCCGCAACTGACAATATAGAAAACAATTTCTTTTGTTCGGAGCCAGTGAATCAGACAAGAGCAAGGGTGGAGCCATGGTCGCATACAGGGTGGATAAAAATCATGATTTTTATTAAATCACACTATGCAATTTTTAAAAGTGGTGCTATTTTTTGTGATGGGACTGTATTTGGCTACAATGAGAATGTTACTGAAATGCAATTGCAAACTCTGTACAAAAATGGATTTTCAATGAGAGACCATTCAATAACAGTTGTGTGTGTACAAAGAAACAGAAAATAAACTAAACTAATTTTGGGTTGTTAAGTTAGAGAACTGACAGAAAATAACTACAGTGTTTGTCGGCATATAAGATGGTAGACAGGGTGCATTCTGTATGCATTTTTTAGGAAAAAGGTTTATCACTTAATACTATAATTAATTTACAGTATTTCAAATGTAAAGTAACATGTAAGTCTAGCCACACTTATGAACTCTACAAGTCCAGAATGCTCTCACACACAGCAAAGAAATTGTGTAACTTGGAACAGAGAAAACCTCTAGAAGCAAATGTAATCAAAAACTGTGTATCGATGTATAAGACGCATCCTGTTTTCAAGACTTATTTTTAAAGAAAAAAGTGTCTCATATATGCTGGCAAATACAGTACAGTTTCCACAATCCAGGTAAAAACCATATTTTTTCAAACTTTTCTGATCAATGAGGATTGCTACCTGTTCACAAATAGGGATTTTTTTTTAAAAAAAATCACAAGTTTGATTTCTGAGATGGCTTTATTGTCTCAGTACTATCAGCAACAACACCAGCACTGTTTTTGATGTGTAACTTGTTGAAGAGTTATGAGTCACATCTTGATCAGGCTACAAGGTCATAAAGAGTAAAATGTTTTAGTAATGTGAAGAAAAATAATTTTAAAACTGTTACTTTCGTCTCATTCTCCAAGCTGCTGGTGCTTCCAATTTTTTTTTATTCCATGTATATTTTATTTTTATTCCCAAGTAGTTCCCAGGGTGTTACAGACACGTGCTCCAAGAAAAACAATCTGAAACAATGTAATATTTAGCCAATATTTAGGTCCCATTTCCAAGCCTCTGATTCTGGCAAGGACAGGGTTAATTATTCATGAAAAGAGAAAATGGCTTTTTATGCATGTGACTTTAGAGCCTGATCTATGCTGAACGAAATGATTAATGTGAAAATGTGATTAATAAATCTCCTATTCTAAGTTTCCAGATATTAAATTTTATTTGCTCAATTTTTTGTATGATAGTGAATAACAGAGCAGCCAGAATGAAAGAATTAATTTATTTTACTTTGCATTTCTGCCACTTTTGGCTAATTGTGAAGATGGGGATGAAAGATGATAAGATGAAAGGACAATTACACATGGTTGATTGATTGATTGATTTGCTTTATTTTACTTTGCTTTTTGTGCCACTTTTGGCTAATTTGTGAAGATGGGGATGAGTGATGATATGATGAAATTGATGAATAAACACTCACAAACATCTATGCCCAGGCTGGGATTCAAACGTGGGACTCCAGGCGTCATAGCGCGATGTGCTAAGCACTCTGTCAAGGGGGCTGGCAAAATCACACATGGCAGAACACAACACAAGCCTCATAGGGAATTATCCTGGATGTACGTCCAGGCACCAGAACCTTGTTAGTCTGCAAAATGCAAACCAGGGTGTACTGTGTGGAAGAGAAGTTGACACTTGGGTGTCTTGCACCCTTAGAGCAGCCAGAATGTTGGTCCAGTTTCCAACCCTAAAGTGTCCATGTATGAGGCTCAGATAATAAATAACGAGGCAGAGGGTATTACACCAAAACTATGGTAGTTAGAAATGGGTTGACGGGCTCGAAATGAAGGTCCATCTGTGACGAAACTGATTCGCGTGTGTTTTCCCGCTAGATGGCTAGAGCAGCGGCCGTGTCTAGTCAGGTTCCCCTCCACCAAAAATATTCAAGAACCTCCACTCTAGTGCCGGTCACCGGCAAGGTCGATCGCAAGGGATTGCTCCTCGTCGACTTCCTGGAGCATGGAGCTACGGTCAATGCCCAGCAGTATTGTGAAACGTTAACGAAGGCAAATCGAATCGTCCTGGTCACCTTTCTCGTGGTGTCGTCCTATTGCATGACAACACTAAACCACACACAGCCAACGCAACAAAGGAATGTCTTCAAAAATTCAAGTGGGAAGTCCTATAGTCCCCCTATAGTCCAGATCTGTCCCCGTGTGACTTCCACATCTTCGGTGAGCTCAAAAAAGCACTGCGGGGACAAGAGTTTCAATCGGACGATGACGTCAAGGAGTACGTGTGCAATTGGTTCCAACAGCAGCCAAAGGAATTTTACGAGCATTTCATTTTGCAACTGGTGTCACAATGGGATAAATGCCTAAACAGTGGCGGACAATACTTCTGAGGTTCGTTACGTAAGTACTGTGAAATATCCTCTGCCTCGTTATTTAATTAACTGAGCCTAATAAACAACATGGGAGGCAGGTGCAAGTTTTATATTTTGCAGAAAAAAAGTTCTCATACTATATTTTTCTAATTACAAAAACATATGCCGAATAAACAAGGTATTCTTTTTAACTCCACTATTCGATGTCTGAGAAAGGTAATGGTAAATTTGTTAATGGAATGTAGAATTGAGTAGAATTTGACATTATATTGTTTTTTTTAGCCTTGAGGAGGACATTCCCAGCACTTTTCCACTGTCTTTTTTAGTCCTTCTGCATCTCTACCTTCATAGCAGGTGGCTCTGCATGTAAAGGTAAATAAACAATTTTTTGAGAGATTAAAATTTTAGTTAGAGCCATGTATAATTTCAAATTAAGAAGAAAACAGCCTGGTATTGAGACTATTATCGTGGAAAACAGCTATAGCATTCTAAAGGTTAAGCAATCCAGAACTATTAATACATTTAGAGAATCAATTATGAGACTATACTACATGTCTTGTTAATACAGTGTCTTTCGTGTACAATATGTAACACCATTAAGCCTTGTTTCCATGATCATGAAAAAATATAAATATGCTGACCAAGGCAGTAATTTATTTTATTAAAAGGGTAGTGTAAAAGGGTAGGTAAATTATAGTGTCGTCAACTTGTAATCAAGGTGTCTGGGTGGAGGCACATTGCACAGTGTTTCAGATCCAACTTTAATTACAGTCTCGATTAGCCTATCTGTACATAAAGTGGACTCAAAACATCAATTCAAAATCAAATTCTTATAACCAGGGCTGTAGTTGAGGGTGCATGGTGGTATATGCCGTATACTTACTGGTTAACCTTACTTGCTAGCATATACCTTCTTCTACAATGCATATGTTTTCTACTTTCATTTTGTTTATATTCATTTATGTAATTTCCCCTCTACTCCAGTGAGCTTATTACTGTCAAGTACTTCTGGTTTAAGGGTCATTCCATGTCAAATCATCCAGAATTTTGTGAAAATGTCACCCACCATCCCAGATTTTGATGAAAATCGGTATGCTTATAGAACTTTTGATGCTGATTACAAAAATGACAACTTTTTTAAAATTGGTCAAGGGGTTCAGAAGTTACGTGCTTTTTAAGATCTCCGTGTATGCCACATGCGGCTCCACTTTGAATGACATGCATTAGGTTATAAACGATCGTATCTTCCCTCGGGTTTGCCGTAGAAACTTCAAGTTTGTTTTCTTTTGTTCAGAATAGTATAAGCTTTCATTCAAATAATGTTTCAGATGAATGCATCAGTAAACATGTATTTTTATATATAGTTTTATGTATTTTTTTAGAAAAATAAATGACTAACTTCAAGAGCGAATTTCATGCAATGCCCCCCTTTCAATTTTCCCCCAATTTTATATGTAGGTAGCCCAGAGTGTGTACTAGTGCCTGATGAAAAAATTGGGATGGGCGGTTCAGAGACAGGGTGATAAAAAAATCATTTGCATAAAATGACATTAAAAGTAAATCTTATTAAAAATGCTTATGTATTTAGCACAAAGCCTGAAGTACAATATGCTTCAAGTTACAATATTCAAAATTTATGTTCACTATGTGTGAATGTAAGCATAGGCTTAACCTGGCGGGGGCAAAGGGAAGCACTTGCCCCCTCCAAAATTTATAATTTAAATATATTTTGTGATCCTCCTGGCACTTGAGGAACAAACGAATAAAGAGTAATAATTGTGATTTTTCAAATGTATTTATCAAATAATCCTGGACACTTATTTTTATGCGATGGAAAACTTTGTGATTATCTCAACCCGAAGATAGTTTCCAAGTGACCCATTAAGATAGTACCTAAAAATTGTACTCTATGCATTGCCAAAATTTCATGTACTATAAATTGTGCCGTTCACATTTTAGATGGATATTTTGACCATTTCAAACACACTAATGTATTTGACTTATCACTAAGTACATATGTCCATCCATTTGTGTTGTTAATGCCCACTGGACACAGCATACTTTTTGGCCAGTAGAGGGAAGTTGATGGACCAAGTGGATGCAAGAATTTAATAACTGCATCGCCATTTTCACGTGGATTTTTGAAGCAATCCTACAAACAAGTTTGAGTCACGCACACACATGCTACTACATAACTGTTTACTGTTGGAATTCGGAAAGCCACTTCTTCACCATACAGTTATACAAAACATATTACATCAGCACTTACTATTTTTGCTCTGACTGTTAAACATCTAGTGTTTCGAATTAATTGTTACAAAGTTACAAGTACAGTTACTTTTTATTTAGGAATTCTAACTGTAACTAGCTACTTGTAAAAGTAAGTACCTGTAGCGTTAACAACGGTAACAGAGTTACTTTTTGCAGTAGGAAAATAGCTAAATTGGACAATTCTGTTCCAGACTATAAAAATAAAATATGTACCGTCTCCAGATGCTACGTGAAAGGATTTTCTTGGAATTGCTGGCAAGGAAGCTATGCTTTGTTGCATGCTAAATTTAAAACATCCACGCTTTACTGTAATTCATTTCTAATTGTATGTGAAAACTCCATTGTTTTTGGTAGACTGCTGTGTTCGTTTGGAATGTTGTTGTCCAGCTAGGAAAAAGTCATTGTCGAGGGAATGGATCTTTGGATATTGTTGATCTTGGAATGGAGGAGAAATAAATAGGTGCAAGTAGAATTAATGACACCATATTCAAAATAGTGTGGTCAGCATACAAATGATTTTTAATTATAATCGTTCAAGCAAAGCTGACTGTGTTTTCCATCATTTATGCAGCAATAATGTAAATATATGAATACATATTATGTACTAGAAACATAAGTAAAACACAAAACTCTTTATGATCATTGATTTTGTGTAACATTTACACAAATCAATGATCATTAACAGTATGTTACTGTTACAGTAACTGTAAAAGAAACTCAGTTACTTTCAAAGTACCAGTAACAATAACTGAGTAACTTTTTAATAATTTACTGTAACTCAGTTACTTGTAACAAGTAACTTACGGAACCTGTAAGTTCAAAATAGTGCATACTTCCTGGTACTGTTGTAGTACTTTGCAATCACTGACACATTGTACTATGGGTTGTTGTCATTTCACCCTAGATGATTACTAAGAAATTTATGCCTTGAATACTATTTCTACATAATTGCCGTACTTGTTACTTTATACTATAGATGCCTTTACAAGTATTTTTACTGTTCCAACCATCCCGTCAGAAGAATATTTTCTGTGGTATGTGGCGAAAAAGCTCCATTTGAAAAAACTTCAATCAGCACAAATGTGTAGTATTAATTCTTACTTCATATTATGTATCCCCATGAAGAGTAGCCAAAAGAGAACTTCCATATTGAGATAAAATGCACAAAAAGAATGTTCTCGAAGATAAATTTGCTAAACTTGGGAATGTAAATAATAATTATATATATAATTATATAATATATAAAATTTAAAAAAATGAAGACTGTTGAAACTAACTTATATACAGTGGAACCTCATATCCAGGACTCCAAGTTGAAAAAACTTAATACGCGGGAAAATGTAAAATCTTGGAAAATTTCTAACCAGACCATCAAGATTGAATGCAAAATGAAGGAAAATGTAAAAACGAGGAACTTAAATCGGGGTTCCACTGTAATTATTACTTGCAAATTTTAAATTAATCTATAAATTTGGGAGAGGGAAAGAGCTTCCCTTTGCCCCCGCCAGGTTACGCCTATGCTTAGTGAACATAAATTTTTAATATTGTAACTTATACATATTGTACTTCAGGCTTTGTGCTAAATACATAAGCATTTTTAATAAGATTTACTTTTAATGTCATTTTATGCAAATGATTTTTTATCACCCTGTCTCTGAACCGCCCATCCCAATTTTTTCATCAGGCACTAGTACACACTCTGAGCTACCTACATATATAATTGGGGGAAAATTGAAGGGGGGGCATTGCATGAAATTCGCTCTTGAAGTTAGTCATTTATTTTTCTAATAAAATACATAAAACTATATATAAAAATACATGTTTACTGATGCCTTCATCTGAAACATTATTTGAATGAAAGCTTGTACTATTCTGAAAAGAAAACAAACTTGAAGTTTCTACGGCAAACCCGAGGGAAGATACGATCGTTTATAACCTAATGCGTGTCATTCAAAGTGGAGCCGCATGTGGCGTACACGGAGATCTTAAAAAGCACGTAACTTCTGAACCCCTTGACCAATTTTAAAAAAGTTGTCATTTTTGTAATCAGCATCAAAAGTTCTATAAGCATACCGAATTTCATCAAAATCTGGGATGGTGGGTGACATGGCCTGGATGAATTGACGTGGAATGACCCTTAATGTTGAGAAGAGGAGAGGGTATGATGAGTAAATGATGCATGTCAGCATTTTATTGCAGTCATTTGACTGCTATAATAATTTTGTAAAAATTTTGTTCATTATAACAGAATCTTTGGTAGCTTGGTTGGTCTCTTTGTGCAAGTCTTCAGTAACATGAGATCTGTCTTTTGTTATCGAGTAAGCTCCATGCAAAATTCCCAATGATGTTCTTGTTTTTCTTTCCCGTAAGAATTGGCAGTGGACTATATTAGACCCTTATCGTTTAACATAACAATTCAGGTTTGTTTTATTTGTTTTAAAAATGTGGAGAATGAAAAAAGCAGTTTGTTTCTTTTTACTTTTTTATACAAGTGTTTCTTCCAAGTTTTTCATTTTTAGTGTAATTAGCAGTATTATTAAAGTTATTAGAAGTATACAAACTGATAATTCACACAAGCAATATCAACAAACCAACAAAAAAACACAAAAATATATTTAAAAAAACAATATACAAGAGCATCCTTATTGTAGCCTATAAAATACTACTGTAGCCTTTATGTTTAACCCTAGAACACTATTGTGTCCCCATATTACATTGTAACTAGCACTACGTAAATTTTACGTACATGAAGAAATTGATTTTGAACAGAACCTCTACATCATGAAAACAAAATGACTATTCCTTTTTAACATTATTTTGTCTATTTTCCTTATATTGGAGTTTTATTCTTCACTTTGAAATGTATAAACATGGTCTTATTAAACACAGAATATTTTTAAAGAATGTCTTGATTGACAAGCCTGTACAAACATTAAGAATGAAGGCGAAAAGTTCAAACAATGAAAAACAAACAATAATAATATTTATAACACTGTAAATAAGTAATGAATGTAATTTTAAAGTTTTACAAGAAATAGTGCATGTTTCTAGACTTTTGTTTTTCAAAATCTAACTATCAAAATCGAATTTACAAATGTCAAAATTACGTGAAATATTTTTCTCGTTTTACTAGAGCAGCATAAAATTGACGTACAGTGCACAACATAACATACAAAATCAAGACGTTCAGCTCTTGCACCCTCCTTACCACAGTGCTGCCTTGCGTCTGACAGAATGCCCGGGGCACTGCTAAATGAAGGTGTGAGTGGGTGCGAGGTGGGAGGTAGAGGAGGGATTTGAGCGCAAAGCATATGTAAATTTTACATACAGTGGTGCTCTAGGGTTAAATGCAATGATGAACATGCACATTACATTTTTTTTGTTTCTTGTTTGTTTGTTTTGAAAATGCCTTCTCTACTGTAGTATGCCTCTTTTATGTAAATTATGAACACGGTGGATAAAGATCATGACTTTTATTTAAAAAATCATTTTTGATTATTATTTTATTTAAATCTATTCTTTCTTCAAAAAAAACACACACCTAGAATATCTTGTATGGTTTTTGCCATCATGCACATAGATATGTATTTTTATAGAAAGGCTTCTTATAGTAAATGGCACTGTAAAATATTTGAACAGTTTGATTAGAGCAAAATAAAATTAAAACAAAAATATGCATTTTTTTGTTTCTGATACTGTATTACATATGAACCTACTATGGAAATGTTTGTTCAGTGTGTTAATGAAACTATAAAAATTTCATTAACTTTTTTTTCCGGGAAAATAAAACATTCTGGATTTACTCTATAATTTGTAATTTAAAATATATATTTGAAGTCTTTGTAGCTGAATTTTGGCATTTCTTTGAATGATTGTTTGCAAATATCAGCTAGCATGTTTATTTGCAGTTTAATAATAATGACACTACTTATGGTTTAACATGAATAGTATTTTGTACATTTCTTCACACAAAATGTTTGCTATATTTGCCTATAAAAATTATTGAAATTTAAACCAAGAGAAATTTAAGTGTGCTTGTAGTTTACATATTACATTTCCTTTTGTATGAGCTTCACCCCATCAGTACATATATTTTGTTTCATTTCTTTTCCTTTCTTAGAGCTTAATAAACACCATTAAATGATTACAAGATTAATGTACTTTCACCAAAAGTGATTCTGATATCTACAAAATCCTTATGTACATTATTCTATAAATTAATTATTTAAATCTTAATTTAAATTGCGATTTAAATCAACCTGATTTAAATCAATTCCCCTTGGTGTATAATCATTTTTAGTGTCCCTCAATGTGGCCGTGCAGTCTAAGGTGCAAGCTTGGGGTTCTGGCAACTGAACGCACTCAAGTTCGTGTCTCCTGGATGAAGCATAACAACTTTTCTGTTGAGATTTCGGCCTGTGTATGGGACCGGTGGCCACCTACCATCATGAGGAAATTGGGAGGGGCTGTTACACCATGGATAAAGTAATCATATTTAGTATTCTAACATAAGTGACAATTTTTTTGTAAAGTTAATTGATTTAATCCATTTTAACACTTTCCCTGGCTCGGGCGTGTTTTCACGCTGAAGAGAATCCAACCTTTCCCTGGCGTGAGCATGTTGAACACGTGATTGCAAAATCTTCGCAAGTGTTGAGGGAAGATCGGTCTTGACTTTGGAAACATTTGAGTCATTGTTTTGTGAGGTGCAAGTCTATTTTTATCCCCATTGTTGTTAGGTGTGTTCCAGAGGTCTGTTTGCGGCAGACCAAAGGAGAGAAGAATGGCTTCCCTGGCGACAAGATTACGAACTTGCCGTCTCTACCCTGGCGGGCAATTTAAACAAAATTAACCTAAATCACATATATATTTATTCTTTTTGTTTGACAACAGCAACAAAGATGGAATATTTTGTTACACAAAAGAAGATAGACAAGTGTTATATGTTCAAGTTGTTGTGTAGAACTTTGTAAAATTTCATGTTTCCGTGATTATCACACAAAGCTAAATTAATAACTACTAAAATTGCTAAAATGCTAAAACTATTATATTATAAATATATGCTTTCATTGATCCTCTACCGATATTTACACTTTGTATAACAAAAGCTTTCATCTTTATTGCTGTTGCCAAACAAAAATAATAAATATGTCTTTTAGGTTAATTGTGCTTAAATTGCCCGCCAGGATAGAGACAGCAAGTTCGTAATCTTGCCACCAGGGAAAGAGTTAATGGTAACATAATCCTAAGATAATGGAAAGATGGTCTCTAGTTAAACATTTCACAAAGCTTAGAATATATCCTGTGAAAAATTTGGGTCTACAGCACTGCTTATAACCCACCACATATCTACTCATGTGGCTTTCTACAATGTTTAATATTGCCACCAGCTATGCCTTAACATAACAGGATAAAATAACATTAAGCAAAAACAACAGGTAGGCTGAAGAAAACCTGGGTGGTGTGACATAGTCACTGCCACTGGTACCACATGCTAACTATTACAAAATACTTTACATTTTTATTTATACCTATGAAATTGACACATCAACTTAATATACAACACTATATTACTTACCTGGAGCATTTCTTATACCACTGTCTTTTTTCTTCACTGATGTCATTATTTCTTCCAGTGTAATCTTCAATTAAATTATCGGCATTATCACATGACTTTGTTCCATAATATTCTTTAGCATCTTGTAGCTTTTTCTTCACCTTCTTCAGAAAACCCAAGTTGATCATGCCTTCAAAAAATTTATCACCTACGCTTCCATGATCTTGAACACTGAAAATAAAAATAATTATATATGCCTTGTGCCATTATTATTAAGAATAAATGATGAGTATATGCTTACTTCTATTTTTGGCTCTGGCACTTGTTTTTTAAACCCAAATATTTCTACTGTTTCTAAGTCTTCCTCAGGTGAGATGACATGGTTGATAGATCTGATGTCGGAATGGTCACAGGTTGGTTTTTATACTTCTATTAATTTTTCTTTTTTTCCCTATCTAAACTGCATTTTTCGACAAGAAATTTGTAATATCACAATATACATGTTAAATCTACAAACAAAATAAGGAAAGAAGCAAAACTGGAAAAAAGAAAGAAAACAAAAAGAAGTATAAACACCAACCTATCATAACCTCAACAATGGATCTAACATCCAGGTTATATCAATCTCTGAAGAGAGGTGAAAATACAGGTACGTGCCAAAAGTGAATACTTGTGTAAGAAAAAGTTGGCATGCATTATGAATCAAAATATTAGCCCTCTTTGTAGCTTTACATTGGCTGCGAACGTGACATGCCCAGAACCAGTTAGACGGTTCCACAAGATTTGCATCCACCAGCACCTACAATCCACAAGGCTTCCGACTCAATCTTCTATCCATGTCTTAGCTAAGAAAAGTAGACGAGCGGCAAACTGTGGAAAATGCTGGCCCACTATGTACTCATGCAAGTAATAGACTTTCATTTGAACAATATGCACTGTAATCTAGGTGTAATTATATGTGTAAATAAGCATTACCAAAGTAGTGTAACTGTTTTGTATGCATTCATAAAAAGACTTACTGTTGGGTTTGGCTTAGTTTACGTAGCGATGGCCAATGCATCTCAACGCTAAAAAACAAAAAAAGGAATTTTCTTACCCCAGCGGTCCCCTTTCCACATGTGTGTCAAAATTATACAAATGAGCTCTAAAGTAGAAAAGATAGAACCTCTATTGCAAACAGTAGGATATTTCCTACTTTCAGACTAAAAAAGTAGCAAAAGCAGGATGAATATGACCCCTGCAGTTAGACCCACACCTCATGGGAACAGCAAAGTTTGGAAAAGTATTTGCCAGTATCAGACAATTTCAAACTGTAGCCCTCTGTGGCAGTGTGTGGTGTGACACCAGGGGTCCTGAGTTTGAATCCCAGCCTGGACATGGATGTTTTTTGTGACTGTCCCTTCATCAATTTCATCATATGATCATATTATCATGATCATTGTGGTTTTTTTTTCTTTTTGTTTTTATTCATTTATTGTATCTTTGACAAGGGTTGGTTGTAAGAACGGCCCATGAGGCCGAAACACGCCTGCTTAAATAAAGACCATTCTATTCTACTCATTCTAATATTCACGATTAGCAAAAATGTGGCAGAAAAGATGAGTAAAATAAATCAAATAATTCAATCGATCAGTTTCAAACTGTTAATATAGTTTGGAAATAGGAAGAGGACCAGGCCAGAAAGACTGTTAGAGAGAGCATACACTGCGAGAATGAAAAAGACAAAGGATAGACCAAGATGTCAGTGGGTAGAATGGGTAGTGGAGAGAATGACTGATTGATTTGCTTTATTTTACTTCGCGTTTTGTGCCACTTTTGGCTAATTTGCGAAGATGGGGATGAGTGATGATGAGATGAAATTGATGAATGGACACTCACAAACATCCAGGCCAGGATTCAAACCCGGGACCCCTGGCATCATAGCACAATATGCTAACCACTCTGCCACGTGGGCCGGCAGTAGTGGAGAGAGTAAGAAGAAAAGAGTAGGATAGGAACACAGTGGGAAGAGAGAAATGGTGGAAGAGCAGACGATGGGAAGAGGCTTGTCTTCCATGTCGGCCCATAATGATGGGTGTTTATAATACAGGGTGTACACAAATGAATATCGGAGTTTTAAACTTGTATATTTTCTATGCTATACACATTACAAATATGAACGATATATGAAATGAAAGAATAACTCACCAAGTTTTCATAACCTACATTACAAGTGTTCAATGTGGGCACCATTCGTGGTACGGCACACATCCAGCTGGTAGTCCATTTCTTGCCACACTAAACTTAGTAAGTCTGGTGTAATCGACTCTACTGCTGCAAAAATCTTGCATCTCAACTCAGGTAGGCTGGCAGGTACCGGTGGTACATGAACACAATCTTTTACATAGCCACACAGAACAAAGTCACAGGGGGTGAGGTCAGGGAACCTTGGAAGCCACAGGAGAAGATGCAAGTTGTCTGCACCATGACGACCAATCCAATGATGGGGGAAAACTTCATTTAACCATTCCCGCACTACATTATGAAAATGAGGGGAAGCGCCAGCTTGTTGCCAAATGATGTGTTGTTTATCCTCCAGTTGTGGAAAGAGCTAAGTTTGTAGCATGTCTACATATAAAATTTCAGTAACAGTTTCTTTCACAAAAAAGAACGGCCCATAACCTTGTTGTTAAGATACTGCACAAAAGACACTTTGGGTGAATCACATACGTGCTGCAGAGTTTCCCGTGGATTCTGCGACCCCAGATAAGAACATTATGTGTGTTCACTTTTCCACTTACATGAAATGTGAATTCATCACTGAAAATCACACGACTAAGAAAATCGTCATCTTCTTGATTAAGAATTTGTGTGCAGAAGTTCCTAGGAGCCAAATGATCTGCAGGCTTTAGGTCCTGTAACAGCTGCAGGCGGTACAGTCTCATTTGGAGTTTTTTCCTTAACACTTTCCACACTGTCATTGTTGGCATTGATAGTTCTTGATTGGCCTGCCGCACAAATTTTCTAGGACTGCAAGTGGAAGCCATTCTGATGCTTTCCACCTTCTAGTCTGATACACGCGGCGGTCCAGAACTTTTACCTTTACACAAGCATCCTGTCGTCTTAAACTGGTTATACCACTTACGAATGTCGTGGTCACTTCCAAATCTTTGCCGATATGCCTGTTGAACTGTAACAACTGAATTAGATCTCGTGAGTTCCAACACACAAAAAGACTTACGTTCGGGGTCGCCATCTTTACGAATGGCTCTGCCAAGCAGCAGTCAGGAAACAAATTTTGCGCATGCATAGAATCGAAACTTGGAGAGTTACTCTTTCATTTCATATATGGTTCATATTTGCAATGTGTATAGCATAAAAAAATATACAAGTTTAAAACTCCGATATTCATTTCTGTACACCCGGAATTTAAGAAAATCTACAAGCCCAGTGAAATGCAGTCTGTGAACTGTTTCTTGAATGTGAAACATGCTGAAATTTATCAACTTTGTGAGGCATATGGAGAACATGCCAGAAATGACTCAATGTTACAGAGATGAAGGGTGTGGCTCTTCAATTAAAGGCACGGAAAGGTGCACGAGAATCTGTGGAACAGGCAACAGTCCGTGGTAATGAAGATTTGGTGCATGCAGTTGAAAAGAAAATGAGAGAGAATAGGCAATTCACCATTGTCACTTTCCACAAACTTAATGTTGATTCTTCACAAAACTGTGTCCAATAACTTTCAGTTTGGGAAATTATGTACACACTGGTTGCCTATGCTTACGGAAGAACACACAAGAAAAAACAGCAGGCCATTGCATTGGCCTTTATGATAGAATACAGTGAGCAAGGCAGACATCTTGAGTCACAAAGTCACAGGGAATAAGAAATGGGTGATGCACATACTCTGAATCGAAGCAGCAGTCGATAAAGTGAAGGCACTCTTCATCGCCAACAAAAACAAAATTCAACCAGACCACTTCAACTTGGAAGATCACATGTACAATGTTTGGGAACAGAAAATATGTTCTGCTTGTGAACTTTTTGCCTCAAAGCTCCATAATCAACATAGGTGTCTATTATGACATTCTTAAAAACTTGCATAGTGTTTGGCCAGGAGGTTGTAATGACTCATGACACTACTGACCCACACACTGACAGTGGAATACAAGATCTCGTCACAACATTTAACTGGGAACAATTTGATCATCCCTCCCTATACCCGAGACTTAGCACCAAGTGATTTTCCTATGTTCCTGCATGAGAAATCCTTCCTTCGTGGCCAGCAGTTCCATTATCATTCTACAATGAAGGTTAACAAAACTGGTGTCCTTCTACACAGTAGCGTACGCAGGATTTCATCAATGGGGGGTGTTATTTCGAAAACTTTCTACAAATTCACATTACCATTGTTTTATTATACTTTAATTAATTAATTAATAATTCATATAATTAATTAATTAATTAATTTAATTACTACTAATAATTACTACTAATGCAGCTGCTATTTATGAAAGAAATAGAACAAAATTACATTTATTTTGTTTCTTTGTTACAAAATAATTGTCTAGTCAACGGTTATTTGTCCATAAAAAGAAGCAAATATATTGAATTTATTGAAATAATCGAAATATGAAACTCATTCAAGGAGCCACGCTGGTCTAGTCTGACAACTTCATGGGATATCCGGGTTCGATTCCCGGAATTGGTTGGAATTTATCCAGCCTTGTTTCCGCACCCAGCTTCATAGCAATGGGTACCTGAGAGCAACCCTGGGGGATGAAGGCTGCCGGAGCATGGTGCTGATCACATCATCTGCAAAATAGTTCGAGATCGAGAATCTTTGGGGCCCACCACACCACTACGTGTGCCTTCATGGCACGGTGCTATATGCACGGGGAAATTTACATTTATGGAACTCCCCCAGGATGATGATGAAGCGCGAGAATACATGTTGCTAAATTCCACTGAGTCTATGTTCTCGTTGAAAAGTAAGTTTATAGACATTCCAACACATTTATCACTTCTAGGTGATTCACAAAGCACTTCTTCAACATTATTTAATGATGTGGATGTACACTCAACATCACTTAAGAGTTCACAAGGGGATGTGAAATCAGTACCGGGAAGAACGTTTGCAATAAGGTCGGCACACTGCGACGAAGCAAGGAATTTTTACAATTCTCGCGAGAGTCACTGCGCGACTTTGCAAAAAAATTGCAAAATTGAACTTTGCGTCCGCTTAGATTGTTTGGAATGTTGTGTTTTTCTTCATGCTGCATGGGAATAATAATTCAAATTATTATTATTATTATTACTGTCGCAGATCTTTGACTGTGATAAATTAGCGCCATTTTTAATTTTTTTCTACAACATTTTCCATAATATTTCAAAAGCTCAAAGGGGGGGGGGTTTAAACCCGGTAACCCCCCCCCCTTGCGTACGCCACTGCTTCTACAACACGGCAATGTAAATATATTCTTGTTTCTCTTAATAGTTTATCAGAACTTATTTTCTGGATAACCCTTGTAAAGGGTGTCCCAACAAGAAGGCCGGATTTTAAAACATGAAAACATTATTTCATTTTCACGAAATGACATATGTTTCTACATCATTACAAATGGTACATGTTGCCAGTTAAGTATGAAAAACAATAGCTGTCATATGTGCCCATGACTTGCTGTGATGACTCTTGCATAGAGTTGCTCCTCTATTTGGCCAATGCCACATCAAATTTCCTCTGGTTTTCATAACCTATAATTTCACATACCCTCAAAGGAAGAAGTCGCAAGGTATCAGGGCATATGACCTTGCTGGCTGGTTCTTACCGCTGTTGTGTGAAAGGACCCGGCCCATAAATTTGTTGTGCAGCACGGCTATCGACTCGTGGGAGGTGTGGCAGGTTCCTGCTGGAATCACAAGTGTTCAATATCCACACCATTCAAACAATGCCACAACCATTTCGTAACCATATTGTGGTAACGTTCTCCATTCACTGTTGTGGGATTTCCATCCTCAACCATCAATAAGACAATGGCGAAATTCAAATCTGGTATTCTTGTTGGGACACCCTTAACATTTCATCTCCCTATATCTGGATACTTTGTAAGCATCTACAATTTTCTTAAATTGAGAACATGTACATACCCTGATGCAGAAGATACTCTTGCCAAAAAGAGCATGAAGAACTTCTGCCATACAAGCGGAAGTAACGGATGATCAAGAGGCATATCTAAGGCCTGCTGAGACCAGCGATAGATCGACAGGGTACCAGAATTGGGTGGCGACACCTTCACAATACTTGCTGCCCTCTGTGGGAAGAAAAAGAACTCGCATTATTTGCAGAAATGTTGGTCTTCAAACTAAATTAGTACAGGTAACAAAAAAAGGCAGCCACAGTGGTAAAGTGGTTCTTCCTCTTTCTCTTTTTTTTTGTTTGTTTGTTTGTTGGTTTTGTCTCACTGTCAAATGGGAAACTGGGTTCAATTCCTGGAGTAATGATCTAGGTGGGGATTTGACAACCATGTCCCTGCATGAAGCTGCCTCTAATGAAATGGGTGCCTCCCTTATGGAATAGTGTTAATGTTGACACCTCGTAATCAAGTGGTCTTAGATTTAATACTCGGTCAAGGCACATAGTTGTTCAGATCCCACTTTAAACTGTTAGTCGAGTCCCAATTAGCATGTCTGTGCATAAGGAGGACTTTAAACTCAAATTCCAACAATGTAATGATATGGTTACCTTGGAACAATCATAGGGGGGGTTAAGGCAGAGTGGTGCTGATCCATGGTGGCCACTCAACAACCACGATAAAATTCAAGTATAACACCTGTTTTCAAGGTGAACTTTTCAAAAATTCACGGGTACAAGCAGATGTTTTCTCTATTTCAACCTTAGGTATTATTGGCTCTCACCACCCACACATATACGCACACAAATATATTAACAAAATAAAGTGTTTGTGCGATTGCATTGAATCTAAAAATTCCAATTCAATTCAATGAAATGGTATATATATATATATATATATATAAAATATTTAATTTAAGGTGCAGAGTTTACATTTGCCATTTCACGAGGCGCATCCACAAAGTAAGTTTCACTATTTTTTCCCCGTGAAAGTAAACATAATGAGCCGTGTAAATTGCACATGCGCAGCAGAGCTAAGACGTATCAATCATATGCCAGGCGGACAGATCCCGCCCGGCGCCAGTAGCGAGGCAGCAGTGGTCCCAAGTGGAAGCTCGTATTCCTTCTCCCGCCGCATGCCAGTACTGAGGCAGCAGTGATCCGAAATGGAAGCTCGTATTCCTTCTCCCGCCGCATGCGAGGTTCGGTCGGTGATAAAGTTCCTGAATGCACAAAGCATTGCGCCAATTGACATTCATCGTCAGCTCTGTGAGGTCTATGGGCCGAACATTATGAGTAAGCAGATGGTGCGTCGCTGGTGTCGGCAGTTTTCGGAAGGTCGTCAAAGTGTCCATGATGAAGAGCGCAGTGGGCATCCGTCCCTCATCACTGATGATCTGGTTGAGCTGGTGCGGCAGCACATCATAGAGAACCGTCGCTTCACGATTACGGAGTTGAGTAGCCTTTTTCCGCACATATCGTGATCCGTGTTGCATGAGATTGTCACGCAGCGCCTGCTGTTCAAAAAATTGTGTGCCAGGTGGGTGCCGAAAAACCTGACACCCGAACACAAAATGAAACGTTCAGGAGCAGCACTGACATTCCTGCAACGGTACCATGATGACGGCGATGATTTCCTCGACAGGATCGTCACGGGCGATGAGACGTGGATTTCGCACTTCACCCCGGAAACCAAGCAGCAGTCAATGTATTGGCGGCATAGTGGATCTCCGGTCAAGAAGGCGGCATAGTGGATCTCCGGTCAAGAAGAAATTCAAACAGACGCTGTTGGTACAGAAAGTGATGTGCACCGTGTTTTGGGACAGGAAGGGCATTTTGCTCATTGACTTCCTCCCCAGAGGTGAAACGGTGAACGCTGACCATTACTGTGAAACACTAAGGAAATTGTGACGTGCCATTCAAAACAAGAGGCGTGGCATGCTTACTGCAGGTGTTGTGCTCCTCCATGACAATGCTCGTCCACATACGGCTCGGCGCACAGCAGCTGTTTTGACGGAATTTGGCTGGGAGTTGTTTGATCATCCACCTTACAGTCCTGATCTGGCTCCCAGCGATTTTCACGTTTTCTTGCACCTCAAGAAATTCCTGTCCTCCGGTGAGCGTTTTGGCAACGACGAAGAGCTGAAGATGTCTGTCACACGCTGGTTCCATTCACAGGTGGCAGAGTTCTACGACAGTGGGATCCAAAAGTTGATACCACAATACGACAAGTGTCTCAATTCTGGTGGTTGCTATGTTGAAAAATAGCTGAACCTTTGCTGTACCTTTTGCCAATAAATGGTTTCCTGAAACTGTGTTTTTTTTTTAAAAAAAATAGGGAAACTTGCTTTCTGGATGCACCTCGTACTATGATTCAAAACACATCTACAAACACAAGTCACAAATGTTACGGAATACACTAATCTACGAAAAATTGATAATTGCATACAAATTTCAAACTCAAAATTACGTAATCAACTTGAATATATCATATCTTGTCATAATCTTCTGTCTGTCACATAGATTGTTCTGCAAAGGACACCAACAAAGTAAACGGATTGGGAGAATTCTGTTTTATTTTAAATGCAGCTTCCTTTTCATTCCTTGATAAAAATAAAAGCTAAACTGTGAGAAACTTGCCTCATGGCATTTATAAATATATATAAAGAAAAGAAAAGGGGGGAAAACCCCGGAAGATACCCGCCTCCATCCGCATACATTCGCTTATGTTCTGGTACCTAAAAAGACCAGAATGTCTTTTCCACGGAATATGGGTTCCCCGGTTTTCATTTCCTCGTTACTTTATTTGGTTCAAGGAATACATATAGATACATTCCTGCAAGTTACAATGTAATCTGCAGGATCTGGTACCGGGGTTGTTCGGTAATCCAGAACAAACCCGGTTAACAAAGTTTGTCAATTTGATACTTGTTTTGTGGTCGTTTCCTTAGTGTGTGTTTCAGTACGTCTATTTGACTTATATAGTATTAGGAGTTAAGTGGGTAGATGTGACTTTGTGAGGATGTGTTCTCATGTTGTATTGTTGTTTGGTGAGTTTATGTATAAATTCAAAGGGAATTGGATTATTGAAAGTTTCAATTTTTCACGTCTATGGAGAAAAATTCACGCAGAATTCCCAGAATTCAAGGAATTCCCAGTGAGTAGCCACCCTATGATCACATCACTTCACAATGGTCATGATTGTGACTATGTGGGGCCTCTAACGCTCTCCCAGCCACCCATGCACCTGATTGGAATGTTGCAATGTGCAGAAGGCTTTACCTTCAATTTAACAACAACAGATTTAAAACTCATAGCATCAACATGGTTAACCCTTTTGATGTGTATGCACAGAAATAGAAATTTCACAGCCAACGTATAATTTTGGACATTTTTCTAAAAATTAATTACACTCTATTACTATGTACTCTACAGACCTAAAAATTTTGTTTACAAATAAAAAATACTACAACTCACAAAAACTTTGTGCATTTTTCAAGCGACACTAATGCCACCAAAAAAATATTCAAAAATCTATTTAAAAAAATATTTTTCCATGTTCATTCTATTACTCTATTACTACATACCGTACACAACTAAAATTTTGGACACAAATACAAAATACTACTGTATAAAATATAAGTTACAAAAACTGTATGTAATTTTCTTCAAGCATCAGTGTTACCATCCCCAAAAGTTCAAAAAATTACATTTTTTTCTTTATTCTCTCTTTATTACCCTGTTACTATGTACTGTACAGACCTTGAATTTTGTGTATGAATTGCACATTACAATATACCTTACAAATACTATCTACGAGGGATGATCGAAACAAAAGGTTACAAAGACTATTATGGCGTATGTGTTAGACATAGCTGGAAGAACAATACACCTGATGATGGAGGGCACTCAACACTAGTCCTCGATGTAATCACCTTTTTTGTTCAAGCACTTGTCACAACGGTAGATGAGGTTTTCTATACCGGTTACACAGAAATCTGCGTCAAGTTCTCGTAGCCACCGTGAGGCAGCTCTTTTGACATCATCACATGTCAGATAATGGTGGCCAGCCAACCAAATGGTAGTCCCAGCTCAGCTGATATTGAGCGTGTCCTCACGAATACACTCATCCACAAGAGCACAGTTCACGTCAGTGGTTGAGGTACTGGGCCTACCGCTGTGTCCAGGGTTGTCATTAACAATACTGGTCCGTCCTTATTTGAAGGCACGACACCACTTCGCTACACGTTGCCTTGAAATTGACCCCTCCCCATACACCTCGACAATCTGCCTATGAATGTCAGCAGGTGTAGTGTTTTTGGCCCACAGGAACCGCACCACTGCCCTCACTACTACTCTTGACCAATATTCTAGACGAGTCACCATTTTAAATGTCCGCTTCTCAGGTATACATGGTCAGAATCCGAAGTCCTCAAACTCGCAAGAAGACAAACATGTTATTCATTTACACATAAATTTTCGTTATGTTACAGTGAATAAAACAAAAGTTATATGCTTTGTAATCTTTTTTTCCGATCATCCCTCGTAATTTCCTTCAAGTGTCAGAGATGTCATCACAAAGTATTAAAAAATCTCTAAAAAAATGTTGATTATCTCTATTTTTCAAAATAGATTATCTCCCAATAGACTAAACTTGAAACAAACAACCTTTGGATGAATGGTGGCAGTGAGTCACTGAAATCAATAGGATTAAAAAAGATGGAAAGCTATTTTGCGAATCAATCTGATATGGTTCATTCACCCCTTTTCTTTTAAGTACAGCATTTAATCAGGCGACTTTGCAGATTTTTATATTAGAAAAAGAAATGGCATATTCTGACATTTATTTTACAGGACCAGAGTAAAGGGCTTACACCATTAGTTAAGGATTTTGCAATAAGTTAGAGGCTAGTTGTAATCATATAGGACCAGTAAAATTATTGGCAATTGTACCATAAATCAATATGCCTTCATTGGTCAATAACAAATGAGTTTACAATTAATCTGTTCCATCCTTAGATTCTATTAATTGTGTCATATATAAGCTTTACAATATTCACCACAGTTCACAGGGCTTATATTTGAAGGGCTCAGGAGTTAGGGTCATTATTGAGTTTCTGATAAAAAAAACGTTATTAAAAGTTATACTGCAGATGAATTGTTTTCGTGCTGTGTCTACCAATTTTAGAAGGGTTCAATGAGTCCAATGCAAATTGCATGACATGGCAATTAGACACGAATATTGAAGGATTCCTCTAACTCAATAATGACCAAAACATCACTGATCACGTTTTACTCTCAAGTCCTTCATTTCATTTGATTGCATTTGTATTATTTAGCGTCGCTTTTCTGCCACTTTTGGCTAATCACAATGATGAGGACGAGTGACGACATGAAATTGATGAAGAGACACTCAGAAAGAACACCCATGCTATGTTGAGATTCAAACCCAGGACTCCTGTCATCGTAGCATGTTGTGATAGAAACTCTGTCATAAAGGTTGGCAAATCAGAGCTCATAGCTTGATAGGCTTTAAAAAAAAAAAGGAAAATGTCTGTGTCAAGTTTCTCTAACAAGTTACTAATGGTGGTAAGTGGCAAGTGTATTCTACCCCACTAGGTGGAGTGCATGTTTAGATTCAATCAAGTGCTAGTTATTAAAAATGGCAGACTATAGGTCAGCACATGTATGGAGCAGAGTATCATGATGAAGTTTTTTGAAAAAAAAAAGGACATTTATATAATACTTCAAGCAGAGCATGATGATGACACAATCACTCACAATAAACCATTTCAACAGTGCAAATGTTTACTAGATAGGTTTACATTTGTTGATCTTTTATTTTATTTTTTTGTTACTTAGCATTGTTTTCCTGCTACTTTTGGCTAATCGCAATGATGAGGATGAGTGACAATATGATGAAATGTAATAATACAGGGCTACTATGAATATTTCATCAGATTTCAAAACACTGTATTTTCCAAATTTTTACACACAATAATAAATGATACATGGAAAGAACTGGAAAGTCAACAAGTTTTCATGTGACACATACCAGGTGGAGGCACGAGTGCAGTGTCTTTACAAATGACGACAATGCAGGGAAAGGGGTTTCTTTTGTGTTGGAATATGTAAGATGTTCATGTGTTACTGCAATGCAGCGTGCATTCAGAAGAGAATACCAAAAAGAACCACCAGGTCATCACAGCATTCAGCAGTTTAAAAACACTGGTTGTCTGTGTAAACGGAAAAGCATGGGGCAACCAAGCATGTCTGATGAAACCATTGTGTACTGCTGTCACCATACAATCCCCCTGCCAATAGGAGAATGCTGTAGTCATAGAACATTTGCAGTGTGTCAGGAAAACTTGGCGAGTTACCAGTTCTTTTCAAGTATCAATCATCATTGTATTTGTAATACTTCTGAAAATACACTGTTTTGAAATCTGATGAATCATTTATAGTAGCCCTGTATTATGCTCTATGGGATCATAAGAACTGGATTAATAATGTGGGAAAATGTAAAATCCAGGGAATGTAAAATCAACGTTCCACTGTACAGTCTTTTATATAATACACCTAAAGGTCCTGGTTTCACTTGAATGCCCCTTGTATTGTAACATACAAGATTTTGCATGTACTTAGATCCTGTGAATTTAATCACCTAAGTTGGGTGTGGTTCAAAACAGGAAGCACTCTGGATCGCATCATCAAAAGTCATCACTGTCCACGTGCATTCTCTAGCCTTCCCAGCAACGACAGGAAGCTGTGGTCTCCACCGAAGGTTGTTCCAGCTGTTATCATGAGCGATGTGACTCCCTGTGGCTGTGAGCTCAGCTGTCGCTGTGAGTGTTGTCACTCCCTGCAGCCCTGATTGCTCAATGCCAAGGCCACCTGATGTGACCGGACAACCTTGGCCTTCCAGAGACTGACCTCAGCCTAGATGAATGAAAATACCTAAGCTGATGCAAGATTAGTACCCCAAACAAGGTTACGAAGGTCCGACCCGACGTATAAATACCCTAGTCGCAAGACTAGGTGTTGTGGTGTTTGCTTCTTGTACTTATATTCCATAGCTCCACCACACCCTCCTCTTCCATGTTATTACGAGGAGGTTTTTGCGTCGACAAGAATATTTGATTATAACGTATAAATCGCGACGCTCTGAAGGTAAAAACTGGCAACCCTGCTTCCCCTAGCGAGATAAATATGTACCTTCTCTGAGAAGCCACGCCCCTTGCTTCTCGTAGCGAGCGAGGCATCTTAGACAGCAAGCAGTGGTAATTTTGATAACGCCAGGACAGGAGGTTTTTCTCCAGTAGGTCACGTCAACAGGCAGGTGATCGAAAACGTATGTGATGCATAGGATTTGACCGTATCATTTTGACCCTTTTTTAACAGGGCATGGAATATTATCTTGTGCTTACTTTTTGCCTTTTGTTTTGTTCTTGTAAGGACTGGTCCACCTTACATAGATTTAGTTATAGTATAAAATCAATTAGTCATAAATTCATATCAGTTGTTCAATATTCCGTTCCATTGTAGATTCGGTCCAAACTTAAACGCGTCTAACAGAATGTTTCGTGTCCAACTATGAAAGTGTTTCCGATCATCCAGACCATTTTTTGGTCTGTGAATAATAGTGCATGTATCAAATCGATTCAGATTCAGTTTTTATGGTATGTATTTATTGCCACAATTATTTACAGGATTGTGATATTTAATAGTGTGTAGACCTATATATGTATACGATGTGTGCCATCAGATATTTTGTAACTGGAAAAGTGAAATTGCAATAAGAAGTGTGCGATATACATGTTGATGTACAAATTAAGGGGATAAGGGATTGTTTCCGCTTGTACATTATATTATTCATGTTACAATAAATTTATCACTATTTCAAAGTTCAACGTGGCTAATTTTGCTTTAGCTATCAACATTGTTAATATGTCTAGTCATCCAATAAACTGTTTAATGGAGGGATATGTTATGAGTTCTTTTGAGGTTAAATGAGAAATTGGAAGAGGGAGTAAGGTGTTGTAGCTGCAATCATTTATGTATTTGCGGATCTGGAAAAGGCGTGGCTTGATGATCCCATAAGGCGGGACCAGCTATCCAATAGTACGGAAAAGAGGGAATGCTGTAAAATTCAGGATTGGGTACGAGAAATGATCCATGGTATTCTGAAGTCAACATCGTGGCCTAAACTCTCGATAGTAAAAAGGGAGGAAGCAGGTTGTGTGAGATTTATTCATAGTCTACTTTAATGATAAGTATTCAACCTGGTTCCTCGGATTGGCCAATGTTGATGTGAGGTGGTCGTTAGTTTTTTGATTGCTTATTGATATTTTTTTTTATTTTTTTTTTTTGCTTCCAAAAACTTTTTTTGTTTAAAATCAACGACCACGTCACAGTGTGTAGAAGTCAAGTGATAGATCTGAGGTGTAGCCGGAGGCGCTGCCATTCTCCACACCTAGATGGCTAACCACTCAGCCGTGGCCAGGCTGTCAACAGGCTGAAAAAAGATGAACCTGCTCTACAACTTATAAGTATTGCTATTCTCTTATCCCTTGCTTCCAAGTGATTCCTTACCTTTACCACTTAGTAGTGAATTAATTCATCATATCAACTATGTTCTCTTACAGCAACACACCCAACCATCTGAGCTATATTACCCTAATGGTTGGCTTGGGGGACTTCAAACCACAGCTGACCGTCACAGTATTTAATCTTACAATTGTCCAACATACCTTAACAGCTTGATCAACAGAAATTCTATCACCAGCACGAAGTTCTTTTAAAACTTGTGTCCAAAGGCCTGTTTTCTCTTCAATCTCTTCTTCCTCAACTTCCAATATAAAGTAGGCAAACCATGGACATTCAGGACAAGATGAGCGACACATCAAAGAAGATAAAGGAACGGTGCCAGTTGCCATCCAGTTGATAAATGATGTAATGGCACCTCCTTGACGAACTGCTGCTGGGCTCTGAGGGAAAGCAAGTAAACAAGCATATAGTATATGGTTCACCAGAAAAACAAAAAGAACATTCTTTTAAAAAAGCGCTACATAAGATTGATTGGTGTAACTATTAACTGATTCCACTTCCAATATATAAAAAAATAAAAAAGTAAAGTGCTGCCCTGTGCTTTGCACCACGCCACACTTTCTTGATCACTGCCGAAGTTGAAGGTGAAAGATCAGCACCACACCCCTGGCTGCCTGTAGCCCCTAGTTTCCTTCAGGTATCCACTTTATACGATGCTGGGTGGATGCCGGAGCCGCTTGAACAGGTGGAAAAATTCCTGGTTCTCCCCCACCGGGGATCGAACCCGGGTCTCTCACATGGTAGAGATTCCAGTTCCACAAGATTAATATCATTATTTTAGAATGGGGATGGACCGATCTGAAATTTTTACCACTGCTGATAGAACCATTATTTTTTCCAATCTAAAAGGTATGTATGTGATCATGATAATAGTGGTTTTGTCTTTGCAAAAAACTGTGCATTGCATTTTTTTATTTCTCTTGTAGTCTATGGTTATTTCAAGCATAAAAACACAGTTTTTTGTTGTGACGTTTCAGGAGAACACATGCTCCCTTCATCAGACATTTATTTTTAGTTTGATTAAAGATACATTTATAATAGTAAAAAAAATTAACAAAAGAGGATCATTGTTGTAACATAGCAACTTAACTGTGAAACAAGCAGTCTGTTATTATTATTATTTTAGATTAAAATTTTTATCACATTTATTAATTATAAATTCCAAATATCATCAGGCAATTAAAAATTATCATCTCTGATTTAAACAACTGGAGATTCTATGTAATGAAGAAAGTGCTGGAAATGATTCCAGATACTGGGTTTCCTATTGATTTTTTTTTATGTCTTTGTTTCACAAAAACTAATGACAGGACAGATTGATTCATTTGGTTTATTTTACTTCGATTTTCTGCCACATTTGGCTAAATGCGAAGATAACGATGAGCAATGATATGATAAAATTGATGAGGGGACAATAAAAAAGAACACCCAAACCCAGACTGGGATTCGAACTCGGGGCCCCTGGATGGAACAGATAAAACAGCACTCTAACTGCATCAGCTGATAAATGCATATCAGAGCAGTGGTATATTAGTTAATGTCTAATATATTTAATGATCAAATATTTCTACAAATAGCTGTAACTTAGTGCAAACTATGCCATTTATTTTATTTTACTTTTTCCTTGTTGTTCACTCATTCACTATTTTCCGTGAATGACAGGTATTACTGCCAATAAGGCAATATTTACTGTATTTACGCATGTAAAATGTGCATGCATTTATAATACGCACCCTGGATTTCGATGGGGAAAAGTGACAAACGTATATAATGTGCAGTACAATTCAGGTTCAAGAAATGGCTTTCTTAGATGTAGGTCGTAAAGCTGTTGCTATGCTGATCAAGAGTTAATGACTTCATACTATTCCATGAGACATCTGTTGCTATGTGGACCAAGAGGAGAATATCCTCTTGTGTAAACAATAAGTCACCAACCCATGCCACCTCCCCCCTCTCCCTCCACTGTGTTTAGCATTCCAAAAGCTTTTTCTTTAACCACCTTATTTATTCTGTAATAGTAGAAAGCGGGATCAAAATTACGTTATGGATTTGCAGTGCTCTCAAACTTATTTTCTATTATTTCTCACCCAACAAATACTGCTGACACACATCCCATGTGACGTGAGGTGAATGCTTGAATTCCACCAGAATGGCACTGCTTTCGTTGGTGTCACAGAACATTACATTACAAAATAAAAAATCGTGGGAAATGGCCTTCAAACTTTTATACAGGTTTTTGCTCATTCCTTCTTTACTTCTTCTAAAAAAAACTTCAAAATATATACTTTTTCTCTGACTAACGTAACATTTATATAAGGCACATTCAGGACCCTCAAAATAGTAGTTAGCAGCAAAAGATTTCTTCCATTAAGGCATTTACACACTCCACATACATAATATTATTTGGCCAGTAATACATTTTAATTATTATTTTCTTTTTGCTTATCTTCTTTTTCATCCAAAGTACCATAAAAATCACAATGTTCCTTCATTTTGTGATGAGCTTATTTCAACCGCATTTCACATTAGTTTTGATATCTTGAATGTAATAATGTTGCCATATTCAGAAACTGCAGGATTTAAGCTTTACAATGATATATAACATGATAGGGTTCCATAAACATGAAAAATCAATGCGTCACAAAATCATGAAATGACCCTGTACGGTTTCATGTTGGATGTCCGAATCATTCTGTGCATAATATGCACCACAGTTTTTGGGGGCAAAAATTTTGGGAAAAAGTGCACATTATACATGAGTAAATATGGTATATTCATTCCAAGGTATAATCAGTGCTGCAAACCTGAAATAATTTCAATAGAAGCAGAATAGCGAAAATTAACACTTATCTTGGCCACTGTCAATTAAGTAAATTCACGACACAAGGACATGTAGAAGGAAAAAACAAAGAAATAGCACTTGTGCTGCCATCAAGTGAGCAAGTTATGAACTGAAATGTAGAACATTTGTAGCAAGACAATCAACATGCAACTTAGAAACACGTGTATGTTTCCATAAACACCCAAAAACTAAGAATACATATGTACATTATCTGAGATTTGTACAAATTAGCGAAAATGTAGATATACGTTCTCTGCACCTAAAGGGTTAAACCTCATATGATGAAATAAGACTTACCAAAATTAACAAATTTACAACACAGAGGGTGGGAATGAGAAAAAAACACAAATGTGACAATTTGGGATCACTTTTGTGGTGAAACAGGGGTGTCCACAGGGTGGATTCATGACACGCTACGTCATGGGAATTTTTTTTGCGGGGGGGACAAAAGTGTATAGTTTAGCTACCAATTCTATATATCTTCACACAAAAATTGGGGGATCGTTTCATTTGATTAACTTATTGATTTTTAGTTATGGTCATTATGAACAGTTTTTCTACCTACCTGTGGGTTATGGCAGCAATGGAGTTGAAATGAAACTGAAACACCACCTCTTATGCCTTTAGAATCGGTTTGGAATGGGAGTGAGTGCTGTTCGCATCAATACAAGGTTAGTCAATCAAACAAACTGTTAAGCATAAGGTTCAGTACACTAACAATGGCAGTGAGCCTGAGAAGTTTTGTAAGTTTTATGTTAGCAAACATGAAAGTGAGCTGTGCCTTTTCTTTCTTAGTCTTTTAATTTCAACCAGAATGAAAGATTTCAAATGTCATGCGACTTTCGATTGATGGCTTCTCGGCCAGAGGTAAACAATGTCTGGTGTTTTCTTTGCGCTAGTTCCGAGTCGGCTCGGAACTTCCGACATATGAATTTCAGGTTTAGTCTTGCATGATTTCAGGCACGATTTGTTTTGCTTGCAGTGGCGGTGATTGGATGGGGGCAGCCGGGGGGGGGGGGGGGGCACACCCTCCCACTATTTGCCACTCTTGCCCACGAACTATGCTAAACCTTATCTACAAAGGAAAGTGTTCCTGTTCTGTGACTGACTGGATAATTGTAAAATACTGTCAGTTTTCGATGTCTATAGGTTACGTATTTCGAAAATGTAATTTAAAAGAATTAAATGATAATTTCGACATTCAAACAAAAATCAACTACTGCATGTTTATCCAAACTATATTTTGGATTATAATGAACAATTCTTATGGGGGGAATTTTGATGAACGACTTTGGGGGGGGGGGGATGCATTCATGGCCTTGGAGGGGATGGGCACCCCTGTGGTGAAATATTAATTTCTCTCTTCTCATCAGTACATACATGCATACACAGAGAAAACTCACAGTTCTGTGTATCTTTGAGAAGCCCGTAGCTAAGAAAAACTTACAATATAAGCAATATAAAATGTGGGAAGATCAGGGGTCTACTCTACTTCAAGTTTTTTACCTAAAACTAAAACTCAACTTAATATCAAATTGAAGAGTTAGAACTACAGAGACGGTTACTACGAAGACATGCACATGATACAGTAGAACCTCAATTTTACATTTTTCAGGGGGCGAAGGTGTATAAACTTTAATGCAGGAAAATATAAAATCCAGAAAAATGTTTACTACATTTCACTATTGGGATCATGAAGATTGATTGTATAATATGGGAGAATGTAAAATTGGAGTTCCACTGCATCTCCATTTCAACTACAATATTTATATAGATGCAATAATAAATAATACATTAGAGTAACAAAATACACCATGATTATAAAAATATAATTACAACCACTAATTAAAAACAAAACTATTTTCTTTCTTGTTCCTTTTCAAAACAGAGTTCTGGAATTTCTTGGGTGCAGAGCATGCAGGAAGAAGTGAGAGAGATGACTAACCTCCTTTTCCATTTCTTCCATCGTTTGCTACAGACACAATAATTAATTCATTAAATTGGAATATTCATTCAATATACAATAAAAATATTGCCACCCTTGGTAAGATATCAGCTATAACAATAATGTTTAAAAAAGGAACCAAAAAGAAAATTAATATAAAAATTTTATGTGCACCTTTATGATTTCACACCTTAGTACTCATGTGACTTCAGTAACATATTTATATTATATATTATTTTCTATCTTAAAGGTTTCTACCACTACATCAAAGAAGCTTTCTCGAAAATATTTAACAATTAACAACATACTGTATATTTCTGAATCCAAGAAGAGTTTTTTTGCCGCAATTTCATGCCCAGAAATATGGGGTTGCCTTGCTTTCGTGGCATATGACTTGGAGTTTTTCTTTTCTTTACTGAACAGAACCACAAGCTTCCAATAAGCTTTAACTCTACCCTCTGCCACGCCTACCACTTTAGCCTTTTAAGGGATTTTTTATCTGATTTTATTTCTTGTGTACCGGTACTTTGATTGTCTCCTTCAGTTACTTGTAATAAGGTAACCATTTGTAAGTTTTGAAAATAGTTTTTAATAAGGTAACCATTTGTAAGTTTTGAAAACAGTTTTTCTATAATCCCTTGTTGAAAAGCGGGGGTTGTCTTGGATTCAGAGTCATCTGCATTCAGAGATATACGGTAAATGTGTTGAGTAAAATATTTCTGTTGTGACCTGACGTATATATGAAAAACATATCAAAATGACATAATGCTCACTTCAATTGTAGACTCTCTATAGCAATATTGCCCACAAAAGTAATTGAAAGTCAATTTTACATTTTTCAGGGAACCAAGGAAAAAAGTAGTAAAAATTAAGGAAAATTTTGTGTAACATTTTCCTTTAAAAGGACCTTCAAGATTGACCCTTTAATTTGAGAAAATGTAAAATGCACGGATGTAAAATTTGGGTCCTACTTTACAGGGTGAGAAAAAGTGTGGAACCACTACAATAAAAGACAAATGGGTTGACACACATTAATCCAAAGTCCCGAATTATGAAGTGTGCGACAGAAAAAACCAACCTTATTTTCTTAAATGGAAAGTTAGTCATGGAACATATCAAAATGGGCTACCTCTTATGTCATTTCTGACAATAACAATGAATGCTAAATTGATGAAATGAGGCATGGTTCTTCTAAGTAAAAAAGGTAAAAGGTAAAGTGCTCCCCTGTGCTTAGCACCACGCCATGAAGGCGTATAGGGGGTGTGGGGGTAACGCCCCACATTTTCTTGATCCGATCATGAGTGGGGGTGATGTGATCAGCATCACGCCCCTGACCGCCTTTACACTCCAGGGTTTCCCCCAGGTACCCATGTTATTCGACGCTGGGTGGGCGCGGGGCCGCTTCCAACGTTAGAAAAGTTCCCGGATTTGAACCGGCCGGGGATCGAACCCGGGACCTTGAGCATGGTAGTCAGACGCGTTACCGACTGAGCCACCGTGGCTAATTCCTAATTTGAATGTTCTGTTGTCTTAATTGTTCCCAAATCCAACTGCAATGATGAGAAGTCAGCACATTTTGAGAAAGCAACCAATTACAAGAGAATGATTAAAGTTATGATAAAACTGAACACACCATTATCTTTCTCATCAAATTCTAGCACATTTTGATACTATATGTGCACCTTTCCATTTAAGAAAATATAGTTGACTCCAAGATGGTGCCAATCTTGGTAGCATGACCTAGACATTTTTTCCTCTCACCCACATCATGTATCAGGACATTGGATTGGTGTGTGTCAGCCCGTTTGTCCTTTATGAAGGTGGTTCCATACTTTTGGCCTACACTGATCAAATGTTGACATTCTACTGTTTGCTCCCCATAGACAGATGGATGTACAAATTGAGATTATTTATGTCATGTTGCATTAGTATCACATAGGTTTTTCAGTCCACTAAAGTTTATATTTGTATCTTGACCAGTTTCTAAATAACTCTTAAATATTGATTGGCTAAAACAGGCCAACAGATGGGTCAGTCAAGAATATGTATATTGCATCAAGTTGATAATTCGCAATTCATAACTCAGCAAATTTGTAGCTTGAACAGTTTCAAAATTGTTGAAAAGATTCTCTCGGGCTATCGACCAGGTGAGTTGTGGAAAAAAATTCCAAGCTTTCGAGAGCTAACGACACTCATCTCATGAAGATAAGCTCCAGAGAATATTTTCATCATTCGTCACCGGGAAAGCTTGAAGACTTAGTTTCACAACATTCAAAACTAATTGACTGTTGTTTTGATAATTTCACTACCATAGTCAGATGGATAGTGAAATCAGAAATAATTTCTGTCACATAACAGTAGCTTTTCCTAGATCATCACATTTGTTATTTTCTGAGATAACAAAGTGAGTTTAGATCGATTCTTGTTTCTCATGCCATAAAGGAGGACCAACTGAGTTAATTTATGCTGTGTTATGTTACCAGTTAGGTCTATCAGTCCATGGAATTCTGTCTCTGTAATTCTGGTAGTTTCTCACATACTGATAGGTGGCATAAATGGTTGAATAAACAGACAGCAAAAAGTCATGGTCATTGCATAAGCATTCTTTTTTTCTTCAGCTTGCTGATAAGTACCCAAAAGCACATAATTAAAAAAAGTTATTATTCATGGTGGGTGCAGTAAACACAATAATCTAATATTAAATTATTAATATAATATATCAATATAAATTTAATATTACATTTTAATATTGCACAAGTGATGTTAGTATTTCCACTTAGCAAATTGAATTGTTTTTTCCCAATTAATTTTGAAGGACCACTGCCATTAAAATGTTGTATCCTTTGTTAATGAAGGCAGTGGTCCTTCGAAATTAAATGGGGGAAAATCAGTTTGCAATGTGAAAATACGAAACATCACTTGTACGATGGTTATTATTATTATTATGTCTTACATGCATTAAACACTATTCAAAGCATATGGTCCATTCTTTCACACTGCTACAAGTAAAAGACTAAGTGCATAAATAATAAAAATTTACTCCAATACTAGGAATGAAGAGAATACACAGTAAATGATTCCCACAGTAATGGTAGAAAAATCAGTTATCAAATTAAAACCTTGCCAATAATCTAGAACATCACATTACATTTAGGTATCTTACAGACTGGACCATCTCACTCCAATACACAAAAATACTACAAAATATGGCCAAAATAGAGAATGCCCTACTAAGCTAAGTACACCATTCAAAACTTAGAGAATAACTTAGTGTTAATAATACATTTAAATATAGTGGAACCTCAATTTTACATTTTTCAGAGGACCAACGTTAAAAAAACTTAAAATGCACTAAAATGTAAAATCGAGGAAAAGTTTATAACAATTTGCTATGTTGGACCCATGAAGATTGAATGCATAATGCGGGAAAATGTAAAATATAGGAACGTAAAACCAGGGTTCCACTGTACATACAGAAACAGAATTCAGAAAGATAAAAATAAATTCATGTTTAGTGAATAAATGACATGGTCGTATATTAAATATACATAAGCGAAATTCTAACTTTATCCATGAGAACCATTAAAAGTAAATCTTACAAATAAAGTTAGAATTTTACTTACATATATTTAATAATAAATAAAATGTTTAATAAATTTAAGAAAGAGACTCCTACGTTAAAAAGTTCCTGTAGCTTATTTGACACTGCATCTTTGGCATCAGAATGGAAAAACGATGACCGAAATAATATATCCATCAAATACAAAACCCCCAACTCCTTGGTCCACTCTGGAATGCGACAGAAGCATGACATCCACAGCATCACCAGTGGGGCAGGGCTTAGCAAACAGTACCTGCAAGGAACAAAAGACAGATCACATAACTACAATGAAATTGCAATTATACAGGGTGTATCATAAGTGATAGCGCAAACTAAAATGGTGAAAAGTACACAATAGTAGAAGCGAAAGTGTCTCAGTAAACATAGGGTCGCAAACATACCGATTGACTTGATTGATTGTACCCCTTGCGCACTCCGAGGTTTCGTTGTTTAAAACTGAACACTGCCGAACATGTAACCTATTGTACAGTCACGGACACTTCAGGGTTGTAACGATTACATTAAAAGTCAATGTGATCACTAAAACCCCGAAGTATCCGTGACTGTACAGTACAATGGTTCTTGGGAAGCAAAGCAACAATGTCTAGCGAAGTGAACCTTTTAATTCTGTTATTTTTACCAAGTAGGACTATGGGACCTCACACGTGAAGAGCACATAATGTGAACAGTCAAGCCAGAGGCGGATCTTAACAATACATTCGCAATTATCTCGAAAACGGCTTGTTTGCAGACCCATGTTTGCTGAGACTTTTTTGCTTCTATTATCGTGTACTTTTAAACTGTGTCAGTTTGCGCTATTACTTACGATACACCCTGTATATGTTCTTCTTGGGTCAGTAGTTAAGAAACTTATAATGAAGGAAACATAATTGTCGAAACCCACTTTTTTCTTTTTGGTGCGCTGCATAAGTTTTCATGGTACAATCAACAGCAAATGAATTAGGAGAAAAAAGATTTTCTCGACGAAAAATGAGTTGGCAATGCTGAGAACACCGAGGCAATCTTGATAAGGCGCTTGAGGAGCGTCGAGCAAACTTTCCTGAAAAGCACAACTCAACTCCAGTATCGAAGGTCATGCTTCACGTGGATTGGCAACTTTCGGGAGCATGCTGTCTGTCTACACAATTCTCCCCAAATGCCTGTTTGAAGATGAGCCTTCTGCTCACATTTTATTTTTCAAATGTAGTTCTGACGTTGTAGTCGTTTTACAATTATTTGTATTTGTTCTTATTTGCTTTGCTTTTATGTCACATTTACAATTAATCGAAACTATGAAGATGGATGATAATGAGATTAAATTGATGAAGAGACACTTAAAAAAGAGATTGCCAGACCAGGACTCGAACCCGGAACCTAAAGCGGACAAGGTGGGGAGACCGTCAATAACTCCCGGCCATGAACTGGAGTATAAAATTTGTAATTGCTCAGGAGTATTTTTTGTTCTGTTCATGACTAATACCTGCTTTCGGACACTTAATTTATAAGTGACACCCTTCGTTCCGTGGGGACAAACCACGTATTGTTTGAGAGGAGGGACACATCTTGTTCATATACTAGATATAATCATGGACTATACTTCAAAAATGTGATGTGCTAAACAATACTTTCGGACATCAGTTGGACATAGCAATTTTGATATACAAGTTGCAACTTCTCTACTTATTCATTATGCCTCATAGATAATCTTGCAACAACGCAAAATGTTTTAAGTGACTTGAATTCACAATGACTAATATATACTGGACCTACATATTTTAAATGCAAAATCTAGGTGACGAAAATATGCCTCAACACGAAATGAAAATGCAATATTCATTCAATACACTAAAAAAGCTAACCAAAGCAGACTTTTAACAACATTACACACGTAACGTTTCCATCCTCTAACAGGGTTTTTGTTGGAGTAAGATTCACATGGCGTAATAGGATTATCATTCACTACAAAGCAATAGCTATAAACATGAGATAAACCTGAAATGAGGGGTTAGAATTCACCATAAGAGAAGTGCAGCAGGTAAAACAAAACACATATGTAAGGAAGAGGTGTGTAAGTGTAAGTTTCTATGTGAAAATTGACTGAGTGGTAGCACTAGACGATTTTACGTCAGGTATCCTAGGTTCGAATACCGGTCTGGGCATTGGTGTTGTTTCTGAATGTTCTATTTATTTTATCTTCACTCATCTTCGTCGTCGTGATTGCCCAAAAGTGGAAGAAAAGCGACGCTAAATAAAAATAAAAAATATATGTGAAAATTATAAGGTTATTTAAGAGCTGATAGGTAAAATATACTCTATGAGCGATGTTCGATAGAATTTCTTTAAAGATGTCAAACCTGTAAGAAGCAAATAACGAAGTTGTGTGAAGGATTGAAGATAAGCTTCGATAACATGGTCACCTGGATTGTCTCGAGCTGAACCAGTAAATGGGCGATGTTTAATCCCCAAGGCCATTCTGCAAAACGAATGCCAAAAGAGGTTCGTGTGTGGATTAGGTCAGCATGAAATTGTTGGGTGATAATAAGTGAATGGTATTGTTGTCTGTTTTCGTTATTTTACGTTGCTTTTCTACCTCTGGATCTTGAATGACGAATAAATTAATTTGGTGAACTGATAAACACAAAAAAACCAACCCCGTGGCTAATTGGTTAGCGCACGCGCTTTGAAGTAAGGTGAGGATGTGTCATTGCCTTGATCCCACTTCCATCTATCACATCTTCAACCTTCATCATTGCGATTATCCGAGACTGGTAGAACAGTGACGTGAAATAACAAAAATATCACCCTCGGTGTCGATTTCAAAGTTTGAAGTATTGCTGTTTCTGCATTCAATAGCGGCTCTAGATTGTGACAGTGATGTGAAATGCTTCTGTTTTTATAAGAAATAGTAAAACGAGAAGAGCGATAGATATTCCTCTATTTTCAATTTTCTCTAAAACTATTTTCCCCGACTGTGGTGATAATGAATTCTATGTAGTACGAGAAATATACTTTAAATTAATTTTTACTAATTTATGCATATGCAACTGATTAAGAGAGCCTCCACGATGGCGCAAGTAAATCGTCGCCGCATTGTAATCAAGGAGTTATCGGTTCGATGCCCGGTGGAGGCACATAGTCATTCGGATTCTAGTTTAAACTGTAGATCTCGTCCCGGTTTGCCTATTTGTGCATAAAACTTTGACTCAGAATGATTAAGGACTTTTCGAAATATTCTGTCTGTATCGGAATGGCAACTTTCTTCAGAACGAAAATGAATTCGTAAAGCAATAATACGCACAGCACCTCTAATTACCACTGCCATTCAACACGCTACTATCCGTAAATTCAGAATTATTATTTTAGGGTTCAAATTCTGGCATCTGAAAGACGAATACTTGGCACCAAAAGTTTCAGGTTTGTTAACATTTACTATTTAAGGATATTTTTGTTAAGCTCCTGGGACCTGAGGAACAAAAATATAGATCTTTTAAAATGATTTCTCAAATCAAATGTAGAAATCATGCAGCACACTAGCCCAGGGACGCTATAGCTTATTCATGGGATAGAAAAATTGTCATTTCCGCCACCCCCCTCCCTCGCCAAGCTGTATATTCGATTGACTTATATTCGAGTGTTAATATTGGTTATGATAATTGGTAAGGTGATAAGGGGTTACATCATTAATTGAAACTTACATAACTATGCTATTGGTTATGCAGTATAAATAATAATAATAATATGACAATTATCGTGCCTAGCACTCTGATCACTTTACTGGGAAGATAATTTACACCTGTAAGTTTTCCGAAACAAATACACATTTCACCTCGTATGACAAGAATCAGCGATGAAATTTCGTAAGTAGAAATTCAATAGCATTAGTTTACCTCAACTTTCGCAAGATATGAAAAATTCCGTTTTTGATTTGTTGGATTGTAATGGCATGATCATCCCTGATATATCCCTTGCATATCAACGATATTTTTTTGAAAATAGGGTTAGCAACCCTTAATTGAAGACCAAGTGAATGACTTGCGATGTGGTAGTCGGAAACCTGGCCAGGACGAGCAATCGTTCATTGGAGCTACGGAGTCAAGATGCCATACACACACGTCTGAAGCTACTCGTGGCCGTATAATTGGCATGCTCGAATGTGGGCGCACATTTTCCGATATCGCAATAGCCATTGGAAGGCATGAAAATATTGTTCGTCATTGGATAGAGCGTTTTCAACATGAAGGAGAAGAGGGCCTGAAAACAAGAAGGAAAACAGGGCGCCGCAGAGTGACATCGGGAGAGCAAGATGCTGCTATTGTGGAACACATTGCAAATCATCCATTTTCTCCAGCCAGTATTGTTGCCAGACATTTACAACTGCAGTGTTCAAGTGATACAATACGAAGGCGTCTACAAGCTGCGGGGATACGGCACAGAACACCAGCGAAGAAAGTGCAACTCACAGCGCAACACGTAAATGCTCGTCTTGGGTTCGCTTTACAATATCTACCCATGACAAATGACTTTTGGGAAACAGTAATTTGTACTGACGAGAACGTGTTTTGTTCGGATGAAGATGGCCAAATTAATTTGTGGCGACCGGACAGAACTCGTTATGATCCAAGATATGTTCGTAGCAATCGAAGAAGTGGAAGAATTTCAGTGGCATTTTGGGCGTGGATCAGTGCAGCTGGTGCAGGAGATATCGTAGAAATATCCTCGAGGATGGATTCCGAAGAATATATTAAAGTGCTTGAAGAACATATGCTACCGACATTTCGCGTTATTTATCCTTGGGAGGAAATTCCCATCATCAACTTCGTTCATGATAATTGTAGTATCCATACGTCCAAAAGAACGAAGAAATGGCTTGCACATCATCCTGACATTCAACCATCCGAATGGCCAGCAAAATCACCAGACCTCAATCCAATTGAAAACATATGGTCCATTATGGTGAGAGAATGGGAACCTGGCTATGAAAGAACAAGAGAACAATTACGTGGCCATGTGTATGACGTATGGAGAACTATACAGAACAGGCCACGTATTTGTCATAGACTTGTTGAATCTATGCCCAGAAGATTACGTGAAGTAATCGACAACAATGGCTGGTGGACTCATTACTGAACACACGTCAACATTATTTGAAACATTGAAAATCATGTTTATTTTTTGTTTGTTTGAATGAGCGTGTCCTTTCTTTCTTTCTGTTTTTCCTAGAGACATTATATTTATTTTCTTTGAAAAACATTTTGAACTCTGATTTTTACAAGGCTGCATTAATTAAGCATGTGACACAATGGTCTCAAAATATGGCATTTCAGTTTGGAACAGGCAAACTAAAGTCGAGTTTGCAAAAGCAAATACATTTTTTTCGCCCTTGTAACTCATTGTTTCTTCCAATTATCGAGTGCTTTCTTTCCTTTGCGTAGCTCTAGGTCACTCAGTCGCCATTTTTGTTTGTGAGCATATACTAAGTTTGATTGAAGCTTATCCTCTATTCTTTCATCATACAACTTGACTATGGGCTTCAGGTTTGACATCTTAATAGAATTTCTATCACATATAAATCATCAAGTTGAAATATATTTCACTTACTAGCTCCTAATTTCCAAAATTTGGTATGTTTGGTTTTCTGATGATACACGTGATAACGTAAAATTTGAATATGATAGATTTGTATTTTATACCTATGGAGATTACTTACTTACTTTTGTATCTCAGATCTCTTGTAATTACCTACAAATTATGCGAAACAATACACTAAACATCCGCTCCCCCCGACCTGTTTTCAAGGATCGATCCAGCATCCACCTCACAGAAATTTCCATCTCGATTATTGCATATCAAATGAGTGTGGGTCTTCGAGAATCTTCCCTGTAATGCAGATCCATAATTTGTTCTAGCAAAGCAATACTTGTGTATATAATTTCAATTTTGAACTATTCAATCATCTATTTACTTCTTTCATTGTGGGAGGGTGACTGGCAGCCGGGAGATAGGCCATGGCCCTTCCAGGGCTGTATAGCCACGTTCTTTTTACTTCTTTCGGTCCCGGGTTCCATACCCAGTGGAAGCACATAGTGGTTCGGATCATTACTTTACAACGTATGTCAAGTCCCGATTAGCTTTTCTATGCAAAACGTGGATTGAAAAAAATTGTGACAGTTAGTTACTGATCGCAAGTTGCATTGTTGCAGAATATGCGGATACTAGACGTGTTGAAAGCAGAGGTGTTCATTTGGAATCAAACTCCCTCACCCTCCGAGATCGCAGTAGCCCTCACCCTCCACCGCCCTCACCCTCACAAGTCTTCCAGATGGTGAGGTCTGCCCTCACGAGGGTGAACACTTCTGGTTGAAAGAATCGCCACGATGAGGATGAGTCATGATGTGATAAAAGCACACAAGAAAACAATGACCAGGCCAGTATTTTTTTTTAAAAAAAAGGAATACACCTATTCGGTAGTATCCCCCGTCATTCACACATTTCTCAAACTTTCACACATGTCAATTTTTACTCTAATTGTTTCTCGGATATGAACGAGATGTGCGTCCCCAAACGCCCCGTCAAACAAAAAGTGGATTCTCCCCGACGAACACATTTTGGATCTAATACCACTCATAAATTAAGTGTCCAGAAACAGATATTAGGTATGAATATACGATGAAATACTCCTTAGCAATTACAAATAATTATAAGCTAACTCGTGGCCGAGAGTTAGAACGATGTGACTAAACTTCCCCGCTCTTGCTTCCGAGTTCGAGACCTGGTCTCAGCATGGAGTTCTATCTCTGCAGTGTTTCCTTATCAATTTAATGTAATTATCATCCATCCTTATAGTTGTGACAAATTATAAATGTGTCATGGTAAAAACAAAGCAAAATAAGAAAAAAAAAATATTGTAACATTACTGCAATGTCAGAACTACGTTGGCAAAAAAAAGTGAACACCAGATCATTTTCAATCAGGCATTTGGGGAGAACTGTGTAGAGGTAGACAGACAACATGCTCCCGAAAGTTGCCAATCGACATGACCTTCGGTACTAAAGTTGTGCGTTGAGAAAACTTTGCTTGAGACTCCTCAAGCGTCTTATCACAAATGTCTCGGTGTTTGCAGCTTTGCCAACTCATTTTTCGTCGAGAAAATCTTTTTTTCTCCTAATTCATTTGCTGTTGATTGTACTGTTATAAAAAAATCAATCAAAGAAAATAATGATTGTATTGCACTGTTATTCAATTATGTCTATCTCCTAGTTCCATTTTCGTTATTTTACATAATTGTTCTGTCCATACTGTGGCCGTGAGGGCAATGGCATCATGCTTTGGGTACAGGATGCATGCAGGTTAGTCTCTCCTGCAAAAAAGCGTAACAACTTTTGTCCTGAGATTTCGGCCTGTGTATGGGGACTGGTGGCTGACCACCATCGTGAGAAAATTGGGGAGCTACAAATGAGTAGCGTAATAAGGTCATGGGAAACGTACAACAAAGACTGGGGGTTCGTTGAGCTGACCACACATCACCCTGGAACTGGTTGGATGTTCTCCCGCCTCAATGGAGTGAGTGACTAGGATCAGATGGAAGCGAGGCTGGCAGTCAGTAGGCCCGGGCCCTCAATGGGTTGTTGCAGCACGGATTGTGTTATAATTGTTCTACCTCTTAGGTTCATCAAAAGAATGATGTGAATATTATAATCACATGTTCCTGGGAAATGTTTCAGCTGGTCTGAACATTTTACATCTGTTGGCTGGCGTTTAGGCAATTTCGAATTTTTGTTATTTTATGTTACTTTTCCACCACTTTTCGCTAATCATGATGATCAGGATAAGTGACGATTATATTAAATTAATGAAGGGAGCCTCACAAAGGACAAACAAACCCAAGCTGGGACCCAAACCCAGGATGTTCCATGGCTTTGATTGATATATATATTTATATTTATTTACTTTACTTTTCTGTCACTTTCGTGTAATCGCAAAGATGAGGATGAGTGATGATATGATGGGTAAGAACACCCATTCTTGCGATTAGCCAAAAGTGGCAGAAAAGCAATGCTAAATAACAAAAATCAAATCAAAATCTGTTGGGATTGAAACCCAGGAACTTCGATGTCAACACTGAAAGTCAACCACTTAACACACTTGCCACCAAGCAGACTTTAAAGTTTTATGAACAAGTTTTGGCTTACACATATTGTCTTATAGCTTCATAACAACTGCTGTTTACGCAAATTTTTAAAATCATTAGCTGAAAAAAAAATAGGATCTTTTAGTTTAGGTACATTATAAAAATTATATTTTTTAGAGGAGTGGCCAAATAAAATTGAACATTGTATACCTGTGTGTGTTCTCTAACTGTGATTCAATCATGCTTCCAAACATTTTTATAACAGGTCCTGGAAATTCTGGAGCAATGAGGTTCTTCGCCATTTTCACATATGATCTGTCAGCAGTCACAAGAGAAATGATTATGGAAAGGAATCTGCAACAAAGAAAATGTCAGAACTGACTTCTGTATTTCAATCATACATATTCATATCGCTACGTCATTAATGATATTTTAAATATATTTCTAACACAGAAGTTAATATGCGTAACACTACAAAGGACAAGCACAATATATTAACATTGATGTATAAGTATTACAATGCTTTGAAATTATCAAAGAATTACATTAGAATCTGTCATTTAGTGAAAAATTATTTTTGAAATGCTTTGTATAAATGAAAATTTTACATAATTTCTAGGATATTTAATCTCCATAAAAGCGTCAAGTAGAATTTTCCATACCCATAAGATACCCTGGCCTTGGAAATGTATCAGTCCCATCATTGAATAAATAACAACAAATACTTTTTGATGCTGATTCCAAATGTATCACCCAATACTATTACATCAGCATTAGTATCAGCTCAGTCCTACTTTCAACAGAACACTAGGAATGTAAAATCAGGATTATACTCTATTTGCAATTAAAGCTGATCCAATACCACTTTGAACTGATGTCCATACTTAGTGATTCCCACCAATACGGATACCAATGCTTTAACATTATAACAATTGAAAAGTTTTTAAAAATGTTTGATAAATATTAGTGGAAGAGTTTTTCACTTCAATTTGCCATGTGTGAACCAAACGAACATAACTCCAACAATGCAGTGATTTCTTTTAATGTATTTACTCACTCTGAAGCACTCTGTTTGGAGAGATAGACATATCTCTTCTAATTAGCAATAAAGTAGAGTCAAGTATCTCCAATGAACCGACCTTTTCTTTTTTCTTTTTCTTTAATCTGACTCTAAACAGATTTGATTCTATTTGATTCAGTTTCGCTTTTCTGCAAATTTTTGGCTAATCACATGCATCACACCCATTCTCAGGCTGGGATTCAAACCTGGGACCACTGGTGTCTTAGCATACTGTACTAACCAGGTCGGTGACTCTTAAACAGTGTTTTTCAAAGTGAGAAGATTTGGTAAAAAGCAAACACTGCACTTTTGGAGTTACGCTCCTCTGGTTCTTACATGACAAATTCACCAGAGTTCTTATCGAAACATTCAAGAATTACAGCAGCATAGTACAATCCCTGTTATGAATCACAAAATACAGTTTCTCACTCAATATTGGTGCAAAGTAAATGGAAACTTCAAATTTTCTTTCACTTCCTGGATAATTAGACACTGTGAAAGTACACGACATCTTGTGGACCCTACGAAAGGCCAAATGCCAACAAGCTATTGACCAGTACCTGTATATACAAGGGTCGTTCAAGGTTGACCAAAACTTTCGTGCGAAAAATATTAATGAATCAACATAGGGCTGCATTACTTCGGCAGGACAGACCATGATTCCTTGCGAGTAACCATGATCCTTTGCGATGCATTTGGCAGATGCACAGTAGTGTAAACAAAGATGGCGGCAAGTAGTGTATGTTGCAGTGGAACAGCAGTGTATAATGAAGGTGAAACCTGCTGAAATTTGGTGTAGAATGCAAGCACAATATGGTGAACAAACACTGTCATGGGCAATAGTGTATGAATGGTGTCGTAAGGGTTCCCCTCCACTCAAAGAAAGCAAAGTGCTGATGTCTGATGCTAAAATTTTGGGAACTGTCTTCTGGGACATGAAAGGTGTTATCCATGTGGATTTTTTGGAGAAAAATGCCACAATTAATGCCCAGTATTACTCAACACTGCTTCACGGTGCTGTATGTGTGGCCTTCCGGAAGAAAAGACCTGGAATGTTGTCGAAACATGTCATTCTTCTCCCTGACAATGCCAGGCCACACACGGCCCATTTGACTCAAACAACACTGGCCAACTTGCACTGGGAGGTTTTACCACACAGTCCTTACAGTCCAGATCTAACCCCCAGTGGTTTTAACTTGTTTGGGGCTCTTAAAGAGCATTTGGGCAGGATGCACTTCCAGACAGATGAGGAACTAAAGAACGTTGTCCTACAGTGGTTACGACACCAACCTACTTCTTTCTACGCCAAAGGCATCAAGGAAATTCCACAATGATGGCAACGGTGTCTGGATGTTCAGGGGGGAATACTTTGAAAAACTGACAGTTTGGTGCTTCTATGTGTGTATATTTCCTGTCTAGAAATAAAAGTCTTGGTCAACCTTGAACGACCCTTGTAAAATCCACTCAATACTCTCCGATACCGATACCACCAATACATCAGAATCAGTGTCAGCACAGCCCTACTTGTAATATAATTTTCATGTTAATTTGATAACTTTGATTGATTGATTGATTTGGTGTTTTAAGTCCACTTTATGCACAGTAAGGCTAATCGGGACTGGGCTTACATTTTAAAGTGGGATCTGAACCACTATGTGCCTCCACCGGCTACTGAACCCGGGACCCCTTGATTACAAGGCGACGACGTACCACTGCACCATCGGGGAGGCTTTGATAACTTTGACATTGGAACTGAAATGTAAAGACAAAATTATGACTTCTTACACTCACCTGTCACTTGTGACTAAGGATTCTGAACACTCAATGAAGAGTGGAATTACATGGTGCAGTACTTGAAGAATTGACTCGTATCTGTGATGGTACAAGAGAACATTCAGCTGACAAAATCCCTTGGAACATATAAGAGGTACGCTATGGCCCCACGTCGTCATCAGCACGGAAACAAAACATGCTATGGGGTGCTTGTCCTTCACTCCTTGCCGTAGAATTTCTAGCCTGGGGTCAGTCTCAACGTCCGGAACGTTGTGGAAAGCCATCTGCTGATTGGTAATGGCTGCTCTCATGCTGTGGTCAGCCTGATCCAGCAAATGAAGTCTCAGTTTTGTCACCATGACCCATGCCCAGGAATTGAAAGCCTGTTCGGGTGTCTGGTGGCGAACAATTGATGCCAGATTGGAGACTTGTTTTACACCTTCGTTTATAACTCCACTGTATTGCTTTTCCGGGATGAACTTGAGGCATGCCTCGACAACGATCAGTGCAACGTGGCGGTGGAGGTTGTGCTGTAGGAAAAGAGTCCGTCCACCTTCATCAAAACCCCAGTTGAGGTTGTTCAGGATGTGTCTAGCAAGGAGGCTTTCGGTGGACATTAATGGGCAGTTCATCAGCCATTCTGATAAGATTTCCATATCCTTTGTTGTAGGTGACCACAAGTTCAGGGGAAGCTCCTTAAACAGGTACAGACTCAGCTATAATGAGATTAAAAAACACATATTAACACTTGAATTTTTAATAGTACTTAACAAACTATGTTTCCATATTAAAAACACTAAGTTGCTGACCTGATACCAGGAAGATCCTGATACAGTGTTGAAAAATTTCATGTTAAGTGTTTTTATATATTAATAAACTGCCTTGGTCAGCAACTTAGTGTTTTTAACAAACTACATATACAGCATGATTCAAAAAGATAGACTCAATTTCGTACAGCTATATTTCCTAAACAATACATTGTATGAATGATCTATATAACATTTGAAAGAGGACGAAGTTTCAAATACCATCACTATCGCACAGCAGTGTCAGTTGAGAGCATATGGCTACTATGCACCACAAGATCATTTGCGTTTGTGGGTGAGTTCATTAAAACTGGGTCTTCGACTGCAGTGTAGTACGCATTTCGTCTTCATTTCGACATTAAATCTGCAACGAGGTAAAGCATCTACCATTGGAATAGCCAATTTGAAGAAAAATTAATTCTCTGAAATAAAATTACGCTCAAATCCAGGCTGTCCTGGCACTTCAGTTCTAGCCCCCGAAATCTCCTGATCTCACACCTTGATATTTTTTTGGGGGGGGGGGGGTTGTAAAAGAAGCAGTTTATGTACTACCTCTACCAAAAAGCTTTCGAGGACCTAAAAGTAATAACAAAACTGCGGTGAACTCCGAGACGAAAGACATTCTTCTTCAGATGTGGAACAAATTCATTTACCATCTAGATGTTACTGGTGGTTGGAAGAGGCACAAAGAACATTTATAAACTTCAATGTGAGTATAATCAAATATAATTTTGAATTTCAGACCTCCTCTTTCAAATGCTATGTAGATCATTGACATATGATGTGTAGTTCACGAAATATAGCCTTAAGAAATTGAGTCCAACCTCTTGAATCACGTTACATAACCTAACACTTTTCTTTGAGGGTCAAACATGTACATTAATCATGCCAAGTGTATTTTCCAAAATTGTTTAGTTTTGTTTATGCACAGAAAGGCTAATCGGAACTGTACCTACAGTTTAAAGTGGGATCTGAACCACTATTATGTGTTCACTGGCTATTGAACCTGGGGTCCCTACACCATGAGGGAGGCAACTTTTCCAAAGTTACGATAAGTTATAAGTTTGCCATATTTAATCACCTTACTGATTTCCAGACGAGTATTTGTGTGGTAAGAACATTGATGATTTATTGCAGACATCCAATCCTCCTCAACAATGCACAGCCAGCAGTGATAAAGCTAAATGGATTGCCTTCTCTTACCACCAGACTACATCCAACTGCCTAGCCAAGACCTTGAAACAATGACATAAATCTCGCACACAAACCAATAAACAAAATAGCCAGTGCCCTAAGCAAACACAAGAGATCATTCCTTTCCCCACTAGACAACCCAGGTGTATACGACGGCCAGTGTGAGTGCAACTCACACTACATTGGCAGATCCATCAGATCTGTCAATGAGCATATACAACAGCACTTAGCGGACACAAAAAAATCTCAACCCACTACCGGACTAGCAAGACACCTCAAGTTCAACAAACACAGGATCCAAAAAGTTTCAGTTAGGCATAAATCACACACCCTAATCGACACCAAAATCAAAGAGATGCATGCAATTATGCCCTTTCCGCATGAGCTGAATATCAACCACGATTGGCTCCCACTATTGCAACAGCTCAAATCCATCATCATTCAGCAGACGAAATGGCTACACCAGCACCCCTAGCGGTAGTCGAGGAAACAACAACAGGAATCAGAAGTCAACCTAAAAGTAAAGCATCGAGTTCCCAAGTGGATGGTGGCAGACGCCACCGAAATTAATAGAACATTTACAAGTAAGTTTTGCGGATATATCTTTAGTAACTCGCTTACATCTTATATTATCAACCGCGTTGTTTATTCCCCTCAACATGAATGCACTATTGTTAAAACACTTCCATTGCCAAACTTGTCTTCACGAAAACAAATTTGAAAACAGATTTGAAAATATGGCCAACACACAGAAAAAAAATTGATTTACATCTTGCCATCTTGAAATGCTTTTACCAATTTTTACTCAAATAGTAAATCAGCTGTCCAACGTATCTAGTCACTACATGAATTTCACCTTAAAACTTCTAACGTTGCTACAGTTCTTATGGTCATAAAATTGGAGACTTTTCCTCATTTTTAGTGCTAAACCCCACTAACATTTTACTAAAAACTTTTAGATGCCTAAGGCTGATAGAGATTTCATTTTTTATTCTACAAAAGTACAGTCTATGCAAATGGAAGCAGAAGTTTAGATTGTCACATGACAGGGAAAAACTGGTTTCTGTCTGTTTTCTTGGAAAATGTAGACCAATTCTTGTCAAATGTAATACAAGACCACCTGGTCCAAGTATAAGCTGCTATAGAAGAATTTCAGCATAAAAGCTCACTATACATGACACTTATAGAAGTCAAAGTATTTACAACTTTGCTCCCACTTCTCCATTAAACTACACATTATATTTTAAAAGTTTATTTACCACGTATTAACCCAAATAATACTCTAAAGGGGCATTCCATGAAAAGTAATCCTACTCAATGTAAATAACAAAGTGAATTGATCTGAAAATTATTATTGTTTTTAATTGCCTCCCAATGGCATAGTGGTAACATCATTGCATTTTAATCAAGATGTCCTGGGTTCGATACCTGTTGGAGTCACATTGCACAGTAGTGCAGATTCCCTTTAAACTGTAGGTTCAGTCCCATGTACCATATCTGTGCATAAAAGTAGACTTTAAAACAACAATTCAAACAATTCAAAAATATCACCAGAATGTGGAATGCTTGCGGAATGCTTGCAACATAGGAAAAATCCACTATTCACCTGCCATTTTGGAACAACTTGTCTGAATTTATTCGAATGCAATACCCACACAGGTAGGGGCATTCATATTTCGTTTTTGATGAAAACACGAAATGTGAAATAACACATTGTAATGTTAATTTTTCATGTTCTTTAAAGATGTGAGGTGCAATATGCAACCATGTTTTTATCACGAAATGAACTGCAAAATGTGAATAAACACTTGAACATGAACTTTATGGTTTATATACCAACGCGACACTTTCAGAGATCTGAAATTATCCTGTGAGTTATACACTCTCTTCAGAGTAGTCCTTAGATCTTCCCCTGTTAAGCAGACTAAAGGGCATGTGCATGTGAATGAAGTCTTAAAATACCTTGCAGTTACTCAAATACAATTTTAAATTTTGTATTCCATATTTCACATTTTGTGTATTATATATTTTGTATTTTGTGTGCTATATTCAGCACGTTAAGACTTGTGTGTATGAGTATAATGTGTGTGTGTGTGTGTGTGTGGACATATATGAAATGACATAATGTACTTTGTATTTAATATAATAATGTATAATTTTACGTGTATGGTTGAGTGGAAGAAAAGGTTTTATACTACGGCCTTAACTACGCCATTTAAAACAAGGCATTAATAAATAAATAAATAAATAAATAAACCATGGAAAATTGATTAATTCTGCTGTAAATATTTCAGAAGCAAAAAAGAACTCCTTTATAGAAAAAGAGAACTATATAAATGTGCTATTAGAAGTGAAATGTTAATTTTGTGTAATAAATATAGTTTTAAAATCAATTTTAACACTGAAATGTGATTCTATATACTGTTTTTCATCCCGAAATATGCCCAGTTTTTGTACTGAAATCTTGATTTTGCACTCATCATAAATATGTGGCTCTACACATAGGTCATCAAAGATATTCAGTTGAACTTAAATTTCTGCTTAATATCTCTAAAATTGCTGCATATATTCCAACCACAATATTAATGTGTTACTCCCATTTCAAACAATTTCGATACATGGTGAGGAGACATAATGGTTCGAGCCCCACTTTAAACTGTAGGTCCAGTCCCGTTTAGCCTATCTGTGCATAAAGTGGACTTAAAAACTCAAACAAGATAGGAAGAAGAGGTTTTCATCCAACTCCTTGAAACCTGCAGATAAGAAATTTGATGAATATTTCACGGCATCTGGCATTTGTAAACATTCACCTCAATGGGTTTAAATTTATCATTGTCACAATCCTTGGGACTGGGACTCCATATCCACTCAACCATCCAATATATTTTTCAAATTGTATTTTAAGCTTTTGTTTCAATATATGCTCAAATATTACAGTGAGTTTTAGTTCCCTACATTTAGAAAAAGTTTTCTTAGCAGAGTTCTGAAGAAAATTCTATGTCATGTGCAAGAGCACATAACTTAGAAAAAACCTTTTTTAGTTCTGCCCTTCTTATTATGTTTAAATGCAATGCCATTCCAGTGATTTGTGTTATCTGGCTCCCAGGTGTATTTTAAATTGCACGAAATTTGTGTCAGTTCTCTGCTTCACAACGTTGATTTTCTCCCCCAAGTTTTGCCAATTTGGCCCTCCTAAAAATGCATAATATTTCAAAGCTTTTACTGTCAAGTTGTAAGACAACTGATGACACAACCCTAATAATGACATAACAATGCTATGAGTTGTTTACCATGCGCTCAAAACAGGCAGCCAACACAGCTTTCAAAATGTCCAAAATGGCCAAAAGGGGGTTATATAGTGTTACCTGGGACAACTTGAATGAAATATTGTTCTACTAGTCAAGATCTGTGCATAGAACGTGTTCAGATTCCACTATGAGGATCTTCTCAATAATGTATTTCCTATAGGGATGGGATGATATGAAATTTTGACCGATATCGATAAAGTACCGATATAAATTTGCCGATACCGATATTCTACCGATCTGATAATTCCAAATGATCCTTGAAGAATCTAAATGGTTCATTCACCTCCTAAATAAATTAGCGTTAGCACATAACTGCAATGCAAAAGAAGCTGCATATACAGATATTTGCTTTTAAGATTGATTGATTGCTTGATTTGCTGTATTTTACTTTGCCTTTTGTGCCACTGTTGGCTAATTTGCGAAGATGGGGATGAGTGATGATATGATGAAATTGATGAATAGACACTCACAAACGTCCTTGCCCAGGCCGGCATTCAAACCCGGGACCCCTGACATCGTAGTGCAATGTGCTAAACACTCTGTCACAGGGGACGGCTTGCTTTTAAGAAAAGTAGGGCATGGAGATTATATGTTTATATCCATAAAAATTATAACAAAACGGCAGAATATTGCACTAAATTTTAACATATTTATAGGTATTTGGATCGGTAAAATTATCAGAAATTTTGCAGAGAAACCGATATGCCTATATCAACCGATACCGATAGAGTACAGATTAATCTGCCCCATCCCTAATTTCCTAAGATAAGATAGGACACTCAATAATAATTGTGATGAAAATTGAGATGATCACAATATAGAATGTATAAAAAGAAGCAAGGAAGAAAGACAGGGGGAGGGGTTACAACATAATGAACACAAAAAGCAATTGTAATACTAACTTTCTTTTGCTTTAATCTAAATTAGTCAGTTTAACAGTGTGTCTAAAGTAATTATACCAACCTGTATTACATTGCCAGCCTGTGTAGAAAACACACAATTGTAAAATCATTTAGCCCTATGGAAGCTCCTTGAGTAAAACTGAAATAATGCTACATAAAACTTTATGCTTGTTATACTGTATTGAAATAAGTGTGTTGGTGCCAGCAACAAGTTGCGTGTACCAACAAGAAGATATTTCTAATTATGCAAGAAAATGTTGGCAATACTGTAAAAACAGGGAAATGTTAGGCATATGCAAGAAGTGTAGGTGTATCAAAGGTCAATAATGCAGTTTCATGTTTCTATTGTTTTGTCTGAACACAACAGAAAAAAAACATCAATGTGTAACAAGTGTGGTGCATTAAAAAGTGATAAAGAACAAATACTCTAATATGCTACATTAAAGTAAGGGCCTCCCTGGTCGGATTGTGGTAAAGCTGCAACCTAGTGATGAAGGGGTCCTGGGTGGAGGCAAATTGCACAGGTTCGGATCACACTTCAAACTTTAGGTCCAGTCTCAATTGGCCTATATGAGCATAAAATGGGCTTAAAACAAATTGTATGCACTTAAAACAAATTGTAAGTTTAAAGTATCCACACTAATTTTTATGGTGTTTTAGAGCATGGCCATGGGAATTAAAAATGCATGAACAAAAACAGATTAGGCCTGATAAGTGCTTTCATTGAAAATAATAGCAGTCTACCAGTAAATTTTACTTACCATTCCCACATTCTGGAACTTTTTCTTCAGCCTGAAGAGCACGTCAGATATTAAGGATGGGTGTTTAGACATTACATTCGACAGAAGTATCCTTGCAGGCTTTGAACACAGCTCTTGGGTTCCTGAGCTGATATAGCCAACCTGAAAAGTCAAGGATAAATTGGTTGTGTAAAAATGTCTTCAAAATTAGGTGTTAGAAAATTACTGGATAATTTGTTTAAAAAAGTAGAGAGAAAATTTTCACCCAAAAAATTTAGTTTTAATGCAATTCTGAAAAAAATGCAGTTTAGTTCATGATAAAAATATCCTACAACAGGAGTACTATTTTGTTCACACGTTACACATTTTAAACAAAGAAACAAAAAAAATAACAACTGTTATGGGATAATACACATACACACTAGAAATGTACAAATATGATTCTTTTTCTGATACACTTATTATACAGGTTCACTGATAACAATCCAATAGCACACTCTGAATATTACAAAACCTTTCTTACACCTATTAATTGAGTTGGAATACGGCAGCCCAAGATCGAAAGACTTCTATATTCCCACAATTGCCTCAGTGGTGCCAACTTATATGGGCCCATGGGGTCTGAGCCCACCCAATAATTTGTGATGTTATTATTATATTTGTTATCATAATTTGTGGTGGAGTGCTTGTTGAAATCAGTAAATAACAGATTATTAAAAATAGATTAGCATGAATTGAATGTGAGATTTAATATCATAATACATGGAAGGGAGGCTTCATGAGATTTTGTGAACTTACAATGTTAAGTATTTGAGCGCACCCAATGTTTGAAAAGTTGGCACCACTGATAGCCCTAAAACAACAACCCACAAAGGAAGCTCTCCATAGCTTCACATTTATTTTCCACAATCACACAGGTGTACTGCAAGTATGAAATTTCTACACAAAACCTTAAGTGGAACACTAAGATGTAGCATCCCACTACATTAATTGTCACTCAGTTGCAACAAGAAAGCACTCTATGCAATGATGTTACGACATTTCCAGACCCACCATTCAATGTTCAATAAATTACCACAGCAGTTTAATACATCAAACCAAATAGATATTTTCAGTTCTTACTTGACTTTTGTTTCAAAATACAGAAAATTTATGTATTTTTAATTTAGTGATCTGTGCCATCTTACTATTGTTAGTGTTACTGGGAATATTGTCATTAAAGATCAAAAGATATCATTAGTCCAGAAAGTGAACATTGAACAGGTATCAGGTTAATGAATGGATATTACTAGGGACATTGAATTTTCGCGATGCACGAAATCGCGAAATGTGAAAAAAAGATGCAATTTTGAACATTCTGCATGTAACTACACCCCCAACGATGAAATATCCATGAGTTTTATTCGCGAAGTAATGCGAAATGTATGCCTTTCCACGAAATGAACGCTTTTTCGCGAAATAACTGTGAAATATCATCAAATGAAGTAGAAAACACGCAAAAACCGGCAATCAAGGTTTTGCGCGCAAACTGTCTATTTGTAACGAAGCGTTTGCCTAATGTTTCCTACCACTTGCAGCTGAAGAACGTTTTATCTTCGATCACATCAGCAAGATGCTGCAAATTTGGATTTCCCATGCACATAATCTCAGTTCGAAAACTTCGCTCCCTGTCAAGCTGCATTCCTTTCTTCCCCCGAATGTCTACTCAACTTCCAGTTTCATTGAACTTGCTAGCTGTAGCAGCGATAAGATTAGTCTGTTTCCGCACATCAAGGGAAACAATAGTGTCATTTGTGTTCAGTTATGAATGAATTTTGTTTATCATCATGTGATTTTTACATGTGTTTGTGTATGTGCAGTAGTCGTCATTATTTTATTTGTTGGACAGCAAGGATATCCTTTAAATACACACAATGAATAAATCACTTGAGATATGCAATTTAGAAATGAAGTGATTTTGTGTTGATGTTTTCTTTATGGTTGGACAGCTAAGCACTTGTGTATGTGTACAGTATATAAAAATGAAGTAGTTTATCAATTTATAGCTCTTTTGTATGTTGTTTCCTCTCATAAGGAAAAAATGTGTGCCAATGTTTTTTTCCACCACTGGTATATACCGCTGATCTAACATTTTATTTACCGCTCTCCTCAGTTTTTTATTTACCATAAATTTGTCTCCCTAGCTATTACTATGCTAAGATACTTTTATCCTTGGAAAATATGCATCAATACATCACCTTTCTTTCACCACCAATGTTTGCCTGAGCAAGAAGACAAATCACACTGCCAACCCTGTTGACACAGTACTGTCATCATTTTTAAAAACACTCAGAGGCTGACCAAGGCAAAAATCATTGTAAAAATACACTACACACATAACATTTCCTTCCTCTAACAGGGTCTTCTTCAGACAAATTCACACTACATTAGTGCATTTTTTTTTCTAAATTAGTGTGAATCCTTGTCTGAAGAACACCCTGTTAGAGGGTGAAAACGTTATGTTTATAGTGTAGTTTTTACAATGAATTTTGCCTTGGTCAGCATTTGAGTGTTCTTTAAACATGGAAACAAGGCTTAAGTGTTGTCATCATTTTATGCTATGTAGTATTTGAATCACTACAAACAGATGTCTAATGAGCTAGGATTTTTATATCTGACCAGAAAATATCTTTAATAATATTCATAAGAAATTTTGTAGTAACAAATCTGCACTATGATAAACAGCACCCACTTATGTGTTCCGCTGCCACTCCTCTGCATTATTGTTTTAAGTACACTTTATGCACATATAAGCTAATCGGAACTGGTTCAACCGTAATAAGTGGAATATGAATCACCTGTGCAACATGCCTCCACCAGGTATCAAGCCCGGGACACCTTGATCACAAGGCATCGACGTTACCACCATTTCATCATGCCTGCATGGTTTTCAGTACAGTGAAAAGGTGGGAGAAACATTTTAGAGATGGTAACACAGACATTGTTGATAAGCCTCGTGGTGGAAGACCAAGAACAGCTTAAACGTGAAACAACATGGACCGGATTGACGAGCTTATGCAAAGTGACTGGATAATTTCTGTAAGGGAAATTGCACATATCTGAACATTGGACACAGTGCTATACAGGAATTCATAAAGACTCTTCGTCATCACATGATTTGTTCAACATAGGTGCCACGGTGAATGATGAGGTTCATCAGTGGTTATGTCATGTCGAAATGGACTTTTGCAAGAGTGGCATTTGCCAGTTGCCATTACGGAGGTGCAAATGTGTTGACCAACCTGGATGTTACGTGGAAAAGTAACAAGGTCCAATTTATGTATTACCATAGGTAGAATAAAAATAGTGGTTTCTGACTTTGAGTAACATCACTTGGCTCATTACTTTCAGTACATACCTTGTACAAAAAAGGATAATCACTAAGTCTTATAAGAATAAGGCTATAATACTTTCAATATTACCTGAAATAGATCCAAGGTAGCTGCTTTGATGAAACCCCTATCAGCCTCTCCTCTAGCCATAGCCATGTTCGCAAAAGCTGTTAGTAGATAGTAAGACTCTGCATCAGGAATAGTTGTTATCTTCTCTTCAAATGCTTGCCTTGAGTATGAATCTGTGATTTCCTTCTCACAATCTACAACAGAGCAAACTATGGTCAGCGGACAATGCCTAATAATTTAAGAGACAAGTGAGTAGTGTTGTAAAATTTAAATAAATTTACCAATATGGAAATTTTTTTAATCACATCCTTAGGCAGTGGTACCAAATTAAGTTCAATGTAACCCTCAGCGAACAGCTAGTTTCAAACAAAACCACTCAAATTATGTGCTTCTGGATGACTGGTATCAAAGAAAACTACTATCACGTATCAGTACTTAACATATAATTTCTTTAAAACTGCAGACAATAATTCAGTTCTGTCTTTCTTGTTCATTTATATGCATATGAAGGTTTGACATACTGGAATGACAAAACAATATATTTATTGTTACTATTTTAAACAAATGCATTTTCAAAATGTTGCTTCTTCTCCTCCAAAAATTATGTTCAACCACCTATTGTTCCTGGTGTGTTTTACTTTTCTATATATTTGGTCTAGGAATTAATTTGTGCGGTTGTTACGCACACATTGAAGCTGTAGTTCAAACACAAAATACATAAATACCTTAAGAAAAATATTGTCCATCGCGAGCCACCACTTTCGCCCATCTGTCAGGCAAGTTACGGATTCCGTGGCGAAAGAAGTCCCTCATAGTACACCACACCTTTCATATCCCACCATATGCACAGCATAACCTTTGCACAGTGAATATCTCGTTTCGGTTGTGATGGACCTGGTTCACCTGGCTTCACCCAGGCCTTTTTTCGTTTCGGGTTCTCGTAATGGATCCACTTCTCATCGCCAGTAACAATGCGATGCAAAAACCACTTTCTTTTCTGTCTTTGAAGCAGCAATTCGCAAATGGTTTTTCATCTTTCAACGTCTCTGTCTTTCAATTCATGTGGAACCCAATGTGACATTTTTTTAATCATTCCCATGGCTTTGAGGTGTTTGGAAACTGTTGTTTGATCAACGCCTAATGCTTCTGCAAGTTCTTCCTGCGTTTGACACGAATCCTGATCGAGCAATGCTCCCAATTCTTCGTCTTCAAATTTTTTGGGCTGTCCAGGTTGCTCTTGGTCTTCCAGGCCGAAATCACCACTTCTAAACCGTGTAAACCACTTCTGACACGTTCGCTCAGCTAGCGCATGGTCACCATACACTTCCACCAAAATACGATAACTTTCGGTAGCACTTTTCTGCATGTTAAAGTAATGAAGCAGAACACCCCGCAAAAACACTTTATCTAGCACGAACTGCACCATGTTCAGTTGACTACAAAATGCTGTTGTTGACGCGTCAATCAACTGCCCTATACTACGAACGATGCGCGTGGACAGGAGTTTTCAACGCATGTGTGGATACACGGAACTGTGGGACGATACGCTCGTTACGCCATCTCTTGTCCAGGTGCACGAATTAATTCCTAGACTAAATATAATAATGAAAACAACTTGTTCACAGAGTATGCAAATTAGAGGTCCAGCAGGAGACATCCAATTTTCAAAATAACTCGAAAAGTACGATTTTTTTAAAGTTAGTTTCATATTTTCAGCTTTCTATTCAAAATTGGGGGATGGGGATTACATGTCCTCGAAGAGTGGTCCTTTGTCATGCTTCCCTGCAAAATTGGTCCATATAGTGTCGATAGGGTCAACACTAGAAGCGATTTTGCAGAATTATTTTCTGTAAGCTGGAACACTGCTTTTCTTATATAGGGTGGTGAATATTATATCAACCAATATCAGTTGGCAACTCTGTGGGAATGCAGGTTTGCGTGCCAAGGTGTTTCCCATACTTAGTCAGCTGCAAACCTCATAATCAGTCTTTCAAGGAACATTTGCCTCTTCAGACACATATCGCGCATTCATACAAAAACGTTCTATTCAGGAGACACAGAAGGCACTGCACTGAAGAATGCCAGAGGACATGCCTCCTCTGACCTGGAGACATCTGTTTTTGCATACTGCCATTGGCTCTGTGTTGTCTGACTCATCATATTATGTTGCGATGCTCTGGCGTGCAATGATGGCAAGCCTCGTCACAGTGTTCACTCCATCTCCTGAATAGAATCCGTTTGGAGGAATGAGGCATTCCTTACATGTCTGAACAGGGGAACATTCCATGGCAGACAGATTGCGAGACTTGCAGCTGCCTAACCATCGTAGTCTTCTTTTACACATGCACATCTGCGTTCCGACGGGGTTGCCAACTGATATTGGTTCATGCAATATGCAAAACCCTGTATATTGTTATTTTTTATTCCCCCACCAAGTATGCGATTAATTTCAATGTGACTTTGCATGGTTGTAGGAATATAGCATTGCTACATACTACATTTTTTGATCACTTTGGGCTATTGTGGTGGCCATAGGGGCATGCTGAATATAAAGTTTTGTGTTTATTTTTATTTTCATCATCATTGGGAGGTAAAATGCATACATTTCACTTCCACTAAGAGTATGTCCATTCCAAAAAAAAAAGACATGTCTCCAAAACAATTAGTTTCGTTCCAAAGAGGCTCCCATCCACTCAAGGTTAATATAAACATCAAGAGCTCCTTATCAGCATCAGAAATATGATGATGCGTGTATGTTATTCACTCTAAATAGGACATGATGTAACTGGCACCAACCGGCTAACAAAAGGAGTAAATGGATAATGTCCAATTGTTACTGCATGCTAATAGAAAAAACCTGATGAAATGAGGTTTCAATTAACCTAAGCTAGCAATACTTCTTGGACATTTCCCAATTTCATTACACAACTACAGCAGTCAGTCACAACCAGAATGGATATCTCCCCTCCCCATCCCATATGTTGTTCTATTGATAGCATAATACAAGAAACTAAAAATAATGGGACACATTTTTTTATTTTTCTTGCAAAGTTTCTTTTTTAACCTGCTGCTCTGTTTACGTCAAAGTGAAATGAAATATATTTTGATTTGAGTTTTTGCATAAAAATTCCCACACAATTGCCTAATAAAAAAATTTAGGGATGATATAGCCCAATTTCATTACACAACTACAGCAGTCAGTCACAACCAGAATGGATATCTCCCCTCCCCATCCCATATGTTGTTCAATTGATAGCATAATACAAGAAACTAAAAATAATGGGACACATTTTTTATTTTTCTTGCAAAGTTTCTTTTTTAACCTGCTGCTCTGTTTACGTCAAAGTGAAATGAAATATATTTTGAGTTTTTGCATAAAAATTCCCACACAATTGCCTAATAAAAAAATTTAGGGATGATATAGCCTAGATCAATCAATACTCTATCTCCAATGTCAGTGCATTGCTTTATCTGCAAAATTTCCAATAATTTTATCAATCCAATACTTCTGTAAAGAGAGTGAAATTTACTGGAAATTTGTAATTTTTTAATCAATGTGTATGTATAATTCATATACCCTGATGGTGTAAAGTAAATTTCATTTCTTCTTCTATGGTAAAAAACATTTCATACATTTATTAAGGAATACTAATGAGCCACTTGAGAATATTTATGTCTTTATATTAGATCATTGTATATAGATATACATTTTATATCAATGTAAGCAACAAATTCACATAGCTCCATCCTTCATTTATTTAATAATGAAACACTGGTTTTATATACTAAACTTTGCATTTTTCCTCAATAAACATTCTATCTTGGTGAATTCAACACAGCAAAATGTTATAAGATTTTCCTGATTTAACATGTTCTCTATTTTAAGTGTATTTTGGCTTGGATAAAATCAAAGTGTCGCTGTATATGTTCTGTCCAGTGAAAAGGACGCTACATTTTAAAAGTATCTTTGCTACAGCTGCCGCTACTCTTCCAAAATTGTAGCTTCACCAAAAAGCAGCTCGCTACTCTACTCATCTGCGCTACTCGCTACTTTTGTTGTAGTTCTGCATAAAAAAAAAACTTGAAACAAGCACATGGATATTCAAAAGACGCCTCTAGTATGATAGTTGTACTTACTGGAAAATAGATCGTTATTTAGTATCATAATTCCCGTAATTCGTTAGATGTTTGCTCTAACATTGCGAATATCTGGTATATATGGTCTTTGGTATAGCTATATGAGCAACAGATAGAGCGATGCATTACTTAAGTTTTCTGTTGGGAATGCTTCCCTGAAGACACAGTGAAAATTTTGTCACCTTGTAATCAAAGGGCTCCAGGTTCGTTACTTGGCAGAGGCACTAGTGAATCTGTTCCAATCTCGATTAGCTTATCTGTGCATAAAGTGGACTCAAAACAAAAACTAGGAAGGATGCCTAGTTGGGAGGATGGGACCTACTCCTCCATTCCCCACACAACTCATCATCATCATTCATCATTCTTCCTCATTCACACAATTAGCCAAAAGTGGCAGAAAGCAGGCTCTAGATAACAGAATAACAAAATAAACCCCATCCTCACTGTCATGATTAGCAAAAATTACAGAAAAATAAACGACGTAAAAGTAGAAGAAATACATACATTTGGAAACTGTATATTAACCAAAGAAAATTATCGTTTCTGCAGAAAAGTCAATAACTTGTACATACTTTTTACAATATCATAAAATATATTGAGGAAACTAATGTGTAAACCCAAGTGTTCTAAACGTATTGCAACTTTAAAATTTGTGAACAAATATTATGATGAAAATAATTGTAATAATCTCCCTGGGCCTAACCTATTTCTTTCAAGACCAATTATACCCAGGATATCTCCTTTACATTTTGTAGGGGGTGTTAAGGGACATTTGACTCGTCATAGTTCACATAATGGGGCTTTTATCAGTCACATAGTTACACATATTATTTTGTATCTTCTGATCCCATTGCAGTCCAAGAATGATTTTTTGATATGTTTTTAGAGTATGGTATGAGGGACCAAATATATTTTTTTCACGATTTTTGGTGATGACGTGTTTTGAAATATTCAAGGTCAAAGGTCAAGGTTACGTGACAAAATTATATTTTTATCCAAAGGTAGGCTTGTTATATATCACTGGAAAGCTTGTTCAATTCCCTGTACAATAAGCTTTATTTGAACTTCCTAGGCGAAATAGGGGCGGAGTTACAGCAGATTTAGTATAATTAAGCGGGCTCAAAAAGGGCAATTTATGCTAATTTTGACCTTGAATAATTTAACAATTACAAGATGCACGAAACTAAAAATTTTCATAGTTACTAAGTTCTATTCATAGTTTCAACTCCCCAAATTTCATAAAAATTGGAGATGGTCAGGTTGTGGGCTGTGTTGATATCATATGGAATGACTCTGTAGAAAAATTTTTGCTACAACTACAGGAATTTTGTAGCTTCGCTACAGCTGCAATTTTCAAAATGTAGTGCTGCTACAGCTACCGCTACAAGTTTTATAGCTAGCTACAGTAGCGATGCTACTTCCAACCACTGGATCTGTCCAATTAAATAACTGATATACCAAAAATGCCTGGTTTAAAATTAATCACAATATATCATTTTTAACTTGTTTCATTATGCAAATGCAACTAAGAACAGTTGCAACTATTTTTATTAAGCACACATGCTTCAATTTAGAAATATTTTTTTCATTCCAGCAATATTTTGCAAGTAAGTCATAAAGTATAATATTGAAATGTAACAATGATTTCATATATCATGTCATGCAAATTCTACTGCAAAAAAACTAAGACTGCTCGGTATAGTACATAAGCGGAGTTGAACTGCCTGTTGCAGATATATGAGATTTTTTCTTTCAAATGTTGGCTCAATGAACTACCATGTACGGCTGAGCTGAATTTGTATTGGTCGATACTAGTAGGATCGGTATCAGAAAGTACTGGTTGGTTGTTATTTACAGACACCAGTCAATACTTTTCCAGTGTTTTGATCATTCCACATGAAATCTCCCTGATTTCAAATTGCAATTGTGAGGAAACTATTCGACACAGAGCCTTGTGGTTTGCGGCACCATGTAAAGCAACTGAAAAAGGAGTTGTTGTTTTCTTTTTCACTTCTTCATGGGCTCCTTTCGTAAACCTCAAAATGTCTAGCCGATACTCAATCGCAACCCAGGTGCGCACTAGCATGTCAGGGGTGATGGAGTTGATGGCATTCTCAATTAACCTGCAGAGATCACGAAGGTCACATACAGGTGAAGTGTAGACTGTGTCTTTTACATAACTCTGCAAGAAGAAATGTGATTTGTAAACTGACTGTGATGGGCTTCTCTTGAAGGGCTGCCTAATTACCTCTACAGTTTTATAAGATGTGCATTTTCTGCCAGAACCTAACTGGCAGGAACTTGTCATACCAAACCTTAATTGTCTTTATGTCTGGTGTCTCCCATTCAAATGTATGTCTGAAATTTCTTAGGACTGAAATTAGCGACTTCAGTTCCGCACACCACATCACACACTTGTACTGTCGCCATCGTTGCTAATTACTCACCACGTTACTTTTTTTTTTTAAAAAAAAACACACACTTTTGACTTGCTTTACATAATGCCGCACACCACAAGGCTCTGTGTCGAATAGTTTCCTCACAATTGTAATTTGAAATCAGGGAGGTTTCATGTGCACACCCTATATATCATCTGAAACAATGTAGTTTGTGATTACCTAACAGGTATTTTCATATTCTGATGTACTGTTATTTAAATGCTTTTAAACTATGTCTAACTTACCCTGTTGCTGATATGATCCTGACGCAAAAGTATCCTCCTCCTGATAATCCTCATGTAAAATGTAAAACAATCGCCACAGCATTGATGTAGACACAACATTGTATGGTATTACGGCCAAGTACTGCCATGCACCCAATTTCTGTGAAGAGAAAATGCACTTGGTCGCTCGCATAAAGAAGTTGTCGTACTCAATCTGCAGTCTCTTCAACATGGCTGGGTCGGAGGCTATGTAAGATGTTCTGTAGTTCTCCCAATGATCAGAAACATACTGCACGGTATGCCGAATAAGCCTTCCCAGTCGTTTGGCAAACTGCTTGTACCTTGGATTGTTGTACGTCTTTAAACCTTCCTTCAACAACTTCACAAATATGGTCGAGAAGGCAAACAACTTTAGCATGTTATGCTCGCTTACTCTGGAAATATCATAAATATCAGTGTCATCTCTGTAGTCGATCATAAGAACGTGTCGAAAGAGAGCGTCCATTGGGATTTGGTTGAGGAGAGATACCAAGTCATTTTCTTTGAATCTCGACCAAGAACCTTCTATGTCGTCATCCTCTTCTCCGTCCGAATCAACCAATACCCACACACTGTCTTCACCTGACATATTCTCCTGCATGGCTGCATGTATGTGTTCCAGAAAGGACTCACGTTCTCTAACTGGAAGCAACAGCGTAGCCAAGACTGTGAGTAAATGATCGAGGCAAGGGTTTCCAAAAGTTGAACTTCCTCTCTCCACGACCGGTAAGGGAATCTGAACGAACTCGCTCCCCCACGAACCCACCCCGGCAGGAGATCTCAGCACGTGATTCAGGACAAAGAGATGATCCTGGAAGGTTCCAATGCGTAACAAAATCGACACCAATCTTCCAAGCCACTCGCGAGTGTCCACGACAAACTGCCGATCCTTGATTGATTTTCTCTGAAACATGAACAATATGCTGATGCAGCTTTTAAAATTGTCCATGCACATTGCTATTCTACCCGACGGATACTGCAAACTGCCACTTACTGGAGCATTGTGGGGCAGGCTGTGTAAATCTGGACAAGAATTAACAACATTTTGGATATAATTCTCTATTTGCAGTCTGTGCACTTCTGATGAATATGAATTGAGAGAATGCACTTGGTGGACCAAGTCTTTTATATTATTCAATGTTCTGTTGACTATCACAAGAGAGGACTCATTAAATTTAGATACTTGATACTCATGTGAAGCTGCAACTGGATTTCCATCTTGGCATTCACCTTCATCAGAAACCATCATAGTCTCTGTCGTCCACAGCAACTGCTGCAACTCTTTATAATCTCTCTTGAAGTTGTCTACGTCTTTGATGTTGCTGATTAATCTGTTTCTTACCCTAAGGTAGTTCATGAGAAGCTCATACAGTTCGTGTTTCTGCAAGCTCTTCTGGCCGTCAATAAATTGGGCAATGAACTCACTGTTACATTCCAGCTCATTGTTTACGTACAACGACAACAACTGTGATTCTGAAAATGGTTTAATATCACAATCAATAACCGGTTCACTAGCCTTCACTATATCTTGTATATTTATCTTCTGACCTGCGACAACCTCAGGACTTGATGTTTCAGTTTGATCTAGCATATTTCTCTGGATCACAGACTCAATAACCGGTGCTGTCGGTTCTATGTAAGACTCCTGATGCTCACTCAATATGTCACATGCTGCATCAAAAACTTTAGCGTCCACTTTCGTCTGAACTTTTGGCTTATGCATCGGTGAGCATAGCTTGGTATCCACTTCACTGCACTTCAGTTCCTCTACTTGACTAGATAACTGTCCTATCTCTTTCAATTCCGTTTCCACGTTCTCCCCGATCATGGCACCCTCTCCTAGCTCAACTCTCGGAGACTCGATCACTGCACTCACAATGTGTGTGCTGGCTTCGCCTGGTGTTTCCAACTGATTATCGCTCTCAACTATGTCACTCCAACGCATGCTAAATTCGCTACTGAAACTTGTACTGCAGGCAGTATTCTCTTTGGGCCTATGCACAGGAGCAATTTCTTCTTGCTTCTCATTCTTGTTCTCCGCAGAAGTCCAAAAATCATCTTGTCTGGCACTATCTTCCACACTGGCATTTTCAATTTCAATCTGAATGCTATCTGGGCCACACTGAAAATCCTCTAGTTTAGGTGGATCAGGAACATTTTCAACATCTTCTACAGCTGCTTGCTCCTTTCTTCTACTCTGTAAAACAAATTATAAACAATTAAAACTAATTACACAATAATTTGTATTACACAAAAATTAAATTGTACATAAAAATTGACTTTGCAAAAATTTCAGCAAAAAATGCTCGACGAGGACTTGAACCTAGATCTCTGACATACTATGTCACTGCTCAAACAACAGACCTATTGAGCCAGCACTGCCTTTGCTTAATTTTTTGCTGTCGTTGTTTGACCTATAGCTCAGTTTGTAAAGCAATGGCAACAGGAGCAGAGCACCCCCTATTCAATACCTATATTGAAAACATTAACACTTACATATTCGTATTCACATTGAGTGCCCGAATGTTAGGTATTAGTGAGGCCGCTGTTATTATATACAACAGCCAAGCATTACAAGAGAAGCTGTATTTTACTGTACTGTCAGCAGTCTCTATAAAGATCAGAGGCTGTTGTCTTTTGTTTCGTCAGTATTGTTGTTAAGAATTGTTTCATCTCATGTTTTAAGTGGCCTGTTTGTGTTTTTCGATATTTGCTCAGTGAATTCTTTTTTGGCATTGTTGTTAAACGGTTTTATTGTCCAACTACTTGTTCCTCTTTTCTCCAAGTCGACTGGAAACAAAATTTTCAGATGCTTTCAAGATATCATCAGGTCGTGCTCGGGAAATTATTTAACGCGAGTTGTATCGTGACGGGTAGTTTACCTGTTAGTATGTTCTATATGTTCCATGTAACATGTTTAGTAAAGTTCCATTTCAGACTTTGCGGAGGAACCTGAAGTTCACGAAGAAATATTACAGTTCGTTGATGTGGATAGTGCGTCAGAAGAGGATTTTAACAAAGATGAAGTTGACGTTCACTTCGTGTTTTGTTCTGACACCGCAGCATCAGGAGCACACGGAAGATAGCCAATGATGCCACCACAGGGGGCAAGAATCGAAGTAAAAAAAACAAGGCTAGCAGAAATTAAGAGTAGCATAACAAAATGATACTCAAGATGGAATTAGTGTTCATGTATTTATTTTTTTCTTCTAGGCAGCCAAGGACATGGGGATTAGTGATGATATGATGAAAGGACACTCACAAACATCCATGCCCACGCAGGGATCCGAACCCGGGACCCCTGGCATCGTAGCACGATGTCCTAAACACGCCACCACGGAGGCTGGCTATTATTATTATTATTGGCACTTTTACTTGCCCCCCCCCCCCCACCAACAAAAATTTGTGGTTACGCCTCCGCTAAAACATGAGTGCATATTTTATACTTTCCTTACTTTCAACATCTCACTCCCTAAATTTTATTCTGCACCCACAGATGATTGGTTAATCCTGGTAACGCCACTGAATGGCACAGCATGCCAGGGACTTGGGTTTGAGTGCTGGTTGAGCATGCATTTTTCGCTGAAATTTCGATGCAGTACATCTCTTGCATGTGCCAATTCGTAAAGTAAAAATTCACTCGTATATAAAAACGAAGTGTGGTATAACTTTCTACATTCTCAATATTTCATTGCATCTTTCTCCCAACAGTTACTTTTGTAATAAGTGGGAATTTGATATGTGCATAAGTTTTTTCTGCATGTAAATATAGGCCCCATAACTGACCTACAAATTTCTGATTATAATAAGTAGAGCCTTAATAACAATTTATTTTATTTTATATAAAAACATATATAGTACCATTGAACCTTTGTACTAGTGCTAGCAAGTGAAAAATTTTGCATGTTCATGTTGCTGTTGTTCTAGGTCTATTGAAGATTTTAGCACATGGAGATGTGTTATGGTGAAGTAATTTACACTCCTGTTCACATTTTTAAGGGTTGAACAGTTGAAATATGTGAAATATCTGAACAGGAATGTACCTCTGTTACTTTGCATGATGGCTTCACACAAGTGAATTTAACACCTGACATGACAATCCAAAACAACACTAGGTGGAACGTTACATACAGCTTCATACATACAAAATATTAATGACAAAAGTCAATAAATTTACAATGAATAATTATTTTACATTCAAATGTATTATAAAATAAAGTAAATCAATTACAAAGGACTGAAAAGTTAAACCAAAAAGAAGTGAAGCTACTGTTCCAAGTATTGCATTTACTGGTGTTAATAATTCTATGTTGTTAGGTTAGGAGTGCTAAGTTTTTAGGCTTTGCATTTGCACCTGTTCTTTCCCTATTTCAGTGTGCATACACATGGATTTTATGAATAAAAAACTATGAAAGTACCCCACGATAGGAGTATTATATTCCATAAAATATTGACATAAGCAAGTGTGCCACATATATATCTTGCACGTTTCTAATGAGAAAATACATCTCCCTTAATATTTGCTTTAAGTACATAAAATGCAGATTTTGTCTTCAAATTCCTAGTGGTGGACTCCATGCACATCATGCTATAGAGCTAGGGGTCCTGGGATTGAATCTCGTATTGTCTGACATTCTAATTCAACATACTGTGTGACACAATGTAAGATAACTTTGGTCAGGTATTTCTAATGGGACAGTTAGTAAGATCCAAGATGACCCATGAGGTACATTACTGCTTGATAAATATGATTGTAATAAGTAGAGCCCGGAAGTTTGGCAAAATGCCTCTTTTTATCTACTGGATATATTGATAAAATTTTTCCGGATATACATTTCTTATGTTGTTTCGAATGTTTTAGAAGCCTTTTCATTTTGCCTATTTTGCCTATTTGGGACCCCACTGCCTATTTTTAATAATAATGCCTTTTTTTGCATTTTTCAATGAAATTGGACCATTTTTTTTAAAAAAAAAAGTGTGTTTATAAATTATTTTTCTCCCAAAAAACATTGTTGGCATTTATTTTTCTTCCGTTTATTATGTGAATAATTTTCGCTTTATTTAAGTAATATTGAACTCACACATGTTTCAACATTGCTGAAGGAGAAAAGTATTTCATGCTGAGATAGGATATTGGCTTTCGGTTAACATTTCCTTGTGCATGATTGCTGAAAACCTGTTACAGAACATCTGCACAATTACGTCATTACGTCCGTGTCAGGACGTTATTGACAACAAACAGCACTAATGCCCAAGGGCCTTTGCATGCATTCCAAAATCAAGTTCTCTGTCTTTAGTTTAGTTCTGCACTTTGGAGGGAAACGATCGTGTATTTGTCATCATGCCGAAATTTAGTGTGCCATTAAGTGGTAAGTTACATGGTTACGTGCGTGAATTTGGTGAAAATTGAAATGCTCTTCCCAATGTAGATTTTAACATTTTGCCAGAAATTATAGGTATAAGTAAGCGACTTCCAAATGTGCCTTTTTTTGTTTATTTTGCCTTTTTTTTTCATTTTTAGTGCCTATTTTCCACATTATAAATGCCTTTTTGCCTGCCTATTTTAACGAAAATAAATGCCTGAACTTCCAGGCTCTAGTAATAAGCATAGCAAACTACATATCTGAGTTAATCTCAGCTTTCTTCAATTTTCTGCCTCATGCACTAATTTATGCAGAATGTTTGTTTCAGATGATATGCTACTACATAAAGTGAACCAAACAGAATTAAGAAACTCAGAAATCTTCAACTTCTTAACTTTACAAAGAAGTTATCCTACAAATACATTCCACATGCTGAAAAATCTATAAGCACAAATGAAATCTGACCTTTTATGTGTACATTTGTTAACATGTAGAATTTTAAAATGCTGACAAATAGTTTTCGATCTTTAGCATGTGTAAAATAAATATTTAGTGAAGTTGATATACAAAGTTTGCAGAATGAGCACTGTGGTAAATAGGTATAGGAAAGATTTTCAATTCCCTGTACAAAAACAAAAGTTATTTGTACAGAGTTGCCCATCATCATTTTTGTTTATTCCTTTTTTATGGTACTGTTTGTTTAAAAAATAATAACATTGTTCTCAAGCTAATATAGAGAGTACTGTATTATGAAATGATTTTTACATGTTTCAATGTGCTGAAACTGAAAATGGGACCAGGTTCTGATAGTTTAATTATGAATTTATCATTTTCAACAGACATTATTTACATGACTCGATTTCTAATTATGTCTGTTAACACACGTTGCAGAGTCTTAGTGGTTACTTAATGTGTGTTATTACGGAGAACTATTATTCCCTTCCGTATGCTTCTATATAATTCTTTACTTGTGAACAGCTATTTACTTACGATCGTCAATATCCAATACAGAATGCTGCTGTTATCTACTCCACATGTGAGAGAGTGCGAAGGGCTATTTTGTTGCTAAATGCTTTTGTTGTTATATTAGGTTATGTTTGTCAGGTTTAAGGCTTTAAGCAGTAGAATAATGTCCCTAAATGCATTAAACAACTCATCACATAATATCTGGTCTCGAGCACTAAAGTCCCTTCGAGCTTTACATGAAAATGTGCAAAATCCGTGTCCAAGTCGACCGACCGGAAACTACATTTTAAATAATAATTTCTCCAGTAAGTAATGCTTAATGAAGCTTTTAACTCCATGCTTTGAACTTAATCCCTCAATAATTTCCAGTATTCTAAAGAATTTCCTAATACTCCCATACAACTTGCAAAAAATCATTAATCATTCAAAACCGTTACGCGAAAATTACCTCTTATTTTCCTCTCATCACATCAGGACTTTAGGCAAATCGTTACTACTTTCTTCTAGTCAAAACCCCTATAACTCATTTATTTCGTAGTTTTTAACATTGCTACTTATTTATTATGCATTGCGGAACATTCTATAAAATGTAATTATGAATTTATCACTGAAATAATTTCAATTTTTCATATTACGAGTAACTATTGTTGTTCCTTTTTTTTTGCTTGCGTGACACAATATGGCACGAGCGTTCTGGACCATTGCACGTTGTGCTTGTGTTTTGTCGATTTGGAGTGGGTATGCAGTATTTCCAACCTTCTAAACCAAAAAATACCTACTTCCATGTTATTAACTTTCTATTTTTTCCCGGGTTTGGAATTATGCTAATACCTAAAATTTGGGGTCGTATAACTATTGACATTAATTATCGATAAAAATGATAAAAGGATGACAGAAAATACATTCGGGAACTTCAACAATGCTACAGAAAGTGATTTGCGTAAGTAGTTACAGAATCGAAATAATGAGTAACAGTAAGTACTCGTAAATGTAAGAAATAGATATTATTTTCGTTACAAATAGGGTGACCAGACGTCCTCTTTTATCCGAACATGTCCTCATTTTTAGATGTCTGTCCGGCGTCCAGGCAGATTTTTTAGAAATCAGTAAATGTCCTCCATTCTTTGAAAGAGTATGGCATCGACCATAGCAAATGTGCTGCATAGAGAATGTTTCCACACATAACGATCATCATATCACTTGGGGTGCGTTAAGTATTTGAGCAATCCTCACCTAGCATCTGGGATCAGAACACGAACACTTTCCCGACTGAGTCATTAGTAGGGTGCGGATTTATAGGCACCAAAAACCTCTCAAATAGGCACTTAAAAAGGTACTACATACTATAAAAATGTACGAAAATAGACACCCTAAAATTTAAAATAAAATGGGTAATGAATGTGACCTTATTTCAATTTTCTCTTTACATTATACAGTTATACTGTATTAGAACTTCAGTTTATACATAAAAGTGCGCTAACGATTAACAAACTATTAATACTCTTTTCATCGAAATTCACATTTGTGGGGAATCATCAGTTAAAGTATGTGTGCATTTGAACAAACGATGGAAAAAACCATTTGCATCATTGTAACAAAAAAATGTAAACAGTGGTCAAGTTGAGAGCCTCAAATCTGGCGAATACCAGATAACATCAACAAAGCCTTCTTCAATGTAGGGAAAGTCAAAGGCACGTAATAAAAACCTGAAGTATGCAAAAATTGCAGAATAGCAATTTTTTCGCACGATTAAGCAAAATAGATACTAACCCTCGAAAAAGGCATTTATAGGCACTATAAAAATGCATTTTTGGACTAGAAACAGCATGAAACGAACTTTAAACATTAAAGCCTGTGTTTTACTACAAATAAATAAAATAGGCAAAATTCCACAAAATTCCATTAGTATTATTCTAACTCGTTGCTTCACCCTTTGAGACTGCAGGAATGCAGGTAGTCTGTAAAAGTAAAGTGCTCACCTGTGCTTTGCACCACGCGATGAAGACGTATAGGGGGTGTGGAGTTAGGGCCCCAATCTTTATTGGTCGCGGCCGAAGGTGGGGCTGCTGTGATCAGCACCAAGCCCTTGGCCGCTTTTGCCCCCCTGAGTTTCCTCCAGGTATCCACTTTATACGACGCTGGGTGAGCGTCGGAGCCGCTTGAAGAGGTAGAAAAAATCCCGGATCTCCGCCGCCGGGGATCGAACCTCTCTCTCGCATGGCAGTCAGATGCCCTAACGACTGAGTCTGTGCAGTTCCTTTTCGATTGATTGATTTGGTTTATTTTACTTTGCTTTTCTGCCACTTTTCGCTAATCGCGAAGATGGGTATGAGCGATGATATAATGATTTTGATGAAGGGACACTAGCAAAGAACACCCATACCAGGCCCGGGATTAGAATCCGGGACCCCTGGCATTGTGCTAACCACTCCGCCACAGAGATCGGCCAGTACCTTTTCAAATTATACATAGACGATACAGAAACGCGTAGTGAAAATTTTGATTATTAAGTAATATTTACTTTCATGAAATAACGAAGCGAAAGTGTAAATTCAACAATGATCTTCCAAGAAAATATCCGGCTTTTAAAAGGATGGAAGAAACGAATATGAGGTAAGTGTAAGGTGGCTGTCACTTTCCCCTGCTTTTGAAAGAGTGTAAGAGTTGTTCCTGGCATTAAAATCATATTTCTTGAAACAATCTAAACTACCTACAATTTTAATTTGGTTTTTGGAAATAAGTTAAAATAAATGTTACTTGTTACATTTGCATTCACTTGTGGGGATATTTCATTTTAATATCCAAGAATTAGAAAATTATGTGCTACAAATTGTAGATATTCTTTGTTATTTGTTAAATAACAGATTAGGAGATTGTTTTCTTTGCTTTGGTAAGAGGCAGTTATTGAAAGAGATCACTTGAAAAGCATCTGTGAGCAAGGCGTTGGTAAGACTTTTTTAATATTGCTTAAGGCAAAAATCTGATATTCCCCGGACACCTATAACTTCTTCGTTTTGTCAATTTTTGACATTTGTACTTACCTATCTGGAACGAGTTTACAATACCGGACCACTCTCCAATTTCTATGAAATTTCGCCTACTCTAATTGTGAACTCCTAATCACGAATCTGCATGTAATAATTGGCTAGAATTAAACGAAATAAAATATGTTTACTTAACTTAATGTAACCCTACCATAAGAACAATAACTCCACGGAAAACGCCATTTTTCCAACATGAAGAAATCAACAGGCAAGAATAGGTATAGTTCTCTTAGCCAAAATATTATTTTTTCTTTGTATTTATGCTAATGGAACCTAACCTAACCTCGTAGGCATTCCTCGTCTGATGTCAGCAAGATTGTTGGGCGTAAAGGAAGACCATTAACGAATTGCGAAAGAAATATTGTTCCGAATTGCTGTGTATGGACAATCACCGGGGTAAATCGCAAGGTTATTTTACAAGATCTACACGTAAATGTACAATTTTAACAAGTGACCGCCAAATATGAACTACAGATACGTCATCAGGACACCGAAATTAGTAAGTAGGCGAAATTTTATAGTAATTGGAGAGTGGTCCGGTATTGTAAACTCATGCCCCTATCTGCTTCGTGGAACATTCTTTAACGTGTATTCACGTTTTTTGATTAAAGTAATTGCAATTTTTCACATAATTTTAACTATGTTTGCTAACCTAACCTAACCACACGTCAATGGTTCGTGGGTCGGAGAATTAATTTTCAACAAAGAACATGAATTTCCGCAATGAAACATTCCCACATCACACAAAACACCTTCCAGATGTTAGACAATGCTACAGGAACTTATTACCGTAAGTAGTTTCTTATGTAAAAATGAAGAAATCTGTCCGGGGAATATCAGATTAGTATCTTGCTTAAATTGTGAGTAATGGCAATGTGGTGCCATTTTTTTGCGGTGTCCTCTTTTTTATTACTTTGTCCTCCTTTTTTGCCATGCTCTGTACTTTTTTTTTGAATGTATGTGGCTGGTCACCCTAGTTAGAAATTCATTATTTCATCTAAATAAATGTTCCACATTCCAGAATAGTACGTTAGGAATGTAAAAAAGTGCGAAATAAATGATTGGTAAAAATTTACTATCCTTCGGACACCTCTAATTTTTTCGTTTAGTCAATTTTTGACATTCGTACTTACGTATCTGCTTCGCGGAACATTCCTGAAGGTGTATAACATTGTTTTGATTAAATTAATTGCAATTTTTCACATTACCAGTACGTCTTTCTGATAGGCCTTTTCGCTTGCCTGAGACGAACTAACCTAACCACGCGCCACTGGTTCGTGGGGCTAGCGCCAATGGTTCGCAATTATTTCCAATTTCTAGATCCTGATACTAACACGACACCAAATTTTAACTATGTTTCCTAACCTAACCACGTGCCAATGGTTCGTGGGGTTAGCGCCAATGGTTCGCAATTATTTCCAATTTCTAGATCCTGATACGGAGCAATTTTACAATACCGGGAATATCTCCGTTTTGTTTGAAAGTAGGCATACTCACTAAATTAGGGATCCTAATCACGAATCTGAAGTTAAAATTTGGCGCTCACGTGTCAAACTTGCAAAATGAGAGGGTCAGTCATCGCAACCGACAATGCACAATTGCTCATTACTTATCGCAAGATTTTCCGATTCGAATACTTAAAGAACGAAATATATATATATTCCTGATATTACTACGACCCTAAAATTTAACTATGTTTCCTAACCTAACCTAACCACGTGCCAATGGTCTGTGGGGATAGCCATAATTCAGGAATTTCTATACGTGAGCGCCAAATTTTAAGTGCAGATTCGTGATTAGGAGACCAAAATTAGCAAGTATCCGAAATTTCAAACAAATTGGAGAAATTCCCTGTATTGTTAAATTATACCCCTAAATGATTTATAGGTGTCACCCCTATAGTAAAGTAGTACCCTAGTTTCTTCTGTAAAAATGAAGAAATCCGTTTTGACTAGATGAAATGAAAACGTTACCGGCAAATCAATGAAAAATGCAAGTTAGATTGTGAGCATCGGGGAATTAATGGCCTGTGAAATCACATGTATACTTGTCTATAGTGAGAAATCGTAGTGAAAATACTCATTATTTTATTAAATGTCTGGCCTCGATTTCAAATGTACAATAAATCGTATATAAAGCATTCCATATAAGCAATTCAATCATGAATCTAGATTTTTCACTTCTACATAAAATCTACAATTATACACTATTCCTAAAATCACATCCGAATGTCTTTGTTATTGCTATAATGCACTGGTTACTTATGTCGTGACACAACAAAATATGTGACACATAAAATAATAAGTACCATTGTCATTATTTTTATTACTTGTTCCACACACCCCTGTTTGTTCAATGGTGTAATGAAACATAAATAAATGTATAAGAACCAATTTTATGAAACTTTAAGCATTATTTACCTGTTTACTCTTCTTATGTTTTTCCATCGTAGCCATGATTGGAATCTAGCAGCCGATTTCAATGATGCCAGTTGTGATTCCTTATGATCTTTCATCAATGATGCCAGTGCAGAGTTCATCACAAAACGGCGCAGGTGGGCAACTGCCCTTGCAAAAGTTTATCTGCTCACAAGATTGCTAACCCAAACAAATTCATGAAAAATCATATATGCTATAGGGAAATATGATTCAATAAATATGTATATTCTGGTTGGATTTCTAAATATTTTGTATTTTTTCTTGCGAATGTTGCTGATTCTAAAAACTCTCCTTTGACGCTGTAGTAGTAGCATAGAGGAGTTAGGGAGTAGAGGATTACCCCACATTTAAACTTCGCTGCGCTTTGAAATTGCATTTCCATCGGTGGCCAGTAGATGGCGCGGCCGTCTTCTTTTGCTGCTCGCAGTAAATAGGGGGGGAGATTCATTGTCCCACTGGAGTGTCCTTCACCACAGAAAGGACAGGGGTGGGTTGTGAAACAGGTTTTCTCAAAACGAGGGGGAATATATGGCTTTTTCTGATTTCATGCAGTTCGTGAATTTACGGAATGAGGACTTTGCCAGGCAGCTACATACCCTACCAGGGCGCGAAATCATTGAAGATTGATTTTTTTTTTGGGGGGGCAAGAAGATTGTGGTCTACACAGACATACACAAACTATACATATATATTATGTATGTGCATGAAACTTTTCAAATTTTCTACCAAGCAACTGACAAGAAAGAGCCTATATGATTAATATTTATAATGTTATTAAATATAAAAGTAAATTACTAAACATGTAAAAATACATTAGTATTTAATACATATAAGGGAATTTATTTGATATTTTTTATGTATCAGATATTTATAACTGCCTTCTCGATTGCGCCGTGAATACGTTTTCGCCTTGCAATCAAGGAGTCCCGGGTTCGATACCTGGTGGAGGCACATAGTGGTTCGGATCCCACTTTAAACTATCGTTTGATTGACTTGTTATTGATTTTTAGTTTTGGTTAATATGTATAGGTTTTCTACCTACCTGTGGGTGATCGCGGCGATAGGGTTGAAATAAAACATTATCTCTTATGCCTTTAGAATCGGTTTGGATGGAAGGGGGAAGGGTGCGTGGTATTCGCATTAACACAAGGTTAGTCGAGCAACTGTGCAGAATAAGGTTAACTAACAATGGCAGTGAGCCTAAAGTATCCAAAGTAAACATATATTGCTTAAATACAGGGTGCTCGGAAATTCCCCTTACAAACTCCTAGGGCTAGTAGAGGGGACTGAGTAGACAATAGTTGGAATAGGAACCCAGGTCCGGAAACGTACCGTTTCTGTGCTACAACCATGACAATGTATGGGATGTGCATGTGTTGGTATGTAACCTGGTAGGCAGTACATGACGTCAGAAGATCACCTGATGGCACGTGACGTCTACAAATTGTTGCGTTCCACTGTCGACACAGGTGTTGATTAATGAATAGTAAGTTTCTTTTTTGTTCCCTTGGCATTGTTACCAAATAAATTTGTTTGTATTATGGACTGAGTCACACGTCATTCACTTCTGTACCTTACGTAACACCTCATCTGACATGGTTGTAATAAATGATTACACTTTAGGTCATCAGGTGATCTTCTGACGTCATATACTGCCTACCCGGTTGCATACCAACACAGGCACATCCGACACATTGTCATGGTTGTAGCACGGAAACGGTACGTTTCCGGACATGGGTTCCTATTCCAAATATTGTCTACTCAGTCCCCTCTACTTGCCCTAGGAGTTTGTAAGGGGAATTTCAGAGCACCCTGTATGTCTGCATTATACAGTGACTCAACTACAGGGGGGACAGGGGCTAATGCGAGCAATTACCCCTTCGATTTCAAATTTTATGCAAATAAAAATTCATTTTGTAAAATTTTCTTGCTTGTTTCGCTCGCATTATCTGCTATTCTTTTTTTCATCAAGTTCAGAGGGGCGGCTATTGGGCACGAATGATCTAAAAAAAGTTGTAAAAGAGAGAATGCCATGGCGTCCAGGGAAATTAATTGCGCACTAATAAATCAATATTGTTTTCAATTGCACAAATTGGATCTAAAAATTTTTGAGGTATCTATCTGCATTTTTCCGGACCTTCTCATCGGACTAAAATGTATGATATAAAGTAATCCCCTCACATTAGCCTTCTAATACTAATAGTAACTAATGTATTCAACAATGTGCTCATTTCTGTTTTGGGGGTTGAACTGGACCTCTAGATTTCCAGTGTTAACCCAGCATCACAAGTTCAATTGAAATCTAGTAGAAGGAAATATGGCGGAACTCCAGCCTTGAAAGACGGGTAATAGGGCGGTGATGGGACTTCATTCACTGAAAATTCGTCACTCAATGAAAGTCGATCGGAAAGACTGAATTCCGAAAAGGATTTCAATTTTAATAATAGTGGACATTATTAATAATAATTTCAACAATAGCATTTCTTTTCGATATATTTCATGAAACAAGACCTTTTTATATTAATAATAGATCATCAGTGCTGGAGTTGTGGGTGTGGAGAAGGAGTGCAGAGGGGTGCTTTTCCCCCAGTTATGTACATTTCCATTAACCATCCCCTCCTGCTAGGATAATTTGCATAAGCATCCCCCACTTCTTCATTGTCTCCATGCTGATCTACACAAAGACCCTCCTCGACCAAGAGGCCTCCCCGATGGCACAGTGGTAGCGTCGTCGCCTTGTAATCAAGGGGTCCCGGTTTCGATACCCCGTGGAGGCACAAGTGGTTCGGATCCCACTTTAAACTGTAGGTCCAGTCCCGATTAGCCTTACTGTGCATAAAGTGGACTTAAAACACCAAATCAATCCAATCCTCCTCGACCAAGCATACCAGCTATAGGAGTATCCACTTCGAGCACTGTAGATCATAAAATAAAAACACACTGGAAAGAAGGAAATGTCCACAGAATTTCAATATGGAAGAAAAATGAACTTCACAAAATGCCCCCAAATAATGGTAACATTTAACCCATACGCTGTGAACCCTTAGGGCAAAGGGATAATTCGACTCCACATCAAACTGAGTTTTGGGACCACTTTGAAGTAACATGGAACAGGTGTAAACTATTTTAGAATTTTTTTCAGCTCTTATTTGAATATAAAAAGGCTTAGAGCCATCTTGAAAATATTTGATGTGAAGTTACATTCAAATACCACACGTAAAATTAAAATTAGTGATAAAAGTTCATGATTTATCAAATTTAATTCTTTATATTGTGCAGCAACAAAGCAACGACTGATGAGTAACTGGATCTTTCTATACTGGATTAATGCAAGAAATAATAAGTTATGTCAGCGTTTCGTTATAAAACGCAACAAAAGTTTTTTAGTGCCTAAAAACCTATTTTGCTTGTTAGAACCTATTTTAGGTTCCACTGTTACCTGTGCAATACAAAGTGGTCTGATCTGTGTGGTCTTGCTCACTTTCGCGTCACTTCCATGCTTTGTGGCATTCACGCCTTGCAAACTAACATTTCAGCATTGAAGTTTGCACCACTCACTATATTTTTGTTGTAAGATTTTCAGAATATAAGATGATCCTCACAGACAAAATTGCGGAGTTTTACTGTGGATAACATGAAAACAGATTGGTGCCTAACTATACGGCGATGAGTGGAATTTAATAGCAAATTTCCAATGTTGAGTTCTGCCATCGCCGTAGGGTTAGGCAACACACATAACGTTATGCAAGATAGTGATATTTCAGGATATATGTGTCCCATTTTCATTGCCGGTGACTATACCTAATCAGCATTTTTCAGAAATTTTGAACTATTTTAAGTTTTTTTTAACCTACTTCAGGATTTTTCGAGTCTAACTTAAGATTTTTAGGACCTATTTCAGGATTTTTAGAACCTATTTTAGGGTTTTTCGAACCTATTTTAGGATTTTTCGAGCCTAACTTAAGATTTTTAGGACCTATTTCAGGATTTTTAGCACCTAAAAATCCGAGGTCTAGTTATAAGATATGGGATTTTTCCTATAGATGTCCACCTGCGAGCAAGGAAGTTAATTCTGCATTTCGGAGGGGACACATATGTTAAGTTAGCCGGGCCCCTCTGGCCGAACCAGAACGCCCCTGCTTATTATCGAAGATGTCGTATCATATGCTACTGGAAACCAGATTTCTGTCTTGTAAATTAAATTATTTCATAAGCGACACTTCCTGTTGAATTTCTAAGCTATATAAAATTTCAGAAGCAGAGAGAGAGAAAGAATATTGCGGGGCTGGTTCTACACTTCGCCACACCCTGCATTGCCGGGCGGCCACTACGCCACTGTCTCTAATTATCATGATCAATTGAGCTTTCGTGGCTCCCTTCAGTAGCTGTTATGTCAATCTTCGCAGGTTTCAGATTCAAATCTTCTGTGGAAAAATAGCGACGCATTGGCTTCGAGGAGGAGGGGGGGGGATAACCTTGAGTTAGGACTCACTCACTGTCGTAATGTTCCCAAGTTTACGACCGCAACCATTACCCCGATGCCCAAACTGCTCGCGGATCTGATTCACGTTTGGTCCGCTTTTGAAGGTCCTACAGGCATTTTCTTCCCCCAACTCTCGTGTTTACAATCCCGCCAGAGCCAGTTTCTCTGTGACGCAGGCCCGTAGCCAGAATTTTTAGTAGGGGGGCGAAGTCAATCCTAGAGGGGGCAAATTTTTAATATATTGTGTTGCATTGGAAGATGCCCCCTCCCCCTCCTCCAAAAGTGATAAGTAACAGGAAAGGGATATCATCTTGAAACTCCAACGAACAAAAAAGTTCGAGCAACATCAAATAACAATATTTCGATTATGACCTTTTCGGACTACCAAAGAATACAAAGATAAAGTTTAACATAAATAGGCTAATCGGGACTGTATCTACGTTATATTTACAGGTCAATAATGTTAATAGACGATTAATATGTACCAACAGCTTTGGGCTTCTCTGCAGAACTGATTAAGGAAGACGTTTATAAATCGTGCTTCATAATGTTTTCCTCTAGTTTCCAGTATGCAAGATTTTTACGCAGAAAGGAATCTAACGAGAATCCAAGAACACCGTTGTGTCGTGTTAGGCAAGAAAAATAGAATTAATTAAATAATAATGGTTACATATTATCTACACTTTGATGAATTGTGCAAACATTTACATTTTTTTAGGCCTACTTGCTAAAACATTAAAATGGGTCCCTTACTCCACCATGGATTCTATTTGCTTCAAATGAAAGACTCTTGCATCACTTCAGACAATCTTTGCCTACGTTAACCATTTTGCAAAATATTGTGTTGACACCTTACAAACAAATAGGAATCCCTTGATTGATCAGCGACTTCTTGGATTACACTGTCATCATTAATATTTCATGTTTTATCAAGTTTTATCGAGGGAAATGCTGTATCCTCTTTACATTTTGAAAAATACCTTCCTTAATGACTATGGTACGAAACCGAAAGATATAAGGGGCCTCCTTCGCTTTACCCCATTTCCGCGGCACGAAGTCTCTGAGCAGCTTATCGTCACCACTTTTTGAGCAGAAGAGTACAAACCCCAAATATCAGGGATTTTTATTCTGATACTAATTTTTACCAGTCACACAATGGCTTAAGATATATGAATAAAATTAGGAGAATCCACTACATAGCAGAAGAGTTGACATAATTATTTGTCAAAAAATTAGGTTGTGCCTGAGGTAGGTTTAACAGACAACTTCTGCTACAGACACAATTTATTATTATAAATATAAGAAAATAAATAGAATGTAATTTGAGAGATTTTTAATCGTATTTATTTCACTGCAGCTTTTTTCTACTTGTCATTTTCTTGAACCTACATTCATAAGGTGCCGCCTGATAACATCGACAACTTTCACAGTGTGTGCAGGACATCAAGGCAAGCAACTTTTCTCAGTCACTATTTGCGCCTCTAATTCATCTTTCGATGTTACAAGCAATCAAAATAGGCATCTTCTGTCCTTAATGGATGCAATCCCATTGTAAGCTTCGTAGTTGCAAATGTCATTTATTTTTACTGCCGTTTAAAATTCTGAGAGCAATATATAACATGCTATTGAAACGATATCATGCAAACAGTCAGGGTTAAAACTTAACTTTTCCTTTATAAAATGGATATCATAACACACACCTATGTTGCTTACCATATTTGATGCGTTTGCATAGAGAAATGGTTCATAAGATTTGAAATTGATATTTACACTCCATAAGATGCTTAGTGTAACCCTATCGAACTACAAATTTTATCGCTTTCTAACCGAAATAATAATTGTGAAACACTATCACATTTTCATCGTGTTTGATATTTGAGCCAGTAAGCTGTCCTACACCTTTCAGTAGCCGACCTACATGGTAGGATGGTTACATAACACACTGCGAAGCCAGGGGTTCCAGGTTCGAGCCTGGGCATGAGTGTTCTTTGTGAGCAGAGGCGAAACCACAAATTTTTATCTGGAGAGGGGGGTCAAGTACCAGGACAAACGTGCCAATAATAATAATAGTAATATAGTGCTGGTAATGGTAGTAATAATAGTAGCATTACAAGACGTTATTATCGTCGTAAATCATGCAAAAGGGGATAGAAGTCGGTGCTAAAGCATTTGTGTTTGAACAAATTATTTGAAATATTTTTCCAACACGTTCAATTTCATATTAGCTAATAATGGAAAACAAGCACACAAACCGTATTTTTCAAGGACAGAATAATGACGAACATTATTATTTTGTACATATGACAAGTATAACTTTCATGTATACAACATATATTTTAAACATATGTAACATAGGGCGACATAAAATAAGAAACACATATGCAACATGTTAACGCTAAATTGTGTACGTATTCAAAGTTTCTTTAATATATATATATATATATATATATATATATATATATATATATATATATATATAATTTAAATATATTACATGGTCAATTCATCCGCCAAATTGTCTCTCAAATGTGAACGCTCCATTTCCTCAAAAGAATTGTTCATGCATTTAAGCAGCAACAGTCTGAAGTATATATCTGGCCTTACCTCTCTCTCGGGTAATTTAGAATGCATTACAGAAAATAATCATATTGGGATCGAAGCGAGCAGGAAAATCTTTAGTATCAAATGTTTGCAAACTGAAAACAATATTTATTTAATAGGGCGCAACAAATTTCACGGGGAACATGGCATTCTCTTTAACATTTTTTTTTATTTAGATCGTTTTGGCTCCCAGGGCTGACTCCCGCCGCCCCTTAGCTATAGCTCTGAACGTGGGACTATAAGAATATCATATACTGACCTTGCGAGCGAAGAGAGCAAGAAAATTTTACGAAATGTACTTTTATTTGTAAAAAAAAATTGAAATCGAGGGAGCAATTGCCCCTCTTTGTCCCCTGCAAATGCCCTTAGCCGTCTGGAGGAAAATAGCAAGAAACACTTGAAAACTAATTCCAACTTGAGTAACCATTTTGTTCTACTATTCTTAGATTCTGCTAGACATGTTTCTTTACTTCAATGTTTGCCCCCTCCCAGATTGGACTTCCGTTCAAGATTGGGGGGGGGGACAATGCCCCTACCCCCTGTGGTTGCAGCACTGTTTGTGAGTGTCTCTTCATCAATTTCACGTCACTCCCTCTCTCTATCACATGAATCGCTATTACCAAAAGGTAGACTTGGGAAACAAAAAATTATGCTGTTCAAACTTCTTAGCAACACATCCAAGAAAAACATCCAAATACATTAGGAACTTTTAATACAAGACTACTCAAAATATCACAACTGTTCTACATACTGAAAATTGATCAATCATTTCCCGAAGTTTGAATCTGGAAGAGATTTTATTCCCCAAATCCTGATGCGACATTATACGGAATCCCACACACCTTCATAAATCACAAAATCAATAAATGTCTTTGTTATGTTGCTAGAGTAATACAGGATCAAATTGTAAAGATTAGTGAGAATTCCAGGTAGATATGTATTCTGTACTTTTTACAGGGGGGGCAGTTGCCCCTCTGCCCCCTATAGCTACAGGCCTGCTGTGACGTCCCCTACGTAGGTGAAACTTCTTCCGAGGGTCGCCATTTCAGCAACGAAAACATGTTGATTTGAAGAAGGGGGGCGTATGTCAGGCTCACACAAAGCATTTGTGGGGGGGGGGGGGCAGATTCGAAAGTGTTGAATGCTCAATTGATTGAATTAGGTTATTTACGTCGTTTACTGCCACTTTGGCTAATCAGGGCGATGAGGATGAGTGATGATATGATGAAATTCATATGAGAACATTCACAATGAACATCCATGCCCAGGCCGGGCATCGAAATACACGTAGAACGAAACAATTTAATAATGATTGACTACTATAAATGTGGAGCTGAAAAAAAGGAAGGGGTGGGCTGACATCTGATTGGTGTCGTTCTGTCCGAGTCACTAAATAGCTATCCAGGTTCTTTACTCTGGTAGTGAGAAATTGGAATTTCAATAATATTACATCCTTTGTAATGTGATAACTAGGGCGAGGATTTTGATGCAAATGCATATTTTTTTCGTAAGGCAGAAACATTGCATAAGTAGATAGGAACGTATTTTACTCGTAAGTGAATAAATGGGAACGCCATTGTTTGGGCATTTTTTTGCAATTCTTTGAACCTTTTTGAAGTAAATGTAATTTTTTAGACTTTTTAAACCGTTTGTCATTTTCGGCCATTTTTTAAGTCATTTTATGAATTTTCTACATTTTGGTGAAAGAAGGGACATTTTACATGCAAATGTAACCCTTTGAAGGAGAGAGGTTCCCGACTCTCGTCTCATTGTCTTCAGCGCAGTTCTGAATGACTGTGTTTGAAGAAACAAATAAATTCTGTGCATAATTGTTGACACAAGGTGTTGTATAACAATTCAGCTCAAACAATGTGATTTCCCCTATATCAGTAAATATATTGTCGCCAGACGGATTATTGTAAAAAAAACAAAGGGTACAAAGTTTTGTGTTCTGTATCGGATATTTTGTCAGGGAGCAATTTGCACTCTATGGAATTGAAAGTGACTTAACAGGAAGTGATATTGTTCATTTCAAGTAAGCTACTCTTGTGTAGGTGGAAGTCGAGAAAAAAATTTCCGTGTACAAGGCTCTCTTGTCCAAAAACCGACAATCATTCGTTGTGTACTGCAACTCAGTACTTAAAGTGTAAAAGATGACAAAAAGTGAACTTTCTTACTTGTACTACCATCATACGCAATGAGCATGTGCTAGATACTGTAACGTTGATTTGTAATTTGAATTTCTCTTGGTAGTTTATAAATTCGTTTTAAAAATCTTTCAGAATTTTTAGGTCATTTTTCTAAGTTTATAGGGCATTTTCTTGCATGTATTAGGTCATAAATGCATTTACAATGTACTTAAACCTGAGTTGAAGAAATAAAGATGAATAAAAAATAATAGAAAAATTGGTATTTTAGGCAATATTATATAATATGGGCAGGCCCGTACCCAGGGGAGGGGCCACGGGGGGCATGCCCCTCCTCGAACTATGAAATATTTAAATGTGAACTTACAATAAGCTACGAAAATAACATCGACGATTTTTTAAATTTGTAAAATTCCAATTTTCTTCTTGCAAAAATGAATGTGTTTGTTGTGTAGAGAGACAGACATCAGAAGTTTGCACTCTGCAATATTGTGTATTTTTAGTTCTATTTTACAATCATTGATGCAAGGGGGGATTCTCTTCGAGATTCAGACTTCGGGAAATGATTTCGCAATTTTCAATATCTAGAACAGTTGTGGCATTTTGAGTAGTGTTGTATTAAAGTTCCCTAATGTGTTCGGATGTTTTTCTTTGATGTGTTGGTATGAACTTCGAACTGCTTAAATTTTTGATTCCCAAGTCTACCTTTTGGTAATATTGATTCATATCATATGAATCATATGGTAGAGAGAGGGAGTGGATATTTAATTTTTGTTACTTAGCTTTGCTTTTGTGCAACTTCTAGCTAATCGCAAAAATGAGTGATGACATGAAATTGATAAAGATACACTCACAAACAGTGCCACAACTACAGGGGTAAAGGGGGCATTGTCCATCCCCCCTCCCCGACCTTGGATTGAGTTCATTCTAGGGGAAGCAAACATTGAGGAAGAAAGAGAAACAAGGACAAATGGATACTCAAGATGGAATTAGTTTTCACGTGTTCCATGCATTTATCTTTCAGACGGCCGAGGGCACTTGCAGGAGGGCACAGAGTGGAAATTGCCCCCTGGATTTCAAATATTATACAAATAAGAATACATTTCGTAAAATTTTCTTGATCGCTTCGCTCGCTATATCTTCGCACTTACAGTCCAAATTCAGAGCCATACCATGGGGCGGCGGGAGTCGGCCTTGGGAGCCAAATGATCTATGTGGGGGAAAAAATGTTAAAGAGAATGCCATGGAGCCCCGTAAAATTATTTGCACCCTTTTAATTAAATTTCTCTCTATGAAACTTCATATGAAATATTAATGATGCCACTGTAATCCAAGAAGTAACTGATCAATCAAGGGATTCCAATTTGTTTGTTGGGTGTCAAACACATTTATTTCGACAATAAAATAACAAAATTCACACAACATTTTGCAAAATGATTAACGTAACCAGGAGGCAAACATTGTCTGTTGTGATGCAAGAGTCTCTGCCCTTTGAAGGAAATAGAAACCGTGGTGGACTAAGGGACCCATGTTTTAGCAAGTAGAAAAAAAAAATATTACAAAGTTTTACATAATTTATCATCAAAGTATAGATAATATGTAACCATTATTATTTAATTAATTCGATTTTTCTTGCATAACACAACACAATGGTGTTGTTGGTTTCTCGTTAGATTCCTTTGTGAGTAAAAATCTTACATACTGGAAACTAGTGGGAAACATTATGAAGCACGATTTATAAAGGACTCCCTTAATCAGCTCTGCAGAGAGGCCCAAAGCTGGTGTTTTTCTGGCTTTAATTCTCGGGATGGGTTATCTAAGGTTGGTACTTTTCCGGCCTTGTGCCTCCAAGGTTCACCCACCCTTATATCAATGGGTACCCGAGAGTAAATCAACGTGGTAAAGCCTGCCAGAGCGTAGTGATCACATCACCTCCAAAATGGTCGAGATCGAGAATGTGTGGGCCCCACCCTTGCATATGCCATCATGGCACTGTCATAGGAGCCGACTCCATGGGGCTTGGGGGGGGGGGCTCGAGCCTCCCCCCCCAATGTTAATGATATGGGGGAAGAGACCCTCAAATAATTTTGCTTAAGAGAATCTAATGTATTATTTTGCTTCTCTTGTAAAGTTTACTCTGAATTGTGCAACATGAACTTAACTTAAAATACACATTTGAAATGTTCTAGACCATCAAATTTGGGGGCTGAGACCGCTAAACCATCAACTTTGGGGGGGGGGCTATGAGCGGAGACAGCAAAACACATGACTTATTACTATATACTAAGTATATAATTATGAGTATTGATAATATTTTTACTAAAAAGAGTTTCAAAATAACGAGGTGATATGACAATTATACCAGTATGTTGTTTAGTGAAATCGGAACAATTTGAGGTCGTAAACACGACTTTCAGGCAATATTGATATGTACGATATTTAGTTATCCTCGAAATCTCTTCCTCTAGTCCAAAGAATAAGGGAAAAATAATTCTAAAGTCTTTGAGTTTATTTGACACTGGCTTGCAGTAAAGTACGCAAGGAAAGCTTATGAAAAGTCTGTATTGCGAAAGCGGGAAGGGCTATGATCAAAGGCATTATTGCTAAAGCACGGCGTGCTATGTGTTTATTTATTATTGCAAAATTAAATTTAAAAAGTAAAATATTGTAGCAAGAACAAAAAAGTAAAACTATTTGCCTGCGATTTGTGTTAGCATTTATGTAAATAATTAAATAAAGCTGTTAAATATTGTAAATATTAGCTATTTTTATGGGTACGTTAACACTAAGGTTCTTTGCACCCGTCACATGTCCTTTCTTTACAAGTCTGTTGCGGACATTAAAACACACCCATGCCCTCGCCGGGACTCGAATCCGACACCTCCGGATCAAAGCGGGTTGAGCCGATCACCCAACACGCTCGGCTACCGAGGCCGGCATAATGTAAATACATAGCCTACTTTTAAATAAAAATGTTAATTGTTATCTAAAAAACAAATGAGCAGACACACGTTTTTCATGTTACATTTCATTTGCATGAGGAATATAATAGCTTCTTAAATCTGCTATACGAAGACGTAATTTTTATTTTTAAAAAGGGAGGGAGTGAGTCATCATTCATTTATTTCAGTGATCAGAGCCACCCCAATAATTTTGACAAGTCGGCGCCCCTGGGCACGGTGTTATATGCACGGGAAAATTTACATTACCTTTACCTATGGAACTCACCAGAATACATGTTGCTAAATTCCACTGAGTCTATTTTTGCGTTCAAAAGTAAATTTTAAAAAATTGCAACGCATTAATCACTTCTAGGCTATTCAGAAAGCACTTCATCAACATTATTTACTGATGTAGATGTAGATTCAGTACCACTTGAGAGTTCACAAGGGGATACGAAATCAATACCGGGAAGAACGTTCGCAATAACGACGACCCAATGCGACGAGGAAAGGAATTTTCACAATTCTGGCAAGAGTCACCGCGTGACTTTTTTTTTTTGGGGGGGGGGGGTTCGGGGAGCGGGAATGCAAAATTGAATTTTGCGGTGGCGGTAGCTTACATGGTTTAGACATATCGAAAGTTCTCAAACGACACTGTAAAGATTCGTGATAAACCTCCAATACCGCTCTCCAAATTTTCCATTATATAATCAAAGCTCAAGAATGGGTTTAAACTCGGTACACTCAGTACACCAGTGACGTGCACTGAGGAGTAGCTAGTCTAGCAGAGATAGATCAATCAATCTCACATCTCGAATTATATTCAAATCACAATATTGATTGTCTTGTTAAAGCCATCACACCTCATATGCAACACATTTTTTTCGACGCTCTTCTCGTCCATCGGTATTCTCCGCGGCCAAAGCTGGCTGGATACCCTAGCTCGCTCTTCTTTCGCCTGACCAGTTTCCAGGTAGAAACGGTCGCGCTAAAGAAAATGAAGATTTCTACCTCTACGTCCCTTGCCCCCTCTCCCCGCTGCATTGGTTGAAAGCCCGTGCTTTCAGGTCGCCCAGTCTATCTCCTATAGGACAGATAGGGGATTGGTTTCTCATAGATTTTTTTTGTAAATCCTCTAAAGAACTCAGGGTAAAATTTTCTGCAGTTCTCTGTATTTACACAACATTTTACACGTTGTACAATATGTATGTATAATATGGGATGTAGTTTTATTATTTATGAAATGGGAACGTGTTATGTGCAGACAACAATGTTATGCTCTCTTTCTTATTTGTCAAGTATGGAATATATAATGATTAAATTTTAAAAAATATCTCTCTCTCACTCTCGTTTTAGTAGTGTTTTGTTTAAATATACTACTCTTGGCCTCTAACAGTCATAAATACTGATGTATTTATTTGGGCAAGAGGACGCGCGTTCATATTGTTGTTGGATTGGTTTATTTTATTTCGCTTTTCTGCCACATTTGGTTATTGCAAAAATGAGGATGAGTGATGATATGATGAAATTGATGAAGGGACCTCATATGAACAATCCAGGCCAGGGTTCGAACCCGTGATGAGTGCGCATTCTTGTCCTATGTGTTGTACTCTGCAGTGAATAATGAAATAATTTGGAATGAAAAATGTATCTCAGAACTCAAAAAGCCAAATGAATATTATTGAAGAAACTACGAAAAAGTCTGTTTTGTTTCCTGTTTTGTTTCTGTGCATAAAGTGGACTTAAAACACCAAATCAACCAACTGTGCGGGAGTGGTTATCACAGCGCGCTAGGATACCAGGAGTTCCGGGTTCGAACCCCGTCCTGGGCATGGGTGTTCTTTGTGTTTGTACTTTCATTAATTTTATCGTATCATCTTCGCAATTAACCAAATGTGACAAAAAAGCGACGCTAAGTAACAAAAATAAAATAAAATCATTGATTGATTGCTCGATTTGGTTTATTTTACTTCGCTTTTCCGCCACTTTTCGCTAATCGCGAAGTTGATACGATAAAATTGATGAAGTGACACACACAAAGAATACCCATGGTCAAGCTGAGATTCTAACCCAGGATCTCTGGCTTAGTAGTCAAATCAAATCGTTTTTTATTTTCGAATGTGGGTGGGGTTTACGTGTACTTTTTTTTAGTACTCATTCATCATTTTGTAATCTTTTCCTGTTATTAACATTATTTTTTTTAGGAATACTGGGCCCTAAAGGGGGGAGGAGTGTTACCCACACCAACCCCACCCCCCTTGAGCACGCCACTGACTGATACCCCAAGTGTCGACGTCACCGCACGTCACTGCAGTACACTCCACTGATGTTTCTATTTCTATACGCTTCCAAGTGAACACGTCACAGGAAGGCAAGTTCTTCGAGCCGATGTGACGATGACGTCACAGAATTTTCAGACCGCGAGGGTTGACAAAATCCCATTCATTCTCTTTGCAAAAGGGGATGAGGCCTTGCTCGAAAAAGGTTTTATATCCCTGCAAAAGGGGACCTTCAGGCAGTGGGCAGAGAACCAACGTAACTTGACTGCGGGACAGAAGGGATGCCTTCTTGCGAGGCATAGAGGACCAGTCGTCCTTGAGCGAGGGAAGGTTGGGGGAGAGACGAATCCATTGACCATAGTTTGATGTCGTGCGTCAACGATTTCTCTAAAAACAACCCGCAAACTCCGTGCTGTGACTTCCTGCGTGATGTAGGCTTTGTCTTGGTTGGGACCAGAGTCGCAAACACGAATTTTTGTCTGGGGGGAGGCAAGTACCAGGATAATCGTACCAATAATAATAATAATAATGTTAATAAAATAATGTTAATAATAATGTTGCTAACAATGTTATTGTAACATTATTATTATTATTGTTATTATTGATTTACTTTATTTTACTTCTCTTCTTGTGCCGATCACCACTACTAATTAGCAGTCTTAAAAATATTCCCGAATCAAACGATAGTATTATATATATTGTAATATTGGGCAATGTTTGTTAGAAGTTTTAATTTAAATTTTAGATTAACTGAATACTTAAGAAGAAATGATGCCTCTCGCTCGAGCGCGTTCGTCTCCCGAGTTTTTCCCATTTACTTCTGAAAGAAGTAATCAATTCCACTTCTGCGTAACTATTGGACTTACGACCTTCAAATTTTTATAGGACACTTTACAAAGGTTTATTTCATAATCTATTCATTCAAATTTTCATTCTCACAAATGGTTTGATATTTGGTTTTATTTACATTAAATTTGGCAATGTTCATTGCAAATGCCATAAACAGGCGAAGTCAAAATCGACCCTTTACACGGAACGGGGTCTTTCCCGGCGGTTGGAGTTTTTCCCCCCTCATTTCGGCAGGACCGCGAAGGAAGGGAGGGGTGCTGCTAATGGCCCGCCTGCTTTTGACCACGGAATGCTTGAACCTCCTTTCAGTGTGTTTTACGAAGCAACGGGAGTTTGTGTTATTTGTAACAAGTGCCAAACCTTCGTTGGAAGAGTAAATGGAAGATCGAAGAGAGAAAAGGCGCAGAATACCATATTCAAAGGTTCCAAAGAATAAATCTCGGCAGGGTGCTCTTCTTCGGAATTAATGGAAAAACCACAATTCATCTCTTTTCATTTAGATCGTTCGGCGCCCAAGGCCGACTCTCGCCACCCCCAGCTACGGTTCGGAACTTGATAATACTAAGAAAATCAGGTACTGCTAGCGAAGCGAGGAAGAAAATTTTACGAAAAGTATTTTTATTTACATAAAATTTCACAATATATTTTATTAGCTTTATTTTTACTTCAACTTTTGTTCACTTTTTGGCTAATTTGCGAAGACGGGGATGAGTGATTATATGATGAAATTGATGAATGGACACTCACAAACATCCATGCCCAGGCCGGGAACCCGAGACCCCTGGCGTTGGAGCGCAATGTGCTAACCACTCCGCCACGGGAGCCGGTTGAGTTCACAATGAAAATTGTTTGCATGTCCGGGTAAAAACAAATATTTAATTTCGATTTTGTGGTTTGATTGAATTGGTTTATTTTATTTGCTTTTCTGCCACTTTTAGCTAATCGTGAAGATGAGGATGATTGATGTTCTGATGAACCGACACTCACAAAGAACAACCATGCAAAGCCCTGGCTTCGAACCTTGCATCGCTGGCATTGTTGCGCACAGTGCTAACCACAGCGTCATGTAGGTCGGCGATTTGGTGTATTAAAAATAAACAGAGAATACTTGGTTATTAAATCATTCTTAAGCGAAGTGATAGCAAGGGACACCAGATCACCAAAAATAAAAAAAATAAAGACAAAATGAAATAAAAAATAAAGAATACGGCTTCGGTAGTCTACTCGGTAGGGCGTCTGACTGCCACGTGGGAGACACAGTTTCGAACTTGGAGGTGGGCCTTGTCCCCTCATAAAGCGGCTCTGAGGCTCACCTAGCCTCTAATCAATGTGTATCTGGGGGCAACCCTTGGGATAAAGGCGGTCGGATCGTGGTGCTGATCACATGACCGAGACCGAGAATGTGTGGGGCCCTACCTCACATCCCTTAAATGTGTGTTATGGCACGGTGCTATATGCACGGGGAACTTTGCTTTACCTTACCTGTGAAAGTAATGACGTCCTATACAGAAATTTATCCACGCACCCCTAACGACTACAAAATTTCTCAACTCTCACCAAAAAAATTTCACTGAAGTCAAATTTATGATTATTTCGGCTCTAAATTTACCCTTACACTTCTGTAAAATTCTAGGTTGACCCCTGGTCATATAAAATCAGTATCGTTCGGCTTGCAATTGCAAAACTGTGATAGACTTTTTGCTAGCTTCCTAGTAATACAAACTTTCTAGTAGAACCATATCAAATTCTTACTTATTATACTTGGAAAATATTTCTACTTAGTAAGAACTTTTCTCCCGAAAATTTTGGCCAGGGTATGAGGTCGGAGGCCACTCACCATCGTGAGCAAATTGGGGAGCTACGAACGATTAGTGTAATCAGGTCGTGGAAACCTATAACAACAACTGAGGGTTCGTCGTGCTAATCACACGTCATCCCGTAACTGGTAGCATGACAGAGGCGGAACCACGAATTTTTTAAATTTTTGTCTGGGAGCGGGGCAAGTACCATAATAAACGTACCAATAATAATAATAATGTTATTATTATTGATTTTCTTTATTTTACTTTGCTTCTTGTGCCACTTTTGACTTATTTGCGAAGATGGGGATGAATGATATGATGAAATTGATGAATTGACACTCAAGCCGGGATTCGAACCCGGGACCAACATTATTATTATTATTATTGGTAGTAGTAGTAGTAGTAGCTGTAGTAGTAGTAGTATCAAAGACGTTATTACCCTCGTAAATTATGCAAAAAGGGGTAGAAGTTGGTGCTAAAGTATTTGTTTTCGAACAAATGATCTAAATTATTTTTCAACACGTTCAATTTCACATTAATAATGGAAAACAAGTACTCAAACTATTTTTGAAAGATAGTAATGCTTGATAAATGCATTCCAAATATAATTCCCTTTTACATTAACATGTATAACTCATGCACGATATATGTTTCGCACATATGCAACACTAAATTGTGTACGTATTCAAAGTTTCTTTAATGCATATTATATACAATATAATATATTATTTAAATACATTACACAATAAATTCATCCATCTCACAATAAACCAACAGCAAAAATTACATAAATTGTGCACGCTCCTTTTCCTCAACAATTGCTCATACATTTAAAACAAAATCAATTAATAAAAGTGTTACTCTCTCTCTGGTAATTTACAATGCATTACAGAAAACAACCTGCGAGCAAGAATATTTTTAGATCCATTTTTTTTTAAATTAATAGGGGGCAAATAATTTCACGGGACGCCAACGCATTCTCTCTTTTACAACTTTTTAGCCTCCCCGATGGCGTAGTGGTAACGTCGTCACCTTTTGATGGAGTCCCGGGCTCGATACCCGGCGGAGGCACATGACAGTGCTTCGGATCCCACTTTAAACTGTATGTCCAGTCCCTATTAGCCTTTCTGTGCATAAAGTGGACTTAAAACCACAATTCATCTCTTTTCATTTAGATCGTTCGGCGCCCAAGGCCGACTTTCGCCATTCCCAGATATGTTTCGGGACTTGATAATACTAAGAAAAGCAGGTACTGCAAGCGAAGCGAGGAAGAAAATTTTACGAAAAGCATTTTTATTTACATAAAATTTGAAGTTGTGGGCGGTAATTGCCCCTTGCAGATGCATTTGGCCGTCAATGTTTCCCCCCCCAGAACTCATTTCCGTCCAAGGTTGGGGTGGGGGCAATGCCCCCCTGTAGTTGCGCCACTGTTGCATGATCTCCCTCTGCTGAGGCATGTGGGAGTGATGCCGGCAGTATCTTGACCTGCTTGGACCTTTGCGCCATGGGTTATAATTATAATTATTGTTTACACGGAGAGAGAAATTGTATTGTATACGCTTCATCATCCTCATAGTCGCGATTAAACTAAGAATTATAAAAGCAAGGAAAATAATAAATACAGTCAGTTTATGTGAATTATAAGACTGTGTTTTCCATAAAGACCTCGTATGCTTTCTTTCAATTTTCTTTATCTTGAAACTTTTTCCCATCAAAGTTGATCTAACGGTGAGGTGAATATAAGTGTAATAAACTTAAATATATTGCTCTTTATATCATTAGATTAAGAAAGACGAGATGGAGGAATAAAAATATGAAACTGGAAGGAAGAGCCTCCATTATGGTACCATCTTTGAATTTATCCGGAGTGATTAAGTACAAACTGATACACGTACCTATATTTTCTACATTTAATGGACAGCCTCAGTGGCCAAATGATTTGACTTATCGACTCAAAATCTCATCTTGAAAATTCTATTAATGTTTGAATTAGTAAGATTTTCGGACAGATTTCATTAGTGTATATCCCACGACATATATTGATCGCTGATCATATAAATTAGAAACTATCTGTTGAAAATATAAATTACAAATTTGCGCTGTCTGGATGTCGTTCAATTTGTCTTTCAAACATGGATTCGTATAAATTGTACGCAATTGAGGCTTTTCAAATCTCATTTCACAGTGGATGTTTTTTTTTTATGTGGAAGCAATTCTGTGAAGACTGGACTAAATATAATCTAAAAACTAATTTCTGACATAAGCACAGAAATAAGCATAATATTTCTAATGACGCCTTCTTTGACGAGATCCCAAGAGAAGAAATGGAGGACCTCTTCAGCCTGGACATTAACGATAGGTTAATTATCATCTCTTAAACATGTAATTCAATTTCTGTAACAGTGCATTAATTATTATAATAGGCCCGAACCCGAAGTGACATTGGAACATGCTCTTCACAGGAATATTAGAAAATGGAATCCAAGAAGTTAATTGAAGATAGAAGTGTTTTAGTGTTCCAAGGTAAAAACCTGCAATTTTGTGACTGTCTTCGTTTGGATATCACTTTAATTCATTCCTGAATTAACAAACTTACGGACAGAAAACGGCAGCAAAAGTTTCACTAGAATAACCTACAAAAAAAGAAGCTCAGTTGTAATAAAATAAGCCAACTATTTTTTTCAGCGAGTTTGCAGATTCAAAATAAAATACCAGGCTGTTCCAGAAGACCTGCACCATACTAGAACGAAAACGAAACACAGAATATCAGAAACAAAGACAGACTTTATTCAGCAAAGTACAGGCCTCCATGTTCAATTACCTTCACCCACCTCTGCGACAACCGTTCAATCTGATGGCGATACCAGGTGGCAGGTTTAGAATTGAAAAACTCAGAACAGGCAGAATTTACCTCATCATGTGAATTGAAGTGCCGACCACACAGGAAATGAGAGAGAGAGCAAAACAAACCGTAATCCGATGGTGCAACTTCCAGACTATAGGCGGGATGAGGTAACAACTCAAATCCGTCAAGCTCAGCTAGTGTGTTGGTCACTCTTCGAGACTGGTGACTGGGAGCATTGTCATTTTGCAGCAGTAACCTCTTCCTCCTCGTTAATGCCGGGTATTTCCCGTCCAGAGTGGCATACACTCGGCGTAATTGTTCAGAATACATTTCACCTGTTACAGCATGGTCTTCTGGAACAAACTCATAATGGACAATCCCGTCAATATTCCACCACACACTCAGCATGAGCTTTTTCCCAAATCTGTCCTGTTTCACATGTGCGATGGCCTCCTGCCTTCTTTTCACCCACTGTTTACGTGTATCGGGGTTTTCAGAAACACATACTTCTCGTCTCCTGTCACAATTCTCCTCCAAAAACGAAGATTATGCGGGTTTTGTAGCAATGTCTGGCAAATTGCAACTCTGCGTGCGGGGCCTGCACCTCTGTCAGCTCGTGTGGACTTTGTCGAGACTGTTTATTGGTGTAATCCATGTCATGCAAGCGAAGTTTTACTGTCGATTTGGATGCCCCAACCACTCTGGCTAACACGTGTTCTGGATTGTAATGTAGCATGCACAGCATCCTGCAGAGACTCGTTAATGTCCATCGGAGGTCACCCCGTGCGGGCCTTGTCCGCGAGGCGTAGATCACCCGAAGCGAATTTTTTAAACCAACGGGTAGTTGTCGATCGATTCACCACTTCTTCGTTCTCCACACGACAAATTTCCTCCGCTGCCGCTTTTGCTGTTAGACATTTTTTCCATAAAAAAAAGCTAGCACTGCACGAAGTGCAATTTGGTCCTCACTCATCGTGTCCACTTTAATTTCAAAGGAACACTCGCTACACATGCTGCGCGTGCCTTCACTTGATCCCACGAACCTGTCCTCTATGCCTGCCAACAGCCTTTCACCGGTGGCGCCACCTACCCTCGCAAACTTCATCTCTTGGGGCTCAGTGTGCTGATGGTGCAGGACTTCTGGGACAGCCTGGTATTAGTGTTGAACTAGTGTTTATTGACTAAATTATATATTTTACGCATGTACATATTTGTTGTGTGTATATGATAGGACAGGGTTTCGCCGATAAGCTGCCATTCTTCTGCTGGCTTCCTGCTTAATTGACTTCTATAGTGAGTACAGTTTTAATTAAAATTATTGATTTGATTTGCTTTCTTTTACTTCGCTTTTTGTGCCATTTTTGTCTAATTTGCGAGGATGGTGATGAGGAATGATATGATGAAATTGATAAATGGACACTCACAAACATCCATGCCCAGGCCGGAATTCGAGCCCAGGACCCCTGACGTCGTAGCGCGATGTGCTAAGCACTCCGCCACGGGGGCCGGCAGTTTTAATTACACAATTAAAATCAATCAATTTAATAAAACAATAATCAATTTTATACGGAATAATATTATATATTTTTTATCAGAAAGGGGTTTGTCAATAATAATGAACAGAAATTAATTTAATGATGATGGCTTGAGGAACTTTTATGCTATAATATTGCATTGGTCTAGTGATTGGTAACTAATTTAAATTTATATTTGTCAGTCTTTATGATTATACCACACTTTCCAATTGTTAGTATACACTATAAAAAAAATGAAAAGTATTTACGAATAAATTTGTTGGGATTGGGCATCGTCCTATAAAATAAAAAAATACTAGGCCGAGGTCTTGAAAAGGTTGAGAACCACTGGGATAGAGTAACCAACCTACCATCTGCTCTGTGTTCCTATGGACACAAGCAAGTGGAGAATAGAAGCTGCTGCGAATTTTGTCACGCTGCCCCTGCCCATGGCTATAGTAAAAGGCCGAGGCTATTTATTCTGGAGGAGGCAGTTCACTCCCCCTCCCCTCTCTCTCAATCCCTCCCATCGGGCGAAACACTAGAAACCACTGCCCGCTCGGTCCCGTCGATTCTCGAAACCTGTTTTGTTTACCCTCGGAATCGGAAAGTGAGAAGCCGACCATTTAGTGAGGCAATTGTACGCTGTTACCAAACTCAATGTAATTAAAATCAAGTATGAAATCATTATTGCTACAGAGAATTTGAGTGAATAGATTATGAAATAAACCTTTAAAAAGTGTCCCATAAAAATATGAAGGTCGTAAGTCCAATAGTTACGGAGGAGTGGAATTGATTACTTCTTTTACAAATAAACGGGGAAAACTCGTCCTTCTAGGAAAGGGAGGGGGAGACGGTCGCGCTCGGGCAAGGGGCATGATTTCCTCTTAAAATACTATTTTTATATTTATAAAGTTACTGGACAAATGACAGTTATACAAAATTTTATTGCTTGAGACCTCAATTCGAGATGTTGGAATGAGCTCTAATTTATATGACTGAAAATGTAAGAACATAACCATCAACAAAATTTTCAATATGCAGTTATTCTCACAAAATACTTTAAAAATGAGTATTTCACAAACGTTCATTTCTTAAAAATAGATTTATTGATTTAGTGTGAAAGTTTATACTATTTGGAGAACTTCTGAGAAAAACCAGACATTCATAGGCGTCACCGTTCCCGAGAAATATCAAACCAAAATAAATCTAATACGGTGGACTATTTTGAACATGGGAGGCATCGGCACACACATAGCGATTGGCTCCTCGACTGAAAATTCCTTAAAAGGCATAACAATTATACTACCAAGTCTCTTGCTTTTATCAAAAAGTGTAACAATTCGTCAATCATTAGGGACTTAGCCGCTGGACAGTGATCAAGATGGTGGGTACGAGTCCTCTATTTGGAGACACATCTTATGGCGATTCTTTGATTAAATACATTAAAAGTTATATCAGTTTAACGCTTATAAATTAGGCTATAATTTTTATTCCAAATAATATTCTGTCACATAATTTATTTGATAGTTACAATCGAGAAAATTCTAAAAGTACAGGAAGACTTGTCTCTATTTTACAGGGGAAGACAAGACTTGTCTTTATTTTAAAAGATGATTTCTTACATAACGTGAAAACCACTTACATTCGTATCATTGTTTATCCTTCCAATTTTCATTTATTTCGAATTGAAATAAATGAATATCCCACATCTATCACCACGTGGGATCGTACTACAGGTAATGTAGCTCATTCATCATTCATCACCCCAACTATTGGCATACTCGCTGTTCATGGCAAACCTGATGGTAAGGTGCAAGTAGTACTGACTAAACACATACGTGTGGCTAGGGTTAGCAGATCGCTGTAAGGGAAATGTAGGACATGCTATCCAAAATGTAGGTAGGACACAAAATATTCTCAATAAATGATAGATATTTCTATAGAACACTTTAGAAAGTAGTTGAAAAGTGACACTTTTCAGTTTTAAAAAAATTAATTCTTAATGAATTTTTAAATGCAAAATTTCAAAACTTGCAATCATACTAATCAATGCACCTCTCACTACATGATTTAAGCGGTACTTCTCAGAGGAGACAATCTTTATCAAAATTTCAGGTTTAGCCAAACTATATTTATGTTAGAGTGGACAGTCAACCTCTTTGAAATTACAGGGACCAGTACCAAACAAACATTTTACAGACTTCATGAAAAAATAATTTCTCTCGTGAGTCTGTTGTGCTGATGGTAATGAAAGTACTCTCTCAACATTTGAATTATGACCTGTAATGGCAAACAAATATTCAGCAGTTACCGTAATTGAAAATGGTTCGAGAAGTTTCATCTTGAGTAGTGTCCAGGGTGTCTACCAAAATAACACATCCAGAATTCTTGACTTTTTCTGGACTTTTCTATACCTTTTTCCGTTTTTCTTAATGTCTATTTATTCGACCGCTACTTAGGTAAAGTTGAAAATTAGTAATTAAGAAAATAAATATTTATTTAATGAAAAACCTTACTAAAGAACCTGAACTGTGTTTGGCAGATAAGCGAGGCTTTGGCGTCTACTCATGTGGGGCTTGTGTCGGTTGTCCCTATATGTTTGTGACTGTCTCTTCATCCATCTTATCTTACAACCATTCATCCTCATCTTCGCGATTAGCCAAAGGGACAGAAGAAAGTGAAGTAAAATAAACTAAATCAACCAATCAGTCATTATGATAGCAAAACTTCTTGACCACAAGAATAATTTATTGCCTTTTTATTGACTTCTTGACCTACTTGTTAATATATTTACTTTTTCTTGACTACCATGACTTTCTTGACTGGCAGACACCATGAATAATTTTGTTATCTATACCCCTGCTTTACAATCAAATTGTATTGAATATTGAATCAGAATGGGCAAGACCTTGTTCCATCAGTATAAACCCTAAGGCAAGAAATTCTGCTCAGGCATTGAACAGTGACGTTATCAGAAAGTGGTCCCAAAACTTTGTTCATTAAGTGCTTCCGTTTTCCTGTTTGTTTAATAGCAGGAGAAACTTTTTTTTTGGGGGGGGGGGGGCAATGACTCATGCCGCGTTCACCAACTCCGATTATTTCGAAGTTCAGATGAACGAGATCAATTTTAATCCACAATAAATGAACTTGGTTTAAGGATTTGCATTGCACCAACGAAAAACGACGTTCAGGAGATTCCGTTCAACTGATCCGAGATTAATTTGTAAGGCTATACCTGATTGGTTGGCTAACACAAATTACAACCAAGAACTCCATAGAGTAATGTGATGTGGTAAAGTATCAACATGTAGGAGAAGAAGATAATTCGGGCTGCAAACTTCTCTGAATTTGAGAGATGTACTAATCAACCTTGTCAATATGTACAAGGATGTAGTGGAGTGTAAAGAAATAATGATATTAAAAAAGAACTGTCGGCACAACACAAAAGGAGGAGAAAGCATGGAACCTTCTTCTACGGGACTTTAATGCCTTACGAAATACATTCGATTTTGAGAGAACAGTGTACGCTGAACCTCGCCCGCAATAAAGATATATTATTATTATTATTTCTATTATTACTGTACTGTGGTAACTATTTGAATTTTTCATTTCTTAATTCTTATATATTTATATTGTCGTGTCGTGTAAATAGCCAGTAACATGTATTTTCGTAAATTTATACAATCATATTTCCAACACCATGTAGCAATATCGTAAACATTGCTGTGTTCTAATTTACCTTGCACGTAATATATGACATTTATATATGTTTTGTGTTCTGGGATAGAAAGTACAGTATTTATAAATATTACAACTTTGCACCACAGAACCACAAATTATTATTATTTTAGCAGTTTTTAGTTTACATAGTTCTCGAATTATCAGCATTGTACATCCAACATCTCTAGCGTTTGCACGCCCTTGATATCACTTTCCGCTCTTTTTATATTAAAAAACAACTGCCTGCAGTCAAAGCGTCAGTATCGTGAACCAGGATCACACACCAAAACGGTCGCGAATGGCCGATCAGAAGGTAATCAAGTGTTGAACCGTCTTCTTGCAATGGAATTTTCCAGTGATCCTTTCCCGATCCGAGTTTAAAATTTGATCTTCGTTCGTGCACACGGACATCAATGACTGAAGCAAAATAAATTTCACTATTGAGTTTGGAAGCGTAGTCCATAGACTTGTAACTAGCATGATTTCTTTCCGTTACCTATTTTCCTAATTAATATTTTGTGACGCTCAAAATGTAGGACTTTTATGATATTTTTCAAATTCCTCCCGGACGCCGGACATAAGGCTAAAATGTAGGACATGTCCGGGAAAACCGGACGTCTGGTAACCCTACGTGTGACAAGACGCACCACTTGAGTTTTAAACCCCCAAAGACTGGATCAACATGGCTTATTGGAAAGGGTATACTTGTCTCTGCACTACAGCTGAAGATATGCGATGAGAGGTTACGCTCGAGACTATACAAAGAGTCTGACTTGCGACTCGTCTCGACACGGTCTTCCCAAGGCGTCCTCTTATCTCTCTTCGTAATCCTTGTACTCGCTCCTCGATTGACTGACTTAGAACTGACCACTGACCTCTCTCCTTCCAGACATTTATTCCAATCGAATTTACTCAGTAATGCCGACTCAGTTATCTGTAGACTCTTCCTTGATTGCGATCGTTTACACCTGTTTGCAACGATGGCGATCAAGGAAGCTCGGCAATGTCTGACAAGACATTCATTCCTTAGATGGTTCTAGTAATTTCCTGATTTGGAAAGTGATGGCTAAATGTCTGAGATTTTAGAGTTCGTTGTACGTTACATTTAAAAGATTCTACAGATCGTTACGATGCCCCTCTCCGGAAAATAATTCCTTTGAATTCGTCTTTATATGTGATCCAATCGTTCATTACCAAAACATAAAATCCTACAGATCGTTACGCATTATTGAACAACGAAACATTACCTTTTCTTCAGTCTATCTAATGAGGATCAAAAGTTTAATAGAAAAATAACTGCTTAGATATAAGCCAGTAACTAAGAGTCTGTGAATCCGATGCTTGAGGGGAAGCACAGGGGAGAAGGACGTGAACTTTTGAGATTTTTTTCTTCTAGTAGAGGTCTAACAACTGACCAAAATCCATCTTTTACGGAATCATTCCCAACATTCGTCGTTTTCAACTTTTTTTTTTTTTTTTGGCTAACACAGAAGTTTTCACAACACTCCCACATCTCGTCCCCATGAACGCGGCTAAAATATGAAAACAGTAACGTATAAATTAGCAATAACAGCACAAAATAAAGGCAATTATCAAGAGGAATATCATCTGTCCCTGAACAGTACGTATGTATATCCTCTAGCGCGACACAAATGAAAAGTCTCATTATAGCTCAGTTCATTGCTGATGCAGGACAAATTTCAAATTCATTTTTCTCTCTTATATAAAAAAACCTCGATAAAACTTTATTAGTATGAAGAGGAAGGATGGTAGTTAAAAATATTCAAAAATGAGAAAAATCGATGGGGGGATGTTTTGAGCTGTTCAAACTTAAAATTTGAACATTTGAACAGTGTGTTCAAATTTTACAAAGTTTCAACATTTTATCATCTCATAATATGCAACCGTTTTTCCCCTTTACAACGAGCTCAAGAACGCTTCTGTATCTTTGTTCGTTCCCGAGATATACTTAATTGAAAAGAGCATGATGCTCAAAACTGACATTTTGAACAACCCTCATATAATTCGTAATAATCATATTTCAGCAAAATCCTTTCACAGGTTTTGGAGCAAAGCAAAGCTGTGTCCGAAATATCATCAACATCGTGACTATGAGGGTCAACTCCTGCCTGATTTGACATGGAATGAATGACCCGACCCATATTTATATATATAATGTCATTAAATGTCTCAAATTATTTTATAATATATACAATATATTATATCGACTGTCTTTCATTCAAAATGTATAATTGCAAATAGATGAACAATGATGTGCATAAGGGAGGAGGGATAAAAAATAAGATATATTAAGATGATAATAGTTTCATGTATAAAATTCACATATAAATGCTATTACGTGTTTTATTAATATATCTATGTACTTCGTGGTTGCTAACGAAAGACGATGAGAAATGGAGAAGAAGTAACAAGTCGGTCCAATTTCTGTGTTCTGGGGATTGCTGGGTTTAGTGTCCTTAGAGGTGAGGCTCTTTGTTGTCCGTTCTTTTTGTATGTTCTCGATATTATTCCAGTCATGTATATTCGAATCTCAAGCTAATTGTTTATATTTGTTGTTAAAACAAAAACTCTTCGCCCCTTGGAAGAATTTTTGTGGGGGGAGGGGGTAATTTCAAGACAAGATCGTTGGTGGGAGGAATTCCCCCGTCCCCCCGGGATTCCGCACCCTGGTTTGGAACATTTATGTTACATATTATGCTGTTCATTAAATCACATTTTTGTAATCTGTAATTTTAAGGCAGTATATTGTTTGAAATAAAATATTCCAAACCATTTCAAAGGTAGAATTACAAGTATTGTCAACTGACCCCGAACATATCGTCAACTCACTCCACATACAGGTTGAATTGACAATTGTCACTCTTCAAAAAAAAAAAAAAAAAAAAAAAAAAAAAAATAAAAAAGCAATAATTTTACAAGTTTTTTGGAGCATGGTGAATTAAAAATTTGTAGTGGTTGAGGAAAATACAAATATTGCTCGTAGGATTTCATCAATAGTACATCTTAATTTTTAAAAGCTGCAAAAATTTAAACATAAAAACATGGTCAAGTACGATTTGATGTTGCTCTTAAAGTAGGGTGACCATAATATTTTTGATCCAAAGGTCACTTTACTCCCTCCTAAAAAATTGGTTAGGCCTAATTAGCTATAAAATTATTGTCATTAACGTATTATTATTATTATTTATAGTAACCGCTGTAGCTCAGTCGGTGGTCGGCCTCCGTGGAGGAGTGGTTAGCATAGTGGTCCCGGGTTCGAATCCCGGCTAGGACTTGGATGTTTGTGTTGTCCGTAAATTTAGAAAACCGAGAATATAGAGAAAAACTGATATGTACGAATGTTGAGAAAATGTGTGTGAATGACGGGGGGGTACCACCGAATAGGGGTATTTCTTTATTTTATATATAAAAAAGTCGATATGGCGTCTGACTACCATGCGAGAGGCCCGGGTTCGATCCCCGGCTGAGAGAACCGGGACTTTTTCCACCTGTTTATGAGGCTCCGGCGCTCGCCCAGTGTTGTATAAAGTGGATACCTGGAGGAAACTCTGGGAGGTAAATGCGGCCAGGGGCGTGGTGCTGATCACATCACTCCAGGCTTCGGCCGAGATACGCCTTCATGGCGTGGTGCAAAGCACAGGGGAGCACTTTACCTTTTTTATTATTTATTATAGTATGGATCACATAAATGATACATCATGAACAATATCTATGTAAAATATGATCTCTCGTTGTCAAGAGCTATTAATTTTTATAATCTCGGTATGACTACTATGCCAGAAGTATTTTGCAGAAGGACCAATCTTCTTGAGAACAACTTTATTCTTTACTAACCGTTAATAAAGCTCCCCGAAAAAGTTGCATCACATATTAATATCTAACACAAAACGCGGGATTTGACATTTGAATTTCCGCCAAGACACAGAAAGTCATTCTTTTTAAGAATCTCTCAAATTTAGACTTGGTTTTCAAGCTAATTCCTAGACTTTTAAAAAACGGGACAAATAGTGTTTCTTGTATAATATCGACGGGACAACTGGGACACGCCTATGAAACGGGACTCTCCCGGTCAAAACGAGACGAATGGTCACCCTATCTTAAAGAAACGATTTTATTTCGAGCAAAGTGAAACAAAAATTATTTGAATTTCACGCTATTCAGTTCATTTTCATTTCTTGTGCCGCGAGGTCGAGTAAAGATTGTTGCAGTCAAGAAATGATTGTTGCGCCGGTGCATGGAATTCGCCGCCCCCCGTTTGTACTTCAGTTATGAGCTATTATTTTTCTTCTTTTTGCTCAGGCCAATCGGGACTAGACCTACAGTTTAAAGTGGGATCCGAACCACTTGTAGCTCCACCGAGTATCGAACCTGGAACCCCTTGATTACAAGGCGACGACGCTACCACTGAGCCATCGGGGAGGCCCACACACTGTACTCGTTATTTCGAAAGTGGTAATGGAAATTTCCACAAGCGAAGTTGAAATATTTTTTAAAAAAAGTTTTTTGAGAACTGAATTTGAAAATTCAGGCGCCAGTTGAAAATGCCTACATTTTACATTCCCAATTTCGCCTTCAAATAAACACTCAAAGAATCTGTTAATTGCATAGGAAAGGCAACCTTACTTTCGAGTAAAAGATTCCGAAGAACTTTGCGGTGGCGGAAACGCATCACCCATCCCATCTCTTCACCCCACCCCTAACAGCGGTGCTTGGAAGGGAACCAGCGAAAAAGAAAGCCCTTGCCATTGGTAACAGCCTTGATGGGATACAAGAAATCTGACCAATAAGGACGTTTGAAACCCACGTGACTGTCACCGAAAGAGCTCTCCCCCCAATTTGTGCTGGAAACAGCAAAAGAAGACGGCCGCGCCATCTACTGGCCACCGATGGAAATGCAATTTCAAAGCGCAGCGAGGTTTAAATGTGGGGTAATCCTCTACTCCCTAACTCCTCTATGCTATTACTACTACCATAGAGGAGTTAGGGAGTAGAGGATTACCCCACATTTAAACCTCGCTGCGCTTTGAAATTGCATTTCCATCGGTGGCCAGTAGATGGCGCGGCCGTCTTCTTTTGCTGTTTCCAGCACAAATTGGGGGGAGAGCTCTTTCGGTGACAGTCACGTGGGTTTCAAACGTCCTTATTGGTCAGATTTCTTGTATCCCATCAAGGCTGTTACCAATGGCAAGGGCTTTCTTTTTCGCTGGTTCCCTTCCAAGCACCGCTGTTAGGGGTGGGGTGAAGAGATGGGATGGGTGATGCGTTTCCGCCACCGCAAAGTTCTTCGGAATCTTTTACTCGAAAGTAAGGTTGCCTTTCCTATGCAATTAACAGATTCTTTGAGTGTTTATTTGAAGGCGAAATTGGGAATGTAAAATGTAGGCATTTTCAACTGGCGCCTGAATTTTCAAATTCAGTTCTCAAAAAACTTTTTTTAAAAAATATTTCAACTTCGCTTGTGGAAATTTCCATTACCACTTTCGAAATAACGAGTACAGTGTGTGGGCCTCCCCGATGGCTCAGTGGTAGCGTCGTCGCCTTGTAATCAAGGGGTTCCGGGTTCGATACTCGGTGGAGCTACAAGTGGTTCGGATCCCACTTTAAACTGTAGGTCTAGTCCCGATTGGCCTGAGCAAAAAGAAGAAAAATAATAGCTCATAACTGAAGTACAAACGGGGGGCGGCGAATTCCATGCACCGGCGCAACAATCATTTCTTGACTGCAACAATCTTTACTCGACCTCGCCGCACAAGAAATGAAAATGAACTGAATAGCGTGAAATTCAAATAACTTTTTGTTTCACTTTGCTCGAAATAAAATCGTTTCTTTAAGATAGGGTGACCATTCGTCTCGTTTTGACCGGGAGAGTCCCGTTTCATAGGCGTGTCCCAGTTGTCCCGTCGATATTATACAAGAAACACTATTTGTCCCGTTTTTTAAAAGTCTAGGAATTAGCTTGAAAACCAAGTCTAAATTTGAGAGATTCTTAAAAAGAATGACTTTCTGTGTCTTGGCGGAAATTCAAATGTCAAATCCCGCGTTTTGTGTTAGATATTAATATGTGATGCAACTTTTTCGGGGAGCTTTATTAACGGTTAGTAAAGAATAAAGTTGTTCTCAAGAAGATTGGTCCTTCTGCAAAATACTTCTGGCATAGTAGTCATACCGAGATTATAAAAATTAATAGCTCTTGACAACGAGAGATCATATTTTACATAGATATTGTTCATGATGTATCATTTATGTGATCCATACTATAATAAATAATAAAAAAGGTAAAGTGCTCCCCTGTGCTTTGCACCACGCCATGAAGGCGTATCTCGGCCGAAGCCTGGAGTGATGTGATCAGCACCACGCCCCTGGCCGCATTTACCTCCCAGAGTTTCCTCCAGGTATCCACTTTATACAACACTGGGCGAGCGCCGGAGCCGCATAAACAGGTGGAAAAAGTCCCGGTTCTCTCAGCCGGGGATCGAACCCGGGCCTCTCGCATGGTAGTCAGACGCCATACCGACTTTTTTATATATAAAATAAAGAAATACCCCTATTCGGTGGTATCCCCCGTCATTCACACACATTTTCTCAACATTCGTACATATCAGTTTTTCTCTATATTCTCGGTTTTCTAAATTTACGGACAACACAAACATCCAAGTCTTAGCCGGGATTCGAACCCGGGACCACTATGCTAACCACTCCTCCACGGAGGCCGACCACCGACTGAGCTACAGCGGTTACTATAAATAATAATAATAATACGTTAATGACAATAATTTTATAGCTAATTAGGCCTAACCAACTTTTCAGGAGGGAGTAAAGTGACCTTTGGGTCAAAAATATTATGGTCACCCTACTTTAAGAGCAACATCAAATCGTACTTGACCATGTTTTTATGTTTAAATTTTTGCAGCTTTTAAAAATTAAGATGTACTATTGATGAAATCCTACGAGCAATATTTGTATTTTCCTCAACCACTACAAATTTTTAATTCACCATGCTCCAAAAAACTTGTAAAATTATTGCTTTTTTATTTTATGTTTTTTTTTTTTTTGTTTTTTTTTTGAAGAGTGACAATTGTCAATTCAACCTGTATGTGGAGTGAGTTGACGATATGTTCGGGGTCAGTTGACAATACTTGTAATTCTACCTTTGAAATGGTTTGGAATATTTTATTTCAAACAATATACTGCCTTAAAATTACAGATTACAAAAATGTGATTTAATGAACAGCATAATATGTAACATAAATGTTCCAAACCAGGGTGCGGAATCCCGGGGGGACGGGAGAATTCCTCCCACCAACGATCTTGTCTTGAAATTACCCCCTCCCCCCACAAAAATTCTTCCAAGGGGGGAAGAGTTTTTGTTTTAACAACAAATATAAACAATTAGCTTGAGATTCGAATATACATGACTGGAATAATATCGAGAACATACAAAAGAACGGACAACAAAGAGCCTCACCTCTAAGGACACTAAACCCAGCAATCCCCAGAACACAGAAATTGGACCGACTTGTTACTTCTTCTCCATTTCTCATCGTCTTTCGTTAGCAACCACGAAGTACATAGATATATTAATAAAACACGTAATAGCATTTATATGTGAATTTTATACATGAAACTATTATCATCTTAATATATCTTATTTTTTATCCCTCCTCCCTTATGGACATCATTGTTCATCTATTTGCAATTATACATTTTGAATGAAAGACAGTCGATATAATATATTGTATATATTATAAAATAATTTGAGACATTTAATGACATTATATATATATAAATATGGGTCGGGTCATTCATTCCATGTCAAATCAGGCAGGAGTTGACCCTCATAGTCACGATGTTGATGATATTTCGGACACAGCTTTGCTTTGCTCCAAAACCTGTGAAAGGATTTTGCTGAAATATGATTATTACGAATTATATGAGGGTTGTTCAAAATGTCAGTTTTGAGCATCATGCTCTTTTCAATTAAGTATATCTCGGGAACGAACAAAGATACAGAAGCGTTCTTGAGCTCGTTGTAAAGGGGAAAAACGGTTGCATATTATGAGATGATAAAATGTTGAAACTTTGTAAAATTTGAACACACTGTTCAAATGTTCAAATTTTAAGTTGAACAGCTCAAAACATCCCCCCATCGATTTTTCTCATTTTTGAATATTTTTAACTACCATCCTTCCTCTTCATACTAATAAAGTTTTATCGAGGTTTTTTTATATAAGAGAGAAAAATGAATTTGAAATTTGTCCTGCATCAGCAATGAACTGAGCTATAATGAGACTTTTCATTTGCGTCGCGCTAGAGGATATACATACGTACTGTTCAGGACAGATGATATTCCTCTTGATAATTGCCTTTATTTTGTGATGTTATTGCTAATTTATACGTTACTGTTTTCATATTTTAGCCGCGTTCATGGGGACGAGATGTGGAGTGTTGTGAAAACTTCTGTGTTAGCCAAAAAAAAAAAAAAAGTTGAAAACGACGAATGTTGGGAATGATTCCGTAAAAGATGGATTTTGGTCAGTTGTTAGACTT